>NC_058080.1:244738146-246016494 GCF_014858855.1 Bufo gargarizans | reverse complement strand
TGTCATGGAACCATGAACCAGACGTACAACAAGAGATGAGTGGAAATAAGAAGGCTTTATTGAAAATAAAGCTGTAAGGCAAAAGTCCAAACGGATGGCTAAACCGAAGCAGGGTCTTGCGAAACCAGAGATCAGGAACCAGAAGGGTAGTCAGATGAAGCCTGGATCAGGAACCAGCAGGGTAGTCAGACGAAGCCAGGATCAGGAACCAGCAGGGTAGTCAGACGAAGCCAGGATCAGGAACCAGCAGGGTAGTCAGACGAAGCCAGGATCAGGAACCAGAAGCAGCAGCAGTCTTAGAAGCATGTGAGCACAGGAGGACCAAGCAAGGAACTGAAGCCACAGACCTCCTATATATATGAGCTAGGCATCCAGCTCCTCCCAGTGGGAAGGAGGAGCCGCAGGGTGGGAGGCTACAAGAAACCCAGAAACCAAGATGGCCGCCAGCACATGTCAAACGAAGGAGAACAGCAAGGAGGTAAGACCATGACAGTACCTCCTCCGCGGAGTAAGGAACGGTTTCTGAGGGAAGCGTGCGTGGAAGGCTCGGAGCAAGGCAGGAGCATGGACATCTGCGGAGGGAACCCAGGAACGCTCCTCTGGACCATAACCACGCCAATGGACCAAAAACTGCACCCGGCCGCGGACCAGGCGTGAGTCCAGGATATTGCTCACCTCATACTCCTCACGATTGCCCACTTGGACCGGACGAGGCCGAGGAATCGAGGAAGTGAAACGATTACACACCAGTGGCTTCAACAGGGAGACATGAAACACGTTGGAGATCCGCATGCCAGGAGGAAGCGCAAGGGCATAGGCTACCGGGTTTACCCTGCGAAGCACTCGGAAGGGACCAACAAAGCGAGGCGCCAGATTGGGAGTGGGCACTCGAAGGTTGAGGTTGCGGGTGGACAACCATACGCGGTCTCCGACCTGGTAGGAAGGAGCGGGCGCTCGTCTGCGATCAGCCTGGAGTCTCTGGCGCTGCGCAGAGACCTCAAGGGACCTCTGGATCTGTACCCAAGAAGCACGTAGGACGGAAAGGTGATCCTCCACAGCCGGAATATCCTGGGGAGAGAATACCTCCGGTAACACGGCAGGTTGGAACCCATAATTGGCCATGAAGGGAGACGTCCCAGAGGAAGAGTTCACCGCCGTGTTCCTGGCAAACTCAGCCCAAGGCAGGAGGTCAACCCAATTGTCTTGGTGATCGGAGACATAGCAACGAAGGAATTGCTCCAAGGCCTGATTGGATCGTTCTGCGGCCCCATTGGACTGAGGGTGGTAGGCCGAGGAGAAAGAGAGATGAATCCCCAACTGGGAGCAAAAGGCGCGCCAGAACCTGGACACAAACTGACTCCCCCGATCCGACACAATCTCCTTGGGCAAACCGTGCAACCGGAAGACCTCCCTGGCAAAAATCGAGGCCAACTCTTGTGCAGAGGGTAACTTCTTGAGAGGAACACAGTGGCACATTTTGGAAAACCGATCCACTATCATGAGAATGACCGTATGGCCTCGGGATGCAGGGAGGTCCACAATTAAATCCATCCCCAGGTGTGACCATGGACGCTCCCCGGTGGCTATGGGTTGCAAAAGGCCCAATGGAAGGTGCCGAGGGGACTTACTCTGGGCACAAACGGAGCATGCCGCTACATATGCGGCGATGTCGGAACGTAGAGAAGGCCACCAGAACAGACGTGAAACAGCCCAGGACAGCTGATTCTTTCCAGGATGCCCCGCGGCCTTGGAGTTATGGTAGGTTCGCAACAACCGAGTGCGCAACTCCTCAGGCACAAAACACCTGCCGTTGGGTCTCCCAGAGGGAGCACCAGATTGAGCCGCCAAAATCTGCCCACCCAGGGGAGAGGTCAGGCTGGTGCGAATGACGGCCAGGATCTGATTCGGAGGTATGACCGAAGTCGGAATCGACTCCTCCCCGGACAGCTCGGAGTACTGCCGTGATAAGGCATCCGCTCTGATGTTCTTGGAACCGGGTAGGTAGGAGACCACGTAATTAAAACGTGACAAGAACAGAAGCCCATCTGGCCTGACGTGGTGTCAATCTCTTGGCCTCAGAGAGGTAGGTCAGATTCTTGTGGTCCGTCAGGATGAGAACCGGAACCACCGAGCCCTCGAGCAAGTGCCTCCATTCTTTAAGGGCCTGCACGATGGCCAATAACTCCCTGTCACCAATCTGATAGTTGCACTCCGCGGAAGACAGTTTCCGGGAGTAAAACCCACAAGGAAGCAGAGGACCCTCTGGTGTTCTACGCTGAGACAGGAGGGCGCCTACTCCCGTCTCAGACGCGTCCACCTCGAGGACAAACGGCAACCCAGGGTTGGGATGCGACAGAATCGGAGCCGACACAAAGGCGGACTTTAGAGCCTCAAAAGCTCGGATGGCCTCGGGCGGCCAGACCTGGGGATTACTGCCCTTCCTGGTCAGATCCGTGAGAGGCTTGGCTAGCATGGAAAAGTCCCTGATGAACTTCCGATAATAATTGGCGAAGCCCAAAAAGCGCTGCAGGGCACGAAGACCACTGGGCTGGGGCCACTGTAAGACAGCCGAAACCTTCTCAGGATCCACGGAGAACCCCTCAGCGGAAATGATGTAACCTAAGAAGGTTACCTGGGATCGGTGAAATTCGCATTTCTCAAGCTTACCGAACAGCTTGTTCTCTCGTAACTGTTGCAACACTCGCCTGACATCCAGAATGTGGGCCTCCATGGATTCAGAATATACCAAGATGTCATGCAAATAGACCACCACACACTGCTGCAACAGGTCACGGAAAACATCGTTGATGAATTCCTGGAAGACTGCGGGCGCATTGCACAACCCAAAGGGCATAACCAAGGATTCATAATGACCGGTCCTGGTGTTAAACGCGGTCTTCCACTCATCGCCCGCCTTGATCCTTACCAGGTTATATGCCGCCCTCAGGTCGAGTTTGGTAAAGACCGTGGCCCCTTTGAGGCGATCGAACAGCTCGGAAATCAAGGGTATCGGGTAAGCGTTCTTGATCGTGATGCGATTGAGACCCCTGTAATCGATGCAAGGCCTCAACTCACCGCCCTTCTTTTTCACAAAGAAAAATCCAGCCCCTGCCGGGGACGAGGATTTGCGAATGTGTCCGCGTGAAAGCGCCTCCCTCACGTACTCCTCCATGGCCTCATTCTCCGCTACCGACAGTGGATAGACTTTGCCACGAGGAGGAACGGCACCAGATTGTAACTCTATGGCACAATCGTATGGGCGGTGCGGAGGTAGGGCAACCGCACGCACCTTATCGAATACATCCCGGTACTCCTCGTATTCAGGAGGCAACAGAGAGTCCGAGGAAGTACCCAGCAACTTGACAGGCCCATGGATGCAACTAGCCCCACACTGCGGTGACCACGAGAGGATCTCGGCCGATTTCCAATCGAAAGTCGGATTATGCTTCTGGAGCCAGGGGTACCCCAAGACCACCGAGTAGTGTGGAGACGAAATAACCTGGAGACAGACCGACTCTCTGTGAACGGCACCAATGGCCATCCCCACTGGAAGGGTCTCATGAGTCACGTGTGGCGGCAGAAGGGGTCTGCCGTCTATCGCCTCAAGAGCCAGTGGGGAACCTCGAGGCTGCAGAGGAATGGAATTGGCGGCAGCGAACACACTATCAATGAACAAACCACCAGCACCAGAGTCCACCAGCGCCTGGGTCGTCACCGAGCCCCCGACCCAGGAGAGGACAACAGTAATCAGTGGTTTGTCAACACGGGAAACCGGGGACGAGGAGACTCCACCCAAGATCTGCCCCCGACAGGATCTCAGGTGCGAGCGTTTCCCGGACGGTTCGGGCATGCCAACCGAAAATGCCCACCGAGACCACAGTACATGCATCGGCCCTCGCGTCTCCGGAGTACCCTCTCCCCCTCGGACAGGCGAGCAAACCCCAGCTGCATGGGTTCACCCCCAGACAAGTCATCCCCAGGAGGCGTGGGAGGAGAGGGAGGCACGGGTGGGACAGCAAACGTAGGCGCCAATCTGTTAGAAGGCCTCCGCAGGCTCTCCTTAAAGGAAGGTCTCTCCCTGAGTCTGGTGTCAATCAAAATCAGGAAAGAAATAAGAGACTCGAGCTCCACTGGTAGGTCCTTAGCTGCAACCTCATCCTTCAAGGCATCCGAGAGACCATGAGAGAAAGCAGTGACCAGAGCCTCATTATTCCAGCCCACCTCTGCTGCCAGGGTACGAAACTCAATGGCGTATTCAGCTACGGATCGTGAACCCTGTCTGATGGACATAAGGAGCTTCGCAGCAGAGGCAGCACGAGCCGGCACATCGAATACCTTCCGAAGAGAAGCAACAAAACCGGAAAACTCGGCAACCACCGGATTGTTGTTCTCCCATAAAGGGCTGGCCCAGGCCAAGGCCTTGTCCGAGAGCAGCGAGATCAAGAAGCCCACCTTTGATCTCTCAGTAGGAAAGGCATGTGGCAGCAACTCGAAGTAAATGCCCACCTGGTTAAGGAAACCTCGGCACTGAGTTGGCTCTCCCCCAAAGCGCTGTGGAAGGGGGGCAGAACCGGTCATACCCCGAAACACCGCAGGCGCAGCAACAGGTGTCGGGGTAGACTCTGGCGCAACAACCGGAGCGGCAGTAGGAGCGGGCCCAGGAGCGACAACCGACCCATCGGCAACGGAAGCTAAATGAGCCGTGCGTTCAAGCAGGGTTTGCAACGCCACAGCGAACCGACCCAACAGGTGATCCTGCTGATCAAGTCTGGCAACCAGCATAGGTAGCGAGGATGGCCCTGTACCGTCAGAATTCATGGCTTGGTCCTAATGTCATGGAACCATGAACCAGACGTACAACAAGAGATGAGTGGAAATAAGAAGGCTTTATTGAAAATAAAGCTGTAAGGCAAAAGTCCAAACGGATGGCTAAACCGAAGCAGGGTCTTGCGAAACCAGAGATCAGGAACCAGAAGGGTAGTCAGATGAAGCCTGGATCAGGAACCAGAAGGGTAGTCAGACGAAGCCAGGATCAGGAACCAGCAGGGTAGTCAGACGAAGCCAGGATCAGGAACCAGAAGCAGCAGCAGTCTTAGAAGCATGTGAGCACAGGAGGACCAAGCAAGGAACTGAAGCCACAGACCTCCTATATATATGAGCTAGGCATCCAGCTCCTCCCAGTGGGAAGGAGGAGCCGCAGGGTGGGAGGCTACAAGAAACCCAGAAACCAAGATGGCCGCCAGCACATGTCAAACGAAGGAGAACAGCAAGGAGGTAAGACCATGACAAACGGTGGCACACCGATTTGCAGGAGGATTAATAGAGTAGACAGTTGGTAAACCAAACGTTGCTTTACTTGGTGAAACAGTCCAACTTTATACATACAGTTGCAGTAGATGAAAATAATGCAGTCCTTTCTAGTACAAGTGCACAGCAGGTTTACTTCACAATATGGCAGGTATAATCTTGCAAGATACTTGGAGGGCAAACAGTTAATGCTTTGCAGTACAATGCTGCTCTATCCCCTCAGCTATTCTAGCTGGCTGGATCCCAAGGCCCGGATGCCTAATTGCTGGCTTAAATCCTTGGTACAAAATCCTTCCTCCAGTATTGGCACTTGACTAGATTACAATACCTCCTTTTCCTGGCTGTCTTGTCTGTTGGAAGGGAAAGGTGGCTGCAGGTTTCTCCCAGGAGGTGTTCTCCTACTACTGGGGTATCTCAACTGAGCTATCCTTAGCCTCAGGAGCTTCAGGCTGACTAGGTGACTCCTCTAGTCCCCTGGAATACACACTACACCTCCCCTGTCTGGGCCTGGACATTTATACTAGGGGCTCCCTATCTCCCTCTAGTGTGTGGAATGTTTAATTACACCCAACTAGGCCTGATAAGCATATAACAGGGAAATGCATACACTTAACAGTAAGGCAGTAAACACATTAACCCTTTTGTGTAGTGCCCACCTTTACCTAGTGGGACACTACATACCCCCACGCTATGACGTTGCCCGTCCTCGGAGCAACATGGAGGGTCCGCCCATTTGGAAGCGGCAACCTGAAAGACAAATGAGAACATGCATATACAGCAATCACCACATTAACAATATAAAAATTGACAAACAGCGTCACTGAGAGGAGTGGTGAAAAGGGGCGTTGTTCTCTTCTTTCAGGATAATGTAAGGGAACAGGGGCGCTGACCTGGTGCAGCTTATTAATAAACCAGGATAGTCCATTATAAGCAAATTGTCCATAATAAATGTAAACAAACAAAAGTCCTGGGAGGCTCAAAGGACATCATGAGTCCGTACCCCGGCTGGCAAACAGGGTTAAACAGGGGTTTCCCGTGAGGGGCTACCTGGGCCCATAATGTAGTCTCCAAACCTCACAGGTGGGTGCCCCCTGGTAGAACGGGTGGACCTCCTTACTGGCAGGGGGTTCTTCCTGCCTGGATTCAGGAAGGTCAGAGGAGCCCACAGCCTCTGGAGCTTCTTCACTAGCTCTCTGGGGTAAGGTGTCCTGAGGCTGAGGGCTAACAGGAACGGGAGCAGGAACCGTTAAATTCAACCAGGGCGTGAGGGCCCAGTGGAGCGGCTCTTTGTCATGGATCAAGTTCTCCACAGCCTGCATAGGGTCCATAGGTGGAGCCGGCAACTCTTCTTCAGAAGGCTCAGGTTCCATATCCTCTACCGCTGGTTCTGCTTCTATACACGGTTTGAGGCGGTTCCTGTGGACGACTTGGGAACCTTTTCCTTCTCTGGAGACCTGATAGATGTGTGCTGCAGCATTGGGGATGGCAGTAATAATATAGGGAATCCTTTCCCATTTGCTGTCCAATTTGCTGGTCCGGTGGTTGTTTTTTAACCACACCTTGTCCCCAAGAGCCAGGGGTTCCGCATGGGCAGCCTGGTCATAGTCTTTTTGCTGCCTTTCTCGAACAATCTCCATACGTTCCTGGACGATCTCCTTAGCATTGAGGAGACGCCTTTGGTGTTCCACTACCCAATCCGTCCTGGGCAGTGGGTTGATCACATCCGGTACTTGTACACCTAGGGAGTGATCCGCAGGCAATCTCCCTTGTCGGCCAAACATCAGATAGAATGGGGTGTAACCGGTGGAACAATGGATGGTGTTATTGTAAGTGTACATGAGCTGCGGCAACAGAGTAGGCCAATCACCCCTCGTCTCAGGGGGTACTGCTCTCAACTTTTTAATGAGAGTCTTATTCATTTTTTCACAGAGTCCGTTGCCTTGCGGATGATAGGCGGTGGTCCGGACTTTCTGGCAGTTATGTAGCAGGTACATCTCATGGAACAGCTGCGACTCAAACGCAGACCCTTGATCGGTGAGGATCCTTTCTGGACAGCCGTAGGGCAGCAGGAAATGCTTCCAGAACGCCTCCGCTGTAGTCTTGGCTGTCAGGTCTCTCACAGGCACTGCTACGACAAACTTGGTGAAGTAATCAATAATAGTCATGGCATACGTATACCCTGAGCGACTCGGCTCCAACTTCACATGGTCAATAGCGACAAGTTCTAAAGGGGTTTTACTTACGATAGGATGGAGAGGCGCCCTCTGGTCATGGCGTTCAGTTCGCCCCACAGCACAGGCAGTGCATTCTCGGCACCATTTCTCAATATCTTCTCTCATCCCAATCCAATAGAATCTTCTGCGAATGGTAGCCTCAGTCTTTTGCACACCGAAGTGTCCAGACTGGTTGTGATACATATCCAGCACCAGGCTGGCATCCCGACGTGGCAGGAGAATTTGGTACACTCTATCACAGTACACTGGATCCAAACTCCTTCTGAGCAACAGGCCTCTTTGAAGGAATAGTTGGTGGCGATGTCTCCACAGTCTCGCTAGTTCTGGGTCTGCACTCTTCCTGCAGATTCTCTCAGGGATTTTCCCACTGGTAAGGAAGTCGAGCAGTTCACCGAGGACTCTACTTTCGGACTGGAGCTTAATCCATCTTTCTTGATCGCCTCTGGACTCAGGACCATCTGATGAGGGAGGATCAGCAGCAGGGAGATCTTCAGTACGGATATTATCCTGCTGGGTAAATTTATTGTAGAACGCTGGCATTTCCACCTCTTCCCAGGCATCTTTTGGTTCATCTGGGGCTTCTGTAGTGGGAAGCCGCGACAGGGCATCAGCGTTATCGTTGGAGCGGCCTGCCCGGTATTTCACAGTAAAGTCATAGTTGGCAAGGCGGGAGGCCCATCTTTGCTCCAGTGCCCCTAATTTGGCTGTATTCAGATGCGCCAAGGGGTTATTGTCCGTGAAGGCAACAAATGGTGTGGCAGCGAGATAGTCTTTAAACTTTTCGGTCACAGCCCACACTAAGGCAAGAAACTCCAGCTTGAAAGAACTGTAATTCTGGTCGTTCTTTTCAGCCCCCTTCAGGGATCTGCTGGCGTAGGCAATTACCCTTTCTTTGTTATCTTGCACTTGAACCAACACGGCCCCCAGGCCTCTTTTACTGGCATCTGTGTAGAGGTGGAATGGCTTCTGATAATCTGGGTAACCCAGAACAGGGGGTTCAGTCAACTTCTTCTTTAGGAGTTGAAAGGCAATTTCCCGTTCTTCATTCCATTCAACAGGAATAGGAGTTTTTGGGCTCTTCTTTGGATGCCCCCTCAGGAGTTCCTGGATGGGATCCGCAATTTGTGCGAAATGCGGGATGAAACGCCTATAATACCCTGCAAGACTGAGAAAGCTTCTCACCTCTTTCACGGTCGCAGGAGTAGGCCAGTTGCGGACAGCAGCAAGTTTATCAGGATCAGGCTGTACTCCTTCGGCACTGACAACGTGCCCGAGGTATTTGACCGCTGGTTTCAGCAGGTGGCACTTGGATGGCTTGATTTTGAGGCCATATTTGGTAAGAACTTGAAACAGCTCACCCAGGTGCTTTAAATGGTCCTCATACGTCTTGGAGTATATAATGACGTCATCCAGGTATAATAGTACCGTCTCAAAATTCCTATGGCCTAAACAACGTTCCATCAGCCTCTGGAACGTTCCTGGAGCGTTACACAGTCCAAACGGCATATAATTGAATTCAAACAGGCCTATAGGTGTAGTGAAAGCAGTCTTTTCTCGATCTTCTGGGGCCATGGGTACTTGCCAGTACCCACTGGTTAAGTCCAAGGTGGAGAAATAGGCTGATGACCCCAGGGCAGTCAAGGACTCTTCAATGCGTGGCAATGGATATGCATCTTTGTGGGTGATTTGATTAATTTTCCTGTAGTCCACGCAGAATCTTATGCTGCCATCTTTTTCCGGACAAGCACTAGGGGCGCAGCCCAGGGACTATGACTCTCCCGGATTATATTAGAGTCTTTCATCTCTTGTATCATTTCTTTCACGGACTGATAGGTAGTAGGTGGTATGGGTCTGTGTCTCTCCTTAATAGGAGGATGAGAGCCAGTGGGTATGGTGTGTTTGATTACACTGACCTCTCCGTAGTCCGTGGAGTGTTTGCTGAAAGCCTCCTTCACCAGCTTCAGGACTCCCTCTATTTGCTCCTTTGGGGTGGATTCGTTCCCCACATGTAGTTCTTCCCACCAGGATGTTGTAGGGGTGCTGCTGCTCTGTGTGGTCTGGAACGCCTCCGTGGCAGGCAGACGGATCACATCCTGGAAAGACACTTGGAAAAGCTGAGCAACGGGGCAATGCTTAAGGAGAGTAACGGGGTGATCACCAAAGTTAATTAAACGGATAGGCACTTTACCTTGAGACGCGGTCACCAGGCTCTTGTCTGTCCGGATGAAGGGATGATTCTCAATGGGAATAGGTTCCACTAGGGCTTGATAGTCCTGGCCCTGGATCCCTAACACAGTACGGCACCACAGGATGATCTGGGAATTTGGAGGCAGTATTACCGGCCGGTTATCCCGGATCCGGACAGTACAAATTTCTCCTCTTTTGTTGGCGAACCTTTGTTGAGCACACAGCACGCTAATAGTCTTTTGAATAACTCTTCTGGAAGCAGGTGAGGCTGAAGATATAGTTTGATTTAATGCGTCAAGCACTTCAGAGTAACAATTTTTTAGAACGTTAGTCCTTAAGATCAAAGGGTGTTCTCCTTTATCTCCTGCTTGTACCACAATCACGCCTTGCTGTGGTAAGGTGGCTTCTCGCACCTGAAGGGTGGGTTCCCAATACCCAGGAACTTTCACTGGCTTACCGTTGCTGGCAATGATATCTAGCCAGGACTCTGGTGGCTGGGTGAGGAGACTTGGATCCCAGAACTTGTCAAAGGCAGGCCATTGAATGGTGGTGACCTGTGACCCAGTGTCCAACAGGGCTTCAAAGGGTATCCCGTTGATACATATATTAATTTTTGGACGGGATCCTACATACTTAGGCATCCAGCTTGGATCCTTTGGACCTACTGTTCTACCTCCCGAGGGGCGGTCCTCTGCCTCAGGGGTTGCCCGTTGTAACTGCCAGCATATTGATTCAGTATGTCCATATTTCTTACAATGGTGGCAGACAGGCTACTTTCTACTTCTGGACCGGTAACTCGGTCGCCCATCAGGTTCTTTTGGATATACATCCCTATAGGCAGGTGGGAGTCTTGGAGGAAAAGGGCCTTCATCTTCCAGTAACAATGGTCTCTCCCACTCCTCAATTTTCTTACACATCTTCTCTAAGCTTAGAGTAAGATGGTTCACTTGCTCCATTAGTGCTGCCACTACATCTGTGACTGGAGCCTGGGTGGCCTGGCTGACTCCTGCAGACCCCACATTAACAGTCTTTGGCTGACAAGCCTGAGGTTCAGGGAAGGCTGTTGGCCCTGGAGCAGGGTTCTGGCCTAGTATACTGATGGCCAATTCCTTAAAGTCCAAAAATGTACAGTGGGGATGTTGGGCTGACAACATGCGAAGCTGGCCCTTTAAATGCTCAGTACCTATGCCCGCAATGAATTGCTCTCTAAGAGTCCGGTCCTGGTCCTCAGCCTCTTTAGGATCCACTTGGACTACAGCTCTCAGTGTCTCTTGTAAGGACAGGGCAAAATCGCGGAGCGACTCTCCAGGCTGCTGCTTTCTGCCGAAGAAATGCATTTTAACTTCTGACACCGTTCTGGCCTCAAATGTTGTGCCCAAGCGATCAAAGATCTGTTCCAGGCTACTTTTCTCAGAACGGGGCCATGACATGACTTCCCTGCGGGCGGCCCCTTCTAACTGAGCTAGGAGGATCTCCATTTGTTGTTTGGCAGTGATGGGATAAAGCCGGAACAAGGCCAGTATCTGCTCCCTAAAGTGCTTTAACTTGTGGGCTTCCCCTGAATAAAGTGGGAACCAGGGGGCCCCAAAATAATATGGCATGGTTAGCGGCATCAGGCTTGGCGGTGCCGCGGCGGCAGGGGCCCTAGAGTCGGCTGTGGGTACTTCAGAAGGCACGACTGGGGCCGCCTGCCCGATTTCCTCAGGTGCGGACATGGCGTTAATATGTGGGTATGGCCCTTTAAATGTAGTGGAGCGGACCGGAGCGGCAATGGTAATAACTTTTTCACAGAAAAGTCTTGGGTCACTAAAGGGATCCACTCCGGTGCCCTGGCAGGGGTCGGGAATGTTCCGGTAAGGTAATCGGAAGAGCCGGTATACTGTCCTCATACACGTTAGCACGGTGTGTAATCTGACATGTAGCTAAACCTTTTTGTCCTCTGAGAGAAAAGAGACTGTTCCGCTTTAAGGTTCTCTTTATTGCTCGTAGACTGACAGAAAAGGTGAAACTACAGAATAAAACAGTAGTATTTTAGAACATAAATACCATGGTATATGGCATAAAACACAGATTAACCTGCTATACATTCAGTATATGATATAATACAATGATAGTAATGACACATAGATAGTGCTCTTACTGACTATGCTCAAAAACAGGCTGAATAACAGATGATGTGACAGGAAAACCAGTGAGAGAGCATGGTTGCTGAGACATAAGATGATGGCTGCTTGCTGTACCAGCACAAGACTAGCAAGAACCAGGAACTACCCACAATGCACTGGGACTCCCATAATGCATAGAGAAAAAACAGGCTGGGTGAAATACCTAAACTCATCAATAGATGGTGCTGTTACGACACAATGTAATGCAAATGAATTACAACAGTTAAAATGCCATGTCAACTGATAAAGAGACAGAAACAACTGGAACTGAATCCGGGGACAGAACACTCCCCGCTTGACGTCAACCGACGTCACTATTGTATTCCTTTGGTGCAAACAGTAGAACGAGTTCTCCTACTGGTCTGAGGAACAATTTGGTCTCTCCCTGTCTCCGTATTTTCAATTCTACTTTGCGTACAATTCCGTCCTTACTTGGGAATGTCTTAATCACAAGTCCTAACGGCCACTCGTTTCTCCGTGACTGGCAGTCTTTCATTAGGACTACATCGCCAGTCTGGAGGTTAGGCTTGTTGGTTTGCCACTTTCTCCTCGGTTGCAGAGTGGGAATGTATTGCTTTTTCCACTTGTCCCAGAATGAGTTTGAGAGACTCTGTGTCACGGAATGTGTACAGGTAACAAGGCAAAGCAACATGTATAAACGACTCGCTGGATCCAAAAACTAAGGAACCAAGGGAGACCCCTGCAGAAGACCTGGCACTTTCCCTGGCTGCTCAGCCTATGCAAAGATCCTAATGGTGGAGGTTTGCATATCCACGAACCTTGACTATAAAGCCCTGAGCACCCTACTATAGTGAGGGGACACGACCACCGGCTCCCTACACAAGACACGGAGGGAGTCAGGGTCATCTGGGATCCAGCAAACAGATATAAACATATAAAAGTACACTTAGCTTTGAAGCAAACAGGAGGACAGATCAGCGTGCACACACACTCCAGGAGGAAATATAAGCCGCCCAGAAAAGCATTCTGAGGAGGCATTTAAAGGGAAGCAATTAAGACATGACAGCTGAGAGAGGCTGACGAGAGGAGGAGCTGAATACCACAACACAGAAATTCAAGGAGGAGGTTCTGAAAGGCCTCTGTCAGAGCTTCTCAGCTGTCTGGTTGTGACAGTACCCCTCCCTCTACGAGTGGACTCCGGACACTCAGAGCCCACCTTCTCAGGATGGGACCTATGGAATGCCCTGATGAGACGAGAGGCCTTAATGTCCGTCACTGGGACCCACATCCTCTCCTCAGGACCATACCCCTCCCACTGAACAAGGTACTGAAGAGAACCGCGGACAAGACGAGAATCCACAATCCTAGAGACCTGGAATTCAAGATTCCCATCAACCATAATCGGAGGAGGAGGCAAAGGCGAGGGTACAATGGGTTGAACATAAGGTTTCAATAAGGACTTATGAAAAACATTATGGATCTTCCAAGTCTGAGGAAGATCAAGACGGTATGCAACAGGATTGATGACAGACAGGATTTTGTAAGGCCCAATAAACCTAGGACCCAACTTCCAGGAGGGAACCTTCAATTTGATATTCTTGGTAGACAACCACACCAGATCACCAACATTCAGGTCCGGACCAAGCACACGTCTCTTATCAGCCACACGCTTATATCTCTCACTCATGCTCTTTAGATTCTCTTGAATCTTTTGCCAAATAGATGACAAAGACGAGGAGAATCTGTCCTCATCAGGTAAACCAGAAGACCCCTCTCCCGAAAAAGTCCCAAACTGTGGATGAAACCCATATGCACCAAAAAATGGTGACTTATCAGAGGACTCCTGACGACGGTTATTTAAAGCAAACTCAGCAAGGGACAAAAAAGAACACCAATCCTCTTGATTCTCCGCCACAAAACAACGCAGATATGTCTCCAGATTCTGATTGACGCGCTCTGTCTGGCCATTCGACTGCGGGTGGAAAGCAGAAGAGAATGACAACCGAACCCCCAAGCGAGAACAGAAAGCCTTCCAGAATCTGGAAACAAACTGCGTGCCCCTATCAGAGACTATGTCTGAAGGAATACCGTGCAACTTGACAATGTGATCAACAAATGCCTGCGCCAGCGTCTTAGCATTGGGCAAACCAGGAAAAGGGATGAAATGCACCATTTTGCTAAAACGGTCCACCACCACCAGAATCACAGTCTTCCCCGAGGAACGAGGCAGGTCCGTGATAAAGTCCATGGACAGATGTGTCCAAGGACGGGAAGGAATGGGTAAGGGAAGGAGAGGACCTGATGGCCGTGAATGAGGGACCTTGGCACGAGCGCAAGTCTCGCAGGCTGCCACAAAACCCTCAACCGACTTACGAAGCGCAGGCCACCAGAATCTCCGAGCGATGAGATCCAGTGTGGCTCTTACCCCCGGGTGCCCAGCAAGGACCGTATCGTGGTGTTCTTTAAAAATCTTGTGTCTTAAAGCGAGAGGCACAAACAACCTCCCAGGAGGACAAAGATCAGGAGCCTCTGACTGGGCTGCCTGCACCTCTGCCTCCAATTCAGGAAAAAGAGCAGAGACCACCACACCTTCAGCCAAAATGGGACCCGGGTCTTCAAAATTCCCGCCTCCCGGAAAACAACGTGACAGGGCATCTGCCTTCACATTCTTAACTCCAGGGCGGAACGTGACAACAAAATTAAACCTAGAAAAGAACAACGACCATCTGGCCTGTCTCGGGTTCAGACGCTTGGCTGACTCCAAGTAGGCCAGATTTTTATGGTCAGTAAATACGGTAATAGGGTGTCTGGCCCCCTCTAGCCAATGGCGCCATTCCTCAAAAGCCAACTTGATGGCCAACAATTCCCTATCTCCCACATCGTAATTTCTCTCTGCGGAGGAGAGTTTTCTTGAGAAAAAGGCACACGGTCGCCAATTGGCAGGAGAGGAACCCTGAGACAAGACCGCCCCCACACCCACCTCAGAAGCATCAACCTCAACTATGAAGGGTAATGAAACATCAGGTTGCACCAAGATGGGAGCGGAAGCAAAACTCTCCTTGATATCAGAAAAGGCCTTACGCGCCTCTACTGACCAAGAAGAAAAATCTACCCCCTTTCTGGTCATATCAGTGAGTGGTTTAACAATAGAAGAATAATTCAAAATGAACTTCCTGTAATAATTGGCAAAGCCCAAAAAACGCATCAGCGCCTTTTGATTCTCAGGAAGCTCCCACTCAAGCACAGCGCGGACCTTCTCGGGGTCCATGCGAAAACCAGAAGCGGAGAGAAGAAACCCCAGAAATTGAATTTCTGGAACCGCAAACACACATTTTTCCAGTTTCGCATATAGTTTATTCTCCCGCAGGATGAGCAAGACCTGACGTAAATGTTCCTTATGAGTTTTGAAATCGGGAGAAAAAATCAAAATGTCATCCAAATACACCAATACAAATTTTCCCATCAAATGATAAAAAATGCTGTTCACGAAATGCTGAAAAACGGCTGGGGCATTCATCAACCCAAAAGGCATAACCAAATTCTCAAAATGGCCCTCAGGGGTATTGAAGGCCGTCTTCCATTCGTCCCCTTCTCTGACCCTGACCAGGTTGTATGCCCCTCTTAAATCTAATTTGGAAAAGACTTTAGCCCCAACAACCTGGTTAAACAGGTCCGGGATCAGAGGAAGCGGATAAGGGTCACGAATTGTGATATTGTTCAGCTCCCTGAAATCCAGACAAGGTCTTAAAGAACCATCTTTTTTCTTAACAAAGAAAAAACCAGCGGCAACAGGTGACTTTGAGGGTCGTATGTGTCCCTTTCTCAGACTCTCAGAGATATAAGTACGCATAGCGATCCTCTCAGGTTGGGAAAGATTGTATAAACGAGATTTAGGCAGCTTGGCGTCTGGGATGAGATTAATAGGGCAATCGTACTCCCTGTGCGGGGGCAAATCCTGAACTCCACTCTCAGAGAAGACATCCGAAAATTCAGAGAGAAAAGATGGTACAGTCTTAGTAGCAACCTCAGAAACAGATGTCGTGAGGCAATTCTCTCTGCAAAAGTCACTCCAACCATTTATTTGCCTTGCTTGCCAATCAATGGTGGGGTTATGTTTAGTGAGCCAGGGTAGCCCCAACACTAGAGGAGTCGGCAAACCGCTAAGGACGAAACATGACACATCCTCAACATGAGCATCACTCACAATTAAACGGATATTGTGAACTATGCCCTTTAATGACTTCTGAGAAAGTGGAGCGGAATCGATAGAAAACACAGGAATATCCTTTCTCAAAGCGCACACCTGGAAACCATGAGTTATCGCAAAGTGATTATCAATGAGATTAACCGCTGCTCCACTATCCACAAAAATCTCACAAAAAATGTTCTTGCTCTCTAGCTCCACCCTAGCCGGCAGGACAAAACGGGAACTACAAGCAAACGGAAAATCTTCAATTTCCGCCTCAATCCTGCCAATAGTAACAGACGGAACATTTTTCAAAGATTTTTTCCTCTTTGTTTCTTTATTATACCCAGAGAACTGCCTGAATCTCCTAGAGGGACAAATATTTGACAAATGATTAATACCTCCACAACAAAAACAAACCCTCTCATGCGGGCTGAATCTTCTATTGTCAGAAGCAATCAACCCCAGCTGCATGGGCTCCTGCTCAGAAGGGGCTGACAGCGACTGAGACCCCTGCGCAGAGAATGGGACCGCTGCACAGTCCTGGGACCGAGTATGACAGGAAAGAGAGATCTCTCCTCTCTCTCTAAGACGCCTGTCAATACGAACGGCCTGAGACATAGCAGAGTCCAAAGAAATAGGCCTTTCATGAAAGGCAAATGCATCTTTCAATCCCTCTGAAAGACCATGGCAAAATTGACTTCGGAGTGCAGCATCATTCCAACCAGTATCAGCTGCCCAACTCCGAAATTCTGAGCAGTATATTTCTGCGGATTGTTTACCCTGGCATAGGAGACGTAGTCTAGACTCCGCCAGAGCAATACGATCCGGATCATCATATATCTGACCCAGGGCTAAAAAGAATTCATCCACTGAACGGAGGGGCCGTGCCCCCTCCGGCAGCGAAAAGGCCCAGGACTGAGCGTTACCCCTGAGCAGCGATATAATGATCCCCACCCTCCGTTCCTCATCACCAGAAGAATGGGGAAGAAGGCGAAAATGGAGTTTGCAAGCCTCTCTAAAACGCACAAAATTCTCACTACCCCCGGAGAACGTATCCGGGAGCGAGATCTTAGGCTCAGAACAAGCTCCATGAACGCAAGCTGAACCGGTCACTTGAAGCTGAGACAAAGTCTTACGGAGGTCAGCTACCTCCAATGAAAGACCCTGGAAGCGTTCAGCCAAAAGTGAAACCGGATCCATGCTTAAGACGGTTTTGGCGGCTTATAATGTCACGGAATGTGTACAGGTAACAAGGCAAAGCAACATGTATAAACGACTCGCTGGATCCAAAAACTAAGGAACCAAGGGAGACCCCTGCAGAAGACCTGGCACTTTCCCTGGCTGCTCAGCCTATGCAAAGATCCTAATGGTGGAGGTTTGCATATCCACGAACCTTGACTATAAAGCCCTGAGCACCCTACTATAGTGAGGGGACACGACCACCGGCTCCCTACACAAGACACGGAGGGAGTCAGGGTCATCTGGGATCCAGCAAACAGATATAAACATATAAAAGTACACTTAGCTTTGAAGCAAACAGGAGGACAGATCAGCGTGCACACACACTCCAGGAGGAAATATAAGCCGCCCAGAAAAGCATTCTGAGGAGGCATTTAAAGGGAAGCAATTAAGACATGACAGCTGAGAGAGGCTGACGAGAGGAGGAGCTGAATACCACAACACAGAAATTCAAGGAGGAGGTTCTGAAAGGCCTCTGTCAGAGCTTCTCAGCTGTCTGGTTGTGACACTCTGTACTTGTCTCCATCGATTTTTGTAAAGATCTTTGGAATTGAATTCTCCAGATGGAGCACAAATTTGTTCAGTCTTTTGGGTAAGCAGTGTGGCGGGTGTGAGAACTGTTGGGTCACCAGGATCGCTAGAAATCGGGGTTAGCGGTCTGGCATTTATGATAGCCGATACTTCTGCCATGAAGGTAGTCAGGCTTTCATGAGTCAGCTTTGAAGATCCTTCTTGTAAGAAGATTGAGTCGAGGATTCTCCGTGCGATGCCTATCATCCTCTCCCAAGCACCTCCCATGTGAGAAGAGTGTGGTGGGTTGAAGGTCCAAGTACATCCTCGTTCACTGAGGTATCTTTCTATGTTGTTAACATCCAAGTTGGAAGAGAGTTGTAGTTCTCTTGCTGCTCCGACAAAGTTTGTGCCTCGGTCAGAACGAATGTGTTTGACAGGTCCTCTAATGGCAATGAAACGTCGGAAAGCATTAATGAAACAGGAAGTATCCATAGATTCAATTACTTCAATATGGACAGCTCTGATGGACAGACAGGTGAACATAATCGCCCAACGTTTCCCGTGCGCACGGCCTCCCCTGGTTTGTCGGACAACCACAGGCCAAGGTCCAAACACGTCTAGGCCAACATTGGTGAAGGGTGGATCCATACTTAGTCGGTCATACGGGAGGTTTGCCATCTTCGGTGCCTGTGACATACCACGGAGTTTCCGACAGGTAACACATTTAAATATGAATCTGCATACACATCTTTTAGCTCCAACTATCCACATTCCGGCTGCTCTTAGAGCTCCTTCAGTAAACAGACGACCTTGGTGCTTTGTCTGTTCGTGGTAATGTTGCACGAGCAGAGTAGCTATATGATGCTGTCCAGGAACTATCACAGGATGTTTCTCTGCTAGGCCTACATCGGCTTCCATAAGGCGTCCACCTACCCTTAAGAGCCCATCTTCATCGATCACTGGGTCTAGTTTCCTTAAAACACTACCTTTAGGCACGGGTCTTTGGCTGACTACACAGTCGATTTCCGTAGCATAGGTTTCATGCTGTACAGCCTGGATAATTAGATTTTTTGACCGCTCTAGATCGAGAGCTGTGTAGACATGTTTACAATGATGCCAACCTCTACAGATATCTTTATCTGCCGATGAGGTTGCTTTGTACGACCGAGCAATGTGGGTCAGGCAAGTGATGGCACGGACAAGAGATCTCCAAGTAGAGAACCTACTGAATCTGTGGGATTTCAGGTGGTGGTCCAGAGTCTCCGTATGTAACACAGATACCTGAGGACGTATCTCAACATCAGCATGGGGGTCTACTAGTTCAAACATGGCAGTTTCTGTTGTGTTGGGCGTCGGTTTATACAAAAAGGTGGGGCCTGTAAACCAAATTGTATCCTTGAGACGGTCAGCAGCGACGGATCTGGTTGCATGGTCTGCAGGGTTGAGATGAGTAGGTACATATTTCCATTGTTCAGGAGAGGTAGATCTTCTGATCCTTAGAACTCTGTTGTTGACGTAGACATAGAAGCGTCTAGATTCATTACAGATATATCCCAGTACTATCTTGCTATCTGTATAGAACTCAGAATCTTTAATCTCTAGGTCCATTTCTGTAGCGATGAGTTCGGCTAACTCCACCGCTAACACCGCGGCACATAGTTCCAGGCGTGGTATTGTGTGTTCCTGGAGTGGCGTTAGTTTTGCTTTACTCATGACGAACCCTACATGGTATTGTCCGCTGGTATCTAACGTCTTCAAGTAAGCTACCGCCGCAATTGCTTTGACTGAAGCATCGCAGAAAACACAAAGTTTTTGTGTCTCAACCTTGGTAGTTGGTATAGAAACATATGGACGTGCTATGTGAAGATCCGATAAGGCTGTAAGGGAATTCTTCCAGGCCACCCACGTGGTTCTTTCCTTCATGGGAAGGGGAGTGTCCCAGTTCGACCCTTCTCTGGTGAAGTCTCTTAACATAGCTTTACCTTCGATGAGTATAGGAGCTGCAAATCCCAGTGGGTCATATAAACTGCTTATGGCCGACAGTACTCCTCTGCGAGTAAAGGGCTTTTCTTCTTTGCTAACCTGGAAAGTGAAAGTATCAGCTTTTATGTCCCATAGTAGGCCAAGGCTCCGTTGCATCGGAGGCGAGTCAAAGCCTAGGTCTAAATCCTTCAAGTCTTCTGAATGGTCCTGAGAAGGAAAGGCTTCCATCAATTTCTGGCTGTTAGAAGCGATCTTGTGTAGCCTCAGGTTAGACAGAGAGAGCATCTCCTGGGTTCTTTTAAGAAGACTGATTGCAGTCTCATCTGAGGGCATTGATTTCAGACCGTCATCCACATAGAAGTCCTTCTCTACAAAGAGTCTGACATCCGCTCCGTACTTTTCTTCTACTTTCTGAACTGCGCGTCTTAATCCATAGATAGCGACTGCAGGAGAAGGACTATTGCCGAAGATGTGAACTTTCATATGATACTCTGTAACATCTTTAGAGGGATCGTTGTCCTTGAACCATAGGAATCTCAAGAAATTTCTATGTGCCTTCTTAACTAGGAAGCAATGGAACATCTGTTGGATATCAGCCGTGAATGCAACGGAGTCTCTGCGAAACCGGAGAAGCACTCCTATGAGCTTGTTGTTTAGATCCGGGCCTGACAGCAAAACGTCATTCAATGATACGCCTTCACACTTGGCACTTGAGTCAAACACTACTCTGATTTGACCTGGCTTCTTCGGGTGATACACGCCAAACATGGGCAGGTACCAGCGCTCTTCCGAGTCTCGAAGTACAGGTGCTAGCTCTGCATGACCATTCCGGAATATCTTTTCCATGAAGGTAAAGAAGTGATCTCTCATCTCAGGTTTGCTTCTTAGGTTGTGCCTGAGAGAGACAAATCGCTTGAAAACTTGCTCTCTATTGTTGGGTAAGCGTTGTCTTTGAGGTTTAAAGGGTAGAGGTGCAACCCAGCTTCTTGTTTCGTCCTGCACCATTCCCTGCTCCATTATATCTAGGAACAGTCTATCTTCGAATGACATCGCTATACGATTGTCTTCTTTAGTCTTGCGGAAGACTGTGGATCCCAGGTGGTCTTGATTGGCATCCCAGACTAAGTCATCGTAGGTGGGACCTGCAAAGGTACCTGGTGATGAAGTGCTTTGAGGCAGTTCCTTGATGAAGAAGTGATTTTCGCATGGTTGGAGAAGAGATGGGAGTCCATTCTCAAGTGTACTGGTAAGCATGCTGTAGACAGTTGTTGGTTTGTGTACACCTCCCAAACAGACTTCTCCTACAATGACCCATCCTAGGTCTAGTCTCTGGGCGTATGGAGCGTTGTGAGGTCCATTAATCTGCTCTCTAACCTTGTGGACCTGTAGGATATCCCTCCCGAGGAGTAATACTATCTGAGCTTCAGGATCAAGGTTCGGGATCAGGTGTCTTATACGCTTCAGGTGAGGCTGATGCGCTGCTACTTCTGGCGTGGGTATCTCGGACCTGTTGTCAGGAATCTGGTTACATTCCAGTATAGTTGGTAAAGGCAGACGCACTTGACCATCGCTGGACTCAACTATGTAGCCGCTTGCCCTCCTTCCGGCTGTTTCCACAGTACCAGCACAAGTTCTTAGAGAGTAGGGGGCACCGGGTCCTTTGATGTCGAAGCTATCAAAGAAGGCAGACTTCGCTAACGACCTGTTGCTTTGATCGTCTAGAATTGCATACACTTTGATGGCTTTGCTTCGGTTGTCTGCTGGGTAAACCTTCACTAGGGAGATTTTAGAGCAGGATCTGCCTCCTCTGAGGTCTCTGCAAACCTCTGTACATTTAGAAGTAACTGCCAAAGTGTCAGTATTTGTGTCCTTCAGCTCCCCGCTTTGCTCTTGGGTTTTGGATGAAGCCCACGATGGTGGCCCAGGGTGTAGAGCTGTGTTATGGTTTGAGCTGTCACATTCGGCACACTTTGCACTAACCTCACAGTCCCTGGCGAAGTGCGAAGTTGACGAGCAGCATTTAAAACAGATGTTGTTCTCCTTGAGGAAGGTCTTGCGGTCTTCCACTGACTTTTCTCTGAAGGTTCTGCACTTAAGTAGAGAATGAGGCTTCCTGTGTAAGGGACACTGTCTGGTCGGGTCCTTGGGTTTGTCTCCTCCTTGATAGGAGCTGAACTCTTTATGGACTGCACCTGTGGAAGAAACGTTAGTTTTGTGGACCTCCACCGTTGCCCTACGAGGTTTACTGAGTGAGGTGGTGGCACATGACATCATGAAATCAAAGCTAGGATCATTTCAGATTTTTGCTTGTTCAGAGACAAAATCTACAAACACATTAAATGGAGGAAATGGTACATTGTAAGCCTGTTTATACCGAGAACCATACATGACCCACTTCTCTTGCAAGTTGTATGGAAGCTTCTGAACTATGGGATTCACACCTCTAGCAGTGTCAAGAAATGTCAATCCCACCAGATCCCCTTCTGCCTTTGCTACACTCAGTTCCATTAATAAGTCACTTAACTCTCTAAGCTTTGAATAGCCTTTGTTCACTATTTTAGGAAAGTCCTCAATTCTCTTAAATAAGGCGCTTTCTATGACCTCTGCTGCGCCATAAACCTCATTAAGTCTCTCCCAGACCCTTTTTAGACCAATGTCTGGATAATTTACATTGATGTCTCTAATCCTTCTAGCGTGTTCGGCGGACTCACTTCCCAGCCATTTTACCAGGAGATCCAGTTCTTCACTACAAGACAGACCTAAGTCTCTGATGGCATTTTGGAAGGAAGCTCGCCAAGCTCTATAGTTCTCAGCACGGTCGCTGAACTTTACAAGTCCCTTGTTGACCAGCTCACGTCGAGCAAGGAACCTGGCAAAGTCCATTGTGGCTTGATTGGCGCTGGAACCGGCTGGTGGTGTGTTGTCAGAGTGAATGTGTGGTGCTTGGCCATACCTGTTGGAAGTCTCTGGTTTAATCCTGTCTGTGTAATACCGTTCTGAAGCAAAGGGCATCTCTCTTAGCAGGGGCGGATTTCTGATTCTCTGTTCTGGAGAGAAGTTGTTGTAGGCAGTTTCACTCTGATGTGTATTCTCTAGTCTGCTGCAAGGAGACCGATAGTCGACTTTCTGATGATCCAAATAAGCAGGTAGGCTTGGCTTGTCAACAAACCGCTTTGTATTAAGCTGTGGATCTGGGTCGTCGTCCGACTTGGAATGTTGATAGACATATTGTAAGGTACGCTGTTCTGGATCTTGGTATTCAACTTCTGGATGGACATTGCTGCGATGACTCTTAGTTTCCTGAAGTTCCGTGGCTTCTAGATACTCTGCTTCCGCTATGGCAGCTGCTGTCTCTTTATCTGCGGCCAGTTTTTCTAGAGTGGCTTCAAGTTGCGCTTTCTCCCTATTCAGAGAAGCTTCAAGTTGCGCTTTCTCTAGCTTTATCTGCACCTCTTGTTCTATGAAGCTGGCTTTTGCCTTTGCTGCTTCTGCTTTGGCGCGGGCAATGGCGGCAGCTTCTCTGATCGATGTCCTATTTGAGCCACTTATCTGAGACCTTGTCTTAATGGAAGATGCGCGACTAATAGACATGTTGCGACTGTTAGGAGACTTCTGCGATATCCGTAAGTAGGCTCTGCGTGGATAATGGCGGGCTCCGTATAGTCAGATATTCGGTGCGACTGTTAGAAGACTGTTGCGATATCCGTATGCAGGCTCCACGTGGATAATGGCGGCTCCGTCAGTCTGATCTTCAGAGCTTGTTCTCAGCAGTCATCTCACTGCTGTCTTTGGCAGTTATTCACTGAGCTTGTTCTCAGCAGTCGTTTCACTATACTGTCCTCATACACGTTAGCACGGTGTGTAATCTGACATGTAGCTAAACCTTTTTGTCCTCTGAGAGAAAAGAGACTGTTCCGCTTTAAGGTTCTCTTTATTGCTCGTAGACTGACAGAAAAGGTGAAACTACAGAATAAAACAGTAGTATTTTAGAACATAAATACCATGGTATATGGCATAAAACACAGATTAACCTGCTATACATTCAGTATATGATATAATACAATGATAGTAATGACACATAGATAGTGCTCTTACCGACTATGCTCAAAAACAGGCTGAATAACAGATGATGTGACAGGAAAACCAGTGAGAGAGCATGGTTGCTGAGACATAAGATGATGGCTGCTTGCTGTACCAGCACAAGACTAGCAAGAACCAGGAACTACCCACAATGCACTGGGACTCCCATAATGCATAGAGAAAAAACAGGCTGGGTGAAATACCTAAACTCATCAATAGATGGTGCTGTTACGACACAATGTAATGCAAATGAATTACAACAGTTAAAATGCCATGTCAACTGATAAAGAGACAGAAACAACTGGAACTGAATCCGGGGACAGAACAGCCGGCAAAAGTTTAAAGTCTGTACTTACTCCGGTGATGCTCGCTCCAGCTCTCGCGAGATGCGTGGCTACGGGCGTTGAGCGTCCTGCGTACAGCGTCAGCAGGTGGGCGCGGCCTCTCGTAGCTCCGGGACTCAGGTAGACGGCACCTTTTCTTCCAGACAGGGCGGCGTTCTTCCTCCTTGCTGGCTGGGCGATGACTCTGCCTGGTCTTTTTAGCGCCAAAGTCCTCTTTTTTCGTGCCAAACGGTTCCACAAGGCGCACTTGTAATCCAACTCAGGTTAAGTGGCCAAAATCGCTGTCTATTCACTGACAGCAAGCGGTGGCTTAAATAAGCAGCAAACAGTCCACACAATATTATCTTCACACCGCAAATTATTACAGTTCACTTTGGCCCAGCAATTTTCAATAAAGCAATTAGGGCTTGGTCACTTGAAGGCAAATAATGGCACACAGTTTTTATATCCGCAATGGCGCAGGAATGATTGTATCCTGTTCGTGACGCCAATTTATGCAGCACGCCAGACCTGCAGGGTATAGCGACAGTGAGGTCACGGTATGGGCAATCGAGGGTTACTCACTTTTTGGAGGAGAACCCTGGGCAGGCGTGCAACAGTGAAGGAGAGGCAGACACTAGTTCCTCTGGGGCACACTCTGTAAATAGGGACCAGGCCTGATGGTATGTGAGGTGCCCTGGATGTTGCAGGTGTTTTGAGTGCCTTAGGTAAGGTCCCTTTAAGAATCGTGACGCCAGTGCCTGTAACGGTGGCACACCGATTTGCAGGAGGATTAATAGAGTAGACAGTTGTTAAACCAAACGTTCCTTTACTTGGTGAAACAGTCCAACTTTATACATACAGTTGCAGTAGATGAAAATAATGCAGTCCTTTCTAGTACAAGTGCACAGCAGGTTTACTTCACAATATGGCAGGTATAATCTTGCAAGATACTTGGAGGGCAAACAGTTAATGCTTTGCAGTGCAATGCTGCTCTATCCCCTCAGCTATTCTAGCTGGCTGGATCCCAAGGCCCGGATGCCTAATTGCTGGCTTAAATCCTTGGTACAAAATCTTTCCTCCAGTATTGGCACTTGACTAGATTACAATACCTCCTTTTCCTGGCTGTCTTGTCTGTTGGAAGGGAAAGGTGGCTGCAGGTTTCTCCCAGGAGGTGTTCTCCTACTACTGGGGTATCTCAACTGAGCTATCCTTAGCCTCAGGAGCTTCAGGCTGACTAGGTGACTCCTCTAGTCCCCTGGAATACACACTACACCTCCCCTGTCTGGGCCTGGACATTTATACTAGGGGCTCCCTATCTCCCTCTAGTGTGTGGAATGTTTAATTACACCCAACTAGGCCTGATAAGCATATAACAGGGAAATGCATACACTTAACAGTAAGGCAGTAAACACATTAACCCTTTTGTGTAGTGCCCACCTTTACCTAGTGGGACACTACATATATTCAATCTTAACATACTTTTTTCCCTCTATTACTGACAGGGTCGCTTTTCTCTTTCTCTATCTTTTTCTCTTTCTCTATCTCTCTCTCTCATCCCTCCCTCATCTCTCTATCTAACCTTGAGACGATGCACCATGTTTAATCCAGCTTCTCTTCGTCCTGGTTTTAAGGACGACGAGAAGGGGGGAAAGTGGTGCAGAAAACAACGATCTTCAAACTTTCTAACCTATCAAATGTCAATCAATTTCTAAACCATCACAACTGCCTTTTCTTTGCTGGTACTTGGGTCAGATTTTTGCAAAGAAGGTAAAAATCACGGCCGATCCATGGCCTGAATGTTCCTAACCCTTTTATTCCATCAGGTATGCCCCCAGGCAGCCCCACGGGTTATCACCCGATGTCCACCACCGAGTTCGGGACTCTCTCCCGGACCCAGACTCAATAACCAGTGTTCATTTTTAGTCAACCAGGTGATTGGGTCGTGCTAAAGAAACATCCGAGGATGGGACTAGAGCCGAGATATCTTGGGCCATTCTAGGTGCTGTTGATGACGACAACCTCTCTAAAGTTCGAGGGACGAGACAACTGGATCCACACCGGTCACTGCAAGAAGCTGCTCAACTAAGTCAAATAATGCAGAGTATCACTTTTGTTTATTTGTTTAGTTTAATGTTTGTTGATAGCACTGGTTTTACATTCCTATAGGGTAATATCAGCTATAGGTTTAATAATAGCTCTGGCTCCTGCTCCTCGCTTGTTAATCCTGTATGGGTGTCTGGGCAGCTAGGCGGCCTGTAGATGTGGTAAAGGGCATAAGTTTGTGGGATCCTCCAGTTGTGAGGAAGGTATAACGGACAACCTTACTAATGAAACCCCTGATCTCTTTAATAACACCCATAGACCAGATTATATATGCTAGAAAGAAGGGTGTGACGTTCAGACTCGGGGAGCGATCCCTCAGTATATTCAGTTATTACTGGAAGCCTGTGACCGTCAGAAGTTCTTGTGTGGAGTTGGCGGGTCCGTACTATTTCCTATGCGGTTTAGCCGCTTATAAGGTAATTCCCCCTAATGCCAGAGGTTCATGTGTCCTGGTGAAGCTTGTCCCTGCATCTTACTTTGCAGCCGATTGAGAGAAACTGATGGTGTGGAAGGAGGTAAGAAGGGCAGGGAGAGCTGGAAGGGAGTTGTTTTCTGGCTGGACGGGATGGGGAGTTGGACTTATGAAGTGATTGAACAATTCCTCGTCCATAGTGGATGAGATGTTCAATGAAACCGTTGAGGCAGTGAGAGAGATCCCCGAGAAACCTCAGTAGAGCGTCCAGAGGAGGGTTTCTGTGAATTAGATGACGGTTATACCTGGCTAGTAGACACCATTGATAAGGGTCAGGCCCATACTGACAGGAGCAGGGCAGAGGAGCTATGACTAGTGAGGGTTGGAATCCTTTTTAAAGCTTTGGGAGGTCTTGGGGCTCACTGGTTTTCCATTGGATCCGGGCGAAAGGAAATAGGACATGTACTTATGTTTTTTGTTTCCATTCCTTCTATACGCCGGAGTGAGATGTTCCTGATGTCTAGTCGACAGAGTTACCGAAGCCCGAACAGAGAAGATGCCCTGAAGACCATGGACCAAATGCAGAGAATTCCAAACCAGCCGGCGACCAGCGCGAAACACCACCTCCTGAGTCAGCTCTCGAAGAAAAGAATCTCAAGTCAAGTCAAGATTTGATTTAAGCTACGTGTCAAGATTGACTTTCTGTTTTCCATCATCTGTTTGGTTTTATGGATTTAGGACTTTTCGTAGACAAGACTGTTTTTTTTCCAAAGAAGAAGATTGAGATTCATCAGGGGACACTGGGGAGCATATGACAAAGAGGAGGGACTGTTGTGGAAATTTTATTAGGATGTGTATTTGATATATTGTGTATTGATATATTGTGTATTGTCATCATGTCTCTCAGTGTCAGGGTAAACCATTGGAGTGGATATCTTCCCGTGTAAGTCCTGTCACAGCTGCTGGGCGCAGAGGTCTCCGTCGGCGAATGGTCCATGTGCTAAGCACTGGGCTGTGGGCCGGGGCAGACTGATGTGTTCAGCAGAGCAGTGTTTTGTTGGCTGATGTATGGACGCCGGCCAGGGCCCCCGCGCAAGACGCAGATTTATTGACTTGGCGTGGATGCATTTGTTAAGAGAACAATATAAACGAAAGGAACGTGCGTTTGTTGTCCCTAGTGCGCCTGATCAGCCGCTGGAGATAATGACGTTGTCCTGTAAATAAACCTGCATGTGGATCATAGTGACTTTATCTGGCATTGATCACTGAGCAAGGCCGGATAAAGTTCGCTCCAGTGGTAATGGGAGATTATTGTATACATGTGTTTGTTAGCTGGCTATGTTATTCTAAATGCTTGTCTTCCTATGTCATCACTTCCTGTATGTCATCACTTCCTGTATCCTTGTCTTGGGCCAGCCCCTTTTACACCTTTTGTTTAGTCAATAAAGGACGGACACTGGCAAGGAGGGGAGGAGATGCTCAGGAGAATTCAATCAAGATGGTAACAAGTGGGTCTGTCTCTGACTGCAGATGATGAGAATTGATTTACCCTTTTCCTTACACAAACTTTGATGCGAGCGGATTACACTATTAATTTTTCTACAACAGATTATTACAGATTTCTATTTCATCATCAGTATTGCTTTAGTAGTTCATTTGGTTTTCCATGCATATTCCTTTCTTCCTGCATGTTTGATGCACTCCCATAGACTATAATGGGTGTACTTGGAAACATGCTTCGGATACTGACGGAAAATGTACGCCCATGTGAATGGCACTATTCATTCACAAAATATGATTAAGACGCTTAGTTGAAACGCGTAGACCATTATATGTTCGCCTATGGATTTTAAAGGAAAACAATAAAGAAATTGGATTTTACTCCTGGCCCGTTTGCTGGACTTTCCTCGCTGTTTATTCGTGATTGCTCCCCGGTCCCGGGCGTCCGTGCACGGCTGTAGAGGACAGTGGTGAGCTTAAACTTATCTTTCTTTTGTTAACAAAATACACATCATATATGGATTACAAATATTCTCTTTTGAAAGAGGCCTTTGTAAGCCAAAACCAGGAGCAGGTCCAAAACACAGAAGATGCACAAAACTTTTGATTATACTTTAGGGGAGATTTTTCAAAATGGTGTAAAGGAAAACTGGTTTAGTTGCCCAGAGCAACCAATCAGATTCCACCTTTCATTTTTGAAAGGAGCTCTGAAAAAAGCCAGTATCTTGTGGATTGTGGACCCATTCAATATGATCTGTGGTCTGCAATACGGGCACAGGGCACACGCTTGCGTGCATGATCCCTCACTGTGTGAAAGTGACCTAAGGCTAGTTTCACACTAGTGGCAGGGGACTCCGGAAGGCTGTTCTGGTGGGTGAACAGCCTGTCGGATCCATCCTGCCGCTAGTTCACGGAGTTCCGGCGGCAGCACGGCAGCGCACGCCGAGAGGCGGCCGGACTAAAACTACTGCATGCAGTCCTTTTAGTCCGGCTGCCTCTCGGCGTGCGCTGCCATGCTGACACCGGAACTCTGCCCCCATTATAATCAATGGGGACGGAGCGTCAGTCCGGGTGCACACGTGAACTAGCGGCAGGACAGATCCGACACGGCCTGCCGGAGTCCCCTGTCACTAGTGTGAAAGTACCCTTAGGCCTGCATCACAGACGCATTTTTGGGTCAGGGTGTTTTGAGACAAACACAGGCGTGCATACAAGAGAGATAGATCAATCTTTGCGTTATCCTTTCTTTCTCTACACATGTGAACCCAACCATAAGGAACTATATGCACTGCCTTCTAGACAGAATATTATTTTAGGCATTTGCATCATGGCTACACTTTTTCGTCCAGACTTGTAAACAGTTCATGCGTACTAAGGACTAGCACCAAGTCATGCAAAACAGGCAACTTCAGAACGCCCCCATTGTATGACATATTCATGAAAGCATAAGCAACATTTCTCCCCTTTCATCAAAACAGCCTGACTCACTGCCAAACCAGTAAAAATCATCGGCATCCAAACCTGCCAAATGTATTTGCTGAAACGGCAGCAATCCTACACATCTACTGAAAAAACATAAGAACGCAAATAACAAACTAGCAATACTGAAAGGCAATAAGCTAAGGGAAGAAAGCAGCATGCCAGCAAAGCAATATGATAATGGAAATAGTGTAATACTTTTCCTGCGCTGCTCATGTTGATGTCTGTTGAAGTATTAGCTGTTCTGTGTTCTATGAACAGATCCGGTTCTGCTCCAACTATAGTAGTGCCGCTCCCTAAACTTCCTTAGCTTAGCCTAAAGCACTACTTTACAAAGTAGGCGGTTTATATCTTCTGCTTGCCGGGATTTTTGGCAGCGTTACTATCTGCATAATCTGCATTATTATTACCAGGGCAAATGAGTTCAAACATTACTCACATTCTGCACTCCATCTTTGAAATTTAGCTGATCATAAATGACTGTGCACTTTATTTGCCCACCAAAAAACATAATGTGGTACATACATGACATTCATGTACAGATTTTCTAATTTGGTCTGATCTGTAGATATAATACATTTTGGGGGTGATGTGTCAAATGTGCAGCACTAGAAAAGTGAAGTGTATAAAGTGCTTTTGTCATGACGTGGTATTGGTTATTCTCCGCTCGGCCTTCTTGATCCATCACTTACTAACCCCTGACTCCCCCCACCCCCAGTCCGATCCCCCTAAACTGGCGTTGTCAGAACCGCAATAAGACACGGACACCGAGTTGGATTTGATAGGCCACAGCAGCTGTTTATTGCAAACACATACATGAATAAATAACCTTTAATTTTCCACAAAACATAACCTTAAATGGACACTGACAGTCCCAATAAGCATATTTAGGTATATATATCACAGTGCAGGTCTTCTAAAGTGTATTAAAATCATCTAAGTATCCCCCCTATCCACCTTATAAATACAGTAAACTGAAGTATTATAACCTGCTTGAAGCGTCTTCAATCTGCCCAAGGGGCGGCGTTTCATCTCCACTTGCGCCCAGCCAGCCGCCCCCAACTGCCGTTTTGAATAGAGTTGAGCGAACACCTGGATGTTCGGGTTCGAGAAGTTCGGCCGAACTTCCCGGAAATGTTCGGGTTCGGGATCCGAACCCGATCCGAACTTCGTCCCGAACCCGAACCCGAACCCCATTGAAGTCAATGGGGACCCGAACTTTTCGGCACTAAAAAGGCTGTAAAACAGCCCAGGAAAGGGCTAGAGGGCTGCAAAAGGCAGCAACATGTAGGTAAATCCCCTGCAAACAAATGTGGATAGGGAAATGAATTAAAATAAAAATTAAATAAATAAAAATTAACCAAAATCAATTGGAGAGAGGTCCCATAGCAGAGAATCTGGCTTCCCGTCACCCACCACTGGAACAGTCCATTCTCAGATATTTAGGCCCCGGAACCCAGGCAGAGGAGAGAGGTCCCGTAACCGAGAATCTGGCTTCATGTCAGCAGAGAATTAGTTTGCATGTCATAGCAGAGAATGAGGCTTCACGTCAGCCACCACTGCAACAGTCCATTGGCATATATTTAGGCCCAGCACACAGGCAGAGGAGAGAGGTCCCGTAACAGACAATCTGGCTTCATGTCAGCAGAGAATTAGTCTGCATGTCATAGCAGAGAATGAGGCTTCACGTCAGCCACCACTGCAACAGTCCATTGGCATATATTTAGGCCCAGCACACAGGCAGAGGAGAGAGGTCCCGTAACAGACAATCTGGATTCATGTCAGCAGAGAATTAGTCTGCATGTCATAGCAGAGAATGAGGCTTCACGTCAGCCACCACTGCAACAGTCCATTGGCATATATTTAGGCCCAGCACACAGGCAGAGGAGAGAGGTCCCGTAACAGACAATCTGGCTTCATGTCAGCAGAGAATTAGTCTGCATGTCATAGCAGAGAATGAGGCTTCACGTCAGCCACCACTGCAACAGTCCATTGGCATATATTTAGGCCCAGCACACAGGCAGAGGAGAGAGGTCCCGTAACAGACAATCTGGCTTCATGTCAGCAGAGAATTAGTCTGCATGTCATAGCAGAGAATGAGGCTTCACGTCAGCCACCACTGCAACAGTCCATTGGCATATATTTAGGCCCAGCACACAGGCAGAGGAGAGAGGTCCCGTAACAGACAATCTGGCTTCATGTCAGCAGAGAATTAGTTTGCATTTCATAGCAGAGAATGAGGCTTCACGTCAGCCACCACTGCAACAGTCCATTGGCATATATTTAGGCCCAGCACACAGGAAGAGGAGAGAGGTCCCGTAACAGACAATCTGGCTTCATGTCAGCAGAGAATTAGTCTGCATGTCATAGCAGAGAATGAGGCTTCACGTCAGCCACCACTGCAACAGTCCATTGGCATATATTTAGGCCCCGGCACACAGGCAGAGGAGAGAGGTCCCGTAACAGACAATCTGGCTTCATGTCAGCAGAGAATCAGTCTGCATGTCATAGCAGAGAATCAGGCTTCACGTCACCCACCACTGCAACAGTCCATTGTCATAAATTTAGGCCCAGCACCCAGGCAGAGGAGAGAGGTCCCGTAACAGACAATCTGGCTTCATGTCAGCAGAGAATCAGTCTGCATGTCATAGCAGAGAATCAGGCTTCACGTCACCCAACATTGGAACAGTCCATTGGCATATATTTAGGCCCCGGCACCCAGACAGAGGAGAGGTTCATTCAACTTTGGGTAGCCTCGCAATATAATGGTAAAATGAAAATAAAAATAGGATTGAATGAGGAAGTGCCCTGGAGTCCAATAATATATGGTTAAGGGGAGGTAGTTAATGTCTAATCTGGACAAGGGACGGACAGATCCTGTGGGATCCATGCCTGGTTCATTTTTATGAACGTCAGCTTGTCCACATTGGCTGTAGACAGGCGGCTGCGTTTGTCTGTAATGACGCCCCCTGCCGTGCTGAATACACGTTCAGACAAAACGCTGGCCGCCGGGCAGGCCAGCACCTCCAAGGCATAAAAGGCTAGCTCTGGCCACGTGGACAATTTAGAGACCCAGAAGTTGAATGCGGCCGAACCATCAGTCAGTACGTGGAGGGGTGTGCACATGTACTGTTCCACCATGTTAGTGAAATGTTGCCTCCTGCTAACACGTTGCGTATCAGGTGGTGGTGCAGTTAGCTGTGGCGTGTTGACAAAAGTTTTCCACATCTCTGCCATGCTAACCCTGCCCTCAAAGGAGCTGGCATTGACACAGCTGCCTTGGCGACCTCTTGCTCCTCCTCTGCCTTGGCCTTGGGCTTCCACTTGTTCCCCTGTGACATTTGGGAATGCTCTCAGTAGCGCGTTTACCAACGTGCGCTTGTACTCGCGCATCTTCCTATCACGCTCCAGTGCAGGAAGTAAGGTGGGCACATTGTCTTTGTAGCGTGGATCCAGCAGGGTGGCAACCCAGTAGTCCGCACAGGTTAAAATGTGGGCAACTCTGCTGTCGTTGCGCAGGCACTGCAGCATGTAGTCGCTCATGTGTGCCAGGCTGCCCAGGGGTAAGGACAAGCTGTCCTCTGTGGGAGGCTTATCGTCATCGTCCTGCCTTTCCCCCCAGCCACGCACCAGTGATGGACCCGAGCTGCGTTGGGTGCCACCCCGCTGTGACCATGCTTCATCCTCATCCTCCTCCACCTCCTCCTCATCCTCGTCCTAGTAGTGGGCCCTGTCTGGCCACATTTGTACCTGGCCTCTGCTGTTGCCAAAAACCTCCCTCTGAGTCACTTCGAAGAGACTGGCCTGAAAGTGCTAAAAATGACCCCTCTTCCTCCTCCTCCTCCTCCTCCTCCTCCTGGGCCACCTCCTCTTGCATCATCGCCCTAAGTGTTTTCTCAAGGAGACATAGAAGTGGTATTGTAACGCTGATAACGGCGTCATCGCCACTGGCCATGTTGGTGGAGTACTCGAAACAGCGCAACAGGGCACACAGGTCTCGCATGGAGGCCCAGTCATTGGTGGTGAAGTGGTGCTGTTCTGTAGTGCGACTGACCCGTGCGTGCTGCAGCTGAAACTCCACTATGGCCTGCTGCTGCTCGCACAGTCTGTCCAGCATGTGCAAGGTGGAGTTCCACCTGGTGGGCACGTCGCATATGAGGCGGTGAGCGGGAAGGCCGAAGTTACGCTGTAGCGCAGACAGGCGAGCAGCAGCAGGATGTGAACGCCGGAAGCGCGAACAGACGGCCCGCACTTTATGCAGCAGCTCTGACATGTCGGGGTAGTTGTGTATGAACTTCTGCACCACCAAATTCAGCACATGCGCCAAGCAAGGGATGTGCGTCAAATTGGCTAGTCCCAGAGCTGCAACGAGATTTCGCCCATTATCACACACCACCAGGCCGGGCTTGAGGCTCCCCGGCAGCAACCACTCGTCGGTCTGTTGTTCTATACCCCGCCACAACTCCTGTGCGGTGTGGGGCCTGTCCCCCAAACATATGAGTTTCAGAATGGCCTGCTGACGTTTACCCCGGGCTGTGCTGAAGTTGGTGGTGAAGGTGTGTGGCTGACTGGATGAGCAGGTGGAAGAAGAGGAGGAGGAAGCTGAGAAGGAGGAGGTGGCAACAGGAGGCAAAGAATGTTGCCCTGCGATCCTTGGCGGCGGAAGGACGTGCGCCAAACAGCTCTCCGCCTGGGGCCCAGCTGCCACTACATTTACCCAGTGTGCAGTTAGGGAGATATAGCGTTCCTGGCCGTGCTTACTGGTCCACGTATCTGTGGTTAGGTGGACCTTGCTACAGATGGCGTTGCGCAGTGCACACTTGATTTTATCGGATACTTGGTTGTGCAGGGAAGGCACGGCTCTCTTGGAGAAGTAGTGGCGGCTGGGAACAACATACTGTGGGACAGCAAGCGACATGAGCTGTTTGAAGCTGTCTGTGTCCACCAGCCTAAATGACAGCATTTCATAGGCCAGTAGTTTAGAAATGCTGGCATTCAGGGCCAGGGATCGAGGGTGGCTAGGTGGGAATTTACGCTTTCTCTCAAATGTTTGTGAGATGGAGAGCTGAACGCTGCCGTGTGACATGGTTGAGACGCTTGGTGACGGAGGTGGTGGTGGTGGTGTTGGTGGTACATCCCCTGTTTGCTGGGCGGCAGGTGCCAACGTTCCTCCAGAGGCGGAGGAAGAGGCCGAGGCGGCAGCAGCAGAAGAGGCCGAGGCGGCAGCAGCAGAAGAGGTAGCAGGGGGAGCCTGAGTGACTTCCTTGGTTTTAAGGTGTTTACTCCACTGCAGTTTATGCTTTGCATGCAGGTGCCTGGTCATGCAGGTTGTGCTAAGGTTCAGAACGTTAATGCCTCGCTTCAGGCTCTGATGGCACAGCGTGCAAACCACTCGGGTCTTGTCGTCAGCACATTGTTTGAAGAAGTGCCATGCCAGGGAACTCCTTGAAGCTGCCTTTGGGGTGCTCGGTCCCAGATGGCGGCGGTCAGTAGCAGGCGGAGTCTCTTGGCGGCGGGTGTTCTGCTTTTGCCCACTTTCCCTCTTTTGCTACGCTGTTGGCTCGGTCTCACCACTGCCTCTTCCTCCGAACTGTGAAAGTCAGTGGCACGACCTTCATTCCATGTGGGGTCTAGGACCTCATCGTCCCCTGCATCGTCTTCTACCCAGTCTTGATCCCTGACCTCCTGTTCAGTCTGCACACTGCAGAAAGACGCAGCAGTTGGCACCTGTGTTTCGTCATCATCAGAGACATGCTGAGGTGGTATTCCCATGTCCTCATCATCAGGAAACATAAGTGGTTGTGCGTCAGTGCATTCTATGTCTTTCACCGCTGGGGAAGGGCTAGGTGGATGCCCTTGGGAAACCCTGCCAGCGGAGTCTTCAAACAGCATAAGAGACTGCTGCATAACTTGAGGCTGAGACAGTTTCCCTGGTATGCATGGGGGTGATGTGACAGACTGATGGGGTTGGTTTTCAGGCGCCATCTGTGCGCTTTCTGCAGAAGACTGGGTGGGAGATAATGTGAACGTGCTGGATCCACTGTCGGCCACCCAATTGACTAATGCCTGTACCTGCTCAGGCCTTACCATCCTTAGAACGGCATTGGGCCCCACCATATATCGCTGTAAATTCTGGCGGCTACTGGGACCTGAGGTAGTTGGTACACTAGGACGTGTGGATGTGGCAGAACGGCCACGTCCTCTCCGAGCACCAGAGGGTCCACTAACACCACCACGACCATGTCCACGTCCGCGTCCCTTACTAGATGTTTTCCTCATTGTTATGGTTCACCACAACAACAAAAATATTATTTGGCCCAATGTATTGTATTCAAATTCAGCGGGATATAAATTTGAGGCCTAGTATTTAGGCGCTGGGTGACCGGTATGGATTTACTGACAGAATTAGACTTGGAAATGCACAGTAGCGTGTGTGTGAAGTTATTCTGAATGACCCTATGTGCACCTTGAATATTATATACCCTTTTAGGGATAGATTTCAAATAGCTCTGATATAGCAGAAACCACTAAATTATGAAATTGCTAAATTGGGAATTGTATTTCAACCCAGAACAAAAAATGTGCTTTGACAGACACTAAATAACTTTCCCAGCCACAACAGGACAGCGGTAACGAGAGATTTAGCGGGATATAAATTTGAGGCCTAGTATTTAGGCGCTGGGTGACCGGTATGGATTTACTAACAGAATTGGACTTGGAAATGCACAGTAGCGTGTGTGTGAAGTTATTCTGAATGACCCTATGTGCACCTTGAATATTATATACCCTTTTAGGGATAGATTTCAAATAGCTCTGATATAGCAGAAACCACTAAATTATGAAATTGCTAAATTGGGAATTGTATTTCAACCCAGAACAAAAAATGTGCTTTGACGGACACTAAATAACTTTCCCAGCCACAACAGGACAGCGGTAACGAGAGATTTAGCGGGATATAAATTTGAGGCCTAGTATTTAGGCGCTGGGTGACAGGTATGGGTTTAGTGACAGAATTAGACTTGGAAATGCACAGTAGCGGGTGTGTGAAGTTATTCTGAATGACCCTATGTGCACCTTCAATATGATCTACCCTTTTAGGGATAGATTTCAAATAGCTCTGATACAGCAGAAACCACTAAATTTTTAAATTGCTAAATTGGGAATTGTATTTCAACCCAGAACAAAAAATGTGCTTTGACGGACACTAAATAACTTTCCCAGCCACAACAGGACAGCGGTAACGAGAGATTTAGCGGGATATAAATTTGAGGCCTAGTATTTAGGCGCTGGGTGACCGGTATGGATTTAGTGACAGAATTAGACTGGGATATGCACAGTAGCGTGTGTGTGTGAAGTTATTCTGAATGACCCTATGTGCACCTTGAATATTATATACCCTTTTAGGGATAGATTTCAAATAGCTCTGATATAGCAGAAACCACTAAATCTTTAAAATTGCTAAATTGGGAATTGTATTTCAACCCAGAACAAAAAATGTGCTTTGACGGACACTAAATAACTTTCCCAGCCACAACAGGACAGCGGTAACGAGAGATTTAGCGGGATATAAATTTGAGGCCTAGTATTTAGGCGCTGGGTGACAGGTAATGGGTTTAGTGACAGAATTAGACTTGGAAATGCACAGTAGCGGGTGTGTGAAGTTATTCTGAATGACCCTATGTGCACCTTCAATATGATCTACCCTTTTAGGGATAGATTTCAAATAGCTCTGATACAGCAGAAACCACTAAATTTTTAAATTGCTAAATTGGGAATTGTATTTCAACCCAGAACAAAAAATGTGCTTTGACGGACACTAAATAACTTTCCCAGCCACAACAGGACAGCAGTAACGAGAGATTTAGCGGGATATAAATTTGAGGCCTAGTATTTAGGCGCTGGGTGACCGGTATGGATTTAGTGACAGAATTAGACTGGGATATGGCCAAAAAATAACCACACTATTGCTGGTTAAATGCACTTGGTGACGGGCGCAGCTTGCCCCTGATGTAGTATATGGCCAAAAAATGAACAGACTATTGCTGGTTAAATGCACTTGGTGTGATAGCTTGACCAACCACACTACTGAGGGTTAAATGCACTTGGTGACGGGCGCAGCTTGCCCCTGATGTAGTATATGGCCAAAAAATGAACAGACTATTGCTGGTTAAATGCACTTGGTGTGATAGCTTGACCAACGACACTACTGAGGGTTAAATGCACTTGGTGACGGGTGCAGCTTGCCCCTGATGTAGTATATGGCCAAAAAATGAACAGACTATTGCTGGTTAAATGCACTTGGTGTCACAGCTTGACCAACCACACTACTGAGGGTTAAATGCACTTGGTGACGGGCGCAGCTTGCCCCTGATGTAGTATATGGCCAAAAAATGAACAGACTATTGCTGGTTAAATGCACTTGGTGACGGGCGCAGCTTGCCCCTGATTTAGTATATGGCCAAAAAATGAACAGACTATTGCTGGTTAAATGCACTTGGTGTGATAGCTTGACCAACCACACTACTGAGGGTTAAATGCACTTGGTGACGGGCGCAGCTTGCCCCTGATGTAGTATATGGCCAAAAAATAAACAGACTATTGCTGGTTAAATGTACTTGGTGTGACAGCTTCACCCTGATGTAGGCTTTAGCCAAAAAACAAACGCACCATTGAGGGTTAAATGCACTTGGTGACAGGCGCAGCTTGCCCCTGATGTAGTATATGGCCAAAAAATAAACAGACTATTGCTGGTTAAATGCACTTGGTGTGACAGCTTCACCCTGATGTAGGCTTTAGCCAAAAAACAAACGCACCATTGAGGGTTAAATGCACTTGGTGACAGGCGCAGCTTGCCCCTGATGTAGTATATGGCCAAAAAATAAACAGACTATTGCTGGTTAACCCCTTAAGGACACAGCCCTATTTCACCTTAAGGACCAGGCCATTTTTTGCAAATCTGACCACTGTCACTTTAAGTGCTGATAACTTTAAAACGCTTTGACTTACCCAGGCTGTTCTGAGATTGTTTTTTCGTCGCATATTGTACTTCATGACACTGCTAAAATTGGGTCAAAAAAGTTAATTTTTTTGCATAAAAAAATACCATATTTACCAAAAATTTTGAAAAATTTGCAAATTTCAAAGTTTCAGTTTCTCTACTTCTGCAATACATAGTAATACCCCCAAAAATTGTGATGACTTTACATTCCCCATATGTCTACTTCATGTTTGTAGCATTTTGGGAATGATATTTTATTTTTTGGGGATGTTACAAGGCTTAGAAGTTTAGAAGCAAATTTTGAAATTTTCGGAAATCTTCAAAATCCCACTTTTTATGGACCAGTTCAGGTTTGAAGTCACTTTGTGAGGCTTACATAATAGAAACCACCCAAAAATGACCCCATTCTAGAAACTACACCCCTCAAGGTATTCAAAACTGTTTTTACAAACTTTGTTAACCCTTTAGGTCTTCCACAACACTTCATGGCAAATGGACATACATTTTTAGAATTTAGATTTTTTGGAAAATTTTCCAATATAATCAATTTTTTCCTGGAAAAAAACAAGGGTTAACTGCCAAACAAAACTCAAAATGGGTTGCCCTGATTCTGTAGTTTGCAGAAACACCCCATATGTGTTCGTAAACTACTGTTTGGCCGAACGGGAGGACATAGAAGGAGGGGAACACCATATGGGTTTTGGAAGGCAGATTTGGCAGGACTGGTTTTGTTTATACCATGTCCCATTTGAAGCCCCCTGTTGCACCCCTAGAATAGAAATTTCAAAAAAGTGACTCCATCTAAGAAAGTACACCCCTCAAGGTATTCAAAACTGGGTTTACAAACTTTGTTAACCCTTTAGGTGTTCCACAAGAGTTATTGGCAGATGGAGAAACAATTTAGAAATTTCTATTTTTTGGAAAATTTTCCAATATAATCAATTTTTTCCAGGAGTAAAACAAGGGTTAACTGCCAAACAAAACTCAAAATGGGTTGCCCTGATTCTGTAGTTTGCAAAAACACCCCATATGTGGTCGTAAACTACTGTTTGGCCGAACGGGAGGACATAGAAGGAGGGGAACACCATATGGGTTTTGGAAGGCAGATTTGGCAGGACTGGTTTTGTTTATACCATGTCCCATTTGAAGCCCCCTGTTGCACCCCTAGAATAGAAATTTCAAAAAAGTGACTCCATCTAAGAAAGTACACCCCTCAAGGTATTCAAAACTGGGTTTACAAACTTTGTTAACCCTTTAGGTGTTCCACAAGAGTTATTGGCAGATGGAGAAACAATTTAGAAATTTCTATTTTTTGGAAAATTTTCCAATATAATAAATTTTTTCCAGGAGTAAAACAAGGGTTAACTGCCAAACAAAACTCAAAATGGGTTGCCCTGATTCTGTAGTTTGCAAAAACACCCCATATGTGGTTGTAAACTACTGTTTGGCCGAACGGGAGGACATAGAAGGAGGGGAACACCATATGGGTTTTGGAAGGCAGATTTTGCAGGACTGGTTTTGTTTATACCATGTCCCATTTGAAGCCCCCTGTTGTACCCCTAGAATAAAAATTTCAAAAAAAGTGATCCATCTAAGAAAGTACACCCCTCAAGGTATTCAAAACTGGGTTTACAAACTTTGTTAACCCTTTAGGTGTTCCACAAGAGTTAATGGCAGATGGAGAAACAATTTAGAAATTTCTATTTTTTGGAAAATTTTCCATTTTAACCCATTTTTTCCAGCAATAAAGTAAGGGTTAACAGCCAAACAAAACTCAATATGGGTTGCCCTGATTCTGTAGTTTGCAAAAACACCCCATATGTGGTCGTAAACTACTGTTTGGCCAAACGGGAGCACGTAGAAAGAGGGGAACGCCATATGGGTTTTGGAAGGCAGATTTTGCAGGACTGGTTTTGTTTATACCATGTCCCATTTGAAGCCCCCTGTTGCACCCCTAGAATAGAAATTTCAAAAAAGTGACTCCATCTAAGAAAGTACACCCCTCAAGGTATTCAAAACTGGGTTTACAAACTTTGTTAACCCTTTAGGTGTTCCACAAGAGTTAATGGCAGATGGAGAAACAATTTAGAAATTTCTATTTTTTGGAAAATTTTCCATTTTAACCCTTACTTTATTACTGAAAAAAATGGGTTAACAGCCAAACAAAACTCAAAATGGGTTGCCCTGATTCTGTAGTTTGCAGAAACACCCCAAATGTGGTCGTAAACTACTATTTGGCTAAACGGCAGGACATAGAAGAAGGGGAACGCCATACGGTTTTTGGAAGGCAGATTTTGCTGGACTGGTTTATTTACACCATGTACCCTTTCAAGCCCCCTGATGCACCCCTAGAGTAGAAACTCCATAAAAGTGACCCCATCTAGGAAACTACGGGATAAGGTGGTTGTTGATTTGGTACTATTTTAGGGGTAAATATGATTTTTGGTTGCTCTATATTACACTTTTTTGAGGCAAGGTAACAAAAAAATTAAATTCTAAAATTTTTCTACATTTGCTATTTAGTTTTGTGGAACACCTAAAGGGTTAACAAAGTTTATAAAGTAACTTTTGAATACCTTGAGGGGTGTAGTTTCTTAGATGGGGTCACTTTTTTGGAGTTTCTAGTCTAGGCTACATCAGGGGGGGCTTCTAATGGGACGTGGTGTCAAAAAAAAAAACTGTCCATCAAAATCTGCCTTCCAGAAACCATATGGAGTTCCCTTCGTTCTATGCCCTGCCGTGCGGCTATATAGCCATTTACGACCACATATGGGGTGTTTCTGCAAACTACAGAATCAGGGCCATAAATATTGAGTTTTTTTTGGCTGTTAACCCTTGCTTTATTACTGGAAAAAAAGGATTCAAATGGAAATTTTGCCCAAAAATGGGTGTTTTGGCACCGTTTTTATTTTATATTTTTAACACCGTTCATCCGAGGGGTTTGGTCAAATGTTATTTTTATAGCGACGACTTTTACGCACGCGACGATGCCCAATATGTATGGCTCTCAGACTTTGGAGACACTAAGCAGGCATCCTAAAACTGCGGCCCTCCAGATGTTGTAAAACTACAATTCCCACCATGCCCTGCTGATGGCTGTAGGTTGTCTGGGCATGCTGGGAGTTATAGTTTTACAACATCTGGAGGGCCGCAGTTTGAGGATGCCTGCACTAAAACTAATATTTTTTTGGGGAAAAAAAATTGTTTCTGTGTCTCCAAAGTCTGAGAGCCATAGTGTTTTATGTTCTCTAGGGGACTGTTGGAGATTATAAAAATTTAGTACTCCATGGAAGTGTGATACTCCCTGAAGCAATCGATAATGCAGAGGCCCGGATGATCGGGGCAAGTGTCACACTGAGTAGTGGTGTCCTTCCGTATCCCCCTCTTGTGACACACTCTGCATCTTTTTTGGGTTCGTCCCTTCTTTCCAGTATGGGGGACCACACCTGGAAAGTGTTGGCCAGGGACGATCCGGGCGCCTCCAGTTCCCGAGGTACTCCGGCCTGCTCTTTCCCGGTCCGAAAAGATCAGGTCTTTGAGGACTGCCTCATAGAATTGGAGGAATGTCCCTGTGCTGCCAGCGCTTCGGGATAGTACAAAAGAGTTGTACATGGCAACCTGCACCATGTAGACCGCAACTTTTTTGTACCATGCCCGGGTTTTGCGCATGGCATTATATGGCTTGAGGACTTGATCAGAGAGATCAACTCCTCCCATATACCGATTGTAGGCGACGATACAATCGGGCTTGAGGACCGTTGCCGTGGTACCTCGCACAGAGACTGGGGTGGTGCTGTTACCGTGGATTGTGGACAGCATAAGGACATCCCTCTTGTCCTTATACCTGACCAGCAACAGGTTTCCACTGGTAAGTGCACGGGTCTCACCCCTGGGGATAGGTACCTGGAGGGGGTGGGCAGGGAGGCCGCGTTGATTTTTCCGCACGGTCCCACAAGCGAACGTGGATCTGGCGGCAAGGGACCTGAACAAGGGAATGCTGGTATAAAAGTTGTCCACGTACAAGTGGTAACCCTTATCCAGCAGTGGGTACATAAGGTCCCACACGAGTTTCCCGGTAACACCCAGAGTGGGGGGACATTCTGGTGGTTGAATCCGGGAATCTCGCCCCTCGTACACACGAAATTTGTAAGTGTACCCTGAGGTACTCTCACAAATTTTGTATAGCTTCACGCCATACCTCGCCCGCTTTGTGGGAATGTATTGGCGGAAACTGAGTCTCCCCTTGAACGCAACGAGAGACTCATCAACCGCGACCTCCCTTCCAGGTACGTAGGCCTGCTGAAATGTGGCCCCAAAGTGATCGATGACCGGCCGTATCTTGTACAGCCGGTCATAGGCAGGATCACTTCGGGGGGGACATGCTGCATTATCGGAATAATGCAGACATTTCCGGATGGCCTCAAACCGGGAGCGTGTCATGGCCGTACTGTACAGTGGGGTCTGGTATAGGACGTCCCCACTCCAGTACAGCCTGACACTGGGTTTTTGCACTAGACCCATATGCAGCACGAGGCCCCAAAATGTCCTCATCTCGGCTGCACTGACCGGCGTCCAGCCACCGGGTCTAGCCAAAAATGAGCCCGGGTTTTGAGCGACGAACTGTTGGGCGTACAGATTCGTCTGCTCCACCATCAGATTCACCAGTGGGTTACTGAAAAAAAAACAAAAAAAGTCTATTTCAGTAAACCCCACTGTGGGAATCTGGATTCCAGGATTGCCAGCGAAATCCGGAATCTCAGGCTCAAAGTCCACTGGGGGACACCAGCTAAGTTCATCGGCAGGGGGCTCCGGTGAACTTATTTGGTGGGCCGGGAAACCAGTACGAACCCCAGGGCGGCTCGTACTAGGGTGGGCCACAGGATCCCTAGCATGTGTGGCCCCTGGCTCCGCCTGGCGGCGTCTCCGCTGCCTTGGTGGCTCATCGTCATCCGATGATGATGAGGAGGATGCGGATGACAAAAGGAACGTGGGGTCATCCTCATCCTCACTGGGGCTCTCAGAGTCGGAGGCAATCTGGGCATATGCCTCCTCGGCCGAGAACACCCGGCGGGCCATGGGTGTGTGTGTGTGCGTGTGTATGTGCGTGCGTGTAAACCTTTATTCTATGTGCGTGTGTGTGGGGGCACGGGTGTTCACGTACTAAAAGTCCAGGCAAAAAAAATGGGCAAGTGTTAGAAAAAAAAAAAAAAAAAAGTTCAAACTTGCTGATCAGCGGTTCAACGCTGATCAGCGGTCGGTGGGGTGGTGGGGCGGTGGGGCGGGCGATGCGCTAACAGTGGACGGACGCTAAAAAGTGCCGGCCAGTCAGCGCACGCAGAAAAAAAAAAGTGGTGGTGGGGGGGTCTGGTGGGGGGGGGGGGTCTGGTGGGGGGGGGGGGGGGCTGGTGGTGAGGGGGGGGCTGGTGGTGGGGGGGATGCGGGGGGGGGCAAGTGGCAGGGGGGTCTGGGGTCTGGTAGCTGAAAAAAAAAAGTTTGGAATAAATGTGATTTTTTTTTTTTTTTTTTTTTCTAACTTTTCCCTTCTATCCCTGCCTAAAGGTGCCTCTCCCTCACTGACCCTAACGTACCTGGGTGGCGATGGGTGCAGGAGGGTGATGGATGGCGATTAGGGGGACACAGGAGCTGGTGCTGGACGATGCTGCCGGGTGCTCGTGCAGAACAGGAAGAGGAGGGGAGAGAGGAGCGCAGGAAGTTTGAATCTCGCGCCTCTCTCCCCTGCACCAATCAGCACCCTGGACAGCGGCGTTCAGCACCAGGGCCAGCTCCGCCTCTGCAAATCCTCGGACTGCGATTGGTGGTGTAAAATTACGCCACCGATCGCAGTCTTTTTCCGGTTCATCGGGTCACAGGACACCCGAATGGACCGGAAACGCAGAAAACCGCAGGTCTGAATTGACCTGCGGTTTTCTGCGATCGTCGATGCGGGGGGGTCAAATGACCCCCCCCTGCATTGTTACAGGATGCCGGCTGAATGATTTCAGCCGGCATCCCGTTCCGATTAACCCCCGCGGCGCCGGCATCGCTATTTAAAGCCATGACGTACCGGTACGTCATGTGTCCTTAAGGACTCGGGAAACATGCCGTACCGGTACGTCATGTGTCCTTAAGGGGTTAAATGCACTTGGTGTGACAGCTTCACCCTGATGTAGGCTTTAGCCAAAAAACAACCACCACCAATCAACCATTGAGGGTTAAATGCACTTGGTCGCAGCTTGTGCTGGCGCACCACAAGACACAAAATGGCCGCCGATCACCCCAGAAAAATGTGACTGACAAACGGTCTGGGCAGCCTAAAAACAGTGAGCAATTGAGGATCAGCAGCTCAATGATCCACAGCTGCAGATCGATCAGTTAATCAAGTCCTTTGGAGGAGTTAATCTGCCTAATCTCGCCCTACTGTCGCAGCCGCAACCTCTCCCTACGCTAATCAGAGCAGAGTGACGGTCGGCGCTATGTGACTCCAGCTTAAATAGAGGCTGGGTCACATGGTGCTCTGGCCAATCACAGCCATGCCAATAGTAGGCATGGCTGTGATGGCCTCTTGGGGCAAGTAGTATGACGCTTGTTGATTGGCTGCTTTGCAGCCTTTCAAAAAGCGCCAAGAAAGCGTCACAAAAGCGCCAAGAAAGCGACGAACACTGAACCCGAACCCGGACTTTTACGAAGTTCGAGTTCGCTCATCCCTAGTTTTGAAGCGTCGCCCAGCTCATCAATATTCACTTCGCTGGGCGGCTACTACTGTCCCCGACTTTACAAGATCCGGCGCATGCCCAATACAATCTTCATCGCTGAAGATGAGACGGAGGCCGATGCCCATAGGATTGTATTGGGCTTGCGCCGGATCTTGTGAAGTCGGGGACAGTAGTAGCCGCCCAGCGAAGTGAATATTGATGAGCCTGGCGACGCTTCAAAACGGCAGTTGGGGGCAGCTGGCTGGGCGCAAGTGGAGAGGAAACGCCGCCTCGTGGGCAGATTGAAGACGCTTCAAGCAGGTTATAATACTTCAGTTTACTGTATTTATAAGGTGGACAGGGGGGATACTTAGATAATTTTAATACACTTTAGAAGACCTGTACTGTGATATATATACCTAAAAATGCTTATTGGGCCTGTCAGTGTCCCTTTAAGATATATCGAACTTATTCCAAACATATCCCTGAGTAACACGGGGGAGGTCCTGGAAGCCCCAAACCTAGGAATTTTCGCTGGTATCTTTGAGCCGATTTGCCCCCAGCCGTTAAGCGCCAGCTCGGAGGCACCACTGACGGCTCGCCCAAATTCCGCCACAACCGACCACCAGCCATAGGAGTCCAGCCCCAACCGTGGAGCCCTCCCATCCTCGTCACCTGAATCTCTCCAACTTCAAGGACCTCCCACCGCCACTGCAGCCATGACAAATTTAGACCCATGATCCCCACACCCTCCCTCCCCTCCACATCCTCCTTCCACGCGGCCCAGACTCCGGAAAAGGAAAGAAAGGTGGGTGGGTGGCTGTTACAGACCCTCGCCCATTTAACCCCTCGCTCCACACCCCCCCCATCGCTTAAACTAGCTAATCGGCTTCCCAGGGGGCTCCCTCAAACCAGCCCCCCGTCATGCTTGCCTCCCCCCAAGGCTACGCCCCCCAGTCCGGCTCTTTCTTTTTTAGTGTGGTTTGCAGTTTCATTGTTGCTGGCAGGTTACATTTACTAAGCGGCAACCAGATGTTTTGTGGGCAGAGCTACATTCTCTTGCACACAAATGTATCCATTTTTGTGGTCTGCAGATTGTAGGTCCGTAAAACACATATACATGTTGTATTTTTATGTCGGGCTGCGGAACGGACTAACAGATGTCAGAGTGCTTTCCGCATCTTTTGCAGCACCATTGGGATGAATTGGTCCACATCCAAACCGCAAAAAACGCAGTTCAGATGCAGACCAAAACTACAGGCGTTTGCATGAGCCCATAGCCAGATTTATGGGAGAGGCTTAACTGTGATGAGTGGGTGAAGCGCTTCCCCTGACCTAGCTGGCTGTGTTGTGCCGGAAGCCAGGAGCGAGGGTAAGCCTAGTAGTGGGCATACCCTAAAAGGGAGTGTTTGAGAACAGGGGGGGTGGGTGGGTGTGAACAGAAGCGCCCTGAGGAGCTGGAGGCTGGGGCTTAAGAAGGTAATATGCCCCTCCCACAAATTCAGGCTGACTTTTCAGCCTTCCACTTATGGGAGAGGCTTAACTGTGATGAGTGGGTGAAGCGCTTCCCCTGACCTAGCTGGCTGTGTTGTGCCGGAAGCCAGGAGCGAGGGTAAGCCTAGTAGTGGGCAAAAATAAACGAGGAGAGCAGAGTAGTGACCAAAAGCCTTCAAAACCACCCAGAGAGCAAGATTACAAAATGCCTGGGAAATCTCAACATGCGGGTTCGGGATGTATCTCGTGAAGCAAGAAGAGCGCCACCTACCCAAGCATTTAACCCGTGCGCCGAGACCCCGTTTTCGATGCTGAGGGCGCAGCTCCAGTTCAGAGCGAGAGTCCCGTGGTGGCCAGCGGGTTACGACCGAGACCTGAGGCCAGCGTTATGATGTGGACCACGAAACTGGATTGATGACAGGGGCCCCCAACGCCAAGGAAGCAGCGGGGCCTCTGGGGAGGCCATTGCAACGGGGCCAGCAATTGACGGGGGACCATGACTGGGCACCAATCGTTGGAGGTTTTAAAACCTGACCTCCGAGGATGGTCCATGCTGATTGGCCTTCGTGGAAGGGAGCCAGAGGCCACAAAGGTCATGGGCCCAGGACAACTGTCGCACCGGCAACCCCTAACGTTTAGGGGAGGTGCTGGTGAACTCACCTGGCCCGAGGAACCCGCAAAACCCGAGATACACGGCTGCCCTAACAATCAAACTAGGAGAGTGGCCAAAAAGGAAATCCATCCAGCGCGGACGAGAGTCTCCCAAACATCTCACCGGAGACAGGCTGCGCGCCACCTACCCGCATGGCGCAGTGCTGTCTCCCCGCTAGGTACAGCTTGATGGTGTTAAATGACAGCCTGAGATTTGCAGTGACAGTGGGCTATGAACGCCAGGGTGTAGGAGACATCGTTCAAGCCACCTGCGGGTGGGACCTTAAAAAAAACTTTGGAAACCTTGACGCCGGCTTGGTAGTTTCCTGATGGTACGGGAAAACCTCTGAGCGTTTCAGGCAAATATATTGGATCCTGACCGATTCAGGAAAATGCGAACAACCTGTGGGAAATAAGACCTGAGCGATTTCAGGGAAATACGTGACCTGAGTGAATCAGGAAAATACATAGTAACATAATAACATAGTACATAAGGCCGAAAAAGACATTTGTCCATCCAGTTCGGCCTGACATCCTGCAAGTTGATCCAGAGGAAGGCAAAAAACCCCTGTGAGGTAGAAGCCAATTTTCCTCATTTCAGGGGAATAAAAACTCCAATCAGGCAATCAGAATAACTCCCTGGATCAACGATCTCTCTAGTAGCTATAGCCTGTAAAATTAATACATACACCCTGGAAATACCGACAACCTGAAGAGACAGGAAAATACAAACCTGAGCGATTCAGGGAAATACATGACCTGAGTGATTTCAGGGAAAATACGTAAAACCTGAGCGATTCAGGGGAATACATAAAACCCAAGCGATTCAGGGAAATGAGACCTGGGGTGCATCAGAAACCCCCTCCCCGGAAACCCCCCTAAAAATATATACATATTTCCCCCCTTTTTTTTTTTTTTATATATATATTTTTTTTTATGGAGGTGCGTAAAGCCGCCACCCGGCTCGACCTTACCTGAAACCTGGCACCGTGGAATAACCAGACACGGAGACGCCCTGTGACACAATTGAGGAAGGATCGAAATTCCGGTGGCCTGAGGCCCTGCTTACCTGAAATAAACTAGCGTTGGTACGAGACCCGGAGAGAGGTGTGATCTGGTGGCACTGGAATGAAGCGACGGAGAACCAGGATGCAGCCTGGGCATCATGGCCAACTGCTGGATGACCCTGAACTGCCAGAATCAGGGCCCGAAGTCGCGCTGCATGCAACAAGACCTGTGGGAAACAGAAATCCAGACGTGCCGGACACGAACCGGGTAACCAGGAACCAGCCGGACCCTGCTGAGAAACCCCCGAGCGTTCCAGGCAGCTGCATGGAACCTGAGCGATTCAGGCAAATACATTGAATCCTGAGCTTACCTACACCTTTCGGGGAGGATGACAGGCCTGGGTGAACCAGGAGGCAGAGGTAGGAATGAGCCTGGGCGAACCAGGAGACAGAAGAAGGTGCGTGCCTGGGCGATCCAGGAGGCAGAGGTAGGAATGAGCCTGGGCGAACCAGGAGACAGAAGAAGGTGCGTGCCTGGGCGATCCAGGAGGCAGAGGTAGGTATGAGCCTGGGCGATCCAGGAGACAGAGGTAGGTATGAGCCTGGACGAACCAGGAGACAGAGGTAGGTATGAGCCTGGACGAACCAGGAGACAGAGGTAGGTATGAGCCTGGACGAACCAGGAGACAGAGGTAGGTATGAGCCTGGACGAACCAGGAGACAGAGGTAGGTATGAGCCTGGACGAACCAGGAGACAGAGGTAGGTATGAGCCTGGACGAACCAGGAGACAGAGGTAGGTATGAGCCTGGACGAACCAGGAGACAGAGGTAGGTATGAGCCTGGACGAACCAGGAGACAGAGGTAGGTATGAGCCTGGACGAACCAGGAGACAGAGGTAGGTATGAGCCTGGACGAACCAGGAGACAGAGGTAGGTATGAGCCTGGACGAACCAGGAGACAGAGGTAGGTATGAGCCTGGACGAACCAGGAGACAGAGGTAGGTATGAGCCTGGACGAACCAGGAGACAGAGGTAGGTATGAGCCTGGACGAACCAGGAGACAGAGGTAGGTATGAGCCTGGACGAACCAGGAGACAGAGGTAGGTATGAGCCTGGACGAACCAGGAGACAGAGGTAGGTATGAGCCTGGACGAACCAGGAGACAGAGGTAGGTATGAGCCTGGACGAACCAGGAGACAGAGGTAGGTATGAGCCTGGACGAACCAGGAGACAGAGGTAGGTATGAGCCTGGACGAACCAGGAGACAGAGGTAGGTATGAGCCTGGACGAACCAGGAGACAGAGGTAGGTATGAGCCTGGACGAACCAGGAGACAGAGGTAGGTATGAGCCTGGACGAACCAGGAGACAGAGGTAGGTATGAGCCTGGACGAACCAGGAGACAGAGGTAGGTATGAGCCTGGACGAACCAGGAGACAGAGGTAGGTATGAGCCTGGACGAACCAGGAGACAGAGGTAGGTATGAGCCTGGACGAACCAGGAGACAGAGGTAGGTATGAGCCTGGACGAACCAGGAGACAGAGGTAGGTATGAGCCTGGACGAACCAGGAGACAGAGGTAGGTATGAGCCTGGACGAACCAGGAGACAGAGGTAGGTATGAGCCTGGACGAACCAGGAGACAGAGGTAGGTATGAGCCTGGACGAACCAGGAGACAGAGGTAGGTATGAGCCTGGACGAACCAGGAGACAGAGGTAGGTATGAGCCTGGACGAACCAGGAGACAGAGGTAGGTATGAGCCTGGACGAACCAGGAGACAGAGGTAGGTATGAGCCTGGACGAACCAGGAGACAGAGGTAGGTATGAGCCTGGACGAACCAGGAGACAGAGGTAGGTATGAGCCTGGACGAACCAGGAGACAGAGGTAGGTATGAGCCTGGACGAACCAGGAGACAGAGGTAGGTATGAGCCTGGGCGAACCAGGAGACAGAGGAAGGTAGGTGCGTGCCTGGGCGATCCAGGAGGCAGAGGAAGGTAGGTGCGTGCCTGGGCGATCCAGGAGGCAGAGGAAGGTAGGTGCGTGCCTGGGCGATCCAGGAGGCAGAGGAAGGTAGGTGCGTGCCTGGGCGATCCAGGAGGCAGAGGTAGGTGCGTGCCTGGGCGATCCAGGAGGCAGAGGTAGGTGCGTGCCTGGGCGATCCAGGAGGCAGAGGTAGGTGCGTGCCTGGGCGATCCAGGAGGCAGAGGTAGGTGCGTGCCTGGGCGATCCAGGAGGCAGAGGTAGGTGCGTGCCTGGGCGATCCAGGAGGCAGAGGTAGGTGCGTGCCTGGGCGATCCAGGAGGCAGAGGTAGGTGCGTGCCTGGGCGATCCAGGAGGCAGAGGTAGGTGCGTGCCTGGGCGATCCAGGAGGCAGAGGTAGGTGCGTGCCTGGGCGATCCAGGAGGCAGAGGTAGGTGCGTGCCTGGGCGATCCAGGAGGCAGAGGTAGGTGCGTGCCTGGGCGATCCAGGAGGCAGAGGTAGGTGCGTGCCTGGGCGATCCAGGAGGCAGAGGTAGGTGCGTGCCTGGGCGATCCAGGAGGCAGAGGTAGGTGCGTGCCTGGGCGATCCAGGAGGCAGAGGTAGGTATGAGCCTGGCGAGCCAGGAGACAGAAGTAGGTAGTAGATGAGACAGCAGTATATCACGTGAAGCATAGGTATATAACATGTGGCATGTCGCCCATAGAGTAGAAGACTGCAGTGAGCGTATGGTGACCGCTGAATGGGTATGGCGAGGAATGATGGCCTGGACTACTTATGGTGAGCCCCCCAATTTTTTTTTTTTTTTTTTTTTAACCCGTGCTAACCTGGTCCCTTCCAGCCCAGCGGAATGAGGAACCAAGGATGACTGCCTCGCTCCCGCACGGCGGGAGTGCGTATGAAATGGCTGGAGATTGGAACCTACCGATTAACTTGTAGATCTATTAAAATTTCTTTATAAAATAAAATTTTATTGTATAATTTTTTTTTTTTTTTTTTTTAATATATTGTAAGAGAATGTCTGGAGTGGTAGTGGATGGAAGATACGTACCACCGGGGGTCGTGGCCCTGGTGGAGTAAGAGCAGGGTGGGTGTCTGTTCCCCACGGACCACCACGGGTGGACAGGTTTCAGTTGTTGGTGTCAGTCTACACTGATCCTGGCAGGTTGGTTATCTCTGGCCTTAGTTGGGTAGGGAAGGAGTTAATCCTTCACTATGCTTGCTGGGTGTGGTCTGCCTGCTACACCCAGGGCTGTGAATATAGGTTTGATGCTCACTGACTGTGGGGCTGCTGATGAAGTGTGGTCTCCTGTCTCACTGCAGGAGGCTGATCGCTCGGTCGGGCTGAGCGCTGTAGTCCGCTCGTCTACCAAGGACTGCCCAATTGCTGCAGGCTCAGCGAAGGACCAAAAGAAGGGGATCCTGTGGCCGGAGCCAATCCCTTGTCCAGGCCGACACGTGGCCTGTCTAACTTGCATGAACTTGGACAAACCCACCCCATGACAAGGTGTAGTACTGACCACGGATGTGAGAGACTGTGTGAACAGGCACCAAGACGCCTGCAGCGTTTGGGGATCCTTTGTGGGAGGTGGGGGTTTATGGACATTGCTGTTGTGTTGAATTGCACAGTTTAGATGTGATGCACTGGAGTGAATAAAAGAGCACGGTTTTTCCCTTAACAAAAGAGTCATGGTGCATAGTGATTTTAACTTTGACAGGGTTTCTGATGTACATTTATGGGCCCAGGCCTGACGGAAGCACTCCGGCGTGCGCTCCAAGCTGGAACGCACGCCGCACACGCGACCAGGCCCAGACCCGGCCGAGGGACTCCGGCGTGCGCTCCAAGCCGGAACGCACGCCGGCCACGTGACCCGGCCCATGCCTGCGGCGGATTTCCGGCGTGCGCTCCACGCTGGAACGCACGCCGGCTTGCAGTGGGGCCTGAGGTGAGGACGGGGAGGCCGTGTGGAGAGGGGGATCTGCGGGCCAGACCCTGCCCCCCCTGCTATCTCGGGAGGAAGTTGGAGGGGAACACAGGGAGGGAACCAAGGAAGGAGACAAGAAGAAATTTGGTGCGGACATGAGAATTGGCACGCGTTCCACGCTGGAACGCATGCCAACTCGGGGAGCCGGGAGTATGTGACCGCGGCTGATGGAGCCCTTGTGGCACATTGTTTGCGCAAAATTACCTCTCCTGAAGACGTGTATGAAAACGAAACCAAACGAACCGAACCGAACCAGATGAAAGCTACTCACAACATGCACAGATGCAGCACCAGAGCAGACGACTCCCTATCCAGAATGTGAACAGAAGCGCCCTGAGGAGCTGGAGGCTGGGGCTTAAGAAGGTAATATGCCCCTCCCACAAATTCAGGCTGACTTTTCAGCCTTCCACTTATCATTGTGACTGTTTGTAAAAAGTTGCAAAAAAAACGGTCATGTGAGTGCAGGACAATAGTCCCACGGGCGGCCCGATGCGCACAGTATAATAGTAACTAGAGTTGAGCGGACACCTGGATGTTCGGGTTCGACGGGTTCGGCCGAACTTCACAAAAAAGTTCGAGTTCGGGATCCGAACTTGACCCGAACTTGACCCTGAACCCGAAACCCATTGAAGTCAATGTGGACCCGAACTTTTGAGAACTAAAATAGCTGTAAAAATGTAATGGAAAGGGCTAGAGGGCTGCAAATGGCATCAAAATGTGGTTAAGAGCATGGCAAACAAATGTGGATAGGGAAATGACTTTAAATAACACAAAATCTTGATGTCGAAGGACGAGGTCCATATGGAGTAGGAGGTTGAGGAGGCGGTGGATGTGGCAGTGTAGGTGGAAGCGGAGGTGGAGGAGGAGGTAGCCTGCACTGCTTTTTGGTTTTAAATGTATTCTTACTTTTTTAATTTAGGGTACACCGCAAAACATTGGGAAATATAACCTGTGATAATCCCCTCCAGTCATGCTAAATACACGTTCAGACAATACACTGATTGCAGGGCAGGCCAGCACCTCCAAGGTGTAAAGGGCGAGCTCAGGCCATGTGCCCAATTTGGAGACCCAGAAGTTGAAGGGGGAAGACCCGTCATTCAGTACGTGTAGGCGTGTGCACACAAACTGTAGCTCCATCATGTTGGTGAAATGCTGCCTCCTGCTAAGACGTTCCATATCATCTGGTGGTGCTGGTTGTTGTGGCGTGCTGACAAAGCTTTTCCACATTTCGGCCATGCTAACCCTGCCTTCTGAGGTGCTGGCAGTGCCTCAGCTGCGTTGGCCACCTCTTCCTCTGCCTTCGCCTTGTGCTTCCACTGTGCCCCCGCTGTCAGGTGGGAATGCCACCAGCAGCGCATCTACCAGCGCGCGCTTGTACTCGCGCATCTTAGGATCACGCTCCAGTGACGGAATTAAGGACGGTACGTTGACCTTGTAACGGGGATCCAGCAGTGTGGCCACCCAGCAATCAGTTAGAACATGGGCAACTCGGCGGTCGTTGCGGAGACACTGCAGCATGTAATCGCTCATGTGTGCCAGGCTGCCCAGCAGCAATGAAAACCTGTCCACTGTGGGAGGTGTATCGTCTGTGTCCTCTGTATCCCCCCATCCATGCAACAGTGATGGTCATAAGCTGGTCTGGGTGCCATCCTGCTGTGAACATGGTTCCTCCTTATCCTCCACCTCGTCATCCTCCAGAACTGTGCCCTGGCTGGACAATTGTGTACCTGGCATTTGTGGGTGCAGGAGCCCACCCTTGAAGCCACTTGGGAATGACTGGCCGGAAACTCTACGAAATGATCTCTCTTCCTCCTCCTCCTCCTGTGCCACATCCTCTTCCATCATCGCCAGCAGCGTTTTTTCAAGGAGGCATAGAAGTGGTATAATAACGCTGAGAACGGCGTTATCGGCACTTTCCATCTTGGTGGAGTACTCGAAACAGCGCAACAAGGAACACAGGTCTCGCATGGAGGCCCAGTCATTGGTGGTGAAGTGGTGCTGTTCCGCCGAGCGACTCACCCGTGCGTGCTGCAGCTGAAATTCCACTATCGCCTGCTGCTGCTCGCCCAGTCTGGCCAGCATGTGCAAGGTGGAGTTTCACCTTGTGGGCACTTTTCATATGAGGCGGTGAGCGGGAAGGCCGAAGTTACGCTGCAGCGCTGACAGGCGAGCAGCAGCAGGGTAAGAACACCGAAGCGTGAACAGACGGCCAGCACTTTATGCAGCAGCTCTGACATATCGGGGTAATTTTTAAGGAATCTCTGCAGCACCAAATTCAGCACATGCATCAGGCAAGGGATGTGCGTCAAACCGGCTAGTCCCAGCGCTGCTACGAGATTTCACCCATTATCGCACACTACCAGGCTGGGCTTGAGGGTCACTGGCACCAACCACTCATCGGTCTGTTGTTCAAGGCCCATCCACAGCTGCTGCGTGGTGTGGGGTTTGTCCCCCAAACAGATAACTTTTTAAACTGCCTGCTGTCGTTTACCCCTGGCTGTGCTGAAGTTGGTGGTGAAGGTGTTACGCTGATCGCATGAGGAAGCGGAGTAAGAGAAGGAAGCAACAGGAGGCAAACTGAAGCGCCCTGCAATCCTCAGTGTTGGAAGGACATGCGCCAAACTGCTATCCGCCTCAGGCCCAGCCGCCACTGCATTTACCCAGTGTGCTGTTATGGAGATATAACGTCCCTGACCGTGCTTACTGGTCCACATATCCGTAGTCAGGTGCACCATGCCATAGATGGGGTTGCGCAGTGCACACCCGATTTTCTGATTTTGTCCCCCACTTGGTTGTGCAGGGAAGGGATGGCTCACCTGGAAAAGTAGTGGGACAGCCACCGCCATAAGGATTTTAAAACTCTACGTCTCCACCAGACGGAATGACAGCATTTCAAAGGCCAGGGCTAGGGATCTCAGGTGGGTAGGGGGGTACTTCATCTTTCTCTCCAGTGTTTGGGAGATGGAGAGCTGAACGCTTCCATGGGACATTGTGGAGATGCTTGGTGACGCAGGTGGTGGTGTTGCTGGCAGATCCTCTGTTGCGGGGTGGCAGGTGGTACTGTCACTCCAGAGGTGGATGAAGAGGCCGAGACTGCAGCAGAAAAGGAGGCAGGAGGAGCCAGAGACCTTTCTTGGTTTTTGAGGTGTCTACTCCACTGCAGCTCGTGCTTTGCACTTAAATTCCTGGTCATGCATGTTGGGCTCAGGTTCAGAACGTTTATGCCTCGCTTCAGACTCTGATTGCATAGTGTGCAAACCACTTGTGTCTTGTCCTTAGCACATTGTCTAAAGAAATGCCACACCAGGGAACTTCTTGGATCTGGCTTTGGTGTGCTTGGTCCCTTGCTGCGGTGGGCAGTAGCAGGAGTACTGTCTAGGGGACGGCTGCTCCCTCTTCTGCTGTGCTGGTGGCTCTGTGCGACCACCACCTCTTCCTCCGAACTACATAGGTCACTCGCATGACTTTGATTCCATGTGTGGTCGAGGACCTCATCGTTCTCCACATCATTTTCCACCCAGTCTTCACCCCTGACTTCCTTGTCGGTCTGCACGCTTTCGAAAGCCCCAGCAGTTGGCATCTGTGTTTTGTCATCATCCGAGAGGTGCTGCAATGGTCCTCCCATGTACTCATCTTGAAAAATAAGTGGTTGGGCATCGGTGCACTCAATCTCTTCCACTTCTGGGGCAGGGCTAGGTGGATGGCCCTGGGAAACCCTGCTAACAGAGTCATCAAAAAGCAGAAGAGACTGCTGCATGACTTGGGGCTCAGACTGCTTGGCTGATTTGCAAGGGAGTGAAGTGAAAGAATGATGGACATCGGCTGCAGGTACCAACTGTGGTCTTTCAGCAGGAGACTGGGTGGGAGACAATGTGAAGGAACTGGAGACACTGTCAGCAACCCAATCTACTATCGCCTGTACTTGTTCTGGCCTCACCATTTGTAGAGCCGCATTAAGCCTGACCAAATACCGCTGCAGGTTCTGTCTCCCCTATAAAAAAGGTGGAGGGATATTGGATATGACCTGTTCTGATGTTGTAATACACTCACCTAAAGAATTATTAGGAACACCTGTTCTATTTCTCATTATTGTGATTATCTAGTCAACCAATCACATGGCAGTTGCTTCAATGCATGTAGGGTTGTGGTCCTGGTCAAGGCAATCTCCTGAACTCCAAACTGAATGTCAGAATGGGAAAGAAAGGTGATTTAAGCAATTTTGAGCGTGGCATGGTTGTTGGTGCCAGACGGGCCGGTCTGAGTATTTCTCAATCTGCTCAGTTACTGGGATTTTCACGCACAACCATTTCTAGGGTTTACAAAGAATGGTGTGAAAAGGGAAAAACATCCAGTATGCGGCAGTCCTGTGGGCGAAAATGCCTTGTTGATGCTAGAGGTCAGAGAAGAATGGGCCGACTGATTCAAGCTGATAGAAGAGCAACATTGACTGAAATAACCACTTGTTACAACCAAGGTATGCAGCAAAGCATTTGTGAAGCCACAACACGCACAACCTTGAGGCGGATGGGCTACAACAGCAGAAGACCCCACCAGGTACCACTCATCTCCACTACAAATAGGAAAAAGAGGCTACAATTTGCACAAGCTCACCAAAATTGGACTGTTGAAGACTGGAAAAATGTTGCCTGGTCTGATGAGTCTCGATTTCTGTTGAGACATTCAAATGGTAGAGTCCAAATTTGGCGTAAACAGAATGAGAACATGTATCCATCATGCCTTGTTACCACTGTGCAGGCTGGTGGTGGTGGTGTAATGGTGTGGGGGATGTTTTCTTGGCACTCTTTAGGCCCCTTAGTGCCAATTGGCCATCGTTTAAATGCCATGGGCTACCTGAGCATTGTTTCTGACCATGTCCATCCCTTCATGACCACCATGTACCCATCCTCTGATGGCTACTTCCAGCAGGATAATGCACCATGTCACAAAGCTCGAATCATTTCAAATTGGTTTCTTGAACATGACAATGAGTTCACTGTACTAAAATGGCCCCCACAGTCACCAGATCTCAACCCAATAGAGCATCTTTGGGATGTGGTGGAACGGGAGCTTCGTGCCCTGGATGTGCATCCCTCAAATCTCCATCAACTGCAAGATGCTATCCTATCAATATGGGCCAACATTTCTAAAGAATGCTATCAGCACCTTGTTGAATCAATGCCACGTAGAATTAAGGCAGTTCTGAAGGCAAAAGGGGGTCCAACACCGTATTAGTATGGTGTTCCTAATAATTCTTTAGGTGAGTGTATATTGAGTATTTATGTATGTTTTATGATTTTTTTTACGGTCCGAAGGAAGAATATGTAACATTTGCTACGATATATGTACCAAATGTTCTAAAGAGTACCATTTATAGGGTGAGTGTTGCCTGCAAAGGAAGGGGAGGGGATGAAGATTAACCCTATATAATGCAGTGTGTAGAGACGTAACCTGAATTTATAATGCGTTTTATTTACGATTTTATTGTGAGTATAATAAAAGAGTTCTATTTACTCAACCTTGCGGCCCTTCACTATGTACCCGAAACTTTGATTCCGTAGGAAGGTTGCTTTGAGAAAAGGCTGCTATTCGACGGGATTCAAGTGTGCTGGCTGTGTCAAAGAAGATTGCCTCTTCTCTGGAGACGTATACCTGGCAGCACGACCACCTTTTTTATAGAGACTGATTTATTGTGATTTTACCTGTATCGCACAGAGGTCAGCGAATCCGATTTCACATTAAGAAACGCAGTGGTGAACTTTTTATTTATATCTTACTTTATATTTTATAATTTTTTAAAGGTTCTGTCACCTACTCACACCTGAAGAAGGGGTTTCACTTGTGCGTGTAGCTGGCACAGATCGACCACGTCCTCTCCCTGCAACAGGAGCTCCACCAGCAGCACCACGACCTGGGCCACGTCCCTTATTTGACGCTCTCCTCATATTTCTCAAGTAGGGTTGAGTGAACCCGAACTGTAAAGTTCGGGTTCATACCGAACTTTAGGATTTTTGGACCCCGGACCCGAACCCGAACATTTTCGTAAAAGTTTGAGTTCGGTGTTCGCCGCTTTCTTGGCGCTTTTTGAAAGGCTGCACAGCAGCCAATCAACAAGCGTCATACTACTTGCCCCAAGAGGCCATCACAGCCATGCCTACTAATGGCATGGCTGTGATTGGCCAGAGCAGCATGTGACCCAGGCTCTATATAAGCTTGGGTCACATAGCGCTGCACGTCACTCTGCTGTTACAAGTGTAGGGAGAGGATGCTGCTGGACTTGTGATTTCAGGGAGAGCATAGGAGAGAATCTAACTCAGCGATCTACAGACAAATAGTTGTGTGGGTGCAGGGCACTATTGTTTTACCCTGCCCTGAGCTCATTGACCAAAAATACTAACTTTTAGAATTCTATTAGGTGGGTGGCGGCGGCAGCCATTTTATGCATGCTCAGTGCACCAGAACTGCATCTGAGTTTTTTGGACATTGCAAATCACCATTTTTGGGGGGCAAACTACAACATATGGATTAGTCAGTGTGCAATTTAAGGTAGAAATACACCCATCATTTTCTGGGGTTTGAAAAACACACTTATTTGACAAAAAACACTATTTTCAGGCCTTGCAGCATCAGCACGTGTGAAATTACAGGCTTATATACTGCTGTCAAATTCAGTTGTTAAACAAACAGTCGTTTGTGCTAAAAAAAAATTGTTGGCAGCCTTTGATGCAGATGTCATTGTGAGATACACCCTTAACACATTTGAATTGCATTCAGAGATTTTAAATGCCGCCATTTGGTGCATTAATATTGAATTCAGGCCTACAGAGGTTCAGGCCCTGTGAGATACCACCCCTACATATAGGGGTTTGAATTTGGCATTTTAAATACAGCCATTTGAAATACAGCCTTTTTGTGCAAATAAATCTTTAATTGGGGCCTATTCTGGTTCAGGCCATGTGAGATACACCCTTTACATACTGTCGTTCTTTTTTTACTATTAAAGGATAACTGTCACACTTAGACCCTAATTTCAATTTTCATATATGTAGTTACTAAATAACATGATATTCCAGAATCAGTTACTATTAGACTGACTGACACCATATTTAATAAGATTCAGCCCTTAGCAACCAGTCTGCATAAAACTGCAATTTCACTATTCAGTTAAGATGGTCGCCACTGCCCTCACCCTGAGGCTAATCCCGCCTGCCCTCACTAGCCAGTAAAAATAGCCCCCCAAAAGTGTCAGTAGCCAGAGCCCTCCCCCCTAAAGGGTTAATCTCCTGCAGCAGATGTTGCTTTCATTTATACACTGAGCAGGTGGCAGATCTTCCTTCCCTGGTCTGCGCTGGTTCAACTCTACTTCTCCAGCTCTGCTGAGTGAGGGAGCGTCTGCCAAGCACAAGGACAGGGAGAAGTGCACACAGCCTAGGCACTGTTATCAGCTGCTGGGAAGGACCTGGCTTTAATCATTTACTTACAGTCCCTGGCTGTCAGTAATGCGAGCCTGCATGCTGCCTGCTTCTGCGTCCTCCGTCCTTCAACACATAGGAGGACCATGCATAGCAACACTATTTTAAGCACAGGTAAAAATAGGCAGTACAGGGAACAAAACTGTGGAATTAAGGGGTAATTGAATACACAGTGAAAAGTTGAAATAGGGCCACCAAGGAGATATTAATCACCACAATCCAATACTCCCAAAAAAAAGAAATAACAGTTATACTTTAATTAAACACCCATTTAGGGCAAGAGCCTAAATTCAAAAAATACGAGGAGAGCGTCAAATAAGGGATGTGGCCCTGGTCGTGGTGCTGCTGGTGGAGCTCCTGTTGCAGGGAGAGGACGTGGTCGATCTGTGCCAGCTACACGCACAAGTGAAGCCCATTCCTCAGGTGCGAGTTGGCGACAAACCTGCAGTGGAATTTGGTCGGGCCTAATGCTGCTGTACGAATGGTGAGGCCAGAACAAGTACAGGCGATAGTAGTTTGGGTTGCTGACAGTGGATCCAGTTCCTTCACATTGTTTTCCACCCAGTCTCCTGCTGAAAGACCACAGTTGGCACCTGCAGCCGATGTCCATCAGTCTTTAACCTCACCCCCTTGCAAATCAGCCAAGCAGTCTGAGCCCCAAGTTATGCAGCAGTCTCTTCTGCTTTTTGATGACTCTGTTAGCAGGGTTTCCCAGGGCCATCCACCTAGCCCTGCCCCAGAAGTGGAAGAGATTGAGTGCACCGATGCCCAACCACTTATTTTTCAAGATGAGTACATGGGAGGACCATTGCAGCACGTCTCAGATGATGACGAAACACAGATGCCAACTGCTGGGGCTTTCAAAAGTTTGCAGACCGACAAGGAAGTCAGGGGTAAAGACTGGGTGGAAGATGATGTGGAGGACGATGAGGTCCTCGACCCCACATAGAATCAAGGTCATGCGAGTGACCGATGTAATTCGGAGGAAGAGGCGGTGGTCGCATAGAGCTACCAGCACAGCAGAAGAGGGAGCAGGGTGCAAAAGCGGAGCGGCCGTCCTCTAGACAGTATGTCTCCTACTGCCCACCACAGCAAGGGACCGAGCACACCAAAGCCAGCTCCAAGGAGTTCCCTGGTGTGGCAGTTCTTCAGACAATGTGCTGACGACAAGACGCGAGTGGTTTGCACGCTGTACAATCAGAGCCTGAAGCGAGGCATAAACATTCTCAACCTGAGCACAACCTGCATGACCAGGAATTTAAGTGCAAAGCATGAGCTGCAGTAGAGTAGACACCTCAAAAACCAAGAAAGGTCTCTGGCTCCTCCTGCTTCCCCTTCTGATGCAGTCGCGGCCTCTTCATCTACCTCTGGAGTGACAGTGCCACCTGGCACCCCACAAACAAAGGATCTGCCAGCAACACCAATACCTGCGTCACCAAGCATCTCCACAATGTCACACGGAAGCGTTCCACTCTCCATATCCCAAACGCTGGAGAGGAAGAGGAGGTACCCCCCTACCCACCCGCGATCCCTAGCCCTGAATGCCAGCATTTCTAAATTACTTGCCTTCGAAATGCTGTCATTCTGTCTGGTGGAGACTGATAGTTTTAAAGGCCTTATGGCGGTGGCTGTCTCACAGTACGTTGTGCGTATTTAATTAATAGCAGAATAGAACGACAGTATATAAAGGTTGTATCTCACACGTACAGATGCAGACTAGGTCGCAATTATAGTTTTTTGCCCAAAATGGGTGTTTGTTTAATAACTCAATAGAACCACGGTATGTAAAGGGTGTATCTCACACATCCTGATCCAGACTAGGCCGGAATTTAAATTTCTTGCACAAAATGGCTGTTTTTCAAATATCTGACTAGAACCACAGTATCTAAAGGGTGTATCTCACACGTACAGATGCAGACTGGGCCGGAATTTAAGATTTTTGACCAAAATGGCTGTATTTCAAATAACTGAATAGAACCACATTATCTAAAGAGTATATCACCTAAAATTGCTTAGAAAAGCTACCGCACAAAAAGTTATTATAATCAATAATTTATTTATTAGACATCCATCAAAGGTATATCATTAAAATCATACAGGAAAGTAGTAGTCATAGAAAGACGATAATGCTACAGACATTTATATAAAAACACAAAGAGCTCCAGACCCACCAACAGGGACTAGTATCCCCCCCACCCACAGTTATAGCAGTTTCAGTTGAGTGAGGCTCATATAAAGTGCACACAGAGCATGTATAGCAAGACACAATAGCCAGTACGGCTATGTGAGCCTGTGTGTCACCCCATACAACAAAGACTGCAGGGGGAGAGAAAAAAAGTTAAAGTGCATATAATTCAGCAATACCCATTCCTTACTGACCCTGGTCTAGAGCAGCCGCCCGACGATCGTTTCGCTTCACGCTTCCTCTTGGGGCATACTCTACTCTTCCATATTTTCCTCCTATATACTCCTACAGTTTAGTATCAGCCAATGGCTACACTCCTACACAGCCCCCCACAATCATGTAAATTAGTGACTCATGGCAAACAGAGAGTAGTACATATCTTACAATCCAATCAGATCTCGTTCTTACCCATGTCGTGTCACCCATCACGTGACCCGTCTGGCGTGATTGGCTAAAAAACAAACATCATTGCCGTGCAACAGCTAAAGCTGTCTCCACATACTACGGCACCACCCCTCCTGTGACGGACGAGTCACATGACACGCCGCGCGGCCGGTATACTTGTGCACGTCAGTGCATCATTTGTGTTCTTTATATACATATATGTAAGTCTCCGCCTGCCGGCATCTAGAGTTCGAGCATGGGGACTAGATTTTGAATATAAATGGTCCTCTTCTGCTTGTGTTATTGCCATGTGATCCGCATCATGCCCCGCCCCCCGGAAGCGACGCGGCCTGCAGATGGAATCATGCCTTACACCCGCGCTGCATCAACATAGCGTAAGTCGTCTCCTGGCAACTGGATCAGGAGGCGGGTCACATGGCACGTCACTACAGCACCAGGTATTCCCACATTGCTCCAAACATATGCAGTGCCTGAGTATTCCATTTTAACCCATCTATATTGTATATAATTCAAACAAGTAGATGCAAAATACCAGTTACATGTTAAAACATATTATGATCATAGTTAATAAGCAAAGAAATTATAAATAATACATAACCACTGAATAATAAGAGACCTCTACGTCTCAAGAAAAAAGTGCAATGTGCATCTACAATATGCTTAATACTGAAGGAAGCATATGCTTCAGTGCAAAAGGCAATGAATATACATCACTAAAAAACGATCCATAATGTGCCGACCCAATAATAAAATGCAGGTAAATACCCATGTACAAATATAAATATAGGGGGTATGTGGCAATAGTGTACACACAATCTCCCTGGATTATGATACATATGTAGGTACATATACATATATCCTACTTAAAATCCATTGTGTGCAAACACCTCTGACATTATCAGCCATACCCACAGACGGTATCATGCTCAACTGAGCTTGGTTATGCCCTAGGTTTGATTCCAATATCATCATAACATAAAGTGCAAGTGCATGTGCAAAAAAGATGTAAAAAATAAAAAATAAAAGTACAGCCGTGATAAAGTGCTGAGTACATGTGCTCAATGAGGAGAAATGATGATATCAGAACTCAATTGTATCATTACTGATTCATATATTAAAGTGCTACCAGTCTGTTTGCAAGAATACACAATAGTCCCCCTGACCCATCAAGAACAGGATAATCAATATATAATACATCTCTTATCGAGGGTTTCCATGCGTGGGGGATGACAGAGACATCGGTCCTCCCCACTCCTCTTCTAAATTCCTGATGCTGTATATACATGATGTCGCAAACTCTACTGTACATCCAGTCCTCGGCCAATCAATACATCTTCTAAGATAAGTACTGTTATGATGTTCACAAAACAAACTGTAAGATAAGGAGGGATATATATGGTAATCAATAATTATGAAAAATAGAACCACCATGTGGCTGACCAACACGGGAGAGCCACATCGGTGGGGATAAGAGGGGACAGAAAACTGTTAAAAATATACACAGTTAAAAGACATATACACAATTAAAAGAACCCATCCTACCTGGTGCTTCTGTGATGATCCTGGTTCGAAGCAAGAATGGGTAAAGATCTATAGAAAAGGAGCATAGCTATTATAGTCATTCAATCCCAAAGGGGCCATAGTTTTCAGAGTATATATCCAGCGAGTCTCTCGTTGGGCCAGCAATTTTTTCCAGTTACCACCTCATTGGGAGATCATTACATGATCAATCCCTCTAAAGCAGGCATGTCCAAAGTATGGCCCTCCAGCTGTTGCAAAACTACAACTCCCAGCACGCCTGGATAGCTTACAGCTATTAGGACATGCTGGGAGTTGTAGTTTTGCAACAGCTGGAGGGCCGCAGTTTGGACATGCCTGCTCTAAAGCGTAAGGCTGATCCATCACAGGCATGCTCTGCTTTGAAGTGCCTTGGTATTGTTGTTAGCAGTTGTACATCCGTTATCTCACTGGCAGCTTCAATGGATAGTACATGCTCGCGAATCCGTTTTTTAAACTACCGGGAGGTCATCCCCACATATATTTTCTCACAGGGGAAAATAGCCCAATAGATCACCCCTATCATTGTGCACTCGATAGGGTAAGTGATTTTATATTCTTTTTGATGGGTCGTGTCCCAGAAGATGTCACTTCTGTCCATATTCCCACACGCGACACATCTCCCACATGGTTTGTTTCCCCAACGTGGGCCTCTTGATCCAAACAGGTTCGGGGGGCGTACTACGTAATGGCTCTTCACTAGGTGGTCTCTTAAGCTTTTTCCCCTTCTGAAGGTAATACTCGGGTGTTCTTTAATTTTGTCTTTCAGGCATGGGTCAAGCTTTAGAATTTCCCAGTGTCTGGTCAGTATGTTAGTAATCTCCTTACTTTTATTGTTGAATGTAGTTATAAATCTGACCTCCTCCGCAGTCTCTCTCACTTTTTTCTCCTGCAGCAAATTTAAGCGTCTAGATAGACTTGCCTGTCTATATGTCCTTTCCACTGATCTTTCCGTATAGTTACGGGCCTGAAATCTGTTACGCAGATCCACTGCCTGTCTCTCAAAAAGTTGGTCTGAGGAGCAAATTCGTCTGGCTCTCAGAAACTGCCCCACAGGGATGTTGTCAATCAATCTTTTAGGGTGTGCTGATTTCGCCAATAAAATGCTATTGACCGAAGTTGGTTTCCTATATAAATCCGTCACTATTTGGCCTTTCTCACCCACACAGATTTTTACATCGAGGAATTCCACCTCTGTCCGACTTGTGGTTAGGGTCAGTCGGATGTTCAGATTGTTCTTATTTAATTGGTTCAAGAATAGGCCGAACTCCTTGCTGGTACCCTGCCATATAATTAGCAGATCATCAATATATCTGCCCCAGTATTGTACCTTCTGTGCCAGCGATGTAACTTCAGTTTGGAGAATTTCCCTTTCCCACAGCCCCAGGAACAAATTAGCGTAGGAGGGCGCACAAGACACCACCATCGCTGTACCCTGGAGCTGTAGGAAATGGAGACTTCCAAACATGAAGAAATTGTGTGTTAGCACAAATTCAAGTAGGGCCATAATAAACTCACGTTTTTTTGCAGGCATGTTGGAAGTCTGTAGATAGAAATTGGTCGCTCTCAGTCCGTCTTCGTGTTTGATGGAAGTGTACAGTGACTCCATGTCACAGGTCGCTAATAGCATGTCTGGTTCTAGATGCAGATCCTCGACTTTCCGAAGCACGTCAGTCGTGTCCTTCAAATGAGAAGACAATTCTTCAACCAAGGGGTGCAAGTGATGTTCAATATATTTACACACTACATCGTTTATGCTATTTATCCTTGAGACAATTGGCCTCCCAGGCAGATGTTGCATATTTTTATGTACTTTCGGTAGAAAGTGCATTGTTGGTGTCACCGGGTGTTCAGTTAGTGGAAAGGACACCCGTTGTTTTGTGATGACACTCTCATCAACTCCTTTCTCCAGGATGACACTCAGCTCATCCCTATATTTGAGGGTTGGGTTGAATGTCAGCCTTTTGTAACACTTACCATCATTTAGTTGGCGCCACGCTTCTTTTTCGTATGCTATACGGGGCCAGATTACAATGTTGCCCCCTTTGTCTGCTCCTTTTATGACCACATCGTTCCATGATTTCAATTCTCTTAATGCCCTCTTTTCCCCACTCGTACAATTCCCCATTTGCCGGAATTTTTTCCAAATCTCTGCAAACCAACTGAACAAACAGTTCAATGTTGGGGAAAAGGGAGATAGGGGGAATTTCCCCCGATTTTGGTTTAAGCCGCTTCGGGAACTCACCCATTTGGTTGTCTGCTTCCTGCTCATCAAGTAGCTCCACAAGTGTAGATAGGGCCTCCTGTTCCATCCGTGAGGGAAAATTGGGATCCTCTCTCTGTTTAAATAATTTCTTTAAAACCAATTTGCACGCTAATAGATGCACGTTATTGGATGGTGAGAAAGATAATCCTTTTGTCAGGATGTTTGTCTGGTCCTGTGTCAAAATGTGTGCATATAGGTTAATTACCTGTTGGGTGTTAGGAGTCGGGTCCGGGTGCCTCTTTCCTGCTGACGTCTGAGGCAGTGGCGTAACTACCGGGGAAGCAGGGGAAGCAGCTGCTTCGGGGCCCGGGCTGCCAAGGGGGCCCGGCGCCCCAAGCAGCGTGTGTGACAGTTTATTTTGAAGTTAGATAAATATCGTGTTCAGGGCCCCTTCACAGCCGCTAGAGTGATCTAATTTTACTGTCTGCTAAAAGTCTCCTGGTCTGGGATTCGAACCCACAACCTCCAATCTATAAGTGAATCAGTGGCAAAGCATTTACCCTCACAGCCATAAAGGCTGCATTACAACTGACTGTAAAAAAAAAAAAATACATCTATACACATGACAGCTGCCCAAACACACCTAGCACTGCTATATCTGTATATGACAGCTGTCCCTGCACATTCAGCTCTGCTACATCTCTATATATGAACAGCTGCCATGTGTATAGATGTACACTTAGCCAGCTATAACAGTAGAAGTCTCATATTTTTTCACTCAGCCTCAAGGCAGCTCTTATGGTCTAGTGGATAGCTGCTCTGCCTCTGAAGCAGAAGGTCCTGGGTTCAAATCCCAGCAGACTCTTTTCTGAAATACAAGCACTGACTCCATATAAGGGCATACAAGGCGGGACACAGGAAGAGGCTGCATCGCATCGCTGACATGGAGGTAAGTAGAAGTGTTTATTATTTTTTTTTAATACCCGACTGTTACTGCCATGGGGGAGCGGAAGGCACCTGATACTGGCACATGGGGGGAGGGGGGTTGGCACCTGATACTGGCACCTGGGGGGGGGGGGTTGGCACCTGATACTGGCACATGGGAGTGGGGTTGGCACCTGATACTGGCATGGGGGGGAGGGAGAGAGGCACCTGATACTGGCATTGGGGGGGGGGGGGGGGGGAGAGAGGCACTTGATACTGGCACTTTTTTTGTGGTGGTGGTGGGGGGGGGGGAGATGGCACTATGATACTGGGACATAGGGGGGGGGGAGGCACCTGATACTGGCACCTGGAGGGGAGAGGGGGGGTTGGCACTTGATACTGGCACATGGGGGGGGGCACCTGATACTGGCACATAGGGAGGGGGGAGGGAGAGAGGCACTTGATATTGGCACTTTTTAGTGGGGGGGGGGGGGAGATGGCACTATGATACTGGGACATGGGGAGGAGAGAGGCACTTGATACTGGCACATGGGGGGTGGGAAGGAGAGAGGCACTTGATACTGGCACATGGGGGGAGATGGCACTATGATACTGGGACATGTGGGGGGGGAGAGGCACTTGATACTGGCACATGATAGGGGCACTTACTGGCACATTATTGGGGGGCATTATGGGGGACACTAGGCCGGCAGCCTATCAGAGGCCGGACACTGAGCGGCATCTACTGGGGCACTATATATGGGGCATTTTATACTGGTACATTTTGGGGGGGCACTAGCAGGAAGGGGGGAGAGGAGCACTATGGGGGAAGTTACTGGGGGCACTATATAGGGGTATTTTATACTGGCACATTTTTTGGGGCACTATGGGGACATTAGCTCAACTGGGGGCATTACAAGGGGGTATTTTTTGCACTGTCACATTATAAGGAGAATTATTACTACTGGGGGGGGGGCATTATGGTGGGTTTTATTACTGCCCCATGGTATGACCCCCTAGTAGCGGCACCAGCCTCTCCCTGCTCTGCTATCCCTCTGCCCCTTCTCCAAATCCTTATTATAAAATCTTTCTCATTAGGATAAAACACAACATCAGCTCCGCCGAGCCCCCGGCCAAAGTGTGGAAGTGGTGTCCGAGATCCCCAAGGACCAAGCCATGTAACTGTAAGTGTTCATGTGGAGTATGTTTATGTTATACACATATAGCCTACACTGTGCCACACAATATACAGTATACCGCTACACTGTGCCACACAATATACAGTATACCTCTATACTGTGCCTCACAATGTACAGTATACCGCTACACTGTGCCCCACAATATACAGTATACCGCTACACTGTGCCACACAATATACAGTATACCTCTACACTGTGCCTCACAATATACCGCTACACTGTGCCACACAATATACAGTATACCGCTACACTGTGCCTCACAATATACCTCAACACTGTGCCACACAATATACAGTATACCGCTACACTGTGCCTCACAATATACCTCTACACTGTGCCACACAATATACAGTATACCGCTACACTGTGCCACACAATATACAGTATACCTCTATACTGTGCCACACAATATACAGTATACCGCTACACTGTGCCACACAATATACAGTATACCTCTATACTGTGCCACACAATATACAGTATACCGCTACACTGTGCCACACAATATACAGTATACCGCTACACTGTGCCACACAATATATAGTATACCTCTACACTGTGCCACACAATATACAGTATACCGCTACACTGTGCCAAAGGAGTGGGGTTTACACAGGAGGAGGGAGGTGCGAAGCGCGCTGAGGGGGGCCCTTACAAATATTTGCTGTGGGGCCCAGTCACTTCTAGTTACGCCCCTGGTCTGAGGCTTATCATTCTTACGTTTCATGAAACGTTGTGGGTATCTTCTGGCTCCCTGAGGTCCCAAGGAGTCATCATCACTTCTTGACGTCACTGAGGATACCGAAGTTAGTCTGGAGCGACTTCTTATCTCGGTATTCTTCCACCGATATACTTTGTTGTTTTTTAAATCCGTGCAATCCCTCTGTAACTTTTTTGTTTATGTTGTCTTAATCTGACTCTCCCAAGTCAGAAAAGAGGCATCCAGTTCTTTCTTATATGTCTCCCATTCTGAAGTCGGCATATTCTGAGTTAGCTGTCTCTCCATCTCATCAATTTATTTTTCTATTGTGCTGAGTATCTTGCTATTCAGCTCAATTATCAGCTGCATCAGGGTGCCTGAGCAGGTATTACACACCGCCTCCCACCTCGAGCAGAACTCACTTTCTTCTCTCCCAAAAGAGGGAAAGATCTGGACCCTAAGGCGCCTAGGGATCAACGACTTAGCTATGTATTGCTCCAACGTGGCCTTATTCCACCATGTCCTCAGCCTTTTATGCTGCAGATTCTTAAAACCCATTTTTAATTCTCTCATGCTTCTTTGCCCAGGATCATCACCCACTCCCGCACTCCCAGAGAACACTGCTTCTACTTGGGTCTTCCAAGTCTGATCACGTGATCGGAAATCCATTATACGATCTTCTGTAATGAAACAGGCAAAATTCATAAAACACCAAAAAAGTTACTATCATGTTTTTTAGCCAATCACGCCGGACGGGTCACGTGATGGGTGACACAACATCGGTAAGGCTACTTTCACACTAGCGTTCGGAGCGGGTCCGCCTGATGTTTCATCAGACGGATCCGCTCCTATAATGCAGACGTTTGCATCCGTTCAGAACGGATCCGTCTGCATTATAATTTCTAAGTGTGAAAGTAGCCTGAGCGGATACGTTCAGACTTTACATTGAAAGTCAATGGGGGACGGATCCGCTTGAAGATTGAGCCATATGGTGTCATCTTCAAGCGGATCCGTCCACATTGACTTCCATTATAAGTCGGAACGGATCCGCTTGCCTCCGCACGGCCAGGCGGACACCCGAACGCTGCTTGCAGCGTTCAGGTGTCCGCTCACTGAGCGGAGCGGAGGCTGAGCGCTGGCAGACGGATGCATTCTCAGTGGATCCGCCTCCACTGAGAATGCATTAGGGCCAGACGGCTGCGTTCAGGGCCGCTTGTGAGCCCCTTCAAACGGAGCTCACGAGCGGACACCTGAACGCAGGTGTGAAAGTAGCCTAAGAACGAGATCTGATTGGATTGTAAGATATGTACTACTCTCTGCTTGCCATGAGTCACTAATTTACATGATTGTGGGTGGCTGAGTAGGAGTGTAGCCATTGGCTGATACTAAACTGTAGGAGTATATAGGAGGGTAATATGGAAGAGTAGAGTATGCCCCAAGAGGAAGCGTGAAACGAAACGATCGTTGGGCGGCTGCTCCAGACCAGGGTCAGTAAGGAATAGGTATTGCTGAATTATATGCACTTTAACTTTTTTTTTTCTCCCCTTGCAGTCTTTGTTGTATGGGGTGACACACAGGCTCACACAGCCGTACTGGCTATTGTGTCTTGCTATACATGCTCTGTGTGCACTTTATATGAGCCTCACTCAACTGAAACTGTTATAACTGTGGGTGGGGGGATACTAGTCCCTGTTGGTGGGTCTGGAGCTCTCTGTGTTTTTATATAAATGTCTGTACCACTATCGTCTTTCTATGACTACTGCTTTCCTGTATGATTTTAATGATATCCCTTTGATGGATGTCTAATAAATAAATTATTGATTATAATAACTTTTTGTGTGGTAGCTTTTCTAAGCAATTTTAGGTGATATACGAAAAACTCCATGCGAGATATTTATGATAGTAACTTTTTTGGTGTTTTTAGTATCTAAAGAGTGTATCTCACACCGACTGATCCAGACTAGGCCGCAATTAAATTTGTTTGCCCAAAATGGCTGTTTTTCAAATAACTGACTAGAACCACAGTATCTAAAGGGTGTATCTCACACGTCCTGATACAGACTAGGCTGCAATTAAATTTGTTTGCCCAAAATGGCTGTTTTTCAAATAACTGAATATAACCACAGTATATAGAGTGTGCATCTCACAATGACATATGCAGCAAAGGCTGCAAAATAAACTTTTTGGCCCAAAACGGGTGTTTGTTTAATAACTGATTATGACAGCAGTATATAACCCTTGAATTTCACACGCGTTGATGCTGCAAGGGCTGAAAAATTTTGTATTTTGCCCAAAAAGGGAAAATATGCATAGTATGTAAAGGGTGTATCTCACAGGTACAGATGCAGACTAGGCTGCAATTAAAGTTTTTTTTCCCAAAATGGGTGCTTGTTTAATAACTGATTATGACAGCAGTATATAAACCCTTAAATTTCCCACGTGCTGATGCTGCAAGGGCTGTAAAATTGTGTATTTTGCACAAAAAGGGCATTTTTAAAAGCCCAGATGTTGGATATTGCCCAAAAAGTTTTTTTATTTTTTATTAACAAAATGTGAAAGCTGTATATAACGCTTGAATTTCACACGTGCAGATCTGTAAAATAGTGTATTTTGCAAAAAAAAGGGTGTTTGTAAAAACCCAGAAAATTATGGCTGTATTTCTAGCTTAAATTGCACACTGACTAATCCTGCAAATGCACCAGATGTTGTATATTGCCAAAAAAGTGTGTTTTAAAAAAAAACTGATTATGAGTGCAGTATTTCAAGGTTGGATTTGAATGTCACAAAAGCTCAGATGCAGTGCTGGTGCACTGAGCTTGCATAAAATGGACGCTGCCGCCCACCTAACTAACAGACGGATAAAGGTTATTTTTTTTCTGTCACTGGGCTCGAGGCAGGGTAAAAAGATTGTGCACTGCACCCACACAACTAAATGTATGTAGATCTCTGAGTTAGATTCCAGTTCTGATCACAGATTCTGTCCTATTATCTCCCTGAAATCACCAGTCCAGCAGCATCCTCTCCCTACACTAGTAACAGCAGAGTGACGTGCAGCGCTACGTGACTCCAGCTTATATAGAGCCTGGGTCACATGCTGCACTGGCCAATCACAGCCATGCCTTTAGTAGGCATGGCTGTGATGGCTTCTAAGGTCAGACAGTTAAACACTTGTTGATTGGCAGCCCTGCAGGCAGCCTTTTAAAAAGCGCTAAGAAATTGCCGAACACGAACTTTTACTGAAATGTTCGGGTCCGGGGTCCAAAAATCCTAAAGTTCGGTACGAACCTGAACTTTACAGTTCGGGTTCGCTCAATCCTAATAGTAACCTGTGATGCTGTGCGCTCCAGTTTGCGCGTTGTATGCCGTTCTGGGACATATATTCGGCTCACGAACCGTATGTCTTGGAGGGCATACGGTTGTGTGCATGAGCCTTTAGGTTACTTTCACACCAGCAATTTCATTTTCCCCTATTGAGATCCATCATAGGATCTCAATAGCGTAGGAAAATTCTTCAGTTTTGTCCCCATTCATTGTCAATGAGGACAAAACTGAACTGAACGAAATGGAGTGCACAAAAATGCATTCCGTTCCATTTCATTGCGTTCCCATGATGCACACAAAAGCACTGCAAGCAGTGTTTTTGAGTGCGTCCTGGGATGTATAGCAAGACGTTTTCTCGGACACAATAGAAAACTGATTTGTCCCCCGTTGACTTACAATGGTGTTCATGACGGATGTGTCATGGCTATTTTAAATATAATACAACTGGATCAGTTCATAACGGATACATGTGGTTGTATTATCATGACGGAAGCCTTTTTGCTGATCCATGACGAATCCAGCAAAAACGCTGGTGTGAACGCTACGTTTCAAGTGCCCTGAAAATGTGTGCGCATGAGCCAAAATCTGTCCCATTGCGCAAAAATTGTGCCCACCAAAAACTTTAGACCAGCTTTGAGTTGGTCCAATCTGCACCGCTTTTATGCACCAGCATCGTGAATTTCAGCTTCATTGACATATCTAAAAGATAGACACAAGTTGGCTACACCCACATTCAAGTTTCTAGACAGGAAATGTCAAGGATGCCAGAAAAGTCACTCTTTTAATGCATCTGAATAATAAATGTGCCTAAAATGAGATGTAACAGAATTTTAGCCCTAGTTACAGGGGAAATCAAGAGTGGAAAAAGATAAATGAAGCTATATGTCCTCTAGAGGTCTTGTATGACCTTATGGGGGAACAAAGTGTAAAATAAAAAAGAAAGAAGGAAAAGGTTTCACATGTAAAAAAAAAAAAAAAATCCCCAATTAAGTAATTAAATATTTTTTTTTTAAATAAATAAAATAGGCATATTTGGCATTGCCGCATCCGTAATGACCGGCTCTATAAATATATCACATGATCCCCCCCAATCTGGTAAACACCATAAAAAATTTAAATAAAAACTGTGTCAAAAAAAGCCATTTTTGTCACCTTACATAACAAAAAAGTGCAACTCCAAGTGATCAAAAAGGCATATGCCCCACAAAATGGCACCAATAAAACAATCACCTCATCCCACAAAAAATAAGCCCCTATATGAGAATTGTTTAAAAAAAAATAACTATTGCCCTCAGAACATGGAGACATTTTTTTTTCTAAAATGCTATTATTGTGTTAAAGTGAAATAAATAAAAAAAAGTATACATATTAGGTATCGCCGCATCCGTAATAACCAGCTCTATGAAACTATCACATGACGTAACCCCTCAGGTGAACACTGTAATAAAAATAAAAATAAAAACAGTGCCAAATAAAGCCATTTTTTGTCACCTTACATCACAAAAATTGCAACACCAATCAAAAAAGTGTATGTCCCCCAAAATAGTACCAATCAAACCGTCACCTCATTCTGCAAAAATTTAGACCCTGCCTAAGACAATCGGTCAAAAAATAAAAAAAAATATGACTCTCAGACAATGGAGACACTAAAATATGTCTGTTTTTTTTTTTTGCTTCAAAACTGCTATTATTATGTTAAAGTAAAATAAATAAAAAAAAGTAGACATATTAGGTATCGCCGCATCCGTAACAACCAGCTCTATAAAATTATCACATGACCTAACCCCTCAGGTGAAAACCGTAAAAATTATAATTTTTGTCACCTAACATCACATAAAGTGCAACACCAAGCAATAAAAAAGGCGTATACCCCCAAAATAGTACCAATCAAGCTGTCACCTCATCCTTCGAAAAATGAGTACCTAACTAAGACAATCGGTCAAAAAATAAAAAAAGCTATGGCTCTCAGACTATGAAGACACTAAAACAGCATTTTTGGGGTTTCAAAAATGCTATTATCGTGTAAAACTTAAATAAATAAGAAAAAGTATACATATTAGGTATTTCCACGTCCGTTACAATCTGCTCTATAAAAGCGTCACATGCCCTACCTTCTCAGATGAACACTGTATAAATAAATAAATAAAAACTGTGCTAAAACAACAAATTTTTTGGTCACCTTGCCCCATAAAGTGCAATAATGAATGATCAGAAAATCATATGTACCCAAAAAATGGTGTCAATAAAAACATTAACTCTTCCTACAAAATCGAGCCACTGCACAAGACGATCAGCAGAAAAATGTAAAAAAATAAATTGAGACACAAAAACATAATTTTTTTCAAAAATTGTATGTTATGTAAAACTGAAGCAAAAAAACAAAGAAAGCAGACATATTTAATATCATTGCGTCCATAACAACCTGCTCTACAGAAATAGCACATTATTTACCCTGTCAGATGAATGTTGTAAAAAAATAAAAACAGTGCCAAAACAGATATTTTTTTGTTACCTTGCCTCACAAAAAACTTAATATAGAGCAATTAAAAATCATATGTACCCCAAAATAGCACCAATAAAACTGTCCCCTTATACCCTAGTTTCCAAAATGGGATCACTTTTTGGGATTTTCTACTGTAAGGGTGCATCAGGGGGGCTTCAAATGGGACATGGCATCTAAAAACCAGTTCAGCAAAATCTGCCTTCCCCAAACCATACGGCGCTCCTTTCATTCTGCGCCCTGCCGTGTGCCCTTACATCAGTTTACGACAACACGTGGGGTCTTTATGTAAATCGCAGAATCAGGGTAATAAATATTGAGTTTTGTTTGGCTGTTAACCCTCAATGTATTAAAGAAAAAAATGGATTAAAATGGAAAATCGCTCAAAAAAAGTGAAATTTTGAAATGTAATCTCCATTTTCCTTTAATTCTTGTGGAACACCAAAAGGGTTAATAAAGTTTGTAAAATCAATTTTGAGTAACTTGAGGGGTGTAGTTTTTACAATGGGGTCATTTATGGAGGGTCTCCACTATGTAAGCCCCACAAAGTAACTTCAGACCTGAACTGGTCTTTAAAAAGTGTTTTTTGGGGAAATTTTCTTAAAAATTTTAAGTTATCCCTTTCTGTTTTAAAAGCAGATAAATTGAAATTTTGAAAATTGCTAATGTTTCAAAATTTTGGGTAAATTTGGAATTATTTTATAAATAAAGGTGAAATATATCGACTCAAATGTGCCACTGTCATGAAGTACAATGTAGAAAAGGCTAACAGCATGACATCAACCCACAATTCCCTATAAAAAGCAGGGATCCTGAGGAAGACCCATACTCACTGATGAAGGGACTTTGTGTCCCAAAACGAGTTTGGAAAAAAGAAAGGGTCTACCTCATACTAAAGTGATCACTAAGGATTTAAAGCAAAGGATTCCTAAAGTATTTACCACTGTACTGGCACTCGGTTTACGGAGCTTTCGGGTCATATGACCGGAGCCTCGAGTCATGCGGAGAAATGCGCCACCATACCCGGAAGTACACGCCGCTGGTAACCTCGAGGAACGCCGACTATCGCAACTACAGTCATGGCCAAAAGTTTTGAGAATTACATAAATATTGGAAATTGGAAAAGTTGCTGCTTAAGTTTTTATAATAGCAATTTGCATATACTCCAGAATGTTATGAAGAGTGATCAGATGAATTGCATAGTCCTTCTTTGCCATGAAAATTAACTTAATCCCCCAAAAAACTTTCCACTGCATTTCATTTCTGTCATTAAAGGACCTGCTGAGACGATTTCAGTAATCGTCTTGTTAACTCAGGTGAGAATGATGATGAGCACAAGGCTGGAGATCATTATGTCAGGCTGATTGGGTTAAAATGGCAGACTTGACCTGTTAAAAGGAGGGTGATGCTTGAAATCATTGTTCTTCCATTGTTAACCATGGTGACCTGCAAAGAAGCCATCATTGCGTTGCATAAAAATGGCTTCACAGGCAAGGATATTGTGGCTACTAAGATTGCACCTCAATCAACAATTTATAGGATCATCAAGAACTTCAAGGAAAGAGGTTCAATTCTTGTTAAGAAGGCTTCAGGGTGTCCAAGAAAGTCCAGCAAGCGCCAGGATTGTCTCCTAAAGAGGATTCAGCTGCGGGATCGGAGTGCCACCAGTGCAGAGCTTGCTCAGGAATGGCAGCAGGCAGGTGGCGGAGCCAGCGCTTGATCCGGATGGACGTGTGAAGAGCTGCTCTCCCGTCTGCATATCCCTCTTAGCACTGTTTAATTAGCCTACTGCCGGCTGAAATGGTGAAGATCGGGAGCCAAAAGCCCACAGACCAGCCTGGAGGCAACCGCTCCCAAAGTCAAGCTGGGGAAATAGAAAAATTTATGAAAAAAGCCACCGCTACACAAGTGAGCCGAGAGACCAAGATGGCGCCCGGCACCCCGCGCTCCGGCCACAAGCAGCTTGCCGCTTGCAGCAGTGAGAAGGTAGGAGACGAACTCACTGAAACGGAAAGCCTGCCAATCTCTAGAGCATTCCTGAAAGAGGCTCTAGCAGAGGCTTTGGGCCCTATCAGTATGGACATTTCCTCCATAAAAGAGGATATGAGACACATAGGAAGGAGGGTGGAGAGCTTAGAGGAGGCGCAGGCCGCAATCCTCCAGCACCAGAGTGAAGTGTCCTCTAGCATGTCCCTAGCGCAGTGCCACATCAACGCCCTGTATACTGCTATGGAGGACCAAGAAAATAGGAGCAGGCGAAATAACCTGCGCTTTAGAGGAATACCGGAGACTATTCCAGCTGTGGACATTCCAGAAACAGTTACTCAGATATGCCTCAAGATTTTAGGCTCTGACTCAGCGCACAAGGTCCTGCTTGAACGTGCACATAGAGCCCTCAGGCCCAAACCGCAGGCGAACGAGCCGCCTAGGGATGTCATATGCAAGTTTTTACACTTCCCTGTGAAAGAGGCCATTTTGGCAGGGGCCAGGAACTCTAACTCCGTAGAATGGGATAACAACAGCATCGCCATATATCAAGATCTGTCGCAATCGACTCTCAAGAAGCGCAAAGCTTTGAAACCCCTTACCGACTGGCTAAGGCAACAGAGAATCCTCTATAGATGGACATTTCCCTTCGGATTATCCTTCCTCCATGAGGGCCGCCGCATCCACGTTTCTTCGTTTGCAGACTTGGAAAAAATTTATGACCTCCTTCAGCTACCTCCATTGCCTATTGCAAACTGGGACATGGTTCAAAACCTCAACTCTCTCCCTGATTTACCCAGGCCAATCCCCTGGGAGCCCCAACGCACACCAAAGCCTCAAAGAAGCAGCAGAAGAGGGGACTCCTTTTCCACCCCAAAACGCCTTGCATTGGCGGACGAGTAGATAATATAGACACCGGCCATCGAATAATTTAGTAATTATATTTTAGTAATTTAGGTTACTGCTTGGTGGCCTTGGGTTATATTTTGTGCCAAATAATGTCAAGAATTTGGTTCTGCGAAAGTGTGAGAAAATTTGACGCTGACTTCGCCTTCTCACCCCCTGCTCTGGGTGAACAAGAAAAATGTTTGATGGACGTTACTAAAGTTATGCTTGTGATAAGTACTTAAAATATTGACTATCAGCTATGTGCCGGGGGGGCAGCGTGGCTCGCCTTATACTCGGGCCTTGCTCCTCTCCTAGCATTGGACGTAGAGACAGTAGGGACTTCTCTCATGAGACTTCCCATCTGTTTTGAAGCCTGTCTAGTCATGATCTGATTAAGTGACCTAACTGTTGTTAAGCTGATTTTTCATATCTTTTCGGCCCCACTGCACTGAAAGGGTTGGGTGTAGTACTATTACTTACTAACAGCTTTTTGGGGCAGTGCTGCACGCTCCCCCTGAGGGTTGACGATGGGGGCACCCTACCTCCATCACTCTGCCCTTAACTGCAGTGTGATAAATGTCCATTTATATGTTATCTCATCTACCATGTTCCCCACCCCTTTCTTCCATCGTTAGGATTATAACAACCACCAAGCTGCAGTACTTTTGCTCTCATAGAGGGCAGTGCTTCTGGGTGTAATACCCTTTACCCCCCTACTTCCTATTACCCCGGATATGCAGGGTTATAACACCATGCTGTGTCTGGATGTTACTCATTCATACTTTGCCTTTATTTACCTTTTCTTTTCTTTTTTGTTGGTTTCTGTTCTATTTGTTCATGTTCTGACAGGTACTCAAGAGAAATTTCAGCATCCTTTCCAATCCGAAACAGGGATGCCCCTTCTGGATCCGTTCGTGGCCGCACTCTCCCCCTCACGATGTGTCTGGTTTGTCAAATTCCTTTCTGCTGCGTCCTTTATAGCCTTTGGGCTTCTCTCTTTATCAAAAAAGTATGGCAGATTTTAAATTAGCCTCATACAATGTCAAGGGGCTGAGATCCCCTTCTAAGAGATGCCAGATCTTATCTCTCCTGCACAGAGAAAACTGTTCGGTGATCTTTCTTCAGGAGACGCACTTCAAACACAATAATTACCCCAATCTCTCCCACTCCAGATATCCCTGCTGGTACCATTGTGGGGCTGGGGGTGCGGCTTCGAGGGGAGTTAGTATAGGCTTCCGCAGAGGCCTACCCTTCCAATATAAGTCTCATGTCCAAGATCCAGAGGGCCGATATTTGATCCTTAAGGGTCAGGTGGGACTATCCATGTACACATTTGTAAACATTTATGCCCCAAATACAGACCAACTTAGCTGGCTCATTGATATTTTCTCCTTAATTGAGCAATATAGGGAGGGCTTCCTAATTGTCGCAGGAGACTTCAATGTTGCTTTCAATCCTTTAATAGACACGTCATCTAAAAAATCTCCCTTCTCTGCTAAGACCCGCAGACTGCTACACACTAAGTTGCACAACCTGGGAATTATAGACGTGTGGCGGTGTCTCAACCCAGACGTAATTGACTATTCTTTTTACTCCTCTGCAAATAACTCCTATAGCAGAATTGACTACATTTTAATCCCGAAGGAGAAACTGCAATCCTGCTCCCTACCCAAAATAGGAGACATCACTCTATCAGACCACTCCCCAATTTTTTGTACTATATCCCCGGGGAAAAGAAACACTAGACAACCAAATTGGAGATTCAATGAGTCTTTACTGAATAACACCAAACATACAGCCCAAATTACCTCTTACTTAGAAGAATATTTCATAACCAATAATACCCCAGAAATAGCCCCCCAAGTTATCTGGGATGCGCACAAAGCGTATATTCGAGGCAGACTGATCAGTCTCTGCTCTTTTTTAAAGAAAGAGTCGGAAAAAAGGCTTAACACCTTGCTTTCACAAATTCATCAAATAGAAAAGGCACATAAGCAATCTTTAATGGCACAGAAATTATCGGAACTTTCTTCTCTTAGAACTCAACTGAAGAATCTTCTGAATGAGCGCTCAGCTAAATTCTTTCTGTCCGCTCAACAGAAGATTTATGCCCATGGAAACAAAGCTTCCAAATATGTCATGAGTCGAATCAAACAGAGAAGAAACTCCCGCTATGTTCAGTCCATTAAGTCCTCCCAGGGGGTCCTTCTATTTAAGGCCGAAGAAATTGCTGAACAATTTAGACTATTTTACCAATCCCTATATAATCTCCGTGCCCCTGATCTTCCTAATCCTTCTCTAGATAGAGAAAGTAATATCACTTCCTTCCTAGAGACCCTTAACCTTCCCACATTAAGCTTGGCACAACAAGAATCCCTGACCACACCGTTCACTATCCCGGAACTAACTGCCGCGATTAAATCTACCCCTAGAGGTGAATGCCCTGGCCCGGATGGTCTCCCCATATCTTATTATTCGGCCTTTCAAGGTATCCTGCTACCCCACCTGCTCCCTATTTGCAACTTATCACTGTCCAACCACCCACTCTCTTCTGATATGACCAAAGCTGTCATTACAATAATCCCTAAAGAGGGTAAAGACCCCACGCTCTGTCCCAACTGCCGTCCTATTTCTTTACTTAATGTTGACCTTAAACTTCTAGCCAAAATGCTGGCCACTAGGCTACAAAATCTTCTCCCGGAATTAATTAACCCTGATCAGGTCGGTTTTGTCAAAGGAAGGGAGGGTAAGGACAACACCGCTAAAATCCTAGATGCCCTGTTTTATGCCAAACATAAATCCTCTCCATTGGTCCTTCTTGGCACGGACGCCGAGAAGGCATTTGATAGAGTGGACTGGACCTATATTAGACTGGTCCTGGCTAAATTTAAAATTCCAGAGCAGTATATCAACTCTATATTTTCCATGTACACCTGCTCCTCGGCGTCCGTGTCAGTGAATGGTCTTCTTTCCTCCCTCTTTCCCATTAAAAATGGAACGAGGCAGGGATGCCCCCTCTCCCCACTCATTTTTGTCCTTGTAATGGAATCCCTTCTTCAAGCCCTCAGACAGGACAGTGAAATTAGAGGTCTGAAAGTGGGGAGCCGTGAATTTAAACTGGCGGCCTTTGCCGACGACCTTCTCATTGTCACCACTAACCCACAGAGATCCATGCCCAAGATTCTCTCTACACTCACCCTTTTCGGCTCCCTTTCCAATTTTAAAGTCAACCCCTCTAAATCCCAGGTCTTACATATAGGCCTTTCCCCAGCTACTATCGCCTCCCTCCAAATTAACTCGCCTTTCAACTGGCAGACCCAACAATTAACCTACCTAGGGATCAAGCTATCCCCCCACCTGCCCGATCTATTTCAATTGAACTACAAACCCCTTCTAGTCTCCATGACAACTCAGATGGAATCCCTAGATTCTCCCTACCTCTCATGGTTCGGAAGAAAGAACATCTTCATGTCACTGATCATGCCAAAACTTACATATATGATGCAGGTTCTCCCTATTGATATCCCCGGGTCATACTTTACATCCTTAAACAAACACATCCGTAAGTTCATTTGGCAAGCAAAAAGCCCCCGTATATCTTTTGACACCTTGACCAAACCTAGGAATAGAGGAGGTATTGGCCTCCCTGATCCAAAATCATATATGCTTGCTATCCAGCTTTCTAGAGCCATTGATTGGATTAGAGAACCATCATATAAATCCTGGCTATCATTGGAGACTGCTCTCCTCCCCTCCTCTCCTAGGGCCCTCTTGCTTGCTGACAGGCCACCCCAGACCCTAAGCTCAATACCTAACCCTCTTATACGCAATACCCTAAGGGCCTGGGGGAGTTTCTCGACCAGCTTTGGGGCTCCGACACCTTTTGCCTCACTTCTGCTTGTAAAAGACATAGTTGATTTGGCCCCTAAAGAGCTGAAAGAAAGCTGCCCGCAATATATCAGGACATTAGAGACCCCCATTACCCAATTTCTAGATTCCGACGGCTGTTTACTCCCTGACTCTGAGATATGCACAATTCTGGGGACACAGATCCATAACCCCACCCTGCTACACTTTATTAAAACGGAGCTACTTAGTAAAACGAAGAACCCCCCCCACCAGAAGATTCAAACTGGTTTGTGGAAATGCTGAATAATAAGAGATACCTGCCTAAAGCTATCTCCAAGATATATAAACACTTGAAGTCCCTGGCTCTTTTATTAAACCAGCAATAGTGGGCAGGTGGGAAAAAGATCTCCAGAGGTCCCTAACACCTCAAGAAACCTCTAAAATGCTGATTCTCCCGCACAAGTTATCTAGATGCATACGCATCCAAGAAAATAGCTATAAGATTCTTATGCAATGGTACAGGACCCCAGACAAAACCTACAGATATAATAAAACAGCCAGTGATCTATGTTGGAGATGTCTCGGAGTTAAGGGAACCTTTATACATGTATGGTGGGCATGCGCCTTGATTAACCCATGGTGGCACAACATAACCCAACTATGTAACCAGATTTGTCAGTCATCTCTCGCCTGTTCTCCTGAGTTGGTCTTATTGTCACTCGGACTAGAAGGCCTGGGCCCATACAAGAAGACTCTTTTTACCCTTCTGTTAGCAGCGGCTAGATTGCTGTTACCAACCCTCTGGTTATCATCAGATATCCCCAGTATTGAACAGTGGTCCAATAAAGTGGATCAGATATACAGGCTAGAGGAAATTTCACACTGGGAGTCGCATTCTAGACCCTCTTTCATTAAAACATGGTTGCCCTGGAAGCAATACAGAAACTTCCCTTAGACTCTGAGCTTAACAGCACTCTTCTATTGTCGCGTCTCTCCCGTCCCCCTTCGGAGTGAGGCCTATTTACCCATTTTAACTTACCCCTTCCCCCCACCCCTCCTCCCAATTACTAGCTCTCACTATAGACACCCTTCGTATCAACTCATGAGACTGGATTTATTTTGTCATCTTAGTAAGGTTTACATGACTCATTATTCTCTTGCTAATACCTGTCCTGTTGGGCTTCACCGCGCTTGTGTTATTTGTAATTGTGACGTTTCGGAATATGTGATTTTCGCCTCTATTTTTGTCACTTGGATTGTTGTATACTTTACTTATTGGAAATGTCTATGCAATGGAAAATTGAAAACAATAAAAAAAATTTCAATAATTTTAAAAAGGAATGGCAGCAGGCAGGTGTGAGCGCATCTGCACGCACAGTGAGGCGAAGACTTTTGGAAGATGGCCTGGTGTCAAGAAGGACAGCAAAGAAGCCACTTCTCGCCAAAAAAAACAGGCACAGATTGATCTTCTGCAGAAAATATGGTGAATAGACTGCTGAGGACTGGGGAAAAGTCATATTCTCCGATGAAGCCTCTTTCCGATTGTTTGGAGCATCAGGAAAAAGGCTTGTCCGGAGAAGAAAAGGTGAGCGGTACCATCAGTCCTGTGTCATGCCAACAGTAAAGCATCCTGAGACCATTCATGTGTGGGGTTGCTTCTCATCCAAGGGAGTGGGCTTACTCACAATTTTGCCCCAAAACACAGCCATGAATAAAGAATGGTACCAAAACACCCTCCAACAGCAACTTCTTCCAACAATCCAACAACAGTTTGGTGAAGAACAATGCATTTTCCAGCACGATGGAGCACCGTGCCATAAGGCAAAAGTGATAACTAAGTGGCTCGGGGACCAAAACGTTGACATTTTGGGTCCATGGCCTGGAAACTCCCCAGATCTTAATCCCATTGAGAACTTGTGGTCAATCCTCAAGAGGCGGGTGGACAAACAAAAACCCACTAATTCTGACAAACTCCAAGAAGCAATTATGAAAGAATGGGTTGCTATCAGTCAGGAATTGGCCCAGAAGTTGATTGAGAGCATGCCCAGTCAAATTGCAGAGGTCCTGAAAAAGAAGGGCCAACACTGCAAATACTGACTCTTTGCATAAATGTCATGTAATTGTCGATAAAAGCCTTTGAAACGTATGAAGTGCGTGTAATTATATTTCACTACATCACAGAAACAACTGAAACAAAGATCTAAAAGCAGTTTAGCAGCAAACTTTGTGAAAACTAATATTTGTGTCATTCTCAAAACTTTTGGCCACGACTGTACACACGGCGCAGCACCTACCTCCTGCCACGAAACAGAACATCACCAAAGAAGAGACATCCACACAGGGAACTCCGTAAAGGGGAAGGTCATAACTATAGGTAAGATCAGTGCCATAGACTACCCTGGACGCCACGTCCAGGCACATCCTCGGAACGACATTAACCCCAGAAACGTGAGTTACCCTATTAGACCATAAGGTGTAAAACTGTTCTGGTAACAATTGATTGCAGTGTATGAAGTTTGCATTAGGTGATAGCGTCTGTATAGCGGTTTGTGAAACCAATATTCTGATTACTATATATGGCATATTCAGTATGGGGATTTTCAACTTAACAGTGGAACTGTGAACTTTTGAGCCTAGAGCTGCTTTGGTTAGCACCTCCATCGTTGGGACTATCTATATACTGTATCAATTCAACGGATATACCAATATACAGTTACAGCTAGTAATCAAGTCCATTCAGCTGCTTCATCAAAGTATATACAACTAATTCAGCTATTCCAGCTATTCAGTTGAGGAGTCACAGACTTTTGATTTTTTTACTTTTTATTCACACTTTTATCTGTATCCTAATGTATTTACTAATAAAGTATACGTATATCCAGCTGTACAAGCGAGTGCTTGCTACCATTATTTTACTATGAAGTACTATGTGTCAAGAGTAAACAATCTCAGAATGGCCTGGATAAATAAAAGTGTTTCAAAGATATTGCCACATAAAGTGACAGATGTCAGATTTGCTAAATTAAGCCTGGTCTTAAGGAAAGGGTAAATGGCCTGGATGTGAAGTGGTTAATGCAACTCTTTTACACTGGCGTGTGCGGCCCATTGCCGTATTGCGGCCCGCATTTGCGGCTCTGCAATACACGGGTGCCGTTCCGTGGGCATTCCGCATCACGGATGATGACCCATTCACTTGAATGGGTCCTGCAAATCCGGAGATGCGGAGTGCTTCCGTGGTGTTTCGTCCCGTACTTCCGTTCCGCAAATAGATAGAACATGTCCTATCTTTTTGCGGAACGGCCAGATCGCGGACCCATTCAAGTGAATGGGTCCGCGATCCGCTGCGCTGACCCATGGACTGTGCTCAGGTATTACGGGCCGCAATACTGCAATGGGCAGCACACGCCAGTGTGAAAGAGGCCTAAAGGTGTATACTTGAGCTAGGGTAACTTTTTTTTTTATTGCTTTCCACAGATAATTGGTGATAAATTAAATCGACAACAATTATTTGTGCCAGAATTTATTGAAATAACAGTATTAGAATAGAGATTGAATGAAAGCCTGTATTTTCATGAAATGATTCTTCCACCATGTACAGAAAACATTTTACATCAGATATAGAAATGTGCGTACACATGCAAATCAGCAGATGGCATACCGTACCTGCAACCTGTGCTACTGCAAAGGGGTCCAGTAAGTACGGAGGCCCCATTATAACACATATTCCTACTATTTATCAGAGTGTATGAGAGGGAGTGAGTTAATGGGTGTCATGAATCATATGAACTAGTAGTGCTCTGTCATGAGCTATAGGAGGTCCAGAGGCCCCTATACCATTGCACAAGAGCCCTCTAGTGTCTGTCTATCCAAAATAGTACGACGACATCATTAAACATAAGCTGGAAATGCATCTGAAGAATGAAGGTTCCTTAGTCTGGTTGCAGTATGATTAGTAGATCATAATACTCCGAATTCTGAAACAAGAAAGAAGGAGAAAATAATTATAGATTGTACAATCAATGTATGCGACCCCTGTTAGAGGGGGGTCAAAAGTTATCTGAAAAGAGCACATCATTGTTGCTGCTTTGCAATCCGTGAGCAAGGAATGCTATTTAGGCTTGTAGTACTTCATGATACACTCTTGGAAACCAATCAATGCAGAAGTTTAATGAACATCTTATGTCATTATGCGCTTCACTGAGATTAAAGGGGTTTGTTTGAGCTGTTTTCTAGTTGTTCCAAGTTGTTGAGTTGTTTAAATAATAAAAATACTTTACCAAGCCTCCTCCAATCCAGCACAGCGGCTCTGTCCTCTCCCCTGGGCTGCCGCTATGAAATAGTGTATTCGCTGCAGCCTTATACCACTGCAGCCAATCACTGGCCTCAGTGTTTTTGTACCATGTACTGCTGCAGCCAAAGCCAATATGTCCTGGCTGTAGTCTGACAGAAAGGACAGAGTGGTGGCGCTAGATCGGAGGGAGTTTGGGATGGCACAGCAAGTTAGGCTACCAGCATATGGTGAAAAAAAAAAATGATGATGGAAATAAAAAGTGAACTCATCCCCTTTAACCAATGTCTAAAACTGCAAGGTTTGTGTTTAAATATATTTATCTAATAAAAAATAAGTAAAATAAAATAGTGGGGCTCGTCCCCTCCATTTTCAGAATTGGAGATGGCATGGAGCCAAACTTTGATATGTCATAGTGATATATCCAAGGTTTTGATCCGACCCCCAATATTCAAAGTAGAATTCTAAGTGCTAAAACCCCATATTAGGGTCAATTCACACATCCATGGTGTGTTGCGGATCCGGAAGTTCGGGGCCGAAACCCGGAATGTCGGGTCCGCGCTCCGCAAATGCGGAAGCAGAGAGCAAATCGTTTGCTCTCCACTTCGCGTCCGGGCTCATAGAGAATGAATGGGTTTGCACCGTTCCGCAAAATTGCGGAAAGGGTGCTGACCCTTTTGTGGACGTGTGAATGGACTCTTAGTCCTCAAAGTGGCAGCCTTACAGTGACTCCCATGTATACCCTATACTTCATGATGCTCCACAGATATTGAGATTATATAGCTCTATCTGTCCATCTAGTACTCATTTGTGTATACTTTTGTTAATTTTAACGTACTCACCCTGACCCATTGCGTATCAGTTCAAATGCTTCATTGATTTGATCCAGTTTTAAGTGCTTGCTAATCAAGTGGTCCAGGCTGATTTTTTTATTCATATACTGTTCCACCAGTTTTGGGATATCAGTCACACCCTTGTAGCCTGTGCAAATAAATATAGTTTTAAATGTATTTTCTGGATTATTAATTATCGGTAACATATCATGCTTAACCCAATGTATGAGTTACACCCATTTCTATAGTTTGAGGCTCACATACATGGATATTTTTTCCTTATAAAGGGTATCTTTAGCCTCTTTTCCACTTCACATAAAAGGCTCAATTTTGCCTGACTCTACCCTCTTTTCCACTAGTCCAGTGTTGCAGATAGTAAATGGTGCTTTTTTGGTGCTATATCAAAGGAGGTTCAAAGTGTGTTACGCCAGTACCATGAAGGTCACTTGACCACACTGCTGACTAGTAATTGGCCTGAGAGAATGTTCATTACACTGCTACCAGCTACAGTACCATATCCACAGTGGGAAGTAAACTAGCTGCTGCCAAAAGGAGGTAGAGCAGGGTATCATGCAGCAGAAATGCACCTTTACAAACCACTAGAATGGCAATAGCCAAATGTTTCCTAAAGCATAGTCAGTTGAATTGCATATTTGGATACTCCGCATAAGGTTTTCCATCTTTGTAATGCTAGATTTATATTATGTTTAATTTTTAATATTTTTTATTTATTTTTTCACCATGATGGCGCTTCCAGTTTACATATACATAACCAGCTTGTGCTTAGGTAAAACCTTTACAGAGGACAGTTTGGGTATAGACAGAAACTAGGATAAAGATACCCCTTCCTGAATTGAAATTGATGAATCCAACATAAAGGGGTTGTCTGATCAGGACAGGTCCCATGTTTATGTCCCCACATGCCAATCTAATCTATTAGCTGCAGTGCAAAGCCACCAACAGGCCGCAACTCTCCCTCTAGTGGATTCAGGACGTTCTCATATTACATGTCATAGATGACTTTTCAAATACCTTACCTCCATATATAGATCCTTTCAGTGAACGTCCTGTGAGAAGCAAACCTGGACTCAAGTTAAGTGTCTCTGTAGGAGATGCCACACCTAGGATCACAGCAACCCCGTTACTTAGGTACGTGGATCGAAGAGCAGTCATCTAAAAACAAAATGTAGACAATCAATGGTATTATGTTTTTAAGGGACCTTTTACACAGTTAGATTTTCTGCCTGTTAACGAGCGTCTATCTACAATATACCATGTTGATCAGTACTCATTGCGTGCCCTGTACATGTGCCAATTAGAATTAGCATGGGAATAAACAATCCAGAAAAGGGTTATCTGGGTAAAGATAATAATCCTATCTTCAGGATAAGTCATCATTATCACGTTGGCCGGGGTCCTAGTTCTGACACCCCCACTGATTAGCTGTTTCAGGGAGCCACTGCACTCCCTGGTGCTCCCAACAGCTGTCCAAGCACAGTGCCGTACATCGTATAGTGGCAGGTCAATTCCTGGATAACCCCTTTAATGTGATCCCCACACATTCACCCTCATACCGTTTGCATTTGATGTCAGCGCATCCCCTATATACATGATGGGGTGTGCTGCCAACAATTTCTTATTTTTAATGCCCCATATAAGATATAACCCGCCAACAAACATGCTCATTTGTTGACTGATCTGGAGCATGATTACATGAGGCTATAGTCAGGCGAATAAACATATGCTCGAATGTTCATTTTCAATCATCATGTAAAAGCGCCTTTATTTGATAAGTATAAGAATATATTTGACCTTATAGAAATGTTCATGTCTTGTATTGATTGACCTGTGAGTGTGGAATATGAAAAGCAGGTAGTTCTTCATCACACCATTTCTTCGTCATGCTATTTTCTACTTACCATGGTGTCAATGTATCCTGCACATTCAATGGCAAAGTCTACTCCTCCATCAGTCATCTCACAAATGACCTCATGAACGGGTTTCTTGTAATCCTTTGGGTTTATGCACTCAGTGGCACCCATTTGGATGGCTTTTGGATACTTGTCTTTATGTGTACCTACTCCAATGATTCGTGAGGCTCCTGCATCTTTGCATCCTGCTATTGCTGAAAAGCCAACACCTCCCAAACCAAATACAGCACAGGTAGAGCCCTTTGTCACCTGAGAAGGGGAAAATAACAGATAATTTGAAACATTTAATGATATTGGAAATGTATATTTAGATAGGAATGTAAGGAGTAAGTGGGTTCATGTGTTCAGCTAGAATCACTTTTGTTTTCTTGCTCTACAACTAGTTAGTAGGTACTTATGCCCTCTACTCTTCCTAATACCATAGTTCTCAGGCACACAACAGAGCCATTTACCATTGTGTACCGGTATTTGATGCCATAAGTCATGTTTGGCTTGAACATTTCTTCCTTCTCTTCTACCCTTCTGCTTGTTTCCTCCTTACATGCAAAAATACATATTATACATCAGGCAGTATATATAAAAAAAAGAAGTATCTTGACTGTATGTGTCCAAAAAGACTTCTGTCTGTGAAGGTTCTCATTTATCCAGGTCATGCCATATCTGTAAAGAATAAATCAAGGCAACTGGACTTACTGTAGATTTCTTGAAAACGTTTCACTTGTTCTTCCAACAAGCTTTCTCAATTCTGAGTGACTGTACAAAAATTCTCTGGGAATAAATATGTAACTGAATCAACATCTGGTAATTATACCCACCATGGGTTCAAAGGTGTTGATTCTATTATCCTAATTGGAGTCAGTAGGTGATAATGACCTCCCAGAAAAAGGTGTCAAGACAGCATTGTATGTGGCAGACAATAGATGTCTAACCCCCCCCCCCCCCCTCCCGCCGCCTCTTGGAGAAGCCAAGCTTGAATAGAGGTGGGGGGTTAGACATCTATTGTCTGCCACATATAATGCTGTCTTGACACCTTTTTCTGGGAAGTCTTTATCACCTACTGACTCCAATTAGGATAATGGGATCAACACATTTGACCCCATGCTGGGTATAATGACCTCTGACCCCATGCTGGGTATAATTACCAGATGTTGATTCAGTTACATATTTATTCCCATAGAATTCTTGTACAGTCACTCAGAATTGAGGAAGTTCATTGGAAGAACGAGTGAAACGTTTTCGAGAAATCTAAAGTAAGTCCAGTTGCCTTGATTTATTCTTTACAGACACAAAAACACTTCTGTTGGACTGATGTATGTCAAAAGATGGTCCTTATAGCATATGATCCTCACATTTCCGTAGCATACAAACAGTTTTTATGAAATAAAATGTGTCTATTAAAATTCTTACCTTAGCTGTGTTTACAGCTCCACCATACCCAGTTGCAAATCCACAGCCTATAAGACAAACTTCAACAGGGGCATGGCAATTCACTTTGGCAACGCAAATGTCAGACAAAACCGTGTATTCAGTAAATGTGCTTGTGCTGGCATACTGATATATTGGCTTGCCTTTACAGGTAAACCTAGTTGTCCCATCTGCCATCACTCCTGAGAGGGCAGAAAACCCAAACCTATTAGGAGAGAAGATCGGAAAAAAAAAGAAGAAGAAATATTCCCTGTGATAATCATCTAAAGAACTGACATTAAAAGAGGAATATTCTGGTTTCAACAAATAAAACTCTTTGTATTGCAAAATGGTGTGACGTTTTCCAATATACGGTACTTTGTGGATCAGTTCCTCATGGTTCTCCAAAAGCCCTGCTTACCATCAACCATATGGAATTGATACAGGCAGTATATTCGAAAATTAGTAGAGCTATTCATTGTGCAATAAAGACTCTTTAGTTGCCAAAATCTGAATGCCCCTTTAACAAAGTTCTAATATTTTAAACTTAGATGTGGACTTTCAGATCACCCTTAATATTACATTCATAAATCTGGCAAGTAAAAAAGGAAAGCAAACACAAAGCATTGTATTCATCAGAAGAATGAATGCCATGTCCATCAAACAAGCCGGTGTCTTAAAGGAATAGTCTACCTATCCCCTTTTAATGCATGTTTTTCTAATAATTTGGGTGGGTTCACACTAGCGTTATGGAGTCCATTATGGCTTTCCGTTATAGCAGGGTTATAACGGAACATAGTGGAATGCATAAGGCGGAGTGGTGGATCAGTTTTGCTGCCCATAGACTTGCATTATGACGGAATGCAAAACGGACGCCATTAAAAGGCATTCCGTTTGCTCTCCATCCTAATAGAAGTCTATGGGAATAAAAACTGATCCGTCTTGTTCCCGTTATGCAAGACGGAAAGCAAACTTCTATTAGGACGGAGCAAAACGGAAGGCCTCTTAAAGGCTTCCATTTTGCATTCCATCCTATCGATGCCGTTATGTTCCGTTAAAACCCTGTTATAACGGAAAGCCATAATGGACTTCATAACGCTAGTGTGAACCCACCCTTACTCCTTTACAAGTCATGGATGCAGGGAAAGTAGATTACTCAGATGTCATGGATCTCTGCAGTGTGTAACTGTGCTGTGCTATTTCTTACTCAGCATTAGAAAGATACAGTGGCATTTGGACATGGCGTTATATAAGAGCTTATTTGCATTTCCTCTATTTTAGCCAGATCTGCACAAACACTCCTTCATGAATTTTACTACTATGTAAAGAGGACAAATCACCTCTCCTGAAGTGTCTGTTTGAGAAAAGACTTGCATTTCCCATGTACTATTGGTTCTAGTTTATCTGGACTGAGTCATTCCGGTGTTATTTCTCCTGTATATTTATGTATGAAGTGACAACTAGGCATGTCCCAACACAGTCTGACACTGCCCAGTCAGTGCTGTGTAGGGACAGACCCCGAACTGGTAACGCCCTGTAAATATACTCTATAATTGGCTTTTCATGAAGAATTCAAGTATTTACTATAAATTGACAAGTCAGGGGAAGTGACGGGTGCTCTTTAAGGGCACATCCACATTAGCATTGTATGTAGTATGTTTTTGTGAAACAATTGATCAGTCAACATATTCTATTGATTTCAGTGGCAGAAACTGATGCTGATGTGCATTAAATTGAAGCAAGCAAAAGTGTAGTTATAACCCAAGAATACTATTCAATGGGGTAACGTCACTTATAGTCGTACACATTTTATACACAATAAACCTACTCAAATTTTTCACACAGGTTACAGTTTGCGGTTTTGCAACTTCTGCAGGATCCACATTGTGGGACAAACAGCGGGATGACTTTGTCGCCTATGAAGAACACAATGGAGACAGTCTTAGCATATGTTCATTACTGGACAATGGTAATGAAGATCATTGCAGTGGTTTTGATCGTCTTACATTTTGCATCAGGTTGTGCACTGTTTACACTATTATTGAATATTTAGCAAGTTTCAGCCCTTTTTCTTATTTTATTGCGTCACAATATTGAATCCCAATGCCTCTAACAAAGTCGCAACAACAATCAACACATCGTATGAATCTAATCCTGATCATCAGCTATGGAACACTTTTGAAGGCAGAGGATAAAATGATTGCAGTACAAAACACAGAAATCCTAGAGGATGACTTGCTGCCATCTTCAAAAGAACAGCAGCTTGGGAGAAGAAAAAATCTGCAAATCAGTGTGCCCCATTTACTAAGGCGGTCTAATATTTAGAGGGTGTAGGCCTCTAGCAGGCTGTCTGAGGATCACACTGAGGGGCGTTTCCTATTGTGGCGTAAAAAAGGCACAAATTGTGGCGCACACTATAATTGCACAATAATTTACCACTTTTCACTTCTCGTCACTTTTTTAAAAGTGAGTAAAGTGAGCAGGGCTTAGAACGAGGGGACTCCGCAGCCCTCCAGATTTACTATAGTTTACACTTATTCCTGTTGATCAGTGTCAATGAAAACCACAACCACAATGATGTTATTGCTCTGCCATATGCATATATTAGCTTCAGTACAACACATTACTTCTGACCCACCTGGTTTAACAATGGTGACTCCCTGACCAATGCTTTCAACCACTCCAACAGCTTCATGACCCAAGATCACTGGAAACTTGGTTGCTATTATTCCATTAAGTGCACTGTTATCAGATCCGCAAATACCAGAAGAAATTATCTGTGTACAATGGAAAAAATACAAACTATTTTACCATTTTTAGAAACCTGTGGTGAACAACAGCACAGACCGGACAAGTCTGACACAGATCTTTTTTGGACAACACACCTTGTAATATCTAAGACTTCATTCTAAAACTTCACATTGAAGATAAAGTTGCTTAGTAGGATAGCTCCTTTCAGTTTGGTTCCATGAACAGCCAGGGAAATGTAGTGTCACATGCAACTATCCAGATATCCATTCTTGCTCATAGAGTGGGATCCCGCTCCCCTATTATGTCCATAGTCAGGTATATGAACAATAGTTGTCTTCATGAGAATGCCCCTTCAGCCTAAATTGGTGAAATTCTGGGCTGATGTATTATTAATGCATTTTAAAAAGATCCATCCATCATTTTTTCTCATTCAGAATTCCAAATTATAAAGCCTCCCCAGGGGCTTACTACACAGCTCAGAATAAGGGTGCATTCACACTCCAGTATAAATGGATCCGCATCCGTTCCGCAAATTTGGGCCGCAATTCAATGGGGCCGCAAAAGATGCAGATGCTGTCCGCATCCGTTGTTCCGTTCCGTGGATCCGCCAAAAAGATAGAGCATGTCCTATTCTTGTCCGCAACCGCGTACAAGCTTAGGCATTATCTATATAGCACTGGCCATGTGCGGTACGCAAATTGCGGAACGCACACGGCCGATATCCATGTTTTGCGGATCCGCAATCTGTGGACGGCAAAACACCTACGGTCGTGTGAATGCACCCTAAAACAGTATGAAACGACAGCATGAATTGTAAAAATATATACACACGCCAGATTTATCTTGACTCATTTTAATGTAATTTGCTGTATTTCTGTTACATGATCAGGACACCATTCTTGCTCATTGAGTTCGGGTGTTTCATTTATTCCCATTACCACAGGTGTATAAAATCCAGCACATGCAGTCTGCCTTTCCAAACACTTGTGAAAAAAGTGGATCATTCTAAAGAGCTCCCTGGACTCAAGAATGATACTGTAATAGGACGCCACCATTGTAACAAGTCCGTTTGTGTAATTTCTTCTATCCTAATCCATGATAACCTGTGAGTGGTACTATTGCAACATAGAAGGAAGGTTCAGCAACCCCAGCAACTCAGCCACAAGGTGGCAGACCATGTAAAATGACAGAACATGGTCGTAGTACTGCAGAGCATAGTGTGCAAGATTTGACAATGCTCTGCTGACTCCATAGCTGCAGAGTTCAAAACCACCTCTAGCATTAACATCAGCACTGTGAGTATATTGCCCATTTGTCATGTAAATTTGGAATAAATGACTCATATGGTAATGTGTTGGGTCCATGTTCATATGTACCCGTATAGATGAGAAAAATGATGTTTTAAAATATGCAAAAAAGTCAATAGGAGCAAAGGAGGCGTTGATGTTACTCCTAGAGGCTCCGCTCTCTCTGCAGCTGCCGCTATCTCTGCACTTTAATGTGATCTCGATTCTGACAACTTGTCACAGTTTCAGGATACAAAGGGGTTTAACTTAAATATTTGCTATATTGATTTTGTGTTGATGATTTATTTTCCGTTTTTTTTCCATTCCTTAGTACACGCTAATGCCTGTAAGATTGTAAGGTTGCCCTCTGGGACACATGAACTAATGGATTATCTGTAACCACGTAAAATGTCACTTTTTCCAACAATATATTGCCTTCTGTTAACTGAAAACCAGCAAAATGCTAAAATTACCTTTAGTCACAGTTACATAGTTGATAGGTTTCAGAGCACAAGTCTATCATGTCCAATCAAGTCATGAATGCAACTCTAAATCACTATGAGGTATATAGTAAAATAGTTACTATGTTACTCAACATATAATGTACACCTAAAGGGGTCGTCAACATTCAAATTGGTGGGAGTTTAACCCATGTGATCCCTATTAATTGTTAGAGCAAAGTAGCAGCTGTGATGAACCCATCTCTTGTTGGTTTGACTTTTGCTGGAAGTTTGTGGTTACTATTTTCAATGCTTACCAGACCACCAAAATTTCTAGACTACGAGGTTTTGACCTAAATTTTTATGGCATGGGTAGACTGCAGTTCTCAGAAAGATTATCAAATTTGGGGGTTTTAGTTTAGAAAAGTGATCATGTTTTTCAATATACAGTACAGACCAAAAGTTTGGACACACCTTCTCATTCAAAGAGTTTTCTTTATTTTCATGATTATGAAAATTGTAGATTCACACTGAAGGCATCAAAACTATGAATTAACACATGTGGAATTATATACATAACAAAAAAGTGAGAAACAACTGAAAATATGTCATATTTTAGGTTCTTCAAAGTAGCCACCTTTTGCTTTGATTACTGCTTTGCACACTCTTGGCATTCTCTTGATGAGCTTCAAGAGGTAGTCGCCTGAAATGGTTTTCACTTCACAGGTGTGCCCTGTCAGGTTTATTAAGTGGGATTTCTTGCCTTATAAATGGGGTTGGGACCATCAGTTGCCTTGTGGAGAAGTCAGGTGGATACACAGCTGATAGTCCTACTGAATAGACTGTTCGAATTTGTATTATGGCAAGAAAAAAGCAGCTAAGTAAAGAAAAACGAGTGGCCATCATTACTTTAAGAAATGAAGGTCAGTCAGTCTGAAAAATTGGGAAAACTTTGAAAGTGTCCCCAAGTGCAGTCACAAAAACCATCAAGCGCTACAAAGAAACTGGCTCACATGCGGACCGCCCCAGGAAAGGAAGACCAAGAGTCACCTCTGCTGCGGAGGATAAGGTTCATCCGAGTCACCAGCCTCAGAAATCGCAGGTTAACAGCAGCTCAGATTAGAGACCAGGTCAATGCCACACAGAGTTCTAGCAGCAGACACATCTCTAGAGCAACTGTTAAGAGGAGACTGTGTGAATCAGGTCTTCATGGTAGAATATCTGCTAGGAAACCACTGCTAAGGACAAGCAACAAGCAGAAGAGACTTGTTTGGGCTAAAGAAGACAAGGAATGGACATTAGACCAGTGGAAATCTGTGCTTTGGTCTGATTAGTCCAAATTTGAGATCTTTGGTTCCAACCACCGTGCCTTTGTTTGACGCAGAAAAGGTGAACGGATGGACTCTACATGCCTGGTTCCCACCGTGAAGCATGGAGGAGGAGGTGTGATGGTGTGGGGGTGCTTTGCTGGTGACACTGTTGGGGATTTATTCAAAATTGAAGGCATACTGAACCAGCATGGCTACCACAGCATCGTGCAGTGGCATGCTATTCCATCCGGTTTGCGTTTAGTTGGACCATCATTTATTTGTCAACAGGACAATGACCCCAAACACACCTCCAGGCTGTGTAAGGGCTATTTGACCATGAAGGAGCGTGATGGGGTGCTGCGCCAGATGACCTGGCCTTCACAGTCACCGGACCTGAACCAAATCGAGATGGTTTGGGGTGAGCTGGACCGCAGAGTTAAGGCAAAAGGGCCAACAAGTGCTAAGCATCTCTGGGAACTCCTTCAAGACTGTTGGAAGACCATTTCAGGTGACTACCTCTTGAAGCTCATCAAGAGAATGCCAAGAGTGTGCAAAGCAGTAATCAAAGCAAAAGGTGGCTACTTTGAAGAACCTAGAATATTACATATTTTCAGTTGTTTCACACTTTTTTGTTATGTATATAATTCCACATGTGTTAATTCATAGTTTTAATGCCTTCAGTGTGAATCTACAATTTTCATAGTCATGAAAATAAAGAAAACTCTGAATTAGAAGGTGTGTCCAAACTTTTGGTCTGTACTGTATGTAAGAAGTATACGGAGATTTCTGCCATGATCTTCAGTTTTAATACTCAACGCTATGCTATGTAAGAGCATTGAGACCATGGAACTCTCGGTCAGAGAAGAAGGTGATGGTGAATTCACTAAATGAATTACAAAGGAACCTTGAGAGTAACAATATTACGCATTATCTTTACTAGATTACTGTAAGTGGGTCATTGATCCAGAGATTTCTTTTGATTGCCTGTTTTGGATTCAAGAAGGATTTTTTTTCCCTAAAATTAGGAAAATTGGCTTCTGCCATGTGTTTTATTTTTTTAGCCTTCTTCTGGATCAACTCTGCAGGATAACAGGCTGAACTGGAGGGATGCATATCTTACTTATATTAATATCTCGGGAAAACATAGCTTGGTGATTACATCATAACATGGCAACGACTACTATCAATCTCAACATTATAAAAATAATGATAATACAGAAGGCAAAGTAAATATGTAAAAGATGTGACCGTGTAAAGACATTCAACAGAATATCGTTGAAAGCCTGAGTTTTCATGAGTGTACAGTATTTTGGCAAAAACACATTGATACTTTCATAATACTGGCACATAGAGGGGGCATTGCTCACTGGAGACCTTCTAGTACAGCATATAGACAGGGGTCTGTGTATGCAGACATGATAGTAGTAGTTATTAGAGTCCTTTAAGACAAAGGCCTGGATTTCGAGGTGGCCAGTAGTTCAGAGGAATGTGCAAGATCAATAGTTATTTTGGTATCCTGAGATACAATCTTCTGTATACTGGGTGTATAATGAACGGGTAAAGACTTCCAGGTTATGCAAAGAGTTCTGAAATGAAAACAGCAAAGCTTGGAGACAGAATACAAAGAGTGACTTGTGTAAAGTGGCCTTGGCTGAGATGCCAACCAAGTATGACATAGGGACACTTCATTTCCTTTTGGTGAAAGTTTTAAAACATCTGTCCCTGGTTCTCCTTGGTGATAACAGCCAATCACTGTAGGCAAGAGAAGCCGATCCCTGGGTCATCAGGTGATCTCTTCACCAGCCTGTAATTACATTATTTCTTTAACCCCTTCCTGTACTGCAGAGTAATGCAGTCAGTGTTCGGTCAGTGATTTCCTTCAGTGAATTTAAGCCAAAACCAGTTGCGGCTCTAAACACAGAACTGGTGCAGATCTTTCCCTTATACCTGTGTAGCTCCACTCTTGCTTTTGGCTCACAATCACTGACCAAATCACTGGCATGCAAATCAGGCCTATTGCACACGACCGTATGGCTTTTTCAGTATTTTGCGGTCGGCAAAAAACGGATCCGCAAAAAATACGGATGATGTCAGTGTGTATTCCGTTTTTTTGCAGAACGGAACAGCTGGCCCCTGATAGTACTGTTCCATCCTTGCCCATTATGCGGACAATAATAGGACAAGTTCTATTTTTGAAGGGAACGGAAATACGGAAACGGAATGCATACAGAGTACTTTTTTTTTTTTTCAGACCCATTGAAATGAATGTAAAAAAACAGAACGCAAAGGGAATGAAAAAACGTTTGTGTGCAAGAGCCCTAAGGCATAGTAATACGTCACAGCAGGAAGGCGGTTCACTTATGGCTAGCTGGCTAGAAACAAAAAACAATGTGCACCAGCTTTCCTTTACATCCTGTCAGTATGTAGTACTGTGTGCCTAACTGTCGGAACTACAGCCTCGAAGGAGACACACCTTGTCCTTTACAAGATACTGGCCTATTGCCAAGAACTTGTTGAAGCAGGAATTGTAAAGCATCAGCACACCATTAGTGACTTGAGTAGAGGCATAGTTAGGACACATGCACATGGCAGAGCTCGGTGGCCAGAACCTGTGTGGCCAGAACCTGTATGGCTAGAACCTGTGTGGCTCTTTCTAGCCACAAACAGTTAAAGCAAATACTTGCCATAAATCTCTCCTTCGGATCTGCTGTGTTTGCAAAGGCAAACAAGAATTCTATGATCTGCAATAGACTTTAAAGCGGTTTTCTGAGACTTTTTTTTTACTGATTATCTGTCTTCTGAATAGGTCATCAGTATCTGATCAGTGGCAGTCCGACACCCGGGACCAGGGGTGCACCTAGCCTTTCTGCTGCCTGAGGCAAAAACTGAAAAAGCGTTCCTCGTCCCCACTGCCAATTTCTTAACCTAATTCCTTCTCTTCAGCCCATGGCCCTTCAGCTGCCCCCCCTCTTGACCCTACCTGGTGCTGCCTGAGACGATCGCCTCACCTGGCCTCATTGGTGGTGCACCCCTGCCCGGGACCCCACAGATGAGCTGGCGCTCACAAAAGTGCAGCGGCATTCTCTTTGCTCACAAGCGCCATACATTGTATAGTATCTGTGCTTGGTATTGCAGCTTAGCCCCATTCACTTCAATAGGTCTCAGCTGCATCTAGGCCATTTGACCAATGAACATGTCGTCTTCGGCCTAGGCTATCCTGTGAGAAGGTGGCAGCACTACTGCGAACGCCAATGACTTCTCAAACATCTGATTGGCGGGGGTTGCAGGTGTGGGAGCTCTACCAGGGGAGGACTGGGAACTTAAAGTGGCCTTGGAAAAAATACTAAAAGTGGCCCTGTTTTGTTGTTGAGTCCAAATTGATGAAAGGTAGGGCCAGCAATACCATATTGTGGCACAATATACCGACACAACCAAGCCAAATACCACAGTCCATCACAAAATACTGCGAGCAGCACAATATACATCTCCAAAATCAGTCACTAGCCAGCTCCTGGGCATCAGCCCACCTGGACATTTCCCTGTAAGGATAGGGCCAATATGCCCCTGAGCTCCACCAATCAAATTCTGATGACCTATCCAGACGTCATCAGTATGAAATTAACATCTAGGTGCTGTTTTATGAAAAAAAATGTGCAGTTGAAGAATACCACAAACACAAATACATTTCTTATGCGTTTTTCAATCATATTAAACATTTTGTGTGTTAGTGTATGGAGAAAGGGCCAGTATAACACCATACCCGAAACATTCTAAATTAAAAAATAAAACTGCCACAAAATGCAGCATCACCTAAATACTGTGTATGTTCACACGTTGTGGATATGCTCCAGATTTTCTGTACAGGTTTGCAGGTGGAAAGTCCTCAGCGTATTACAGCAAAGAGGATGCGATTTTAACACATCTCGTCCACAAGTGAAGGCAAAATAATCCATGCAGATATTGGCCTATGGTGCAGAATTTAAAGAGGATATTTACCCCTGAGGGCTTTATGGGCAGACCCTCCAGCGTGGCTGGATCTTCAGAGGGAATCATACTCACCCGATTCCACCCCTGTGTTCCGGCTCCTCTGCGTCAATATCATGTTTGACGTGAGTCACGTGGCCACTGCAGCAAGTGACTGGCTGTAGTGGTGACGTGTCCCATGTCAAAGTAGATGCTAAAAGTGGGGAGGCCCAAGATCTTTAGCGGAGCCAGGGGAACAAAGGGGCCTGCGGCGAGGATTAGGTAAGTATGATTCCGTAGGTCCAGCCACGGTGGGTGTCTGCCGGGGGTGAATAACCCCTTTAAATGCAAGTAAGTCAGTTCTTTTATTTTCACTACTTTTGTAATGCACGGGGTGAAATCTGAGGCAAATCCGTGACAAAATCTGTTTCTTTTTCATCACGTGTGGACCTACCCTTAATCCACGGATTAAAAATATTATTTGCATAATGTACATTTCAAAGTTTTTTCAGCAAGGTGAATATCAGACATTTTAAGTCCAGTTCTCTTACCTTTACACGAACTTCATGAGCCTTTGGTGGAGCAACTTCAATCTCTTCGATGGTAAGGGGCTTGCAAGGTTCCCAGGCAACAGCAGCCTTGCATTTAATGACCTTCAAAATAAAACCATTGTTTTGGTGATGGTTCATGTAATTATTAATAGTAATGAGCGGCAGGGGCAATATTCAAATTCGCAATATTTCACGAATATTTTGTAGAATATTCGTCATATATTCATGAATTCGAGATTATATTCTTGATTGTGAAAATAGTCAATGTATTAGAAACATAAAATGCGTCGGCAGATAAGAACCATTTGGCCCATCTAGTCTGCCCAATATACTGAATACTATGAATAGTCCCTGGCCCTATCTTATATGAAGGATGGCCTTATGCCTATCCCATGCATGCTTAAACTCCTTCACTGTATTTGCAGCTACCACTTCTGCAGGAAGGCTATTCCATGCATCCACTACTCTCTCAGTAAAGTAATACTTCCTGATATTATTTTTAACCCTTTGCCCCTCTAATTTAAAACGATGTCCTCTTGTGGCAGTTTTTCTTCTTTTAAATATTCTCTCCTCTTTTACCTTGTTGATTCCCTTTATGTATTTAAAAGTTTCTATCATATCCCCTCTGTCTCGTCTTTCTTCCAAGCTATACATGTTAAGGTCCTTTAATCTTTCCTGGTAAGTTTTATCCTGCAATCCATGTACCAGTTTAGTAGCTCTTCTCTGAACTCTCTCCAAAGTATCAATATCCTTCTGGAGGTATGGTCTCCAATACTGAGCACAATACTAGTATTATTCGCATATCGGCGTGGGTTACTTATGCTCCATTTTTCAAGCTGGTATCATCATCATAAATTAGACGTATCTAGTGGCAGGGCAGAGGGAAAAACCAAGACCGGCGTAAAAAGCCCATCTTAGTAAATGTGCCCCATAGTTTTTAGGTATTATCATCAGTATTGCTTTAGTAACTCATCTGGATTTCCATGCATATTCTTTCCTTCCTGCATGTTTGATGCACTCCCATAGACTATAATGGGTGTACTTGGAAACATGCTTCGGATACTGACGGAAAATGTACGCCCATGTGAATGGCACTATTCATTCACAATAGCAGCGGTACACAAAATATGATTAACATGATTAAGACGCTTAGTCGAAACGCGTAGACCATCATATGTCCGCCTATGGATTTTAAAGGAAAACGATAAAGAAATTGGATTTTACTCCTGGCCCGTTAGCTGGACTTTCCAAGCTGTTTATTCGTGATTGCTCCCCGGTCCGGGGCGTCCGTGCACGGCTGTAGAGGACGGTGGGTGAGCTGAAACTTATCTTTCTTTTGTTAACAAAATACATATCATATATGGATTACAAATATGCTCTTTTGAAAGAGGCCTTTGTAAGCCAAAACCAGGAGCAGGTCCAAAACACAGAAGATGCACAAAACTGTTGATTATACTTTGGGGGAGATTTTTCAAAATGGTGTAAAGGAAAACTGGTTTAGTTGCCCAGAGCAACCAATCAGATTCCACCTTTCATTTTTGAAAGGAGCTCTGAGAAAGGCTGTATCTTGTGGATTGTGGACCCATTCAATATGATCTGTGGTCTGCAATACGGGCACAGGGCACACGCTTGCGTGCATGATCCCTCACTGTGTGAAAGTGACCTAGGGCTAGTTTCACACTAGCGGCAGGGGACTCCTAAATGCTGTCCCGGCAGGTGAACAGCCTGTTGGATCCATCCTGCCGCTAGTTCACGGCAGCGCACACCGAGAGGTGACCGGACTAAAACTACTGCATGCACTGCCGTGCTGACACCGGAACTCTGCCTCCATTATAGTCAATGGGGACGGAGTGGCAGTCCGGTGGCACACGTGAACTAGCAGCAGGACGGATCCGAACGGCCTGCCGGAGTCCCCTGTCACTAGTGTGAAAGTACCCTTAGGTCTGCATCACGGACGTATTTTTTGGTCAGGGTGTTTTGAGACAAACACAGGAGTGCATACAAGAGAGATAGATCAATCTTTGCATTATCCTTTCTTTCTCTACACATGTGAACCCAACCGTAAGGAACTGTATGCACTGCCTTCTAGACAGAATATTATTTTAGGCATTTGCATCATGGCTACTCTTTTATCGTCCAGACTTGTAAACAGCTCATGGGTACTAAGGACTAGCACAAAGTCGTGCAAAACAGTCAACTTCAGAACGCCCCCATTGTATGACATATTCATGAAAGCATAAGCAACATTTCTCCCCTTTCATCAAAACAGCCTGACTCACTGCCAAACCAGTAAAAATCATCGGCATCCAAACCTGCCAAATGTATTTGCTGAAACGGCAGCAATCCTACACATCTACTGAAAAAACATAAAAAGAACGCAAATAACAAACTAGCATTACTGAAAGGCAATAAGCTAAGGGAAGAAAGCAGCATGCCAGCAAAGCAATATGATAATGGAAATAGTGTAATACTTTTCCTGCGGTGCTCATGTTGATGTCGGTTGAAGTATTAGCTGTTCTGTGTTCTATGAACAGATACGGTCCTGCTCCAACTATAGTAGTGCCGCTCCCTAAACTTCCTTAGCTCAGCCTAAAGCACTACTGTACAAAGTAGGCGGTTTATATCTGCATTGCCGGGATTTTTGGCAGCGTTACTATCCAGTGTAAAGAAAGCGTGCATCACTCAGTGTATTGTTTGCTACAAGTTAATATTTCATAATCTGCATTATTATTACCAGGGCAAATGAGTTCAAACATTACTCACATTCTGCACTCTATCTTTGAAATTTAGCTGATCATAAATGACTCTGCACTTTATTTGCCCACCAAAAAATATAATGTGGTACATACATGACATTTATGTAGAGATTTACTAATTTGGTCGGATCTGTAGATGGAATAAATTTAGGGGGTGATGTGTCAAATGTGCAGCACTAGAAAAGTGAAGTGTATAAAGTGCTTGTGTACTTTTTAGTGTGGTTTGCAGTTTCATTGTTGCTGGCAGGTTACATTTACTAAGCGGCAACCAGATGTTTTGTGGACAGAGCTACATTCTCTTGCACACCAATGTATCCGTTTTTGTGGTCTGCAAATTGTAGGTCCGTAAAACACAAGTACATGTTCTATTTTTATGTCGGGCTGCGGAACGGACTTACAGATGCCGGAGTGCTTTCCGCATCTTTTTCAGCCCAATTGAGATGAATGGGTCCACATCCAAACTGCAAAAAACGCGGTTCGGATGCAGACCAAAACTACAGGCGTTTGCATGAGCCCTTAGCCAGATTAATCATTGTGACTGTTTGTAAAAAGTTGCAAAAAAACCCGGTCATGTGAGTGCAGGACAATAGTCCCACGGGCAGCCCGATGCGCACAGTATCATAGTAACTAGAGTTGAGCGGACACCTGGATGTTCGGGTTCGGCCGAACTTCACAAAAAAGTTTGAGTTCGGGATCCAAACTGGACCCGAAGATGACTCCGAACCTGAACTCCATTGAAGTCAATGGGGACCCGAACTTTGGAGCACTAAAATAGCACTTAAAAATGTAATGGAAAGGGCTAGAGGGCTGCAAATGGCATAAAAATGTGGTTAAGAGCATGGCAAACAAATGTAGATAGGCAAATTACTTTAAATATCATCAAATACATAAATAAAAAATTATAATCTTGATCTTGGAGGACGGGGTCCATATGGAAAAGAAGGTTGAGGAGACGGTGGATGTGGCAGTGTAGGTGGAAGGGACGATGGAGGAGGGTACACCCCAAAACATTGGGGATTATAACCTGTGATAACCCCCTCCAGTCGTGCTAAACACACGTTCAGACAATACACTGGCTGCAGAGCAGGCCAGCACCTCCAAGGGGTAAAGGGCAAGCTCAGACCATGTGCCCAATTTGGAGACCCAGAAGTTGCAGGGGCTGACCCCTGTCAGTCAGTTTGTGTAGGAGTGTGCACACTTACTGCACCACCATGTTGCACGTCCCTGTGATGTTCACGATCCAATTTGATATCTTCTCTATCAACTTTCGATGTTCTTTTATGCGCCTACCATGGTGATCATGGGTGGCGGGGAATTAGGGTTCCAGGCCGGAGAGGGAGCCTGAGAAAAGGATTCCACATGCAAGTGAAGTCAATGGATGAAATTAAATGTAATCGAGCGGAAATGTGGGACAAAGTATTGAAACATAAGCTTCCAAGTTAAGGAGGGGGTGCGCAGCATTTACCCACTCCCGACTCGGGGAGGTAGTGACGATAAATAACAATACAGGACTCTTAAGATGCCCTGTTATTGGAATGATTATCGGCGAATAAGGGTTCCACGCCAGAGAGGGAGCTTGAGAAAGAGAGACCACATCCAAGGGAGATAAATGGATTAAATTATTCTTTTTTGATCGAGTGAAAATGTGGGAAAAGCTGTTAAAGCGCAAATGTTGAACAAATTATTTAAGCGCAAATGTGGGACAAATTATTAAACCGCAAATGTGGAACAACTTGTTAAAGTTTAAACATTGAATGAAAGGAGGTGGCCCGCATCAATTAAAGAAGAATTTCAGAAATGTTATTCCCTGTCACCTATGCAGAGGAGTGGTACATCACACCCAAAAATAGGTGAATTTCACCCGAAAATGTAACGGACAAAGTAGTGAAATGATATAAAATACGTACAAATAAATAAAAAAAATGTGATTTATGAGGTGGAGTTCAATATGGAGTAGGAGTTTGAGGAGGAGGTGGATGTAGCTGTGTAGGTGGAAGCGGCAGTGGAGGAGGACGTGGTAGCCAACACTCGTTTTTGGTTTTATTTTTTTTTATTTTTTAAATTAGGGTACACTCCAAAAGAGTCTGAAATAGCCAAAATACAAGAATGAGCAATTGCGCTGTAGTATAACAATGGCTGGTTAAGGCCGGTATAAATGTCTATTCTGCACAAGGTATGGACAAGTACTGTGGGATCCATGCCTTGTTCACATTAATGAACGTGAGCTTGTCCACATTGGCTGTGGACAGGCGACTGCTCTTGTCTGTAATGACGCCCCCTGCCGTGCTAAACACACGTTCAGATAATACACTGGCTGCAGGGCAGGCCAGCACCTCCAAGGCGTAAAGGGCAAGTTCAGGCCATGTGCCCAATTTGGAGACCCAGAAGTTGAAGGGGGCAGACCCGTCATTCAGTACGTGTAGGCGTGTCCACACATACTGCTCCACCATGTTGGTGAAATGCTGCCTCCTGCTAAGACGTTCCATATGAGGTGGTGGTGCTGGTTGTTGTGGCGTGCTGACAAAACTTTTCCACATTTCGGCCATGCTAACCCTGCCTTCTGACGTGCTGGCAGTGCCCCAGCTGCGTTGGCGACCTCAGCCTCTACCTTTGCCTTGTGCTTCCACTGTGCCCCCGCTATCAGGTGGGAATGCAACCAGCAGCACATCTATCAGCATGCGCTTGTACTCGCGCATCTTACGATCACGCTCCAGTGACGGAATTAAGGACGGTACGTTGACCTTGTAACGGGGATCCAGCAGCGTGGCCACCCAGTAATCAGCACAAGTTAGAACGTGGGCAACTCAGCGGTCGTTGCAGAGACACTGCAGCATGTAATCGCTCATGTCTGCCAGGCTGCCCAGCGGCAACGAAAAGCTGTCCTCTGTGGGAGGTGTACAGTCTGTGTCCGCTGTATCCCCCCCAGCCATGCACCAGTGATGGCCATGAGCTGGTCTGGGTGCCACCCTGCTGTGAACAAGGTTCCTCCTCCTCCTCCATCTCATCACCCTCCACTTGTCATTCTCCAGAACTGTGCCCTGGCTGGACAATTGTGTACCTGGGGTACCTGGGTGCAGGAGCCCACCCTCGGAGCCACTTGTGAATGACTGGCCGGAAACCCTACGAAATTATCCCTCTTCCTCCTCCTGTGCCACATCCTCTTCCATCATCGCCAGCAGCGTTTTTTCAAGGAGGCATAGAAGTGGGAAAGTAACGCTGAGAACGGCGTCATCGGCACTTGCCACTTGCCATGTTGTTGTAGTACTCTAAACAGCGCAACAAGGAACACACGTCTCGCATGGAGGCCCAGTCATTGGTGGTGAAGTGGTGCTGTTCCGCAGAGCGACTCACCAGTGCGTGCTGCAGCTGAAACTCCACTATCGCCTGCTGCTGCTCGCACAGTCTGGCCAGCATGTGCAAGGTCGAGTTCCACCTTGTGGGCACGTCGCGTATGAGGCGGTGAGCGGGAGGGCCGAAGTTACACTGCAGCGCTGACAGGCGAGCAGCAGCAGGGTGAGAACACTGAAGCGCGCACAGACGGCCCGCACTTTATGCAGCAGCTCTGACATATCAGGGTAATTTTTAAGGAATCTCTGCACCACCAAATTCAGCACATGTGCCAGGCAAGGGATGTGCATCAAATCGGCTAGTCCCAGAGCTGCTACGAGATTTCGCGCATTATCGCACACTCCCAGGCCGGGCTTGAGACTCACTGGCACCAACCACTCAATGGTCTGTTGTTCAAGGCCCCTCCACAACTCCTGCGCGGTGTGGGGGTTTGTCCCCCAAACAGATACGTTTTAAAACTGCCTGCTGTTGTTTACCCCTGGCTGTGCTGAAGTTGGTGATGAAGGTGTTACGCTGACCGGATGAGGAGCCGGTAGAGGATGAGGAAGAGGAGGAAGCAACAAGAGGCAAACTGAAGCGCCCTGGAAGGACATGCGCCAAACTGCTATCCGCCTTAGGCCCAGCCGCCACTGCATTTACCCATTGTGCTGTTATGGAGATATAGCATCCCTGACCGTGCTTACTGGTCCACGTATCCGTAGTGAGGTGCACCATGCCATAGATGGCGTAGCACAGTGCACACCTGATTTTGTCCCCCACTTGGTTGTGCAGGGAAGGGCTGGCTCACCTGGAAAATTAGTGGTGGCTGGGCACGATGTACTGTTGGACAGCCACTGCCATAAGGCCATTAAAACTCTCCGTCTCCACCAGACGGAATGACAGCATTTAAAAGGCCAGTAATTTAGAAATGCTGGCATTCAGGGCTAGGGATCACCGGTGGGTAGGGGGGTACTTCCTCTTCCTCTCCAGTGTTTGGGAGATGGAGAGCTGAACGCTTCCATGGGACATTGTGGAGATGCTTGGTGACCCAGGTGGTGGTGTTGCTGGCAGATCCTCTGTTTGTGGGGTGGCAGGTGGCACTGTCACTCCAGAGGTGGATGAAGAGGCCGAGACTGCAGCAGAAGAGGAGGCAGGAGGAGCCAGAGACCTTTCTTGGTTTTTGAGGTGTCTACTCCACTGCAACTCGTGCTTTGCACTTAAATGCCTGGCCATGCATGTTGGGCTCAGGTTGAGAACGTTTATACCTCGCTTCAGGCTCTGATTTCACAGCGTGCAAACCACTCGCATCTTGACGTCAGCACATTGTTTAAAGAACTGCCACACCAGGGAACTCCTTGGAGCTGGCTTTGGTGTGTTTGGTCCCTTTCTGCGATGGGCAGTAGCAGGCGTACTGTCTAGGGGACTGCCGCTCCGCTTTTGCACCCTGCTCCCTCTTCTGCTGTGCTGGTGGCTATGTGCGACCACCGCCTCTTCCTCCGAACTACATAGGTCACTCGCATGACATTGATTCCATGTGGGGTCGAGGAAATCATCGTCCTCCACATCATCTTCCACCCAGTCTTCACCCCTGCCCTCCTTGTCAGTCTGCAAACTTTCAAAAGCCCCAGCAGTTGGCACCTGTGTTTCGTCATCATCCAAGACGTGCTGCGATGGTCCTCCCATGTACTCATCTTAAAAACATAAGTGGTTGGGCATCGTTGCACTCAATCTCTTCCACCTCTGGGGCAGGGATAGGTGAATGGCCCTGGGAAACCCTGCTAACAGAGTCATCAAAAAGCAGAAGAGACTGCTGCATGACTTGGGGCTCAGACTGCTTGGCTGATTTGCAAGGGGGTGAGGTGAAAGACTGATGGACATCGGCTGCAGGTGCCAACTCTGATCTTTCAGCAGGAGACTGGGTGGGAGACAATGTGAAGGAACTGGAGACACTATCAGCAACCCAATGTACTATGGCCTGTACTTATTCTGGCCTCACCATTCGTAGAGCCGCATTAGGCCTCACCAAATACCGCTACAGGTTCTGTTGCCCCTATAAAAAAGGTGGTCACGCTGCCAGGCAGGGCCGGCGTCATAACCCGGCATCCCCGGGCAAGTGCCGGGGCCCAATGCTCCTGGGGGGGCCCACTGAGCTGTTATGAGCACTTCCATCAATACAGATGGGAGCTCTCACTGCTGTCATTTCAGTTACGCAGTACCCCTTTGGTGGGGCCCTCTGAGCTGCAGAGACTCAGAACACGCCCCCTCTACACAGGAAACATGCTGCCTGAGGAGAGAGACTGGAGGGCTGGAGGCTGGAGCTGTGAGTGAGTCTGCACTGTGACTGTTTCTTGTCTGTGGGACAGAAGGGGGGGACTCTCCGATCGGCTGCTGCTTCATTCTATTTAGTTGTATTACTGTTTCATTAAGCAGTTTGCCTCCATGATACCTGCCCCCCCCCATATCCTGTCCTATCTATCCTCATGGGGCCCCTGCTGTCTCCTTTCCTCCCTCATGTATCCAGAGCTCCTGTTTCACCCCCTATCTCCTGTTGCTGCCCTGCACAGACCTCCTGCCCCTACTTCTTGTATGAATCCCCCTCAGAGCCCCTTCCACCTACTTGCTGTGTCCACCCCTCCTGTCCACCCAGGGCCCCTGTCTCACTCCTCTGCCTCTCATTATGGTGGCATCTGAACAGCATTCACCATAAGGACCTTCTAACGTCACAGGGTCATGTGACTGTGCCCCCCACCCCGTACTGTGCCCACTTATACCCTGCATTCTGCCCTCTTACCACACCCTGTGCAGTGCCCGTAGTCATCCCCTGTACTGTGCCCTCTTATACCCTTTTATCCGGTCCGGTTTTATCATTGTATGGCGGTGTTATCACTATATGGCGGTGGTATCCAATAACTGGATGGCCATAACTGTATCCCCTTCCCTGCCCACGCCATCCTTTTTTAGACCTGGCATGAGCGGGAAAAGATACAGATTGTGGTGCTAAGGACCTTTGTGCCACAATCTGTGTCAGAAATACGCCTAAGGCTACTTTCACACCTGCGTTTAGGTGCGGATCCGTCTGGTATCTGCACAGACGGATCCGCACCTATAATGCAAACGCTTACATCCGTTCAGAACGGATACGTTTGCATGATGATGCAAACGGATCCGTTAAGACTTTACATTGAAAGTCAATGGGGGACGGATCCATTTGAAAATTGAGCCATATTGTGTCAACTTCAAACGGATCCGTCCCCATTGACTTACATTGTAAGTCTGGACGGATCCGTTTGCCTCCGCACGGCCAGGCGGACCCCCGAACGCTGCAAACAGCGTTCAGGTGTCTGCCTGCTGAGCGGAGCGGAGGCTGAACACTGCCAGACTGATGCATTCTGAGCGGATCCGCGTTCACTCAGAATGCATTAGGGCTGTACGGATCCGTTTGGGGCCGCTTGTGAGAGCCTTCAAACGGAACTCACAAGCGGAGCCCCGAACGCTAGTGTGAAAGTAGCCTAACATAGACGTATTTCTATATAATAAATGACCCCCTAATTGTATTATTATTTGGGGGTAGGGCTAATATCTTTATAGTATATAGATTCTAGTGTATTATACTGTGCCCTGTATTTCCCAGTAGAAAATGATCCTTGGGAAACACAGTCCTCACCCCTGACCACCAGGACCAGGCAGCGCTCTGTCAGTACATGGCGGCCTCCCTCTCCGCCACGCTGCTCCGCTGTGTACTGGGGCTTATTCTGACACTGGGGCTGGGTTCACATCCCATTTGTGCCATCCATTTAATGTATACCAAAAATATATGCGTTACCAGATGCCTCAGACTGATGCCGTACAGTGGCGTCCGTTCACCATACAGTTCCATTGTAAAAAAACATATACGTTAACGTATGCATTTTTTACTTGACTCTGCAGGATACAAAAACGTGGAGTGCTGCACATTTGTATACATCAAACCGATAGGAAAAACGTGATGGGGGGGAGAGGGGCGTACTAAAATTTGCTGTGGGGCCCAGTCAGTTCTAGCTACATCACTGCACATCTCCTCCTCTCCTCCAGGCCTGGCTCACTGCTGCAGTGGGCCGGAGGAGAGAAGGAGCGCAGGGAGCTGCGGTTAGTGAATGACAGGACCACCAGCTCCCCTGCTCTCCAGCAATGATAGGTATGTGAGGGGGCCACTGGGGGGTCATTCACCACACTGTGAGGGCCCCTTACACAGTATAATGACTTCCAGTGCCCCCCATTTAGTATAATGATCCCCATTGACCCTCCATTTAGCATAATGACCACCAGAGCCCCCATTAAATATAATAACCCCTCGTGCCCCCTCCATACAGTATAACCCCCAGTGTGGGGGCGATTGGGGGTCATTATTCTGAATGGAGGGTCACTGTGGGGTCATTATACTGTGAGGGCCCTTTACATAGTATAATGACCCCCAGTGTCCCCCATTTAGTATAATGACCCCCAGAGCCCCCTCCATACAGTATTCCCCCAGTGGGGGCTACTGGGGGTCATTATTCTGAATGGGTGCGACTGGGGGTTATTATTCTGAATGCAGGGCCACAGGTGGTCATAATACAGGGGGGGGGGGAATTGGGGGTTCATTATACTGTGTGAAGGGCCACTAGTAGTCATTATACTGTGTGAAGGGCCACTAGTAGTCATTATACTGTATAGGGGCCACTGGGGGTCATTATACCGTGTAGGAGCCACAGGGGGACATGTCAATGTAAAAAAATGCCTCATGGGGGCCCACTGGGATTTATCGCCCAAGGGCCCACATGAACCTGGAGCCGGCCCTGCTGCCAGGTATACGTCTCATTTCACAAGCTCAAGAGAAGCAGCAATCTTCTTTGACACAGCCAGCACACCTGAGTCCCGTCGAATAGCAGCCTTTTCTCAAAGCAACCTTCATACGGAATCAAAGTTTAGGGTACATAGTGAAGGGCCGCAAGGTTGAGTAAATAGAACTATTTTATTATACTCACAATAAAATCATGAATAAAATGCCTTTATAAAATCATAAAATCAGGTCCATCAAATCCAATGCCCAACCTAGGTTTCGCCGATAAGGCTTCCTCAGGGGCGATCGTGCCACCCTTCTCTACACACTGCATTATATAGGGTTAATCTTTATCCCCTCCCCTTCCTTTGCAGGCAACACCCACCCTATAAATTACTCTTTAGAACATTTGGTACATATATCGTAGCACATGTTACATATTCTTCCTTAGGACCTTAAAAAATCATAAAACATACATAAATACTCAATATATAAGAACAGGTCATATCCAATATCCCTCCTATATTTCTTAACTTCATTCATAACTATTTCCCTAGTCACATGATGTCTTTCCACCAATAGCTAACCACCCACTTCACACCTACTTTTTACTCAGCCAATAAACGGAAATCCCACACTATTCCACCAGGCAGGGCTTCAAATCAAAATCAATGTTTAAACCACAGGGTTGTAATGTCTTCATTCTGAATATCCATTCCACCTCTCGATTTATTTGTCTCACGGGATCACCTTCTCTTCAATCCAATTTCACCTTTTCCACTCCTACAAACCACAAACCTCTCGGGTCCTTACCATGCATTTTCTTAAAGTGCATTGATACACTGTGGCTTTCCATCCCTTTCTTTGTATTATTAATGTGCTCCTGTATCCTCGTCTTAAGTTTGCGCAGGGTTCTCCCTATATAAAACAATCCACAGGGGCATTTCAACAAATATACTATTCCCATATGTTCGCAACCTAATTCCCCTTTTATTTTGTATTCTTCTCCTCTTCCTGCTATTGTCTTCTGGATGTTTCTCACTTTTTTATCATCCTTGCTGTGGTTTCTGCATGCAATGCAGAATCCGCACCATGTGAACTGTGGCAATGTGAACATTGAGGTGTTGTTTCCCCAGGTTCCAGTCCGGGATCCTATTTAATCCTGCTACTGGATTTTGGGTGTGTCTCACTCTGGAGAGTCTGTGTGCAGGAGAGGCCTGGGAAGGCTCTGTACAAGTGGGCTCAGCCGAGCTGGCTGAGGGGCCACGGGGCTAGGTGTTAGCCTGAACTTTGGGGGACTCCGCGAGGTCTTGTAATCGACGGTCACTAGGCCAGAGTCAGGAGGACTTCTGGGCCACAATCCCCCAAAAGGTACTGGACTTTGTTACAGCCTGGAAGTGCTGGATTGTTAGGCTGGGAACAGCCGCATGTTCTTCCCATGTGTGAATGGGGCTTTCAGTGAGGTAGGGAGTCCTCATGTTTAGTTAGGGCTCTTTCACATCTGCGTTCTTTTCTTCCGGCATAGAGTTCCGTCGTCGGGGCTCTATGCCGGAAGAATACTGATCAGGATTATCCTAATGCATTCTGAATGGACAGTCCGTCCTTCAGGATGCATCAGGATGTCTTCCGTTCCGGAACGGAACGTTTTTTGGCCGCAGCAAATAGCGCAGCATGCTGCGCTTTTTGCTCCGGCCAAAAATCCGGAACACTTGCCGCAAGGCCGGATCCGGAATGAATGCCCATTGAAAGGCATTGATCCGGATCCGGCATTAAGCTAAACGTCGTTTCGGCGCATTGCCGGATGCGACGTTTAGCTTTTTCTCAATGGTTACCATGGCTGCCGGGACCCTAAAGTCCTGGCAGCCATGGTAAAGTGTAGTGGGGAGCGGGGAGCAGCATACTTACCATCCGTGCGGCTCCCGGGGCGCTCCAGAGTGACGTCAGGGCGCCCCAAGCGCATGGATGACGTGATCGCATGGATCACATGATCCATGCGCATGGGGCGCTCTGACGTCATTCTGGAGAGCCCCGGGAGCCGCACGGATGGTAAGTATACCGCTCCCCCGCTCCCCGCTCCTACTATGGCAACCAGGACTTTAATAGTGTCCTGGCTGCCATAGTAACACTGAAAGCATTTTGAAGACGGATCCGTCTTCAAATGCTTTCAGTACACTTGCGTTTTTCCGGATCCAGCGTGTAATTCCGGCAAGTGGAGTACACGCCGGATCCGGACAACGCAAGTGTGAAAGAGGCCTTAGAGCCCAGCCGGGCAGGTGTTTTATTTGTATTGTTTGTTTTGGTTTTGCTGAGGTGCCAAATAAAAGCAATGTTTGGCCCCTAACCCTGTGGTCGATGAAGATCATTGTGAGAATGACCCCCGAATAAGAGGCGATCCCTTACAGAATTGATCCCTCTCTTTCTTTTCCATTTTTACTGGGATATAGCTCCTGACCAGAGAGCTCTTCAAATTTGGGGCCTTCCGATATATCACCACTGGTTTGCTTGGTATAACCCCCCTAAGACAGGATCATTTTTAAACTGACCAATTTCTGCGCAAAGTATGAATGAAGTTAAGGAATATAGGAGGGATATTGGACATGACCTTTTCTGATGTTCTTATACCTGTATATTGAGTATTTATGTATGTTTTATGTTTTTTTTTTTTTACGGTCCTAAGGAAGAATATGTAACATGTGCTACGATATATGTACCAAATGTTCTAAAAAGTATAATTTATAGGGTGGGTGTTGCCTGCAAAGAAAGGGGAGGGGATGAAGTTTAGCCCTATATAATGCAGTGTGTAGAGAAGGGTGGCACGATCGCCCCTGAGGAAGCCTTATTGACGAAACCTAGGTCCGGCATTGGATTTGATGGACCTGATGGACCTGAATGTATGATTTTATGAGGCGTTTTATTCACGATTTTATTGTGAGTATAATAAAAGAGTTCTATTTACTCAACCTTGTGGCCCTTCACTATGTACCCGAAACTTTGAATCTGTAGGAAGGTTGCTTTGAGAAAAGGCTGCTATTCGATGGGACTCGGGTGTGCTGGCTGTGTCAAAGAAGATTGCCGCTTCTCTTGAGTTCGTGAACTGAGACATATACCTGGCAGCGCGACCACCCTTTTTATAGAGACTGATTTATTGTGATTTTACCTGCATTGCACGGAGGTCAGCAAAGCCGATTTGACATTAAGAAACGCAGCTGTGAACTTTTTATTTTGATTTTACTTTATATTATTTTATAATTTTTAAGGTTCTGTCGCCTACTCACACCTGAGGAAGGGGTTTCACTTGTGCGTGTAGCTGGCACAGATCGACCACGTCCTCTCCCTGCAACAGGAGCTGCACCAGAAGCACGATACCTGGGCCACATCTCTAATTTGACGCTCTCATCATATTTCTCAAGTTTAGGCTCTTGCCCTAAATGGGTGTTTAATTAGTAGTGTTGATCACGAATATTCAAATTTTTATCGCGAATATAGGTACTTCGAAAATTCGCAAATATTTCAAATATAGTTATATATATTCGTACTTTCAAATATTCAAAAAAAATAATTCCTTTTTTTTTTTTTTCTTCTTTTTTTTTATCAGTACACATGATCCCTCCCTGCTTCTAGCTTGTGGGCCAATAAGAAGGCTGCAATATACTTGACTTTAGGAGTAGTAGTGTTTGCGAATTTTGCTCTATATTTGTTTTTTCAAATATTCGCTATATTGCTATATATTCTTGTTTTAGAATATTACGAATATTCGAAAAAACAAAGTTATAGCAATATAGCGAATATTTTAAAAAAAAGAATATAGAGCAATTTAGCTAATATAGTGCTATAATCTTTTTTTTATAGTTGTAATTTTTTTCCAATCTGAACTTCAGATGAGAAAAAAATTACAACTATTAGACAAAGAAGATTATAGCACTATATTAGCTAAATTGCTCTATATTTGTTTTTTTCAAATATTCGCTATATATTCTTGTTTTAGGATATTACGAATATTCAAAAAAACTAAGTTATAGCAATATAGCGAATATTCGAAAAAAATCGAATATAAAGCAATTTAGCTAATATAGTGCTATAATCTTCTTTGTCTAATAGTTGTAAGTTGAAAAATTTGCTATAAAAATTCGAATTAAGAAAATTTGCATATTACACAATCATTACCTTGCCGATTTTTCGAGTAAAAAAAAATCATGAATTTTCAAATATTCGACGAATATTCTAAAAATATTCTAAAAATATTGCGAATTCGAATATGACCCCTGCCGCTCATCACTATTAATTAGCAGAATAGAACGACAGTATATAAAGGTTGTATCTCACACGTACAGATGCAGACTGGGCTGGAATTTAAGATTTTTGACCAAAATGGCTGTATTTCAAATAACTGAATAGAACCAGAGTATCTAAAGGGTGTATCTTACACCGACTGATCCAGACTAGGCCGGAATTTAAGTTTTGTGCACAAAATGGCTGTATTTCAAATAACTGAATAGAACCACAGTATCTAAAATGTGTATCTCACAATGACATATGCAGCAAAGGCTGTAAAATAAACTTTTTTGCCCAAACTTTTTTGGTGTTTGTTTAATAACTGAATATGACAGCAGTATATAACCCAGGAATTTCACACGTACTGATGCAGCAAGGACTGAAAAATGTTGTATTTTGCACAAAAAGGGTGTTTTATTAATAGTAGAATATAACCACAGTATCTAAAGGGTATATCTCATACCAACTGATCCAGACTAGGCCGCAATTTAAGTTTTTTGACCAAAATGGCTGTTTTTCAAATATCTGATTAGAACCACAGTATGTAAAGGGTGTATCTCACCCGTACAGATGCAGACTAGGCTGCAATTAAAGTCTTTTGCCCAAAATGGGTGTTTTATAACTGATTATGACAGCAGTATATTAAATTTCACACGTGTTGATGCTGCAAGGGCTGTAAAATTTTGTATTTTGCCAAAAAAGTGTGTTTTTAAAAACCCAGAAAATGATGGCTATATTTCTAGCTTAAATTGCACACTGACTAATCCTGCAAATGCACCGGATGTTGTATATTGTCCAAAAAGTTTTTTTTTCTTTTTAAAACAGATTATTAGTGCAATATTTCAAGCTTGGATTTGAATGTTACAAAAGCTCAGATGCAGTGCTAATGCACTGAGCTTGCATAAAATGGCCGCCGTCGCCCACCTAACTAACAGACGGATAAAACATTTTTTTTTGGTCACTGGGCTCGAGGCAGGATAAAAATATTGTGCACTGCACCCACACAAAAAAATGTATGTAGATCGCTTAGTCAGATTTGAGTTCTGATCAGATTCTGTCCTATTCTCTCCCTGAAATCACCAGCAGCATCCTCTCCCTACACTAGTAACAGCAGAGTGACATGCAGCGCTACGTGACTCCAGCTTATATAAAGGCTGGGTCACATGCTGCACTGGCCAATCACAGCCATGCCATTAGTAGGCATGGCTGTGATGGCTTCTAAGGTCAGACAGTTAAGCGCTAAGAAATCGGCGAACACCGAACCCGAACTTTTACTGAAATGTTCGGGTCCGGGGGCCAAAAATCCTAAAGTTCGGTACGAACTCGAACTTTACAGTTCGTGTTCGCTCAATCCTAATAGTAACCTATGATGCTGTGTGCTCCAGTTCACACAATGTATGCCGTTCTGGGACATATGGCCCTCTCACGGACCGTATGTCTCGGAGTACATACGGTTGTGTGCATGAGCCCTTAGGTTACTTTCACAACATCAATTTCAATTTCCCCTATTGAGATTCATCATAGGATCTCAATAGCATAGGAAAATGCTTCAGTTTTGTCCCCAATCATTGTCAATGGGGACAAAACTGAACTGAACGAAATGGAGTGTACCAGAATGAATTCCGTTCCATTTCATTACTTTCCCATGACGCACACAAAAGCGCTGCAAGCAGCGTTTTTGAGTGCGTCCTGGGATGCAGAGCAAGATGGATCCGTCATGGCTCACAATATAAGTCAATGGAGACGGATCAGTTTTCTTGGACACAATGCAAAAGGGATCCATCCCCCGTTGACTTACAATGGAGTTCATGATGGATGTGTCATGGCTATTTTAAATATAATACAACTGGATCCGTTCATAACGGATACAGGTGGTTGTATTATCATGACGGAAGCATTTTTGCTGATCCATGACGAATCCAGCAAAAATACTGCTGTGAACGTAGCCTAAGTGCCCTGAAAATATGTGCCCATGAGCCAAAATCGGTCCCATTGCGCCAAAATTGTGCCCACCAAAAAACTTTAGACCAACTTTGAGTTGGTCCAATCTGCACCAGCATTGTGAATTTCAGCTTCATTGACATATCTAAAGGCAAAAGTTGGCTACATCCACATTCAAGTTTCTAGACAGGAAATGTCAAGAATGCCAGAAAAAGTCATTCTTTTGGTGCATCTGAATAATAAATGTGCCTAAAATGAGATGTAACAGAATTTTGGCACATGCAATGCCAAACAGTGCTTTAATCAGGTGAACCAAAGCTACGATTTGGAGGTTGCCAGTGTTGTAGAAATATTAATAGTAGAAATCTGCTCTCATCAGACTTTGTGTAGGGACAGGCAAATCTCTCAACTGCAGTAAGACAAAGGTGTTTTCATGTTGAATTCTTGCTGAGCACTGCCCTGCTCCCGCCCAGTCTGTACACTTGTATTGTTTACTCACAAAAGGTGTAACAATAGAAAAGGGGTTGGCCCATCACCCAACCACTTACTTCATGTAACAAGGATGCAGGAAGTGATGACATACAGGAAGTGATGACATAGGAAGACAAGACACCATCATTTAGAACAACATAGCCAGCTAGAAAACACATTTATCCTATAACCACTGGAGTTAACTTTATCCAGCTTTGCTCAGTGATCAACGCCAGATAAAGTTACTATGATCCTCATGCATGTTTATTTACAGGACAAAGTCATTATCTCCAGCGGCTGATCAGGTGCACTTGAGACAACAAACACACGTTCCTTTCATATATTGTTCTCTTAACAAATGCATCCACGCCAAGCCAATAAATCCGCGTCTTGCGCGGGGGCCCTAGCCGGCGCCCATACGTCAGCCAACAAAACACTGCTCTGCTGAACATATCAGTCTGCCCTGGCCTACAGCCCAGTGCTTAGCACATGGACCATTCGCCGACGGAGACCTCTGCACCCAGCAGCTGTGACAGGACATACACAGGAAGATATCCACTGGTTTACCCTGACACTGAGAGACATGATGACAATACACAATATATTAGAAACATATCCTAATAAAATTTCCACAACAGTTCCTCCTCTTTGTCATATGCTCCCCAGTGTCCCTCGACGAATCTCAATCTTCTTCTTTGAAAAGTCCTCAATCCATAAAACAAAACAGATGATGGAAAACAGAAAGTCAATCTTGACACATAGCTCAAAAACAAATCTTGACCCAGAGATTCTTTTCTTCGGGAGCTGACTCAGGATGTGGTGTTTCCCGATGGTCGCCAGCTGGTTTGGAATCCTCTGCATCTGGTCCATGGTTTGGTCTTCAGGGCATCTTGTCTGTTCGGGCTTCGGTAACTCAGTCGATTAGACATCAGGAACATCTCACTCCGGCGTATAGAAGCAATGAAAACAAAAAAACATAAGTACATGTCCTATTTCCTTTTGCCCGGATCCAATGGAAAACCAGTGAGCCCCAAGACCTCCCAAAGCTTTAAAAAGGATTCCAACCCTCACTAGTCATAGCTCTGCTTCTGCCCTGCTCCCACCAGTATGGGCCTGACCCTTGTCTAGCCAGGCATAACCGTCATCTAATTCGCAGAAACCCTCCTCTGGACGCTCTACTAATGTTTCTCGGTGATCTCTCTCGCTGCCTCAATGGTTCTTTGAACATCTCATCCACTATGGACGAGAAATTGTTCAATCGCTTCATAAGTCCAACTCCCCATCCCGTCCAGCCAGAAAACAAATCCCTTCACGGCTGCAACGTAAGATACAGGGACAAGCTTCACCAGGACACATGAACCTCTGGCATTAGGGGGAATTACCTTATAAGCGGCTAACCCACATACGAAATAGTATGGACCCGTCAACTCCACACAAGAACTTCTGACGGTCACGGTCTTCCAGTAATAACTAAATAGACTGAGGGATCGCTCACTGAGTCTGAACGTCACACCCTTCTTTCCAGCAGATATAATCTGGTCTATGGGTGTTATTAAAGAGATCGGGGGTTTCATTAGTAAGGTTGACCGTTATACCTTCCTCACAACTGGAGGATCCCACAAAATTATGACCTTTACCACATCTATGGGTCACCTAGCTGCCCAGACACCCATACAGGATTAACAAGCACGGAGCAGGAGCCAGAGCTATTATTAAACTTATAGCTGATATTACCCTCTAGAAAAGGAAAATCTGTGCTATCAACAAATGTCTCCTTGTGGCCTTGGCTAGTTTGATGTGCATTTCCCTCCCTAAAAATTAAACTAAACAAATAAACAAAAGTGATACTCTTCATTATTTGACTTAGTTGAGCAGCTTCTTGCAGTGACCGGTGTGGATCCAGTTGTCTCTTCCCTCGACCTTCAGAGAGGTTGGCGTCATCAGCAGCACCTGGAATGGCCCAAGATATTTTGGCTCTAGTCCCGTCCTCGGATGTTTCTTTAGCACAACCCAATCACCTGGTTGACTAGAATGAACATTGGTTATTGAGTCTGGGTCCGGGAGAGACTTCCGAACCCGGTGGTGGACATCAGGTGATAACCCGTGGGGCTGCCTGGGGGCATTCCTGGAGTAATAAGGGTTATAGCAAAACATTCAGGCCATGGATCGGCGGTGATTTTTACCTTCTTTGCATAAATCTGACCCAAATACAGTCAAAGAAAAGGCAGTCGTGATGGTTCTCAACATAATTCTCTACTAGGTTAGAAAATTGATTGACAGTTGAGAGGTTAGAATGGTTAGTAAAAAGTTTGAAGATTGTGGTTTTCTGCACCACTTCCCCCCCTTCTCATCGTCCTTAACACCAGGATGAAGAGAAGCTGGATTCAACATGGTGCATCGTCTCAAGGTTAGATGGAGAGATGAGGGAGGGATGAGAGAGAGATAGAGAGGGAGAAAGAGAAAAGCGCTTTTCTTGGACTCTGTAGCTTTAGCTGGACAGGAGTACATGACAGTGTTAGTTCGCACTGTCTGGGACTTTTGAATGCCCTGTTGCTGGAGATCGATGGATTTGTGCAGCCACAGTTCTGCTTTAGTGGAGAGAACCATGGCTTTGGCGTCTAGTGGGGAATTCACGGACAAACTTTTTCCCAATACAGACCTCAAAGGTCCCTTCTTTGGGGAAGGTCCACTCTGTACCTACAGTCCATTTGTGCCAATCTTTGAAGGGCTTAACAACTCCTCCTGCATTGATGGATTTCATGTACTACTTGGCTGTCCTAGACTCAGAAGTGGTACCCTTCTGTCCTCTAGATATCCCTACACCCATGCTCGAACATTCTAAAAGTAGGTGCGTCCACCTACAGTATCGTACGCCTGGACAGCTGCTACTCCCCTTTGTTCACCTCTGAGTTGCCCTAGGATTTTTGGCACTGACACACGGACTCCGTTTACCCTAGTTAGACCTCAGGAAAAGGAATAGCAGTGTGAGGAAAAAGGCTCTCGCCGACACACGGCGGCCCTCTGAGTCTCCTAATGAGATATACCAGCCTCGGTTTTGGTTATGAATAGTGACCTGACCACAGGACAGGGCTTCTAATTGACCTGGAGTGGAATGTGTGCACAGGAAACACACAGTACTCCTATGGGGACGGGGTACACACAGAGAACACACAGTACCTTCTGTGGGGACGAGGGGCGCACAGGAAACAAACACACAATACTCCTGTGGAGAAAGGGGTTACTCACACAGCTATTGGTATGCCCGGATGATATATATCACCTTGTCTCCTTAAAAAAAAAAAAAAAGCTCATCAACTCACATTCCTTTGCCTATACTATTCTATATAGTCAAGCTGAACAGCACACAAAGCCCTTTTTGCAGTGATTGATCAAAAACCTCTTGCTCAGCAACAACCCTTGAATTCAGACAGTAGTTCCCACACAATATCATGAGACCCCCAGCCAAATCTACAGAGAAGAGAGAGAGAGAGAAAGAAAAAGAGAAACAGAAAGAGAAAGAGAAAAGAGCTAAATATGAAAAAGGAAAAAAATGAATAAAGGACTAAAAATAATAATAATGTGTTAGTAAAAAGGAAAACTGAAAAAAACTTGATTACATCAATAAAAAAAAAAAAAAAAATGGGTTAGTAAAAGAAAATGTAGAAAACTTCAGTTACAGGAAGTCTTGCTATTTACATTGAGATTTAGTAAATGTTAACTTAAAACCAAACCTCACATACAAAAAAAAAAACCTTTAGAAAACATACAACTGTATAGGACTGAATTTAATTATTATTATTTTTTTTTAGGGGAAGGGAAAAAATTTATTTAAATTAGGTCTTAAAGTTAAAATGGTTTATAAAGACCTTCATTTACCCTTCTCTGGCACACAAAAATTTGAAACTCTGGAACTGAATTCCAGGAACCGATCTCTTTCCTCTCTGAGCTTCACATTTTCACATTTTAACCATTCATATGGGATTTAAAATCTGCTTCATTGATCAATGACCTTGGCTGTCCCTGGGTTCTCTGCCTTTGCAAAGAACCATGTCTGGGACCATTACCCCACATTGCTGAATAAACCACTTCACTTCTAGGTGTGGTTCTGGGGTACTTTTCCCTGCATGGAAAACAACGAATAGCTTGTCTCCCTGCACAATACCTTCTCTGGGCACATGGCGATTTGACTTGGTGCACAACATTAACCATCCTAGCATGCCTAGATCCCACACTACTATCTGTATTGAGTCCACTTACCATGGACTCATCTGAGGAATCTTCTGGCATTGTGTTAACACTTCCAACTCCAGGGTCAGACACATTGTCCATCTCCATCCCTGAGTTGGATCCACTATGTGACCCACAGTCCTCAGACTTCTCCATGCTTACAGCCCATGCATTTCCTCTAATCCTAGACACATTACTCTCTAACGGGTGCTTCAATGACTCTGGCTGCGCTAAGCACTGAGAATGTTCAACTTCTGTCCTCCTGCAGAGAGCAGATAATTCCCTTACAGCACCCTGTGCGTGCGTCATGCTTTCAGATAACCATTCATTCTCTTTGCGCAGCTCAGTATTACACCTCACAGTACATTCATAATTAGCTCTAGCTTCAGCTGCCTGCTGGACAAGAGTTCTCAATTTAACAATTTCCACTTTTAAATCTTCCACTTCTCCTTCCAAACTCAGCTTCAGCCTACAAGACTCCTGATATTCATTCGCTATCCATCCAGCAGCAAAAATCTGAGCATACTTGCCTTTCCTTTTGCGCCATTTTTTGGTACCGATCAGGTTTGCCACACAATTCTGAGCCTGCAGCCATGGATCAGTAGCTCCCTGCATAGCCTGAAAAATGGCCGCCGTGTCCATCAACTTTGCAACTTCTTTATAAATGCTTTCCATTGCAAAAGAACACAAAACACTGATACCAATTTCTAGAAGTTGTCCCAATACTTTTGGCACAGAACCTTTCTACACTGTAGTACCCGTATTAATTATGCCAAACAAGTCTACAATTCAGTGTAACAGCCACAGATATACAAACATTAGGCAGAATCATCAACTATAGGACAATTTCACCACTAAACTGCCACTAATGCTCACACAATGATTCCTGTATCAGACTGGTCACTGCGCTATAACATAACCGAACACTCAACTGATATCCAGTACAAAACTAAGGCTACTTTCACACTTGCGTTCAGGGCTCCGCTTGAAAGATCCGTTTGAAGGCTCTCACAAGCGGCCCGGAATGGATCCGTTCATCCCCAATGCATTCTGAGTGGATGCGGATCCGCTCAGAATGCATCAGTCTGGCACTGTTTGGCCTCTGCTACGCTCAACAGGCGGACACCCGAACGCAGCTTGCAGCGTTTTCGTGTCCGCCTGGCCGTGCAGAGGCAATCGGATACGTCTGAACTAAAATAGAAGTCAATGGAGACGGATCCGTCTGTGATGGCTCTGTCTGAAGCGGATCCGTTCACTTTAAATTTTACTAGTTGAGCATGCTCATAATGATTTTAACCTCCCCCTGCATTTCTCCTCCTTCTGCCTTTCTCCTCCCCCTGCACTGCACACCCAGCGGCCATTTTGGATCCCCAAGTTCAGGAGCAGGTATGTACATGAAACTTCTGTCTCTCTGTTTCTCTATTTTTCTTTCAATTTTCTTAGAATCTTTCTATCTATCATGGGAGCATATAAAGGCACTTTCATGGGCATTTTTTAGCAGACGTCAGCGAAGTGGTGTGGCAGCAATGGCATGTCGGATGGTTTTGTTCATTGAGCATGGGTTTGAAAGATGTCAGTGGTCATATTCAAGAGCAGTGTTGCAGATGATGGGCTTGGTTTTTTGTGTGCGTGTGGTTATTTAGTCAATTTAGCAGTGGTCATGTATAGGTGTCAGAATGTCACATGGCGAGGTGGATGCTGTTTGGTCAGATGGTTCAGCAGTATTGAAGAGGCAAATTGTGTGAGAAGTTGACGCACATTGGTTTGGTCATTCTATAGGGGCACTATAAATGAACGTGTCTTGTGGAGCAAATATCACAGTGATAGTGGGCCTACAAACTACAGCTGTAGACGAGTGCATGAGTGTGATTGATTTTCAATTATTGGAATGGTTTATGATTATTGCAAGTTTTTGGAGTGTGTGGTCGGCTAGAGATATCTAGGATTTATGTTTGATGGAAAATGTGGGTGTGACCAAAGTACTTTGCCTAGGGCACTGATAGGCAAACTGCGGCCCTCCACCTGACGCAAAACTACAACTCCCACCATGCCCTGCTGTAGGCTGAAAGCTGTAGGAAGTCTTTGCATGCTAGGAGTTGTAGTTCTGCAACAGCTGGACAGCCGCAGTTTGCCTATCACTGGCCTAGGGCATAGGTTGCAGATTATTGCACGTGTGTGGTGTGTCAAATCTCGCACAGAATGGTTGCAGATTGTATAGGTGGATGTAGATGGCAATGCAGGCAATGGCAGTGGGCAGACATCACAGATTTTAACGATCGAAAAATTCTAGTATGTATATAATTGACTTTTTTTTTTTTCTAGCAACTCCAAATAATTTTAAAAGAGATTAAAGATCTTGAAAATATTTTAAAAAAAAGTAAGTAAAAAAAATTGGGATTATATATGTCAATTATGTTATTTCACATTAATACAAATATTTGAAATATTTCTCTACAGATGTCTGAATATCACAAAGGGGCAAGAGCCCGCGATCGCCCCCTTGTCAGCAGCCAGCAAGGCGTCGTCGGATTGAAGAAGTGGTAAGTACATGCTAGTGTACCAGCGTGACAGCATGCAGTATAAATTTTTCTTTATAATGTTATAGTATATTGTCAACTTTGCACCATCCGCTACTGTCTCACTGTACACTGTGGGACCCATACCGTACAATGCCACCATGTGGGCCCCAGACCGTACAATGCCACCATGTGGACCCCATACAGTATAATGTCAACATGTGGGTCCCATACAGTATAATGTCACCATGTGGGTCCCATACAGTATAATGTCACCATGTGGGCCCATTACAGTATAATGTCACCATGTGGGCCCATTACAGTATAATGTCACCATGTGGGTCCCATACAGTATAATGTCACCATGTGGGCCCCATACAGTATAATGTCACCATGTGGGCCCCATACAGTATAATGTCAACATGTGGGCCCCATACAGTATAATGTCAACATGTAGGCCCCATACCGTATAATGTCACCTTGTAGGCAATGACCATACAATATTATCATCTTTTTGACCCTAGTCTTTTATAACTTCCAAATTATTATTTTTTACTATATATATATTCCTATTGTGATAAAATTTCTAATATGGCTATCATTGATATTGGACAACCTCCATAGTATACACATCAACTTGTATTTTCATAAAACATTCATTCTTTTTATATATCATTTTTTATTTTTTTATAGTCTCCGTCTTCTTCATCTACCTCGCATACATCGCAAGCAACAACCCCTAGGCCTTCCCCAGCGAGGACCCATTCCTCTGGTGAAAGCCAGTGTTCACGGGGAGGTGGAGGTGTTATACACCTGGACCGGACTCGAGTAAGAAAATGTCAATATATTTATATTAATTCCAAAATTTCATTTTTTAACCCAATATTTTTTTATGTTAAAGGAAACTTCTACACGATCCTCCAGACAGGATCCCCCAGTCCCCTCCAGAGGCCGTGGGAGAGGCCGTGGCGGTCGGGGATGTGTAAGTATCATATACTTTGGTATTCAAAATTAAATTATCTAATTTCTTTTGTTTGTTTTTTTTGGTTCAAGGTTTCCGCAGTCTCCACCAGGGAAGATAGGGAGTTTGTCATTCCCAGCAGTGATAACGAACTCCTTATCCAACTGGTGGAGGCGCGTCCCGCACTATGGGACCCCTCCGACCACAAACATGCCGACCATCATCTCAACCAGCGGCTCTTCACTGGCTGGGAGGATCTCTCTGCGGCGGATAAAAAAGAATGTGGTAAGTACACCTATAAGTCATGTATAAGTTAAACCTACTCAACAATAAAATACATTACCCTAACCCTTTTTTTAAATTTTTCAACAGTGGACAAGGTTATCACTCGGTGGCGGTCAATCCGGGACCGCTTCAAGAGAGAGTATAATAGGGAGGTTCACGCCCCGAGTGGTTCAGGAGCACGACCAAAGAAGCCCTACGCTCATAATGCGGCGCTGGGGTTTCTTCGTCCGACACTGGGCCTTCGAAGGTAAATTATTATTTAAAGTTTATTTTTTTTAAATGATTTGACTTTATTGACCTTGTTTCCTAAAGGTTTGTTTGAGACAAAGAATTCTCCCACCTTTATCTCATTCAACATCGTTCAGACTAAAGGGACAATAGACCTTGACTTCTGTCTGTAATAGGATTTGTGAGTTAAAGGATTCTATGACAACTTTATCTCACTTGTCCTATTATGGTCAAAAGTTTCAAAAAAGCCAGACTTCTGTCTTGATAACGTTGTGCGAGACAAAGGAAATTCTTATTTCTTTATCTCATTCAACAAATAGACCTTGACTTCTGTCTGTAATAGGATTTGTGAGACAAAGGATTCTATGACAACTTTATCTCACTTGTCCTATTATGGTCAACAGTTACAATAGATCCAGAATTCACTCTTGACAAGGTTCTGTGAGACAAATCATTCTCTGATTCAGTTATCTCATTTTTCAAGAAAAGGTCACAAGGAGAAGGGACAATAGATCAGGTCTGGCAAATGGATCTCCAGCTGGTGAAAAATGGAAAAAATTCCACATTGCGCTGCTGTATGATGGTAGTTTAAAGGAATGTATGGGCATTGCATGAAATATAGTTTTGCATCAGCTGAAGGAAGAGCCACATGTTTGCCATTCCAATTAATAATTCCGTCTTCATAAAACGATTATTTATAAAAATGAAGCAAGCTCTGACCTATAGTAGCATAGAATGTATTTGACCCATACAAATTTTTGGACCCATCTATAGTCTGCCCAAAATTCTGAATACTATGGATAGCCCCTGGCCCTATCTTATATGAAGGATGGCCTTATGCCTATCCCATTCAAGCTTAAACTCCTTCACTGTATTTGCAGCTACCACTTCTGCAGGGAGGCTATTCCATGCATCCACTACTCTCTAAATTTCTTGATATTAAATTTAAATATTTGTCGCTCATTTTAAACTATGTCCTCTTATAGCAGTTTATGTAAATTTTTCTCTCCTCTTTTCATTCTTTATTCCATTAATGTTTTAAAGCTTCCATCATATCCCCTCTGTCTCGTCTTTTCTTCCAAACTATACGTGTTGAAATAGTTTGATTTCTTACTAATTTAATGCACATGTTTAGTAGCTCTTCTCGGAACTATCTCCTAAGTATATGTACGTTTCTCTCATGCAGCCATCTCTATTATGAAGTAGAAAATCTTATTAGATACTGTATTTTTGACTAAAAGCCCTTATTTTATTTTGTTCTCTCTGCAGAACTGCCAGCAGCACTCGGGAGCCTGAACCCTCTCTTGAAGCGGCCCCCGAATCGGCTGCCACCACCAGCCCTCCTGTCCCTCATTCACCTGTTCAGGTCAATCCTGGTCCCCTACCTGGTCCCTCTTTTCAGCGTACGCTCTCAACTTGTCGACAAAATGTGAGAGCTACGCTGAATAGCAGGAGATTTGGTAGGAGCCGTCGGGAAAACTATGGGGACCTTGTAGAGATTGTTTCCAATGCTCTAGAAGGTTTTGCAGAAGAGATGCGTCAAGTTTTGGATGACTTGGCACGCCGAGTGGAGGGGGCGGAGTCGGCACGTCAACTCACCGAAAACGAACATTACCTGCAAACCTTTGTCTCCCGAATGGACCAAATGAATCCCGAACAGGTGCATGAGTTCCGTAATTTGATGGAGAATGGGTCGTGGGAAATCTTGCACCGCCCCCCACCCACTACCTACCCCCCACCTACTATCTACCCCCCAACCCACGCGTATCAACATGGGCACCATCAAGCTACCCATTTTCAACATCCTTCCCTTTCCCAACCCCCCGAGCATGGGTACAATCTACCATCTTTTTCTTCAACTCCCTCTCCTCCTCACTATCATGCTCCTACTTCTTTCCCCACTCATTCTTCGTCCCATGCTCGGGAACAATCAACTCCCGACCCTTCCACTCTCCACACCCCAAGAAGTAATAATCCTGCATCTTTTCCCACGGCCCGTTATTTTCAGTCCTCAACTGAAGACAGGGGGGCTACTGCTGCCGGTCCAGGACGGTCCACACCGCAACGCTCCACCTCCCCTCAATGTTTTTCTAATCTTTAATTATAATTTATGTTCAAAAATTATTTTATTTATTATTTAAAAAGTAATTTTTTTATAAAATCTATATTTTTCAGAAGAAACTTTGTCTGTTTTTATTGTATCTCACACGCAATGTTCACTACTAGGGATGAGCGAACCCAAACTGTATAGTAGTTCGTATTTTCGTAAAAGTCCGGGTTCGGGTTCGGTGTTCGGCGCTTTCTTGGCGCTTTTTGAAAGGCTGCAAAGCAGCCAATCAACAAGCGTCATACTACTTGCCCCAAGAGGCCATCACAGCCATGCATACTAATGGCATGGCTGTGATTGGCCAGTGCAGCATGTGACCCAGCCTCTATTTAAGCTGGAGTCACGTAGCGCCGCACGTCACTCTGCTCTGATCAGTGTAGGGAGAGGATGCAGCTGCTGCTGTTAGGGCGAGATTAGGCAGGGATTTACTCAGCAAAAACACTTAATGAAGTGATCTATCTACAGCTGTGAATCATTCAACTTCTGCTATTTAATTGCTCACTGTTTTTAGGTTGCCCAGAGCGTTTTTCTGTCACATTTTTCTGGGGTGATCGGCGGCCATTTTGTGTCTTGTGGTGCGCCAGCACAAGCTGCCACCAAATACATTTAACCATCAATAGTGTGTTTTTTTTTTTGCTATATCCTACATCAGGTGCTTGGCTGTGCTTGCTATTTTATTGAGAGGTGAAATACAATTGCCAAAATAGCGGTACCCTAAATCTGGTGTTTCAGCTGTGGCTAGCCAATTGTAATACTGTCTGCTGTCTGGCAAAGGATATATTTTTGTTCTGGGTTGAAATACAATTCCCAACTTAGCAATTCCCTAAATCAGTGGTTTCTGCTGTATCAGGCCAAGTTTAAATCTATCCATAAAAGGGTATATTACATTGAAGGTGCTGATAGGGTCATCCTCAATAACTTCACACGCTACCGTGCATTTCCAAGTCTAATTCTGTCCGTAAACGTATACCTGTCATCCAGCTCCTAAATAATAGGCCTACAATTTATATTCAGCTAAATCTGTTGTTACTGCTGTGGCTGGTCAATTTATTTAGTATCCGCCAAAGCACAGTTTTTGTTCTGGGTTGAAATACAATTCCCAACTTAGCAATTCCCTAAATCAGTGGTTTCTGCTGTATCAGGCCAAGTTTAAATCTATCCATAAAAGGGTATATTAGATTAAAGGTGCGGATAGGGTCATCCTCAATAACTTCACACGTTACCGTGCATTTCCAAGTCTAATTCTATCCGTAAAAGGGATATCTGTCATCCAGGGCCTAAATACTAGGCCTACAATTTATATTCAGCTAAATCTGTCGTTACTGCTGTGCCTGTATTAGTGTAATACGGTACCTAAATAGATAGCCAGATAGTGTTAGGTGCCTGTAAAAAAAAGGCCAGAATTTGAATTCAATACATTGGGCCAAATAATATTTTTCTTATTGTGGTGAACGGTAACAATGAGGAAAGCATCTAGTAAGGGACGCGGACACGGACATGGTCGTGGTGGTGTTAGTGGACCCTCTGGTGCTGGCTAAATATATGACAATGGCCTGTTCCAGTGGTGGGTGACGTGAAGCCTGATTCTCTGCTATGACATGAAGCCTGATTCTCTGCTATGGGACCTCTCTCCTCTGTCTGGGTGCCGGGGCCTAAATATCTGACAATGGCCTGTTCCAGTTTTGGGTGACGTGAAGCATGATTCTCTGCTATGACATGAAGCCTGATTCTCTGCTATGGGACCTCTCTCCTCTGTCTGGGTGCCGGGGCCTAAATATCTGACAGTGGCCTGTTCCAGTGGTGGGTGACGTGAAGCCTGATTCTCTGTTATGACATGAAGCCTGATTCTCTGCAAATCCGACCTCTCTCCTCTGTCTGGGTGCCGGGGCCTAAATATCTGACAATGGCCTGTTCTAATGGTGGGTGACGTGAAGCCTGATTCTCTGCTATGAAATGAAGCCTGATTCTCTGCTATGGGACCTCTCTCCTCTGTCTGGGTGCCGGGGCCTAAAAATATCTGACAGTGGCCTGTTCCAGTGGTGGGTGACATGAAGCCTGATTCTCTGCTATGACATGAAGCCTGATTCTCTGCTATGGGACCTCTCTCTTCTGTCTGGTTCCCGGGGCCTAAATATCTGACAATGGCCTGTTCCAATGGTGGATGACGTGAAGCCTGATTCTCTGCTATGACATGAAGCCTGATTCTCTGCAATGGGACCTCTCTCCTCTGTCTGGGTGCCGGGGCCTAAATATCTGACAATGGCCTGTTCCAATGGTGGGTGACATGAAGCCTGATTCTCTGCTATGACATGAAGCCTGATTCTCTGCTATGGGACCTCTCTCCTCTGCCTGGGTGCCGGGGCCTAAAAATATCTGACAGTGGCCTGTTCCAGTGTTGGGTGACATGAAGCATGATTCTCTGCTATGACATGAAGCCTGATTCTCTGCTAAGGGACCTTTTTCCTCTGTCTGGGTGCCGGGGCCAAAAAATATCTGACAATGGCCTGTTCCAGTGGTGGGTGACATGAAGCCTGATTCTCTGCTATGACATGAAGCCTGATTCTCTGCTATGACATGAAGCCTGATTCTCTGCTATGACATGAAGCCTGATTCTCTGCTATGGGACCTCTCTCTTCTGTCTGGGTGCCGGGGCCTAAATATCTGACAATGGCCTGTTCCAGCGGTGGGTGCCGGGAAACCTGATTCTCTGCTATGACATGAAGCCTGATTCTCTGCAATGGGACCTCTCTCCTCTGTCTGGGTGCCGGGGCCTAAATATCTGACAATGGCCTGTTCCAGTGGTGGGTGACGTGAAGCCTGATTCTCTGCTATGACATGAAGCCTGATTCTCTGCAATGGGACCTCTCTCCTCTGTCTGGGTGCTGGGGCCTAAATATCTGACAGTGGCCTGTTCCAGTGGTGGGTGACATGAAGCCTGATTCTCTGCTATGGGACCTCTCTCCAATTGATATTGGTTAATTTTTATTTATTTTATTTTTATTTCGATTTATTTCCATATCCACATTTGTTTGCAGGGGATTTACCTACATTTTGCTGCCTTTTGCAGCCCTCTAGCCCTTTCCTGGCCTGTTTTACAGCCTTTTTAGTGCCGAAACGTTCGGGTCCCCATTGACTTCAATGGGGTTCGGGTTCGGGGCGAAGTTCGGGTCGAGTTCGGATCCCGAACCCGAACATTTCCGGGAAGTTCGGCCGAACTTCTCGAACCCGAACATCCAGGTGTTCGCTCAACTCTATTCACTACAGCTGTGGGTAACGTAAAATTCTTAAAATTACATAAACAAAATAATTATATTTTGGTTATTAGAAAAATTATTACCCCCACACCTGTATTACTGAAGGTATTAAATAAATTGCTAGAGTATAATCAATAAAGGGCTTTCAAAAATCAGTTTATTGAGCATATTCTAGCTCAGTGTTTGCCAAATAGTGTGCCTCCAGGTATTGCAAAACTACAACTCCCAGCATGCCTGCACAGCCAAAGGCTGTCCGGTCATGCTGGGAGTTGTAGTTTTGCAACAGCTGTAGGCACACTGGTTGGGAAACACTGTTATAGCTGATTGGCTCATGAAAAAGCTATATTCATCTGCCAATCTTGTTCTAATCTACATGAGCAGTTGTGGAACTCACGATACTATTGGATCATCATCACCAACTGTAGAATTTACTAGAGAGCAGAAATTATTTCATTTTGCTCTTTAGCAAAGATGATGCGGTATTATCGTCAGTACCACAAGGGACAGGGAATTAATATAATGTTGTAGTCTTTGACCTGGGTTCAGAGCCAATTAGTGAACTGCGCCCAATCGAAGACATCAACACTTTATTACGCTGGAATGCTCTCCCTTGACATGTGTTTGTTCACGCATAGAAAGGGATGACCAAAACACACTGCATGGCTGAAAATCCAGACAAACTGTGTGTTTTTAAACATTTATATATTCCATCCTTAAAGGGCAAGATATAGAGAAAAAATATACTGAGAAATTTGATTATTGGATTTTCTGCTTCCACTATAATTACTATACTGATGGTCTATGGTGTCCCAATGCGACATGCGCAACAGTTGTTTAAAAATCCATCACAAATGGATTTTTTTTAACAATGTTCTGTACCAGTTGAAGCATGTAGCAGTGCAACACCGTAGACTATAATAATTAAAATAGTTTAGCAAAATTGCTGTAACTATATGTCACGCAACAAATGTAGTCCCTAACATACAATGTGGAGGTCTAGCTGTAGCCATGCCATAGCTATTTGAAATGCTATAGCCGTGCTGTAGCAGGCACAATAGAGATGAAATGGCACCACATCTAGTCATTATCCATAATGACTAGACCTCTCTAGGTAAAGAAAATAAAACATTACAACAGTTGTGATAGATTAAAAAAAATATATATTTTTAGAAAAATTAAACAGTAAAAAGATTTACAATACATTATTTTGCCACGCCACTCTACCTGCTTCAGAGACAAAGTAATCGGCAAAACCGTCCCTCATTCTAGCAATGGCGATGGTAGATTGATATGACACATTTTGCATCCTAGTCAGTGTACAATGCGGGTACAATGCGGGTCCAGACGCAGTGGTTCCTCCGATAATAGATAATTATGTAGCACTACACAAGCCTTAACAACATCATCAATAGTTTCTATTTTTTGATTAATGGCCTTGTTTAGAATACACCATTTTGCAACAAGTATCCCAAAGGCGCACTCCACCAGTCGTCTAGCTCTTGTGAGTCTATAATTAAAAATCCGTTTTGTGGAATTTAAATCACGGCTGGAGTATGGCTTTATGAGGTTTTCACACATTTGGAACGCTTCGTCCCCTACTACAACAAATGGCATGGGAGGTCCATCTGTCCCTGGCAATGGTCTTGCAGGCGGTAATCCAAATTGCTTGGAATACAAGAAGCGTCTAGGGATGAGCGAACCCGAACTGTATAGGGGGTGTCCGTGACACGGACCCGGACCCGAACATTTTCGTAAAAGTCAGGGTTCGGGTTCGGTGTTCGTCGCTTTCTTGGCGCTTTTTGAAAGGCTGCAAAGCAGCCAATCAACAAGCGTCATACTACTTGCCCCAAGAGGCCGTCACAGCCATGCCTACTATTGGCATGGCTGTGATTGGCCAGTGCAGCATGTGACCCAGCCTCTATTTAAGCTGGAGTCACGTAGCGCCGCACGTCACTCTGCTCTGATCAGTGTAGGGAGAGGTTGCAGCTGCGACGTTAGGGCGAGATTAGGCAGTGATTAACTCCTCCAAAAGACTTCATTCAGTGATCCATCTGCAGCTGTGGATGATTGAACTGCTGCTATTCAATTGCTCACTGTTTTTAGGCTGCCCAGAGCGTTTTTCATTCACTTTTTTCTGGGGTGATCGGCGGCCATTTTGTGTCTTGTGGTGCGCCAGCGCAAGCTGCCACCAAGTACATTTAACCCTCAATAGTGTGGTTATTTTTTTGGCTATATCCTACATCAGGGTGAAGCTGTCACACCAAGTGCATTTAACCATCAATAGTGTGGTTATTTTTTGGCCATATACTACATCAGGGGCAAGCTGTCACCAAGTGCATTTAACCCTCAATAGTGTGGTTGTTTTTTGGCTATATCCTACAACAGGGTGAAGCTGTCACACCAAGTGCATTTAACCATCAATAGTGTGGTTATTTTTTGGCCATATACTACATCAGGGGCAAGCTGTCACCAAGTGCATTTAACCCTCAATGGTGTGGTTGTTTTTTGGCTATATCCTACATCAGGGTGAAGCTGTCACAACAAGTGCATTTAACCATCAATAGTGTGGTTATTTTTTGGCCATATACTACATCAGGGGCAAGCTGTCACCAAGTGCATTTTACCCTCAATAGTGTGGTTGTTTTTTGGCTATATCATACATCAGGGTGAATCTGTCACACCAAGTACATTTAACCATCAATAGTGTGGTTATTTTTGGCTATATCCTACATCAGGGTCAAGCTGTCACACCAAGTGCATTTAACCATCAATAGTGTGGTTATTTTTTGGCCATATCCCAGTCTAATTCTGTCTGTAAACGTATACTTGTCACCCAGCGCCTAAATAATAGGCCTCAAATTTATAGTCAGCTAAATCTGTGGTTATTGCTGTAGCTGGGCAAGTTATTTAGTGTCCGTCAAAGCACAGTTTTTGTTCTGGGTTGAAATACAATTCCCAATTTAGCAATTCTCTAAATTAGTGGTTTCTGTGTATCAGGCCTACTTTAAATTTATCCCTAAAAGGGTATATAAGATTCAAGGTGCACATAGGGTCATTCTCAATAACTGAACACACACGCCACTGTGCATATCCCAGTCTAATTCTGTCCGTAAACAAATACCTGTCACCCAGCGCCTAAATAATAGGCCTCAAATTTATATTCATCCAAATCTGTCATTATTGCTGTAGCTGGTCAAGTTATTTAGTGTCCGTCAAAGCACAGTTTTTGTTCTGGGTTGAAATACTATTCCCAATTTAGCAATTCTCTAAATTAGTGGTTTCTGCTGTATCAGACCTACTTTAAATCTATCCCTAAAAGGGTATATAAGATTCAAGGTGCACATAGGGTCATTCTCAATACCTTCACACACACGCTACTGTGCATTTCCAAGTCTAATTCTGTCAGTAAACCTATACCTGTCACCCAGCGCCTGAATAATAGGCCTAAAATTTATAGTCAGCTAAATCTGTGGTTACTGCTGTGCCTGTATTAGTGTAATACGGTACCTAAATAGATAGCCAGATAGTGTTAGGTGTCCGTAAAAAAAGGCCTGAATTTGAATTCAATACATTGGGCCAAATAATATTTTTGTTGTTGTGGTGAACGATAACAATGAGGAAAACATCTAGTAAAGGACGCGGACGCGGACATGGTCGTGGTGGTGTTAGTGGACCCTCTGGTGCTGGGAGAGGACGTGGCCGTTCTGCCACAGCCACACGTCCTAGTGTACCAACTACCTCAGGCCCCAGTAGCCGCCATAATTTACAGCGATATTTGGTAGGGCCCAATGCCATTCTAAGGATGGTAAGGCCTGAGCAGGTACAGGCATTAGTCAATTGGGTGGCCGACAGTGGATCCAGCACGTTCACATTATCTCCCACCCAGTCTTCTGCAGAAAGCGCACAGATGGCGCCTGAAAACCAAGCCCATCAGTCTGTCACATCACCCCCATGCATACCAGGGAAACTGTCTGAGCCTCAAGTTATGCAGCAGTCTCTTATGCTGTTTGAAGACTCCGCTGGCAGGGTTTCCCAAGGGCATCCACCTAGCCCTTCCCCAGCGGTGGAAGACATAGAATGCACTGACGCACAACCACTTATGTTTCCTGATGATGAGGACATGGGAATACCACCTCAGCATGTCTCTGATGATGACGAAACACAGGTGCCAACTGCTGCGTCTTTCTGTAGTGTGCAGACTGAACAGGAGGTCAGGGATCAAGACTGGGTGGAAGTCGATGCAGGGGACGATGAGGTCCTAGACCCCACATGGAATGAAGGTCGTGCCACTGACTTTCACAGTTCCGAGGAAGAGGCAGTGGTGAGACCGAGCCAACAGCGTAGCAAAAGAGGGAGCAGTGGGCAAAAGCAGAACACCCGCCGCCAAGAGACTCCGCCTGCTACTGACCACCGCCATCTGGGACCGAGCACCCCAAAGGCAGCTTCAAGGAGTTCCCTGGCATGGCACTTCTTCAAACAATGTGCTGACGACAAGACCCGAATGGTTTGCACGCTGTGCCATCAGAGCCTGAAGCGAGGCATTAACGTTCTGAACCTTAGCACAACCTGCATGACCAGGCACCTGCATGCAAAGCATGAACTGCAGTGGAGTAAACACCTTAAAAACAAGGAAGTCACTCAGGCTCCCCCTGCTACCTCTTCTGCTGCTGCCGCCTCGGCCTCTTCTGCTGCTGCCGCCTCGGCCTCTGCCTCTGGAGGAACGTTGGCACCTGCCGCCCAGCAAACAGGGGATGTACCACCAACACCACCACCTCGGTCACCAAGCATCTCAACCATGTCACACGGCAGCGTTCAGCTCTCCATCTCACAAACATTTGAGAGAAAGTGTAAATTCCCACCTAGCCACCCTCGATCTCTGGCCCTGAATGCCAGCATTTCTAAACTACTGGCCTATGAAATGCTGTCATTTAGGCTGGTGGACACAGACAGCTTCAAACAGCTCATGTCGCTTGCTGTCCCACAGTATGTTGTTCCCAGCCGGCACTACTTCTCCAAGAGAGCCGTGCCTTCCCTGCACAACCAAGTATCCGATAAAATCAAGTGTGCACTGCGCAACGCCATCTGTGGCAAGGTCCACCTAACCACAGATACGTGGACCAGTAAGCACGGCCAGGGACGCTATATCTCCCTAACTGCACACTGGGTAAATGTAGTGGCGGCTGGACCCCAGGCGGAGAGCTGTTTGGCGCACGTCCTTCCGCCGCCAAGGATCGCAGGGCAACATTCTTTGCCTCCTGTTGCCACCTCCTCCTACTCAGCTTCCTCCTCCTCTTCTTCCACCTGCTCATCCAGTCAGCCACACACCTTCACCACCAACTTCAGCACAGCCCGGGGTAAACGTCAGCAGGCCATTCTGAAACTCATATGTTTGGGGGACAGGCCCCACACCGCACAGGAGTTGTGGCGGGGTATAGAACAACAGACCGACGAGTGGTTACTGCCGGTGAGCCTCAAGCCCGGCCTGGTGGTGTGCGATAATGGGCAAAATCTTGTTGCAGCTCTGGGACTAGCCGGTTTGACGCACATCCCTTGCTTGGCGCATGTGCTGAATTTGGTGGTGCAGAAGTTCATTCACAACTACCCCGACATGTCAGAGCTGCTGCATAAAGTGCGGGCCGTCTGTTCGCTCTTCCGGCGTTCACATCCTGCCGCTGCTCGCCTGTCTGCGCTACAGCGTAACTTTGGCCTTCCCGCTCACCGCCTCATATGCGACGTGCCCACCAGGTGGAACTCCACCTTGCACATGCTGGACAGACTGTGCGAGCAGCAGCAGGCCATAGTGGAGTTTCAGCTGCAGCACGCACGGGTCAGTCGCACTGCGGAACAGCACCACTTCACCACCAATGACTGGGCCTCCATGCGAGACCTGTGTGCCCTGTTGCGCTGTTTCGAGTACTCCACCAACATGGCCAGTGGCGATGACGCCGTTATCAGCGTTACAATACCACTTCTATGTCTCCTTGAGAAAACACTTAGGGCGATGATGGAAGAGGAGGTGGCCCAGGAGGAGGAAGAGGGGTCATTTTTAGCACTTTCAGGCCAGTCTCTTCGAAGTGACTCAGAGGGAGGTTTTTTGCAACAGCAGAGGCCAGGTACAAATGTGGCCAGCCAGGGCCCACTACTGGAGGACGAGGAGGACGAGGATGAGGAGGAGGTGGAGGAGGATGAGGATGAAGCATGGTCACAGCGGGGTGGCACCCAACGCAGCTCGGGCCCATCACTGGTGCGTGGCTGGGGGGAAACGCAGGACGATAACGATACGCCTCCCACAGAGGACAGCTTGTCCTTACCCCTGGGCAGCCTGGCACACATGAACGACTACATGCTGCAGTGCCTGCGCAACGACAGCAGAGTTGCCCACATTTTAACGTGTGCGGACTACTGGGTTGCCACCCTGCTGGATCCACGGTACAAAGACAATGTGCCCACCTTACTTCCTGCACTGGAGCGTGATAGGAAGATGCGCAAGTACAAGCGCACGTTGGTAGACGCGCTACTGAGAGCATTCCCAAATGTCACAGGGGAACAAGTGGAAGCCCAAGGCCAAGGCAGAGGAGGAGCAAGAAGTCGCCAAGGCAGCTGTGTCACGACCAGCTCCTCTGAGGGCAGGGTTAGCATGGCAGAGATGTGGAAAATTTTTGTCAACACGCCACAGCTAACTGCACCACCACCTGATACGCAACGTGTTAGCAGGAGGCAACATTTCACTAACATGGTGGAACAGTACGTGTGCACACCCCTCCACGTACTGACTGATGGTTCGGCCCCATTCAACTTCTGGGTCTCTAAATTGTCCACGTGGCCAGAGCTAGCCTTTTATGCCTTGGAGGTGCTGGCCTGCCCGGCGGCCAGCGTTTTGTCTGAACGTGTATTCAGCACGGCAGGGGGCATCATAACAGACAAACGCAGCCGTCTGTCTACAGCCAATGTGGACAAGCTGACGTTCATAAAAATGAACCAGGCATGGATCCCACAGGACCTGTCCATCCCTTGTGCAGATTAGACATTTATAACTACCTCCCCTTAACCATATATTATTGTACTCCAGGGCACTTCCTCATTCAATCCCATTTTTATTTTCATTTTACCATTATATTGCGAGGCAACCCAAAGTTGAATGAACCTCTCCTCTGTCTGGGTGCCGGGGCCTAAATATATGACAATGGACGTTTCCAATGTTGGGTGACGTGAAGCATGATTCTCTGCTATGACATGCAGACTGATTCTCTGCTGACATGAAGCCAGATTCTCTGTTATGGGACCTCTCTCCTCTGCCTGGGTGCCTGGGCCTAAATACACTCACCTAAAGAATTATTAGGAACACCATACTAATACAGTGTTGGACCCCCTTTTGCCTTCAGAACTGCCTTAATTCTACGTGGCATTTATTCAACAAGGTGCTGATAGCATTCTTTAGAAATGTTGGCCCATATTGATAGGATTGCATCTTGCAGTTGATGGAGATTTGAGGGATGCACATCCAGGGCATGAAGCTCCCTTTCCACCACATTCCAAAGATGCTCTATTGGGTTGAGATCTGGTGACTGTGGGGGCCATTTTAGTACAGTGAACTCATTGTCATGATTAAGAAACCAATTTGAAATGATTCGAGCTTTGTGACGTGCATTATCCTGCTGGAAGTAGCCATCAGAGGATGGGTACATGGTGGTCATGAAGGGATGGACATGGTCAGAAACAATGCTCAGGTAGCCCGTGGCATTTAAACGATGGCCAATTGGCACTAAGGGGCCTAAAGTGTGCCCAGAAAACATCCCCCACACCATTACACCACCACCACCAGCCTGCACAGTGGTAACAAGGCATGATGGATACATGTTCTCATTCTGGTTATGCCAAATTCGGACTCTACCATTTGAATGTCTCAACAGAAATCGAGACTCATCAGACCAGGCAGCATTTTTCCAGTCTTCAACAGTCCAATTTTGGTGAGCTCGTGCAAATTGTAGCCTCTTTTTCCTATTTGTAGTGGAGATGAGTGGTACCCGGTGGGGTCTTCTGCTGTTGTAGCCCATCCGCCTCAAGGTTGTGTGTGTTGTGGCTTCACAAATGCTTTGTTGCATACCTCGGTTGTAACGAGTGGTTATTTCAGTCAACGTTGCTCTTCTATCAGCTTGAATCAGTCGGCCCATTCTCCTCTGACCTCTAGCATCAACAAGGCATTTTTGCCCACAGGACTGCCGCATACTGGATGGTTTTCCCTTTTCACACTATTCTTTGTAAACCCTAGAAATGGTTGTGCGTGAAAATTCCAGTAACTGAGCAGATGGTGAAATACTCAGACCGGCCCGTCTGGCACCAACAACCATGCCACGCTCAAAATTCCTTAAATCACCTTTCTTTCCCATTTTGACATTTAGTTTGGAGTTCAGGAGATTGTCTTGACCAGGACCACAACCCTACATGCATTGAAGCAACTGCCATGTGATTGGTTGACTAGATAATCGCATTAATGAGAAATAGAACAGGTGTTCCTAATAATTCTTTAGGTAAGTGTATATGACAATGGACTGTTACAGTGGTGGCTGACGTGAAGCCTGATTCTCTGCTATGACATGCAGACTGATTCTCTGCTGACATGAAGCCAGATTCTCTGTTACGGGACCTCTCTCCTCTGCCTGGGTGCCTGGGCCTAAATATATGACAATGGACTGTTACAGTGGTGGCTGACGTGAAGCCTGATTCTCTGCTATGACATGCAGACTGATTCTCTGCTGACATGAAGCCAGATTCTCTGTTACGGGACCTCTCTCCTCTGCCTGGGTGCCTGGGCCTAAATATATGACAATGGACTGTTACAGTGGTGGCTGACGTGAAGCCTGATTCTCTGCTATGACATGCAGACTGATTCTCTGCTGACATGAAGCCAGATTCTCTGTTACGGGACCTCTCTCCTCTGCCTGGGTGCCTGGGCCTAAATATATGACAATGGACTGTTATAGTGGTGGCTGACGTGAAGCCTGATTCTCTGCTATGAAATGCAGACTGATTCTCTGCTGACATGAAGCCAGATTCTCTGTTACGGGACCTCTCTCCTCTGCCTGGGTGCCTGGGCCTAAATATATGACAATGGACTGTTATAGTGGTGGCTGACGTGAAGCCTGATTCTCTGCTATGACATGCAGACTGATTCTCTGCTGACATGAAGCCAGATTCTCTGTTACGGGACCTCTCTCCTCTGCCTGGGTGCCTGGGCCTAAATATATGACAATGGACTGTTACAGTGGTGGCTGACGTGAAGCCTGATTCTCTGCTATGACATGCAGACTGATTCTCTGCTGACATGAAGCCAGATTCTCTGTTAAGGGACCTCTCTCCTCTGCCTGGGTGCCTGGGACTAAATATCTGACAATGGACTGTTACAGTGGTGGGTGACGTGAAGCCAGATTCTCTGCTATGGGACCTCTCTCCAATTGATATTGGTTAATTTTTATTTATTTTATTTTTATTTTAATTCATTTCCCTGTCCACATTTGTTTGCAGGGGATTTACCTACATGTTGCTGCCTTTTGCAGCCCTCTAGCTCTTTCCTGGGCTGTTTTACAGCCTTTTTAGTGCCGAAAAGTTTGGGTTCCCATTGACTTCAATGGGGTTCGGGTTCGGGACGAAGTTCGGGTCGGGTTCAGATCCCGAACCCGAACATTTACGGGAAGTTCGGCGGAACTTCTCGAACCCGAACATCCAGGTGTTCGCTCAACTCTAGAGGCGTCCCATAGAGGAGGTTTTGAAAGCCATGGAGTCATTGGTGCGTCCGTATGCTCCAATATCCACAGCAAGAAAACAATATTCTGCATCAGCAATTGCCATTAAAATAATGGAGAAATATTTTTTGTAATTAAATAATTCTGATCCACTTCCTGACGGCTTAACAATCCGTATATGTTTGCCATCCATTGCTCCTATACAATTCGAGAATTGGCAGGTTTGCATAAACTTGTCCGCTATTTGAAGCCATCGTTCAGTTGTTGGATGCGGGATATAGTCTTCATGCAATATTGCCTACAATGCACGGCAAGTATCCTTTACTATTCCACAAAGTGTTGAAATTCCAATACGATATTGGTAATGTAATGATGTAAGGGTTTCTCCGGTAGCAAGAAACCTTTTAAACAAAAAAAAAAAAAAAATATATATATATATATATATATATATATATATATATAACATATACAACAATATATAAATTGAAAAAATATTTTACCTTATTGTCACCATTAGCCTCTCTGATGGTGAAATGGGCCTTCTGATTCGGGTATCCTGCCTTTCAATGGTTGAAGCAATGCGCTGCAGAAGCTGGTCATAACTCTCAACCGTCATGCGCATATAATTGTAAAATTTTTCAGGATTTGAACGCAACTCCAAATAAAGAACAGAAAAAACACCTCTGGTCATCCTTCTTGAACTTATTGGGTGTATCAAATACCGACGTCTTCTTCTTTCCCGGTCTCGTCTCATCCATCTAGCTTTCAGAATTTGAAACCTCAGTCGGAGACGCAAGTGTGCAGGCAACATGCTTCCAATGCACAATGAGTCTGAATAGAGGTGTACCTGGTTCTAATACATTTTTAAAGTGGGAGGACTTTGTGAGGCACACCTACAATGACCATGAATAGAGGTGTACCTGGTTCTAATACATTAGAATGGGAGGACTTTGTGAGGCACACCTACAATGACCATGAATAGAGGTGTACCTGGTTCTAAAACATTAAAGTGGGAGGACTTTGTGAGGCACACCTACAATGACCCTGAATAGAGGTGTACCTGCTTTTTAATGATTTTTTTTTCAAGTGGGAGGACTTTGTGAGGCACACCTTAACACCTTTAGTAGTAAAACGGATCCGCTGAGCGGATGCCAAAACGGAGACAGACGCAACAAACGGAACCGTTTTACAAGCGGATCCGTTCGAACGGATCCGCATAAAAGATCAGCGTTTGCAGCCGTCTATCAAATGCTTCTGACGGATCCGTTTAAAGCGGATCTGCTTAACGCTAGTGTGAAAGTAGCCTTACAACCACAAAATCAAACTGTACATAGAAAGGTTACAAAAAGACAAGATAACTATTCTGGACAAAACTGAAATTTTTTTTTTTTATAAATTCTTTATTTTCTGAATTTTCAATAGGGATATAAACAGAGGTATCCAATAGACAGTAATTTACCTCCACAAAGGAGGGATACGAAATCCAGGCATGACATATTAGGTATCACACGACAATATCATAGTCATTTAAACAGCTTTGACTATATAGGGACGTCCTGGCAATATGGCGATGAGAATGTCATATACTACATTCATGCAATAAAAACCTAGACAATGGTATGAAGAAATAATATGAAAAGAAAGACAAGAAAGAAAAGAAAAGAAAAAAGAAAAAAAAGAAAAAAAGAGAAAAAAGAAGAAACTAAGGAAGAGGGGGGGGGGGAGGGGGGGAGTACATCGAAGTCTAAGACTATTGAGTCCGTCAATATCCTTAAACATCTTGTAGCTGTTTGCCCTGTTGGTTACCCGATGATCTTTGTCTCCAGACCTACTCTCAGTATAAAAACTAGAGTGAGACACTCCGCCCACCCTCATTCAGTGTCCTCCAAGGTTGCCAAGTTTTTAGGAATCTCTCATGGTTTCTGTTAATCCAACTTGTCATTTCTTCGAATTGGGATATTTGATTTACTTTGGCTTCCCACTCCTGTATGGAAGGTGTGTTGGTATCTCTCCAGTGGAGAGAGATAATGGCCTTAGCTGCCGAAATGAGTCACTAAATTATGCTTAGATGGCCTATATAGGTCAGTTGGCAGGGAGAAGAAAACCATTTCCGCTGTGATCTTGAACTCAGGGGTGGTAACTTTTTTAATTATCTTGGAGATATTCTCCCAAAATGGTATGATCAGTGGGCACGACCACCATATATGAGATAGTGAACCTGTGCCTTTGCCACATCTCCAGCACAGTCGATCAGGGGCCACACCACATCTATGCAAGAACTCCGGAGTTCTGTACCATCTGGTAAGAAGCTTGAAGTGGTTTTCTTGTAGGCGTATACACGGTGAGGTTCCATGTGAAAATGCTAAAATCTTTTTAAGATCCCGATCAGAGAAGACAGTGTCAAGTTCTTTCTCCCATTCCCTTACATAGAGTGGCTTTTTCGCCTCGCCCTCAGCTCCCACCAAGGCGTAAAGTGATGCGATCCTCCTCTGCATAGGAAGAGGTGAGGTTATAGTCTTTTCGAAGTCAGTTAAAGATCTACCTGGTGTGCACCTCTTTCCCAGTCCACCGCACACAGCACCTAAGTATGCTTTCGTTAGGAAGAAACCCGGTGAGTCTTTGATTCGCTCCGGTAGTTTGCTCAAAATGGCCTCTTCTGTGTTCGGAGATAAGTCGCCTATTCTAGTTTGGGTCAAAGAAGCCCATATTTCAGGGTGGATATCACTACTTTTGCCTAATATGTCGGGAATGAGGTTTGCTGGCAACAGTGGAGATGGGTTAGGAGCTAGTGTATTATTTTGTTCCCTCCAGTCTCTCTGATCCCTTTCAATAAGGGGTCGAGATCCCTGTTCTTATCTTGATTTGTGTCGGGCAGCCAGAGGAGTCTCTGGAGCATGGGTCCCACATTTTGTTGCATTAGGTCATGCACATCCGGTCGCCTCTTTGGGTCTACTGATTCTAGCCATCTGTTTAGCTGTATCGCCTGGTAATATTTTGACACGTCCGGGAGGCCCAAACCTCCCCTAAGTTTATGCCTAACTAAGAGGGAATGCGAAAGCCTAGATCTCTTTCCGTTCCATAAGAACTGTGAAAAGAGTCTCCTTATCTCCTGGAAAAATGTTTTTGGCAAGTGAATCGGGACCATTTGCATTACATACAGGATCTTAGGGAAAATATAGGCTTTGATCACATTCTTCCGACCCATCCAGGATAAGTATGGTAAATTGTATTTTTGTAATAGTCGTGAAGTGTCGCTTTTGAGGGGGGTAAAGTTACATCCAAATAAATCCTCTAGGTTTCTAGGTATCAGTATCCCAAGATATTTTAAGGGGTCTTTGGTCCAATGGAAATGAAGGTGGGACTGAAGGGAAGCTGCTCGTGCTTCGGAGAATGAGATGTTTAATATTTCGGATTTAGAATGGTTGACCTTGAAGTCTGAAATATGGCTGAAAATCTCAATCTTTTTGGTCAAGTGATCTAGTCCTGTCTTAGGATTGGTCACCAGAAATAATAAATCATCAGCGAAAGCAGTACATTTCAAGTCCGCTTTGCCATGACTAACTCCTTTGATCTCAGGGGTCTGTCTGACTAACTGGATAAGCGTTTCCACAACCAAGATGAACAGGGAGGGGGACAATGGGCACCCCTGTCTGGTGCCGTTTGAGATCTCAAAGGTTGGAGACAGCGTTCCATTGACCTTCAGCCTGGCATGGGGTTGCTGATAAAGAGTGAATATTGAGTGTATGAAAGGTTCTGGTATAGCGAATTTTTTTAGCGACATTTCCATAAAGTTCCAGTTGACTCTGTCGAATGCCTTTTCCGCATCTATGCTTAACAGAGTCAACGGGAACCTCTTTGTTTTGGCTGCATGGATTGCATGGAAGATTCTATGGGCGTTATCTTTTCCTTCTCTACATTGGATGAATCCTGACTGTTCTGGGCCAATCAGGTAGGGAAGCAGTTTGCCTAGTCTGGTTGCTAGGATTTTGGCCCAAATCTTTAGGTCCAGATTCAAGAGGGAGATCGGCCTGTAGCTTCCGCAGTTCTGGGGGTCTTTGCCTTCTTTATGTATGAGGGTGACATAAGATTCTTGTGTCTGCCTGGGCAGCTGGCCTCCTTGTAAAAGCGTGTTGCATATGTCAGTGAGTCTGGGTAATAAAATGTCTTGGAAAGTCTTGTAGTAGAGGAGGGGCAAACCGTCTGGTCCAGGGCTCTTCCCTGGTGGAAAACTTCTCACAATGGACTTCACTTCTTCTAGCGTGATTGGGGTAATCAGGGAGTCTATGCGTCGGCTGTGCGTACTACCGGGAGCTTTAGTGAGTCCAGAAAGTTTCTGATATGCGTCCGCCTAGTGTCACTGTGGTTGAGGGGTTTGTCTTTATTTAGATTATAGAGGTCTTCATAAAATTTTTGAAAAGCCTCAGCTATTTCCGGAGTCTCCTGAGTTACGGTTCCATCTACCTTCCTTATTTTGGGGATGTATGACAAATTTTTAGCCTTTTTTAAGATTGCTGTCATCATTTTTCCTCCCTTATCGCCATGTGCGTACACCTTGTGCTGGAAGTGCAACCACTGCTTCCTGACTCTCTGAGCTAATAGTTTTTTAAGCTGGGTTCTGAGTTCCACAAGTTCATCCTGTTTTTTTTTACAAGAAGATAATTTGTTTAGCTTTTCAATCTTAGAAATCTGGTCTAGTATGGAATCTAGGGCCTTCTGCTGCTCTTTTTTGACTCTCGTCCCAATAGAGATGAAGCAACCCCTAATGTATGCCTTATGGGCTTCCCATTCTATAGGGGAGGTGCTGTGTGCGGTGGAATTGGTCTCGAAATACAGTTCCAGTTGAGATCTAACCTGTTCAATATGTAGCCTGTTGTTCAACAGGGATTCGTTTAGTTTCCAGTTCCATTCTCTCCTTGGTAGGGAGGCGAGGGCGAGGGTCACGTGGCAGGGAGCGTGGTCGGAGATGGTGATGTTCCCAATCTCGGCTGCGCTGGAGACAGGCAAAAGAGAGGCAGAAATTAGGATGTGGTCAAGTCTTTGATAGGAGCCATGCGGGATAGAGAAGAAAGAATAGTCCTTAACAGAAGGGTTGCTAGTTCTCCATACATCAATCAGTTTCAAGTTTTGTAGTTTTTTGTGTAGCCTGCTAATGTGTTTCTGAGCGATGTGTGATTTTGTGGTAGATGAATCAAGTTCCGGGTTCAGGACCAGGTTAAGGTCAGCGCCCAGAATCACCTGGCCCTCTGCATAGTGCTCGATGGTTTCCAACGTTTTGAGAAGCCATTGGACCGTAGCCTTGTTAGGTGCATATAGGTTAGCTAAGGTATATTTTCGGGAAGCAATCTCCCCTTTCAGGATCAGAAGTCTACCCTCATCATCCTTGTGTTGCTGGTGTAGTGTAAAAGGTATTGAATGATGGATGGCAATAGAGACTCGCTTGGAAGCTGAAGTAGGGTGGGCGCCGTGAAACCATTGGTCAAATACACGCGTTGGAAAATTAGGTATTTTTTTCTGACGCAGGTGTGTCTCTTGTAGAAAGACTAGGTGAGCTCCCATTTTTTTTATAGCTAGCATCACCTGGCCTCTCTTTTGAGGCGAGTTGAGGCCTTTTACGTTAAATGTTGTTATTTTCACTTCCGCCATTATCTCCCAGGTGACAGATCTCTGATTGTCTTTACAATGCAGTTAGGTCAATCTACAGGGGGGGGGGAGGGAAAGAAGGGGGTATAATAGGACTAAACAGATAGAAGGGAAAAAAAGAGAATAAATTATATATAAAAAAGCAAGTAATAAACAGTACAACTGAATCTAGTGGATGTGAGTTGGGAGGGAGTAAGAGAATGGACTTATCCCTCGCACTCCAAGTCTGCAAACCAGGCTATGTTTTACAATCTGGTTGGTGATCCCACTAAACTGAACAGGCTTTCCCTGCTCCTAGGGATGGAGAAATCTTTACTCCAAAATCTGTAACTTGCTAATGGGTCAAAAACTTATATGAGGCAAGTAGTAGGTGTATATCGCTGTGTATTCATTTCGTCATCAGCATGCTGGGGTTATATAAGCCCTAGGTGGGAAAGAAGGAGAAAGGGGAAGGTGAGGCAAATGGAGAGGGGAGGGGGGGGGGGGTGAAGAGGGAAAAGTGTTAGTGAAACTACATCTAGGAAGCGTTAGAGCTCCACACTATAAAGGGGTGATGACAAAATAAGTATATTGTTGTTTATCTATTCGCATACAGCATTGATATACGGTAGGATCTATAGTAGACTCGCAAGCCCCATTTTTGAGCAGACAACAGAGTCTTAATGACTCACACTCTGACATACAACGTTAGATAACAAGTGAATAAACATAAGAAAATAGCTCAGAGCTCAAACCCTGTAAGAGGTATCCGCTCTCTGAAGGTCTGCAGTCAGATATTACTCTCCGACCGTCCTTCATAGGATGTGTATTGTGACCTGCAGATCCTCTTTCAGGTCGGTGGGGAACGCATCTCGGCCGCCACTCTGTTTGACTTGGACTTCTGCTTCTGGATCTTCCTCCAGGGTTCCATCTGCGGGAGGCTCGGTAAGTCTGTAGATGGTATCAGCGGCATCCATGAGGAGACTTCCACTGGGCGAATGCCGATGGCTTCCCAGGCTCTTTCCAGGTCGTCTGGGGTGTGGATTGGGATACGTTCTCCGTTTTTTATAATTGCAATTCCAAATGGGTACAGCCACACGTAAGGAATCTTGTGCGCTCTCAATTCATCCAGAAGTGGCTTCATTGTGCGCCTTTTTGCGAGCGTGGTAGGCGCGATGTCTTGGTATAGGGCTATGTCTGCTCCACCGTAGACTATTTGCCGTTTATCTCTAGCGGCCGCCATTATGCGAGCGGTATCCACAAATGAAAGCAGTCCACAGATGACGTCTCTAGGCCTTTCAGTCGGCTTTGGGGCAGGTCTCAGCGCCCTATTATCTCACCAACGGACTCCTCGCCCAGAAGATCGGCAAATATTTCCAGGGCAACTTTGCGCAGGGATTCAGCGGCCCAGGATTCGGGTAACCCCTTAATGCGAACATTTCGCCTCCTGCTTCTATTTTCTTGATCTTCGAGCATTAACATTGCTCTATTAATCTCTGCGGTATGGAAGTCCAGATATTCCGCTACTCCTGCGGAGTGTGACACTATCTCCTGTGTTGCGGTTTCTAGAGACTCCACTCTATGCCCCATTTGTGCTATCTCCGATTTGATATCGGACAGTTCATTAAGCACTGGCCTTATTGCCTTTTCCAGTGCCTGCCCCAGTACCTTTGTAAGAAAGGACTTCGATACTGGTGAGGGATCGCGGGGTTCCACTTCTCCTTGAAAGCTGGCTGCATCGGAGTCTTCGCCATCTTCGGCACATGCTGCTGCCGCCGCCATCTTAGGTCCTGTGCCTGGGGAGATGAGGGCTTTCTTTTTGAGAAATCTCTGCATGGCTTGTTGGCTCTTTTGGGTTCTCGGGGTGTCAGGTGTGTCAGCACCCCTATCTCTCCCATATTTGACCATTTTTAAGTGGGTCACTGCTGTATAAGTGGCTTGAATAGCTTGAGTGCGGAGGAGCCGAGGTCTCACACAGCCATCTGCAGTCACGGCTAGGCTCCGCCCCCTCGACAAAACTGAAATTTGAGGCAAAAACAACCAAATTGTTTTCCATAGACACCAAAACTAAAAATAAACCAGCTCAAACTTAAATTAATTCCTTGCTAGAACCTGCAGCACCAAACTAACCAAGATGGCCAACAAAACCTCATGTCTTCACACACACAAAGGACATCAAAGATGGCCAACAAACCCACATGGCCTTCACACACACAAAGGGAAATAAAATGGTATCTACAATATCCAGCAATAGGAAAACCAAACTAAACAGTTTCTATATTCCCTGTTCCCCACCCCCGAAACCAGAGCAATCCTCCACTCTGCGGGTGATTTAAAGGCTAACAATATAAAAATACTCTTTAAATGCTGTCTCTAATGTACTGCTCAGCACACACATACTCAGATCCACCAAAAACTACACAACGGAAAAGCACTTACCTCATCCTTACAGAAATAGAGCGAAAAATGTTCTTTTAACAAGCAGAAATGTTCTCTGATGCAGCAGACAAAACTACAGTTTACTTTTCTCTGTTTAATCTGTTGAATGCTTCCAAGCTCGCCATCTGTTGAAGAAATATTAATAGGAGAAATCCGCTCTCATCAGACTTTGTGTAGGGACAGGCAAATCTCTCAACCGCAGTCAGACAAAGGTGTTTTCATGTTGAATTCTTGCTGAGCACTCCTCCCCTCCTGCCCAGTCTGTACACTTGTATTGTTTACTCACAAAAGGTGTAACAATAGAAAAGGGGCCGGCCCATCACCGACCACTTACTTCATGTAACAAGGATGCAGGAAGTGATGACATAGAAAGACAAGACACCATCATTTAGAATAACCTAGCTAGCTAACAAACACATGTATAAAATAACCTACCATTACCACTGGAGCTAACTTTATCCAGTCTTGCTCAGTGATCAATGCCAGATAAAGTTACTATGATCCTCATGCATGTTTATTTACAGGACAGCGTCATTATCTCCAGCATGTTCCTTTCATATATTGTTCTCTTAACAAATGCCTCTACGCCAAGCCAATAAATACACGTTTTGCACGGGGGCCCTAGCGGCGTCTATACATCAGCCAACAAAACACTGCTCTGCAGAACACATCAGTCTCCCCCGGCCCACAGCCCAGTGCTTAGCACATGGACCATTCGCCGACAGAGACCTCTGCGCCCAGCAGCTGTGACAGGACATACGCGGGAAGATATCCATTCCAATGGTTTACCCTGACACTGAGAGACATGATGACAATACACAATATATTAGAAACACATCCTAATAAAATTTCCACAACACCAGTGACAGATTTTACTTATTTATAATCTAATGTCCATTGATAATGCATGTATAAAAGGGTGATTTCTACTGTAGTAAATCCCAATGATGCAACAAGTGATGTCACCAACATAGAGCTTCCAGACACTTGCATCGCTGCATGACCACCACTTTCAACCATATCTACATATACAGTTCCTCCTCCTTGGCTCCTTGCCACACCATTCACTCCAGTAGTAACCTGTAATGGTCTGTGACCATGAAATGCTGGGGGTGCACACAGACCAGTGCAGGCCGCTCAATGCAGTAACATCATTACTGCCTATGCTGACCCTCTGCTCTAGATTTGAATTTGCTCTGCGTAAGAACAGGTATATACATTATTTTTGCCAAAGGTGGGCATTATCATTGGGTTACATAAAGAGATGGGATGGCAGAAAGGGTAAATTGTCATTGGCTTGGCACAGAAGGACACTTTTTGGGGGCACTTTTACTTTGTGAGAAAATAAAAGGGGGGCTATCAGTTTGTTAGAGGGAACCTCCTGCAGTGCAGGTTGAGGCTTAGCAGGCATTGCTAGTGATGCAGGCTGAACCTCTTGTAGCATGTGTAAAGGTATAGTTAGGCACTACACCTTATGATACCAATTTCACCTGGGCAGGGTGTGGTGCCGTACTACACATTCTGTGAGGGTGTTTTCACAAGGAAGGGTGCTGATACCAGAACTGTAGATCTCAGTGATCTAATCAAAGGACTACTTCATATTCTAGTATAACACTGAATCATATCAACAATTCAGCAACCCTAGGGCAGATATATATCTTCCTGCCCCTTGTGCAGGGACACTTTCTTAGCCTGATTATGTAATTTTCTTTGGGCGGCTGCCCTAATTTTAAAGCATCAATCAATAAAGTTTCGCAAGACTTCGGTGAATAACTTCAGCCATTGATTTTTAAACATTAAAACCATTTTAAAACATGAGTCCGAAGTTGGCTTTGGTACCGACTGGTACCTCAGTACTGAAGCCGACTTCGGATCCATGTTTTAAAATGGTTTTAAAGTTGAAAAATCAAATCCTAAAGTTTTTAACTGAAGTCCAATGAGACTTAGGGAATAGCGAATTTCCCTCGCAGGAGCTCATACATTTGAATTCTGTACGGAGACAGATGTCCATACAGCATTCGAACAAAGTTTTTAACAAATCGACTTCTAAAACCAGGACTGGAATTGATAATATCAATCATACAAACTGTCAATTGCTTTTTATATAATATATATTGAGTATTACAGTAAAAGTAATGATGATTATTGCCTTTCGGTCCAAGGGTGGCAATATTTCAGAAACTGCGCAGGTTGTGAACTGTTTGCGTGCTGCTGTGGTGAAAGTGTATCGTGAGTGAAAAAATGGCACCACTGCAAATAAACAACATCGAAACTGCAAAGCACCGTTTGCCACTGATGTGAGAAGTGAATGTCATCTACGAAGGTGTGACAGGGTAGACCGACCCACTAAAGTCCCAGGGGAGAGGAGTTGCTACAGAGGAGAAGCTCATCTGCAGTACGCCAGTCCCTTAGGGTGAGCGATGGTGAGGTCACAGGGGCAGTTAACAGACCGATTGTTGCTATTGGTACTCACAGTTTTTATATACCCTGGGCAGGCGTACAGCAGTGATGGAGAGGCTGGCACATGGATCCTCTGGGGCACCCTCTGTATATAGGGGCCAGGCCGGATGGTAGGTGAGGTGCCCTGGGTGTTGCAGGTTTAGTGTGCCTGTGGCAAGATCCCTTATAGTTCGTGACGCCAGTGCCGGTAACGGTGGCACACCGATTTATTGTAGGAATAATTGAGGTACACACAGTTGAAGTGAACCAGAACTTCTGTTTACTGAACAGTTTAACTATATACAGGTTTCAGTTAGGTCCATATGCAGGGTCTTGATAACAGACAGGCTTTACAATAATGGCAGGCAAAGTCTTTGCAAGATACACAGAGGGAATAAATATTCACAGATCAGGATGTATTTTCTTCAGATCCTGTCTGGCTTTCTCCAAAGCCTGTATACCCTATTGCTGGCTTTATCCTTGGGTAGTGAAACCTTCCTCTGGTATAAATCCTCTTGCTGTAAATATCCTTCTGCCCTTCAGCTTTCTACTTGGCTGGATAAAGGTGGCTCTGCTCTGTACTCTGCAAGGTACTAGATATCTTCAGGAGGAAACTTCTTCTCCTGGATTAACTTCTGAGCTATCTTGCTCAGCACTTCAGCCAGGCTAGACTGCACTAACTAGCCTCCTGGACTAAACTGGACTGACTCTTTCCTGTCTGGGCCTAACTATATATACTAGGGGGTTCCCTAGCTCCCTCTACTGCCTAGTAGGAGGAACTACACCCCTAACGGGCCTGGTACACAGGAGATAATATGACCACATACATTAAAATGCAATACAAAATATAATGACCGTGTTCCACAGGAGGTGGAGAACAAAGTGACGCAATTGACCCTTGAGTAGTGCCCACATTTACATAGTGGGACACTACATACCCCGCTGCTTTGAGGTTGCCCATCCTCGGGCAACACAGGGGCCCGCCCTGCTGGAGACTGTAACCTGAAAGACAAAAATGCAAAGCAGGAATATACCACAATCAATACTTTTGAAATAACAATATATCAGGCAGCTTCGCTGGCAAAGGACAAATGCGGTGAAAGGGGCCGTCGTTTTCTTCACAGGATAAAACAGGGAACAGGGGCGCTGACCTGGTACAGCGTATCGGGAATAACCAGGATAGTTCATAATAATAAAATTGCAACAATAACAAGTTCCAAAAAGAGTCTGTACCCGGATCTTGTAGACAGTTAAACAGGAGTTTCCCGGGGTGAGGTACTCTGGTCAACAACATAGTCTCCGAATCTCTCAGAGACTCTTCTTGCCTTGGCTCAGGGGGGTCAGAGGGATCCACAGGCTCTGGAGCCCTTTCAGGTACACTCTGGGACAGGTGATACTGAGGTCGAGGACTAGCAGGAGCTGGAGCCGGTACCACCAAGTTCAACCAGTGTGTGAGGAACCAATGAAGTGGCTCCTTGTCATGTAACAGGTTCTCAACAGCCTGCATAGGATCAACAGGTTGGGCTGACAACTCTGGCTCAGGAAACTCCGGCTCAATGTCCACTGCTGCAGTTTCACCTTCTATGCAGGGCTTTAAACAGTTCCTGTGTACGATCTGGGAGCCTTTACCTTTCCTGGAAATTTGGTAAATGTGGGCCTCAGCATTAGGAATATCAGTTATGACATAGGGAGTCCTCTCCCACGTACTGTCCAGTTTACTGGTTCAGTGGTTATTCTTCAACCACACCACGTCTCCTATAGCCAGGGTTCCTGCATGGGCAACCAGGTCATAGTCTCTCTGTTGCCGCTCCCGGGCACTTTCCATGCGCTCCTGAACAATCTCTTTGGCATTAAGAAGACGTCTTTGATGCTCCACCACCCACTCAGTCTTTGGTAGTGCGTTGATGACGTTGTGTACTTGCACGTCCAGGGAGTGGTCGGCAGGCAGCCTCCCTTGATGGCTGAACATCAAATAGAAAGGCGTGTACCCGGTGGAGCAGTGGATTGTAATGTTGTACGTGTACATAAGCTGTGGCAGCAGAGTAGGCCAATCACCCCTCGTCTCAGGGGGTACTGCTCTCAACATTTCAATGACAGTTTGATTCATCTTTTTGCAGAGTCCGTTACCTTGCGGATGATAGGCCATGGTCCGGACTTTCTGGCAATTGTGGAGCAGGCACATCTCCTGGAACAACTGGGATTCAAACGCAGACCCCTGGTTGGTGAGTATTCTCTCTGGGGAGCCGTATGTCACCGCCAGACATTTGAGAAGCTCTGACAGACGTTCTTTGGAACCTCCTGCCTGAGGTTCTTTTGTTTTGCTTTTGTTTTATCATCTCGTTTCCCTCTCTCAGCTGTCATCTAGTTACACTGATTGCATCCCTTTAAATCCCCTCCCATACTGCATCACTTTGCGGTTTATACAACTTCCTGGAGTGTGCTGATGCTAGAAGCTGTTACTACTGCATCCACGAGATAAGTCTGTTTTCTTTATTTCTGTTTGCCTGTGGGCTTGATCCTAGGTGACCCTGACTCCCTCCGTATTAAGTGTAGGGAGCCGGTGGTCGTGTCCCCTCACTATTATAGGGTGTTCAGGTGCATACAGTCGAGGAACGAGGCTATGCAATTTTCTACCATTGAGATTTTTGCATAGGCTGAGCAGTAAGGGAGAGAACTAGGGCCCTTACAGGGCTTACCCTCCTGTTCCTTAGTTTTGGATCAAGTCAGTCGGATCTTCATTTGTGTCTTCTAGTTTTCTGTAACACCATCCGTAACACCGTAGGGCAGGAGGAAATGCTTCCAGAATGCTTCCGCCGCAGTCTTGGCTGTCAGGTCCTTCACGGGCACTGCGACAAGAAACTTAGTGAAGTGATCAATAATGGTCATGGCATAAGTATAACCTGAGTGACTTGGCTCCAACTTCACACAATCAATGGCAACAAGCTCCAGAGGAGTTTTACTCACGATAGGATGGAGAGGCGCTCTCTGGTCGTGGCATTCACTTCTCCCGACGGCACAGGCAGTACATTCCTGGCACTATTTTTCAATGTCTTATCTCATCCCAATCCAATAGAACCTTCTGCGAATGGTGGCCTCAGTTTTCTGCAAGCCGAAATGTCTGGACCGGTTGTGGTACATCTCTAATACAAGACTGGCGTCTCAACGTGGTATGAGGATCTGGTACACCCTATTGCAGGACACTGGATCCAGGCTCCTTCTTAGCAACAGGCCTTTTTGAAGGAAGAGTTGGTGGCGATGTCTCCACAGTTTCAATAGTTCTGGGTCTGCACTCTTCCTTAGCAGCTGAGTTATTTTCAGTGTGAACATTATCTTGTTGAGCAAATTTGTTGTAAAACGCCGGCATCTCCACTTCCTCCCAGGCGTCCTTTGGTTTGTCTGGTGCTTCTGTAGTGGGAAGCCGAGACAGGGCATCAGCATTATCATTTGAACGGCCTGCCCTGTATTTCACAGTAAAGTCATAGTTGGCAAGGCTCTAACTTGGCTGTATTCAGATGCGCCAGGGGATTGTTGTTAGTGAAGGCGACAACTGGAGTAGCAGCAAGGTAGTCCTTGAAGTCACAGCCCACACTAAAGCAAGGAATTCCAGCTTGAAGGAACTATAATTCTGATCATTTTTCTCAGTTCCCCTCAGGGATCTGTTGGCGTAGGCAATCACCCTTTCTTTGTTGTCCTGCACCTAAACCAACACGGCTCCCAGGCCTCTTTTACTGGCATCCGTCTAGAGGTGAAACGGCTTCTAATAATCCGGGTAACCCAGGACAGGGAGTTTGTCAGCTTTTTCTTTAGGAGTTGAAAGGCAATCTCCCATTCTTCATTTCATTCAATAGATAGGAGTCTTTGGACTCTTTTTGGGATGCCCCCTTAGGAGTTCCTGGATCGGATCCACAATCTGTGCAAAATGCGGGATGTAGCGTCTATAATATCCTGCAAATCTGAGGAAACTTCTCACTTCCTTCAAGGTGGTAGGAGTAGGCCAATTACGGACAGCAGCAAGTTTATCAGGATCAGGCTGGACTCCTTCTGCACTAACAACGTGTCCCAGGTACTTTACCGCTGGTTTCAGCAGATGGCACTTGGACGGCTTGATTTTAAAGCCATATTTAACGAGGACTTGAAACACTTCAGCCAGATGTTTTAAATGATCCTCATATGTCTTGGAGTAGATTTGAAGTCATCCAAGTATAGCAATACAGTCTTAAAGTTCTTATGGCCTAAACAACGCTCCATCAACCGCTGGGACGTCCCTGGAGCATTACACAGTCCGAAAGGCATGTAGTTGAATTCAAACAGGCCCATAGGCGTAGTGAAAGCAGTCTTTTCCCAGTCTTCCGGGGCCATAGGTACCTGCCAGTATCCACTGGTTAAGTCCAAAGTTGAGAAGTAGGCTGATGACCCCAGGGCAGTCAAAGACTCTTCAATGCGTGGCAACGGATAAGTGTCTTTGTGGGTAATTTGATTGATTTTTCTATAGTCCACACAGAACCTAATGCTGCTATCTTTTTTACGAACAAGAACTAGGGGCGCAGCCTAGGGACTATGACTGTCCCGGATTATATTAGAGTCCTTCATTTCCTGTATCATCTCTTTTACAGACTGGTACGTAGTAGGTGGTATAGGTCTTTATCTCTCCTTGATAGGAGGATGAGAGCCAGTGGGTATGGTGTGTTTGATTACACTGACCTCTCCATAGTCCGTGGAGTGCTTGCTAAAGGCCTTGTGGTGCTCTTTCACCAGATTCAGGACTCCCTCAAGTTGATCCTTCGGGGTGGATTTGTTCCCCACATGAAGTTCCTCCCACCAGGATACTGAAGAGGCGCTGGTAGGGGCGCTGCTGATCTGTGCGGTTTGAGACCTCTCCGTGACGGGCAGACCGATAACTTCCGGGAAGGATACCTGGAAAAGCTGAGCAACAGGGCAGTGCTTAGAGAGAGTAACAGGGTGATCACTGAAATTAATCAAAGGGACAGGCACTTTACCTTGAGATACAGTCACCAGACTCTTGGCTGCTCGCATGAAGGGATGATTCTCAATTTGGATAGGCTCCACCAGGGCTTGATAGTCTTGGCCCTGGATCCCTAGTACAGCACTGCACCACAGTATGATCTGGGAATTCGGTGGCAGGATTACCGGCCGGTTATCCCAGATCCGGGCAGTACAGATTTCTCTATTTCCATTTGCAAATTTTTGCTGAGCACACAGCACACTGATAGTCTTTTGAATGACTCTTTTAGAAGCAGGTGAAGCTGAAGGTATGGATTGGTTCAGTGCCTCAAGCACCTCGGAGTAACAATTTTTAAAGACATTAGTCCCTAAGATCACGGGGTGTCCCCCTTTATCTCCGGTTGCACCATAATCACACCTTGCTGTGGTAAGGTGGCTTCTCCCACCTGAAGGGTAGGTTCCCAGTACCCATGGACTTTCACCGGCTTGCCGTTGCTAGCAATGATATCCAGACAAGATTCCGGCGGCTGAGTGAGGAGACTTGAATCCCAGAATTTGTCAAAGGTAGGTCGTTGGATGGAGGTGACCTGAGACCCAGTATCCAGCAGGGCTTCAAAAGGTATCCCGTTAATGCATACCGTACAGACCAAAAGTTTGGACACACCTTCTCATTCAAAGAGTTTTCTTTATTTTCATGACTATGAAAATTGTAGATTCACACTGAACGCATCAAAACTATGAATTAACACATGTGGAATTATATACATAACAAAAAAGTGTGAAACAACTGAAAATATGTCATATTCTAGGTTCTTCAAAGTAGCCACCTTTTGCTTTCATTACTGCTTTGCACACTCTTGGCATTCTCTTGTTGAGCTTCAAGAGGTAGTCACCTGAAGTGGTTTTCACTTCACAGGTGTGCCCTGTCAGGTTTAATCAGTGGGATTTCTTGCCTTATAAATGGGGTTGGGACCATCAGTTGTGTTGTGGAGAAGTCAGGTGGATACACAGCTGATAGTCCTACTGAATAGACTGCTAGAATTTGTATTATGGCAAGAAAAAAGCAGCTAAGTAAAGAAAAACGAGTGGCCATCATTACTTTAAGAAATGAAGGTCAGTAGGTCCGAAAAATTGGGAAAGCTTTGAAAGTGTCCCCAAGTGCAGTCACAAAAACCATCAAGCGCTACAAAGAAACTGGCTCACATGCGAACCGACCCAGGAAAGGAAGACCAAGAGTCACCTCTGCTGCGGAGGATAAGTTCATCCGAGTCACCAGCCTCCGAAATCGCAAGTTAACAGCAGCTCAGATTAGAGACCAGGTCAATGCCACACAGAGCTCTAGCAGCAGACACATCTCTAGAACAACTGTTAAGAGGAGACTGTGTGAATTAAGCCTTCATGGTAGAATATCTGCTAGGAAACCACTGCTAAGGACAGGCAACAAGCAGAAGAGACTTGTTTGGGCTAAAGAACACAAGGAATGGACATTAGACCAGTGGAAATCTGTGCTTTGGTCTGATTAGTCCAAATTTGAGCTCTTTGGTTCCAACCACCGTGTCTTTGTGCGACGCAGAAAAGGTGAACGGATGGATTCTACATGCCTGGTTCCCACCGTGAAGCATGGAGGAGGAGGTGTGATGGTGTGGGGGTGCTTTTCTGATGACACTGTTGGGGATTTATTCAAAATTGAAGGTATACTGAACCAGCATGGCTACCACAGCATCTTGCAGCGGCATGCTATTCCATCCGGTTTGAGCTTAGTTGGACCATCATTTATTTTTCAACAGGACAATGACCCCAAACACACCTCCAGGCTGTGTAAGGGCTATTTGACCATGAAGGAGAGTGATGGGGTGCTGCGCCAGATGACCTGGCCTCCACAGTCACCGGACCTAAACCCAATCGAGATGGTTTGGGGTGAGCTGGACCGCAGAGTGAAGGCAAAAGGGCCAACAAGTGCTAAGCATCTCTGGGAACTCCTTCAAGACTGTTGGAAGACCATTTCAGGTGACTACCTCTTGAAGCTCATCAAGAGAATGCCTTGTGCAAAGCAGTAATCAAAGCAAAAGGTGGCTACTTTGAAGAACCTAGAATATGACATATTTTCAGTTGTTTCACACTTTTTTGTTATGTATATAATTCCACATGTGTTAATTCATAGTTTTGATGCCTTCAGTGTGAATCTACAATTTTCATAGTCATGAAAATAAAGAAAAATCTTTGAATGAGAAGGTGTGTCCAAACTTTTGGTCTGTACTGTATGTTGATTTTTGGGCGAGATCCTACGTATCTGGGCATCCAACTTGGATCCTTTGGATCTACTGTTCTACCTCCCGAGGGGCAGTCCTCGGCCTCGGGGTGGCCCGTTTAACTGCCAACACGTTGTCTCAGTATGGCCATATTTTTTACAATAGGTGCAGACAGGCTGCTTGCGATTCTTAGACTGGTAACTCAGTCGTCCATCGGGTTCTTTGGGGTATACCTCTTTATATGCAGGCAGGAGAAGCCTTTGAGGTAGGGGGCTTTCATCTTCCAATAACAATGTTTTTTTCTATTCCTCTATTTTCCTGCACACCTTTTCCAGGCTCTTAGTGAGATGGTTAACTTGCTCCATTAACGCCGCCACCACATCTGTTACTGGAGCCTGGGTGGCTTGACTGGCTCCGGACGGTCTCACATCAATAGTTTTTGGCTGGCAGGCCTGAGGTTCAAGGGAGACCGCTGGCCCTGTGGGCTGGTTTTGACCCAGGAAACTGATGGCCAGCTCTTTAAAGTCCAAAAACGCACAATTAGAGTGTTGGGTCGACAGCATTCTCAGCTGGCCCTTTAAGTGCTCAGCGTTTACATCCGCAATGAACTGCTCTCTCAGAGTCCGGTCCTGGTCCTCAGCCTCCCAGGGGTCCACCTGGACCACGGCCCTCAAGGTCTCATGCAGGGACAAAGCAAAATCACAGAGTGACTCGCCGGGCTGTTGCTTCCGGCTAAAAAAATCGCATCTTAACTTCCGACACCGTCCTGGCTTCAAACGTGGTGCCGAGGCGATCAAAGATCTGTTCCATGTTATTTTTTTGGGAGCTGGGCCATGACATGACTTCCCAGCGGCCCCTTCTAACTGCGCTAAGAGAATCTCCATCTGATGCTCAGTGGAGATAGTATAGAGCCGGAATAAAGCCAGGATCTGGTCTTTAAAGTATGTTCTCAGCTGCGTGAATTACAGAAGACTTGTTGGGGGCCACCTGCCCCGTTTCCTCAGAGGCGGACATGGCGTGGTCTATGGAGGCAAGTCCTATAGGCAGACTCACGCTGGACTTCGCTCTCTAGGCCGTTGCTAAGGGTGACCACGGAGAGGGTATGGCCCTTTAAGAAGCAGAGGAGCAGGCCAAAATCCGAATTGGGTTTTCCCCTGGATCAAGTCCTTTATTACTAACGAGGGACCTTCCCCCAGTCTCCCAGAAAGGATCGGAATCTTCCCGGTACTTAAATACAAAGGAATCGGTTAATACCGAAAGTTTACTCACTCCGGTGACGCGCAGACCAAGTCTCGATTACGTTGTGCGGAGGTCCCACGCGCAGCGTCAGGAAATGGGTGCAGCCTCTTTGAGCTTCAGGATTCAAGGTAAGGGGGTATCTTCTTTGCAGGGAGGGCAGTACCTTCTTTTCCTTTTCGCGCCAAGCGGACACAACGATGGCGCAACGATTATCCAGTCAGCTTAGGAGGCCATCTTTAAGCATAATGCTATCAATTCACTGACAGCAAGTGGTGACTCAGAAATTCACAAACAGTCCTCAATGTACAGTTTAACTCCGTGATTTTCACAGTTCTTTGGCCCCAAAATTTTGGATTAAACGGATAGGGCAATTTATCACTTGGTGGGCAATTCTGGCACACAGTTTAGATTCCACTATGGCGTAGAAATATTCGCAATTCTGTTCATGACGCCAAAATATGCAGTACGCCAGTCCTTAGGGTGAGCGATGGTGAGGTCACAGGGGCAGTTAACAGACCGAGGGTTGCTATTGGTACTCACAGTTTTTATATACCCTGGGCAGGCGTACAGCAGTGATGGAGAGGCTGGCACATGGATCCTCTGGGGCACTCTCTGTATATAGGGACCAGGCCGGATGGTAGGTGAGGTGCCCTGGGTGTTGCAGGTTTAGTGTGCCTGTGGCAAGATCCCTTATAGTTCGTGATGCCAGTGCCGGTAATGGTGGCAAACCGATTTATTGTAGGAATAATTGAGGTACACACAGTTGTAGTGAACCAGAACTTCTGTTTACTGAACAGTTCAACTATATACAGGTTTCAGTTAGTTCCATATGCAGGGTCTTGATAACAGGCAGGCTTTACAATAATGGCAGGCAAAGTCTTTGCAAGATACACAGAGAGAATTAACACTCACAGATCAGGCTGTATTTTCTTCAGATCCTGTCTGGCTTTCTCCAAAGCCTGTATACCCTATTGCTGGCTTTATCCTTGGGTAGTGAAACCTTCCTCTGGTATAAATCCTCTTGCTGTAAATATCCTTCTGCCCTTCAGCTTTCTACTTGGCTGAATAAAGGTGGCTCTGCTCTGTACTCTGCAAGGTACTAGATATCTTCAGGAGGAAACTTCTTCTCCTGGATTAACTTCTGAGCTAACTTGCTCAGCATTTCAGGCAGGCTAGACTGCACTAACTAGCCTCCTGGACTAAACTGGACTGACTCTTTCCTGTCTGGGCCTAACTATATATACTAGGGGGTTCCCTAGCTCCCTCTTCTGCCTAGGAGGATGAACTACACCCCTAACAGGCCTGGTACACAGGAGATAATATGACCACATACATTAAAATGCAATACAAAATATAATGGCCATTTTCCACAGGAGGTGGAGAACAACGTGACCCAATTGACCCATGAGTAGTGCCCACATTTACATAGTGGGACACTACACATCACCAACATGAACTGGGGGCTACCTGAGGTGTGTCTAAAACAACAGTTCTGAAGCAGACAGATGGTCACTGCACCGTTGCTATTGAAGTTGCATAGTTACATTGGTAGAAAAGGCTTCAATTTCCACACCAGTATTGGAATTGGACTGCCACTGATTGTAAAAAGGGTTGTCTTCTCCAATAAGTCATGTTTTCTGCTTCAACGAATGGATGAACATTGTTGTGTTAGGAGAGAAACATCAGAGAACAAACACCTTGCAACCACTGCTGGAAGAACACAAGCTGGTGGTAGCAACAAAGATTTAACTGCTGCTATTGATTTCAGTGGTAACTACTGTATAATTTACTTTGCCCTAAGCTTCCCTTAGTGGTGGACAGTTTTACAATATATAGTGTAATGGGAAGCACCTCACTAGTGTTTAGCAAAGCGAGCTTTGGATGCTTTAAAACGTAAAAATAATACTGATAGGAGATTCATCTCCGTACGGTATTAGAATGTATGGACTCCGATGAGCCGAAGTAAGATATTTACTAGTCGGAACTGAAGCCAAGATTGGTTTCAAGTTTTAAAGTGGTTTCCCTCTTTAAAAATCAACTACCAAAGTTATTCAACGAAGTCACATCGGAGCCCATCCATTCTAATACTATACAGAGACAAATCTCTGTACTGTATTCTGAAGTTTTGAACAAAGTGACTTTGGATGAAGGATCCGAAGCTCGCTTCGCTCAACACTACACCTCACACAAATTATTATTTATAGAACAAGTGTTTTTTCTACTTTTTACAACACAAAAGTCAAGTAAAGTGGGTGAGACAGAGCTCCCTTTTTTCACATAACAAAAAATTCATAAATTGGACAGAAGCCTCCCTGTAGGCTAAGTTTTGCTGTGGGGCCCCATAAGATCTGTGTACACCCCTGACTGGGCTTATGGGAAGATAATCTTAAAGGGTTTCTGTCACCTGAAAAATGGGTATTAAGCTGGCTGACATTAGCGATGTGCTAATGACAGCTGAACATAACTATATTAGTGCCATCTCACTGCCTAAAGCCTTTATTGAGGAAAACTGTAAGCCTTTATTGAGTTTCTACTGTAAGGTTTCATCAGGGGGGCTTCAAATGGGACATGGCATCTAAAAACCAGTTCAGCAAAATCTGCCTTCTCCAAAGCCATACGGCGCTCCTTTTATTCTGCGCCCTGCAGTGTTCCCCTGCCATTTGTTTGTCACCTAACATCACATAAAGTGCAACACCAAGAAATCTTAAAAAGGTGTATGCCCCGCAAAACAGTACCAATCAAACTGTCACCTCATCCTTCAAAAAATGAGAACCTAATTAAGACAATCGGTAAAAAAATAAAAAAAAGCTATGGCTCTTAAACTATGGAGAAACTAAAACAGCATTTTTTTTGTTTCAAAAATGCTATTATTGTGTAAAACTTTAATAAATAAGAAGTATACATATTAGGTATTGCCACGTCCATAACAATCTGCTCTATAAAAGTGTTGCATGCCCTAACCTCTCAGGTGAACGCTGTAAAAATAAATAAATAAATAAAAACTGTGCTAAAACAACCAATTTTTTGGTCACCTTGCCCCATAAAGAGCAATAATGAATGATCAGAAAATCATATGTAACCAAAAATGGTACCACTAAAAATGTTAACTCTTCCTGCAAAAAACGAGCCACTGCACAAGACGATCGGCAGAATTTTTTTTTAAAATTACGTTCAGAAAATGGAGACACAAACATAATTTTTTTTCCAAAAATGCTATAATATGTAAAATTGAAGCAAACAAACAAAGAAAGTAGACATATTTGATATAATTGTGTCCGTAACAACCTGCTATACAAAAATAGCACATGATCTACCCTGTCAGAGGAATGTTGTAAAAAATAAAAACAGTGCCAAAACAGGCATTTTTAGTTACCTTGCCTCACAAAAAACTTAATATAGAACAATTAAAAATCATATGTACCCCAAAATAGTACCAATAAAACTGTCCCCTTATACCCTAGTTTCCAAAATGCGATCACTTTTTGGGAGTTTCTACTGTAAGGTTTCATCATGGGACATGGCATCTAAAAACCAGTTCAGCAAAATCTGCCTTCCCCAAAACCATACGGCGCTCCTTTCATTCTGCGCCCTGCAGTGTGCTCTTACATCAGTTTACGACTACATGTGGGGTAGAACCGTAGTACTAAAACCGTATGTAAACCGCAGAATCAGGGTAATAAATATTGAGTTTTGTTTGGCTGTTAACCCTTGATGTGTTAAAGAAAGAAAAAAAAAGGATAAAAATGGAAAATCTGCCCAAAAAAGTGAAATTTAGAAATGTCATCTCAATTTTAATTTAATTCTTGTGGAACCCCTAAAGGGTTAACAAAGTTTGTAAAATCAGTTTTGAGTAATTTGAGGGGTGTAGTTTCTACAATAGGGTCATTTATGGGGGGTTTCCACTATTTAACCCCACAAAGTGCCTTCAGACCTGAACTGGTCTTTAAAAAGTGGGTTTTGGGAAGTTTCTTAAAAATTTTAAGAATTGCTTCTAAAATTCTAAGCCTTCTAATGTCCTAAAAAAATAAAATTAAATTTACAAATTGATGCCAACATAAAGTAAACATATGGGGAATGTTAAGTAATACATATTTTATGAGGTATCACTTTCTGAAATAGAAATTTTGAAAATTGCGAATTTTTCTAAATTTTTGGTACATTTTGGAATATTTTATAAATAAAGGTGAAATATATCGACTCAAATTTACCACTGTCATGAAGTACAATGTGTCACGAGAAAACATTCTCAGAATGGCTTGGATAAGTAAAAGCATTCCAAAGGTATTACCACAAAAAAGGACATTTGTCAGATTTGCACAATTAAGCCTTGTCTGGAAGAAAGGGTAAATGGCCTGGTTGTGAAGTGGTTAATGCAACTGTGAGGAGGTTAAAGGTGTATACTTGAGCTAGGGTAACATCTTTTTTTGTTGTTGCTTTCCACAGATGATTGGTGATAAATTAAATCAACAACAATTATTTGTGAATTATAAATTCAATTTATTGAAATAACAGTATCATAATAGAGATTGAATGAAAGTCTGTATTTTCATGTAATGATTCTTCCACCATGTACAGAAAACATTTTACATCAGATATAGAAATGTGCGTACACATGCAAATCAGCAGATGGCATACCGTACCTGCAACCTGTGCTACTGCAAAGGGGTCCAGTAAGTACGGAGGCCCCATTATAACACTAAAAGCATATTCCTACTAGTTATCAGAGTGTATGAGAGGGAGGGAGTTAATGGGTGTCATGAATCATATGAACTAGTAGAGCTCTGTCATGAGCTATAGGAGGTCCAGAGGCCCCTATACCATTGCACAAGAGCCCTCTGGTGTCTGTCTATCCAAAATAGTACTACGACATCATTAAACATAAGCTGGAAATGCATCTGAAGAATGAAGGTTCCTTAGTCTGGTTGCATGATTAGTAGATCATAATACTCCGAATTCTGAAACAAGAAGAAGGAGAAAATAATTATAGATTGTACAATCAATGTATGCGACCCCTGTTAGAGGGGGGTCAAAAGTTATCTGAAAAGAGCACATCATTGTTGCTGCTTTGCAATCCGTGAGCAAGGAATGCTATTTAGGCTTGTAGTACTTCATGATAAACTCTTGGAAAACAATCAATGCAGAAGCTTAATGAACATCTTATGTCATTATGCGCTTCACTGAGATTAAAGGGGTTTGTTTGAGCTGTTTTCTAGTTGTTGAGGGCCTGTTTAAATAATAAAAATACTTTACCAAGCCTCCTCCAATCCAGCACAGCGGCTCTGTCCTCTCCCCTGGGCTGAAATAGTGTATTCGCTGCAGCCTTATACCACTGCAGCCAATCACTGGCCTCAGTGTTTCTGTACCATGTACTGCTGCAGCCAAAGCCAATATGTCCTGGCTGTAGTCTGACAGAAAGGACAGAGTGGTGGCGCTAGATCGGAGGGAGTTTGGGATGGCACAGCAAGTTAGGCTACCAGCATATGGTGAAAAAAATGATGATGGAAAAAAAAAGAACTCATCCTCTTTAACCAATGTCTAAAACTGCAAGGTTTGTGTTTAAATATATTTATCTAATAATAAAAATAGGTAAAATAGTGGGGCTCGTCCCCTCCCTTTCAGAATTGGAGATAGCATGGAGCCAAACTTTGAAATGTCATAGTGATATATCCAAGGTTTTGATCAGACCCCCAATATCCAAAGTAGATTTCAAAGTGCTAAAACCCCATATTAGTCCTCAAAGTGGCATCCTTACAGTGACTCCCATGTATGTATACCCTATACTTCATGATGCTACACAGATATTGAGATTATATAGTACTATCTGTCCATCTAGTACTCATTTATGTATACTTTTGTTACTTTTAATGTACTCACCCTGATCCATTGCGTATCAGTTCAAATGCTTCATTGATTTGATCCAGTTTTAAGTGCTTGCTAATCAAGTGGTCCAGGCTGATTTTTTTATTCATATACTGTTCCACCAGTTTTGGGATATCAGTCACACCCTTGTAGCCTGTGCAAATAAATATAGTTTTAAATGTATTTTCTGTATTATTAATTATCGGTAACATATCATGCTTAACCCAATGTATGAGTTACACCCATTTCTATAGTTTGAGGCTCACATACATGGATATTTTTTCCTTATAAAAGGTATCTTTAGCCTCTTTTCCACTTCACATAAAAGGCTCAATTTTGCATGACTCCATCCTGTTTTCCACTAGTCCAGTGTTGCAGATAGTAAATGGTGCTTTTTTGGTGCTATATCAAAGGAGGTTCAAAGCATGTTACGCCAGTACCATGAAGGTCACTTGACCACACTGCTAACTAGTAATTGGCCTGAGAGAATTGTCATCACACTGCTACCAGCTACAGTACCATATCCACAGTGGAAAGTAAACTACCTGCTGCCAAAAGGAGGTAGAGCAGGGTACAGCTGGTATCATGCAGCAGAAATGCACCTTTACAAACCACTAGAATGGCAATAGCCAAATGTTTCATAAAGCATAGTCAGCTGAATTGCATATTTGGATATTCCCCATAAGGTTTTCCATCTTTGTAATGCTAGATTTATATTATGTTTAAAATTTGGGACACTAAACTAATTGTGAATAAAAACTGAATGCAATGATGTGCAGATGGCAAATGTCAATATTTTATTTGTAATAGAACGTAGATGACAGATCAAACCTTTAATCCGAGTAAATGTATCATTTTAAAGGAAAAATAAGTTGATTCAAATTTTCACGGTGTCAACAAATCCCCAAAAAGTTGGGACAAGTAGCAATAAGAGGCTGGAAAAAGTAAATTTGAGCATAACGAAGAGCTGGAAGACCAATTAACACTAATTAGGTCAATTGGCAACATGATTGGGTATAAAAAGAGCTTCTCAGAGTGGCAGTGTCTCTCAGAAGCCAAGATGGGTAGAGAATCACCAATTCCCACAATGTTGCGCAGAAAGATAGTGGAGCAATATCAGAAAGGTGTTACCCAGCGAAAAATTGCAAAGACTTTGCATCTATCATCATCAACTGTGCATAACATCATCCGAAGATTCAGAGAATCTGGAACAATCTCTGTGCGTAAGGGTCAAGGCCGTAAAACCATACTGGATGCCCGTGATCTCCGGGCTCTTAAACAACACTGCACCACAAACAGGAATGCTACTGTAAAGGAAATCACAGAATGGGCTCAGGAATACTTCCAGAAACCATTGTCAGTGAACACAATCCACCGTGCCATCCGCCGTTGCCAGCTGAAACTCTACAGTGCAAAGAAGAAGCCATTTCTAAGCAAGATCCACAAGCTCAGGCGTTTTCACTGGGCCAGGGATCATTTAAAATGGAGTGTGGCAAAATGGAAGACTGTTCTGTGGTCAGACGAGTCACGATTCGAAGTTCTTTTTGGAAATCTGGGACGCCATGTCATCAGTTCAGAAGCCTGCATCTCTGATGGTATGGGGTTGCATGAGTGCGTGTGGCATGTGCAGCTTGCATGTCTGGAAAGGCACCATCAATGCAGAAAAATATATTCAGGTTCTAGAACAACATATGCTCCCATCCAGACTTCATCTCTTTCAGGGAAGACCCTGCATTTTTCAACAAGATAATGCCAGACCACATTCTGCATCAATCACAACATCATGGCTGCGTAGGAGAAGGATCCGGGTACTGACATGGCCAGTCTGCAGTCCAGATCTTTCACCTATAGAGAACATTTGGCGCATCATAAAGAGGAAGGTGCAACAAAGAAGGCCCAAGACGATTGAACAGTTAGAGGCCTGTATTAGACAAGAATGGGAGAGCATTCCTATTTCTAAACTTGAGAAACTGGTCTCCTCGGTCCCCAGACGTCTGTTGAGTGTTGTAAGAAGAAGGGGAGATGCCACACAGTGGTGAAAATGGCCTTGTCCCAACTTTTTGGGGATTTGTTGACACCATGAAATTCTGATTCAACATATTTTTCCCTTAAAATTGTACATTTTCTCAGTTTAAACTTTTGTTCCGTGATTTATGTTCTATTCTGAATAAAATATTAGAAGTTGGCACCTCCACATCACTGCATTCAGTTTTTTTTCACGATTTGTATAGTGTCCCAACTTTTTGTATTTTTAATTATTTTTTGCACCATGATAGCGCTTCCAGTTTACATATACATATCCAGCTTGTGCTTAGGTAAAACCTTTACAGAGGACAGTTTGGGTATAGACAGAAACTAGGATAAAGATACCGTTCCTGTATTGAAATTGATGAATCCAACATATCAGGGTCATCTGATCAGGACAGGTCCCATGTTTATGTCCCCACATGCCAATCTAGTCTATTAGCTGCAGTGCAAAGCCACCAACAGGCCGCAACTCTCCCTCTGGTGGATTCAGGCCGTTCTCATATTACATGTCATAGATGACTTTTCAAATAATTTACCTCCATATACAGATCCTTTCAGTGAACGTCCTGTGAGAAGCAAACCTGGACTCAAGTTAAGTGTCTCCGTAGGAGATGGCACACCTAGGATCACAGCAACCCCATTACTTAGGTACGTGGATTGAAGAGCAGTCATCTAAAAACAAAATGTAGACCATCAATGGTATTATGTTTTTAAGGAACCATTTCACAGTTTTTCTGCCGTTAACAAGCGTCTATCTACTATAATTTACCATGTTGATCGGTACTCATTACGTGCCCTGTACTACATGTGCCAATTATCATTAGCATTGGAATAAACAATCCAGAAAAGGGTTATCTGGGTAAAGATAATAATCCTATCTTCAGGATAAGTCATCATTATCACTTTGGCCGGGGTCCTAGTTCTGACACCCCCACTGATTAGCTATTTCAGGGAGCCGTACATCGTATAGTGGCAGGGCAATTCCTGGATAACCCCTTTAATGTGATCCCCACACATTCACCCTTATACCGTTTGCATTTGATGTCAGCGCATCCCCTATATACATGATGGGGTGTGCTGCCAACAATTGCTTATTTTTAATGCCCCATATAAGATATTTCCCGCCAACAAACATGCTCATCTGGAGCATGATCTGGAGCATGATTGCATGAGGGTATAGTCAGGCGAATAAACATATGCTCGAATGTTCATTTTCAATCATCATGTAAAAGCGCCTTTATTTGATAAGTATAAGAATATATTTGACCTTATAGAAATGTTCATGTCTTGTATTGATTGACCTGTGAGTGTGGAATATGAAAAGGAGGTAGTTCTTCATCACACCATTTCTTCGTCATACTATTTTCTACTTACCATGGTGTCAATGTATCCTGCACATTCAATGGCAAAGTCTACTCCTCCATCAGTCATCTCACAAATGACCTCATGAACGGGTTTCTTGTAATCCTTTGGGTTTATGCACTCAGTGGCACCCATTTGGATGGCTTTTGGATACTTGTCTTTATGTGTACCTACTCCAATGATTCGTGAGGCTCCTGCATCTTTGCATCCTGCTATTGCTGAAAAGCCAACACCTCCCAAACCAAAAACAGCACAGGTAGAGCCCTTTGTCACCTGAGAAGGGGAAAATAACAGATAATTTTAAACATTTAATGATATTGGAAATGTATAATTAGACAGGAATGTAAGGAGTAAGTGGGCTCATGTGTTCAGCTTGAATCACTTTTGTTTTCTTGCTCTACAACTAATTAGTAGGCACTTATGCCCTCTACTGTTCCTAATACCATAGGTCTCAGGCACACAACAGAGCCATTTACCATTGTGTACCGGTATTTGATGCCATAAGTCATGTTTGGCTTGAACATTTCTGCCTTCTCTTCTACCCTTCTGCTTGTTTCCTCCTTACATGCAAAAATACATATTATACATCAGGCAGTATATATAAAAAAAGAAGTATCTTGACTGAATGTGTCTAAAAACACTTCTGTTGGACTGATGTATGCCAAAAGATGGTCATTTTAGCATATGATCCTCACATTTCCGTAGCATACAAACAGTTTTTATGAAATAAAATGTGTCTATTAAAATTCTTACCTTAGCTGTGTTTACAGCTCCACCATACCCAGTTGCAAATCCACAGCCTATAAGACAAACTTCAACAGGGGCATGGCAATTCACTTTGGCAACGCAAATGTCAGACAAAACCGTGTATTCAGTAAATGTGCTTGTGTGGAAATACTGATAAATTGGCTTACCTTTACAGGTAAATCTAGTTGTGCCATCTGCCATCACTCCTGAGAGGGCGGAGAACCCAAACCTATTAGGAGAGAAGATCGGAAAAAAAAATATGAAATATTTCCTGTGATAATCATCTAAAGAACTGACACTGAAAGAGGAATATTCTGGTTTCAACAAATAAAACTCTTTGTATTGCAAAATGGTGTGATGTTTTCCAATATACGGTGCTTTGTGGATCAGTTCCTCATGGTTCTCCAAAGCCCTGCTTACCATCAACCATATGGAATTGATACAGGCAGTATATTCGAAAATTAGTAGAGCTATTCATTGTGCAATAAAGACTCTTTAGTTGCCAAAATCTGAATGCCCCTTTAACAAAGTTCTAATATTTTAAACTTAGATGTGGACTTTAAGATCACCCCTAATATTGTATTCACAAATCTGGCAAGTAAAATAGGAAAAAGAAATCTAAGCAAACACAAAGCATTGTATTCATCAGAAGAATGAATGCCATGTCCATCAAACAAGCCGGTGTCTTAAAGGAATAGTCTACCTATCCCCTTTTAATGCATGTTTTTCTAATAATTAGGGTGGGTTCGCACTAGCGTTATGGAGTCTATTATGGCTTTCCGTTATAACAAGGTTATAACGGAACATAACAGAATGCATAAGACGGAAGGGCGGATGCCCATAGACTTGCATTATGACGGAATGCAAAACGGACGCCATTAAAAGGCATTCCGTTTGCTCTCTGTCCTAATAGAAGTCTATAGGAATAAAAACGGATCCGTCTGGTTCCCGTTATGCAAGACGGAAAACAAAGTCCTATCGACAGGACTTTGTTTTCCGTCTTGCATAACGGGACCCAGACGGATCCGTTATGTTTTCCTATAGACTTCTATTAGGACGGAGCAAAATGGAAGGCCTCTTAAAGGCTTCCATTTTGCATTCCATCCTATGGATTCCGTTATGTTCCGTTAAAACCCTGTTATAACAGAAAGCCATAACGGACTCCATAACGCTAGTGTGAACCCACCCTTACTCCTATGCAAGTCATGGATGCAGGGAAAGTAGATGATTCAGATGTCATGGATCTCTGCAGTGTGTAACTGTGCTGTGCTATTTCTTACTCAGCATTAGACAGATACAGTGGCATTTGGACATGGCGTTATATAAGAGCTTATTTGCATTTCCTCTATTTTAGCCAGATCTGCACAAACACTCCGTAGATTTAACTACTATGTAAAGAGGACATATCACCAGTGATGGCCAGTTCGCATTGTTCGACCACGAACATATGCTGGCTGCCTTCTTTTTTCACAAGTCCGGCGAGGCACAGGTAAGCCCTTACCTGTGCCTGTGCCGGTCTGAAAACAAATGCGGTCACCGGGAGCAGGCAGTTCTGAGAACAGCCCGATGAAGGCCCCCGGTGGCTGTTCTCGGAACTGCCTGCTCCCATTGACCGCACTTGTTTTCAGACCGGCTCGTGCACAGGCACAGGTAAGGGCTTACTGTGCCTCGCCGGACTTGTGAGAAAAGATGGCAGCCCGCATGTGTTCGCGGGCGAACAATGCGAACTGGCCATCACTGCATATTACCTCTCCTGATGTGTCTGTTTCAGAAAAGACTTGCATTTCCCATGAACTAATGGTTCTAGTTTATCTGGACTGAGTCATTCCGGTGTTATTTCTCCTGTATATTTATGTATGAAGTGACAACTAGGCATGTCCCAACACAGTCTGACACTGCCCAGTCAGTGCTGTGTAGGGACAGACCCCGAACTGGTAACGCCCTGTAAATATACTCTATAATTGGCTTTTCATGAAGAATTCAAGTATTTACTATAAATTGACAAGTCAGGGGAAGTGACGGGTGCTCTTTAAGGGCACATCCACATTAGCATTGTATGTAGTAGGTTTTTGTGAAACAATTGATCAGTCAACATATTCTATTGATTTCAGTGGCAGAAACTGATGCTGATGTGCATTAAATTGAAGCAAGCAACAGTGTAGTTATAACCCAAGAATACTATTCAATGGGGTAACTTCACTTATAGTCGTACACATTTTATACACAATAAACCTACTCAAATTTTTCACACAGGTTACAGTTTGCGGTTTTGCAACTTCTGCAGGATCCACATTGTGGGACAAACAGCGGGATGACTTTGTCACCTATGAAGAACACAATGGAGACAGTCTTAGCATATGTTCATTACTGGACAAGGGTAATGAAGATCATTGCAGTGGTTTTGATCGTCTTACATTTTGCATCAGGTTTTACACTGTTTACACTATTATTGAATATTTTGCAAGTTTCAGCCCTTTTTCTTATTTTATTGCGTCACAATATTGAATCCCAATGCCTCTGACAAAGCCACAACAACGATCAACACATCGCATGAATCTAATCCTGATCATCAGCTATGGAACACTTTTGAAGGCAGAGGATAAAATGATTGCAGTACAAAACACAGAAATCCTAGAGGATAACTTGCTGCCATCTTCAAAAGAACAGCAGCTTGGGAGAAGAAAAAATCTGCAAATCAGTGTGCCCCATTTACTAAGGCGGTCTAATATTTCGAGGGTGTAGGCTTCCAGCAGGCTGTCTGAGGATCACACTGAGGGACGTTTCCTATTGTGGCGTAAAAAAGGCACAAATTGTGGCGCACACTATAATTGCACAATAATTTACCACTTTTCACTTCTCGTCACTTTTTTAAAAGTTAGTGAGTAAAGTGAGCAGGGCTTAGAACGAGGGGACTCCGCAGCCCTCTAGATTTACTATAATTTACACTTATTCCTGTTGATCAGTGTCAATGAAAACCACAACCACAATGATGTTATTGCTCTGCCATATGCATATATTAGCTTCAGTACAACACATTACTTCTCACCCACCTGGTTTAACAATGGTGACTCCCTGACCAATGCTTTCAACCACTCCAACAGCTTCATGACCCAGGATCACTGGGAACTTGGTTGCTATTATTCCATTAAGTGCACTGTTATCAGAGCCGCAAATACCAGAAGAAATTATCTGTGTACAATGGAAAAAATACAAAATATTTTACAATTTTTTCAAAACTGTAGTGAACAACAGCACAGACCGGACAAGTCCCACACAGATCTTTTTTGGACAACACACTTTGTAATATCTAAGACTTAATTGTCTTCATGAGAATGCCCCTTCAGTCTAAATTGGTGAAATTCTGTGCTGATGTACCGTATTATTAATGCATTTTTTAAAAGATCCATCTTTTTAGAGATTCAAAACTTCAAATTATAAAGCCTCTACCAGGGCTTACTACACAGCTCAGAATAAAACAGTATGAAATGACAGCATGAACTGTAAAAATATATACCGGTACACACGCAGATGTAGCCAGATTTATCTTGACTCATTTTAATGTGATTTGCTGTATTTCTGCTACATGATTTTGTTGTATTGACGTGTTAAGCCAGTCAAAAGTATCAGGACACCATTCTTGCTCATTGAATTCAGCTGTTTCATTTATTCCCATTACCACAGGTGTATAAAATCCAGCACATGCAGTCTGCCTTTACAAACACTTGTGAAAAAAGTGGATCATTCTAAAGAGCTCCCTGGACTCAAGAATGATACTGTAATAGGACGCCACCATTGTAACAAGTCCGTTTGTGAAATGTCTTCTATCCTAATCCACAATCACCTGTGGTACTATTGCAACATGGAAGGAAGGTTTAGGAACCCCAGCAACTCAGCCACAAGGTGGCAGACCATGTAAAATGACAGAGCACGGTCGTAGTACTGCAGAGCATAGTGTGCAAGATTTGACAATGCTCTGCTGACTCCATAGCTGCAGAGTTCAATACCACCTCTAGCATTAACATCAGCACTGTGAGTATATTGCCCATTTGTCAGGTAAATTTGGAATAAATGACTCATACGGTAATGTGTTGGGTCCATGTTCATATGTACCTGTATGGATCCGCAAAACACGGACACCGGAAATGTGCGTTCTGCATTTTGCGGACCGCACATCACTGACACTAATAGAATATGCCTATTCTTGTCCGCAATTGCAATCAAGAATAGGACATGTTCTATTTTTTTCGGGAATGGAATTGCGGACCCGGAGGTCCCCATAGAAATGAATGGGTCCGCAATTCCATTTCGCAAAATGTGGAACGAAATTGCGGACGTGTGAATGGGGCCTTAGTCACAGTTACATAGTTGATAGGGTTCAGAGGCACAAGTCTATCATGTCCAATCAAGTCATGAATGTAACTCTAAATCACTATGAGGTAAGTAACCCAAAATAGTTACTATGTTACTCAACATATAATGTACACCTAAAGGGGTCGTCAACATTCAAATTGGTGGGAGTTTAACCCATGTGATACCTATTAATTGTTAGAGCAAAGTAGCAGCTGTGGTGAACCCATCTCTTGTTGGTTTGACTTTTGCTGGAAGTTTGTGGTTACTATTTTCAATGCTTACCAGACCACCGGAATTTCTAGACTACAAGGTTTTTTACCTAAATTTTTATGGCATGGGTAGACTACTGTTCTCAGAAAGATTATCAAATTTGGGGTTATTTAGTTTAGAAAAGTGATCATGTTTTTCAATATATGTAAGAAGTATACAGAGATTTCTGCCATGATCTTCAGTTTTAATACTCAACGCTATGCTATGTAAGAGCAGTGAGACCATGGAACTCTCGGCCAGAGAAGAAGGTGATGGTGAATTCACTAAATGAATTACAGTCATGTGAAAAAATTAGGACACCCTTTGAAAGCATGTGGTTTTTTGTAACATTTTTAATAAAAGGTTATTTCATCTCCGTTTCAACAATACAGAGAGATTAAAGTAATCCAACTAAACAAAGAAAACTGAAGAAAAGTCTTTTCAAGATCTTCTGTAAATGTCATTCTACAAAAATGCCTATTCTAACTGAGGAAAAAGATAGGACACCCTTGCCCCTAATAGCGAGTGTTACCTCCTTTGGCTGAAATAACTGCAGTGAGACGGTTCTTGTAGCCATCTACCAGTCTTCGACATCGGTCTGAGGAAATTTTACCCCACTCCTCAATGCAGAACTTTTTCAGCTGTGAGATGTTTGAGGGGTTTCTTGCACGTACAGCCCTTTTCAAGTCACCCCACAGCATCTCAATGGGATTCAAATCTGGACTTTGACTTGGCCATTCCAGGACTCTCCATTTCTTCTTTTTCAGCCAATCTTTGGTTGATTTACTAGTATGTTTTGGGTCATTGTCATGTTGCATGGTCCAGTTCCGCTTCAGCTTTAATTTTCTAACTGATGGTCTCACATGTTCTTCAAGCACCTTCTGATACACAGTAGAATTCATCGTGGATTCTATGATGGTGAGCTGACCAGGTCCTGCTGCAGCAAAGCAGCCCCAAACCATGACACTTCCACCTCCATGCTTCACAGTTGGTATGAGGTTCTTTTCTTGGAATGCTGTGTTTGGTTTACGCCAAACATGTCCTCTGCTGTTGTGTCCAAATAATTCAATTTTGGACTCATCTGTCCAAAGAACATTATTCCAGAAGTCCTGGTCTTTGTCAACTTTATCTCTGGCAAATGTCAGTCTGGCCTCGATGTTTCTCTTGGAAAGCAAAGGTTTCCTCCTTGCACACCTCCCATGCAAGTTAAACTTGTACAGTCTCTTTCTGATTGTAGAGGCATGTACTTCTACATCAACAGTAGCCAGAGCCTGCTGTAGTTCTCGAGATGACACTTTAGGGTTTTTGGAGACCTCTTTTAGCATCTTGCGGTCTGCTCTTGGGGTGAACTTGCTGGGGCGACCAGTCCTGGGCATGTTGGCAGTTGTTTTGAAAGCCCTCCACTTGTAGACTATCTTCCGGACAGTGGAATGGCTGATTTCAAAATCTTTTGAGATCTTTTTAAATCCCTTCCCAGACTCATAGGCTGCTACAATCTTTTTTCTGAAGTCCTCTGACAGCTCTTTTGCTCTCACCATGGTGCTCACTCTCACTTCAACAGTCAGGAGCACACCAAACTAAATGTCTGAGGTTTAAATAGGGCAAGCCTCATTCAACATGCAGAGTAACGATCTACTAATTATGTGCACCTGGTGTGATATACCTGTGTGAGATCTGAGCCAATTTAAGAGGGAATACATGTGAGGGTGTCCTATCTTTTTCCTCAGTTAGAATAGGCATTTTTGTAGAATGACATTTACAGAAGATCTTGAAAAGACTTTTCTTCAGTTTTCTTTGTTTAGTTGGATTACTTTAATCTCTCTGTATTGTTGAAACGGAGATGAAATAACCTTTTATTAAAAATGTTACAAAAAACCACATGCTTTCAAAGGGTGTCCTAATTTTTTCACATGACTGTATAAAGGAACCTGGAGAGTAACAATATTACGCATTATCTTTACTAGATTACTGGAAGTGGGTCATTGATCCAGAGATTTCTTTTGATTGCCTGTTTTGGATTCAAGAAGGATTTTTCCCCTAAAATTAGGAAAATTGCCTTCTGCCATGTGTTTTTTTTTTTTACCTTCTTCTATATCAACTCTGCAGGATAAGAGGCTGAACTGGAAGGTTGCATATCTTACTTATATTAATATCTCGGGAAAACATAGCTTGGTGATTACATCATAACATGGCAACGACTACTATCAATCTCAACATTATAAAAATAATGATAATACAGAAGGCAAAGTAAATATGTAAAAGATGTGACCGTGTAAAGACATTCAACAGAATATTGTTGAAAGCCTATGTTTTCATGAGTGCACAGTATTTTGGCAAAAACACATTGATATTTTCATAAGGGAAAATATAGTCACTATTCAATAGGGTAGCTTTTAATACTGGCACATAGAGGGGGCATTGCTCACTGGAGACCTTCTAGTACAGCATATAGACAGGGGTCTGTGTATGCAGACATGATAGTAGTAGTCATTACAGTCCTTTAGGACAAAGGCATGGATTTCCAGGTGGCCAGTAGTTCAGAGAAATGTGCAAGATCAAAAGTTATTTTGGTATCCTGAGATACAATCTTCTGTATACTGGGTGTATAATGAACGGGTAAAGACTTCCAGGTTATACAAAGAGTTCTGAAATGAAAACAGCAAAGCTTGGAGACAGAATACAAAGAGTGACTTGTGTAAAGTGGCCTTGGCTGAGATGCCAACCAAGTATGACATAGGGACACTTCATTTCCTTTTGGTGAAAGTTTTAAAACATCTGTCCCTGGTTCTCCTTGGTGATAACAGCCAATCACCGTAGGCAAGAGAAGCCGATCCCTGGGTCATCAGGTGATCTCATCACCAGCCTGTATTGACATTATTTCTATAACCCCTTCCTGTACTGCAGAGTTTTTTGCAGAACGGAACAGCTGGCCCCTGATAGTACTGTTCCATCCTTGTCCGTTATGCGGACAATAATAGGACAAGTTCTATCTTTGAAGGGAACGAAAATACGGAAACGGAATGCATACAGAGTACTTTCGTTTTTTTTTTTGCAGACCCATTGAAATGAATGTAAAAAACAGAATGCAAAGGAAATAAAAAAACGTTTGTGTGCAAGAGGCCTAAGGCATAGTAATACGTCACAGCAGGAAGGCGGTTCACTTATGGCTAGCTGGCTAGAAACAAAAAAACAATGTGCACAGCTTTCCTTTACATCCTGTCAGTGTGTAGTACTGTGTGCCTAACTGTCGGAACTACAGCCTCTAAGGAGAGGTTTGCAGCTGGGTGACACACCTTGTCCTAAACAAGATACCAGCCTATTGCCAAGAACTTGTTGAAGCAGGAATTGTAAAGCATCAGCACACCATTAGTGACTTGGGTAGAGGCATAGTTAGGACACATGCACATGGCAGAGCTCGGTGGCCAGAACCTGTGTGGCCAGAACCTGTGTGGCTCGTTCTAGCCACACATAGTTAAAGCAAATACTTGCCATAAATCTCTCCTTCGGATCTGCTGTGTTTGGAAAGGCAAACAAGAATGCTATGATCTGCAAGACTTTAAAGGGGTTTTCTGAGACTTTTTTTTTACTGATTATCTGTCCTCTGAATAGGTCATCAGTATCAGTCCGACACCCGGGACCAGGGGTGCACCTAGCCTTTCTGCTGCCTGAGGCAAAAACTGAAAAAGCGCCCCTCGTCCCCACTGCCAATTTCTTAACCTAACTCCTTCTCTTCAGCTCATGGCCCTTCATCTGCCCCCCTCTTGACCCTACCTGGTGCTGCCTGAGACGATCGCCTCATCTGGCCTCATTGGTGGTGCACCCCTGCCCAGGACCCCACAGATGAGCTGGCGCTCACAAAAGTGCAGCGGCATTCTCTTTGCTCACAAGCGCCATACATTGTATAGTATCTGTGCTTGGTATTGCAGCTCAGCCCCATTCACTTAAATAGGACCAAGCTGCATCTAGGCCATTTGACCAATGAACATGTCGTCATCGGCCTAGGCTATCCTGTGAGAAGGTGGCAGCGCTACTGCGAATGCCAATGACTTCTCAAACATCTGATTGGCGGGGGTTGCAGGTGTGGGAGCTCTACCAGGGGAGGACTGGGAACTTAAAGTGGCCCTGGAAAAAATACTAAAAGTGGCCCTGTTTTGTTGTTGAGTCCAAATTGATGGAAGGTAGGGCCAGCAATACCATATTGTGGCACAATATACCGACACAGCCAAACCAAATACCACAGTCCATCACAAAATACTGCAAGCAGCACAAAAGACATCTCCAAAAGCATTGACCCACCTGGACATTTCCCTGTATGGAAAGGGCCAATATGCCCCTGAGCTCCACCAATCAAATTCTGATGACCTATCCAGAGTCATCATTATGAAATTAACATCTAGGTGCAGTTTTATGAAAAAAATGTGCAGTTGAAGAATACCACAAACACAAATGCATTTCTTATGCGTTTTTCAATCATATTAAACATTTTGTGTGTTAGTGTATGGAGAAAGGGCCAGTATAACACCATACCCGAAACATTCTACATTAGAAAATAAAACTGCCACAAAATGCAGCATCACCTAAATACTGTGTATGTTCACACGTTGTGGATATGCTCCAGATTTTCTGTACAGGTTTGCAGGTGGAAAGTCCTCAGCGTATTACAGCAAAGAGGATGCGATTTTAACACATCTCGTCCACAAGTGAAGGGAAAATAAATCCATGCAGATATTGGCCTGTGGTACAGAATTTAAAGAGGATATTCACCCCTGAGGGCTTTATGGGCAGACCCTCCAGCGTGGCTGGATCTTCAGAGGGAATCATGCTTACCCGATTCCACCCCTGTGTTCCGGCTCCTCTGCGTCAATATCATGTTTGACGTGAGTCACGTGGCCACTGCAGCAAGTGACTGGCTGTAGTGGTGACGTGTCCCATGTCAAAGTAGATGCTAAAAGTGGGGAGGCCCAAGATCTTTAGCGGAGCCAGGGGAACAAAGGGGCCAGTGGCGAGGATTAGGTAAGTATGATTCCGTAGGTCCAGCCACGATGGGTGTCTGCCAGGGGTGAACTACCCCTTTTAAAGGGAACCTGTCACCGGGATTTTGTGTATAGAGCTGAGGACATGGGTTGCTAGATGACCACTAGCACATCCGCAATACCCAGTCCCCATAGCTCTGTGTGCTTATATCGTGTAAAAAAAAACGATTTGATACATATGCAAATTAACCTGAGATGAGTCCTGTATGTGAGACGAGTCAGGGACAGGACTCATCTCAGGTTCATTTGCATATGTATCAAATCGTTTTTTTTACACAATAAAAGCACACAGAGCTATGGGGACTGGGTATTGCGGATGTGCTAGCGGCCATCTAGCAACCCATGTCCTCAGCTCTATACACAAAATCCCGGTGACAGGTTCCCTTTAAATGCAAGTAAGTCAGTTCTTTTTGTGAATTTTCACTACTTTTGTAATGCACGGAGTGAAATCTGAGGCAAATCCGTGACAAAATCTGTTTCTTTTTCATCACGTGTGGACCTACCCTTAATCCACGGATCAAAAATATTATTTGCATAATGTACATTTCAAAGTTTTTTCAGCAAGGTGAATATTAGACATTTTAAGTACAGTTCTCTTACCTTTACACGAACTTCATGAGCCTTTGGTGGAGCAACTTCAATCTCTTCGATGGTAAGGGGCTTGCAAGGTTCCCAGGCAACAGCAGCCTTGCATTTAATGACCTTCAAAATAAAACCATTGTTTTGGTGATGGTTCATGTAATTATAAATAGTAATGAGCGGCAGGGGCAATATTCGAATTCGCAATATTTCACGAATATTTTGTAGAATATTCGCAAATTCGAGATTATATTCTTGATTGCAAAAATCGTCAATGTATTAGAAACATAGAAACATAGAATGTGTCGGCAGATAAGAACCATTTGGCCCATCTAGTCTGCCCATTATACTGAATACTATGAATAGCCCCTGGCCCTATCTTATATGAAGGATTGCCTTATGCCTATCCCATGCATGCTTAAACTCCTTCACTGTATTTGCAGCTACCACTTCTGCAGGAAGGCTATTCCATGCATCCACTACTCTCTCAGTAAAGTAATACTTCCTGATATTACTTTTAAACCTTTGCCCCTCTAATTTAAAACAATGTCCTCTTGTAGCAGTTTTTCTTCTTTTAAATATTCTCTCCTCTTTTACCTTGTTGATTCCCTTTATGTATTTAAAAGTTTCTATCATATCCCCTCTGTCTCGTCTTTCTTCCAAGCTATACATGTTAAGGTCCTTTAATCTTTCCTGGTAAGTTTTATCCTGCAATCCATGTACTAGTTTAGTAGCTCTTCTCTGAACTCTCTCCAAAGTATCAATATCCTTCTGGAGATATGGTCTCCAGTACTGAGCACAATACTAGTATTATTCGCATATCGGCGTGGGTTACTTATGCTACATTTTTCAAGCTGGTATCATCATCCTAAATTAGACGTATCTAGCGGCAGGGCAGAGGGGAAAGCCAAGACCGGTGTAAAAGCCCATCTTAGTAAATGTGCCCCATAGTTTTTAGGTATTATCATCAGTATTGCTTTAGTAACTCATCTGGATTTCCATGCATATTCCTTCCTTCCTGCATGTTTGATGCACTCCCATAGACTACAATGGGTGTACTTGGAAACAAATACACACAAAACTTGGATATGCTTCAGATACTGACGGAAAATGTACGCCCATGTGAATGGCACTATTCATTCACAATAGCAGCAGTACACAAAATATGATTAACATGATTAAGACGCTTAGTCGAAACGCGTAGACCATCATATGTCCGCCTATGGATTTTAAAGGAAAACAATAAAGAAATTGGATTTTACTCCTGGCCTGTTTGCTGGACTTTCCTCGCTGTTTATTCGTGATTGCTCCCCGGTCCCGGGCGTCCGTGCACGGCTGTAGAGGACGGTGGGTGAGCTGAAACTTATCTTTCTTTTGTTAACTAAATACACAACATATATGGATTACAAATATTCTCTTTTGAAAGAGGCCTTTGTAAGCCAAAACGAGGAGCAGGTCCAAAACACAGAAGATGCACAAAACTGTTGATTATACTTTAGGGGAGATTTTTCAAAATGGTGTAAAGGAAAACTGGTTTAGTTGCCCAGAGCAACCAATCAAATTCCACCTTTCATTTTTGAAAGGAGCTCTGAAAAAAGGCAGTATCTTGTGGATTGTGGACCCATTCAATATGATCTCTGGTCTTCAATACGCGCACAGGGCACACGCTTGCATGCATGATCCCTCACTGTGTGAAAGTGACCTCAGGCTAGTATCACACGAGCGGCAGGGGACTCTGGAAGGCTGTCCCGGCTGGTGAATAGCCTGTCGAATCCATCCTGCCGCATGCAGTACTTTTAGTCGGGGTGCCTCTCGGCGTGCGCTGCCGTGCTGACACCAGAACTCTGCCCCCATTATAGTCAATGGGGACGGAGCGGTAGTCCGGGGGCACACGTGAAGTAGCGGCAGGACGGATCCGAACAGCCCCTGTCGCTAGTGTGAAAGTACCCTTAGGCCTGCATCACAGATGCATTTTTTGGTCAGGGTGTTTTGAGACAAACACAGGAGTGCATACAAGAGAGATAGATCAATCTTTGCATTATCCTTTCTTTCTCTACACATGTGAACCCAACCGTAAGGAACTGTATGCACTGCCTTCTAGACAGAATATTATTTTAGGCATTTACATCATGGCTACTCTTTTTCGTCCAGACTTGTAAACAGATCATGCGTACTAAGGACTAGCACCAAGTCATGCAAAACAGGCAACTTCAGAACGCCCCCATTGTATGACATATTCATGAAAGCATAAGCAACATTTCTCCCCTTTCATCCAAACAGCCTGACTCACTGCCAAACCAGTAAAAATCATCGGCATCCAAACCTGCCAAATGTATTTGCTGAAACGGCAGCAATCCTACACATCTACTGAAAAAACAGAGAGAACGCAAATAAGAAACCAGCATTACTGAAAGGCAATAAGCTAAGGGAAGAAAGCAGCATGCCAGCAAAGCAATATGATAATGGAAATAGTGTAATACTTTTCCTGCGGTGCTCATGTTGATGTCGGTTGAAGTATTAGCTGTTCTGTGTTCTATGAACAGATCCGGTTCTGCTCCAACTATATTAGTGCCACTCCCTAAACTTCTTTATTAGCTCAGCCTAAAGCACTACTGTACAAAGTAGGCGGTTTATATCTTCTATCCAGTGTAAAGAAAGTGTGCATCACTCAGTGAATTGTCTGCTACAAGTTAATATTTAATCAACTGCATTATTATTACCAGGGCAAATGAGTTCAAACATTACTCCGATTCTGCACTCCATCTTTGAAATTTAACTGATCATAAATGACTCTGCACTTTTTTTCCCACCAAAAAATATAATGTGGTACATACATGACATTAATGTAGAGATTTACTAATTTGGTCTGATCTGTGGATGTAATAAATTTAGGGGGTGATGTGTCAAATGTGCAGCACTAGAAAAGTGAAGTGTATAAAGTGCTTGTGTACTTTTTAGTGTGGTTTGCAGTTTCATTGTTGCTGGCAGGTTACATTTACTAAGCGGCAACCAGATGTTTTGTGGACAGAGCTAAATTCTCTTGCACACCAATATATCAGTTTTTGTGGTCTGCAAATTGAAGGTCCGTAAAACACAAGTACATGTTCTATTTTTGTGTCGGCCCCATTGAGATGAATGGGTCCACATCCAAACTGCAAAAAACATGGTTCGGATGCAGACCAAAACTACAGGCGTTTGCATGAGCCCTTAGCCAGATTTATCATTGTGACTTTCTAAAAAGTTGCAAAAAAACCTGGTCATGTGAGTGCAGGACAATAGTCCCATGGGCGGCCCGATGCGCACAGTATCATAGTAACCTATAATGCTGTGTGCTCCCATTCGCACGACATATGGCCCGCTCACGGACCGTATGTCTCGGAGGGCATACAGTCGTGTGCATGAGCCCTAAGGCTACTTTCACACCAGCAATTTTAATTTCCCCTATTGGTATCCATCATAGGATCTCAATAGCGGTGGAAAACGCTTCAGTTTTGTCCCCATTCATTGTCAATGGGGACTAAATTGAACTGAACGAAATGGAGTGCACAAAAATGCATTCTGTTCCATTTCATTGCGTTCCCATGACACACACAAAAGTGCTGCAAGCAGCGTTTTTGAGTGCGTCCTGGGATGCAGAGCAAGACAGATCCATCATGACTCACAATGTAAGTCAATGGGGACTGATCCGTTTTCTCGGACACAATAGAAAACGGATCCGTCCCACGTTGACTTACAATGGTGTTCATGACGGATGTGTCATGGCTATTTTAAATATAATACAACTGGATCCGTTCATAATGGATACAGGCGGTTGTATTATCATGACAAAAGCGTTTTTGCTGATCCATGACGAATTCAGCAAAAATACTGGTGTGACCGTAGCCTAAGTGCCCTGAAAATATGTGCCCATGAACCAAAATCGGTCCCGTTGCGCCAAAATTGTGCCCACCAAAAACTTTAAACCAACTTTGAGCTGGTCCAATCTGAACCACTTTTATACACCAGCATTGTGAATTTCAGATTTATTGACATATCTAAAATATAGGCACAAGTTGGCTACACCCACATTCAAGTTTCTAGACAGGAAATGTCAAGGACGCCAGAAAGTCATTCTTTTAATGCATCTGAATAATAAATGTGCCTAAAATGAGACATAACAGAATTTTGGCACATGCAATGCCAAATAGTGCTTTAATCAGGGGAACCAAAGCTACGATTGGGAGGTCGCCAGTGCCAGATTTTACTTATTTATAATCTAATAACCATTAATAATGCATATATAAAAGGGTGATTTTTACTGTCGTAAATCCCAATGATGCAACCAGTGATGTCATCAACATAGAGCTTCCAGACACTTGTCCTGTAATTTTGGCCTTGTGCCCTGCATCGCTGCATGACCATCATTTTCAACTATATCTACGTATAAAGTTCCTCCTCCTTGGCTCCTTGCCATACCATTCACTTCAGTAGTAACCTATAATGGCCTGGCCCTGTGGCCATGAAATGCTGGGGGTGCACACAGGCCAGTGCAGGGAGCTCAATGCAGTAACATCATTACTGCTTATGCTGACCTTCTGCTTTAGATTAATTTGCTCTGCATGGGAAGAGGTATATACAGTTGCAAGAAAAAGTATGTGAACCCTTTGGAATGATATGGATTTCTGCACGAATTGGTCATAAAATGTGATCTGATCTTCATCTAAGTCACAACAATAGACAATCACAGTCTGCTTAAACTAATGACACACAAAAAATTAAATGTTACCATGTTTTTATTGAACACACCATGTAAACATTCACAGTGCAGGTGGAAAAAGTATGTGAACCCTTGTATTCAATAACTGGTTGAACCTCCTTTGGCAGCAATAACTTCAACCAAACGTTTCCTGTTGTTGCAGATCAGACGTGCACAACGGTCAGGAGTAATTCTTGACCATTCCTCTTTACAGAACTGTTTCAGTTCAGCAATATTCTTGGGATGTCTGGTGTGAATCGCTTTCTTGAGGTCATGCCACAGCATCTCAATCAGGTTGAGGTCAGGACTCTGACTGGGCCACTCCAGAAGGCGTATTTTCTTCTGTTTAAGCCTTTCTGTTGTTGATTTACGTCTATGCTTTCAGTCGTTGTCCTGTTGCAACACCCATCTTCTGTTGAGCTTCAGCTGGTGGACAAATGGCCTTAAGTTCTCCTGCAAAATGTCTTGATAAACTTGGGAATTCATTTTTCCTTCTTTGATAGCAATCCGTCCAGGCCCTGATGCAGCAAAGCAGCCCCAAACCATGATGCCCCCACCACCATACTTCACAGTTGGGATGAGGTTTTGATGTTGGTGTGCTGTGCCTCTTTTTCTCCGCACATAGTGTTGTGTGTTTCTTCCAAACAACTCAACTTTGGTTTCATCTGTCCACCAAATATTTTTCCAGGACTGCTGTGGAACATCCAGATGCTCTTGTGTAAACTGTAAACGTGCAGCAATTTTTTTTTGGGACAGCAGTGGCTTCCTCTGTGGTATACTCCCATGAAATCCATTCTTGTTTAGTGTTTTATGTATCGTAGATTCGCTAACAGGGATGTTAGCATATGCTAGAGACTTTTGTAAGTCTTTATCTGACACTCTAGGATTCTTCTTCACCTCATTGAGCAGTCTGTGCTGTGCTCGTGCAGTCATCTTTTTAGGATGGCCACTCCTAGGGAGAATAGCAGCAGTGCTGAACTTTCTACATTTATAGACAATTTGTCTTACCGTGGACTGATGAACAGCAAGGCTTTTGGAGATACTTTTATAACCCTTTCCAGCTTTATGCAAGTCAACAATTCTTAATCGTAGGTCTTCTGAGAGCTCTTTTGTGCGAGGCATCATTCACATCAGGCAAAGCTTCTTATGAAAAGCAAACCCAGAACTGGTGTGTTTTTTTTATAGGGCAGGACAGCTGTAACCAACACCTGAAATCTCATCTCATTGATTGGACTCCAGTTGGCTGACACCTCACTCTAATTAGCTCTTGGAGATGTCATTAGTCTAGAGGTTCACATACTTTTTCCACCTGCACTATGAATGTTTACATGGTGTGTTAAATAAAAACATGGTAACATTTAATTCTTTGTGTGTTATTAGTTTAAGCAGACTGTGATTGTCTATTGTGACTTAGCGGAAGATCAGATCACATTTTATGACCAATTTGTGCAGAAATCCATATCATTCCAAAGTGTTCACATACTTTTTCTTGCAACTGTACATTATTTTTGCCAAAGGTGGGCATTATCATTAGGTTACAGAAAGAGATGGTATGGCAGAAAGAGTAAATTGTAGTGTTGTTTGAGCACCATAGTGCTCGGGTGCTCGGGCTAAACACATCGAGATGCTCGGGTGCTCGACGGAGCACTCGAGTATAATGGAAGTCAATGGGAGATCCAGAGCATTAAACCAGAAACCCCCTGCTCTGAAGAGGAGAGGTTGCCATAGTTGTTTATAGGAAAAGGTCAGAAATTGATGGAAACACCACCAAAATGGTCCGGGAACAGCATGGGGAGGATGTCTGGATGCATCTTGGACTCCCAGGACGCTGATGGGAACGATGTTGTCCGAGTAGTATGCCACTTTTACAGACTGACAATAATACGCACCAAACCGAAGATAAAATCGATTTTAGAGGAAACATTGTTAGGAATAATTCTTTCCTGTATATTTACTTGTATATAAAGTGCAAGTGCTGCCAAAAATTACAAGGAAGAGGCACTCCGATACAACATGTATATCACATAAAGGAGGGCCTCATTCACATTGTGGTAAAATTGTTCAGGTAGTGGAATTCCTACACTCATAAAGCCTATGCACGAAGCAAAAGGACTGCCTAATATTAACAGGGAACCGACACTCCAATACACCCTTTGTTACACATAAAGGAGGGCATCATACATAGCCTTGAAAAATTATGATTGATGACCTGCTGGTGACCCTCAAAAACATTTGAAGCAAGCGCTTGCTGATCTGACCATCTAAAACATTATGGGCGAGGGTCTGCTGCCGCTTTGGTGACTCTAGATAACCTGGGGCCGATTGCACGTCCCCGTGACAGCGACGATCCATTCGGATGTCTGACCTATCAACTTTCGATGTTATTTTTAGAGCTAACCACGGTGACCACGGGTAAGGGGGAATCAGTGTTCGATTCCGGAGAGTGAGCTACGGCTACCACACCCAAGCAAGGCAGCATGCCTAATTATACCTATTAGGTATAATTAGGTGAGGGCCTGCAGGTGAGTTGATCCTGTAAAAGATTGTTGGTGAGGGCCCGCAGGTGAGCTGACCCTCTAACCCTGGGTTCACACCTGAGCGTTTCTGAGACGCGCGTCTTACACGCGTTTTATGTGCATTTTTATGCGCGTTTTTTGCAATAGTAAACGCGCGTTTGTGTGATTGTGTGATTGACTGCAGTGTTGTCCAATGAGCAAATATCCCTCTATATGAAGTTTGGCCAATCATAGGGCATTGTAGGTGTGAAATTCCATGTGTGTTGGTAGAGTGTGTGGTTTGGAGTCATGGAATGCTATAGACGGCGACGTGTTGCGGCACTTGTTGCAGCTATCGACCTGGAACGCTTGAGGAGAAGGCGGGACGATGTTTCTGGGTCCATCCTGTCATTGCCAATAGACAGGAGAGGGGCCAGTTCTGGGCACTGTATGCGAACCTCCGTGCCCATGAGGACAAGTTTTTTGACTACACCAGGATGTCCATCCACAGGTTAGTACGTATACGTTGTTGCAATGTTTTTTCAATGGTTAAGCTAAGTGTTTTGTGCTTTTTGTATTGTTAATCATGAACATTTTATTGTTTCCCAGCTTTGACGAGCTCCTGGTGCTGTTGTCCCCTCATTTGCAGCGTCAGGACACCTTCATGCGGGACTGCATCCCACCAGTGGAAAGACTGGTCATTACTTTGCGGTAAGTAGCCTATTATTGTGGCCATTTAAACCATTTGCAGTGTGTTGTGCCAGGATCTGAGTTTCGCCGTGTTTCTCTTGTTGTTTGTGACGTATGAGTGTTTGTGCAGGGGGTATGTGATGTGTATGTTGTCAACGTGTGGCATAGATATCCCATACATGCATCATGTATCCACATTTGGCCATGTTTTACCCCTCACTTTCAAAAAATAGTCCAAACATTTGCTTCAAATTTTTATCTTTGGTGAATGTATTAACATCGTACATTTGCAACTAAAATGTGTTAACTCTGTTTAACAAACAAAGGAGCAATTTTTTTTAAACAACATAAAAAAATTGAATGTATGTCGGGCATGCAAGTAACTGAAGCGTGCGCTTGGGGACGATCCGCTCCTCTACTCCCTTTCTTTGCGCCTATGGCGGATAAAGGCGTCTTTCAGGCTTTTCCATTTGCCTTTGATAGTGTTGACTATGAAAAAAGAAAAAAAAAACATCCGTTAATGTCTCTTTATTTTCTTACATTTGTTTCAGGTATTTAGCTACCGGACAGTCATTGGCCAGTCTACACTTCGCCTTTCTCATCGGGAAGTCCACAGCCAGTATGGTCGTCCGGGAAACCTGCGTGGCAATTTGGGACGTCCTTCATCCTGCTGTGATGGCCCAACCACAGAAGGAGGACTGGCTGCAAATTGCGGATCATTTTTTTCAATCCTGCAATTTCCCGAACTGTGTCTGCGCAATAGACGGCAAGCACATCCGCGTTAAGAAACCCATCAGGAGCGGGAGTACATTTTTTAATTATAAGAAATATTTTTCGTTTGTTCTTTTTGCGGTGTGTGATGCAAACTATTGCTTCAGGTACATTGACGTGGGATCCTACGGCAGCAGCTCAGACTCAGCTGTTTTGGGGCATTCTGCCTTTGGGCAAATGCTCAATAATAATGAGCTGGACCTCCCGGGGAACACCACACTGCCTGGGACCACTTATCCGGCCGTACTCCAGCCGGGGACTCTCCATTGCCAGGCGGGTATTTAATTACCGGCTGACAAGGGCACGCAGGGTGGTGGAGTGCGCCTTCGGCATTTTAGCAAACAAATGGCGCTTTCTCCATTCTCCTATTCATTTAAAATTGGAGACAGCCATCTCGGCCGTGAAGGCAGCGTGTGCTCTGCATAATTTTGTACGTGTACGGGATGGCTTTAATTTTGAAGATTCCCTCAGCCATTCCTTGGAGAGTCCTAATCCGAGCGGTGTGCGTGGGACCAGACACGGTGCGGCTGTCCGGGACCACTTCACCGCATATTTTTTATCACCACATGGGGCGTTACCCTGGCAATTGGAAGCCATCTAAGTTTATGTTAATTTATATTTTTCTTCTGAAAAGAGTGTTTCAATATTATTTTATTTTCCATTTTGGTTGTTTATTACTATGCCTAAATTACAAAATTTGAAACGATCTTTTGTGCATTTCTGTTTTTTCACCTATATAGTACCCCTTGTGGATGCCCCTATAGTGGCCATCAATAGTCGCCCATTAACACTGGTTAAAAATGTGGGCGAAATCATGTGTCCCATTTAAGTGCCCAATACTCGGCCAGTAGAATATAAGCCAATGTGGGTGAACTAACGGATCCCATCAAGGTGCCCAATACTGGCACGTTAGAAACAGAAGCACCTAAAATATGCCAGCCCACCCATAGCCCACAAACAGTCTAATTTGAAAAAGTACACAATATCAATAACAACTTAGGATTCAAATCCCTTAACCCAAAATTAGGCCTACATTTCAAAATGCCACTACATTTGCGGATTGAAAGAGCGCAGTCTGGCACAAGACAGTGGAACCACTGCAAATTGAACATACTGGGCCATTGCATTGTACCAGAATGTGGGGGAGGGTGAACCAGGACAGTACTAAAAACTAAAGGGGTGAGGGGACACTATACAACATGTAATGTGCACATCATTCTTTGTAAACTAAGGCCACTGAGTGCCCATATACAAGAACAGGGATGGTGATGCTGCGTCCCTCTAGCTGTTGCTAAAATCCAACTCCATGCATGCCTGCACAGGCTCCAGCAAGTAAAATACAGCCCAGCATTTGTGGAGGTGGTGTTTGACAACAGCTGGAGGGCTGCAGGTATTGCTGGCCAGGGCTATTACATATAGTTGGTACACCACTGCACACAAGGAGTTTACTTTTCACATTAGAACACACATGGAAATACCTTTTCCCTGTTTCACTGTCTTGGTGAAACTTCTCCAATCTGGCCAGATGCTTTTAGCAATATCCTCCCAGGCCTGCTGCCTGCTCCTCCTGTTTTTGTACTTGCCATCCTGCATATCATACAGGCAGCGTTTGGCTTGCACCAGCCTGATCAGGGTCTCGGTGTCACACACAGACTACTGTGCTTTGCACCTGGTGTTGGGCCTTTTCCAGCATGTTGCTAAATCCAAAACGCGCGTTCGAATGCGCGTTTTCAGTCTCAAAAACGCGCAAAATACAAGCGTTGCGCGTTCCCATTGAAGTCTATGGGCCAAAACGCGTGACAAACGGCCAAAAAAAAGCTCAAGAACTTGTTTATGTGTCGGGCGAAAATGTGAACCAGTCCCATAGGGAAGCATTGGTTTGCATCGGTTATGCGTTTTACAGCGCGTTCGAACGCGCTGTAAAACGCGCAAGTGTGAACTTAGGGTAAAACATTATATGCGAGGGCCTGCAGGTGATCTGACCCTCTAAAAAATTATATGCGAGGGCCTGCTCCTGAGCTGACCCTCTAAAACATTATGGTTGAGGGCCTGCTGCTGATCTGACTATTTAAAAAATTATGGGAGACTGCCTGCTGCTTAGTTGACCATTGAAAAAATGTATAGTGTTCAAAGCAGGTCGGGTCGCCTGAATACTTCAGCTAGGAATAATGGAATAGGACTCCGGTTCTATCTTGTTGGTTTTCGGAACTGGGGCCATGATTTAGACGGACGGCCGGGGGCATCCGTATTGTGCCGCTAGAGGTGAAAGACGAACCAAAGCATTTGCCAAGAATGTTTTCATTAACCAAAAACAAAAGTCGGAGCTTCGAAGACGATAACATACCGTTATAGTTCCGACCATAAACAGTGACCCCCGGCGAACCGTCTGCGTTATTTCCATAACCCGCCGAGCTGCTTCCAGGAAACCAAAGTCTTTGGGTTCTGGGGGAGTATGGTTTCAAAGTCACAGATAAATTTTTGAAGCGCACACGTTATACTGCAGATGTGGCCCTGGTATGGTCACTGTCAGAAGCGGACACCGTCTACAGAAAAATAACAATGTATGTCACAGATACATTTTTGAAGTGCACACGTTACACAGCAGATGTGGTTACTGTCAGAAGCGGACACTGTCTACGGAAAAATTACATTGTATGTCACAGATACATTTTGAAGCGCACACTTTAAACTGCAGATGTGGCCCTTGTAATGTCACTGTCAGAAGCAGACAATGTCTACGGAAAAAGTACACTGGATGTCACTGATATTTTAGGGATGCGCACACTTTACACAGGAGATGTGGCGCGGATAATTTAACTGTCTGCAGCGGACACAGTCTATTGAAAAAGTACACTGGATGTCACATATTTTTTGGATGCGCACACTTTACACAGGAGATGTGGCTCAGATAATTTATCTGTCTGCAGCGGACACCGTCTACGGAAAAAGTACACTGGATGTCACTGATATTTTAGGGAGGCGCACACTTTAAAAAGGAGATGTGGTGCGAATAATTTAACTGTCCGCAGCGGCCTACTACACGGTATTTTGCGCAGGATGCGCTAAAATAGATATATTGCTGCTGTCACACACAATAGTCCTTAAAAGGAATTTTGGGTCTCTGAAAAGTTTTTTCTATAAAAATCTTCCTATTGCACTCCCTACACTATCTGTCCCTTCCTAGTCACAGCTCTTCCTAACACTGAGCATTTTAGCGCAGGTTGCGCTACAAACATATATTGCTGCTGTCACACACAATAGTCTTTACAAGGACTTTTGGGTCTCTGAAACGTTTTTGTATACTCCCTAAACTGTCTGTCCCTTCCTATGCTCAACTCTCCCTGACTACGAATGAGCCGAACATGCGTCATCGGGTACTATATAGCACCCGATGATGCGTTACGGCCACCCAATCACTGTAATCCCAGTAGCCAACATGGCTACTGACATTACAGTGAGGGTAGTACTTACCTGCACATTTATTGGCTGCGTAGCAGCCAAGAAACGTGTGGGGAGAAGACTTGAGCATGGCATTCGAGCACATGTGGTAGTCGCCCGGTGGAGTCAAACTGTCAGTATACTATCACAGCGCGATCTGTATTACATGTCCAAGCAGTCATATTAATTACCGCATTGCAGAATGTTATCGAGAATTGGAGTATAACAAATGGCCAGTCAAGCAATGTTTGGGGGACATTCATGATAAAAAGGATATATCACCTATCAACAGCGGGGCAAAGGTGAACCAGATTGACGCTCAGTTCGTCCGTCTGCACTGGTTGTCACCGAGTGCATTAGAGAAAAATATTTCCATTTTTGCTAATGATTCTGCACCTGTAGCTCAGAAGTGTTTATCACAAGTGGTACATGATATCAGAATAAGAATTGGTGACTTTCATCAGGAATTTATCTTGTGTTTTGTGTTGGAGGGTCTCCCTGTTCCGGTGGTTCTTGGTTTGCCGTGGTTGAGCAAGCACAATCCAACCATCAATTGGCAAGCTAGACAGATTCTGGATTGGGGTGATTATTGCATTGATAATTGTCTTAATACATCTTTTTCTGTTTTAACTACTAAGACATTGCCTTCATTTATATCTGATTTTGCCAACGTATTTTCTGAGAGTGGATGCCATGATTTACCTCCACTTTGGGAATATGATTGTCCTATCAACCTTATTCCCGGAGCTAAGTTGCCCAAATCTAGGTTGTTTAACCTTTCTGGACCTGACTGTCCATGAAAGTATATTACCGAGAGTTTGGCTAAAGGACACATAAGACCTTCCAAATCTCCAGTGGCAACATTTATTTTTATTTTTTTTTAAATAAGGAGGTCTTTGGCCATGTATGGATTTCCGTAAACTCAATCGGATTACTGATTTGTTTAACTAGATTGTTGGTGCCAAGGTGTTCTCCAAGTTGGACTTAAGGGGGGCATATAATCTGGTCAGGATCAAGGAAGACGGCTTTCAATACTCCTGAGGGTAACTTTCAGAATCTGGTCATGCCGTTTGGGTTGACCAATGCTCCTGCGGTTTTCCAGCATTTTGTTAATAACATTTTTCATAACCTTCGTGGGGAGGGTTGTAGTCATGTATTTGGATGACATACTAATTTATTCTCCAGATGTGAAGATACATCAAGATCACATTAGACAGGTGTTGCAAATCCTAAGGGATAATAAAGTGTGTATTTGCTGTACACTTTGCAGTGCAATTTTTGGGATACCTATTGTCATCTTCGGGTTTTTGAATGGATTCAGAGAAATTCCATGCTGAATTGGACTGGGATCGACCCGATAATCTGAAGGCTCTTATGCTGGTTCACCAATTATTACAGAAGATTTATTCAGAACTATTTGACAGTGGTGAAACCCTTAACTGACAAAACTAAGAAAGGGTCGGATGTCTCAGCGTGGTCTGATTCGGCGTTGCAAGTTTTTTTTCTGCAGTTAAGGAGTGCTTCTCTTCTGCCCCTATATTGGTGCAGCTGGATGTATCACAACCTTTCATTGTGGAAGTGGATGTGTCCGAGGTGGGAGTAGGAGCAGTCTTATTGCAGGGCCCATCACCTGGTAAATGGCGTCAATGTGCCTTTTTTATAAAAAAAAACTCTCTTCCGCAGAGAGAAATTACAATGTGAGTAACAGAGAGTTACTGGCTATTAAGTTGGCTTTCGAGGAATGGCGTCATTGGTTGGAAGGGGCGATTCATCCGATCACGGTGTTCACAGATCACAAAAACCTAGCTTACCTGGAGTCGGCTAAATGACTGAACCTGAGGCAGGCCAGTGTCACGAGGGTGTCAAGAACCACGCCTGACTCCGTTATACCCGGGGTCAGGAAGTCGCAGCGGTTGGCTGCGCGCTCTATGTAGAAAGATAGGGCTGTTTCTTTATGGTAGCTTTCTGGGTTTGCTTTGCAACCCTTTTTGGCTCACTCAGGGATCCGTAGCTCCTTCTCCTCCTTCCTTGTCCAGCACTCCCAACCTCCTTATATTCCCCTCTCCCACTTCTCTGGTTGCCAGATATAGAGCTTCCTGCCAGGACTTCTATACTGACCCACTGGAGCTGTGTTGCTGCGTTCCCTGGTTGTTGTTCCAGAACGTTACCCTCCGGATCCCTGTTGGGCCTTTGTGGTCTGCTGTTGTCGCCCACCTGGGATTATATGTTTGTCTGTATTGTCTGTCCTCTCCTTGGTGTTTTCCTTTTAGTGTCAGTGGTGCGGACTAGTGATCCCACCGCCCCGTTCACTACCTAGGGCTCATCTTAGGGAAAGCCAGGGTTTAGGCACGTGATCGGCGTACGGGTGAGGAACCCGTCTAGGGACGTCAGGGAAGTCAGGTGCCAGCCGCAAGGTGAGTCAGGGGTCACCACCTTTCCCTCTCCCTTGGGCAGGGCCTTCCCTTTTCCCTCCCTTTGCGTGACGCCGGTCATTACAGTCAAATGGTCTTTGTTTTTCACCAGATTAAATTTCATTGTCACTTATCGTCCTGGGGTTAAGAACGTCAAGGCAGATGCCTTGTCACATAGTTTTCCTGGATGTAGTGATTTTGAAAATCCAAGTCCTATTTTTTCGGAAGAGGTGGTGATATCCACCCTATACCCTGACCTAGAGATGAAGGTGTTAAAGGCCCAGGGAGATGCACTGGATTCTTGCCCCTCTGGGAAATTGTTTGTGCCATCTGAATTGTGTTACAAGGTGTTTGAGGAACATAACTGTACGTTTCTTACAGGACACCCTGGGAGCAGATCCACTCATTTTGTGTCCAGATTCTGGAAGGCATTCTGTACTCGGCTGGGGGTAAAACTGTCTTTTTTTTCGGCTTTTCCTCCTCAATCGAACGGACAGACAGCGCTCACTAATCAGAGCCTGGAAACTTTCTTAAGATGTTTTGTCTCTGAGAACCAACAGGAGTGGTCCTCATTTTTGTCTTTGGCAGAGTTTTCCATAAATAATCGTAGACAGGAGTCCACTGGTAAGTCGCGTTTTTTGGGGGCATATGGCTTTCACCCACAGTTTGGCACATTTTCTGGTTCAGATATTTCTGGTATTCCTGAGGAGGAACGTTTTTCGTCATCATTATCATCTATATGGCGGAAAATTCAAAATAACTTGATGAATATGGGCAACAAGTGTAAAGTGTGGCTGACAGGAAACGTATGGAGGGTCTGGACTTAAGAGTGGGTGATTTGGTGTGGCTGTCCACAAGAAACATTAAGTTGAAAGTACCTTCTTGGAAGTTGGGTCCAAGGTTTATTGGTCCATATAAGATCACAGCCATTATTAATCCTGTAGCTTTTCGTCTTGAACTTCCTCAGGTTCTGAAAATACATAATGTGTTTCATAAGTCTTTGTTGAAGAGATATGTTGAATATTTGGAGCCGCCTTTCTTGCCACCCACTCCTGTCATGGTGGACCGTAGTTTGGAATTACAGATCGCCAAGATAATCGACTCTTGTTCACTGGAAGGGTTATGGACCTGAGGAAAGTATGTGGGTACCGGCATCTGATGTGAATGCCAGTCGTTTGGTGAAAGCTTTTCACAGGTCGTACCCGGATAAGGTCGGTCCTTGGTGCCCGGAGGTAACTTGTAGAAGGGGGGGTACTGTCACGGATTTTCCGAGACATACGACATACACCCTTAACCTCCAGGTGTTGCTATTGTGGTCATTTAACGTTCCCTATTTCTAGTTGTTTCCCCCACAATGCTGTGCGGTTTATTGCTTCAGTTGGACCTCTGGATAGCTGGTGTTTGGATCTTGGCTGAGTTCCTGGTGCTGCCATAGCTTCTTGGAAGTTAAGTGTTACCTTTTCCCTTTGTATTTTGGCTTTTCTTTGTGTTGCATTTCCTTGTCGTTTTGTATTAGGCCTTCGTTTGGGAGGAACAGGTTGTCTCACTCCAGTCATTAGTACCAGGGTCCTTTAGGATTAGATAGGACTTTAGGTATTCCTACCTCACCTACCTATGGGGTCTGTTCATACTGGTAGTCAGTCAGGGCTTTGATTAGGGTTTTCACTAGGCGGTGTCCATTTTCCTTCCCTAGTTTTCAGGCCTTATTTACTTTCCTCTTTCCCTCCAATGTTCGGTGCACGGTTTCCCTCCCACACTAGAGTGTGACATGGCACTGGGAGGAAGATAATGGCACTGGGGGAGGAACTAATGGCACTGGAGGGGGAACTGATGGCTCAAGGGAGGGGGAACTGAAGGCACTGGGGGGAACTTATGGCACAAGGGAGGGAGAACTGATGACACTGGGGGGAGCTGATGGCACTGGGGGGGGACTGATGGCAGGGGGGCTGATGAGTTTTTATAAAAAACGTTCTTTTAATTACTTTTTTCTTATTAGATTACTCGATTAATTGTTGGATTAATCGGTAGAATAATTGATTACTAAAATAATCGATAGCTGCAGCCCTAGTGGAGTCACAAGCCTGGAAAAGAAAGTTAGGCTGCCTCCATCTTAGAGTGAGCCTGGGAAAAGCATACAGGAGCTGTGTGAAGAGAATTCCATGAAATCCAAGTGTGCAAGCATCCTTCAGGAACCAGATCTGCAGCCAAGTGGAGCTGATTGTGTCCATGACCGTGATCTTTTCCAGAGAAAGGGGAAAACCTTGTTCCGTCCACAGTCACCAGCTTATACAAAGCAGACCTGGGTCAGTAAGACTAATCGTGCACGCACCTCATTACAGTGTTGGCGCCTACGTCCTAGAGACTGAGACCAGGCCTATAGTCAGTTAGTTAGGTTCTCTGTTTGTGTTAGGCCACAAGGATTGTTAACTACTCATAACAAGGACGTCATGTTTAAAGTGTCAACACCGGAGAGCTGATAAGCTTCACAACGAATCCAAGCCGAGGCTGGTGTTTATTCATGAGAAACATTATAGGCACTTACTATTTGATCAGTTATTGGGGGGGATACTATAGCATGTCCAATGGCCGGGACCAGCGCCTGGGGTATCCCTTGCCCCTTAGGAGGTTTCTACGAAATATGTCCCTCTTATAGAGCAAATAAACATGACGCCAGTTGCGGTTAAGCAACGGGAACATGGAGTCCCCTTTGTGGATGGTAATGTTTGTACCCAGTGTAGGAAGGCCAGAGTGGTGTTAAATAGGCCACAATATCCCTGGAGATGTTGTGTAGCACTTATGTCACGGTGCTCCTACCTGAATACGGGTGGATCCCAGACGTTGTCGACCGAGGCAGTGCAAAAGGGGATGAAGAACTTGGATAGGGTAGAACAAAGCTTGAGTCCAGACTTGGTAAACGCTGAACAATTGCTTTTACTTGGCATAAACGGCAATCCACACAGTTTCCAGACTTGATCTTGCTTTCCAATAGGTTTCAGCAGGCAAATGGCAGGCACATACTTCTGCAAAATTAACTCAGCTCTGCTATGCTGTAGCTTCCTCAGCTCTACTATGTGAGCAGTAGTAATAGTCTCTTTCTCTGTAGGTAATTCTAGGAACTTCTTATCCTGGTATTTAGTACCTCAAGCTTTGGCTCAGCTTGGGTGAAGACAATTAGTACCTCAAGCTTCGGCTCAGCTTGGGTGGAGGCAATGCAAGCCCAGGAGGGGACATGCAACCAAATAGTCCTTTTTGCAGGCAGAACCCGCAATCCCAGCAGAGCAGGCAGAGCTCTGCTGGGCAGCACAACTCCTTTCCTTTAGGAGGGTAGACTACACACTAACTAACACCAGCTAAACTCCTCCTCTCCTTCTCCATCTAGAGGGAGAGAGGGAAAGGACAATCCAGTCCATTCCCTGCTCTAGCACTGCCAAATGTTTGCTGCCACCTTGTAGTCAACAGGCACATTACATGAGATATAACAGTTACATAGAGTAAATATGCACATTATCAGAGGATGACATGAAATACATTGGATGACAGGTATTAGCAAATAGGAAATGGTAGCAAAGTGTCAAAAGGAGTGGTAATGGCACTCTGGGTCATTACACATATAATAAGATTGTAAGCTATTGTGTGTAGCCAGCATCAGTGGTTGCGTCCATTACGACATTTAAGTAAAATACGGTTTTGGCAAAACTGGTGTTGGAGTTGCTTTCCTCATTCGTGACTTGGCAGTATCCTGGGGAGCCTACCCTGGTACATGGCTTACACAAGGACAATATCTTCATGGAGTTTGTATGTTCTTCCCTTGTCTGCATTGGTTTTCTCTAAGTACTTCCGTTTCCTCTCACACTCCAAAGGCATACTGATAGAGAACTTAGATTGTGAGCTCCATTGGAGACAGCAAACAATGATATTGTCTGTAAAGTGCTGCAGTATATGCCAGTGATATATCAGTGAGTAAAATAAATAAAATGACTGCCAGGGGGGCCTGCCTTGCACCTCACAATTTGTCACTATCAAGGGCATCCTGAATAACCATCAGGCAGGAGAAACCACAGAACGAGGGTGTGCCCCAAAGGGAAGAAAAGATTGCATCCTTGCATGGCCCAGGGGAGGTATTAACAACTACTGTACATCACCATCTTTGTTACTATCACTCCTATCCCCTCCCCCTCTTCTAGGCTCGGTGTACAAACACAAACCTTGATCCCTATCAATTGTGATGCACCCTTATAAACATAGGGAATCTTTCATAAGTTCAGTGGCACAATCCAAGTTTCTTACTCACTTGCTTCCCCCATCAGGAATTCCTAAGCTCTGCAATATAATGGAGAGGGCTCCCAAGTGCTTAAAGGGTTTCTGTCATGAGAAATAACATTATGTAGCTGACTGACATTAGCAAAATGCTTACGTCAGCAGTACATAACAGTATGCTTTATAACTCCCTGCCTGCCGCCGTTCTCTTAAAATAAAGACGTTTCAAATATGCTAATTAGCCTCTAGGTCAGGGATGGCCAACCTGAGGCTCTCCAGATGTTGCAAAACTACAACTCCCATCATGCCCGGACAGCTATCAGCCTACAGCAGGGCATGGAGGGAGTTGTAGTTTTACAACAGCTGGAGAGCCGCTGGTTGGCCATGCCTGCTCTAGGTGCTATTAGGGTGTTGCTTCAGCACCTAGAGGCTCAGTCTACACACCCTTTGGCACGCCCAGGTCCAGTTGATTGACTTTCGAGTTCTCCTCATCGTCCCGTAAATCCTGCGCCTGCGCCATCCCATTTTGTGTTTGGAGCAGGCACAGTGAGTGAAGGACGATCTCCTGCTGCCGGCTTCCTTACTGCGCCTGCGCCGAAGGAAGGAAGCTGGCAGCAGGAGCGCGTCCTTCACTCACTGCGCCTGCGCCGAATACTAAACAGGACGACGCAGGATTTACAGGACACTGAGGAGAACTCAAAAGTCAATCAACTAGACCTGGGCGTGCCAAAGGGTGCATAGACCGAGCCTCTAGGTCGGGGTTCAGCAACCTTCGGCACTCCAGCTGTTGTGCAACTATAACTCCCAGCATGCAAAGCTGTTCAACTGTTCTCTGAATTTTCATAGAAGGTAATGAAGCATGCTGGGAGTTGTAGTTTCACAACAGCTGGAGTGCCGGAGGTTGCTGAACCCTGCTCTAGGTGCTGAAGCAACGCCCTAATAGCACCTAGAGGCTCATTAGTATATTTTAAAAGTATTTATTTTCAGAGAACGGCGGCAGGCAGGGAGTTATAAAGCATACTGTGAAGTACTTCTGACATTACCACATCGCTAGTCAGTCAGCTACATAACGTATAATTTTGGTGCATTTTTTGCAGTGATTTGTGTATATATATTTTTTCATCTGCACATTGTATCATTTTGTGTAAGATGTGCTTGTGGTGCATGTGGTCCGCCCCGGCATTCTCCATTGTAAGCAATTTTTTCTGGGGATTGCCGTTATCTGCGGACCGCATACGGAGGAATTGCTCCCCCGGTTATAGACGCGCTACAGTGTCTGGGTTTGGAGCATTTTCACCCATTTAAGTTTTTTTCTATGTGTATGAAATGTGCCTCTTCATTTTGTTGGTAACGTTCTTTTGCACCTGGCAGCTTCTGTGTCACATGGTCTGTTGTGGGTGCGGCTTCTGTGTCACATGGTCTGTTGTGGGTGCGGCTCACAGCTTTATCCTACCTCACAGTGCATTGGTGATACCACTATGGAGGCATGTGAGGTCTGGCTGTGAGTTGGTTTCTAGCACTGTTCAGACCCTGTTCACACACCGTGACGTGGTGCATGAGGGGCTCCTATATGTTCCTGACTGGAAGATATTGGCAAAATTCTCAGCTTTTAACATCGGCCTGGGGAATTAGCTAGTATTGTCAGTTGCATATCATTTTGGTGCATTTTATGCAGTGATTTGTGTATGTATATATTTTTTCATCTGCACATTGCATCATTTTGTGTAAGATATCCTTGTGGTGCATGCAGTCCGCCCCGGCATCCTCCATTGTACGCAACTTTTGCTGGGGATTGCTGTTGTCTGCGGACCGCATGCAGAGGAATTATTTCCCCGGTTATAGAGACACTACAGTGTCTGGGTTTGGAGCATTTCCACCCGTTTAGGCCACTTTTTTCAGTGAGTTTTTTACATATGCAAATTAACCTGAGATGAGTCCTGACTCATCTCAGGGACGAGCCCCCTATCAGGTTAATTTGCATATGTATCAAATGGTTTTTTTTTTACACACTAAAAGCACATAGAGCTATGGGGACTGGATATTGCAGATGTGCTAGCGGCGATCTAGCAACCCATGTCCTCAGATCTATACACAAAATCCCGGTGACAGGTTCCCTTTAATCATGACCCCCTTAGACGTGTCTTCTCAAGAATATAATCTGCCCTTGAATTCTCTATAAAAATGTGATTCTTTTAATCTTTCTTCATAACCTAGACCTTACATGCCCCTTATGAGTTTAGTCACTCTACTCTGTACTTTTTCCAGCTGCACAGAATCCTGTCTGTCAACTGGTGCCCAGAACGGAACTGCATATTCCAGATGAGGCTGCACAAACGCTTTGTAAAGTGGTAATATTAAATCCCTGCCCCGCGAGTCCATGCCTGTGAATCGATTTGGTTATGAATCTATACATAAAACAAAAATAAAATAATTGGAATTGCCGCATCTGTAATGACTCACATAGTGCTAGAATTGTCGGGGTTGTGTCATCTTGCCTCTCATGAATAGAGATGGCCTTGCGGTTCGCCCAGTGGTGGTTTTGCGGAGAACTTTGCTCGTTCGCTGTTTGCTTAACAAGCGAACATATGGCGATGTCCGGCGGCACAATATTCTTGTGCATTTTGCCGAACTTTGACCCATTCATCAGGTGGGACAGGACCGCCAATTAAGACATTTCAGCACATGGACACACCCGCCACCCTATAAATAAACCCGATCTGGCAGCCATCTTACATTCTGTTTTTTGCCGCACTGGCCACCAATGAATTTAATACTGGGGAGGAAGGGAGGGGGGGGCGCACTGGCCATCAGTGAATTTAATACTGGGGAGGGAGGGAGGGGGCCGCACTGGCCACCAATGAATTTAAAACTGGGGATGGAGGGGGGGTCTGGCCCCTGCTGCCTGGCAGCACCCGATCAGGGGGCTGAGATCCGCACAATTAACCCCTCAGGTGCGGCACCTGAGGGGTTAATTGTGCTGATCACAGCCCCCTGTAAGAGGTCGGGTACTGCCAGGCAGCAGGAGGCAGTCATGTGCACAGTTCTTAGTATATTCTAACTTGAAGCGTCTCCATCACCATGGGAACACCTCTGTGTTAGAATATACTGTCGGATCTGAGTTTTCACGATCTAACTCAAATCCGATGGTATATTCTAACATAGAGGCGTTCCCATGGTGATGGGGATGCTTCAAGTTAAAATATACCATCGGATTGGAGAAAACTCCGATCCGACGGTATATTAATAGGGACTCCTGACTTTACATTGAAAGTCAATGGGGGACGGATCCGTTTGCAAATGCACCATATTGTGTCAACGTCAAATGGATCCGTCCCCATTGACTTGCATTGTAAGTCTGGACGGATCCGTTTGGCTCCGCACGGCCAGGCGGACACGAAAACGCTGCAAGCTGCGTTCGGGTGTCCGCCTGCTGAGCGGAGGACAAACGGTGCCAGACTGATGCATTCTGAGCGGATCCGCATCCACTCAGAATGCATTGGGGCTGTACGGATCCTTTCGGGCCGCTTGTGAGAGCCTTCAAACGAAACCCCCGAACACAAGTGTGAAAGTAGCCTAAGGGGTGCAATATACCTGCTTCCACAAAATACTGATTAAGGGGTTTGATATACCTGCTTACACAAAATACTGATTGAGCGGTGTGATACACCGGCTTCCACAAAATATTGATAGAGGGGATTGATATACCAGCTTCCACCAAATTTTGATTAAGGAGTTTGATATACGGGCTTCCAGAAAATACTCATTAAGGGGTTCTATATACCAGTTTCAACAGAATACTGATAGAGGGGATTGATATACCAGCTTCCACCATATATTGATTAAGGCCTGCGATACAACAGCTTCCACCAAATATTAATTAACGGTTTCATATACTGGCTTCCAAAAAATACTCATTAAGGGGGTTCTATATTCTGGTTTGGAAGTAAGATGGCTCACTCCTTATTATCACGGCCAGGTGCTTGTGTCTGATATGAATCACCCTTTCAAAATAGTAAAAAATATTATAATAATACAGACCGGCACTCAAACATAAGGGATAACGTGAGAGACTCAGGAGATATGTCCTAACATACAATTTAATAACTAAATACAAAATAAAATACAACCTGAACGTGGGATGATGATATATAGAATCTTAGGTACGCAGTCCCATATATAAAGAATCCGCAATACCGCATGCTTGATGTCTAAAATGAGCAGATAATTATAGCTGGAAAGTCTGCAGGTTGTTACAGCTGTTAGATAAATATGCCAAGCTTAGCATGCAAATGTGGAAAAAAAGTCCTGTTATAATGGTAGCTTTAGTTCCTGTTTCATAAAGATTGTGGTAATAAATAACAATGTATAGCTCTTTAGTACTCACTGTTCGGTAATGCGCGTACTTGTGGCGTCCCAAGTGTAGAAGTGCTTACCTAGATGCAAGGTGGATCGGATACATACGGCAGAGTATAGTGTCTCGCTGGTAGGATAAATCGGAGTACCAATGACTTGTTCCTATTCTCGCAAGATAAACTGTTGCCTTTCTTTCGTATGGTGCATTGAATGGCGTCAGTTAATAGTAAATCTTTTGTTCGTGAGATCGCGAAAATGTGAGGTTACCTTTCTTTCGTACAATGCCATGAATAACTTCAATCCGCAGTGAGTCTTCGCTCGTATTATCGCAAAATGAGAGGTTACCTTGCTCGAGCTAATAGCTTGACACCACAACGATCTTTTAGTCAGTATTCTTTCAGTAGTGCATGGCCATGCTGATGTACTGGACTCTTAATGAATAAACCTTAAAGGAGTTATCCCATCATAATGATCACTGTTAAATCTGTTAATGATTTGACAGTGATCATTTTTGTAAATATACTTTATTAACAAATTCCCACCGATTAGGACAAAATTCATCCCCACTTACCTTATTGTTGTGACTCGGTCTCCCCTGGTTACGACCACCGCTCTTCTCCAAAATCCTGATGGTCACGCTTGCCCAGAAGACTCCTTCTTTTCTCCCGGCCGGGCCGCTCGCTGTGCTGAACGCGCACGCTGCCGCGCATGCGCGACGGTGACTTCTTCCTGGCCAGAATAGTACAGAGCTGCGAACGCACACGCCGGCTCTGTACTATACTGGCCAGAAATAAGTCACCATGGCGCATGCACGGCGGCGTGCGCGTTCAGTCCAGCACGCGGCCCGGCCAGGAGAAGACTTCAATCAAGATGAAGCCCGCCCCCAGCCAGAATCCAGGAAGTGAACGCGCGGTGGCAGCAGGTAAGTATAAAAACGCAAAGTGGGATAACCCCTTTAAGTCCCAGACACGTTTTCGAAGTAGATCCCTACTTCTTCCTCAGTGGGTTTATTCGTATAAGGCCGAAGGCACACGGCCGTTTTTCACGGCCGTGAGCGGTCCGTGGAACCGCGGCCTGGACTCCTGCTGAGAGCAGGAGCGCACGGCGTCATGGGTTGCTATGACGCCATGCGCTCCCTGCTGCCGCCGCAATACAGTAACACACTGGTATGATCTATACCAGTGTATTACTGTACTGTGGCGGCAGCAAGGAGCGCACGGCGTCATAGCAACCAATGACGCCGTGCGCTCCTGCTGTCAGCAGGAATCCAGGCCGCGGTTCCACGGACCGCTCACAGCCGTGAAAAACGGCCGTGTGCATTCGGCCTAATAGAGTCCAGGTATTTATATACCCATCTGCCTCAATTGGAAGGGTGGATCCTATCGAGTTGGACAAAAGGTAAAGCATGGATGAAAAGTGGACTGGGAGATTCCACACAGCCTTTTTCTCTATATTGCGGTAATGATGTGTTATCAATGTTTTTTTTTTTTTTTCAAATGCATGTGCGTTTTGTTTGTAATTAGTTGCTGAATGTGATATCAGTAACAACTAATGTCTTCAAATAAGTTTCAGATTAAAAGATATGCTGTATACACATAATAAAACCGATCTGTACTCAATAAACATATAGTAAAACAAATTAAAAAGATAACATATATATATATGTGTGATAAGCAAATGTATATTTGCTGTGTTTGTATGAGGGGAGGTGGGGTTTAGCGTTTATAACTCTGCCTTCCCCCCTCCTCACCAGCGTCAGCTAGTTTGCGGCTGGTGGTGCACGTCTGCGTCACTTCCTGGTATCGGTACTTTCGTTTCACAAGTAGCAGTAAAGTTCGACATTGGCATTTTTCTACCCTACTACTTCTGCTAGATAGCGGTAAGATCGGGGCTGTATGGCCAGCGCACAGGGGAGAGAGAAGAGGGGTGTTCAGCATGCGATCATACGAACCTTCTGCTGTTTTCTTTGTCGGCATTTCTCTTCCTGTATCGTGCTCTGCTGGCTAAAACTGTACTTGCATCTACTGGTCAAAGTCAGTATTGCTACTACTATACTAAATCATTGCAAGCATTACTGTTCATGGTTTTACTTAAAGGGAATCTGTCACTAGCATATTAGCAATTTTTTTTTTAATGAATCCATGTGTAATAAAGTACCTTATTTCCATATGTCTTGTTCTTTTTTCTGCGTCTTGTCATTTCTTCAAAAAAACGCTTTTTATGATATGCAAATGAAGCTGTAAGGAGCCCAGAGGGGCGTTATTCTTTGTCCACGGTGCCCAGGAACGCCCCTCTGAAGTGCTGTAAATTTGAAAACTAAGAACTCCTCCAAGTTCGCCTAAATCGCCTCCCAGAGGCGCAGCTAAGTGCTCCCCCCCCAGCGCCGCGCTCTGCGGCAAACACCCCCGATCCTCCTCTCGCCCGCATCAGAAATCCCGCGCAGGCGCAGTGCCGGCAATTGCCTGCGCGATGATAAGACGACTGAGGGCAACAGCTTCAACAGCGTCACTGGGCATGCGCCGATCCCAGTGACGTGTTCGCAGTTTCCAAAAAAAAACCATATATATTATGTTTTCAACACATAGCTTTACATAGGACTTGAATATGTCTGATAGGTCCACAACTACGTTATAGCCTGTCATGACTACAGGCCACACGCTGCAATACGCATGTTACGTCCTAGATACACATAGCTGTCCACAGGTCTGTCATGTACAGATATGTTAAAGTCCTGTCACGACTACAGGCAACGATTCGATACGTCTGTCACGACTACAGACTAAGTCCGGTCACGACTACAGGCAACGATTCGATACGTCTGTCGTGGCTACAGACAGGTTCAGGTCCTGTCCTCACTACAGTTACCTCTTGCATGCCTTACGTCACTATTATGGGTCAGCCGGTACTCGCTGGGGCTTCACAGTAAGTTCTATGGTATCCACATTCCGGTTATGCCACTGTGTGGTTGTAGGGTGATTCGTGTGCTGGGTACAAGGGTTCTTAGCACGTCTAGACTTAGGTGAATTCAGGCGGTGGGTTTTCTGTTCTACATTAACTATGTCATGTTTTAGTTAAGATGTCTCAAGAATCCGTGGTGGGCGACACGTCATCTTCCCGCGCAAGTGTCGCATCAGGTTCAGCAAGAGACTCCAGGCAGTCGTTAAGCTCATGGACAGTGCCCAAGTTGATGGCATTGCTGACCAAAAGAGGCATCCCGTTTCCAGCCTCAGCAAGGAAGGCTGAACTCTTTCGTTTGCTGTCTTGAGATCCGGCGGGCCAGAGTCAGGAGACTGTTTCCATGGCTACAATCCAGACCTCGCTCACCCAACTACACGCGGCCATCAACTCTATGGCATCATCTATGTCGGACTTTCAAAATAGATTAGCTGGCAATACAGCTACTCGGTTGATGGCACAGAGTGCGGTGGGGTCTTCTAATTCCCGCAATAGTATAACTGGTGGGTCAGGTCTAACACCCTCTATAGCACCTTTCCATTTTATTCCTGCCAACATTAGGCAGGATATAATTGATGGCAAGGATGTTAATTTAGCATCCTTGCTAATAGCAGCACATGAGGCACCGGACAACAAAACTATAGTCTGTGGTGAGGTATCGGTTGTGCTCAAATCCAAAGATGTGCGGTTGAACAGGAAACTCAGCATCCCAGAGTTTGTCTTAGCTTTCAGCTTATATAGGGATGTTGTTTGTTCAGGTAATCCTCAGCGCAGGGAAGAGTTAGACCTGTATATGTACAAGGTGGTGGATTTGGCTCATAAGTATGGTGGGTCAGCTTTTTATAACTATCACCGTTCTTTCTCAGCAAAAGCTGCAGCGGCGTTGGCTCAATTCCAACATACGGTAGATTGGTCTAATATTGATACAGAGTTATTCTGTAGACACTTTGCCGGTCTCAAAGCCTCAGCCTGCTCCAAATGCAATTCATACTCGCATATGACAGACTGGTGCTCAGTCGGTGATAACCCAGCTCTGTCACAGGCTAGTAGTACTCCTGGGCCGTCAGTCAGCAAGGCTACATCAGGGGTAGACAAGTTGGGGCGACCTATCAAGTATTTGGGCAAATCCCAAATCTGTAATAACTTCAATTTCGCGGTCTGTCATTTCAACCAATGTAGGCTATTGCATTTATGTGCCATATGTTTCAGAGCCCTCCCCCGGGCATCTTGCCCACAGAGAAACCAGGAACCGGCATGACTAGGCGTGGTGAATGTCGGCCTCCTTCAGTTTTTTTAAGGTTCTCATCCAGATACCAACTGGGTAAGTTTCATCATTAAAGGTTTGTCAGCAGGTTTCCATACAGGTTTACTGGCTCTTTCTCAGTCCAATTATGAATGTAAGAACCTGCTGTCAGCCTCGAAGGATCCCGAAGCAGTTTCTCAGCTTATTCAGGCCGAGCTCAATAAGGGGTATCTCATTGGGCCATTTGATTGTTGGAGGATTAACCCAGTTGGTGTAGTGACTGGCAAATTTAGCAATAAAAAGAGGCTAATCTATGACCTGTCAGCTCCACATTCTTTACCGGTACCTAGCCTTAACTCATTAATTCCTTCAGAGGAATTTTCAATGAAATATGCATCCATTGATGAAGCTATTCAGGTTATTCTCAGTCTGGGAAGGGGAGCTTGGCTATCTAAGGCCGACATTACTGATGCCTTTAAGTTGCTCCCATGTCCAACCAGAGTTGTGGCAATGGTATGGGATTAAGTGGTCAAATAGGTACTACGTCGCTAATAAATTGACCTTTGGTTCAAAGTCTAGCCCCTGGATTTTTAACCAGTTTGCCATAGCCCCGCATTGGATACTTCAAGATTTGTTCAGGGTCAATCACGTAATTCACTATCTGGATGACTTTTTGTTAATAGAATCCCAGAACCATGCGCCTCAGGACCTACAGGTGCTGCAAGCGATGTTTGCAGATCTCAGGGTCCCCGTTGCTCCACACAAGGTGGAAGGTCCTGATACTACCATCACCTTTCTCGGCATTTGCTTAAATACTGTTAATATGGAAGCTAGTCTCCCGCAGGACAAATTGATTAGAGTTAAGGAAGCAGTTCATAGGTTAGCACGTGTCAGGACTGTCACCAAAGCATATCTCCAGTCACCGCTTGGCATGCTTAACTTCGCTACACTCCACAAGGCAGGTCGTTCATCGCTAGACTATTGAAGCTCTTGAAACACGCTCACGATCAAGATAGCCTGGTAGTCATAGATCAGAATACGATGGCAGATCTAGTCATGTGGGATGAGTTCCTGTCACAGTGGAACGGCATATCGTTATTCGTTCCGTCAGTTTCAAGTGAATCTCCAGTAGTTCATACGGATGCCTCATCCTTAGTATGCTTTGCAGCTACAGGTCCTTCTAAAAAAAAATAGCATATTGTGATAAAGTTCATTATTTTCTGTAATGTACTGATAAACATTAGACTTTCATATATTTTAGATTAATTACACACCAACTGAAGTAGTTCAAGCCTTTTATTGTTTTAATATTGATGATTTTGGCATACAGCTCATGAAAACCCAAAATTCCTATGTCAAAAAAATTAGCATATCATGAAAAGGTTCTCTAAACGAGCTATTAACCTAATCATCTGAATCAACAAATTAACTCTAAACACCTGCAAAAGATTCCTGAGGCTTTTAAAAACTCCCAGCCTGGTTCATTACTCAAAACCGCAATCATGGGTAAGACTGTCGACCTGACTGCTATCCAGAAGGCCATCATTGACACCCTCAAGCAAGAGGGTAAGACACAGAAAGAAATTTCTGAACGAATAGGCTGTTCCCAGAGTGCTGTATCAAGGCACCTCAGTGAGAAGTCTGTGGGAAGGAAAAAGTGTGGCAGAAAACGCTGCACAACGAGAAGAGGTGACCGGACCCTGAGGAAGATTGTGGAGAAGGACCGATTCCAGACCTTGGGGGACCTGCGGAAGCAGTGGACTGAGTCTGGAGTAGAAACATCCGGAGCCACCGTGTACAGGCGTGTGCAGGAAATGGGCTACAGGTGCCGCATTCCCCAGGTCAAGCCACTTTTGAACCAGACACAGCGGCAGAAGCGCCTGACCTGGGCTACAGAGAAGCAGCACTGGACTGTTGCTCAGTGGTCCAAAGTACTTTTTTCGGATGAAAGCAAATTTTGCATGTCATTCGGAAATCAAGGTGCCAGAGTCTGGAGGAAGACTGGGGAGAGGGAAATGCCAAAATGCCTGAAGTCCAGTGTCAAGTACCCACAGTCAGTGATGGTCTGGGGTGCCATGTCAGCTGCTGGTGTTGGTCCACTGTGTTTTATCAAGGGCAGGGTCAATGCAGCTAGCTATCAGGAGATTTTGGAGCACTTCATGCTTCCATCTGCTGAAAAGCTTTATGGAGATGAAGATTTCATTTTTCAGCATGACCTGGCACCTGCTCACAGTGCCAAAACCACTGGTAAATGGTTTACTGACCATGGTAATACTGTGCTCAATTGGCCTGCCAACTTTCCTGACCTGAACCCCATAGAAAATCTGTGGGATATTGGGAAGAGAAAGTTGAGAGACGCAAGACCCAACACTCTGGATGAGCTTAAGGCCGCTATCGAAGCATCCTGGGCCTCCATAACACCTCAGCAGTGCCACAGGCTGATTGCCTCCATGCCACGCCGCATTGAAGCAGTAATTTCTGCAAAAGGATTCCCGACCAAGTATTGAGTGCATAACTGAACATAATTATTTGAAGGTTGACTTTTTTTGTATTAAAAACACTTTTCTTTTATTGGTCGGATGAAATATGCTAATTTTTTGAGATAGGAAATTTGGGTTTTCATGAGCTGTATGCCAAAATCATCAATATTAAAACAATAAAAGGCTTGAACTACTTCAGTTGGTGTGTAATGAATCTAAAATATATGAAAGTCTAATGTTTATCAGTACATTACAGAAAATAATGAACTTTATCACAATATGCAAATTGTTTGAGAAGGACCTGTATATGCTAAAGTAAGTTGGCATATGTCATGAAGAAGCATAGAATATGTGCAAATGAGCATATAAACTACTGTATCACTCAAATGTACACTATTTATGCTGTTCCAGGACATATGACCTACTCACGGACCATAATTATGAAGCAATACTTTAACCCCTTAGTGACCAGCCTGTTTGGGGTCTTACTGACTCAACATTTTTCTTCCTTCTTCTTTTTTTGATCGTTGCTTTTCAAGAGCTATAACTTTTTTTTATATAGCTTTATGAGGACTTGTTTTTTGTGGGACAAGTTGTAGTTTTTAATGGCGTCAATTTTGGGGTACACATAACTTTCTGATTAACTTTTATTAACTCTTTCTGGGAGAGAGATGGGAAAAACAGCAATACTGCCACAGCGTTTTTACGTTATACATTTTACGGTGTTCATTTTTTGGTATAAGTTGGTAAGGCTGATTAGTCAGCCTACATTTGTGGGAGGGGCGGAGGCTCTTCATATACAAGCCACACCCTCACTCACAGGCGTGTGTTCTCAGGTGCACAGCTGCCGCTGGGTGTCATTAGCAAACTAGCTTCTCTGGTGGTAGGAGTCTTTCTTTGCAGCATGGAGCTGGTTATTTTGCTCTCTGCTACCGTAGCATGCACGCGTCATACTATGTAAGTAGGTTGGGCCGGGGCCATCTCTCCTGGCCGGTCGGAACCGACTTTGCTAGCGAACGGGAGGCTTTGCCTCAGAATCTGCTACCTCAGGTTTGCTCGCTGGGCCTAAATACATCAATTTTCTCTTCAATTTTGTTTGTTGGTAATAGGAGTTACCGGTAGTTCCTATAAATCTTACAAGTTTCACTTTGCTTCATTCGTCTCGTATGAAAAGTTACTTCAGCCGGTTTGCTGTAAAGAAAGAGATACCTGGGCTGCATGTGATGTCATGTTTGGAGATCGGACGCAGTGTTTATTGTTTAGGCCTCTCGCTGCAGTCCAGTACAGTAAGGCCTAACAAAGCTATAACTCTATCTAACTAGCTAATACAAGGCCTAGGCTAGTCTCTGTTACTTTAGGTGCCAAACAGTAAAGTACAATTGGTAATCAGGTGTACTGACCTGCGTCCATTCTGGGCCCTAGGATGCCGCTTACCCGGGATGGCCACCAAGCTCTCAGCAACCGTGCGGCCTTGCTTGATGCTAAGGTTTTCTGACCATACACTGGAACTGGTCTTCCTTGGACAACCTCTCTTTCAAAGAGCTAGATCCAGACAGGGGACAGCAGATACTCTCCTTCCATTGAGTGTCCATTCACTGCGGGAAATCCGCAAGCCAGGATGGAATCGGATTCAGTCCCTCACAGCACAATCCTTCCACCATGTCAGATCAACACTTCCTGGTTCACACAGAAGCTTGCTGACTGTGCTGCAAAACAGTGGCCTCTAGTGCCCGGAATACCAAATGACAGCTCCAATACAATTTAAACATAAATATACAGGCAGAGCTTATCCACAATCTCACACTTTCATGCTCTGCTGTTATCCTGAGCGGCATTTACACTTTCGGCTTTTATTTCATGTCTTATGATGCATCCGCACGTCCTTACTGTACTGCACTTTTCTACTCTTGGCTCGTATTCACTCAGATTGGTCTCACATTCAAGCTGCGTTCACCTGTTGGCTGTTACATCTCATTCCGTCCCCAGCCGACAGCCTGATCCGTATTACATGCCTGTTATTACATGTTGTATACTCAGCTTACAGCCATAGCTGCTACTGTTACTCCGTTTTCATGCTCTGGACACACCACCCTGGTGTTCCCACCTTGCTCCACTCACAACCAGAGCTGCGTTTATACCAAATTTCATGCTCTGCTTATACCCAAAGTTGTGTTCACACTTCTACTGCTACACCAGATCATATACCCCACTCATCAAAGCCGCTTTCCATGTCTGCTGTCACATCAAGTTAATATTCCGTTCACATCCAAAGCTGCGTCCGCATGTCTGCTTTTCACATCTTGTCCTATACTCCTTTCACTACTAGAGCTGCGTCCACGTGTCTGCTTTCGCATCACGTCAATACTCTGCTCACTTTCAGGTTGCATTTATACGTCTGCTTTATACCATGCTTTTCATGCGCTACCCATACTCAGAGCTGCGCCTATACCATGTTTTTAGGTACCACTCACATCCAAAGCTGCATTCACCCATTTGTTGTTACATCATGTGTTGTACTCTGCTCCCACTCAAAGCTGCATTCTCCTGTTCATTGGTACATCATGGTTTTGCTCAATCTCACCGAGGCAGTCTGCACCCACCACTCTGGTACCTCTCTCCTGACAAACATAACTGCGTTCTTTTCAGGCTTACGTTCCCTTCCTCGGTGGTCTGTTACATTCCATAGGCCTACTTTCTGTTTAATCCTGGTTCACGATCACTCAGACTGGTCTCCTTTTACTTCTGGTTCGTATTCACTCAGATTGGTCTCCTGCCCCAGTTCACCAAACAGCTCCTCAGCGGAGGTCAGTGGGCCAGTAAGTTTCCTGCTATGTTTTCACAAGCTGTTCATTTGTTTGTCATGATAAGAGACTTCTCTTAGCGAACTTGCAATGCCCCAGGCATTTCATGTTTACGTTTATGGTTCACGTTGGTTAGTGTTTTATGTATGCACGTGCTTCGGATTTCTAATGTCTATATTTATAATGCCTGTTGGCAGTCATGTTCCTTAGGCCACCTTCTAGCCAATCCAATCATTCAAGTCGCTTCATATGCCATCAGGTCCGGCTTACGTTTTAATTACTTATCATCACCGCAACGTCATCCCACTGGCTTCGGTGGCCCTATGACTGATCCAGCCTCATGGCTCCGGGGGCCCCATGACCGTTTTTTCATGTATTATTTGTTAAGGGTACGACATGGTTGTAGGCTGATTAGTGTCCCAGGTTTGCTGTTGGAGGGGGTCATGGTTATGCGAGTCCCCAAGGCATTCTGGTGCTGCATAAGTGGGTTTAAAAAAAAATAAAAAATCATAAGAGGCTTGCACGAGTGGCTCTTCGCTTATAGGACCTCACGACTGGCATCGTCATTCATAGTTCGCACGGTCATCTGATATTTTTCCCGCCATAAGGGGCTCGCTGGAGTGGCTTTTGGCTCAGAGGATTTCACAATTGTCATCGACATTGGTAGGTCATACGGCCATCTGATACTATTTTCCATGGCACAACTTTCAGAAGTTTTCTTTTGTTCATTTATATTTAACAGATTAGTACTTGCGGTTCATTTCAGACTCATTTCATTAAGAATCTTTACCCCATGTCTTTGTCTTTCTAGGTTATCGAATCCCGGTTGCTTACTAAACCCATTGGGTCAAGCCCAATCTTTTCCCCAGCTGTCCTTAATTCTAAGGTTCGCATCCCGGCGGCTGCCCGGCCCCATGGTCCCCTGGTGGTTGCTTCGGCCCCATGGCTTCAGGGGTCCGACCAATGGTTGTCTGTCCACCTGTGCAGCTATGCTTTTGAATGACTCATATCTTTACCTGCTTGCCAGCTTATGGTATTAATTTTAGTTAATGTCCGTTATTATCTCTATTTTCTGTCACGTTTCCCTTCGTCTTTTCAGGTCATGCAGTTGAACTCATATTGGGGTCACCATCTACGTCGGTCAGGTCTCGTTCCTAATGATATTTCGCTTTGCATGTTATTCAGGCCACGTTGTGTATCTTGGGTATCGCCTGCCACATCGGTGAGGCTCATGGTTTAATTTCACCTGCACCTTATCTTATTCAGGTCACTTTTTTTGTTTTGTTATAATAATAAAAAATAATAAAAACTCTGCCCCATGGCTTCGGGGGCTCGACGACAGCTTCGGCCCCATGGCTTTGGGGGCCCGACGACAGCTTCAGTCCTGCTGGGCTGATTGCCTGGTTGGTTGTCCATCTGTGCATCTGGGCTGATTTGGCCCCTATGTATCGCATACATACCTGCTTCCCTAATTTCCTAATAATCCATGTTGATCGCTCACTTTATCTTTTGACCGCAAACTGGTCCGGTTTGCCCTACAGCATCATTGTCATGTCTTACGCAGATATTTCGTCTTTCTTTAATTGTTCATGCTTTCGTTCAGGTCCTGCCAAAGGAAGAACAAGTAGGGCAATTCCCTCTAGCATTTCAGTCTCTGATCGTAGTCGATCATATCTTGTCAACCAGGTCCCCGCGCAAAGTCTTTGCCTTTTTACCATGACCAGGAATTCATTTTCGCCAGTAGCTTCATTGCATTGCATTCCCTCACTCATGGGAGGGCATAGACAGAATCTTGTATATTATGGCTTCGTAGGGTCTTGCCGCACTAACCTCCGACTCCCTACAACCACGTTGAATCGGATTTTGGACAAGGTCCAGCATTTCCCCACGGTAGAAGATTCAGATAGTAGGTCGGTCTTCACGTCTCAAGCGTAAAAACAATTCTCAGGGGCGCACAGTGAGCTGTTGTCTGGGGAACTATTCAAGGATTCTCTTCCTATCTACATGGTTCTTTTTGGCCCTCATTCCTGCATAGTCTAGGCAGTTAGGTTTCGGTCCCACGATCTCCTGATGCTAAGGCATTGCCAGTACTCTCACTAGAACCAAACTTTACAAGTTTCAGTTGGTTTTATGATCCATTTCACAATGTATTCCCGGTCCCTATTCCGCTTTGGGGCAGTATCCGCAGTATTGAGCATCATGTCTCTGGCCTTGTCATCCACAAGATGGGTTGTAGGTCTCCTACTGGTCTTGCCTCATATACCCCGAATTTTCGCTCTAGATCCCGGATGCCTTGCAGTTGGCTTGGGGATTAGCTTGCACATGCCATTCAAATTCCTTTTCTACCCTACTTGGCTTGGTTTTTGCCCACTTATAGGCCTACCCACGATCATGGCTTAGGGCACACAACAAGCCATTTAGTCAGGTCAGCTAAGACACGCCTAGCTGGGTTAGGTTGTTCCAGTAGTTTCTCTCCCTAAGGTTCTTCGGATATCTCTTGGCCGTAGCCATGACCACAAATAACATAATATCTTTATTCTCTTGGGCAATACGATTACAGTGATGCCACATACATATAGTTCGTTTTACATTTTACTACTTTTTTACAATAACTTTTTTTTATTTTTCTTTCTATGGAGTTGTGTGAGGGCTTGATTTTTGCGGGATGGCTTGTATTTTTCATTGGTATCGTTTTGGAGCAAATGGCGCTTTTCGATAGCTTGTTATAAAGTTTTCTTCAGTGGTAACTAAGAATAAATTAGCAACTCTTTCTTTTTTACGGCGTTCACCGTAGGGGATAATTTACATGATATTTATATAGTCCGGGTTGTTACGGAAGTGGCAATACCAAACATATTTATTTTTGCAATTTTTTTCATTGAAAAGCGTACTTTCAATGGAAAAAAAGCATAATTTTTTTAATAGGATTTTTTTATTTAGTAAATGAGTTTTTTTTTACTTTTTTTATCACTTAATAGTCACACAAGGATACTATAGCAGACAGCTTTTTGATCGCTTTTAAAATGCAATGCATTATCCCTATAGTGCATTGCATTTAATGGCAATGCTATTCTAACATTGACAAGCAGGCTACGCCAGATAGGAGGAGTGCCAATTTGAGACAGAGGGAGTCCGCTCTTCTGTCAGCACATTACATTGCCCGTGGCCTGTAAAGTGTTAAACAGCCCAGATTTGGCACTCCTACTGGTCCGGGCTGTTAGAGCAGGGCCGCGGCTCTCATGTGAGAGCTAGGTCCCCACTCCCGGCTGCATGGGGGACCCATGCAGTGCTTAGAATGGGCCAGCCTAAGGCCCCTTAGTGACCGCCATAAAAACAAGTATGGGTGGTCACTAAGGCATTAAAATACACATTATACATTTTAATAAATTGATATACTTACAAATTTTTTCTTTTTTCTGTGTAGAAGCTGAAGACCACGCTGTGGGTACTGATTGTGTCGCTATCTCCTTTTGGACACGGTCATGATACACCTCTGACTGGGTGTCCCATAGGGATTGTCGCTCCTGTATGAGTACTATCAATTTTTCCACTTCAAAAGAGGACATTTTTAAAGACTGTACTCTGTTTTCTGCTTTTCTGTACTCTGCTTTCCTGGGTTCTGAATGTCACAGGGAGCAGGCCTATTTTTTTTCTATTTCCTGCATATCCGCAATTGCAGATGACATATTGCAGCTTTCCGTATGTCATCTGCATTTTTGCGGACCCATTGACTACAATGGGACCACGGACCACAATTTGCGGACTATAGTAAGACATGCTCTATTTTATTTGCAGATCCGCATAACGGAACAGAACTACAGATGTGGACAGCACACTGAATGCTGTCCGCATTTTTTGCGGTGCCATTGAAATGAATGGCTCAGTATCTGTTCCGCAATTTTGCAGAAAGGATGGGGATTACAAAATGCGGATGTGAATCGACCCTAAGACAATGGTGACGGATCTGTTTTTTTTAGGAGCCTAAAAAAACTAATCCGTCTCCCGTTGACTTTCAATGTTTTTAGTGATTCGTTTTTTATTTTCAAATTAGATTTCATACAACCGCATCCTAACGGAACAGATGCATCCAGATGTGCAAAATCAAAATTGATCCTTTTAATTCCGGTATTAAGATACTCTGCCAGATCTCAAGATTGGAATTAACAACGCAAGTTTTGAAAGTAGCCTAAGCATCATATTTGGGATCCTTGATAAGAATAAGGCCATGTGTATGAGAACTGCTAACTCATGGTTATGGTCTCCCATTACTTGGGCTACTTTCACACTTGCGTTTGGTGCGGATCCGTCTTGGATCTGCACAGACGGATCCTTTCAGATAATACAAATATCTGCATCCGTTCAGAACGGATCCGTTTGTATTAACTTTAACATAGCCAAAACAGGACCGTCTTGAACACTATTGAAAGTCAATGGAGGACGGATCCGTTTTCTATTGTGTCAGATTGTGTCATAGAAAACAGATCCGTCCCCATTGACTTACATTGTGCGTTAGAATGGATCCATTTGGCTCAGTTTTGTCAGACTGACACCAAAACTCTGCAAGCAGTGTTTTGGTGTCTGCCTCCAAAGCGGAATGGAGACGGAAGGGAGGCAAAGTGATGCATTCTGAGCGGATCCTTTTCCATTCAGAATGCATTAGGGCAAAACTATATACAATGCAACAGCACTCTGCAAACCAAATAAAGTACAATAATGCCAACATAATAGAAAGTATTCTGGTGCAAATGCTACGCTAATAAATTTGAGATGCTTGGCAAATTATTTTGTACAGAATTATTTGGACCCGTCTGCCAAACGTCAAGGCGATCTCAGTAAGAAGGGTGGGTTCGGCATGCATGAGGAGCCTGCATCCCCTGAATATAATGGAGGCCATTTTGGCACCATAAGAGGCATAATATAATGTGGGATCGGCATGCATGTGGAACCTGCATTCCCAGAATGTAATGGAGGCCAGTATGGCACCAGTTAATGTGGTATTTAGTGTTAGGTTCCCATCTTATTGAAATCGCCTTGACTTTTGGCAGACGGGCCCAAATGATTTTGTACAAAATGATTTGCCAAGCAGCTCAAATTTATTAGCGTAGCATTTGCACCAGAATACTTTCTATTATTTTGCCATTATTGTACTTTATTTGGTTTGCAGAGTGCTGTTGCATTGTATATTTTTTTGCCGTTGTGCTTTCAGCCATGGTAACATGCACCTGCGCACTGGATGTGCTGACTGATCCCCATTTTTTCTTTGCATTAGGGCAAAACTGATCAGTTTTGGACCGCTTGGAGAGAGCCCTGAACGGATCTCACAAACGGAAAGCCAAAACACCAGTGTGAAAGTAGACTTACTTTGAGCAAATTGCACTTCGGATCCAAGATCTGAAGATGATTTGTTTCCCAACTTTATTTTAATGCTGTACGGAGACCAGTGGATTTACCAGATGAGTAATGGTTCAATTTTTTTTTTTTTATTCTATCACATTCCATACTGGTATGCTACTTCTTTAACAGATTTAGGCCTCATGCACACAACAGTTCTTTTTAGCAGTGCAATTTTTATGCTCAATGGCCCATTCAAAAGTGTACTATGGGGCCCATCCTTCTCTAGTTACTCCTCTGTTTGCACAAATACAGTACATCTGCTAGAGGTTTAGTTGTTCTTTATGTATATTATTACTAAACATTTTGCTTATATTTTCTGTGTTTTCTTTTGTGTTTATGTATTCAGTAATATACTATATTTTACTGTTAAAACCTTTATCAAACTAATATTATGGAAGCATAGTAATAAACTATTAGGCCCCTTTCACACAAGCGTGAACGCATAGCACCCGCACTGAATCCTGACCCATTCATTTCAATGGGTCTGTGTACATGAGCGTTGTTTTTCACGCATCAGTTCTGCGTTGCGTGAAAATCGCAGCATGTTCTATATTCTGCGTTTTTCACGCAGCCCTGGCCCCATAGAAATGAATGGGGCTGCGTGAAAAATGCATTGCATCCGCAAGCAAGTGCGGACACAATGCGTTTTTCACTAATGGTTGCTAAGAGATGTTGTTTGTAAACCTTCAGTTTTTTATCATGCGCGTGAAAAGCATCCAAACGCATTGCACCCGCGCGGAAAAAACTGAACGCAATCGCAGACAAAACTGACTGAACTTGCTTGCAAAATAGTGCGAGTTTCACTGAACGCACCCTGAACGCATCCGGACCTAATCCATCACGCTCGTATGAAAGAGTGTGATAAAAAACTGAAGGTTTACAAACATCTCTTAGCAACCATCAGTGAAAAACGCATCGCACCCGCACTTGCTTGCGGATGCAATGCGCTTTTCACGCAGCCCCATTCACTCCTATGGAGCCAGGGCTGCATGAAAAACGCAGAATATAGAACATGCTGCGATTTTCACGCAACGCAGAACTAATGCGTGAAAAACAATGCTCATGTACACAGCCCCATTGAAATGGATGGGTCAGGATTCAGTGCGGGTGCTATGCGTTCACGTTACGCATTGCACCCGCGCGGAAAACTCGTTCGTGTGAAAGGGGCCTAAGTGATGCAGCATAACTGTGTGCAGTAGTTACACAGGGTGTTTCAGCGGACATTAACCAGCAGATTCTAAACCGGTTTTATCCAGTCCCTAAGGTGTGAAATTAAATATTGTTCTATAAAGATTAGCCTAGCACTGAAAAGCTCAAGTGTAGATGACTATAATAAGTAATGTTTTTTGTCTACTGCGTTAACAATCTATTTTCCTATTTCAAATTTGGCCACATAATATAGCAATCCAATATTCATATGCTGTATTTGACACCTTAGCAGCATCACAACAGTCAGATTTAATAAATATTGTGAATGGCAGGCAAAACAATCTATGCAAGAAACCACCACAAGTGGTATACTCCTGTTCGGGAGGCAGGGGTGTACACAGATCTCATAGGGTCCATATCAAAACTTACATATTATATAGATCCCCTGCCCCACCCAGTTTCCCAGTATGTCAATCATTTCCAGGCAATGCAGAATACAAATTGCAACGCCCTAGATGTCTAATGAATTAAAAAAAATTTAGACTAAGCCAATAATAATTTTAATTAAAAAATTGTAATAAAAAAGCCAACCTTAGCTTCACCCATTTTATCCAACTTCTGTGTGAGTAAAGTTAAACAGGTGCTTCATAAATATGGCACTCATTTTTATCACCATATTTCTCAATGTATTTACACAAGACGGGCATTAATACACTGATAAATCTCTAGCCTCCCTTCTATTACAAAAATGGCTGCCACCGCTAGGGGGAGCTTAGTGCATAAGAATTTATGTAGTTACAATTGACTGAAATGGAAGTTGTAATCATTTGTTTGTACTGAGCTCCCTCTAGTGGTGGCTGCATGAAAATGTAGTGTTTTCACATTGGAAAGAAAAAGAGTTCAGTGTCAGCCCCCCTGTACTTTGGGTCCTATAGTAGTAGTGTGGTGTGCCTCCTTTGAAGGTACGCCACTGTCTGGAAGACCTATCATGACCATATATTAAGCAAACAGACCATTGATTTAATCAGGAACTACGGGAGGGAAGGGGATGAAAATGAGCTCTTAATAAGCTCTGCCTCTAATGCCACCAGATGTAAGGCAGCTATCCTATAAGTCAATGTTCAGTTCTTAACCACTTCAGCCCCGCTAGGTGAAACCCCCTTCATGACCAGGCCACTTTTTACACTTCGGCACTACACTCCGTCATGCTCGGTCATGCAACTTACCACCCAAATGAATTTTACCTCCTTTTCTTCTCACTAATGGAGCTTTCATTTGGTGGTATTTTATTGCTGCTGACATTTTTACTTTTTTTGTTATTAATCAAAATGTAACGATTTTTTTGCAAAAAAATGAAATTTTTCACTTTCAGCTGTGACATTTTGCAAAAAAAACGACATCCATATATAAATTTTTCGCTAAATTTATAGTTCTACATGTCTTTGATTAAAAAAAAATGTTTGGGCAAAAAAAAAAATGGTTTGGGTAAAAGTTATAGCATTTACAAACTATGGTACAAAAATGTGAATTTCCGCTTTTTGAAACGGCTCTGATTTTCTGAGCACCTGTCATGTTTCCTGAGGTTCTACAATGCCCAAACAGTAGAAAAACCCCATAAATGACCCCATTTCGGAAAGTAGACACCCTAAGGTATTCGCTGATGGGCATAGTGAGTTCATAGAACTTTTTATTTTTTGTCACAAGTTAGCGGAAAATGATGATGATTTTTTTTTTTTTTTTTTTTTCTTACAAAGTCTCATATTCCACTAACTTGCGACAAAAAATAAAAAATTCTAGGAACTCACCATGCCCCTCACAGAATACCTTGGGGTGTCTTCTTTCCAAAATGGGGTCACTTGTGGGGTAGTTATACTGCCCTGGCAATTTAGGGGCCCAAATGTGTGAGAAGAACTTTGCAATCAAAATGTGTAAGAAATGACCGGTGAAATCCGAAAGGTGCACTTTGGAATATGTGCCCCTTTGCCCACCTTGGCAGCAAAAAAGTGTCACACATGTGGTATCGCCGTACTCAGGAGAAGTTGGGGAATGTGTTTTGGGGTGTCATTTTACATATACCCATGCTGGGTGAGAGAAATATCTTGGCAAAAGACAACTTTTCCCATTTTTTTATACAAAGTTGGCATTTGACCAAGATATTTTTCTCACCCAGCATGGGTATATGTAAAATGACACCCCAAAACACATTCCCCAACTTCTCCTGAGTACGGCGATACCAGATGTGTCACACTTTTTTGCTGCCAAGGTGGGCAAAGGGGCACATATTCCAAAGTGCACCTTTCGGATTTTGCAGGGCATTTTTTACACATTTTGATTGCAAGGTACTTCTCACACATTTGGGCCCCTAAATTGCCAGGGCAGTATAACTACGCCACAAGTGACCCCATTTTGGAAAGAAGACACCCTAAGGTATTCCGTGAGGGGCACTGCGAGTTCCTAGAATTTTTTATTTTTTGTCACAAGTTAGCGGAAAATGATGATTTTTTTTTTTTTTTTTTTTCTTACAAAGTCTCATATTCCACTAACTTGCGACAAAAAATAAAAAATTCTAGGAACTCACCATGCCCCTCACAGAATACCTTGGGGTGTCTTCTTTCCAAAATGGGGTCACTTGTGGGGTAGTTATACTGCCCTGGCAATTTAGGGGCCCAAATGTGTGAGAAGAACTTTGCAATCAAAATGTGTAAGAAATGACCGGTGAAATCCGAAAGGTGCACTTTGGAATATGTGCCCCTTTGCCCACCTTGGCAGCAAAAAAGTGTCACACATGTGGTATCGCCGTACTCAGGAGAAGTTGGGGAATGTGTTTTGGGGTGTCATTTTACATATACCCATGCTGGGTGAGAGAAATATCTTGGCAAAAGACAACTTTTCCCATTTTTTTATACAAAGTTGGCATTTGACCAAGATATTTTTCTCACCCAGCATGGGTATATGTAAAATGACACCCCAAAACACATTCCCCAACTTCTCCTGAGTACGGCGATACCAGATGTGTCACACTTTTTTGCTGCCAAGGTGGGCAAAGGGGCACATATTCCAAAGTGCACCTTTCGGATTTTGCAGGGCATTTTTTACACATTTTGATTGCAAGGTACTTCTCACACATTTGGGCCCCTAAATTGCCAGGGCAGTATAACTACGCCACAAGTGACCCCATTTTGGAAAGAAGACACCCTAAGGTATTCCGTGAGGGGCACTGCGAGTTCCTAGAATTTTTTATTTTTTGTCACAAGTTAGCGGAAAATGATGATTTTTTTTTTTCTCTTTTTTCCTTACAAAGTCTCATATTCCACTAACTTGCGACAAAAAATAAAAAATTCTAGGAACTCGCCATGCCCCTCACGGAATACCTTGGGGTGTCTTCTTTCCAAAATGGGGTCACTTGTGGCGTAGTTATACTGCCCTGGCAATTTAGGGGCCCATATGTGTGAGAAGAACTTTGCAATCAAAATCTGTAAAAAATGACCGGTGAAATCCGAAAGGTGCACTTTGGAATATGTGCCCCTTTGCCCACCTTGGCATCAAAAAAGTGTCACACATCTGGTATCGCCGTACTCAGGAGAAGTTGGGGAATGTGTTTTGGGCTGTCATTTTACATATACCCATGCTGGGTGAGAGAAATATCTTGGCAAAAGACAACTTTTCCCATTTTTTTTATACAAAGTTGGCATTTAACCAAGATATTTTTCTCACCCAGCATGGGTATATGTAAAATGACACCCCAAAACACATTGCCCAACTTCTCCTGAGTACGGCGATACCAGATGTGTCACACTTTTTTGCTGCCAAGGTGGGCAAAGGGGCACATATTCCAAAGTGCACCTTTCGGATTTTGCAGGGCATTTTTTACACATTTTGATTGCAAAGTTCTTCTCACACATTTGGGCCCCTAAATTGCCAGGGCAGTATAACTACCCCACAAGTGACCCCATTTTGGAAAGAAGACACCCCAAGGTATTCCGTGAGGGGCATGGCGAGTTCCTAGAATTTTTTATTTTTTGTCGCAAGTTAGTGGAATATGAGACTTTGTAAGGAAAAAAGAAAAAAAAAGAAAAATCATCATTTTCCGCTAAATTGTGACAAAAAATAAAAAATTCTAGGAACTCGCCATGCCCCCCACGGAATACCTTGGGGTGTCTTCTTTCTAAAATGGGGTCACTTGTGGCGTAGTTATACTGCCCTGGCAATTTAGGGGCCCAAATGTGTAAGAAGTACCTTGAAATCAAAATGTGTAAAAAATGGCCTGCGAAATCCGAAAGGTGCCCCTTTGCCCACCTTGGCTGCAAAAAAGTGTGACACATCTGGTATCGCCGTACTCAGGAGAAGTTGGGCAATGTGTTTTGGGGGGTCATTTTACATATACCCATGCTGGGTGAGAGAAATATCTTGGCAAAAGACAACTTTTCCCATTTTTTTATACAAAGTTGGCATTTGACCAAGATATTTTTCTCACCCAGCATGGGTATATGTAAAATGACACCCCAAAACACATTCCCCAACTTCTCCTGAGTACGGCGATACCACATGTGTGACACTTTTTTGCAGCCTAGATGCGCAAAGGGGCCCAAATTCCTTTTAGGAGGGCATTTTTAGACATTTGGATCCCAGACTTCTTCTCACACTTTCGGGCCCCTAAAAAGCCAGGGCAGTATAAATACCCCACATGTGACCCCACTTTGGAAAGAAGACACCCCAAGGTATTCAATGAGGGGCATGGCGAGTTCCTAGAATATTTTTTTTTTTTGCATAAGTTAGCGGATATTGATTTTTTTTTGTTTTTTTTCTCACAAAGTCTCACTTTCCGCTAACTTAGGACAAAAATTTCAATCTTTCATGGACTCAATATGCCCCTCACGGAATACCTTGGGGTGTCTTCTTTCCGAAATGGGGTCACATGTGGGGTATTTATACTGCCCTGGCTTTTTAGGGGCCCTAAAGCGTGAGAAGAAGTCTGGAATATAAATGTCTAAAAATGTTTACGCATTTGGATTCCGTGAGGGGTATGGTGCGTCCATGTGAGATTTTATTTTTTGGCACAAGTTAGTAGAATATGAGACTTTGTAAGAAAAAACAAAAACAAACAAAAAATGTCCGCTAACTTGTGCCAAAAAAAATGGCTGAATGGAGCCTTACCAGGGGGGGAGTGATCAATGACAGGGGGGTGATCAATGACAGGGGGGTGATCACCCATATAGACTCCCTGATCACCCCCCTGTCACTGATCACCCCCCCTGTAAGGCTGCATTCAGACATCCGCATGATTTTTTACGGATCCATGGATACATGGATCGGATCCACAGAACGCATGCGGACGTCTGAATGGAGCCTTACAGGGGGGTTATCAATGACAGGGGGTGATCAGGGTAATCAGGGTGATCACCCCCCTGTCACTGATCACCCCCCCTGTAAGGCTCCATTCAGACATCCGCATGATTTTTTACGGATCCATGGATACATGGATCGGATCCACAAAACGCATGCGGACGTCTGAATGGAGCCTTACAAGGGGGTTATCAATGACAGGGGGTGATCAGGGTGATCACCCCCCTGTCACTGATCACCCCCCCTGTAAGGCTCCATTCAGACATCCGCATGATTTTTTACGGATCCATGGATACATGGATAGGATCCACAGAACGCATGCGGACGTCTGAATAGAGCCTTACAGGGGGGTTATCAATGACAGGGGGTGATCAGGGTAATCAGGGTGATCACCCCCCTGTCACTGATCACCCCCCCTGTAAGGCTCCATTCAGACATCCGCATGATTTTTTACGGATCCATGGATACATGGATCGGATCCACAGAACGCATGCGGACGTCTGAATGGAGCCTTACAGGGGGGTTATCAATGACAGGGGGTGATCAGGGTAATCAGGGTGATCACCCCCCTGTCACTGATCACCCCCCCTGTAAGGCTCCATTCAGACATCCGCATGATTTTTTACGGATCCATGGATACATGGATCGGATCCACAAAACGCATGCGGACGTCTGAATGGAGCCTTACAGGGGGGTTATCAATGACAGGGGGTGATCAGGGTAATCAGGGTGATCACCCCCCTGTCACTGATCACCCCCCCTGTAAGGCTTCATTCAGACGTCCGCATGATTTTTACAGATCCATGGATACATGGATCGGATCCGTAAAAATCATGCGGACGTCTGAATGGAGCCTTACAGGGGGGTGATCAATGACAGGGGGGTGATCAATGACAGGGGGTGATCAGGGAGTGTATATGGGTGATCACCCGCCTGTCATTGATCACCCCCCTGTAAGGCTCCATTCAGACGTCCGCATGATTTTTACGGATCCATGGATACATGGATCGGATCCGTAAAAATCATGCGGACGTCTGAATGGAGCCTTACAGGGGGGTGATCAATGACAGGGGGGTGATCAATGACAGGGGGTGATCAGGGAGTGTATATGGGTGATCACCCGCCTGTCATTGATCACCCCCCTGTAAGGCTCCATTCAGACGTCCGCATGATTTTTACGGATCCATGGATACATGGATCGGATCCGTAAAAATCATGCGGACGTCTGAATGGAGCCTTACAGGGGGGTGATCAATGACAGGGGGGTGATCAATGACAGGGGGTGATCAGGGAGTGTATATGGGTGATCACCCGCCTGTCATTGATCACCCCCCTGTAAGGCTCCATTCAGACGTCCGCATGATTTTTACGGATCCATGGATACATGGATCGGATCCGTAAAAATCATGCGGACGTCTGAATGGAGCCTGACAGGGCGGTGATCAATGACAGGGGGTGATCAGGGAGTGTATATGGATGATCACCCGCCTGTCATTGATCACCCCCCTGTAAGGCTCCATTCAGACGTCCGCATGATTTTTACGGATCCATGGATACATGGATCGGATCCGTAAAAATCATGCGGACGTATGAACGGAGCCTGACAGGGGGGTGATCAATGACAGGGCGGTGATCAATGACAGGGGGGTGATCAGGGAGTTTATATGGGGTGATCAGGGGTTTATAAGGGGTTAATAAGTGACGGGGGGGGGGGTGTAGTGTAGTGTAGTGTGGTGTTTGGTGGGACTGTACTGACCTACCTGAGTCCTCTGGTGGTCGATCCTAACAAAAGGGACCACCAGAGGACCAGGTAGGAGGTATATTAGACGCTGTTATGAAAACAGCGTCTAATATACCTGTTAGGGGTTAAAAAATTCGGATCTCCAGCCTGCCAGCGAGCGATCGCCGCTGGCAGGCTGGAGATCCACTCGCTTACCTTCCGTTCCTGTGAGCGCGCGCGCCTGTGTGCGCGCGTTCACAGGAAATCTCGCGTCTCGCGAGAAGACGCGTATATGCGTCCAGGAGGAATAAAGCAACCACCTCCCGGACGCATATATGCGTACAGCGGTCGGGAGGTGGTTAAAATAGGCCTTGAGACATGACTTGGATATTTATTAAGCCATCACCCCATCTGCAGACAGTATGGCCTATAAGTCTCCTTACACTGATTAAGGCGCTCTCTCCCTAAGGAGAGTTAGCTCCCCCCTTATCAGGATTCGAAAATACGAAATGCTTCATTTTCACTGTGGTGGTATGTTAGGATACATATACATTCGCAAGAAAAGTAAGTAAATCCTCTGGAATTACATAGATTTCTACACAGATAACTAATTAAACATGGTTAGAATTATATGCAAGCATAATCTAAATAAACTGATAGCATCCTTCCTGTCCTTTATTGAGCACGTTGCGTGCACATCCACAGTGCAGGGAGAAGTCACTGTGCTTCTGTAACGGTCAGCAGAGGAAGAGACCGTAGAGCAGGACTCAAGTACAGTGCAGCAGACAAGGAGGCTGAAGCAGAAACCGGCTTTATTAAAAGAGAACTCTAACTGCCGGAAAAGCAGATTTACAATATGAACAGCTTGAGAATTCACAATAAAGATAATGGAAATTTGCATAAAGAACACAAATGAATCACAAACACAAGTACAGAAAATGGCAGGCTACTCTCTTCTAGGTAGTCCTATCTGTCCCCGCTACCCGGGGTGCACCTCTACGGTGCACTAAACTAAATCCTATTCCACTATGTCCTAGCTCAGATTAGCATCAGTGCACTCACAGTTCTGTGTCCGGCACATGCAGGCAGATACAGTCTGGGTCCCGATCTGGTTGCTTGCTTGCTTGCTTCAGCGTGGCTCAGCTCTGGCAGGGGTGATACTGCAAGCCTCACTTTGTAGTCTCTGTAACTCTGGTTAGAGATAATCAGCAGCTCAGGACGTATAATCAGGCAGGGCCTGGAATTCACTCACAAGCCCCTCTGGTAAGTGCCTCACACTGCAGCAGTCTCTCTTCTGCACCAGGAAACATCAGCTCAGTCAGAGAGCAAACACACTCTAATGTCCCAGATACTGTGTCACAGCAGGCAGGGAGAAACCACTCTAATCTTCCCTGTGGATCTCCCTCTCAGTGGACAGCGTCCTTCTTCCTGTGTACTCAGACACCTTCAGCCCAGGCTCTCTGCTCAGCCCGGGAAAAACTCTTAACTCCTTATGCTCTGGAAACAACCCCTCTCACTGTCCTACTCAGCCACAGTGGCCTCTGGTGGCTGGAGGGAAACATGACAGTCTGATATATATATATGTGTTGGAAATGTTGCTGGATGATCAGGGCTGCCTCTTACATGCCTCCCCACTTAAAGGTGGCGGTCCTCGGCCTTGCTATATAGTCCATAGGAATAATGGTTAGTGTAATTTTTTATACAGCAGTACAACATTGTCCACAATGCATACAGGTGGACCAAATGAACTTATCAGCAGCGTACCTGTTTGGTGGAACCCCTGCAGTAAGCCTACTGGATCTCCGGAGGTCCTGGCTATCTGTTACGACCTGACTCTCTCCACTAGGAACTGCCAGTCTGGATTCCTCCACCACAATAGGAGGTTCAGGTGTGTCCGAGGGCCCCTCTCCATTACGGGCTGGCAATGGTTCTGTGACAGTGCCTTCATCACCTGTAACCTGGGAGGCTTCTTCAGTGTTGGGAGCAGTCCACCAGTCTTCACCATCATCTCCATCAGAGATAACAAGTTCTGAGTATGGGGCAGGAGGAGGAGAAGGAGGAGGTGTCCTCTGAACAGGTGCGGGATCCTTGGACCGGCATGGCCGTAACATATTCCTATGTAGAGTCCGTGAAGCAAATTCCCCATTCTCATCCTGCACTTCGTAGACCGGACCATTAGGGTACACTCTCTTGATCACTTTGTATGGCTGTACTTCCCAACGCTCACTCAACTTGCCTCTGGGACGTTTCTCTCGTACCAGTACCCGATCCCCAGGCTGCAATGGAATCTCCTGAACTGGAGGACGGTCTGTATGAGCTCTCTCCTGTAACCGCTGACCTGCCAACCGGCGAATGGTCTGGAGACGCCGACGGTGTTCTTTCACCCATGAGGTGGTTGATCGCTCTATTAGGTCTTCTGGCTGTTCTAGGTTTAATTCCACGATCTCTCGACCAGCCCTACCGAACAGTAACATGTATGGGGTGTAACCGGTGGTGGTGTGGACACGATTATTGTAAGCCCAGACTAATTCTGGCAGGTAGTCAGGCCAGTGTGCCCTCTTGTCTTCCTCTAGCGTCCTCAGCATTTGCAGCAATGTGCGGTTGAAGCGCTCACAGGCCTCGTTTCCTTGGGGATGATAAGGAGTTGTCCTGGATTTTTCAATGCCGTACAGTCGATGTAGCTCTTCCATCACTTTTCCTTGAAAGCACGCCCCTTGATCTGAATGGATCCGCTTTGGACACCCATAGACCCGAATGAAGTCTTGACAAATGGCTCGTGCAGCGGACTCGGCCGTCTGGTCCCGAGTTGGGGTGACTACTGCAAACTTGGAGAAGTGGTCGATCATGACCAGGCAATACTGTGGACCTCTTGACGATTGTCCCACAAGAAGATAGTCTATCATCAACACTTCCAGCGGTTCTGTGGTCTGGATGGACTGTAGGGGTGCTCTCTGTTCTGTACTCTTCGTGAGTTCACACACTCGACACTGTCGGCAAACTTCTTCAACTGTGGCCTCCAGTCGCGGACAATACACATAACGCTGCAGCCACTGGTATGTCTTGACTGGCCCGAAGTGAGCTCCAAACTCATGAGCCTCTTTGGCTATCTCCCGTGCCATTCTTCTGGGTATCACTACCTGCCACCTCGCCTCTAGGTCGGCAGGCTGTTGCCACTTGCGGAACAAAACAGCTCCATGCACTTCCAGTCTGTCCCATTGATGTAGAACGGACTTCATCTCGGCATCCAGATCAGTCCTTTCTTCTTTGTTGGGTTTCCTGCACTGGGTTACCCAGCTTTTCATTTGCTGCAGTCCAATGTCTTCATCTTGCAATCTGCCCCATTCTTCATTAGTTCTCCCCAATGCTTTGGGTAGCTTACGGGCCTCCCCACTTGTCTGGGCCGCGACTGTTGGGGGAGCGAACTTGCGGAAGTCAGGAGTTTCATCTTCTTCCTTTTGTTCATCCATATCCCCTACTGGAGTTTCAAAAGTAACCCTCGAGAGACCATCAGCATTAGTGTTCTCTGTAGCGGAGCGGTAGCGAATTGAGAAGTCATACTTTGCGAGGCGAGCCGCCCAGCGTTGCTCCAGGGCTCCCAACTTGGCAGTACCCAGATGGGCCAGGGGATTGTTATCCGTCCGTATGAAGATCTTAGCTCCTGTCAGATATCCTGCAAATTTCTCCGTCATAGCCCACACCAGGGCAAGGAGTTCCAGCCGGAAGGAACTGTAGTTATGGGGGTTTTGCTCCGTATCTCGCAAGGATCTACTGGCATAAGCGATCACTCTCTCATGTCCATCTTGTACCTGCGACAGGACTGCCCCAAGTCCGTAAAGGCTGCCATCAGTAGCTAAGATGAATGGTTTATCAAAATCGGCATAAGCCAAGATGGGGGCCGATGTCAGGGCTTCTTTCAGGGCCTGGAAGGCCTCTTCCTGTTTCTGTCCCCAGGGGATACTTTGGCCCTTGGGTTGCCCAGCCGTTCCTCTCAACAACTCATTCAGAGGGCCCGCTATTTTTGCGTAGTCTTTGATGAACCGCCGGTAGTACCCAGTCAGTCCCAGGAAGGCCTTCAACTCACGCAGTGTTCTCGGCACTAGCCATTGTCGTATTGCAGCCACTTTGTCTTGGGACGGTAGCACTCCGTCTTGGGACACCCTATGGCCCAGGTACTCGATCTCCCTCTTGAAGAGATGACACTTCTTTGGCTTTACCTTCAGGCCATGGGATCGCAGTCGCTCGAGTACCTGCCCTAGCCGATTCAAGTGTTCTTGAAAAGTAGCAGAGTATACGATGATATCGTCTAGGTATATCAGAGTGGCTTCAAAATTCAGGTCTCCCAGGCACCTCTCCATCAGCCGCTGGAAGGTTCCAGGGGCATTAGTCAGTCCGAATGGCATCCTGTTGAATTCAAATAACCCCATGGGGAGTATGAATGCTGTCTTTGCCTTGTCCTGCTCAGCCACGGGTACTTGCCAGTACCCACTTGCTAGATCCAGGGTGGAGAAGTATTTGGCTCGTCCTAGAGCCGTCAGAGACTCCTCGATGCGTGGCAGAGGATATGAGTCTCGCGCAGTGCAAGCATTCAACCGCCGGTAATCCACACAAAATCGAATAGTGCCGTCCTTCTTCTTGACAAGCACCACTGGGGCTGCCCAAGGGCTCTGGCTTCCCCGCACCACTCCGGAGTCTATCATCTGTTTCAATAGCGTCTTCACTTCCTGATACAACTTGGGCGGAATCTGTCGATATCTCTCCCGAATTGGTGGAGTGTCCCCCGTCGGTATATCATGTGTGATAGCATTCGTGCAGCCAAAGTCATCAGCGTGGCGGGCAAACGCAGCCTGATTCTCCCACAGCATGGTTTCAACTGCTTGCTGTTGGTCTAAACTGAGAGCCTTAACATCTATCTCCATTTGGTCCAAGATGGTTCCCCCATTCCATTCTGGGGTCGGCGCCTCTTCTGCACTGGCAGTAACTGCCAGGGTCCAAACAGCATCCCCTACCGGAGCTAGAGTCGCTCTGACTCAGGATTTCTCCCTGATGTAGGTACACACGAGCCAGTTCCACCCCTGGCGTCAAGGGAACTTCTAGATATCCCACATTCACAGCTCTTATGGGTACTCGTCCATTCTGGACCACTCCCAGTGTCCGGGCCACCAGGACATCCTGACCCAGCTCTCCTAGGCCTGTTGGTTCAACGAACACCTCCATGCCTTCAAGATTACGGAAAGTTCCCACGGGTAACGTCAGCACGGTCTCCCGACCAGGGGGAAGGGTGAAGGTAGCCTTTCCTGGCGCTCGGATCGTTCCCACCGCCTGATGTGCTGGTACACTTTTCTGTGTTCCACAAAAACGGATTAGCCGTTGAAATGCTTTCTGGGTAGGTTTGTGCGGGGTGGCTTGTTTCCAGTAACCCGGCCCCCGTTTGGTGAACATGATCTGATCCAATTCTCGCAGGATATTCATGCCCATTATCACCGGCACATCTTCTTTGAACGTTTCGGGGACCAACAAGATACCTTTCCGCCCCACTTCCTGTCCACATAGCCGTACATTCATCCACACGACCCCGGTGACAGGAATCTGTTGTTGGTTAGCCGCTGTAACCCGGACCAGTGTCTCTCATTCTGGCTTGGCCAGCGCTTGAAAGTAACGGTAGAAGAATGACTCGGGCATAGTTGTCACCTGAGACCCAGTATCCACTAAGCAGTCGACAGGAACACCTTTGAATTCAGCTCGTATAGTGGGGCACCCTGCGACCAGGTGTTCGGAGCTTTGCTGGGTAACTTGGCTCTCCACCTCCCCTGCAGTACGCCCCACTACTGCAGGGGTCAGTAGTTTAACGGCGGCTCTTGGCGTCCAGCTGGATTATTCCGACACTCTCTGGCGAAATGTCCTAGATCTCCACACCGCCAACACTGTGCCCCTTGACGGCCAACTTTTTGCCTGCGAGTGGGAGGTGCCCTCAGAGCTTGGCTGGATGGCCCCACTGAAGGATAATGAGGGGCTTGATGGTATGGTAAGTTAGCATAAGGGCATTCGGGTGTAGGAACCCACGGAGTCGCCTGATAGGTTTGTTGTCGGGCTGGATAGGCAGCCTCAGTGGTATGGCACGACTCTATCCGTTTCTCCAGGTGTGTCAACTTTTCGTGCATGGCACTCAGGGAGCTCTGCAAGTCTTGTACCACTCTGACCAGGGCTCCCTCATTTCTTGTAACCCCGGGGGGTGTAACGGTCTGGGTCCGTATTACTCCAGAAGCATAGCCGTCTTCTTTGTTTCGCGTCACGGCCTCTGCCAAAATTTGTCGAAAGGTTAGGGTAGGGTCTACTCTGACTCGTTCCCGCAGAGCCTGTTTCAGGGGATTGCTGTAGAGCCCCAGAATAAATTGTTCCCGCAGTATCCGGTCTATGGGTCCCATGCCAGTAACCCCATCTGCCTCTTTTTTTTGTACCTCGGCCAACACTTCCTGTAGGGCTGTTGCGTACTGAGAGACACCTTCGTCTTCCCGTTGAATTCGGTAAAAAAACTTCGCCCGGAGGTGCCCTGCACTGGCTGTTTCCCCATATATTTCTTCCAGGAATCTCACCATCTCTTGCAATGTATTGCCCGTGGCTTCTGATTGTAGGAGAACATTTCTTCGGGCCTCACCCTCGAGAGCGGCCAAAGCAATTTCTACTTGTAGTTCTGGGCTGACATTGTAAATCCTAACAGCACTCTGTAACCTTGTCACCCAGTCTGACAGTGTCATGTTCTGGCCATCAAATTTGGGTAGCAAGTTGAACAACGTGCCAATAGGGAGGGCCCTTGCAAGGGTTCCACCATTGCCTGAGGTACTCACATTAACATCATGCACATTGCCTTCAGCCGCCTCCATCTCTGTGACTGTACCCTGCTCGCAGCGCCACTTGTAACGGTCAGCAGAGGAAGAGACCGTAGAGCAGGACTCAAGTACAGTGCAGCAGACAAGGAGGCTGAAGCAGAAACCGGCTTTATTAAAAGAGAACTCTAACTGCCGGAAAAGCAGATTTACAATATGAACAGCTTGAGAATTCACAATAAAGATAATGGAAATTTGCATAAAGAACACAAATGAATCACAAACACAAGTACAGAAAATGGCAGGCTACTCTCTTCTAGGTAGTCCTATCTGTCCCCGCTACCCGGGGTGCACCTCTACGGTGCACTAAACTAAATCCTATTCCACTATGTCCTAGCTCAGATTAGCATCAGTGCACTCACAGTTCTGTGTCCGGCACATGCAGGCAGATACAGTCTGGGTCCCGATCTGGTTGCTTGCTTGCTTGCTTGCTTCAGCGTGGCTCAGCTCTGGCAGGGGTGATGCTGCAAGCCTCACTTTGTAGTCTCTGTAACTCTGGTTAGAGATAATCAGCAGCTCAGGACGTATAATCAGGCAGGGCCTGGAATTCACTCACAAGCCCCTCTGGTAAGTGCCTCACACTGCAGCAGTCTCTCTTCTGCACCAGGAAACATCAGCTCAGTCAGAGAGCAAACACACTCTAATGTCCCAGATACTGTGTCACAGCAGGCAGGGAGAAACCACTCTAATCTTCCCTGTGGATCTCCCTCTCAGTGGACAGCGTCCTTCTTCCTGTGTACTCAGACACCTTCAGCCCAGGCTCTCTGCTCAGCCCGGGAAAAACTCTTAACTCCTTATGCTCTGGAAACAACCCCTCTCACTGTCCTACTCAGCCACAGTGGCCTCTGGTGGCTGGAGGGAAACATGACAGTCTGATATATATATATGTGTTGGAAATGTTGCTGGATGATCAGGGCTGCCTCTTACACTTCCACAGAATTTAAAGGGGTTGTCCGGGTTCAGTATCCATATTTTCACCCAGGCATTTCATGCTCCGATGCTCTCCTTTGCCCTGCACTGAATCACGCAGGGAAAAGGCATTCGAGAGCTGTTCGCCCACAGTACGTTCAATACTCCTGTCAGTGATACCTGGCTTTCCAAAAGGCCAACAGGGACATTCAGATGTGGCAACTGTGTGGCCTATTAGGCAATTAACATAGGCGTGCGCACGGGGTTGCCGGGTGTGCCTGGGCACACCCTAATCACACCTCCGTGCTCAGCCTCTTGCACTGCCACCTGAGCCCTGGCTGTCCCGCACAGCCACAATGACATCTTCAGACTGCTACCGTGCTCCCATGCTGTGTGTCCCAGTGGCCGGCTGCGTAACGTCACTCACTCCGACGTCACGCGCCTGCTTCATTAATAAAGTGGGAGGAGCAGGCGCGTGCGGCGTGACGGAGTGAGTGACGTCACGTTACGCTGCCGCCGGCCTAGTTTGAATTTTTGAGAGCCTGCCCAGTGCCCAGTAATTGTGAAATACTAGCTGGAGTCTCCCAGTAAGTAGTACAAGTTTACAACACTTTACATAAGACCCTGGAGGCAGGGGCGTAGCTATAGGGGGTGCAGAGGTAGCAGTCGCTACCGGGCCCAGGAGCCTGAGGGGCCCAAAGACCCTTGTGCCACATAAGACACTGGCATTATAGAAAGTGCATACTGGTCAATTTACACCTCTGGCTGGAGGGAAGGGGTTAGGTCAATAATTTGGCATGAGGGGGTGCCCTTTCAATGTTTGCCTCAGGCAGCAGGAAGGCAATGTGCTCCCCTGCCCCTTGCCAACAAGCACTGAGGGACAGGGGCCCAAGCTGAACTCTTGCACTAGGGCCCATGAGCTTTCAGCTACGCCCCTGCCTGGCGGCCTCCACCCTCTGTTGGGGGTCACTGTCAGGGACACTGTTATGGGGGGGGAGATCTGTGGATGATGACACATATATAGCACAAGATGCTGCTATATATGTGTCATCCACAGATCCCCCCCCCCGGCCCCACATAACAGTGTCATCCACAGACCACAGACCCCCCCCCCATATCTGTGTCATATTCCACACAGATACCCCCATAACAGTGCCATCCAAAGATATCCTCTTAATAGACTGTTAAGGGGATGTCTGTGGATGACACTGTTATGGGGGCATCTGTGTGGAATATGACACTGTTATGGGGGATCTGTGTATGACACTGTTATGGGGGGGATCTGTGGATGATGCACTGTTAATAACAGTGAATCATCCACAGATGTCCCCATGACAGTGGCATCCACAGATGCCCTTATAACCGTGCGTCACCCGCAGGACCGCAGATGCCCTCATAACCGTGCATCATCCGCAGATGCCCCCATAACCGTGCGCCTGCGCACTGAGGAGAGACAGAAAGGAGGGGAAAGAATCGGTGGAAGCAAGCAGAGGACGGCACAGCAGACGACTGAATAGCTTCTTTTGTAAGTAAATTGTTTTATTTTTTTGTCTTTTATTATATTCTGGCTTTTGCTTAAAGGGACAGTAAAAAAATGTTTTTTTTTTTTAGCTATGTATGATGCTTTTTGATAAATAAATGTAAATGTAGTGGTGCTGTAATGTGGACCCCAGGCCTCTCTGATGTCCTGCAGGCTGGGCTGGCGCTGTGGAAGCATATGGTTAGTCAGGCAGCAGAAAGGCTCTGGGGCTGTCATTGTGCTCTGGAACTTTTCCCTTCACAGCCATAGCTATCTCTCTCTTGTACAGTGCGGACTCTGCAAGAGGCTTTCCGTTTGCTCTCCGTCCTAATAGAAGTCTACGGATCCATCTGGTTCCCATTATGCAAGACGGAAAACAAAGTCCTGTCGACAGGACTTTGTTTTCCATCTTGCATAAGGGGACTCAGACCGATCCGTTATGCTTTCTCATTAACAGAATGCCTCTTAAAGGTTTCCGTTTTGCATTCCATCCCGTTATATTCCGTTTGAAACAGAACCTATAATGGAATGGCATAACGCAGATGTGAAGCCACCCTTAGGAATAGATCGTTTCTGAATACTCAAGCGTACCGAGGAAGAAAGGAAGAAAAGCAATGGAGTGGGGCGCAGCCGTAGCGAAATGCGTCTTGACTTAGGGGGAAGTAAGTGGCGGATAGGGTTAATTATGTTATGAGGGGAGTGTTCCAGTAGGAGAAAGGAAGGGGTGGAGCAGGTTATGGAATGTGAGTTTAGAGGAAATTGGGGTGGGGCTTATTCAGTGAGGGATAGCGTGGGTAGAAGTTGGCACGGCATCATGTCCGCCCTTGAAGTTTTGTTAGAGCAGGTTAGGGCAGCCGCAGCGGATCGGGGGTCGCAGTGGGTTCAGGAGACGCTGCAGGCGGTGTTGCAGGGGACCAGCCCGGCTGCGGTCCCTGCTGTTTCTGTGGTGCGGGCTCGGAGGTTGCGGCCTCCGGAGAGATTGAGCCCAGAGTTTACCCCTCGGACCCGGCGGCGCCTTGGGACCCCCGTTAGGGACCCTCCGGTACGGCAGCGGGGAAGCGGTGCCAGCGCTGCTCGCGGCCGTGCGGGGAGGAATCCCGCTCGGCGGTCGGGTCATGCGGGAGAGGGAAGGGTTAACCCCCCTCCTATCTACCAGCCGGCGTCTGCAGTCAGGACAGGAGTGGCGGCGGGCCCCGTGCTGGAGAGCCTCAGCAGGGGACGAGCCTTTGACTTACTCGGTCTCCGGTGGAGGAAGCGAGCCAGCAGCATGTTCGTGGCAGGAGAGTTCAGACGGCCTTCAGTGAGGTAGGCCAGGGCGGCAGTCGGCAGGGGCAGGAAGATCTGGGCATGCTGAGGCCCCCTGGTGGGCGCCGGAGGCAACTGCAGCTTCAGCAAGAGCAGGAGGATTTTGGTGCGCTGAGGCCCTCTAGTGGGCGCCGGAGGGAATTGCAGCGGGGGAGCAGTGAGTGGCAGGTGGCTCCGCCCCCTAAAAGGGCATCTGCGGAGGGTGCTGCGCTTAGGGGACCTGTTCCGGGTGATGGCGCGGCGGCTGTTGGTGCGGTGCGGCCACCGTCCGGTGGGCCTGGACGCGGTGCGGATGACGTCGCGGCGGTGGATCCTCGAGTACCTGCTTCCGGTTTTCCTGCGGAGGGGTCGGAGGAAGAAGGGGAGCTTGCGCAAGAGTCCACAGAAGATGAAGACATCCAATTTGCGACCTGCGGGGACGCTGCTGAGTCGGTTGCGGCGGCAGTGGGTTCCGTGAGTGTCCGGGAGACGGAGTTCAGGCGTGCGGCTGCTGATGGGATCCATCCCCAGGGACGGCCAGGTGAGAGGACGCCACGGGCGGGTCAGTGTGGAGGGGAGGGTGCTGCGGGGGGGATGTCTGTGAGTGGCGGGGGTACTCAGGTAGTGCAGGAGTTGTTATCCGGTTTGTCGGCGTTGTTAGCGAGGGTGGGTTCTGGGATCGGACAATCGCCTGCGGCGGTGTGGTCGAAGGGGGTGCCGGCCTGCGTGGGAGCGGATGGTCCGGTCGCACAAGCTGTAGCGGGGAGTGTGTCTGGGGATTCTGTGGCTGTGGCGGTGCCTGCGGTTGCGGTTTCTTCGGCGTCGGTCGCGGCGACCGGTAGGTGGTGGTAAGTCGGGTTCGGAGGACGTGGTACGGTTGGCAGATGCGGCTAGGGGGGAAGTGTATGTCTGTTTCGAGGGGCCTTTGGGGGCTCATCTGAAACCAGAGGTGAGGGAGAAGATTTATAGGGACGAATATGTTGAAATTTTTTCAGCTTTTGCCCCTAGAGAAGTTTAATTTAGATAGGGTCAAACCGGATGATTGCAAGAAGAAGGAGGAGGAGCGTCGTCGGTATCGACTGATACCACTTACGTTCATGAATTGGTTGTAGGCATTTGCAATTCTGGCAAGCGTGGTAGGGGAAAAGGCGCCGGAGCATTGTTCCGCGCTTTTTGGATATATGGACTCTATTGGGGAGGCTTATAGGGTGTATAGGTGGGGTGGCGTGGTTGCGTTATGATGAGCAGTTTCGTCAACGCAAGGCTATCCGCCCCAGTATTAGGTGGGATCACAAAGATATCAGCCTCTGGATGCGCCTCATGGCGGCCCAGAAGGTGGGTGGTCAGCCCTTTCGTGGCGCGTCAGGGGGTACGTCAGCGGCAGAGTCGCCCTCTGGCGGGAAGAAAGGGGTCTGCTGGCAGTTTAATGAGGGGTACTGTAAGTTCCTGTCCGACTGCCGTTTTAAGCATGAATGCTCCGGGTGTGGGGGTGCCCATAGTTTCTCCCGGTGTTTTAAGAAGGGAAAAGGGAGAGGACAGGATGTTGGGCAGAAGAGGTTCGACACCGGTGAAGGTGGACGCGATGCTTCCCTTCCTAAATGAGTACCCCGATAGGGCGGCGGCGGAGTTGTTGCGTCAGGGGTTTGTTGACGGTTTTCGTATTCCGTGCTCTTCGGTTTGGGGGGGGCGGTGTGGTTCGGAACCTGGCGTCCGCGCTGGCGAGGCCTGGGGTTGTCAGGGAGAAGATTGAGAAGGAGGTTAATGCAGGGCGGGTCGCAGGTCCGTTTGCTGTCCCGCCGTTGCCGGGGTTGCACATTTCACCATTGGGGTTGGTTCCTAAGAGGGAGCCGAACAAGTTTCGGCTTATTCATCATTTGTCGTACCCGGCTGGGAGTTCGGTGAATGATGGGATTGACCCGGAGTTATGTTCTGTTTCTTACACGTCCTTTGATGCGGCGGTGGTGTGGGTGCGTCGTTTCGGGCAAGGGGCGCTGTTGGCCAAGACGGATATAGAGGCGGCATTTCGTTTACTGCCTATACATCCGGAGAGCTTTCACTTGTTGGGTTTTGTTTGGGAGGGGCAGTTTTATGTTGATTGCTGTTTGCCGATGGGTTGCGCGATTTCGTGTTCATTGTTTGAGAAGTTCAGTTCATTTTTGGAATGGGTAGTGAAGCAGGAGGCTGGTTGGAAGTCGGTGCTGCACTATTTGGATGATTTTTTGTTTGTTGGGCCGGCGGGTTCCCGAGTTTGTTCCGTTTTGTTACATACAATGGAGAGAGTTGCTGGTGCGTTTGGGGTCCCTTTGGCTCCGGACAAGACGGAAGGTCCGGCTACGTCAGTGAAGTTTTTGGGTATCGTTATTGATACGGAGCGCATGGAGTGTCGCTTGCCGGAGGATAAGTTGGCGGATTTGGTTACGGAAGTGTCCGGGTTGCGGGGACTTAGGAAGGTGCAGTTGCGCAGGGTCCAGTCGGTCCTGGGTAAGCTGAACTTTGCTTGTCGTATCCTGCCTATGGGCCGGGTTTTTTGCCGTCGATTGGCAATGGCGACTGCCGGGGTGGTTGCTCCGAGTCATTTTGTGCGGTTGTCGGCGGAGGTTAGGGCAGATCTGGAGGTTTGGGAAAAGTTTTTGTCTCTGTTTAATGGGCGATCTATGTGGATGGACGAGACGGTTTCTAATGTCGATATGGAGCTCTTTACGGACGCGTCAGGGGCGTGCGGTTATGGGGCGTTTTGGCGAGGTCAATGGAGTGCGGGGCCGTGGCCGGATGACTGGTGTAGGGCTGGTTTTCTGACTAATCTGGCCTTGTTGGAATTGTTTCCCATCGTGCTGGCGGTGGAATTGTGGGGTGATTGTTTTCGGAACAAGAGGATTCGTTTTTGTTGTGACAACATGGGCGTGGTGCAGGCTATTAATGCCCAATCTGCTAGTTCGCCGCCGGTGATTCGTTTGTTGCGGCATTTGGTGTTGAGGGGTTTGGAGTTGAATGCGTGTTTTGTGGCAGTTCATGTTCCGGGTGTGGAGAATTCGGTGGCTGATGCTCTCTCTCGTTTTCAGTGGGATCGTTTTAGTCGACTGGAGCCGATGGCGGAGGAGCACGGCCGTCCTTGTCCTCAGTGGTTCTGGAGCGTGGCCTTGGGGTCTCTGTTGCGTTGCTTCAACGATCTGTGAGTACAGGTACGTGGTCGGCTTATGCTTCGGTTTGGTCCCAGTGGGAGCGGTTGATTGAACAGGTTGGGGGCTGTAGTACTGTTGAGGAGTTTCGGGTGCTTCTGATTTATATGGTAGGATTGGCATTTAGTGCGGGTTCGTCTTATTCAGTGGTTTCGAAACGGGTGTCGGCGATATCCTTCTGGTTGCGCATGAGGGGTATGGCGGATGTGTCTAAATGTTTTATGGTGCGCCAGGCGTTGAAGGGTTATCGGAGACATGTGTTCACTAGGGATACGCGCCGCCCGGTTTCTTTTGAGATATTGAATTTGTTGTGGAGCCAGGTGGGGGTTACTTGTGTGTCAGGGTATGAGGTGTGTCTGTTTCGTGCGTTTTTTTCACTGGCATTTTTCGGGGCTTTCCGAGTGTCTGAGTTGGTGGCAAGAAATAGAGGTGGAGATGGAGGTTTGAGGCGTGGGGATGTGGTGCGCTGCCCGGAAGGATTGGATTGTTTGGTGCGTAGATCGAAAACTGATCCGGAGGGGCGGGGGAGGCGTTTTGTGCTCCGCCCTTTGTGGGGTTCTGTGGTTTGCCCCATCAGGTGTTTGGAGGAGTTCTGGGGGGTTCGGCCTGATGTTGAAGGAGCTTTGTTTGTGCACATGGACGGGTCGGCCTTGTCCCGTTATCAGTTTGTGGCAGTTTTTAGGAAGTGTTTGGGGGCGGCGGGTTTCCAAGCCACGGAGTTTGCATCGCACTCCTTTCGGATTGGAGCTGCTACTGAGGCTGCTCGGTGGGGCTTGGGGGACGATGTGATTCGGCGTATTGGCAGGTGGGAATCCGCGTGTTTCCGTTCCTATGTTAGGCCTCATTTACTGTGACAAGGTGAGCTGTTGGATAGCCGGTTAGCTAGGCTCGGTGGGGGTTCAGGTATGTGGGGTTGCACTTTGTTAACTGTTGTTTTGTTCATTGGTTGCTTTGTTCTGTTTTGTAGGGCCCACCGCGTGCCTGGCTTGGATTTTTGGCCACTCGTATGTTTATTGGGGAGCCCAGAGAGCTGATGTGCGGAGGAATGGCAGGCAGTTGGGTTTTGAGTCCCATGAGCTTCAGGTCCGCTGGATTGGATTGCGAGGTTTGTTGTGGGGACGGGTGTTGCCAGAATTCAGTTTTTATGTTTCTCTTGATCGCCCTCCGGATATAGTGGTCATTCATGCTGCAGGGAATGATTTGGGTGTTCGTCGTTCCAGAGACGTCATTAGGGACATAAAATTGGATTTGCTGCGGTTGTGGGCTGATTACCCGTCCTTGTTGGTGGTGTGGTCGGATATAGTGGCAAGGAGAGCTTGGCGGATGGCACGGTCGGTGGAGAAGTTGAACAGGGCTAGGGCCAAGGTCAATAGGGAGGTGGGCCGATTTGTGAAGCGGCATGGGGGTTTTGTGGTTCGGCATAAAGACTTGGAGGAGGCATCCCCTTTGTTTTTGAGGTCTGATGGAGTCCATCTAAATGACATTGGAATTGACATGTGGATGCTAGGCCTGCGCGATGGTTTGGAGACTGCTTTGAAGGTGTGGAGGGACGAGCATAGGTGAGGTGACACCTATGTCGTCTGGTGGCAGTAAAGAAGGGGATCCTGGGAGGCAATATTTTGGTATAGGTGCATGGCTTTATCTTTACGGCGTGCATCTATGAGGTTTTGGTGGTAAATGGAAAACTGGGGACCCTGATGGGGTTAATAGCCTTGCAGGGATATAAATCGTGCATTTGGGGCCCTTGGGTCGGAGAGTGCGGCCGAGGGTAAAAAGAGTGATTTAAAAACATGGACCGGATGCTCTGATTGCCTTCTAGGATCCCTCGGTGTCTTGGTTATAATATATGTTAAAAGTATTATGTTTAAAGTGGTTATAATATATGTTAAAAAGTATGGTATTTTATTTATTTATGGTTATTTAATAAATTGCCGCTACGGCCTTTACACCAAGTACGGTTGTTGTGTTTTATTGATCAGGATGGGGGGTAAAAGGGTAGAGGGTAGGAGCCAGAGTCTCTTCCATCCCATGAAGTCAGAAAAGCAATGGAGCGGGGCGCAGCGTAGCGAAATGCGGCTTGACTTAGGGGGAAGTAAGTGGCGGATAGGGTTAATTATGTTATGAGGGGAGTGTTCCAGTAGGAGAAAGGAAGGGGTGGAGCAGGTTATGGGATGTGAGTTTAGAGGAAATTGGGGTGGGGCTTATTCAGTGAGGGATAGCGTGGGTAGAAGTTGCCCACCCACCCTCCCTTATGTGTTGTTTATTTGTCGCAGCGGGCAGTAAAGAAGGGGATCCTGGGAGGCAATATTTTGGTATAGGTGCATGGCTTTATCTTTACGGCGTGCATGTATGAGGTTTTGGTGGTAAATGGAAAACTGGGGACCCTGATGGGGTTAATAGCCTTGCAGGGATATAAATCGTGCATTTGGGGCCCTTGGGTCGGAGAGTGCGGCCGAGGGTGTCTTGGTTATAATATATGTTAAAAGTATTATGTTTAAAGTGGTTATAATATATGTTAAAAAGTATGGTATTTTATTTAGTTATGGTTATTTAATAAATTGCCGCTACGGCCTTTACACCAAGTACGGTTGTTGTGTTTTATTGATCAGGATGGGGGGTAAAAGGGTAGAGGGTAGGAGCCAGAGTCTCTTCCATCCCATGAAGTCAAACTCTTGAAAGCTTGTCTTTTAAGTATTAGGTTAGTACAATAAAAATTGACACACTGTTATGGAGGATCTGTGGCTATATATATATATATATATATATATATACGCGTGTATGTGTGTTTGTACTTTAGGGTGCACACCCTAATGCAATAGGCTGCGCATGCCTATGGCCATTAAGATAGGCAATATGTTCACTAACTCTATGACAGGACAAAACTACTATATTAGATCTTTCATCAATTGCAGAACAGTGGGTGTGATCTATCTGGCCACCTGCCTTTGCCACAAGCAATATGTGGGCAAGACCAAAAGGGAATTTAGAAGGCAGGTGGGCAAACATCTCTCAGATATTTCCAAACAGGATGACACCCCACTGGCACAACATGTTACTATGTACCATGTAGGGAGACTTGACTGCGTGAGCTTTCAGGGAATTGAACACATTAAACCATCTCTGAGAGGGGGTGACCTGGGCAACCAGCTTTTACGCAAGGAGGCTGAATGGACTTTCAGGTTACAGACATTAAAACCTAAAGGCCTCAATTAATTCAATTTGTATACTTGCTTCATCTAGGGGCCCCTCGAGTAATGCCACAGTGACATATTGGCCCTCCCTGCCAATATGTGATTCTAGGAGGTGTCATCGTGCAGGAGATCTCTTGACATGAGGTCTGGGGTCCATATGGATAGCTTGTCCCTATATCCATTTTTGTCCCTAAGAAGGGGGTCATGCTTATACTCTCTTTGCTTTTGTTTCATTCCTATTGGTAACACTGTATATTATCGTTGTGTGGTCAGTGCATCTTACTTGATACACCTCTTGACCCTGGTGAGCTGTAGTCACTCATAGGAGGTGTGTCTAGGCTATACATGCCAGTGGGCATACATACCCACAGATTTGTAGGTGACTTTACATCTTACTGATTTACCTCTTATGAGCAGAAAAAGGGGTCAGAAACTGGACGCTGATGTTGAATGTGCCCTCTTTTCTTTAAACCCCTATATTACCAGTTCTGGCATTAATATCAGCACTAATGAATATGTGAACTATCTGCCATAAATTTAAGTAGTTATTATGTTTAGCCACCAGTAGGACCCACATGAAATTTCAGTAGGTGGATGATCCCTAAAGTTTCATATGTGCTTGATTAGTGTCACCTTACAAGTGACTACCGTTCTGTTCATTGGTAGCCACGACACTAGCTCCTATGTCTGGTATCGTAGATCTTCCCCTTATTCATCCCTTCACTCATCCAGTGTTATTATATGGGCTGTTTTCTTTACCAGGCGCGTACTGTACAGCCGTCTAGATCCTCACCTTTAACTTCATATCGGTGATCCTCAGGAGCATGCCGCTTATTGTCAATGCAGGTGGGAGGCTAGTCGTCTTCCAGCCTTTCCGGTCTGATTGGCTAGCTTGCAGGGAGGCTCCTCCTGGTGGGTGTGGCTATTTCCATTTAGCAGAGGCACTCGGCAGCTGCGCTACGGCCGTCACAGTGCCGGAGGCTATGTGCAATGGTGGGCATGCCATCAGTGGCGCTGGCGCGTGATTCCTGTTACATTTAAATAATCTCTGCTTATACTCCTGATGAATTGCCGTGGTTACAGCAAAGAAACGCGTTGAGTGAGGAGAATTAGTACCAGCAGGCTAGCCTACAGTGTGAGCGGTTGGCAGGGAAAGTTGTCTGGTCTAGGGAGCTCCAGCAGGTCCAGTGTACCTTCGTTCTCAGGAGAGACAGATTGGGCACGGATTATTGTGCTCATGGATGCCTGACCTTTGGTGTGTGTGAAGGTACCCCTGCAATAAATGTCTGCGTGCTGACACAGTGGCTGTCAGTGACAAGTGGGTGATGCTTGCGTGCATAAATCTGGGCAGCCAAGCATATCATATTAGGGGTCCCACACTATCCTGGACCATCACGTTTTAACCTATTTACTGGGCAGATAGCCTTTTATATATTCTTGATACCAATAAAGTTTTTTTGTTTTTTGTTTGCAACACTATTTACCTTCAAGTTAACCCTTCATTATTTGTTTAGCGTAAACACAACATCTAGTCTTCAGTTAATTCAGCCAATCAACAAGCTTTTAAACTGTGGGCACTTAGAACCCATCACAGCCATGCTTAGAAATGGCATGGCTGTCATTGGCCTGTGCATCATGTGACCCAGCCTCTATACAAGCTGGATTCCGTGTTGCACCGCCCATGAGCTCTGAGTAGTGCAGGGACAGGAAGCTGAAGCGAGGGAGAGTGTTAGGCTTCGTTCACATCACCGTTCAGCCTTTCCGTTCTCCTGCTCCGTTTAGGGGCAGGAGAACGGAAAGGACGGATAAGCACATAACTGACGCCAAACTGAGTCAAACGGAGCCCTTAGGACCCCATAGACTATAATGGGGTCCGTTATGTTTCCGCTCAGAAGATGATTTTTAAGCAGAGACAAAAGTCAACTTTTGTCTCCGCTTAAAAATCATCTTTTGAGCGGAAACATAAAGGACCCCATTATAGTCTATTGGGTCCTAAGTGCTCAGTTTGACTCAGTTTGGCGTCAGTTATGTGCCTTTTCCGTCCTTTCCGTTCTCCTGCCCCTAAACGGAGCAGGAAAACAGAGAGGCTGAATGGTGATGTGAACGAAGCCTAAGGAATCTATTTGTTTTGTGGGTGACCTATAATCAACTGGCGTAACTATATGGGTCGCAGCAGTCGCAGTTGCGACCGGGCCCCTAAGCCAGTGGTGCTGTACTTTTCCCTTTCCATAATGGAAGCGCTCACTATTCTGCAGGAGGAGGGGGAGAGAAGCACTGTGAGCGCTGTACAGTACTTACCCCTCCTCCTGCTTGCTCTTCTCAGGGCCCGCGCTGCTGTGTCCTGGCTTCCTGCAGCTTCAGGACGTACAGAGCACACTCTGATCTGATGCTGCAGGAGGCTAGGTGACTGCAGCGCCGGCCCTGAGAAGAGAAGACAGCCAGGACAGGGAGAATGGCAGCAGGAGAGGTAAGTTACTTTATTATTTTACAGTCTGATATGAAGGTCTAATGGGGAATCTGGAGAGGTCTAATGGGGGCCTTTGTGGTCTATGGGGGGTCAAGAGGTCTGACTAGGGGATCTGGAGGTCTGACTGGGGGTCTGGGGAGGACTAATGGGGGTCTGGAGGTCTAGTGGGAGTCTGGAGGTCTAATGGGGGTCTGGAGGTCTAATGGGGGTCCGACATAAAGGTCTAAAGGGGATTTGGTCTGAGATGGGGGGATTTCATTTAGGAATTTATATGGGGGTCTGATCTGAAAGGAAGGGGGGATTTTTTTTGTACTAGCGCACAATATAAAGGGGTGTTTTTGTACTGACGACCTGTGGCAGGCGCAGCACTATGAAGTGCCTTTTGCGCTATGGCATTAGAAGAATTTGGATATCTCTGTCATTTTAGAATCACCTCCTAGAATCACATATTGGCAGGGAGGGCCAATATGTCACTGTGGCATCACTTGAGGGGCCCCTAGATGAAGTGTAACATCCTGAAGTATGTCACTAAAAGACTGTCTATTAGTCTGTAATTCCTCTAGCGGCATTCTATGGAAACCGTAGGTTTAAAGAGCACACCAAATGCTTCAAATAACTTCTTTATTAACTTCAACTTTTCTTCATATAACACTGCCGCCTCCACAGCAGACAGTCTGTGTACCAAACACGTGTTAAATAAAGTATCATAAAATGTCGGTATGCATAAGATGGTGGTTCAACTGTTCAATCTTGTCATTCAACATAAAATGGTGGAAATTTTTCTCTGTTTAGTATCTGTACTCTCACTTTTAGGCCCCATGCACACGGCCGTGTTTCACGGCCGTGTGCGGGCCGTGGAACCGCGGTCTGGATCCCTCCTGAGAGCAGGAGCGCACGGCGTCACTGGTTGCTATGACGCCGTGCGCTCCCTGCTGCCGCCGCAATACAGTAATACACTGGTATGATATATACCAGTGTATTACTGTACTGTGCCGGCAGCAGGGAGCGCACGGCGTCATAGCAACCAGTGACGCCGTGCGCTCCTGCTCTCAGGAGGGATCCAGGCCGCGGTTCCACGGCCCGCACATGGCCGTGAAACACGGCCGTGTGCATGGGGCCTAAGTTATTTAAGCACTTTATGATCTCTCTGAGAGGTATATCTGAGGTCTAACTAATAGTTCTACTTGCTGAATTTAGTTGCAATTTGCAGTATGCAGTTAGCAGTAACTATTTGCAGATTTGTTGAGTATGATCTGGTATGGTTGTATGCAATTTTGGATTGCAATATGGAATTTGAATTTGCAATTGTGAACTTTGTAGTTTGCAATTGGTGGAACTATAAGTAAGCACACATATAACTGGTTCAGTATACAGTTCTAATCACTATATTAACAGTAGAAACATTATATAACTGTTTTAAATACCTATTTTGACCTCTCTGCTCCCATAAAACACAGCTCTTAGTGGAGTAAATGTCTGTTCAGCTCCTCTCCTCTGGTGTAATGATCCTAGCAGCTCCTGCTAGGGGTATTTCCCACACAGGCTGTGTGTGAGGCTGGCTGTGATTGGTCAAGACTCCTGCCCAGCAAGAACAGTTTAACTCTATGCTTTCTGTTGTTTCTGCTGTGTCACTGAGCTTACCTTACATTATATAATAAATCTTAAAGGCATACTATCTTGTCTGCTTCTGTGAACACAAAATATAACAGTTATATGATATCCAAACATGAATTCACTGTAAATAACTCTGCTTTTGTCTTTAACACACAAACATAGGAACTGTATTAAGGTTATTGGCAGGTCTAGCTGTATAAACACACAAGCTATATTAGCAACCTAGGACAGGTCTTAGCTGGCCAGCTACACGCCCTATCTGTGTGGTACCAGTATTTTCAGGGGGACTGTTTCTGCAGGAAAGTATTGGAGAGCACAGTGGACACAGTATTGGGGGTGGGCAGGATGGAGTTTTGAGAAAGTGGGAGGATGATGGAAAAGTAGGAAAATAAGATGTATAGTTGTGGCCAAAAGTTTTGAGAATGACACAAATATTAGTTTTCACAAAGTTTGCTGCTAAACTGCTTTTAGATCTTTGTTTCAGTTGTTTCTGTGATGTAGTGAAATATAATTACACGCACTTCATACATTTCAAAGGCTTTTATCGGCAATTACATGACATTTATGCAAAGAGTCAGTATTTGCAGTGTTGGCCCTTCTTTTTCAGGACCTCTGCAATTCGACTGGGCATGCTCTCAATCAACTTCTGGGCCAATTCCTGACTGATGGCAACCCATTCTTTCATAATCACTTCTTGGAGTTTTTCAGAATAAGTGGGTTTTTGTTTGTCCACCCACCTCTTGAGGATTGATCACAAGTTCTCAATGGGATTAAGATCTGGGGAGTTTCCATGGACCCAAAATGTCAACGTTTTGGTCCCCGAGCCACTTAGTTATCACTTTTGCCTTATGGCACGGTGCTCCATCGTGCTGGAAAATGCATTGTTCTTCACCAAACTGTTGTTGGATTGTTGGAAGAAGTTGCTGTTGGAGGGTGTTTTGGTACCATTCTTTATTCATGGCTGTGTTTTTTGCAAAAATTGTGAGTGAGCCAACTCCCTTGGATGAGAAGCAACCCCACACATTAATGGTTTCAGGACTGATGGTAGCACTCACCTTTTTCCTGAGGCCCCAAACAATCGGAAAGAGGCTTCATCAGAGAATATGACTTTGCCCCAGTCCTCAGCAGTCTAGTCACCATATTTTCTGCAGAAGACCAATCTGTCCCTGATGTTTTTTTTTAGAGAAGTGGCTTCTTTGCTGCCCTTCTTGACACCAGGCCATCTTCCAAAAGTCACTGCCTCACACCTGCCTGCTGCCATTCCTGAGCAAGCTCAGCACTGGTGGCACTCCGATCCCGCAGCTGAATCCTCTTTAGGAGACGATCCTGGCGCTTGCTGGACTTTCTTGGACACCCTGAAGCCTTCTTAACAAGAATTGAACCTCTTTCCTTGAAGTTCTTGATGATCCTATAAATTGTTGATTGAGGTGCACTCTTAGTAGCCACAATATCCTTGCCTGTGAAGCCATTTTTATGCAACATAATGATGGCTGCACGCGTTTCTTTGCAGGTCACCATGGTTAACAATGGAAGAACAATGATTTCAAGCATCACCCTCCTTTTGACAGGTCAAGTCTGCCATTTTAACCCAATCAGCCTGACATAATGATCTCCAGCCTTGTGCTCGAGAACATTCTCACCTGAGTTAACAAGACGATTACCGAAATGATCTCAGCAGGTCCTTTAATGACAGCAATGAAATGCAGTGGAAAGGTTTTTTTGGGATTGAGTTACTTTTCATGGCAAAGAAGGACTATGCAATTCATCTGATCACTCTTCATAACATTCTGGAGTATATGCAAATTGCTATTATAAAAACTTAAGCAGCAACTTTTCCAATTTCCAATATTTATGTAATTCTCAAAACTTTTGGCCACGACTGTATGTTTGTTAAACTCTGCAGAGACGAGGCGTGGCTGAAAGAAGTCACCAAGGTGGTCTGGTCTAACCGGAGAAGAAGAGGAAAGAGAATATCTACATCAGAGGAGATGCCACTGGATGTAAGAGGTACATACAGTATGTGGCGCTTTATGACCCTGTATGTTCTGTAGCGCTGTGTGTAATGTTTTCCAAGTATGTCTTTAAAGGGGTTTTCCGTTTATTTACTTTTTTTGTATGAGCGCTGCCTTCTCTGCTCTTTTTACCCGCTCATCACTGCAAATGCTCTGGCAAGCAGGTGAACAGAACAAAGAAAGCAGCTCTCATATGAGCTCTGGCCTCTCTTCAAACAGCTGATCTTGGAGGACCCCGGCCAATCTGATATTGATGACCTATTCTGCGAATAGGCCATCAGTAGTAAATAGAGTACAACCCCTTTAACAGTAGGACTGTAGGGAAGGGGTTAAGTTGAGAATTTGGCATGGGGGGTAGTTCAATATTTGCCTCGTGCAGCAGAAAAGGTGAAGGGGGACCCAAGCTGAACTCTTGCACCAGGGCTTATGAGTCTTTAGCTACGCCCCTGCCTATACTGATGTTTTGTGGGTGCAATATACGAGCTTTGTACCCCTGACACAGAAATATAATAATTCATCTGGGTGTTTATTCTGTGGGTGACCTATAGTGATTTTTTTTGTGGGTGCAATGCACCAATTTTGTACCCCTGACACAAAAATATAATAGTTAATCCGTCTGTTAGTTCGGTGGGTGACATATACCCATTTTTGGTGTGAGATACATGTGCACTTTATACGTGACAGGGAAATTAATATAGTTAATCCGTCTGTTAGTTCGGCCAGTGGTATATACCCATTTTTGGTGTGAGATACACGTGTACTGCCTATGTGACAGGGAAATTAATATAGTTAATCCGTCTGTTAGTTCAATGGGTGATATATTCCCATTTTTGGTATGAGGTACACCTGCACTGCATATGTGACAGGGAAATGAATATAGTTAATCCATCTGTTAGTTCGGTGGGTGACATATTCCCATTTTTGGTGTGAGGTACACCTGCATTGCATAAGTGACGGGGAAATTAATATAGTTAATCTGTCTGTTCGTTCGGTGGGTGACCTCAAAGAATGAGGAGAGCATCAAATAAGGCCTCATGCACACGACAGTTTTTTTTCACGGTCCGCAAAAACGGGGTCCGTGGGTCCGTGATCCGTGACCGTTTTTTCGTCCGTGGGTCTTCCTTGATTTTTGGAGGATCCACGGACATGAAAAAAAAGTCGTTTTGGCGTCCGCCTGGCCGTGCGGAGCCAAACGGATCCGTCCTGAATTACAATGCAAGTCAATGGGGACGGATCCGTTTGACGTTGACACAATATGGTGCAATTGCAAACGGATCCGTCCCCATTGACTTTCAATGTAAAGTCAGGAGTCCCTTTACTTTCACACTTGTGTTCATAATGCAGACGGTGGCTCCGTTCAGAGCGGATCCATCTGCATTATATTGTTAAAACATTTCTAAGTGTGAAAATAGCCTCAGACGGATCCGTCCAGACTTTACATTGAAAGTCAATGGGGGACGGATCCGTTTGAAAATTGAGCCACAGTGTGTCATCTTCAAACGGATCCGTCCCCATTGACTTACATTATAAGTCTGGACGGATCCGCTTGCCTCCGCACGGCCAGGCGGACACCCGAACATAACTTGAAGTGTCCCCATCACCATGGGAACGCCTCTACGTTAGAATATACTGTCGGATATGAGCTACATCGTGAAACTCATTTCCGACAGTATATTCTAACACAGAGGCGTTCCCATGGTGATGGGGACGCTTCAGGTTAGAATATACTGAAAAACTGTGTACATGACTGCCCCCTGCTGCCTGGCAGCACCCGATCTCTTACAGGGGGCCGTGATCAGCACAATTAACTCCTCAGGTGCCGCACCTGAAGGGGTTAATTGTACTATCATATCCCCCTGTAAGAGATCAGGGCTGCCAGGCAGCAGGGGGCAGACCCCCCCCCCCCCTTCCCCAGTTTGAATATCGTTGGTGGCACAGTGTGCGCCCACCATCGGGCCCCCCCCTTCCTCCCTCTATTGTTATAAATCGTTGGTGGCACAGTGTGCGCCCCACATCGCCCCCCTCCCTCCCTCTATTGTAATAAATCGTTGGTGGCACAGTGTGCGCCCACCATCGCCCCCCCCCTTCCTCCCTCTATAGTTAAAAATCGTTGGTGGCACAGTGTGCGCCCACCATCGGCCCCCCCTCTCTCTATAGTAGTAACAACCATTGGTGGCAGTGTGCGGCCTCCCATTCCCCCCCCCCCATCATTGGTGGCAGCGGAGTTCTGATCAGAGTCCCAGTTTAATCGCTGGGGCTCCGATCGGTAACCATGGCAACCAGGAAGCTACTGCATCCCTGGTTGCCATGGTTACTTAGCAATAGTACAATTGTAGAAGATTCATACTTACCTGCTTGCTGCTGCGATGTCTGTGACCGGCCGGGAGCTCCACCTACTGGTAAGTGAAAGGTCTGTGCGGCGCATTGCTAAAGAACTGTCACTTACCAGTCACAGACATCGCAGCAGCAAGCAGGTAAGTATGAATCTTCTACTGTTGTACTATTGCTAAGTAACCATGGCAACCAGGGCTGCAGTAGCTTCCTGGTTGCCATGGTTACCGATCGGAGCCCCAGCGATTAAACTGGGACTCCGATCGGAACTCCGCTGCCACCAATGATGGGGGGGGGGAATGGGAGGCCGCACACTGCCACCAATGGTTGTTACTACTATAGAGAGAGGGGGGCCGATGGTGGGCGCACACTGTGCCACCAACGATTTTTAACTATAGAGGGAGGAAGGGGGGGGGGCGATGGTGGGCGCACACTGTGCCACCAACGATTTATTACAATAGAGGGAGGGAGGGGGGGGCGATGGTGGGCGCACACTGTGCCACCAACGATTTCGAACATTAGAGGGAGGAAGGGGGGGCCCGATGGGGGGCGCACACTGTGCCACCAACGATATTCAAACTGGGGAGGGGGGGGTCTGCCCCCTGCTGCCTGGCAGCCCTGATCTCTTACAGGGGGATATGATAGTACAATTAACCCCTTTAGGTGCCGCACCTGAAGGTGTTAATTGTGCTATCATATCCCCCTGTAAGAGATCGGGTGCTGCCAGGCAGCAGGGGGCAGTCTTGTACAAAGTTTGTAGTGTATTCTAACTAGAAGCGTCCCCATCACCATGGGAACGCTTCTGTGTTAGAATATACTGTCGGATATGAGTTTTCACGAAGTGAAAACTTAGATCAGAAAAAGCTTTTATGCAGACGGATCTTCGGATCCGTCTGTATGAAAGCAACCTACGGCCACGGATCACGGACACGGATGCCAATCTTGTGTGCATCCGTGTTCTTTCACGGACCCATTGACTTGAATGGGTCCGTGAACCGTTGTCCGTCAAAAAAATAGGACAGGTTTTATTTTTTTGACGGACAGGATACACGGATCACGGCCTCGGCTGCAAAACTGTGCATTTTCCGATTTTTCCACGGACCCATTGAAAGTCAATGGGTCCGCGAAAAAAAACGGAAAACGGCACAACGGCCACGGATGCACACAACGGTCGTGTGCATGAGGCCTAAGGGATGTGGCCCTGGTCGTGGTGCTGCTGGTGCTGGTGGAGCTCCTGTTGTAGGGAGAGTACGTGGTTGATCTGTGCCAGCTACACGCCAAAATGAAACATCTTCCTCAGGTGCACGTAGACGACAGAACGTTCAGCGTCATTTTGTAGGCCCGAATACCGGTGTACGAATGGTGAGGCCAGAACAAGTAGAGGCATTAGGTGTGCACTGCGCAACACCATCTGGTAGTAGATTGGCTGGCTGACAGTGCCTGCAGTTCCTTCACATTGACTCCCATCCGGTCCCCTGCTGAAACCGCAGAGTTGGCACCTGCAGCCCATGGGCATCTGTGGTTTACCTCACCCCCTTGCAAATCAGCCAATCAGTCTGAGCCCCAAGTCATGCAGCAGTCTCTTATGCTTTTTGATGACTCTGCTGTCAGGGTTTTCATGGGCCATCCACTTAGCTATGCCTTAGAAGTGGAAGTACCCAACAACTTATGTTTCAGGATGTGGACATGGGAAGACCACCGCAGCGAGTCTCTGATGATGATGATGATGACGAAAAACAGGTGCCAACTGCTGCGGCTTTCTGCTGTGTGCAGACCGGCAAGGAGGGCAGGGGTGAAGAGTGGGTGGAAGATGATGTGGAGGATGATGAGGTCCTAGACCCCACATGGAATTAAGGTCAGGCGAGTGACATGTGCAGTTCGGAGGAAGAGGTGGTGGTCGCACAGCACCAGCCGCACAGCAAAAGAGGGAGCAGGGTGCAAAAACAGAGTGGCCGTCCCCTAGCCAGTATGCCTGCTACTGCCCACCACACCCAGGGACTGAGCACACCAAAGCCAGCTCCAAGGAGTTCCCTGGCGTGGCAGTTCTTCAGACAATGTGCTGATGACAAGATGGGAGTGGTTTGCACTCTGCAATCAGAGCCTAAAGCGAGGCATAAATGTTCTAAACCTGAGAACCACCTTCATGACCAGGCATATAAATGCAAAGCACGAGCTGCAGTGGAGTACACACCTGAAAAAACACAAAATTTCTCAGGCTCCTCTTGCTCCCTATTCTGCTGCAGTCTCGGCCTCTTCCTCTCCCTCTGGTGTGACAGTGGCACTTGCCACCCCTCAAACAGAGGATGTGGCTGCAACAACAACACCGTCACCCAGCATGTCCACACTGTACCATGGAAGCGTTTAGCTGTCCATTCCCCAAACACTGGAGAGAAAGAGGAAGTACCCCCCTACCCACCCGCAATCCCTGGCCCTGAATGCCAGTATTTTCAAATTACTGGCCTTTGAAATGCTGTCATTCCGTCTGGTGGACACAGAGACTCTGGTGGACACAGAGACTTTTAAAAACCTTATGGCGGTGGCCCACAGTATATGGTTTCCAGCCGCCACTACTTTTCCAGGCGTGCCATCCCTGCACTGCACAACCAAGTGGCAGACAAAATCAGGTGGACAAAATGATATGTCCCTAACTGCACACTGGGTAAATGCAGTGGCGGCTGGGCCTGAGGCAGATAGCAGTTTGGCGCATGTCCTACCGCCACCGAAAATTGCAGGACATTTCTTATTGCCTCCTGTTGCCTCCTCCTACTTCGCTTCCTCCCATGCTGCCTCCTCATCTGGTCAGTGTAACACCTTCACGACCAACTTCAGCACAGCCAGAGGGAAATGACAGCAGGCTGTTTTGGAACTCATCTTTTTGAAGGAAAAAACCCACACTGCGCAGGAGCTGTGAACGGGCATGGAACAACAGACCGATAAGTGGTTGGTACCACTGAACCTCAAGCCTGGCCTGGTGGTGTGTGATAACGGGCGAAATCTCGTAGCAGCTGTGGGGCTAGTCGGTTTGATGCACATCCCTTGCCTGGCTTATGTGCTGAATTTGGTGGTGCAGAGGTTCCTTAAAAATTACCACGATATGTCAGAGCTGCTGCAGAAAGTGCGGGTTATCTGTGCGCACTTTCTGCGTTTTCACCCTGCTGCTGCTCGCTTCTCTGCACTGCAGCGTAACTTCGGTCTTCCTCCTCACCACCTCATATGCGATGTAACCACAAGGTGCAACTCCACCTTGCACATGCTGGAGAGACTGTGCGAGTAGCAACAGGCGATAGTGGAGTTTCAGCTGCAGCACGCATGGGTGAGTTGTTCTGTGGAACAGCACCACTTCACCACCGAGTGGGCCTCTATGCGGGATGTGTGTGCCGTGTTGCGCAGTTTCGAGTACTCCTGCAGCATACGGGTAGGCTACACGACACTGCTAAGATTTGAGTGCGTAGTTCCCTTTAAGCCAGTCAGGCCGGTTACCGGCAATCCTTATCACAGCCAGCAGAGGGAGCCCCCAGTTCAGTATAAATAGGCTAGGGCCTAGCTCAGGAAGGGAGAAGTTTCCAGACTCAGTGCAGAGAGGGTTCCCTCCTGAGTCCGTATGCATAGAAGTCAGAAGGGCATAGCTAATCAGCCTGAAGACACAGAATACCACAGAGGCCGATCAGACAAAGCAAGAGGTACTCAAGACAGCAGAGGAGGTACTAGATAAGGACAGCTTCAAGGGTACGCCAGATAAAGGGCATTAGACCTTGGAGAGAAAGTCACATGTAGCAGGACCGGTCAGGAATAGTGTGCAAGCCGCCTGTACTGCATCTCCTGTAATCAACACTCTGTATAATGCCTTGCTAAGACCGGCCATTCTGTACTCCCAAGAACCAGCTGTATTCACTGATATTCAGTAAAAGTTCCAGTTTTTGTTGGCTATCCTATGCTTGCTTCATTCTTCTACAATACCATACACGGCGTGTCACCGTTTAATTGACACTGGCGTCACGAACTGTTAAATACCTGCCTGTTCCAGTATTTGCCCCAATTGAAGACGACAGTGGATCCCAGGTTAGTGGTCAATCTGCACTACAAAGCCCAGCATACACTACTGACCCCCTGGGACACTGCATCGCTCTTTTTGGCGTCACGAACAGGATCCGCATACTTCTACAGTGCAGAGAAGTGTGAACTGTGTGCTTTAACTATTCCACCACCGTATTGCGAGGACTGTACCCTTTATTTCCAAGCCGGTGGATTGAAATTGTGCCTGGGAGGAATCAGAGACGCTGTACTGTGTTGCGCTACCCCCAGAGAGAAAATCGTATTTGTGGACTGTGATTTATTGGACTTTGCAACACCCTGCTTGCTGTCAGGGAATCGTGATCAAGATGGCCACCGGCCGCCTGGAGTAAGGTTTCCCGCGCTGCTGAGGACCTCCGTGGGCGGATCCCTTCAAAGACACAGAGAATCCCGCCCCTCTTCATCATTACACCGCCGCGGCCCTGCTTTTCCTGCGTCAGCAACGTCACCGCGTACACAGGACGTCCGGAGTCTCACGAGATTTGGCCTGCGCACACCTGGCGAAACCGGTAAGAACTTGTATCCGGAGGGAAGGGGATTGTTCCGGCCCCTTTAGTCACCAGCGGCCACCTTGTAATAAGTTAACATGTCAGATCCGGGAGTTGCCGAGCGGCCGGACCCGGGAGAGCTTGCGGCTCCTAATCATCCTATAGCCCCCAGCATGATGCCCTTTACCATGCCTTACTACTTTGGGGCCCCATGGTTTCCCCGCTATAACGGAGAGGTCCATACCCTAAGAGACTTTAAAGAAAAGTTGCTGGCCTTATTCAAACTGTACCCCATAAATGCCGATCAGCAAATGGAAATCTTGCTAGCGCAACTGGAGGGGGCTGCCCGCAGAGAGGTATTATCCTGGCCTGCTGCTGAAAGGAGTACTCTGGAGCAGATATTCACCCGCCTCAGGGCCACTTTTGAAACGAGGACTGCCTCAGAGATAAAGATGCACTTCTTTGGCAAGAAACAGAAGTCCGGTGAGTCCCTCCGTGACTATGCCCTATCACTTCAGGAGGCTTTGGGGGCTGTAATCCAGATAGATCCCAAGGAAGCTGATAACCAGGATCAGACCCTGAGGGAACAATTTATTACCGGAGTGTCTAGTGAGCAAATAAGGACCCAATTAAAGATGCTGTCCGCCCAACACCCTAACAGTACCTTTCTGGACTTTAAAGAACTGGCTATAAAAATTCTGGGGTCAGCAGTATCTACAGAGTTGAGCACCCCACCTGAGTTATCAGCCTGCAGGTCAAAACCGTTTATTATTAACCGAGCTGAGGCCGGTCAAGCTGTTCAAGCTACAGCTACCGATACTATCGCCATGCTGACAGAGCAAGTAAATCACCTCACTAAAAGCCTAGAGAGAGTGTGCAGAAAAATGGAGGAATGGGAAAAACCTATGATGTCAGAAGAAGAGTTCCTGTCACCCTCTAAGCCGTTCCCACCTCCATACCAAGAGACTCACCCCAGGGATCCTGGGAGGCGCAATAGGGGTCGCCAGCGGCCCGTGTGTACATACTGCAAAAAGATGGGACACACAGAATCCACTTGCTGGCAGTTAAACGGGCAACCCCTGAGGCTGAGGACCACCCCTCGGGAGGTAGAACACTAGGTCCAAAAGATCCAAATTGGATGCCACGGTATGTAGGATCCCATCCTAAAATCAATGTGGAGATTAACGGGGTCCCCTTTGAAGCCCTATTAGATACTGGGTCTCAGGTCACTACTATTCAGCTGCCCGCCTTTGAAAGATTCTGGGACACCAATCAATTGACCCAGCCGCCTGAATCCTGGGTAGAGATTATCGCCAGCAATGGCAAACCGGTAAAGATCCATGGATACTGGGAACCCACCCTGCAGGTGGGAGAAGTAACCTTGCCTCAACAGGGGGTGATAGTAGTCCAGGCCGGCGACAGAGGAGGACATCCTGTCATTCTAGGCACCAATGTCTTCAAAAACTGTTATGCTGAAATACTTGCCGTATTACACCAGACTCTGCCCACCGCTTCCTCTGCGTCCAAGAGGGTGATTCAAAAGACTATCACTGTGTTAAGTGCCCAGCAGAGGTTTGCTAACGGGAAAGGAGAAATTTGTACTGCCAAGATTCGTGATAATAAGCCTGTGACTTTGCCTCCTAATTCCCAAACTCTCTTATGGTGTCGTGCTGTCCTGGGAGTCCAAGGCCAAGATTATCCAGCCCTGGTGGAGCCAATCCAGATGGAGAACTACCCTTATGTGAGAGCTGCCAAGTGCCTGGTGAACGTCTCCCAAGGTAAAGTACCTGTCCGTCTGATTAACCTGAGTGATCATCCTGTTGCGCTTACTAAGCATTACCCTGTTGCCCAGCTTTCTCAGGTGTTCTTCCAAGACATCATCCGTCTTCCAGTGACAGAAAAGCCGCCAGCTGCAGGCAGCGGATGTCCGCCGGTGCCCCAGTCACAGGTACCCTGGTGGGAAGAGCTACATGTCGGGGACGAGACTACCCCCCAACATCAACAAGAAGGGATACTACGGCTTGTCAAAGAGCACCACCAGGCCTTGAGTAAACATGCTGCTGATTATGGAGAGGTTAGTGCCATACAACACACCATACCTACTGGCTCTCATCCTCCTATCAAGGAGAGATACCGACCCTTACCGCCTACTTCATATCAGACTGTAAAAGAAATGATCCAAGAGATGAAAGACTCTAATGTAATCCGGGACAGTCGTAGCCCGTGGGCGGCACCCCTGGTCCTTGTAAAGAAGAAGGATGGTGGTATCCGTTTCTGCGTGGACTATAGAAAAATTAACCAAATAACCCACAAAGACGCGTACCCACTGCCCCGCATTGAAGAGTCACTAACTGCTCTGGGCTCCGCTGCCTATTTCTCCACATTGGACTTGACCAGTGGCTACTGGCAAGTACCCATGGCCCCGGCAGATAGGGAAAAGACTGCTTTCACCACTCCCATGGGCCTGTTTGAATTTAATTGTATGCCGTTCGGGTTATGTAATGCCCCAGGAACTTTCCAGAGACTAATGGAGCGGTGTTTGGGTCACAAAAACTTCGAAACAGTGCTGCTGTATCTAGATGACGTCATTGTGTACTCAAAAACATATGAAGACCACCTGAAACACTTAGCAGAGGTCTTTGAAATCCTTGTCAAATATGGCCTGAAGGTAAAGCCATCTAAATGCCACTTGCTCAAACCTGCGGTAAAATACCTGGGGCATGTGGTAAGCGGAGAGGGCGTACAGCCTGACCCTGATAAGTTAGCGGCTGTCCGTAACTGGCCGGTACCCACTACCGTCAAAGAGGTGAGGGGTTTCCTGGGTTTTGCCGGCTACTATAGACGTTTCATCCCCCATTTTGCTCAAATAGCCGATCCTATCCAGGAACTCTTGAGGGGGCAGCCCAAGAAAAGTCCTAGAACTCCAGTGCTCATTGAGTGGAATGAAGAGAGAGAGATAGCGTTCCAGTTGTTAAAAAAGAAACTGACCGAGCCTCCCGTGTTAGGTTATCCCGACTACAGCAAGCCCTTCCATCTGTATACTGATGCTAGCAAGCGAGGCCTGGGGGCTGTGTTAGCCCAGATTCAAGAGGGAAAAGAAAGAGTGATAGCTTATGCAAGCCGCTCCCTGAAAGGAGCTGAGAAAAATGACCAGAATTATAGTTCCTTCAAACTAGAGTTCCTGGCATTAGTGTGGGCAGTGACGGAAAAATTCAAAGATTATCTAGCCGCTACCCCATTCATTGCATTCACTGATAATAACCCTCTGGCACATCTAAATACAGCTAAATTGGGGGCTTTGGAGCAAAGATGGGCCTCTCGTCTCGCCAACTATGATTTCTCTGTAAAATATCGCGCTGGACGTACTAACGACAATGCTGATGCTTTATCCAGACTTCCCACAGAGACAGCTCCTGATGATGTGCGAGATGCTTGGGAAGATGTAGAAATGCCGGCCTTCTACCATAAATTTGCTCAACAGGATCAGGCTCGGGCTACCAGTAACAGAGCTGCAGTTCCTTCACCCTCCAGTAGGCCGGAACTCAAAGAAGAAAGGTGGGTGAAACTACAGTCTGAAAGTAGAGTGCTGGGTGAATTGTTGGACTTCATTACCAGTGGCAGAACCCCTGAGAGGATTCGGCGTAAGAGTACAGATCCTGAGCTCATCAAACTGTGGAGACAGCGCCATCAACTCTTCATACAAAAGGGCCTGTTGCTACGGAGAAGCCTAGACCCAGTGTCCAACGAAAGAGTGCATCAAATTCTCATACCCCGACGAGATGCAGGTATGGTGTTGGAGATGTACCACAATCAATCCGGTCACTTTGGGGTCCAAAAGACCGAGGCAAATATCCGCCAGCGGTTTTACTGGGTGGGCATGAGAGAAGACATGGAGAAGTGGTGTCGGGAGTGTGTAGCCTGTGCCTTGAAACGAGGTGAACACCATGATCAGAGGGCACCACTGAGACCCATTGTAAGTACTCGTCCTCTTGAACTTGTCGCCATTGACCATGTGAAACTGGAGCCTAGTCGCTCAGGGTATGTGTACGCTATGACTATTATTGACCATTTCACTAAGTTTGTTGTAGCGGTGCCTGTGAGAGACCAGACGGCCAAGACTACAGCCGAACTGTTCTGGAAACACTTCCTCCTGCCCTACGGTTGTCCAGAAAAGATCCTCACCGATCAAGGTCCTGCTTTTGAGTCCCACCTGTTCCATGAACTGTGCCGCCTGCACAACTGTAAGAAGATCCGGACGACGGCCTACCATCCGCAAGGTAATGGATTATGTGAAAAAATGAATCAGACCTTGATAGAGATGCTGAGGACCGTGCCTCCTGAAACCAGGGGAGATTGGCCTAATCTGTTGCCACAGCTCATGTTCACATACAATCATACCATACACTGTTCCACCGGGTATACCCCCTTTTATTTGATGTTTGGGCGCCAAGGGTTATTGCCTGCTGACCACTCCTTGGATGTACTCGTACCTGATTGCATCAACCCATTCCCTAATACCGACTGGGTTGCTGAACACCAAAGGCGATTGAATACGGCCCAAGCTATTGTTCAGGAACGTATGGACTATGCTAGAGACCGGCAGCAGAGAGACTATGACCAAGCAGCCCATGCAGAACCCTTGACAATAGGGGCTGTGGTATGGTTAAAAAATAACCGCCGTACCAGTAAACTGGACAGTAAATGGGAGCAAAGTCCTTATGTTGTCACTGCAATCCCAAATGTTGGAACTCACACTTATGAGATCACCCGGGAGGGCAGGGGATCCCAAATTGTACACCGAAACCGGTTAAAGCTCTGCCTGACACCAGGACCCAGTGCCGAGAGTTCTATATCTGAAACCCCTGTGTCAGAGTCATCGATACAGCCCGAGGATCCTATGCAGGCTGTCCGAAATCTAAGGTATGACGCTGATCCCATGCATTGGCTTCTGACACCATGGTTGAACTTGTTGGTGCCCGCTCCGGCACCTACTGTACCTTTACTTCCAGAAGAGCCGGTTCAAGATGCCCCGGATCCAGTTCCCCCTCTAGTGGATCCTGTTCTTCCTGTTGTTCCTGACCAAGGTCTCACGGATGGAGATCCTCCTGTTGCTCCTCTCTCTTCTACCTCGGTGCTAAGGGAAGAGGAAACCCCTGTGTTGAGAAGGTCCACCCGGATGACCAGGGGACGTCCGCCAGTCCATTTAAGAGACTTTGACTATGCTGGTGGTGTCTCCTCCCGAACAGTTACTATCGGAAATAGCCTGCTTGATGTTTGTGCGCAAGAATGGACTCCTCCACATGAGCCCTTGCCTGTTCTACACCCACGGGGAAACCCTGTGTAGTTCCCTATTATACTTCAGTCAAGAAAAATAGACTAACCTGGTTCACCTTAAGTCCGCTGTGCCAGGTCAGCGGCCGTGCCTAAGAAGAAAGAAGACGCCCCTTTTTCTTGCGTCATTTGTTGCAAATGTTATATTTTTTGTGTGAAATAGTTGTTTATCATATTTATAATGTCATGTTTAAATCACGCATCAGCTTATGTTGGTTCAGGCATGTGTGTGAGTACGAGGCCTTACTCACGTTAAAGTCTGGGGGTGTGCAGCATACGGGTAGGCTACCCGACACTGCTAAGATTTGAGTGCGTAGTTCCCTTTAAGCCAGTCAGGCCGGTTACCGGCAATCCTTATCACAGCCAGCAGAGGGAGCCCCCAGTTCAGTATAAATAGGCTAGGGCCTAGCTCAGGAAGGGAGAAGTTTCCAGACTCAGTGCAGAGAGGGTTCCCTCCTGAGTCCGTATGCATAGAAGTCAGAAGGGCATAGCTAATCAGCCTGAAGACACAGAATACCACAGAGGCCGATTAGACAAAGCAAGAGGTACTCAAGACAGCAGAGGAGGTACTAGATAAGGACAGCTTCAAGGGTACGCCAGATAAAGGGCATTAGACCTTGGAGAGAAAGTCACATGTAGCAGGACCGGTCAGGAATAGTGTGCAAGCCGCCTGTACTGCATCTCCTGTAATCAACACTCTGTATAATGCCTTGCTAAGACCGGCCATTCTGTACTCCCAAGAACCAGCTGTATTCACTGATATTCAGTAAAAGTTCCAGTTTTTGTTGGCTATCCTATGCTTGCTTCATTCTTCTACAATACCATACACGGCGTGTCACCGTTTAATTGACACTGGCGTCACGAACTGTTAAATACCTGCCTGTTCCAGTATTTGCCCCAATTGAAGACGACAGTGGATCCCAGGTTAGTGGTCAATCTGCACTACAAAGCCCAGCATACACTACTGACCCCCTGGGACACTGCACTCCACCAACATGGCCATTGCCGATGAAGCAGTCCTCAGCGTTACTATCCCACTTCTATGTCTCCTTGAAAAAACACTTTGGGTGATGATGGAAGAGGATGTGGCACAGGAGGAGGAGGAGGAAGAGGGATCATTTCCACGGTTATCAGGCCAGTCATTCACAAGTGGCTCGGAGGGTGGGTTAATGCACCAACAGAGGCCAGGTACACAACTGTCTAGCCAGGGCACAGTTCTGCAGGAGGAGGAACCGTGTTCACAGCAGGGTGGCACCCAAAGCAGCCTATGGGCATCAATGGAGAGTGGCTGGGGGGATACAGAGGACACAAACAATACACGTCCCACAGAGGACAGCTTGTTGGCCACATTCTAACTTGTGCTGATTACTGGCCGAGTTGGCCACATTCTAACTTGTGCTGATTACTGGGTGGCCACCCTGCTGGATCTCCGCTACAAGGACAACGTGCTATCTTTAATTCCGTCACTGGAGCGTGATCGGAAGATGCGTGAGTACAAGCACACGCTGGTAGATGCGCTGATGATGGAATTCACACCTGACAGCGGGGGCTCAGTGGAAGCACAAGGCGAAGGCAGAGGAGGAGGAAGAAGTCGCCAGCTGGGGCACCACCAGCACCTCAGAAGGGAGGGTTAGCATGACCGAAATTTAGAAAAGCTTTGTCAGCATGCCACAAGAACCAGCACCACTATCTGATACAGAACGTCTTAGCAGGAGGCAGCATTTCAGCAGCATGGTGGAACAGTATGTGTGTACATGCCTACATGTACTGACTGATGGGTCTGCCCCATTCAACTTCTGGGTCTCCAAATTGGGCACATGGCCTGAGCTTGCCCTTTATGCCTTTGAGGTGCTGGCCTGCCCTGTGGCCAGTGTATTGTCCGAACGTGTGTTTAGCGCAGAAGAGGGGAGGGGTAATCATAGACAAGTGCAGTCGCCTGTCCACAGCCAACATGGACAAGCTGACGTTCATTAAAATTAACCAGGCATGGATCCCACAGGACTTGTCCGTACCTTGTGCTGAGTAGACAAGTATACCGGCCGCACCCAGCCATTATTATACTCCAGCGTACTTTCTTTTTGCATTCTCTTTTCTATTTTCCAATGTTTTGGGGTCTTCCCAAATTTATAAAAATAAAAAATAAATAAATAAAGGCTTCCACCTACACCGCCACGTCCACCGCCTCCTCAACCTCCTACTCTACTTTGACCTCCACCTCCTAGTTCAAGATTATTATTTTTTCTTTTTTTCTATTCTGTTATTTTAAGTCATTTTCCTATCCGCACTTGTTTGCAGGGCCCATTTTGTTTTGTTTTTTACAGCCCTCTAGCCCTTACTATGACTATTTTACAGCGATTTTAGTGCACAAAAGTTCAGGTCCTCATTGACTTCAATGGGGTTCGGGTACGAGTTTGGGTCAAGCTCGGGTCCCGAACCCGAACTTTGACCCCAAGTTCGGCCGAACCTGAACATCCACGGGTCCGCTCATCCCTACTAGTAACACCTTGTTAAAAGGAAATATTCTTTGGCTCCCAAGCGGTAGACTGCACCATGAGCTATTTTACAGCAGGGATGCCCAAACTGAGGCCCTCCAGCTGTTTAAAAGCTACGACTTCCAGTATGCCTGAACAGCCTGCAGCTATTAGGGCATGCTGGGAACTGTAGTTTTAAAATAGCTAAAGGGCCACAGGTTGAGCATCCTTGTCTTACACTAAATCAGAATCAAGGGATGAGTTGGGGGAGTAGTAGGAGCAAAGGGAGTGTTTATTAACAATCAACCGAAGTGAAATGTAAAACTAGAAAAGAGGCGAGAGGTGACAGAATAGATGTATAGAATATTTGGGGAAATTGCTCATTGAATTTACACCACGTTCTGAGGCAATCGTTATTAAGCCTAACACGGGTTTTGATAAGAAAGAAGAAAGTTGCAAAAAACACTGCCTGGTCCTACATCATGGACTCATTGACAAAAAAAACCCACCCAGATAGAAAAGTAGGATTGACACAAAACTCGTCATGCAGTTATGTCTCAGGCAGATATGTACATGATTATATGTGTGGTCTGATTAGATGATGGCTCTTGTCACAAGAGGGCGTAAAAGTACGTCCCCTGATATCTTCTGGCTTGCAGTTCTTGATATTATATATAGATTATATGGTATATGGCTCCCAGCTGTATGTCTCTTGGGAACCCTTCAGGTGATACTATTTCAGGCGAGATTTGTATCAGTATAAAATCAGGCAGAAAACGAATAGTGAAATATCGTATTTAACCAGTAGTGCCTACTTGGGATGAATTTGTGGCTTGTGTGAATGCTGCGATTATTTTGGAAAACGAGGTCTATAAAAACGAAGAATGAAGAATGTAGAATGAAGATGAAATTTGAGTCTATCTAGGGACCACGAATAGATAACCCTGCATTCACAGTCGTCGTACACATTTAACTGTTGATACCAGGGCCTAGGAATATACTGCCTTGTGATATCTAAACGTATCTAGTTATTATTATGAACGCTTCCAGAATAATAACTAACAAAGGGAAAGGGGGTGGGGGGTTCTGCCTTTTCAGAAATATTGTCTTTCCAATCTTGCCAACTACTATGTCTTATTGTCTTTCTGTCATCAATGTTCTGTCAATACTTTGCATTATTATTGTATGCAGGTTTTGTCCCTGAGGGGAGTGGGTGGCAAAACAGGAAAGTGGAGTGTTTTTTTTTAAATGTATGATTGTTTGTTTACATAATTCAAAAAAGTACTTCCTGCTGCCCTATAAAAAGGCTCTCTGAGGCTACATTTAGGTAGTGTACCTCTTGGTGAGAGATCACCAACGGCTATACATGCATCTGCGATGTTGTTCCAACAAACTGCACACCATTTAGACCGTTTTGACCTAGTTGTTAAAAGGTGTTGGGAGCAGTGGTGACACATGGTGAACAGGCTCCGGACAGCCGAGCAGGCTGTCAGCTACACAGGGGGGTGCTGCCATGCCTGCCTGCGTGCGGGCACTCCAGGCAGCGAACTGTGAGAGAGTGCGAGCTGTGATTCTCTTAGGAGAAAGGACCTTAGATGGCATCATTGCAATGTGACCAGTAACATAGCGATATTACTGGCCACATGGCTATGAGGTAATCAAAGGTCCTTTCTTTCTACTAGGAGCGTTGCTGCAGCCTGCAGGAGAAGTTTGCCATAATCGTGGCGCTTTTTTTGTGAAGATTACATCAGGAAAAGGTGACAGGGGCTGTTATGCTTGTATACTGTAAGCTATTGTATAGTGGGGTGCTGTATAGTGTGGGGTGCTATACGGCTCTACTGTATACTGTGGGGTGCTGTATATTGTGAGGTGCTCTACTGTATACTGTGGGGTGCTATACTGCTCTACTGTGTACTGTGGGGTGCTGTATATGGTGGGGTGCTGTATATTGTGGGGTGTTCTACTGCTCTACTGTATACTGTGGGTGCTGTATAGTGTGGGGTGCTGCATACTGTATAGTGTGGGGTTCTATACTGCTCTACTGTGTACTGTGGGGTGCTGTATACTTTGGGATGCTGTATACGGTGGGGTGCTATACTGCTCTACTGTATACAGCGTGGTGCTGTATATTGTGGAGTGCTCTACTGTATACTGTGAGTGCTGTATAGTGTGGGGTGCTGTATACTGTGAGGTGCTATACTGTATGCTATAGGATGCTATACTGCATACTGTGGGGTGTTATACTATGTATTGCATACTGTGGGGTACTAGTAACTGTGGGGTGTTGTATACTGTGGGGTGATATACTATATATTGCATATTGTGGGGTGCTGTATACTATAGGGTGCTATACTGCATACTGTGGGGTGCTGTATACTATAGAGTGCTATACCGCATACTGTGGGGTGCTGTATACTATAGGGTGCTATACTGCATACTGTTGGGTGCTGTATACTATAGGGTGCTATACTGCACACTGTGGGGTGCTGTATATTATAGGGTGCTATACTGCACCCTGTGGGGTGCTGTATACTATAGGGTGCTATACTGCATACTGTGGTGTGCTGTATGTAAAATGTGCAAAAACCTGATGCTCTCAAAAAGAGAAAGCAATATAAAACATTGTAGTTTGATACCTTTTACCCCTTAAAGACCGGGCCCATTTTCATTTTTACATTAGCCATAATCTTTTTATTTTTCCATTCACATAGTCATATGAGGGCTTATTTTGTGTGGGACAAGATGCATTTTTTAAATGTCCCCACTTAATTTATCAGAAAGCAGGAAAAAAATTAATTCTTTGTGGGTTAAAAAAATAAAATAAAAAACACACATAATTCCGCCAAGGTTTTTGAGGTTTTGACATCATGGCGTTCACTAAAAATGACGTCTTTATTCTGCGTCTCAATACGATACAAAACTTGTATAGTTTTTATTTGGTTTAATTACTTAAAAAAATTACTTTTCTATATTTCGGTCTATGTCAGGGCTTGTTTTTGTGTAACGATCAGTAGTTTTCTTGGTGGGGGGGAGGCCCATACAAAAATTTGCTGTGGGGCCCAGTCACTTCTAGTTACGCCCCTGGTTGAAGCTGTACTTGGAACCTTGCTAACATCCAGCCATGCTAAATATGATTTTTTGCCATTTTTCAAGTGGTCTTAAACTTTTGATCAGGACTGTATTTGAGTGTATCTGTACGATGGGCCCCCAAAATAAATTTTACTGGTGGGCCCTAGGTATTCCAGTCCGACACTGACTGTAACGCTAGGTTGAGGCGTGCCCACTTCCAGCCTGAGCCCAGCTGCCCTAGCATTGATCCTGAGCCGCTGGAGTCTTCAGAACTGGAAGTATTTACAGTCATTCACTGTACTCTACCAGGTGTGTGGATTTTTTTGTGTGTGTGTTGTGGTGGACGGCGTGATTGCATGCTAGGGTGTGGGAAGGCGGGATCCAGGGAGCACAAGTAAATTCTTGCCCAGGGTCCAATCAATATTAAAGGGGTTCTACGGGCTAACTCTAAATTTGGGGCATAATTCTAACCTATGGAGGGAAGAATGTTGGTCTGGTACTTACCTTCCACAGCGCACCCCTTTCCAAGATTCGCCTCCCGATCATGTGACTGCACCTATCGAACTTTCTGGTCTTCCGGTAAGTCTCCATCTTCTTCTCTTCCTTTCTTGAGCAGGAGACGGATTGTCATGAATGACGTCTCTGCCTCCTGCAAAAGAAAGCTCCGGCCGGCCATCTTCACTCACCACGCATGCACACTAGCATTCAGGCTTCTATGTGAAGCTTGTACTGACTCCTGCACAGCGTGATGTAAGAGCTGTGCAGGAATGACAGCATAGCGATCAGCCACAGTGGCTGATTGCTATGCTGTGGATCTCACTGGGGGCACTGACTGGCACTGTGGAACTATGGATGGCACATTGGGGCAATGAGGATGGCAAATGGGGGCACTGAATTTCACTGGGACACTGTGGATGGAACATTGGGCACTGCGGATGACACATTGCGCACTTTAGATGGCAATGGGGGCACTGGATGTCACTGGGGAACTGTGGATGGCACATTGGGGCCATATGGATGGCACATTGGGGCAATGGATGTCACTGTTATGAATGCACTGTGGATTTCACTGTTATGGGGGCGCTGTGGATGTCATTGTTATGAGGGCGCTGTGGATGCTACTGTTATGGGGACACTGTGGATGTCACTGTTATGAATGCACTGTGGATGTCACTGCTATCAGGCACACAACTGTATCCGTTTTGCGGTCTGCAGTTGCGGATCCACTAAATAAGGATACTGTCCATGTGCGATTCAAATTTTTTTGCTGTTCCATTAAGTTATATGGGTTTTCGATCTGCATTTTGAGGACCAGAATAGGACATGTTCTGTCTGTCACAGAACTGACACACGGATGTGGAAAGCGCAAGGACTTCCTCAGTGTACTTTCCATATCCATAGGTCAGTTCCAGAAAAGATAGTATATGTCCTATCCTGGATCGCAAAATGGATACGGTTGTGTGCATAAGGGTTTAGATACCCAGCTCAGCAGGCAGGATCATAGAAGATGGGATTAGATACACACTTCAGCAGGCAGGATCATAGAAGATGGGATTAGATACCCAGCTCAGCAGGCAGGATCATAGAAGATGGGATTAGATACCCAGCTCAGCAGGCAGGATCATAGAAGATGGGATTAGACACACACTTCAGCAGGCAGGATCATAGAAGATGGGATTAGATACACACTTCAGAGTGGGACGGGGGTCGCATGCTGGCGTGTCCAGCCTGTGACTCATCTCTGTGCAGTGCAGCCAGGCTTGTGTATCAATAAAGTTATGTATTCAACACTAAATTGCAACACTTCCTTGACCTTCCTTGTATTCAGACTACAATAAATTACTATGTGGAGTGGAAATAAACCATTCACAGTAACACTACTGGCAAAATGTATACTATGTAATGCATAGTGCAAAGGTGGATAGGCCACCCCATGACTTGGGGATTGTCTTAATCCCTGTGTTATGTTACTCCCCATATTGCTTTACACTATTCATACTATAGTTTTTGTTCTGCTCACAGTGATCCTTTAAATCAGGGTGGGGAACCTTTTTGCTGCCGAGGGCCATTTGGATATTTGCAACATCATTCGTGGGCGATACAAAATTCTCAGCTTAAAAATTTGACTGCTGTACTTGGTCAAACATATAATTGACTTAGGGGTAAGTTACGGAAATTTTGCTTTAATTAAATTTAATTTTGTGCTGGATTTTTGCAGCACAAAATGGCGCCTGCACTATATACAGACGTGGACAAAATTGTTGGTACCCTTTGGTCAATGAAAGAAAAAGTCACAATGGTCACAGAAATAACTTTAATCTGACAAAAGTAATAATAAATTAAAATTCTATAAATGTTAACCAATGAAAGTCAGACATTGTTTTTCAACCATGCTTCAACAGAATTATGTAAAAAAATAAACTCATGAAACAGGCATGGACAAAAATGATGGTACCCCTAGAAAACACAGAACATAATGTGACCAAAGGGACATGTTAATTCAAGGTGTGTCCACTAATTAGCATCACAGGTGTCTACAACCTTGTAATCAGCCATTGGGCCTATATATATGGCTCCAGGTAATCACTGTGTTGTTTGGTGATATGGTGTGTACCACACTCGACATGGACCAGAGGAAGCAAAGGAAAGAGCTGTCTCAAGAGATCAGAAAGAAAATTATAGACAAGCATGTTAAAGGTAAAGGCTATAAGACCATCTCCAAGCAACTAGATGTTCCTGTGAGTACAGTTGCACATATTATTCATAAGTTTAAGATCCATGGGACTGTAGCCAACCTCCCTGGACGTGGCCGCAGGAGGAAAATTGATGACAAATCTAAGAGACGGATAATCCGAATGGTAACAAAAGAGCCTAGAAAGACTTCTAAAGAGATTCAAGGTGAACTTCATGCTCAAGGAACATCAGTGTCAGATCGCACCATCCGTCGTTGTTTGAGCCAAAGTGGACTACATGGGAGACGACCAAGGAGGACACCATTGTTGAAAACGAATCATAAAAAAGCAAGACTGGAATATGCCAAACTACATGTTGACAAGCCACAAAGCTTCTGGGAGAATGTCCTGTGGACAGATGAGACAAAAATCGAAGTTTTTGCCAAGGCACATCAGCTGTATGTTCACAGACGAAAAAATGAAGCATATCAAGAAAAGAACACTGTCCCTACTGTGAAACATGGAGGAGGCTCTGTTATGTTCTGGGGCTGCTTTGCTGCGTCTGGCACAGGGTGTCTTGAATCTGTGCAGGGTACAATGAAATCTCAAGACTATCAAGGAATTCTAGAGAGAAATGTACTAGCCAGTGTCAGAAAGCTTGGTCTCAGTCGCAGGTCATGGGTCTTGCAACAGGACAATGACCCAAAACACACCGCTAAAAACACCCAAGAATGGCTAAGAGGAAAAAATTGGACTATTCTAAAGTGGCCTTCTATGAGCCCTGACCTCAATCCTATTGAGCATCTTTGGAAGGAGCTGAAACATGCAGTCTGGAAAAGGCACCCTTCAAACCGGACACAACTGGAGCAGTTTGCTCATGAGGAGTGGGCCAAAATACCTGCTGAGAGGTGCAGATGTCTCATTGACAGTTACAGGAAGCGTTTGATTGCAGTGATTGCCTCAAAAGGTTGCGCAACAAAATATTAAGTTAGGGGTACCATCATTTTTGTCCATGCCTGTTTCATGAGTTTATTTTTTTACATAATTCTGTTGAAGCATGGTTGAAAAACAATGTCTGACTTTCATTGGTTAACATTTATAGAATTTTAATTTATTATTACTTTTGTCAGATTAAAGTTATTTCTGTGACCATTGTGACTTTTTCTTTCATTGACCAAAGGGTACCAACAATTTTGTCCACGTCTGTATATTATATATAGTACATGTGCCATTTTGAACACACATAGCAGTGTAATTTTTAAGTTCAGAATGTTACATATTTAGTTCTTTATTTGGCATTAATGGCAGTCAAGCTCAACCCAGGGGGGTCCAGAGAGGGGTTCACCTAGCTTCCACTCTCCTTGCCACTGTCCCTTTTTCAGCCTCAGATCTGCCCCCCCCCCCCACTTCCATGAGCCTCTTATCAGACCCCCAGCCTACATCAGCCTCAGATCAGACCTCCCAGCCTCAGATTAGACCCCAATCAGACCCTTCAAAGATTCAGATCAGACCTCCCAGCCTCAGATCAGACGCCCATCAGACCCTCCCTAGCCTCAGATCAGCCCCCATCAGCCCCCCCAGCCTCAGATCAGCCCCCTAGCCACAAATCAGCACAATAATTGAATATAAGAATAAATATAATAATCAAGGCAATATGGTCTTATTTATTAATTGTCAATATAGTCATCTAATTGGCACACTATTCATAGGCTTGTTACTCACAGCAGAAGGCAAACATATTGTTCAATTGCCTATTAAAGATTTCTATTGATCAGACAATGCTTATGGCAGTCACAGGTATTTTACTTTACATGCAGTCTTAATAAACATAGGGACAATGACTCTTCAAAATGTATTTTCTTCCCTTCTCAACCAATAAAAGAGATATGGAATAAATATTTGCTCCTGGTTACAAAGTCCCTAACTGAAACTACTGCTGTTTATATATTAAAGTAATTGGAAGAATACATGCACTCCACCCATCTTGCATAATGGCAGTAATATATCAGTTATATTTGTATGCGGAATGTTATGTCTTGTCTGGGCATGACATTGCAAAATTGCACTGTCATTTGAAGGATTATGTAAAGAATTTAAAATCCTATTTCATAAGTATTTCCGGGAATGGGGGGGGGGGGGTTGTAAAATTACAGATACAGTGAATGGGAAGAGAAGTCCAGCTAGGGATGTTGCCAGGGTCTTAAGACATCTGGGGCACAAGCCCAGGGGCGCACCTTTAACAAGGCAAGGTGAGGCGGCTGCCTCAGGCAGTGCTATCTAGAGGAAATAGCACTGATTGAGGATTGAGTTCCTCTAGAGCGCTATACAAGAACTTATAACATAACATAACAAAGCAGGGGATGGTGATTCAAAACAGTTCTTCACAGTGATAGAGCAGTACTCTATGCACTGTAAGGCCTCATGCACATGACCATTCCTTTTTTTACGGTCCGCAAACCGCGGATCCGCAAAAAAACAGAAGCCGCCCGTGTTGACTTCCGCAATTTGCGGAACGGAACGGGCACCGGCAATATAAATGCCTATTCTTGTCCGCAAAGCGTGGACAAGAATAGGACATGTTATATTTTTTTAGCGGGGCCACGGAACGGAGCCACGAATGCGGACAGCACACAGAGTGCTGTCCGCATCTTTTGCGGCCCCATTGAAGCGAATGTGTCCACATCCGAGCCGCCAGGCCTTACTGTGGTAAATGAACTACTTTATTCTCAGGACATGCCACACAGAGCTCTGCTCTAATGACTGGAATGGCCTCCAGACAGAAGCTGCCCCGCACTATATGCCTGTCCCTATTGTCCTGTTCCCAATGAGTGCAGTGCTGATATGCACTCCCTGTGTCAGCCACTTCCCCACTAAGAAGACTAGCTCAGGACGTGCATTGCTCTATTGAGGAGCGGAGCATTGTTCTCCCAGCATCTTGCTCTGTTGCTAGTACTCTCTTGGTTCTGTCAAACTGTAGGCATGAGGCAAAAAATGAGTGGGCAAGCCGGTGCAGGAGCTGGGTAAGTGGTAGCATGAGTGACGAACAGTTTATCACAAACAATACCAGTCCCAGTGCTGAGTCACAGAGTCCAGTCCAGTGCCTGATGCCTGCAGTGGTTCCACCCTGTGTCCTCTTCAGGCACTGTGTAGCAATTCAGAGTTGGTGCTGTACTTACTGCTGAGGTTCCTTCTACACAGCCTCTGCCTGGCAGTCCTTGACCCAGACTTTCACACATACACAGGTGATAATGCAGTTCTGGCCCAGAGCTTTTCACAAGCACTTCCAAATGTTATGCAATTTTTATTCCATTGATTATCACGTTGGACCTTGGATCAAGACCTTTAGCTGGCCATATGCATAAGATAACTGTCTGCCGAATGAGATAACTGTTTCCCGAATGTTTGTACAGCAAAATCTCCCAATCCTACCATAAATATGCATGTATAGTGCTCTGAAACAAGGGTACTTTGGACTATGGATATTTGTAGACATTTGCCCTTATTGCTACTATGCAAAGCCATCAACAATTTATTTGTGGTCATGGCTACAGCCAAGAGATATCCGAAGAACCCCAAGGAGAGAAACAACGGGAACAACCTAACCCAGCTAGGCGTGTCCTAGCTGACCTGACTAAATGGCTTGTTGTGTGCCCTAAGCCATGATCGTGGGTAGGCCTGTAAGTGGGCAAAAACCAAGCCAAGTAGGGTAGAAAAGGAACTCTAATGGCATGTGCAAACTAATCCCCAAGCCAACGGCAAGGTGTCAGGGATCTAGAGCGAAAAATTCGGGGTGTATGAGGCAAGGCCAGAAGGAGACCTACAACCCATCTTGTGGATGACAAGGCCAGAGACATGATGCTCAATATTACGGATACTGCCCCAAAGCGGAATGGAGGACTGGGAATACATTGTGAAATGGATCATGAAAACCAACTGAACCTTGTAAAGTTTTGGTTCTAGTGCGAGTACTGGCAATGCCCCAGCCTCAGGATATCGTGGGACCGAAACCTAACTGCCTAGACTAGGCAGGAATGAGGGCCAAAAGAACTATGTAGATAGGAAGAGAATCCTTGAATAGTTCCCCAGACAACAGCTATCTGCTAGCCGTGGTCCGTGCGTTGTTCTACTGTGTGCCCCTGAGAATTGTTTTAACGCTTGAGACGTGAAGACCGACCTACTATCTGAATCTTCTACCGTGAGGAAATGTTGAACCTTGTCCAAAACCCGATTTAACGTGGTTGTAGCCACGCGTGCGAGTCCCTTATGGCGGGAGCCACGCGTGCGAGTCCCTTATGGCAGAAAAAAGTATCAGGTGGCCGTGCGAACTACAAGTGTCGGTGCCAATCGTAAGGTCCTATAAGCGAACAGCCACTCGGGCGAGCCTCATGTTTTTTTTTTTTTTAGACCACTTATGCAGTACCAGAATGCCTTGGGGACTCGCATAACCATGACCCCCTCCAACAGCAAACCTGGGACACTAACCAGCCTACAACCATGTCGTACCCCTAACAAACAAAACATGAAAAACAGTCAAGGGGCCCCCGGAGCCATGAGGCCGGATCAATCATAAGGCCCCCGACGCCAGAGGGATGACGTTGCGGTGACGATAAGTAATTAAAACATAAGCCAGACCTGATAGGATATGCAGAGACTTGAATGATTGGATTGGCTAGAAGGTGGCCTAAGGAACATAACTGCCAACAGGCGTTGAAAATATAGACATTAGAAATCCGAAGCACGTGCATACATAAAACACTAAACACCGCAAACCATAAAACGTAAACATGAAATTGAAACAGATGGGAGAAAAACAAGAGCCTGAGACATTGCAAGTTCGCTAAGAGAAGTCTCTTATTGTGACAAACAAATGAACAGCTTGTGCAAACATAGCAGGAAACTTACTCCTATTGGCCGACTGACCTCCGCTGAGGAGCTGTTTGGTGAACTGGGGCAGGAGACCAATCTAAGTGAATACAAACCAGAAGTAACAGGAGACCAGGCTGAGTGAATATGAACCAGGATTAAAGAACCAGAGCGGTGGGTGCAGACTGCCCCGGTGAGATTATTGAGTAAAACCATGACGTAGCAATGAACAGGAGAATGCAGCTTTGAGTGGACGCAGAGTACAACATGATGTAACAACAAATGGGTGAATGGAGCTTTGGATGCGAGTGGTACCTAAAAAACATGGTATGGGCGCAGCTCCGAGTATGGGTAGCGCATAAAAAGCATGGTATAAGCAGACGTATGAATGCAATTTGAAAGTGAGCAGAGTATTGACGTGATGCGAAAGCAGACACGTGAACGCAGCTCTAGCAGTGAGTGGAGTATAGGACAAGATGTAAAAGCAGACATGCGGACGCAGCTTTGGATGTGAACGGAATATTAACTTGATGTGACAGCAGACATGGAAAGCGGCTTTGGTGAGTGGGGTATACGACCTGGTGTAGCAGTATAAGTGTGAACACAACTCTGGGTATAAGCATGAAATTTGGTATAACAGCAGCTCTGGTTGTGAACGGAGCATAACATAGATGTAACAGCGACATGAATGCAGTTCTTGAAATGGGCCTGGAAAGAACCTGTAGTAGTATAGGACGTGTGAACGCAGCTCTGGGTGCGAGTAGAGTAAACCCGATATACCGATAGAGTGAGGTATGGCAGAGACTTATTCTAACAACAAAACATGACACAGCGTAGTATAAGCAGCGGCTGAACCTGACGGTCCAATTGTCACCCAACATTTAGCTTGCCCTGGGCGATCCAGGTAACAAGACAAATGACATAGCATGGTATCTGCAATAGCTGAACCTGGGCGATCCAGGTGACATACAACATTTAACTTGGCCTGGACGATCCAGGTGACATACAACATTTAACTTGGCCTGGACAATCCAGGTGACATACAACATTTAACTTGGCCTGGACGATCCAGGTGACATACAACATTTAACTTGGCCTGGACGATCCAGGTGACATACAACATTTAACTTGGCCTGGACGATCCAGGTGACATACAACATTTAACTTGGCCTGGACGATCCAGGTGACATACAACATTTAACTTGGCCTGGGCGATCCAGGAGGCATACAACATTTAACTTGGCCTGGGCGATCCAGGAGGCATACAACATTTAACTTGGCCTGGGCGATCCAGGAGGCATACAACATTTAACTTGGCCTGGGCGATCCAGGAGGCATACAACATGTAACTCGGCCTGGGCGATCCAGGTAATACATAACATGTAACTCGGCCTGGGTGATCCAGGTAACAAGACAAAAACATATAGTATCAGCCATGGCTGAACCTGGACGGACAAGGTAACATGCAGCCTGTGCACCTGAGAACAAACACCTGTGAGTGAGGCTGTGGCTCCTATATGAAGAGCCTCCGCCCCTCCCACAAATGCAGGCTGACTAATCAGCCTTACCAACTTGTGGCGAATCGAGTTAAAAACTGCTATTTCCTGGCTGCAGAGAAACTTTACAGTGGTGTAGAACACTGTGCCTTTCAGTAACATGCATAGGGATTCTGCTGTGGTAGGGAAATAATACTGTGAGTCTGTATAACATGCAGATGACAGGCGTCACTCTTAGAATCACTGCACACTTCACTTATTTGGGCAGTTATGGGGCCAAAACTGACCAAATAACTCAAGTGTGAACTCAGCCTTACAGGTCGTAGATAACGTCAAGAAGAAGCGCACTCCTTTTACACCGTCGTCAGCTGATTCCCCATAGATGTCTACAGAACCTGTTCGATTAAACTCTTACACAAGTAGAGCCCCCCTGACAGAGTGGAGAGGGTGTCAGGCTACTTTCACACTTGCGTTTGGTGCGGATCCGTCATGTATCTGCACATACGGATCCACACCAATAATACAACCGCATGCATTTGTTCAGATCAGATCCGTTTGTATTATCTTTAACATTGGCCAAACCGATCCGTCATGATCACCATTGAAAGTCAATGGGGCGCGGATCCATTTTGCATCGTCTCAGTCAAAATGTGTCCATCCCCATTGACTTACATTGTGTGTCAGGACGGATCCGTTTGCCTCCGCATCGTCAGACGGACACCAAAACGCTGCAAGCAGTGTTTTGGTGTCCGCCTCCAGAGCGCAATGGAGGTGGAACAGAGGCAAACTGATGCATTCTGAACGGATCCTTATCAATTCAGAATACATTAGGGCAAAACTAATCCGCTTTGGACTGCTTGTGAGAGCCCTAAATCGGATCTCACAAATGGAAACCAAAACGCCAGTGTGAAAGTAGCCTCAGCAGTAAGTTTGTGCTAACGTCACTGATTATTTAGCCCTTCTTCTGATCTGTCAGAACAATAAACCCCAAAAAATGGATCCTGTCTGTTGAGCATCTGCCTTCACTCGGTCATCATTTGGTCAGTAATCCCTCTATACTGCTAAAGCCAAAAAAATCAGGAGTGGATCCATAACAGAGATGACACGTGAATGGAATCTTTGCATGTTTTCTGTGTTTTGCACCCACTCCTTCTTTTGGCTACCATAAAAATAAGCCAATTCTGATGCAAAATAGGGACCATGTCATACAGGCCTTACAGCTGCTACATAGACAGGATCGGTTGTGCGTCTCGTTTTTCCTTCCTTCTGACAGATCAGAAAATGGGTCAAATAAATTATGTCAACCAGGCCAAAAGGCAAAATAGTGGCCTTGTCATGTAGTGGGAATGTTAGGAACAGCATGAGTAGACAACAGAGTGGCCAGTGACATAGTGTTGAGGTGGCAGCAGCATTAGTAAATGACAGAGTGGCCCAGTGACATAGTGATGAGGTACAAGCAGCATGAGGAGACCACAAAGTAGTGATGTGGCAGCAGCATGAGGAGACCACAGAGTGGTGAAGTGGCAGCAGCATGAGGAGACCACAGAGTGATGAAGTGGCAGCCACATAAGAAGACCACAGAGTGGCCCAGTGACATAGTATTAAGGTGGCAACAGCATGAGGAGACCACAGAGTTGTGGTGTGGCAGCAGCATGAGGAGACCACAGAGTGGTGAAGTGGCAGCAGCATAAGAAGACCACAGATCAGCAGCATACCCTCCTTCCCAGACCCTCCCACCTCCTAGCAAAAAGCAAGGACAGCATCCATCTTAGATTCATTCGGAAGCTGCAGTGTTAGTGAGAGCAGGGACAGTACAGCTGCTGCTGATTTAATAGGGAAATCGATAGCTAGGCCAGTGTATTCAGTGTCCACTCCAGTCCTGAGATCAGCTGTAAGGACAGTGTCCTGACAGCACCCCAAAAAGCCCCTTTTAGGGCTAGTACATTAGTCAGTTTTTTTTTTCCTCTGTAATCTAATTGCAGTTGCCTGCAAGCGTGTGTGTCAGGCCTACAGCGTGTACTGTGCCCACTACTGCCAGTGCCCAGTGCCACCTCTCATATCTGGTGTCACAGTAGCTTGCATAAAAAAAACAAAAAAAAACTTTTCACTGTAATATAATTGCAGTTGCCTGCAAGCGTGTGTGTCAGGCCTACAGCGTGTACTGTGCCCACTACTGCCAGTGCCCAGTTGCACCACTCATATCTGGTGTCACAGTAGCTTGCATTTAAAAAACAACAACACTTTTTTTCACTGTAATATAATTGCAGTTGCCTGCAAGCATGTGTGTCAGGCCTACAGCGTGTACTGTGCCCACTACTGCCAGTGCCCAGTGCCACCACTCATATCTGGTGTCACAGTAGATTACATAAAAAAAAATGTATACTATTTTTTCACTGCAATATAATTGCAGTTGCCTACAAGCGTGTGTGTCAGGCCTACAGCGTGTACTGTGCCCACTACTGCCAGTGACCAGTTGCACCACTCATATCTGGTGTCACAGTACAGTAGCTTGCACTTAAAAAAAACAACACTTTTTTCACTGTAATATAATTGCAGTTGCCTGCAAGTGTATGTGTCAGGCCTACAGCGTGTACTGTGCCCACTACTGCCAGTGCCACCACTCATATCTGGTGTCACAGTAGCTTGCACGCATAGTACAACTAATCGAAAAAAAAATGACAGGCAGAGGCAAGCCACCCCGCAGGGGCCGTCATGGTGGTGGTGCTGTGATTTCCTTTGGCCCTAGAATAATGCCCAGTGTTCAGAGGACATGTACCCTAAACTCGAAAAGTTCTGAGGACATACTTGACTGGCTAACACAGGACGCCCAATCTTCTACAGCTTCCGCTCGGAACCTTGACGCACCATCCTCCTCCAGCTCAGCTTTGGGCACCTCTCAAGTTACCACTCGCCCGCCTGCTGCCACCACCAACACTAGCACCACAGCTGCTTCACTTGATCTGTAAGAGGAGTTATTTACACATCAGTTGGAAGAAATTAGTGATGCGCAACCATTATTGGCAGAGGATGTAGATAACAGGGATATGTCTCAGTCAGGCAGCATTACACACATGGACGTACGGTGTGATGATGATGATGTTGTACCCGCTGCTGCTTCCTTTGCTGAGTTGTCAGATACAAGTGAAGTGGTTGATGATGACGATGTGTCCGTGGATGTCACGTGGATGCCCGCTCGAAGAGAAGAAGAACAGGGGAAAAGTTCAGATGGGGAGACAGAGAGGAAGAGGAGACGAGTTGGAAGCAGGGGGAATTCGTCGCAAGGAGCTAGTGGCACAGTCAGAGAGCATGTATCGGCACCCGGGGTCAGCCAGACAGCACGCCAATCAACGCATGCTATTGCCACCACCAGAATGCCGTCATTGCAAAGCTCAGCAGTGTGGCATTTTTTTTTGTGTGTCTGCCTCTGATAACAGCGATGCCATCTGCAACCTTTACCAAAAGAAACTGAGTCGTGGGAAGTCCAACACCCACCTAGGTACAACTGCTTTGTGAAGGCACATGATCTCACATCACAAACGCCTATGGGATCAACACATGATGACGAGTACAAACAGCACACAAACTCAAAGCCACCATCCTCCTCCTGGTCCAGCATCTTCAGCCACGTCAACCACTGCTGTCCTCCTTGCCCCCTCTCAACCATCTGCCACTCCGCCTCTCACCTTGAGCAGTTCCTGCTCATCTGCCCACAGTCAGGTGTCTGTCAAGGAAATGTTTGAGCATAAGAAGCCAATGTCACAGAGTCACCCCCTTGCCCGGCGTCTGACAGCTGGCTTGTCGGAACTCTTAGCCCGCCAGCTTTTACCATACAAGCTGGTGGAGTCTGAGGCCTTCAAAAAATTTGTAGCTATTGGGACACCGCAGTGGAAGGTACCCAGCCGAAATTTCTTTTCACAAAAGGCAATCCCTAACCTGTACTCTATTGTGGAAAAAGAAAGTCATGACATGTCTGGCACACAGTGTTGGGACAAGGGTCAATCTGACCACTGATACCTGGTCTGAAAAGCACGGTCAGGGCAGGTATATCACATACACTGTGCATTGGGTAAACCTGCTGATGGCTGCCAAGCATGGAATGCGTGGCTCTGCAGAGGAGTTGGTGACACCGCCACGACTTGCAGGCAGGCCTGCTGCCACCTCCTCTACTCCTCCTACTCCATCCTCTTTGCTAACCTCCTCGGCTGAGTCCTCTTCTGCTGCTGCGTCTTGCTCCACATCAACTGCACCCCCCCCAGCTCCCCAGGGGCTTTTCCACATCCCGGATACGACAGTGTCACTCCGTCTTGGGGTTGACTTGCCTGAAAGCAGAGAGTCACACCGGACCAGCACTCCTATCCGCCCTGAACGCACAGGTGGATCAGTGGCTGACTCCGCACTAACTGGAGATCGGCAAAGTGGTGTGTGAAAACGGAAGCAATTTGTTGGCGGCATTGAATTTGGGCAAGTTGATGTGGCACATGTGTTAAATCTGATCGTACAACGCTTTGTGCATAAGTACCCAGGCTTACAGGACGTCCTCAAGCAGGCAAGGAAGGTGTGTGGCCATTTCAGGCGTTCCTACATGGCCATGGCGCACTTTTCAGATATTCAGCGTCGAAACAACATGCCAGTGAGGCGCTTGATTTGCGACAGCCAGACATGTTGGAATTCAACACTCCTAATGTTCGACCGCCTGCTCCAACAAGAAAAAGCCGTCAATGATTATTTGTATGACCGGGGTGCTAGGACAGCCTCTGCAAAGCTGGGTATTTTTTTGCCAGGTTATCTTGAGACAAAAGACATTAAAAAGCAATTGAATGTGTTTGCTTAGATTAGATAACACAGCTCAGAAATCTCAGAAAAAAAGGAGTGTTAACTCAGCTCCATCCGTACCACTCATATCTAATAGCACAGTACATTGCAAGGCGTATGCGGAGTGCCCCAAAGCATCTTTTTCCATCTCCTGGTTCCTAAAATCTATTCCATACACCGGCCCCTGATAGGGGGCAAAACAGAGATTAAACTGGTAAGAACAGATTTTTTTTAATAAAAAAAAAAAAAAGGACAGCCTCTGCGGAGCTGGGTATTTTTTGGCTGCATTACTGAACACTCATGCACAATGGCTGTAGGCTCATAAGTCCTTTTGCGGAGGTGACAAACCTGGTCAGTCAAACCCAAGGGAACATCATCGACCTCATCCCATATGCGATTTTTCTGGAGCGTGCCCTGCGAAGAGTGCTGGATCAGGCCGTAGATGAGCATGAAGAGGAAGAGTTGTGGTCACCATCACCACCAGAAGCAGCCTTGTCGTCGTCGATTGCTGGACCTGCGGCAACGCAGAGAGAGGAGTCTGAAGAAGAGCAGTCAGAGGAGGAAGGTGGCTTTGAGGAGGTGGAAGACCAACCACAGCAGGCGTCCCAGGTGGCTTGTTGTCACCTTTCAGGGACCCTTGGTGTTGTATGTGGCTGGGTGGAGGAAGAAACCTTCAATGACGTCAGTGAGGACAAGGAACAGGACATGGCTAGCTTGGTATCCAACCTTGTGCAAATGGGGAGTTTGCGGTTGTGCAAATGGACTGTTTGCGGTTGTTTGCGGTGCGTTAAACAGGGAGTTTGGTCTGTCATAGTTTGGTCTGTCACTGTGAATTGGGCATGACCCTTACACTACCTGATTGATACAACATCATACCTGATGTTTTAAAGCACGTTATTCCAAACAATTTAGGAATGTTAGGTGATTTATGCCCTTTATGGATTAAATCCCGACCCTGCGTCAACTACGTAATTTTCCATGGGAGTTTTGCCATAAATCCCTCTCCGGCATGCCACAGTCCAGGTATTAGTCCCCTTGAAACAAATTTTCATTCACTATTGTGGCTAGAAAGAGTGGGTTTTAAAATTCGCCTGCCTATTGAAGTCTATAGTGGTTCGCCCGGTTCGCCCGTTCCCAAACATTTGCGGAAATTCGCATTCGCCGTTCGCAAACAGAAAATTTTATGTTCGCGACATCTCTAGTGTCAGCAGCAGGAGACCACAGATTGGTGAAGTGGCAGCAGCATGAGGAGACCACAGAGTGGTGAAGTGGCAGCAGCATGAGGAGACCACAGAGTAGTGAAGTGGCAGCAGCAGCATGAGGAGACCACAGAGTGGCCCAGTGACATAGTGTTGAAGTGGCAGCATCATGAGACCACAGAGTAGTGATGTGGCAGCAGCATGAGGAGACAACAGAGTTGAGATGTTGCAGCATGAGGAGACCACAGAGTAGTCATGTGGCAGAAGAAGCATGAGGAGACCAGAGAGTGGCCCAGTGACATGGTGTTGAGGTGGCAGCAGCATGAGGAGACCACAGAGTGGCCCAGTGACATGGTGTTGAGGTGGTAGCAGCATGAAGAGACCACAGAGTAATCCAGTGACATAGTAGGGAGGTGGCAGCAGCATGAGGAGACCACAGAGTGGTGATATGGCAGCAGCATGAGGACACCACAGAGTAATAATGTGGCAGCAGCATAAGATGTCTGCAGAGTAGTGATTTGGCAGCAGCATGAAGAGACCACAGAGTGGTGAAGTTGCAGCAGCATAATTAGACCACAAAGTGGCCCAGTGAAATAGTGTTGATGTGGAAGCAGCATGAGTAGACCACAGAGTGGCCCAGTGACATAATGTTAAGGTAGCAGCAGCATGAGGAGACTACAGAGTAGTGATGTGGCAGCAACATCATGGGGAGACCACAGAGTGGCCCAGTGACATAGTGAGGAGCTAGCAGCAGCATGAGGAGACCACAGAGTTGTGATGTGGCATCAGCATGAGGAGACCACAGAGTAGTGAAGTAACAGCAGCATGAGAAGACCACAGAGTGGCCCATTGACATAGTGTTGATGTGGCAGCAGTATGAGGAGACCACAGAGTTGTGATGTGGCAGCAGCATGAGGAGACCACAGAGTAGTGAAGTTGCAGCAGCATGAGGAGACCAAAAAGTGGTCCAGTAACAGAGTGGTGTAGTGGCAGCAGCAGGAGACCACAGAACAGTGATGTGGCAGCAGCATGAGGAGACCACAGAGTAGCGATGTGGCAGCAGCATGAGGAGACCACAGAGTGGCCCAGTGACATAGTGGGGAGGTGGAAGCAGCATGAGGAGACCACAGAGTGGTAATATGGCAGCAGAATGAGGAGGCCACAGAGTAGTTATGTGGCAGCAGCACAAGGAGACCACAAAGTGGTAAAGTGGCAGCAGCATGAGGACACCACAGAGTTTTCCAGTGACATAGTGGGGAGGTGGCAGCAGCATGAACAGACCCCAGAGAAGTGATGTGGCAGCAGCAAGAGGAGACTATAGAGTAGTGAAGTTGCAGCAGCACGAGGAGACTACAAAGTGGCCCAGTGACATAGTGTTATGGTAGCAGCAGCATGAGGAGAGCAGTGATGTGGCAGCAGCAGCATGAGGAGACCACAGAGTGGCCCGGGTACAGTGGTGATGTGGCTGCAGCATGATGAGACCCCATAATGGTGATTAGTAGCAGCATGAGGAGACCACAGAGTAGTGATGTGGCAGCAGCATGAGGAGACCACAGAGTGATGATGTGGCAGCAGCATGAGGAGTCCACAGAGTAGTAATATGGCATCAGCATGAGGAGACCACAGGGTGGTGAAGTGACAGCAGCATAAAGAGACCACAAAGTGGCCCTGTGACATATTGTTGAAGTTGCAGCAGCATGAGCAGACCACAAAGTAGCCCAGTGACATAGTGGGGAGGTGGCAGCAGCATTAGGAGACCACAGAGTGGTGATGTGGCAGCATAATGAGGAGACCACTGAGTGGCTATGTGGCAGCAGCATGAGGAGACACCAAAATATATTTAATCAAGCATTCACAACAATCTAGATTGAAGCAAAAGAAAATAAGCTTGTTGCACACCCTACCAAATTGTCAATAATTTATTGAAAACACAATAATTACACATAGACAATCATAAAATAGTACTCAAATTAGCAGCGGATAGATCAATATAAATAGCAATCCATATAATACCATCAAGCGGCAGCATGAGGAGACCACTGAGTGGCCCAGTGACATAGTGGGGAGGTGGAAGCAGCATAAGGAGACCACTGAGTGGCCCAGTGACATAGTGGGGAGGTGGCAGCAGCATGAGAAGACCACAGAGTGATGATGTGGCAGCTGCATGCGTAGTCGACAGAGTAGTGATGTGGCAGTAGCATGAGGAGACTATAGGGTGGTCAAGTGACATAGTGTTGAGATAGCAGCAACATGAAGAGATCTAAGTATGGTGAGGTAGCAGCAGCATGAAGAGACCACAAAGTGGCGCAGTGAAATAGTGTTGAAGTGGCAGAAGCACAAGGAGACCACAAAGTGGCCCAGTGGAATATTTTTGAAGTGGCAACAGCATGAGCAGACCACAGAGTGGCCCAGTGTCATATTGATGAAGTGGCAGCAGCATGAGGAGATCACAGAGTAATGAAGTGGCAGCAGCATGAGAAGACCACAGAGTGGCCCATTGACATAGTGTTGATGTGGCAGCAGCATGAGGAGACCACAGAGTTGTGATGTGGCAGCAGCATGAGGAGACCACAGAGTAGTGAAGTTGCAGCAGCATGAGGAGACCACAAAGTGGTCCAGTAACAGAGTGGTGAAGTGGCAGCAGCAGAAGGAGACCACATAATAGTGATGTGACAGCAGCAACAGGAGGAGACCACAGAGTGGACCAGTGACATAGTGTTGAGGTGGCAGCAGCATGAGGAGACCACAAAGTAGTGATGTTGTAGCAGCATGAGGAGACCACAGAGTGGTCCAGTGACATAGTAGGGAGGGGGCTGCAGCATGCGGAGACCACAGAGTGGTAATGTGGCGGCAGCATGAGGACAACACAGAGTAATGATGTGGCAGCAACATGAGATGTCTGCAGAGTAGTGAGGTGGCAGCAGCATGAGGAGACCACAGAATGGTGAAGTGGCAGCAGCATAAGTAGACCACAAAGTGGCCCAGTGAAATAGTGTTTAAGTGGCAGCAGCATGAGGAGACCACAGAGGGGTCCAGCGACATAGTGGGGAGGTGGCAGCAGCATGAGGAGACTATAAAAATAGTAATGTGGCAGCAGCATTAGGAGACCACAGATTAGCGTGAAGAGACCACAAAAGGGCCCAGTGACATAGTGTTAAGGTAGCAGCGGCATGAGGAGACCACAGAGTAGTGATGTGGCAGCAGCAGCATAGGGAGACCACAGAGTGGCCCAGTGACAAAGTGGGGAGGTAGCAGCAGCATGAGGAGACCACAGAGTAGTGATGTGGCAGCAGCATGAGGAGACCACAGAGTAGCGATGTGGCAGCAGCATAAGGAGGCGACAGAGTGGCCCAGTGACATAGTGGGGAGGTGGAAACAGCATGAGGAGACAACAGAGTGGTAATATGGCAGCAGAAAAAGGAGGCCACAGAGTAGTTATGTGGCAGCAGCACAAGGAGACCACAAAGTGGGTTTTAATCCATAAAGGGCATAAATCACCTAACATTCCTAAATTGTTTGGAATAACATGCTTTAAAACATCAGGTATGATGTTGTATCGATCAGGTAGTGTAAGGGTTATGCCCGCTTCACAGTGACAGACCAAACTATGACAGACCAAAATCCCCGTTTAACGCACCGCAAACACCCGCAAACAGTCCATTTGCACAACCGCAAACTCACCATTTGCACAGGGTTGGATAACAAGCTAGCCATGTCCCGTTCCTTGTCCTCACTGACGTCATTGAAGGTCTCTTCCTCCACCCAACCACGTACAACACCAAGGGTCCCTGAAAGGTGACAACAAGCCCCCTGGGACGCCTGCTGTGGTTGGCCTTCCACCTCCTCAAAGCCACCTTCCTCCTCTGACTCCTCTTCTTCAGACTCCTCTCTCTGCCGCAGGTCCAGCAATCGACGATGACAAGGCTACTTCTGGTGGTGATGGTGAACACAACTCTTCCTCTTCATGCTCATCTATGGCCTGATCCAGCACTCTTCGCAGGGCACGCTCTAGAAAAAACGTATATGGGATGAGGTTGATGATGTTGCCTTGGCTTTGACTGACCAGGTTTGTCACCTCCGCAAAAGGACGCATGAGCCCACAGCCATTGTGCATGAGCGTTCAGTAAAAAATACCAAAAATAGAAAAAAAAATACCCAGCTCCGCAGAGGCTGTCTTCTTTATTTTAAATTAAACAAATCTGTTCTTACCAGTTTAAAGGGAATCTGTCACCTGTTTTGACCATATAAAACCGTTAACATAGCAATGTGGAATAACATACCTTCTTACCTACATGTGTCTTCTTTCTTTTATTCAACTTTTCATTTCTGATATGCAAATGAGGTTCCAAGGTGCCCAGAGGGGCGTTATTACTCTGCTCTAGTGCCCAGTAACGCCCCCCTGCAGTGCCAAGCCAGCCTTTCTTCCAAGCCCAGCACGCCTCCTAACAAATAAATGTCCTTCCACATACTTGCCAAACGGCACCGCCCCCTCCCCACTACGTCATTTAATTTATTCATTGCACCATCGTGCTTCCTCCTCTCTTGGCCTATGGCGCCGCCCCCTCCCGATTACGTCATTTAATTTATTCACTGCATCGGGCGTTCCTTCCTCCTCTCTTGGCCTACGGCGCCGCCCCCTCCCCATTACGTCATTTAATTTATTCATTGCATCGGCCCTCCCTTCCTCCTCTCTTGTCCTCCGAAATCCCGCGCAGGCGCAGTATAAGTGAGTGCCTGCGCCTGCACTATTCTCCTGTTCCAGAGGGCAACAGCCTCAATAGTGTCACTGGGCATGCGCCGAGCCCAGTGATGTAATCGGAGGCTGTTGCCCTCTGGAATAGGAGAATCGTGCAGGCGCAGGCACTCACCGATACTGCGCCTGCGCGGGATTTCGGAGGACGAGAGAGGAGGAAGGGAGGGCCGGTGCAATGAATAAATTAAATGACCAAATGGGGAGGGGGCAGTGCCGTAGGCCAAGAGAGGAGGAAGCACGATGGTGCAATGAATAAATTAAATGACGTAGTGGGGAGGAGGCGGCGCCGTTTGGCAAGTATGTGGGAGGACATTTATTTCTTAGGAGGCGTGCTGGGCTTGGAAGAAAGGCCGGCTGGGCACTGCAGGAGCGCGTTACTGGGTACTAGAGCAGAGTAAAAATGCCCCTCTGGGTACCTTGGAACCTCATTTGCATATCAGAAAAATCGCTTTTTTATAAGAATGAAAAGTTGAATAAAAGAAAGGACACACATGTAGGTAAGAAGGAACTTTATTCCACATTGCTATGTTAACGGTTTTATATGGTCAAAATAGGTGACAGATTCCCTTTAATCTCTGTTTTGTCCCTTATCAGAGGCCGGTGTATGGAATAGATTTTAAGAACTGGGAGATGGAAAAAGATGCTTGGTCGGTCCTCTTACTTCCAATTTGGGGCACTGCGCATGCGCTGTGCACTGTACTGTGCTACCCTATATGAGTGGTATGTTAAGTTGTACTATTCCTATCCATTTAATACCTGTTACGTCCTCTATCAGTGGCCGGTGTATGGAATAGATTTTAGGAACCGGGAGATGGAAAAAGATGCTTGGTTGGTCCTCTTACTTACAATTTGGGGCACTGCGCGTGCGCCGTGCAATGTACTGTGCCACCCTATATGAGTGGTGTGTTAAGTTCGACTATTCTTATCAGTTTAATCCCTCTTACGTCCCTTATCAGGGGACGTGTATCGAATAGATTTTAGACAACCGCAAAGAGTTGTCAATAGTTGACACACTCATGACATTAATTTTATTCCTCTATGCGTCAATCTTGGTGTAGTGATGACTGTGCTCGTGCGCACGTTTGGGAGATTGCAGGCGATGGCGGTTTTTCAAAGCCTATGGTCGTGCTGAGGCAGTGACAATTAAGTGACCCAGAAAACAATGATTCTGCAGTGTGGGACCATTGTTGGCCTAGTAGGCTTTAAAAGATAAACTTAGATGATCACAAATAAAATTAATGTTTTTTCTATGCAAAATTATCCAGCCGATCACTTTTGGTCTGTTCACAATGAAGCAATGACCTTATCATCTGGGGTGTGCCAACTTTGCCATTGCCAACACACTCATAGAGGTGATCGCTTCATTGTGATACGCAAGCCCCTTCACCACAACAAGGTAACGATCACGAAGGGGAATTGACACATGTATGTGCCTTTTTTTTTTGTTTTGTTTTTGCATCCACAGTTCTGCACCAGAGGCCAGAAAAATTAAGCATGTACACATGCCTGAAAAATTAGGTATTGATATTTTCCAGGCAGAAAGTGCACTAAAACATTGCGGCTTGAACCCAAGTTGGTGGCGGAGAAGTCACGCAAGTCATCCGGCATGCAGAGATTAAATACAGCAGCATGTGGACCAGTTTTAGCCAAAGGCATCTCATCAGGCCTTTTTTAGTCAAATGTATCGCCCACTGTCAGTACCTTCGGGATCCATGCCTCATTCATCTTAATAAAGGAGAGGTAATCTAGACTTTTTTGACCTAGGCGACTTCTCTTCTCAGTGACAATACCTCCTGCTGCGCTGAAGGTCCTTTCTGACAGGACACTTGAAGCGGGGCAGGCCACAGGCCACAGGTCAAGCCTGCACACCCAGTAGTCAAGGGGTTCATCGCTCCTCAGAGTGTCAATATCTGCAGTTAAGGCTAGGTAGTCTGCTACCTATCGGTCAAGTCGTTCTCTGAGGGTGGACCCCGAAGGGCTGTGATGATGCGTAGGACTTAAAAAGCTCTGCATGTCCTCCATCAACAACACGTCTGTAAAGTGTCCTGTACTAGCCGGCATGGTCGTGGTAGGAGAAGGATTGCTTTCACCTCTTCCCCTGTTAGATTTTTGTTGTGCTGAGACATCACCCTTGTACGCTGTGTAAAGCATACTTTTTAACTTGTTTTGGAACTGCTGCATCCTTTCCGACATCCGGTAATTCGGTAACATTTCAGCCACTTTCTGCTTATACCGGGGGTCTAGTAGCGTGGCCACCCAGTACAGGTCGTTCTCCTTTAGCCTTTTTATACGAGGGTCCCTCAACAGGCATGACAGCATGAAAGACCCCATTTGCACAAGGTTGGATGCCGAGCTCCTCATGTCCTGTTCCTCATCCTTACTGATCTCACTGAAAGTCTGTTCTTCCCCCCAGCCACGTACAACACCACGGGTACCAGATAGGTGACAACGAGCACCCTGGGATGCCTTCTGTGGTTGGTCTTTCTCCTCCTCAAAGCCACATTCCTCCTCTGACTCCTCTTCCTCAGACTCCTCTTCCAGCGTTGCCGCAGGTCCAGCAAGCGATGCTGATAAGGCTGTTTCTGGTAGTGATGGTGACCACAACTCTTCCTCTTCACGCTCATCTATGGCCTGATCCAGCACTCTTCGCAGGGCACGCTCAAGGAAGAAAACAAATGGGATGATTTCACTGATGGTGCCTTTGGTGCGACTGACTAGGTTTGTCACCTCCTCAAAAGGACGCATGAGTCTACAGGCATTGCGCATGAGCGTCCAGTAACGTGGCAAAAAAATACCCAGCTCCTCAGAGGCTGTACTAGCACCCCGGTCATACAAATACTCGTTGACGGCTTTTTCTTGTTGGAGCAGGTGGTCGAACATTAGAAGTGTTTAATTGCAATGTGTCGGGCTGTCGCAAATCAAGCGCCTCACTGGCATGTTGTTTCGACACTGAATATCTGAAAAGTGCGCCATGGCCGAGTAGGAATGCCTGAAATGGCCATACACCTTCCTGGCCTGCTTGAGGACGTCCTGTAAGCCTGGATACTTATGCACAAAGCGTTGTATGATCAGATTCAACACATGTGCCATGCACGGCACATGTGTCAACTTGCCCAAATTCAATGCCGCAGACAAATTGCTTCTGTTGTCACACACCACTTTGCCGATCTCCAGTTGGTGCGGAGTCAGTCACTGATCCACCTGTGTGTTCAGGGCGGACAGGGGTGCTGGTCCGGTGTGACTCTCTGCTTTCAGGCAAGTCAACCCCAAGACGGCGTGACACTGTCGTATCCGGGATGTGGAATAGCCCCTGGGGAGCTGGGGGGTGCAGTTGACGTGAAGCAAGACGCAGCAGCAGAAGAGGACTCAGCCGAAGGAGGTTAGCGAAGAGGATGGAGTAGGAGGAGTAGAGGAGGTGGCAGCAGGCCTGCCTGAAAGTCGTGGCGGTGTCACCAACTCCTCTGCAGAGCCACGCATTCCATGCTTGGCAGCCGTCAGCAGGTTGACCCAATGCGCAGTGTATGTGATATACCTGCCCTGACCGTGCTTTGCAGATCAGGTATCAGTGGTCAGATGGACCCTTGCCCCAACACTGTGTGCCAGACATGCCATGACTTCCTTTTCCACAATAAAGTACAGGTTGGGGATTGCCTTTTGTGAAATAAAAATTTGGTTGGGTACCTTCCACTGCGGTGTCCCAATAGCTACAAATTTTTTGAAGGCCTCAGACTCCACCAGCTTGTATAGTAAAAGCTGGCGGGCTAAGAGTTCCGACAAGCCAGCTGTCAGACGCCGGGCAAGGGGGTGACTCTGTGACATTGTCTTCTTATGCTCAATCATTTCCTTGACAGACACCTGACTGTGGGCAGATGAGCAGGAACTGCTCAAGGTGAGAGGCGGAGTGGCAGATGGTTGAGAGGGGGCAAGGAGGACAGCAGTGGTTGACGTGGCTGAAGATGCTGGACCAGGAGGAGGATGGTGGATTTGAGTTTGTGTGCTGCTTGTACTCATCATCATGTGTTGATCCCATAGGCGTTTGTGATGTGCGATCGTGTGCCTTCGAAAAGTAGTTGTACCTAGGTGGGTGTTGGACTTCCCATGACTCAGTTTCTTTTGGCACAGGTTGCAAATGGCATCGCTGTTATCAGAGGCAGACACACAAAAAAATGCCACACTGCTGAGCTTTGCAATGACGGCATTCTGGTGGTGGCAACAGCATGCGTTGATTGGTGTGCTGTCTGGCTGACCCCGGGTGCCGGTACATGCTGTCTGACTGTGCCACTAGCTCCTTGCGACAACCTCCCCCTGCTTCCAACTTGTCTCCTCCTCCTCTCTGTCTCCCCATCTGAACTTTCCCCTTGTTCTTCTTCTCTTCGAGCAGGCACCCACGTGACATCCACGGACACGTCGTCATCATCAACCACTTCACTTGTATCTGACAACTCAGCAAAGGAAGCAGCAGTGGGTACAACATCATCATCATCACACCGTACGTCCATGTGTGTAATGCTGCCTGACTGAGACATATCCCTGTTATCTACATCCTCTGCCAATAATTGTTGCGCATCACTCATTTCTTCCAACCGATGTGTAAATAACTCCTTTGACAGATCAAGTGAAGCGGCTGTGGTGCTAGTGTTGGTGGTGGTGGCGGGCGGGCAAGTGGTAACTTGAGAGGTGCCCGAAGCTGAGCTGGAGGAGGATGGTGCGTCAAGGTTCCAAAAGGAAGCTGTAGAAGATTGGGTGTCCTGTGTTAGCCAGTCAACTATGTCCTCAGAACTTTTCGAGTTCAGGGTACGTGGCCTCTAAACACTGGGCATTATTCTAGGGCCAAAGAAAATCGCAGCACCACGACGGCCCCTGCGGGGTGGCCTGCCTCTGCCTGTCATTTTTTTTCAATTAGTGGTACTATACGCGCAAGCTACTGTGCTACCAGATATGAATGGTGGGCACTGTACACTCTGTGGGCCTGACACACACTGACAGGCAACTGCAATTTTATTAGAGAAAAAATATTGTTTTACTGCTTTATCTGCAAGCTACTGTGCCACCAGATATGAGTGGTGGGCACTGGCAGTGGGCACAGTACACTCTGTGGGCCTGACACACGCTGGCAGGCAACTGCAATTATATTACAGAGAAAATATTGTTTTACTGTTTTATCTGCAAGCTACTGTGCCACCAGATATGAGTGGTGGGCACTGGCAGTGGGCACAGTACACTCTGTGGGCCTGACACACACAGGCAGGCAACTGCAATTATATTACAGAGAAAATATTGTTTTACTGTTTTATCTGCAAGCTACTGTTCCACCAGATATAAGTGGTGGGCACAGTATACTCTGTGGGCCTGACACACGCTGGCAGGCAACTGCAATTATATTACAGAGAAAAAATTGTTTTACTGTTTTATCTGCAAGCTACTGTGCCACCAGATATGAGTGGCGGGCACTGGCAGTGGGCACAGTACACTCTGTGGGCCTGACACTCGCTGGCAGGCAACTGCAATTATATTACAGAGAAAAAATTGTTTTACTGTTTTATATGCAAGCTACTGTGCCACCAGATATGAGTGGCGGGCACTGTCAGTGGGCACAGTACACTCTGTGGGCCTGACAAACGCTGGCAGGCAACTGCAATTATATTACAGAGATTTTTTTTTTACTGTTTTAAATGCAAGCTACTATGCCACTAGATATGAGTGGTGGGCACTGGCAGTGGGCATAGTACACTCTGTGGGCCTGACACTCGCTGGCAGGCAACTGCAATTATATTACAGAGAAAATATTGTTTTACTGTTTTAAATGCAAGCTACTGTGCCACCAGATATGAGTGGTGGGCACTGGCATTGAGCACAGTACACTCTGTGGGCCTGACACACGCTGGCAGGCAACTGCAATTATATTACAGAAAAAAAAAAAAGAAGCAGACTGATGTACTAGCCCTAAAAATGGCTTTTTGGGGTGCTGTCAGGATGCTGTCCTTACAGCAGATCAGATGAGTCTTTGAGGACTGGAGTGGACACAGAACACTGGCCTAGCTAACGATTTCCCTATTAAATCAGCAGCAGCTGCACTCTCCCTGCTCTCACTAACACTGCAGCTTCAGAATGAATCTAAGATGGATGCTGTCCTTGCTTTTTGATAGGAGGTGGGAGGGTATGCTGCTGATTGGCTGGAATGTGTCTGCTGACTGTGAGGTACAGGGTCAAAGTTTCCTCAATGATGACAAATAGGGGGCGGACCGAACATCGCATATGTTCACCCGGCGAAGCGAACGCTAACAAGCGATGTTGGTCGGCGAATAGTTCAGGACATCTCTATCTCCATATTCTGAGAGCCATAGTATTTTTTTTTTTGGGCGACTATCTTATGTAGGGCCTAATTTTTTGCGGGATGAGATGTCGGTTTGATTGGTATGATTTTGGGGTGCTTATGACTTTTTGATCGCTTGGTATTACACTTTTTGTGATGTAAGGTCACAAAAAAATAGCTTTTTTGACACCGTTTTATTTTAATTTTTTTACGGTGCTAACCTGAGGGGTAAGGTCATGGATATTTTTATAGAGCATGTCGTTACGGATGTGGCAATACCTAATATGTATACTTTTTTTTTTTTATTCAAGTTTTACACAATAATATATTTTTTGAAACAAACAAGAAAATCATGTTTTACTGAGAGACATATTTTTTTTTATTTTTTGGGCGATTGTCTTAGGTAGGGTATCATTTTTGCGGGATGAGGTGATGGTTTGATTGGCACTATTTTGGGGTGTGTATGACTTTTCAATCGCTTGCTATTACACTTTTTGTAATGTAAGGTGACAAAATGGCTTTTTGACACCGTTATTATTATTTCTTTTTTACGATGTTCACCTGAGGGGCTAAATCTTTTTGAACACAGTTTTTTTTTTGCGGTGTTCACCTGAGGGGTTAGGTCATGTGGTATTTTTATAGAGCAGGTTGTTAAGGATGCGGCGATACCTAATATGTATATATTTTTTTTTTTTACATTTAACACAATAAAAGCATTTTTGAAACAAAAAAAATAAAAACTGTTTTAGTGTCTCCATACTCTGAGAGACATAGATTTTTTTTTTGTTTTTTGGGCGATTGTCCCATATACTGGCTCATTTTTTGCAGGATGAAGTGACGGTTAGATTGGTACTATTTTGGGGGGCATACACCTTTTTGATCGCTTGGTGTGCACTTTTTGTGATGTGAGGTGACATAAATGGCTTTTTTTGATACAGTTTTTATTTTTTATGGCGTCTATCGTACGGGGTGGATCATGTGATATATTTATAATGCCGGTCGTTATGAATGCGGAGATATCAAATATGTGTGTTTTTTTTAATATTTTATATTAGAAAATCAGGGGAAAGCAGCGTTTTTTCTTTTTTTAACTTGAAACTTTTTTTTATTGAAAACACTTTTTTTTACTTTTAAAAAAAAAACTTTATTTACCCACTCTGGTACTTCAACTTTTGGGGGTCTAATCCCCTCTGCAATGCATTACAATACATCTGTATTGTAATGCATTGCCTGTTAGTGTATTACACTGAGTAATACACTAACAGGTTGCCTAGGAGACCCAGTCTGAGGCTGGATCTGGCCCTGTCACCTGTGGAAGGCAGGTCCCCATGCCGTGCATCGGGCTGCCTTGTCACACATCGGGTCCCACTACAGCAGCACGGGGACGTGCTCCTTCACCCGCTGCAAACTACTTCTATGTCACGGTCAGCGCTGACCGCGGCTTGAAGGGGTTAATCCGCCGGCAGATACAGCAGGGGCCCGGCTACCAGGGACTGCCGGACCCCTGCAGTGATCGGGTGGGCACAGCTCCTGAACCCGCCCGATCAGCTCGCCATGCATGTACTGCAGAATGCGTTCTGGCACAGCATCCCCCGCCGTACATGCACAGCATTTTGCGTTAAGGGGTTAAACTACAAGATCCACGTTTCTTAGCCTGTTCTTCTGACAAATCAGAAGAATGGAAAACTAAACAGTGATGTGAGCACAACCTTACTGCTGACTCCCTCCCCACTGTCATGGGGGCATTACTTGAATCTTGGGCCACTGCAGGTTAAGTCCACAATGATAAATTAGACCTGACATTAACATTGACCTGTAAGGCTGAGTTCACACTTCTGTTATTTGGTCAGTTATTTCCATCACATATTGTGAGGCTAAATCAAGAACCAAGTCTACTCTTGGATTAGGTAAAATGAATAGATCTGCACTTGTTCTGTGGTTTTGACCTGCACCTGCTCTGGGCTGACAGTAACTGATGAGAATAACTGACGGCTGAAGAATCGCTGGCTCCAGTTTGCAAAAATGTACAAACAGTCGACAGTAGAAGATTGAAAAGATGTGATTTGGAGACAAAAGTCAACAGACTGTGCCCTGATCAATACAAATGGGTCTGGAAGAAACAAGGTAAAAGGGGGCTAACGGATCGAGAAATTGAAGGAACTGTCAAGGTCGGTGAAGGGAGCCTGATGATATGGGGTTGTTTCACAGGCAATGGCATTGGATACTTGACCAGGATCGATGGTGGTCTCAATTGTAAGCTATTTGTGAGTATCCTACAAGAAAAAGCTGTAATCATAACCAAGTGATTCGACCAGTATGCACCAACATTGGGAACATATAGAAGAGACCTGGGAACAGATTTCAGTCGAGACATGCTTGAATCTGATCAAGAGCATGCCCAGAAGGATTCAGGCAGTGTTGAAAGCCAAAGGTGGATTTACAAAATAGTAACAAAATACAAAAAATTTTGGTCAGAAGGTCGCAGCAGGTGGCTACTCGCTTGGTTTCATGGGATCGCTTCATGACCTAGTTGTGGGAATGGATTCCGGTCCAGGTTCTCCTGCTTTGGTTTGCAATCCTTTTTGTTCCAATTAGGAATAGGTAGCTTTTCCTTTCAGCTCTTATTTGTCAGCCACTCCCAGCTACTATATATTCTCCCTTTCTACTTCCATTGTTGCCATATATAGACTTTCCTTCCAGATTTTCTATTATAACATCTGGTGGAGTTGGAGTTGCTGTGGAGCTGTTGGAACAGTTGAAACTGGTGCTGTCGGATCTCCGGTTCTCTCCTGTTTGTTGTCCCTTGTTTGTTGTCTCCCTTTGAGGATTGTATGTGGTGTTGTTTGTCCTTTCCCTGTTGTTACCCTAGGTGTCAGTGGTAAGGACTAGTGCTCCCATCTTCTTACTTACTACCTAGGGCTTCTTTCAAGTTAAGCTAGGGACGAGGCACGTGATTGGCGTATGGGTGATCAGCTCGTCAAGGGACGTCAGGGCAGCCAGGTGCCAGTGCTAGGTGAGTTAGGGGTCATCACTCCTCCCTCTCCCCTGTGAAAGGGTACCCTCCTTCCCTCCTCTCTGCGCGGCACGTCTGTTACCTGCCATATGAGACGTGATAGAAACCCCATCTATATGACATAAAAGTCCAGATAGGACAACTTTAATATCATTTCCATCTTTCCAGTATAATAGATTAAAAAAAAAAACATTCAGTACTAATATAAACCTTAGAAACCAGAATTGCATACAGTGTTTTATTACTGGTAATAAGAAAGGTATTAAAAGTTACATTTTAAAAGTCAAATATTTCTGATTGTTTTGTTTATTTTTTGAACAAAAATAATTACCCAACATATAGCAGGAGTACAATAAACAATCTCCACAACAGAAGCAAAAAAAAAGAAACATAGTTGTTTACTGAAATAAAAGAATATCTATGTTTCTCAGTCATAGTCAATTTGCCAGATTTCCTTTAATGCTTTCACATTTCAAGGACTGTACGGATACTGTAAAAAATAGAAGCAAAAAATGTATTTATTTTTAGATATTACAGTAATTTCCTGAGCCCATTTAAAACAAACAAACATGTAAAATGTGAGATCTATTTGGAAATGCCCTAAAGTACTCTAAAGCCACTCCAACTAACCATAATATATATTTAGGGTGCTTTTATGCATGGTTTTTTAGTGGCTTTTTGTCTGTACTTCAGTGATTTTAGTGGCATTTTTGTTCCAGTGTTTTTTGTAAGCTCCAGATGTTAGCTGAAGTTCTATGGGAAATATGAAACGTGGGACATACCAAATTTTTTTTGTGTTCCTTAAATTTTTGTTAATTAAATGTCTTTTTTACTTTTTTTCTGCTTATTATTATTTTTTTAGCATGTAGTAGCTTTTGTTCAGGCATTTTGACAATATCTTCTCTATACAGGAAAAATTGCCATAAAGAAAGCACTACTGGTAAGACCACAGCAAGAACCTGCAGGTGCAAAAATCTCAGTGACCAGAAGTATTGTGAGCCCTAATGACCAAACAATATTTACAAACCTTCTATAACACTTTATTTCTTAGGAAATCAAAAACAAGAAGGGTAAAGTTGAGTGAATCGAGCTTCAGATCAGAGATCCGAATTAAATTCGTTCCAACACTTTGGTTATAATGCTATCTCCGTACAGCATTACAATGTACTGCCTGCATGTAGGCAAAATTTGTTTCACCCAAATTCTGTAATCATATCCGAGTCTTTAAAAACTATTTAAAATAGAAATCCAAAATCAGGTTTAGTTCTAGTTCTGCAAATTTTTTTTTTTATAATGTTTTTTTAACATCCCAAAGTCGCTACCAATTTTCAAATTCAAGACGTATTATAATATATATACTGTATATATATATATATATATATATATGAGAAAATATATACAGCAGCACTCCTTTGATGCCGGGTGCAATTTCCAATTATTCCTAGCGCCTGGAACGATGACTTTAAGGTAAAAGGATAAGGCAGCATTCCGGTCTTCCAGTGAAAAAAGTGGATACTGTATTACACCCAACAGCTGTTAGGTGTAATAAACTATCCACTTTTTTCACTGGAAGACCGGAGTGCTGCCTTATCCTTTTACTATCTATCTATATATATATATATATATATATATATATATATATATATAATGCTACCATTTTGTCTTACATTTAATACATTATACACCTTTTTATTGTAATTTTTTAGGGGTGACGAAAAAATTCTGCTACTGTTTTTTGGTTGTTGTTTTTATGGCATTCACCATGGGGAGTGAAGTAGATCTGGCCGCAGGCGGCTAGACAAAAGTGCTGCGTGCATCACACAGGTGTACACTGTAGTACAGATCTGGCAGGCCGTTTCCCTGGCGGAACAGCCTGCCGGAACAAGACAAACACCAGTGTAAAAGTAACCCTAAATTAGTTTGTGTCACTTCCGTCAGAGATCAGTTATTTTTGACCAGAGAAAAAGTTCTGCAAATGTACTTGTTCTCTCGTCAAAAATAATTGTTCTAAGATGGAAGTGACACGAACTGATGCAGACTGATCACAGCTGATGTTCAAAGAAAAGATGGATCAGTTATTATTAGTGCAAACTGATGCTGATTGAGCATAACAGATGCTCAAAAAAAAAGGGTCCCTTTCTAATATGGTTTCATTTTTCTGTTGTTCTGAGGCTACGCTCACATCTCTGGTGAATGTTTCCTGCAGGCTGTTTCAGTCTGATGGGGTCAGAAGAATAGAAAGCTAAGACTGAATTCACACTTCAGTTATTTGGTCAGTTATTTAAGTCCTCTTCCGTTCTGTTATTCCAGAAAACATATCCACATGGTTTCCATATGCAATCCGTTTTTTTGCGGATCGATACGGGAACAGTAACTTATTAATCACCAAACACATGAGCAATATGGGCTGGGCATAGCATTTCTACAGTATGGATCTACAAAATACGGATGAAATACAGATGACATACGTATGTGTTCCATATTTTTTGTGGACCCATTGACTTGAATGGGGCCTCGGACTGTGATTTGCGGACATAAATAGGACATGCACTACTTTTTTGCGGAAAGTAAATACGGAAATATGGAAGCAGAATGCACATGGAGTACCTTCCGTTGTTTTTGCAGACCCATTGAAGCAAATCCACATTTTTGCAGACCCATTCCGCAAATCCCCCGAAACGGAAGCGGAAAGAAAATACGTTCGTGTGCATGAGCCCTAACTGATAGAAATAACTGACCAATTAACTGAAGTATGAAATCAGCCTTAAGTTTTGATTTGAATTGATATGAATTTTTAGGCTGCGTTTTTCTGTCGTTAAAAGCATGCAATTTTAAGTGAACAAATCTGAGATAATTTGTAAAACTTTCACTGGAGCTCTACTCACGTTTTTCCATTTCTCATGAGGTCAAAGCCTTTATTGACATCATCTAGTGGTAGCCTGTAACTAATCAGGGGACTAAGGTTGATTTTCCCAGACAAAACGTCATTTACTAATCCTGGAAAGGCTTCAGTTGCCTTGTAATCTGCAAAACAGGATGCAATAGGTTTTCACTTCTGAACCAATAATGTAAAATGATTATATTAATAGGGGTTGTGCAGCCACTATAAAGTAATGACCTATCCTCCTCCGGATAGGTCATCAATATCTAATCTGCGGGGGTTTGTCACCTGGCAACACCGCTGAGTAGTTGTCTGAAGAGGAAGCGCTCTGAAAGCTACTTCCTCTACATTACACTGTACGTCATCTCAGTGGTGCGGTGTAATTTCAACTACTTTCTCCATTCACTTGAATGGAGTAAGTACTTGTATTTACACTACGCCACCGGTACATAGGAGATGACGTGTACTGTAATGAAGAAGAAGCAGTGCTCGTAGAGAGCGGACCCTCCTCTTCAAACAACTAATCGCCAGTCGTACCCGGTGTCGGACATCGGCAGATCAGATATTGATGACTTATCCTAAGGCTAGTTCATTAATATATACTGTCTGCACAACCCTTTTAAGCAACAGTCATATTATTGTCAGATTTTTCTTGACTTCATAATTTCTACAACATTACCTCCCAAGAAGGCTCCTTGCACTGTACGTCCAGTTAGCAGCCACATCGCATCAAGAGAGATTCTGTCTTTGATAGGAGGAACACCAATAATAATGGCTGATCCGAAGGCATAGTTAGTGGACTGAATCATGGATGCCTAAAGACAAAAATACATAAATAAATCAATGTTTGGACTTAGAAGGTTCTGAGGTCTGCTTGACAGTGATTGCAATCATTGATTATTGCACAGCTTCCTGATGTATTCCACTACATGTTAATTGTAGGGGCATATTTTGAGACTCATGGGCTCTTGTACAAAAGTTTAGCTTGAACCCCCCCAACCACAACATTTTTATTTATAGATTTATTTATTATTATTTTCTAATTGCTGTTCATCCGATCTGTGATCTAGGGTAATGTGGAAATATAAGTCCCAGCTCACGAGGGATGAAGCTCCATCATGTAGGTCAAATTGGCTATGTAGAGGAGCCATAGTAAACAGTAAATATCTCCAGAATAGCATATGGCTAATTATTGGTGTTAAGAATAGTGTTGGTGGCGAATATTTAAATCGTGAATATCGTCACTTTGAGAATTTGCGAAGATGTAGAATATAGTGCTATATATTAGTAATCTCGAATATTCTAGATTTTTTTTCATCAGTAACCTCCCTTCCTGCTTGTGGGCCAATGAGAAGGCTGCAATGTCTTTGTCTGAGCTTAGCAACATCCCTAGCAACCAATAGGAAAGTTACCTACCCCTTACTATATAAGAACCTCCCCAGCAGCCATTTTCTGCAGATCTGATAGAGACAGCAGTGTTATTTCTGTGCTCTGTGCTTTACTGTTTAATTACATTAGATAGTTAGTTAGCTTATATATATATAATACAGATAGTTAGTGGGAGATAGTCAGTGTAGGTTAGATCGTGATATAGTGTAGGTTCTGCTGTCCATACATACTGTACATGCTGCAGACATAGTGCTCTGATGTCACAAGTTCACAACAATACTTAGTGCACCAATCAGTAATATGTAGTCAGACCTGCTAAAATGTGAAGTTGCACGTATTGTGCAAAAATATGCACACCATTGATTGCCGATTTGCGCAATCGCGATTATATTGGAGCACACTATCTGCATATATAGCTATTGTAATGTTCTGCCGTGCCAACCATTTTCTCCAGTCTCAGGAAACTTCTAGCAGCTTGAAAAATGTAGTAAAAATGACCCACGCTTGTATTGCGAGCACATTGCGCGAATATTATATTGCCGATTTTGGCAATCAAGAAAATAATCGCGAAGTCATGAATTAATGATGAATATTCACCCAAATATTCATGAAATATCACAAATTAGAATATTGCCTCTGCTGCTCATCACTAGTTAAGAACTACAGGCACAGAGTTAGCAGTATACAGCTTTCCTTGTGGTGGTAGTAAGTGCTGTAGTCGGATGGCATACAATATTTCATGCAAATGAGAGCTGATTTACAGTGTGCCAGCATGGCTATTATACAGTGGACAGAGATTTTAGCTTTTGTCTCCTTCCACTGTTATGTTTACAGCACTTGTGCCTCAAACACTTATTGGTAGGGGTGCTGGGTGTTGGATCCCTACTAATCTGATACTGGTGACCTATCTAGGGGATAGATCATCAATATCAAAAAATGGAAAATCTCTTTAATGTATTATGCCATATAAAGCAATTCTTACCATCACATCAACCTTGCCAATACATTCAAATGCATAATCGGCTCCTCCATTGGTCATTTCTGTAATAACTTCATGGATGGGTTTGGAACAATCGTTAGGATTCACACATTCGGTACATCCCAACTCTTTAGCTTTGGTGAACTTGGTGGGATTGATGTCAACTCCAATAATCCTTGTAGCACAAGCAATTTTGCAGGCCATGACAGCTGACATGCCTATTCCGCCCAGACCAAACACCACGCAGGTGGTTCCTGGCTTAACCTGACAAGAAGAGAAGATGCAGATGATCAATAGAACTTTGAACATTACTCTTCTAATCCTGCCTCGCCACTTTACTTCCCTATTATATGTCCATTCCGGTACTGTAAGTCTTATTCTACTAAATATAAGTGGCAAGTGATATTTCCCAGGCATTTTTAGAATTCAGATATTGTGTGTAGTGTATTGATTTGAAGTAAGTTGCGTCCAGCTCAGGTGTTCAAGAAGTAACTTTATTCCAGCGGTTATTAAAAACTTGCGGTACACACAGTTATGTTACGTGTGTCAGACCATTATACATCCAGGTCCTTCATCATGTATTGACTTGCTACCTAATGGCTTTCTGATGACCCAGAAAAAAGATGATTTTTGTCACATGTCACCTGTTGGGTTAAACATATACAGGTCCTTCTCAAACAATTAGCATATTGTGATAAAGTTCATTATTTTCTGTAATGTACTGATAAACATTAGACTTTCATATATTTTAGATTCATTACACACCAACTGAAGTAGTTCAAGCCTTTTATTGTTTTAATATTGATGATTTTGGCATACAGCTCATGAAAACCCAAATTTCCTATCTCAAAAAATTAGCATATTTCATCCGACCAATAAAAGAAAAGTGTTTTTAATACAAAAAAAGTCAACCTTCAAATAATTATGTTCAGTTATGCACTCAATACTTGGTCGGGAATCCTTTTGCAGAAATGACTGCTTCAATGCGGCGTGGCATGGAGGCAATCAGCCTGTGGCACTGCTGAGGTGTTATGGAGGCCCAGGATGCTTCGATAGCGGCCTTAAGCTCATCCAGAGTGTTGGGTCTTGCGTCTCTCAACTTTCTCTTCCCAATATCCCACAGATTCTCTATGGGGTTCAGGTCAGGAGAGTTGGCAGGCCAATTGAGCACAGTAATACCATGGTCAGTAAACCATTTACCAGTGGTTTTGGCACTGTGAGCAGGTGCCAGGTCGTGCTGAAAAATGAAATCTTCATCTCCATAAAGCTTTTCAGCAGATGGAAGCATGAAGTGCTCCAAAACCTCCTGATAGCTAGCTGAATTGACCCTGCCCTTGATAAAACACAGTGGACCAACACCAGCAGCTGACATGGCACCCCAGACCATCACTGACTGTGGGTACTTGACACTGGACTTCAGGCATTTTGGCATTTCCCTCTCCCCAGTCTTCCTCCAGACTCTGGCACCTTGATTTCCGAATGACATGCAACAGTCCAGTGCTGCTTCTCTGTATCCCAGGTCAGGCGCTTCTGCCGCTGTTTCTGGTTCAAAAGTGGCTTGACCTGGGGAATGCGGCACCTGTAGCCCATTTCCTGCACATGCCTGTACACGGTGGCTCTGGATGTTTCTACTCCAGACTCAGTCCACTGCTTCCGCAGGTCCCCCAAGGTCTGGAATCGGTCCTTCTCCACAATCTTCCTCAGGGTCCGGTCACCTCTTCTCGTTGTGCAGTGTTTTCTGCCACACTTTTTCCTTCCCACAGACTTCCCACTGAGGTGCCTTGATACAGCACTCTGGGAACAGCCTATTCGTTCAGAAATTTCTTTCTGTGTATTACCCTCTTGCTTGAGGGTGTCAATGATGGCCTTCTGGACAGCAGTCAGGTCGGCAGCCTTACCCATGATTGCGGTTTTGAGTAATGAACCAGGCTGGGAGTTTTTAAAAGCCTCAGGAATCTTTTGCAGGTGCTTAGAGTTAATTAGTTGATTCAGATGATTAGGTTAATAGCTCGTTTAGAGAACCTTTTCATGATATGCTAATTTTTTTAGATAGGAATTTTGGGTTTTCATGAGCTGTATGCCAAAATCATCAATATTAAAACAATAAAAGGCTTGAACTACTTCAGTTGGTGTGTAATAAATCTAAAATATATGAAAGTCTAATGTTTATCAGTACATTACAGAAAATAATGAACTTTATCACAATATGCTAATTTTTTGAGAAGGACCTGTATAAGTATTATAGATTACTTACTTTTGCAGTGTTGAGAACTGTTCCAAAACCGGTGGAAAAGCCACAGCCAATTAGGCACACTTGGTCCATAGGTGCACGTTTATCAATCCGACAGATGGCAAACTCATCCACAACAGTATATTGAGTAAACGTGCTTGTGGACATGAAGTTGTGGATCATTTTTCCCTTGATTGAAAATCGGGTTGTTTTGTCAAGCATGAGTCCAACATTTTTTCCAACACTAAAAAAAACAAAACGAGTGGAATCAATTAGTAAATTGGCAAATGCTCATTTTTATACAAATAATACTCTCGGTAATAAATCGTTTTTTAGGTTTAAATGGCCACTATAATCAAAAATATATTTACTGTATTTCCTTTTGTGTATCTAAGGCTAAAATATTCAGCAGTTATGTATATGCAGTAGTATTGGAAAATTCTGCTGCTTTGCCGAATTTTACAAAAAATAAGCTTTGTGACAAATAACTTTGTCACGAAGTGCATATCTGTCTAAGTAGTGGGTGCAATGACAGAGACCGACGATTGCACCACTCCCTGTCATAATACCTCTCTCAGATGCCTCGTTCATAACTGATCGCAGCATCTAATAGTAATAACAGAGTGTAAAATATATATATCATACTCACCTCCATTTGCTCGCGACAGGATGGCCTCCGACATCTTGATTGAAGATCTGGCGTGAAATCTCGTGCAGCCAGTGATGACGTCATCACATTGGCCGGTACAGAGCACAGGATTTCATGTGAGATCTTCAAGCAAGATACCGGAGGCCAGTCCGCCGCGAGCAAATGGATGAGGTAAGTATGATTTTCTTTTAGTTTTTTACACTATTTCAGGTAAAATCGATTCACTACCATGAAGAATGAGGAAATTCGGCTTTGCGTTGAATCACATTTATCCTGAAATTCAGATACACTTTGTGGATTCGCTCAACACTAATTATGATTAGGGATGAGCAAAATTTTGCTTTCAAGTTCGGTGTATAAGGTTCGGGGTTATCTAAGAATTCTGTTATGGATTACGCTACCATGGACCATAAGTTATGGTGAACGCATGTTTGCTCATCCCTAATTTTCATCACCAATATCAGTCCCTGTCTCCAATGGGGCTCACAATCTATTTTCCCTATTTTATATATTCCCTATTGTCATCCACACAAATGGTACAGTTTCAATAGAAGACAATTAGCCTATTATTATGTTCTTTTTGGAGTCATGCAAACAGAGGAACAACATGCAAGATGGTCCATGGTAAAAAACTGATGTGTAAATACACACATAAAAAAATGAATGCGGACGTGTGCTGTCCGTGGAGAACATGCACAGCACACATATGTGGAACACTGACATGTAATTGAGGCTTTGAAGCCTTCAAATCATTAAAGGTGTTGTCCGGCTTCAGAACTGAATCCGGACATACCTCCAGTTTTACCCAGGCAGCCCCCCTGACTTGAGCATCGGAGCAGTTTATGGTCCGATGCTCTCCTTTGCCCTGCACTAAATCGCACAGGGCAAAGGGATTTTTTGGAGATCTGCTGACGTACCAGGCTCTCCATGGCGCTGCCAGGAAGCCCAAAGACGTGACTGTCACTGATGGGCGGAAGCTTACGCCCAGCAGTGTGTGAAATGGCAAAATGGCTAGGGCAGTGTTAAAGCCCGCCCATCATAGCCAGTGACATCACCGAACACACTGCCGGGCGGAAGCTTCCGCAGTGTGTGAGTGTAAACTAAAGAGCCTTTGCCCTGCGCGATCTAGCGCAGGGCAAATGAGAGCATCGGAGCATGAACTGCTCCAATGCTCAAGTCAGGGGGGCTGCCGGGGTAAAATTATGGGTATGTCCGGGTTCAGCTCTGAACCCTGACAACCTCTTTAATGATAATTGTTACTTATGTGTTACATATTTACAGTGACAGTTAACATCTACTGACAGCCCCACTTGTTTTGTGTTTGCCTTGCTCAGGTAGACAGCACTAATTTTATTAGCATTTTATTATATTTATTGTTATTATGCTCCCTTACTGACCCAGCTGTCTATCGCCCTTGTGGTGTATGTCAGCCCCTATTTCTGTGTCTTATGTCCTAACTTTGGATGAACACTTGTTTATCCAAGAACTCTTTGCTTATGTCCCCAAAATACATGCACACTCTACTTGGCCAACATTGCATGTACTCTAAACTAGCAGAGGGGAGAAGCCATTGCCAGAGGTGTCTGGAAGTGACTTACCTTCCAAAAGAACAAAAGGATTGGGCACGTTGAAAACTAGTGTTGAGCGCACTTAAAGGGCTTCTGTCACCCCACTAAACTGATTTCTTTTTTTTTTGTCTACTTATAATCCCTATCTTGCGATATTGCTATACCTTATGTTATTAATAATTTTCGTTCAGTAGATTTTGCAAAAAACTTACTTTTATGATATGCTAATTACCTTTCTACCAGCAAGTAGACCGTCTACTTGCTGGTAGCAGCGGCAGAAAACCGCCCCCTCCTACTGTTGATTGACAGTGCCAGCCGCAATCTCCTCCTACGGACGGCCCTGTCAGCATTTCAAAAATCGCGCGCCTGTGTTGATTCGGCGCAGGCGCTCTGAGATAAGGAGGCTCGCCTCCTCAGCACTCCCTCAGTGCGCCTGCGCCGATGACGTCTTCTCGTTCGGTGACGTCATTGGCGCAGGCGCACTGAGGGAGTGCTGAGGAGGCGAGCCTGCTTATCTCAGAGCGAATAAGGTATAGCAATATCGCAGGATAGGGATTATAAGTAAAAAATAATAATAATCAGTTTAGTGGGGTGACAGAAGCCCTTTAAGCATCCGAAGCAGAATTCGGTCTGAAGTTTAGGAAAACTTCGACTCTAAACAAATCCAAATTTTCTCGCACTTCGTGGTAGCAAATCAATTTTCGTAAAATGGCAGCTGCAAGTGTTAGCGATTAAAAGCTAGTGTAGAGGAGACAAGCCTAGGAACGCAAGATTACCCATAATGCCGTACAGCCAGTCAATGCGCAGGTAGCCATGCCCCTGTGATATCATAGCTAGGCAGAGCCCTATAAAACCCTGGTCCTGTGCAGTTGCCGCTGTTTTCCTGTGAGCTAGGGGCTAGGGACAGTGTTGCTACGTACTCTTAACAGAGAGTGTAGGACAATATTGGAGAGGGAGAGTGTAGGGAGAGTGCAGAGAAAGTGGAGAGAGAGTATAGGAGACTGCTGAATTACAGACTCTGCTACAGTTTATTGCCATGTACATACGGTAGGTGTGCAATGCATCAATATTCATAGCTAATCCGTTCTGTTATCTGTTATAAGCAGGTCTAATTTGTTGCTGTGTACATAAGTGTGCAATGCACAAAGATTCATAGCTAATCTGCTCTGTTAGCTATAGAGTTACTTTGCGCCAGTATTACATGCCACTGTTACCGGCAAGTCTAATTTACTACTGTGTACAAAATTGTGCAGTGCACCACTCTTCATAGCTAATCTGTTCTGTTAGTGATACAGTTGTTATACCCTATGGCCAACAGAGAGTTGGGCCATCCAAAGGCACGGGCAGTGGCAAAAATGATGATGTACCATAGCTGGCACAGGTAGCAGCAGTAGAAGGGGTGGTGGTTGCAGCTGCAGCAACAGGCCAGAGTTTCCACTGTCATCCAGCGGTCCTGTTTTGACCAACAATCCAGCTATACTGAAATGGTTGACACACAGTCAGGAATTGGTGGGTTCCTCTGGCATGGCCCAGGAACTGTCTTTATGCCCTCACCTGTCCTGAACCTACCTCTTGCCTTTGCTACTCCATCAAGTGAATGGGTCTGCATCTGCAAACGGCCGCCACCTGGCCAGTACCCGTGCATTGCGGTGCCCATGCACCACTTTTAGGCAGATTGGACTGAGTATACCGAAATTTTTACCCGAATTTCTTGTCAATCTGCCAAATCAAATTTTTCAAAACTTTTCTCATCTCTGTTGAAAACCAACAGAGATCCTGATTTCCCATACCATCTGCAGTCTGAGGAGTTTCAAAAGGGTTCCATATACATTAGATGGAGAGTGTCTAGCGTACAAATCAGTGTGTTCAGACAATATGTGTATATGGCCAGCTTTAGTACAACCTGTTATGCCAGCATGAAACCTACAAAATTTCAAACTTTATTTTTAAATGTATAGACTTATAGGCTCAATATACTGTACCAATAAGAACTCATCACCAGCATTTACTGTGAGCTGTAAAATGATAAGGCATATGGATGTACAGTAGAGGGCCTATATGGCACCTTAAAAATTAGAAACACATCTTGATATTGCAGTAGACATTTTTACAGTATTTTCTCTCAAAGGTAATAAGAATTTAAAGGGAAAAAAAACATACTCATTTTTTTCACAGAAGTTGCTTTCTTCATGCAGGCAGGCTTTACACTTCATGCACATTGGACTGCACAACAGGATAACATGATCCCCTAAATAAGAAGGAAGATTCAGTGTTAATAAGTAACTAGTAATCAGGTAAGAACAATGAAGTCTCGTGAGTTCTACAAAAAGTTCACAACATCCTTTGTCATGAAAATATCTAGGGAGAATATAGTAGGAACAACAGCTTATGTAGAGTAAGTCCATCTACAAATATTACTATCTGTAATGCCATTTGTCCGTGCCTGTCGCTATCCCCTGCTCCAGATGAGCACGCTGCTGGCTTGCTAACCCCACTGCTAAAGTCAGAGTCCTGGTCATCCAGCCTTCTCCAGCGGTCCATGTCCGCTCGTGTCCTCCTGCTTCCTCTGACGACATGGCTGCTCGTTTCTTCAATGCTAGGTTTAAGTGAACTATGTTCTCCCAACCTGAAGCCTCTCTGCTTTGGTATGTGTCTTCTTTCCAGCTCTTCAATTCATGCCATGCAAGAACTCTAATCTTTCCCATTTTATGACTGTTTATCCCACAGTGTGGGGTGCCTGAGAGCAATAGTTTGTCTAGTTAGCTAGGTCTTGTGAAAATGTATTCTACTCTTGTCTTGCCCTTGTACCAAGCTCTGGCTGTTGAATAGATTTGACCCTTTGCTGTCTGACATGACCTGTTCCTGCTTCTTGTAATGATCCTGTGCTGCCTGCCCTAACTTTTAAATGTTTTTTTGATTGTAGAAATGCTGCCTGCTCTGGCTTCAGCTTGTTTCCTGATTACTTTTTTGCCAGATCCTTTGGTGCTCTCTTGACCTCTGTGGGTCAGCAGCCATTGAACAAAAACTACTCCGAGAGGTAGCAGACTGGTAGTTTCTCTACAGCAAAGTCCAGTTGTTTGTACAGGGGTTAAAGAATGAAGACCGGGAGGGCACTTAGCTAATTCCCTTAGAAATAGCCTCAAGCCATAAATGCTACTATTACACCAACCACGGTTCAATAAATGAAGGGAACTTTAGCAATCTCTTCATTAGACATTGGTTTTCTTTAGTTCAATAATCTATCCTCAAAGTGACAGTACATCTTGCTGTCCGTATATCCAGTTCATCAATGGAATCATTGCTTAAATCATTGCATTTGTGGGAACTTTTATGTTCAGGAACACTGAATTACAGAAATACTTTATTATATTTATTTTAGTATAATCCCTTTATGTTACCTGGCTGAACTTTGAATACACCTTCTCCAACACTTTCGACAATTCCAGCTCCTTCATGTCCCAAAATTACAGGAAAGTTTAAACTGGCCATTCCTCCTACCAGGGCATGGTCATCAGTGTGGCAAATTCCACTTGCACAAACCTGCAATAGAATAATTGTATATTATATAATAGAGAATTTTTTTTTAGGATGTCATCAACATGCTGAAAACTGGGACCTAGCTGAGAGCAATATGACTGGCAGTTGGCACCAGGCTAAGAACATACAACTGCACTGGGATCAGGATTATATTAAGAGTATGCTCACACAGTCAGGATGTGCATTAGGCATATTCGCCATGGATTTTAAAGATAATCCTTGTTACAAATCTACATTTGGAACTGGGGGGTCTGACACAGAATGCTACACGGATCCACTAACAGATTAATCCCATTGTAGTTTAACGATGCCAATCTTTTTAGTCACACAGTTAGAAAAAACAGTTAACACTTTGGGACAGAATGGCTCAATATTTTTAATAAAGGCCAATTTAAAATATGATTTTAGCCAAAAATAAGTAAAATGCTATCATAAATAAAAATTGGTGTACATAGCCAAATCCTTTATTCCAGCAAAATGTGATGATTTTATCTGTTTATTATTATTATTATTATTATTTATTAAAGTGCCATTAATTCCATAGCGCTGTACATATGAGAAGAGGTATACATACTTAATTGCAGACAATTGCACTAATCATAAACAAAACGAGTTACAAACTGGTGCAGAAGAAGAGAGCGCCCTGCCCGTGAGGGCTTACAATCTACATGGTATGGGAGAAGGACACAGTAGGTGCGGGTGAAGTTGGTCATGGCGGTATAGAGGCGGCAGGGTCACTGGTTGTAGGCTTGTCTAAACAGGTGGGTTTTCAGGTTTCTTTTGAAGGATTCCACTGTAGGTGGGAGTCTGATATGTTGGTGTAGCGAGTTCCAGAGTATGGGGGATGCGCGGGAGAAATCTTGGAGGCGATTGTGGGAATAGGTGATAAGAGGAGAGGAGAGAAGGAGGTCTGGTGAGGATCGGAAAGTGCGCGTGGGGATGTATCGGGAAAGTAGGTCAGAGATGTAGGGAGGGGACAGGTTATAGACGGCCTTGTATGTATTTGCTAGTACTTTGAAGTGAATTCGCTGGGCAATGGGAAGCCAGTGAAGGGATTGGCAGAGGGGAGAGGCAGAGGAGTAATAGGGTGAGAGGTGAATTAGTCGGGCAGCAGAGTTTAGGATAGATTGGAGGGGTGCGAGAGTGCAAGATGGAAGGCCACAGAGGAGAGTGTTGCAGTAGTCTAGGCGGGAGATGATGAGGGCATGTACAAGAATTTTAGCAGATTCAAAGTTAAGGAAAGCGCGGATGCAGGAAATGTTTTTGAGTTGGAGGCGGCAGGTGGTGGAAAGGGCTTGGATGTGCGGTCGAAAGGAAAGGAAGGTCACTCCAAGGCAGCGGATTTGGTTGACCGGGGATAATGTGCAGCCATTGATCGTGATAGATACAGTCAGGTCATAAATATTGGTACAACGACACAATTCTAAAATTTTTGGCTCTATAAACCACCACAATGGATTTAAAATTAAACGAACAAGATGTGCTTTAACTGCAGACTTTCAGCTTTAATTTGAGGGTATTTACATCCAAATCAGGTGAACGGTGTAGAAATTACAACAGTTTGCATATGTGCCTCCCACTTATTAAGGGACTAAAAGTAATGGGCCAATTGGCTTCTCAGCTGTTCCGTGGCCAGGTGTGTGTTATTCCCTCATTATCCCATTATTACAATGAGCAGATAAAAGGTCCAGAGTTTATTTCAAGAGTGATATTTGCATTTGGAATCTGTTGCTGTCAACTCTTAAGATGAGATCCAAAGAGCTGTCACTATCAGTGAAGCAAGCCATCATTAGGCTGAAAAAAAACAAAACAAACCCATCAGAGAGATAGCAAAAACATTAGGCGTGGCCAAAACAACTGTTTGGAACATTCTTAAAAAGAAGGAACGCACCGGTGGGCTCAACAACACCAAAAGACCTGGAAGACCACGGAAAACAACTGTGGTGGATGACCAAAGAATTCTTTCCCTGGTGAAGAAAACACCCTTCACAACAGTTGGCCAGATCAAGAACACTCTCCAGGAGGTAGGTGTATGTGTGTCAAAGTCAACAATCAAGAAAAGACTTCACCAGAGTGAATACAGAGTGTTCACCACAAGATGTAAACCATTGGTGAGCCTCAAAAACAGGAAGGCCAGATTAGAGTTTGAAAAAACAGCATCTAAAAAAGCCTTCACAGTTCTGGAACAACATCCTATGGACAGATGAGACCAAGATCAACTTGTACCAGAGTAATGGGAAGAGAAGAGTATGGAGAAGGAAAGGAACTGCTCATGATCCTAAGCATAGCACCTCATCAGTGAAGCATGCTGGTGGTAGTGTCATGGTGTGGGCATGTATGGCTGCCAATGGAACTGGTTCTCTTGTGTTTATTGATGATCTAACTGCTGACAAAAGCAGCAGGATGAATTCTGAAGTGTTTTGGGCAATATTATCTGCTCATATTCAGCCAAATGCTTCAGAACTCATTGGACGGCGCTTCACAGTGCAGATGGATAATGACCCAAAGCGTACTGCAAAAGCAACCAAAGAGTTTTTTTTAAGGGAAAGAAGTGAAATGTTATGCAATGGCCAATTTAATCACCTGACACTGAAGTAGAGGCCTGGCAGAGCATCACCAGGGATAAAACCCACCGTCTGGTGATGTCTTTGCGTTCCAGGCTTCAGGCTGCAATTGACTGCAAAGGATTTGCAACCAAGTTTTGAAAGTGAAAGTTTGATTTATAATTATTATTCTGTTCCATTACTTTTGGTCCCTAAACAAGTGGGAGGCACATATGCAAACTGTTGTAATTCCTACACCGTTCACCTGATTTGGATGTAAATATCAACAAATTAAAGCTGACAGTCTGCAGTTAAAGCTCATCTTGTTCGTTTCATTTCAAATCCATTGTGGTGGTGTATAGAGCCAAAAATGTTAGAATTGTGTCGATGTCCCAATATTTATGGACCTGACTGTAGGTCTGTTGGGGGGGTTGAGCAAGATGGGGGGAAAATTATAAATTCTGTTTTATCCATGTTAAGTTTTAGAAAGCGAAAGGCGAAGAAGGATGATATAGAAGATAGACATTGTGGGATTCTTGATAGTAAGCTGGTGATGTCTGGACCAGAGAGGTAGATTTGTGTGTCGTCAGCATAAGAGTGATACTGAAAGCCATGGGACTCTATGAGCTGTCCCAGGCCAAAAGTGTAGATAGAGAAGAGCAGGGGTCCTAGGATAGAGCCTTGCGGGACACCAACAGAGAGGTAATGAGACGAGGAGGTGGTGCGGGAGTGGGAGACACAAAATGTTTATAAATTGCTATTCAAGGAAACATGCATTTGACTTGTGTCTTTTTATTAAAATGTTTAGCACTAGCTTTTAAAACATTTCTTTTTAATACCAAATATCATTTAACCTTCCCTCTTGTTTGCATCATAAACTAATTAAAGCTTTTGATTAAAGGGGTTGCCCTGTCCCAACTTCTCTTGGTAGAGATAGGAATAACCCATAGTAAGTGCCTTCCTAGGGTGGCTGGAATTAGGTCATTTCCACAGCTCTGTCACCCCAGGCTGTGCTTACTGTGAGTTATCCCCATCTCCGCTATGTTAGGCCGAGATGGGACAACCTTTTTAATTTAAAACTCTAATTATGCTATCATATCACTCATTATAGATAATTATTCTGCCTCACACAATTAGTTTGAAAAAAAAATTAAAAATACAGAAAGCATCTGCACATAAAAAAAGGCATACTAGTTTTATAAGGGAACATCTGTACAGAAAAGAGAACGTCAAAGATATCTGTACCCTAAATCTCTCTTCACACCTGTTATTGCTTCCATTAAAAACTAAACCAACACAGTGCCAGATCCATCATAATGACTGATTGCCCCATGAACTTACAATGGGATTCAACAGATACTGTCAAAGTTTTTCATCGTTTTGATGGCAAAGGCCTGTATGATGCACTATTATAGCTGGCAAAAGTGACAGAAAGCCCAACATAACCTGTCAAATGCAGATGTGAGCAGACAAATCTGAATTACGTCTGACCAGTGCTGAGGATTAATTATTTCCTATAGGTCACTTTTCCCTTCTACAACTTGAATTTCCCTTCAATGAAAGGTTAAAAAAAAAGTATTTCCTATTATAGTGTTTTTTTAAAGAGAACCTGTCATCTAGAAAATGCATATTAAACCGCCAGCAGTACCTTATTGCAGCCTATGGCATGACTAAAAAGGTGTCTGTGTCTTTTCTGTACAATGCGGCAAAGGTCTAAAAAAAGACTTTTATGCAACAGGCCACACTATGTAAACGATAGTCTTGAAGTCAAGGGGGCAGCAGCTTTCTCGCCTGAAGTCAAGCGCGCCCCGTCCCCTTTACCTCCCTTTAGCGTTTAATTGATAGGATTTCCTCACTACTGGACGTATAAATGTAGTCTTGCGCTTGCGCCATGTCCCTGCAATACCGGTGTCTGCACTGTGCCTTTTCCACTCCGCTATGAGCTCAATGCTCAGGCACACAAGAGCCTGGGCATGCGCGAGACTACATTAAAGCAACCGGCAGACTATAGTTTACATAGCGTGGCCTGTTGAAAAAATGTCTTTTTTAGACCTTTGCCGCATTGCATAGAAAAGACACAGACACCATTATAGTCATGCTACAGGCTGCAATAAGGTACTACTGGCGGTTTAAGGCCTCTTTCACACGGGCGAGATGTCCACGTGGGTGCAATGCGTGAGGTGAAAGCATTTGCACCCGCACTGAATCCAGACCCATTCATTTCTATGGGGCTGTTCACATGAGCGGTGATTTTCACGCATTGCATTGAAAATCGCAGCATGCTCTATTTTGTGCGTTTTTCACGCAACGCAGGCCCCATAGAAGTGAATGGGGCTGCGTGAAAATCGCGAGCATCCGCAAGCAAGTGCGGATGCGGTGCGATTTTCACGCATGGTTGCTAGGTGACGATCGGGATGGGGACCCGATCTTTATTATTTTCCCTTATAACCTGGGTATAAGGGAAAATAATAGCATTCTGAATACAGAATGCTAAGTAAATTAGGGATGGAGGGTTTAAAAAATAATAAACAAATTAACTCTTGATCGCATAGTTGCCGATCTCTTCTTACTTCTTTAATCATGAGCTGCCGGCTAAAGGACCTGTGGTGACGTTACATCACATGGTCCATCACAGTGGTGATGGAGCATGTGATTAGACCATGTGATGAGCTCAGTGACGTCACCACAGGTCCTTTGACAGGTCCTAAAGAAAGAACAGGAGACCTGCAGCTACGCAATCAATTGGAGGAGGTAAGTTAATTAGTTTTTTATTTTTTAACCCTCAATTGACCTTCTACTAAGCATTCTATATTAAAGAATGCTATTATTTTCCCTTATAACCACTTTATAAGGGAAAATAATAAAATTTACAGAATACTGAACCCAAACCTGAACTTCTGTGAAGAAGTCCTGGTTCGGGTCTGGGTACCAAGCATGCCGATTTTTCTCAAGCGCGTCCAAAACGCATTAAAACGCTTTACACTCGCGGGGGAAAATCGTGCATGTTCTCGCAACGCACCCGCATCTTTTCCGCAATGGCCGTGTGAAACCAGCCTAATATGCATTTTCTAGGTGACAGGTTCCCTTTAAAACCGCAAAATAAATAACCAATATGAACTATAAAAATCATATTACCTTGACACGAACTTCATGCGCCTTAGGTGGAGCAACTTCAATTTCTTCAATAACCAACGGTTTTTTAAAGTCATAAGCGACCGCCGCTTTGCATTTTATGACCTAGAACAAAGCGCAGAATTGTATCGAGAGTTAAAATATTTTTAGCTACAATCAGCCTAAAACCATTATAAAGAGAACCCATGACTTCAGTGCAGGAACCCTTCGGCACCAACTTTGGGGGTCATTTATTAAGACCTGGCAATATCTGACAATGGATAAGCCAACATTATCAAGAGGCAAAGGCCTCTACATAACTTCGGCGCATCCAACGCCACCTAGCTGTCTTACATTTAAACCATTTTCTATGCCCAAAACAGGCATAGAAAATGATGAATGAGATGAGCTTACTGGCCAGTTCCCTTCCCTGCCCGCACCACGTCCACTGTTTAAGACCTGGCGTGAGTGGGAAAAGTTGCAGATTGCGGTGCAATTAACCGTTGCGCTGCAATCTGTGCCAGAAATATGCCTAATATGGGGGTATTTCTAGATAATAAATAACTCCCTATGTGTCTATACTTCAGAATAGGGATATGAACACAATAACAGCGATTATTGTGAAGAATAAAATAATGCTTATTACAATCACAGTCATATACTTTACATGACTGTGGGACCAGCGTGGATGGAAGTCTTATGTCGTGCTGCTAAATGACACATAGGTGGCGCTATGTGATATACATTTTATTTATTTGCTAGCACAGAGATCTTTTGGCTGGATTTTCCATGTGCTTTTGGGTTTGTATTCTTTTCCATGAAAATTGTATGCTGCGCTGTGATTGGTTACTGTGGGCAATAAAAACAGTTCTCTTTAGACAGTTTTATAAATGTGATATTCAGACTTGGCTTTAACAAATGGGGCAGGGCAGTAAGCAAACAATGAAAGGACATTTTAGCATTATGAATTCATGTATTAAGATATTGAACTGTAGACAACATTGATATTCCTTGCATGTTTTTGAACTATTATGAACTATCTGGTGGTTATAAGCATAGTAGAACAAAGGACCAGAAGACCAATCTGGGGGCTTGTCTAGTTTCTTGATGCAAACCAGTTACTGCTACATAGGTCCTATCTACTGGCTTTATCCCTGAATGACCTCAGGAGGCAGCACGGCGCCTGCCAAGTACATTCATAACAAAGTATAACGCTTTCCTGCCCCTCCCTCTTCTCCAGCTCTTGAGTGCATGCCCGTAATAGTAAGCTGAATTTACACCACAGAAGGTCTCTATGTGTACTGGATATTTATGTACTTCCATTTGATGTGTAAAAGATGTTGTCAGTGTGCTGACATTTATCATATTCTTCGATGTCTAAGTAACTACAATACTGAAGAACTTCTGACCAATACACAATGATTACTAATAAATCTTCTAAAACTGGGACTTCACTTATTATTATTATTACTACTATTGGTACTATTATTAGTCTTAAAGGGCTACTCTACTTTTGCAGATACTTACTGCTTGACCATGTAACAGTACATTTTTGGGAATGTAAGAACAAGGTCCACTGCTATTCTCAGTTCAAGCAGCATCAGTATTGTTAGGCTAGGTTCACGTCGTATTTGAGTATTACATTTGCAGGAAATGTATTAATATTCTGTTCTACGTAGACCTACTGCCTTTAACTCCTATTTTAAAAAAAAAAAGTATACTGCTCTTTTTTTCATGCATTTGCTCTGAAAAGCATAGTTGACTACTCTTTTAAGCACAGTCGAATCAAAACTATGCCCACATATACCGAATCTGGCACGTGTTTTACTAATCACGTCAATGGGCAGGCTAAGACATATTTTGGGAGAATTTCCCTGTATTCAAGGGTGCCTTCATATGTGGCGGATTTTGTGGCAGAAAATTCCACGCCTGAAAAATGTTCACAGATCCATCACACCCATTATAGTCTATGGGTCCGTGAAAAACACGGATGCCATTCGTGCTGAAATCCTTGTTACACGGATCATTAGGAAGAGATGCTATGAAAATTATTTTTCTGCTGTGCAGTGTCCGTGAAACACGGATGGTGCATGGACAGCAAAAAACGGACACAAAGACCCAACTAGGATACTTCACGGACAGCTTCATGGAGGCATCACTGACCACCTTCTCACAGATTTGAGCACGGACACGGACGTGTGAATGGGGCTTAAAAAACAGTGGGGCTCTCTGAGGTAAATTAAAATGAAGCTTCCTTAGTGGGTGGATTCTACTATTTAAAGTAATAAATCACAAAGTTCTGTCACAGACAAATCTGGTCTAGAACAGAGGTGGTCTTCTCAAAGAGGTGGGTTTACAGAGAAGTAGATAACAGCAGGTTTAGGAATAAGGGCAGCTTTGACTTGTTCATTTCAGTCTGATTTTTAGGTTGCAATGTCTATTCGAGCAGCGCACACTTAATTTATGACACATGCTAAACGTATATAAAGCGTGATATAAAGTATAGTCACATTAAATCTTCATATTACAGAAGATGTAACGATCTTAGTCAACTTAAAGTGTAAAGGGAATGTGAGTTTTTAAGGATGAAGACATGTTCATTGTGTCTTTGTGGGTGTGTTGTGCAGTATGTGCATGTTTTTCCTACAGATCTGTCTGTCCACAATAATGTATATGTTAAAACCGTAACGTAACATTTTATTAACATAATGGACATACTAAGAATAATAGCTATATCCTATGCAAGTTACTGTGCATATCATGCTGTTTTCATTCAGATACAGGAGAACTTACCTTCCCCGCAGTTGACATCTCTGCGCAAATAAAAGGTCCTAAGATGGAAAGAAGAACAGATTAACTTTCTTTATCTGCTGGACAACAGTTTTCTGCTTTGAGACTGAGCCGGGCACATTTATATAGAGGATTACATCGAAATTTGAATACACCCATTAAAGAACCCTTTCTTGGCAGCAAATATGCAAACCTTCTCAGCTTTCCAGAAGACAAGTTTTATCAGGTGAGTCTGACAAACAAGTCCACACAATACTTGCTTCTTCTCCATTATAGATTGATTTCATCTGCAATTTTAGCTAATCCACACTGCTTAATGTGTCAGTTGCGGATTATAACTGCCGCAGGCTGTGCCTATATGCTTAGCTTGTCTGTGAGACGACTAACATTGAATGTTCCATAATGGAAACATTAAGATAATATGAAATCTACAAAGATCAACATGCCTTTATAATTATACTGCGAATGGTTTTTATCTCAACCGCCATAAGTGCAAGTAAATGACGCTATTCGCTGTGCAGCACCGTAACTTGCCTCTTGAAATCACAGCATGTACAGAGGCAGCATAGCAATCGGTGATAATTAGAGATGAGCGAAGGTCTCCAAAATTCGATTCGGCTTCTTTATTAGTGACGACTTCATCAAGAAGTGCATTTCTTTGTAAATAGCGGGTGCAATTACAGGGAACGGCGATTTGCGCAGCCCCCTCGTATTTTAACCCCTCAGATGTCACGCTCATCGCTGATCTCGGCATCATTTTAGTGTTTAGTTATCTTGCTTAAAGATGCAATGCAAATTGTTGCACGGCGCGTGATGATGTCATCATGTCGTCTGGCGTGGTGATGTGATGCGTCACCATGCATGAGATTTCGCGTGGGATCATCAAGCAAGATGGGCGCGGCAGCCTCTTTGCGCTCAAATAGACGAGGTAAGTATGTTTTTTTTACATTTTTACCATTATTTTAAGGAAAATAGATTCGTTATCATGAAACACGAGGGAATTCGGCTTCGCGGCGAATCAAATTTTTCCTGAAATTCGGATCGAAGTCCACTTTGTACACTTTGATTTGCTCAACTCTCGTGATAATAATAATCTTTTATTATGTAGTTTATAGTTAGAGGATTCATGTGCAAACAAAATCATACATTACACAGCAACAAACAAGTCAACAATTGCCACAAGAGGAATGAGGGCCCTGCTCGCAAGAGCTTACAATCTATGAGGAGATAAAGGTGATACATGTAGATTGTAAGCCCTCACGGGCAGGGCCCTCTCTCCTTCTGTACCGGTTTGGAACTCGTCTTGTTTATGATTAGTGCAATGGTCTGTATTATGTATGTATACCTCTTCTTATATGTACAGCGCTATGGAATGAATGGCGCTTTAATAATAAATAATAATAATACATAATGTAACAAGTGCTTGTTTTGTACAATGGTTCAGCTATATTAAAATAGGGGAGTGTATACGAAGCTGCATGAGCCAGCCACCAGTCAATATTTGTAGTGCTTCTGAATGCATGGGGTGGAAATATTTGTCTATGGATCAGGTTCAGAAGAATGATGATGTCAGGGAAGTGAAGGGAGAATAGTTATATTAACCCTTAGGATACCAGAGGTTTTTTCTTTTTTGCGTTCAAATTTTTTCCCAATCTTCCTGGAGCCATAACAGCTTGTGACCCAGCCTCTATATAAGCTTGAGTCACGTAGCGCTGCATGTCACTCTGCTGTGCTTAGTGTAGGGAGAGGATGCTGCTGCTGTGAGGGAGAGAATAGGACAGAATCTGTGATCAGAACTAGAGTTGAGCGAACACCTGGATGTTCGGGTTCGAGAAGTTCGGCCGAACTTCCCGAAAATGTTCGGGTTCGGCATCCGAACCCGATCCGAACTTCGTCCCGAACCCCATTGAAGTCAATGGGGACCCGAACTTTTCGGCACTAAAACGGCTGTAAAACAGCCCAGGAAAGGGCTAGAGGGCTGCAAAAGGCAGCAACATGTAGGTAAATCCCCTGCAAACAAATGTGGATAGGGAAATGAATTAAAATATAAATTAAATAAATAAAAATTAACCAAAATCAATTGGAGAGAGGTCCCATAGCAGAGAATCTGGCTTCCCGTCACCCACCACTGGAACAGTCCATTCTCAGATATTTAGGCCCCGACACTCAGGCAGAGGAGAGAGGTCCCGTAACAGACAATCTGGCTTCATGTCAGCAGAGAATCAGTCTTCATGTCATAGCAGAGAATCAGGCTTCATGTCACCCACCACTGCAACAGTCCATTTTCATAAATTTAGGCCCAGCACCCAGGCAGAGGAGAGAGGTCCCGTAACAGACAATCTGGCTTCATGTCAGCAGAGAATCAGTCTTCATGTCATAGCAGAGAATCAGGCTTCACGTCACCCACCACTGTAAGAGTCAATTTTCATAAATTTAGGCCCAGCACCCAGGCAGAGGAGAGAGGTCCCGTAACAGACAATCTGGCTTCATGTCAGCAGAGAATTAGTCTGCATGTCATAGCAGAGAATCAGGCTTCACGTCAGCCACCAATGCAACAGTCCATTGTCAGATATTTAGGCCCAGCACCCAGGCAGAGGAGAGAGGTCCCGTAACAGAGGATCTGGCTTCATGTCAGCAGAGAATCAGTCTTCATATCATAGCAGAGAATCAGGCTTCACGTCACCCACCACTGCAACAGTCCATTTTCATAAATTTAGGCCCAGCACCCAGGCAGAGGAGAGAGGTCCCGTAACAGACAATCTGGCTTCATGTCAGCAGAGAATCAGTCTTCATGTCATAGCAGAGAATCAGGCTTCACGTCACCCACCACTGTAAGAGTCAATTTTCATAAATTTAGGCCCAGCACCCAGGCAGAGGAGAGAGGTCCCGTAACAGACAATCTGGCTTCATGTCAGCAGAGAATTAGTCTGCATGTCATAGCAGAGAATCAGGCTTCACGTCAGCCACCAATGCAACAGTCCATTGTCAGATATTTAGGCCCAGCACCCAGGCAGAGGAGAGAGGTCCCGTAACAGACAATCTGGCTTCATGTCAGCAGAGAATCAGTCTTCATGTCATAGCAGAGAATCAGTCTTCATGTCATAGCAGAGAATCAGGCTTCACGTCACCCACCACTGTAAGAGTCCATTTTCATAAATTTAGGCCCAGCACCCAGGCAGAGGAGAGAGGTCCCGTAACAGAGGATCTGGCTTCATGTCAGCAGAGAATCAGTCTGCATGTCATAGCAGAGAATCAGGCTTCACGTCAGCCACCACTGCAACAGTCCATTGTCATAAATTTAGGCCCAGCACCCAGGCAGAGGAGAGAGGTCCCGTAACAGACAATCTGGCTTCATGTCAGCAGAGAATCAGTCTTCATGTCATAGCAGAGAATCAGTCTTCATGTCATAGCAGAGAATCAGGCTTCACGTCACCCACCACTGTAAGAGTCCATTTTCATAAATTTAGGCCCAGCACCCAGGCAGAGGAGAGAGGTCCCGTAACAGACAATCTGGCTTCATGTCAGCAGAGAATCAGTCTTCATGTCATAGCAGAGAATCAGGCTTCTTGTCACCCACCACTGTAAGAGTCCATTTTCATAAATTTAGGCCCAGCACCCAGGCAGAGGAGAGAGGTCCCGTAACAGACAATCTGGCTTCATGTCAGAAGAGAATCAGTCTTCATGTCATAGCAGAGAATCAGGCTTCACGTCACCCACCACTGCAACAGTCCATTTTCATAAATTTAGGCCCAGCACCCAGGCAGAGGAGAGAGGTCCCGTAACAGACAATCTGGCTTCATGTCAGCAGAGAATTAGTCTGCATGTCATAGCAGAGAATCAGGCTTCACGTCAGCCACCAATGCAACAGTCCATTGTCAGATATTTAGGCCCAGCACCCAGGCAGAGGAGAGAGGTCCCGTAACAGAGGATCTGGCTTCATGTCAGCATAGAATCAGTCTTCATGTCATAGCAGAGAATCAGGCTTCACGTCACCCACCACTGTAAGAGTCCATTTTCATAAATTTAGGCCCAGCACCCAGGCAGAGGAGAGAGGTCCCGTAACAGAGGATCTGGCTTCATGTCAGCAGAGAATCAGTCTGCATGTCATAGCAGAGAATCAGGCTTCACGTCAGCCACCACTGCAACAGTCCATTGTGATAAATTTAGGCCCAGCACCCAGGCAGAGGAGAGAGGTCCCGTAACAGACAATCTGGCTTCATGTCAGCAGAGAATCAGTCTTCGTGTCATAGCAGAGAATCAGGCTTCACGTCACCCACCACTGTAAGAGTCCATTTTCATAAATTTAGGCCCAGCACCCAGGCAGAGGAGAGAGGTCCCGTAACAGACAATCTGGCTTCATGTCAGCAGAGAATCAGTCTTCATGTCATAGCAGAGAATCAGGCTCCACGTCAGCCACCAATGCAACAGTCCATTGTCAGATATTTAGGCCCAGCACCCAGGCAGAGGAGAGAGGTCCCGTAACAGACAATCTGGCTTCATGTCAGCAGAGAATTAGTCTGCATGTCATAGCAGAGAATGAGGCTTCACATCAGCCACCACTGCAACAGTCCATTGGCATATATTTAGGCCCAGCACACAGGCAGAGGAGAGAGGTCCGGTAACAGAGGATCTGGCTTCATGTCAGCAGAGAATCAGTCTGCATGTCATAGCAGAAAATCAGGCTTCACGTCAGCCACCACTGCAACAGTCCATTGTCAGATATTTAGGCCCAGCACCCAGGCAGAGGAGAGAGGTCCCGTAACAGAGAATCTGGCTTCATGTCAGCAGAGAATTAGTCTGCATGTCATAGCAGAGAATCAGGCTTCACGTCACCCAACATTGGAACAGTCCATTGGCATATATTTAGGCCCCGGCACCCAGACAGAGGAGAGGTTCATTCAACTTTGGGTAGCCTCGCAATATAATGGTAAAATGAAAATAAAAATAGGATTGCATGAGGAAGTGCCATGGAGTCCAATAATATATGGTTAAGGGGAGGTAGTTAATGTCTAATCTGGACAAGGGACGGACAGGTCCTGTGGGATCCATGCCTGGTTCATTTTTATGAACGTCAGCTTGTCCACATTGGCTGTAGACAGGCGGCTGCGTTTGTCTGTAATGACGCCCCCTGCCGTGCTAAATAAACGTTCAGACAAAACGCTGGCCGCCGGGCAGGCCAGCACCTCCAAGGCATAAAAGGCTAGCTCTGGCCACGTGGACAATTTAGAGACCCAGAAGTTGAATGGGGCCGAACCATCAGTCAGTACGTGGAGGGGTGTGCACACGTACTGTTCCACCATGTTAGTGAAATGTTGCCTCCTGCTAACACGTTGCGTATCAGGTGGTGGTGCAGTTAGCTGTGGCGTGTTGATAAAAGTTTTCCACATCTCTGCCATGCTAACCCTGCCCTCAGAGGAGCTGGCCGTGACACAGCTGCCTTGGCGACCTCTTGCTCCTCCTCTGCCTTGGCCTTGGGCTTCCACTTGTTCCCCTGTGACATTTAGGAATGCTCTTAGTAGCGCGTCTACCAACGTGCGCTTGTACTCGCGCATCTTCCTATCACGCTCCAGTGCAGGAAGTAAGGTGGGCACATTGTCTTTGTAGCGTGGATCCAGCAGGGTGGCAACCCAGTAGTCCACACAGGTTAAAATGTGGGCAACTCTGCTGTCGTTGCGCAGGCACTGCAGCATGTAGTCGCTCATGTGTGCCAGGCTGCCCAGGGGTAAGGACAAGCTGTCCTCTGTGGGAGGCGTATCGTCATTGTCCTGCCTTTCCCCCCAGCCACAACCAGTGATGGACCCGAGCTGCATTGGGTGCCACCCCGCTGTGACCATGCTTCATCCTCATCCTCCTTCACCTCCTCCTCATCCTCGTCCTCCTCGTCCTCCAGTAGTGGGCCCTGTCTGGCCACATTTGTACCTGGCCTCTGCTGTTGCAAAAAACCTCCCTCTGAGTCACTTCGAAGAGACTGGCCTGAAAGTGCTAAAAATGACCCCTCTTCCTCCTCCTCCTCCTCCTCCTCCTCCTGGGCCACCTCCTCTTCCATCATCGCCCTAAGTGTTTTCTCAAGGAGACATAGAAGTGGTATTGTAACGCTGATAACGGCGTCATCGCCACTGGCCATGTTGGTGGAGTACTCGAAACAGCGCAACAGGGCACACAGGTCTCGCATGGAGGCCCAGTCATTGGTGGTGAAGTGGTGCTGTTCTGTAGTGCGACTGACCCGTGCGTGCTGCAGCTGAAACTCCACTATGGCCTGATGCTGCTCGCACAGTCTGTCCAGCATGTGCAAGGTGGAGTTCCACCTGGTGGGCACGTCGCATATGAGGCGGTGAGCGGGAAGGCCGAAGTTACGCTGTAGCGCAGACAGGCGAGCAGCAGCAGGATGTGAACGCCGGAAGCGCGAACAGACGGCCCGCACTTTATGCAGCAGCTCTGACATGTCGGGGTAGTTGTGAATGAACTTCTGCACCACTAAATTCAGCACATGCGCCAAGCAAGGGATGTGCGTCAAATTGGCTAGTCCCAGAGCTGCAACGAGATTTCGCCCATTATCACACACCACCAGGCCGGGCTTGAGGCTCACCGGCAGCAACCACTCGTCGGTCTGTTGTTCTATACCCCGCCACAACTCCTGTGCGGTGTGGGGCCTGTCCCCCAAACATTTGAGTTTCAGAATGGCCTGCTGACGTTTACCCCGGGCTGTGCTGAAGTTGGTGGTGAAGGTGTGTGGCTGACTGGATGAGCAGGTGGAAGAAGAGGAGGAGGAAGCCGAGAAGGAGGAGGTGGCAACAGGAGGCAAAGAATGTTGCCCTGCGATCCTTGGCGGCGGAAGGACGTGCGCTAAACAGCTCTCCGCCTGGGGCCCAGCTGCCACTACATTTACCCAGTGTGCAGTTAGGGAGATATAGCGTCCCTGGCCGTGCTTACTGGTCCACGTATCTGTGGTTAGGTGGACCTTGCTACAGATGGCGTTGCGCAGTGCACACTTGATTTTATCGGATACTTGGTTGTGCAGGGAAGGCACGGCTCTCTTGGAGAAGTAGTGGCTGCTGGGAACAACATACTGTGGGACAGCAAGCGACATGAGCTGTTTGAAGCTGTCTGTGTCCACCAGCCTAAATGACAGCATTTCATAGGCCAGTAGTTTAGAAATGCTGGCATTCAGGGCCAGGGATCGAGGGTGGCTAGGTGGGAATTTACGCTTTCTCTCAAATGTTTGTGAGATGGAGAGCTGAACGCTGCCGTGTGACATGGTTGAGACGCTTGGTGACGGAGGTGGTGGTGGTGGTGTTGGTGGTACATCCCCTGTTTGCTGGGCGGCAGGTGCCAACGTTCCTCCAGAGGCAGAGGAAGAGGCCGAGGCGGCAGCAGCAGAAGAGGTAGCAGGGGGAGCCTGAGTGACTTCCTTGTTTTTAAGGTGTTTGCTCCACTGCAGTTCATGCTTTGCATGCAGGTGCCTGGTCATGCAGGTTGTGCTCAGGTTCAGAACGTTAATGCCTCGCTTCAGGCTCTGATGGCACAGCGTGCAAACCACTCGGGTCTTGTCGTCAGCACATTGTTTGAAGAAGTGCCATGCCAGGGAACTCCTTGAAGCTGCCTTTGGGGTGCTCGGTCCCAGATGGCGGCGGTCAGTAGCAGGCGGAGTCTCTTGGCGGCGGGTGTTCTGCTTTTGCCCACTGCTCCCTCTTTTGCTACGCTGTTGGCTCGGTCTCACCACTGCCTCTTCCTCCGAACTGTGAAAGTCAGTGGCACGACCTTCATTCCATGTGGGGTCTAGGACCTCATCGTCCCCTGCATCGTCTTCCACCCAGTCTTGATCCCTGACCTCCTGTTCAGTCTGCACACTGCAGAAAGACGCAGCAGTTGGCACCTGTGTTTCGTCATCATCAGAGACATGCTGAGGTGGTATTCCCATGTCCTCATCATCAGGAAACATAAGTGGTTGTGCGTCAGTGCAGTCTATGTCTTCCACCGCTGGGGAAGGGCTAGGTGGATGCCCTTGGGAAACCCTGCCAGCGGAGTCTTCAAACAGCATAAGAGACTGCTGCATAACTTGAGGCTGAGACAGTTTCCCTGGTATGCATGGGGGTGATGTGACAGACTGATGGGGTTGGTTTTCAGGCGCCATCTGTGCGCTTTCTGCAGAAGACTGGGTGGGAGATAATGTGAAAGTGCTGGATCCACTGTCGGCCACCCAATTGACTAATGCCTGTACCTGCTCAGGCCTTACCATCCTTAGAACGGCATTGGGCCCCACCATATATCGCTGTAAATTCTGGCGGCTACTGGGACCTGAGGTAGTTGGTACACTAGGACGTGTGGATGTGCCAGAACGGCCACGTCCTCTCCCAGCACCAGAGGGTCCACTAACACCACCACGACCATGTCCACGTCCGCGTCCCTTACTAGATGTTTTCCTCATTGTTATGGTTCACCACAACAACAAAAATATTATTTGGCCCAATGTATTGTATTCAAATTCAGCGGGATATAAATTTGAGGCCTAGTATTTAGGCGCTGGGTGACCGGTATGGATTTAGTGACAGAATTAGACTTGGAAATGCACAGTAGCATGTGTGTGAAGTTATTCTGAATGACCCTATGTGCACCTTGAATATTATATACCCTTTTAGGGATAGATTTCAAATAGCTCTGATATAGCAGAAACCACTAAATTATGAAATTGCTAAATTGGGAATTGTATTTCAACCCAGAACAAAAAATGTGCTTTAACGGACACTAAATAACTTGCCCAGCCACAACAGTACAGCGGTAACGACAGATGTAGCGGGATATAAATTTGAGGCCTAGTATTTAGGCGCTGGGTGACCGGTATGGATTTACTAACAGAATTAGACTTGGAAATGCACAGTAGCGTGTGTGTGAAGTTATTCTGAATGACCCTATGTGCACCTTGAATATTATATACCCTTTTAGGGATATATTTCAAATAGCTCTGATATAGCAGAAACCACTAAATTATGAAATTGCTAAATTGGGAATTGTATTTCAACCCAGAACAAAAAATGTGCTTTGACGGACACTAAATAACTTGCCCATCCACAACAGGACAGTGGTAACGACAGATTTAGCGGGATATAAATTTGAGGCCTAGTATTTAGGCGCTGGGTGACCGGTATGGATTTAGTGACAGAATTAGACTTGGAAATGCACAGTAGCAAGTGTGTGAAGTTATTCTGAATGACCCTATGTGCACCTTGAATATTATATACCCTTTTAGGGATAGATTTCAAATAGCTCTGATATAGCAGAAACCACTAAATTATGAAATTGCTAAATTGGGAATTGTATTTTTAACCCTGAACAAAAAATGTGCTTTAACGGACACTAAATAACTTGCCCATCCACAACAGTACAGCGGTAACGACAGATGTAGCGGGATATAAATTTGAGGCCTAGTATTTAGGCGCTGGGTGACCGGTATGGATTTAGTGACAGAATTAGACTTGGAAATGCACAGTAGCGTGTGTGTGAAGTTATTCTGAATGACCCTATGTGCACCTTGAATATTATATACCCTTTTAGGGATAGATTTCAAATAGCTCTGATATAGCAGAAACCACTAAATTATGAAATTGCTAAATTGGGAATTGTATTTCAACCCAGAACAAAAAATGTGCTTTGGCGGACACTAAATAACTTGCCCATCCACAACAGGACAGCGGTAGCGACAGATTTAGCGGGATATAAATTTGAGGCCTAGTATTTAGGCGCTGGGTGACTGGTATGGATTTAGTGACAGAATTAGACTTGGAAATGCACAGTAGCGTGTGTGTGAAGTTATTCTGAATGACCCTATGTGCACCTTGAATATTATATACCCTTTTAGGGATAGATTTCAAATAGCTCTGATATAGCAGAAACCACTAAATTATGAAATTGCTAAATTGGGAATTGTATTTCAACCCAGAACAAAAAATGTGCTTTGGCGGACACTAAATAACTTGCCTATCCACAACAGGACAGCGGTAACGACAGATTTAGCGGGATATAAATTTGAGGCCTAGTATTTAGGCGCTGGGTGACCGGTATGGATTTAGTGACAGAATTAGACTTGGAAATGCACAGTAGCGTGTGTGTGAAGTTATTCTGAATGACCCTATGTGCACCTTGATTATTATATACCCTTTTAGGGATAGATTTCAAATAGCTCTGATATAGCAGAAACCACTAAATTATGAAATTGCTAAATTGGGAATTGTATTTCAACCCTGAACAAAAAATGTGCTTTGGTGGACACTAAATAACTTTCCCATCCACAACAGTACAGCGGTAATGACAGATTTAGCGGGATATAAATTTGAGGCCTAGTATTTAGGCGCTGAGTGACCGGTATGGATTTACTGACAGAATTAGACTTGGAAATACACAGTAGCGGGTGTGTGAAGTTATTCTGAATGACCCTATGTGCACCTTGAATATTATATACCCTTTTAGGGATAGATTTCAAATAGCTCTGATATAGCAGAAACCACTAAATTATGAAATTGCTAAATTGGGAATTGTATTTCAACCCTGAACAAAAAATGTGCTTTGACGGACACTAAATAACTTGCCCAGCCACAACAGTACAGCGGTAACGATTTAGCGGGATATAAATTTGAGGCCTAGTATTTAGGCACTGGGTGACCGGTATGGATTTAGTGACAGAATTAGACTGGGATATGGCCAAAAAATAACCACACTATTGCTGGTTAAATGCACTTGGTGTGACAGCTTGACCAACCACACTACTGAGGGTTAAATGCACTTGGTGACGGGCGCAGCTTGCCCTTGATGTAGTATATGGCCAAATAATGAACAGACTATTGCTGGTTAAATGCACTTGGTGTGACAGCTTCACCCTGATGTAGGCTTTAGCCAAAAAACAACCACACCATTGAGGGTTAAATGCACTTGGTGACAGGCGCAGCTTGCCCCTGATGTAGTATATGGCCAAAAAATGAACAGAATATTGCTGGTTAAATGCACTTGGTGTGATAGCTTGACCAACCACACTACTGAGGGTTAAATGCACTTGGTGACGGGCGCAGCTTGCCCCTGATGTAGTATATGGCCAAAAAATGAACAGACTATTGCTGTTTAAATGCACTTGGTGACGGGCGCAGCTTGCCCCTGATGTAGTATATGGCCAAAAAATGAACAGACTATTGCTGGTTAAATGCACTTGGTGTGACAGCTTCACCCTGATGTAGGCTTTAGCCAAAAAACAACCACACCATTGAGGGTTAAATGCACTTGGTGACAGGCGCAGCTTGCCCCTGATGTAGTATATGGCCAAAAAATGAACAGACTATTGCTGGTTAAATGCACTTGGTGTGACAGCTTGAACAACCACACTACTGAGGGTTAAATGCACTTGGTGACGGGCGCAGCTTGCCCCTGATGTAGTATATGGCCAAAAAATGAACAGACTATTGCTGGTTAAATGCACTTGGTGTGACAGCTTGACCAACCACACTACTGAGGGTTAAATGCACTTGGTGACGGGCGCAGCTTGCCCCTGATGTAGTATATGGCCAAAAAATGAACAGACTATTGCTGGTTAAATGCACTTGGTGACGGGCGCAGCTTGCCCCTGATTTAGTATATGGCCAAAAAATTAACAGACTATTGCTGGTTAAATGCACTTGGTGTGACAGCTTCACCCTGATGTAGGCTTTAGCCAAAAAACAACCACACCATTGAGGGTTAAATGCACTTGGTGACAGGCGCAGCTTGCCCCTGATGTAGTATATGGCCAAAAAATAAACAGACTATTGCTGGTTAAATGCACTTGGTGTGACAGCTTCACCCTGATGTAGGCTTTAGCCAAAAAACAACCACACCATTGAGGGTTAAATGCACTTGGTCGCAGCTTGGATGCACTTGGTCGCAGCACCGCACAAGACACATAATGGCCGCCGATCACCCCAGAAAAAAGTGACTGACAAACGGTCTGGGCAGCCTAAAAACAGTGAGCAATTGAATTTCAGCAGCTCAATGATCCACAGCTGCAGATCGATCGATTAATCAAGTCCTTTGGAGGAGTTAATCACTGCCTAATCTCGCCCTACTGTCGCAGCCGCCTCCTCTCCCTACGCTAATCAGAGCAGAGTGACGGGCGGCGCTATGTGACTCCAGCTTAAATAGAGGCTGGGTCACATGGTGCTCTGGCCAATCACAGCCATGCCAATAGTAGGCATGGCTGTGACGGCCTCTTGGGGCAAGTAGTATGACGCTTGTTGATTGGCTGCTTTGCAGCCTTTCAAAAAGTGCCAAGAAAGCATCACAAAAGCGCCAAGAAAGCGACGAACACCGAACCCGAACCCGGACTTTTACGAAAATGTCCGGGTTCGGGTCCGTGTCACGGACACCCCAAAATTCGGTACGAACCCGAACTATACAGTTCGAGTTCGCTCATCCCTAATCAGAACTCCAATTGAACTCAGCGATCTGCATAGATTTAGCTGTGTGGGTGCAGTGCACATTCTTTTTACCCTGCCTGAGCCCAGTGACAGAGAAAAAAAACTTTTATCTGTCTGTTAGTTAGGTAGGCGGCGGCGGCCATTTTATACAAGCTCAGTGCACCAGCACAGCATATGTGCATTTGTGACATTCAAATCCAAGCTTGAAATACTGCACTAATAATCTGTTTTTTTTTAAATACCCTTTTTTGGCAATATCCTACATCTGGTGCCTTTGCAGCATTAGTCAGTGTGCAATTTAAGCTAGAAATACAGCTATAATTTCCTGGGTTTTAAAAAACACGCTTTTTGGGCAAAATACACAATTGTACAGCCCTTGCATCTGCACGTGTGAAATTCAAGCATTATATACTGCTGTCATATTATGTTAGTAAAAAAACACCCTTTTTGGGCAAAATACTTAATATTGCAGCCCTTGCTGCATCTGTGATTGTTAAAAACAAGTTTTAAAAACTTCAATAATTTTCTGGCTTTGAAAAAACACCCATTTTTGGCAATGTCCAACATCTGGTGCCTTTGCAGGATTAGTCAGTGTGCAATTTAAGCTAGAAATACAGCTATAATTTCTGTAAAAAAAAAATTTTTTGGGCAAAATACACAATTTTACAGCCCTTGCTGCATCTGCACGTGTGAAATTCAAGCATTATATACTGCTGTCATATTCTGTTATTTAAAAAAAAGCATTTTGGGCATAAAAACTTAATTTTGAAGCACTTGCTGCATCTGTGATTGTTAAAAACAAGTTTTTATATACTTCAATAATTTTCTGGCTTTGAAAAAACACAAATTTTTGGCAATAACCTTAATTTTGGGCCTCTGACGCATTAGTCAGTGTGCAATTTAAGCTAGAAATACAGCAAAAATATTCTGTTTTAAAAACCACCCTTTTTGGGCAAAACACACAATTTTACAGCCCTTGCTGCATCTGCACATGTGAAATTCAAGCATTGTATACTGCTGTCATATTCTGTTATTAACCCCTTAGTGACCAAGCCTGTTTGGGCCTTTATGACCAAGCGTTTTTCTTCCTTTTTTCATGGTCTCGTTCCAAGAGCTATAACTTTTTTATTTTTTCGTCTATATAGCTTTATGAGGGCTTGTTTTTTACAGGGACAAGTTGTAGTTTTTAATGGCACCAATTTGGGGTACACATAACTTTCTGATTAACTTTTATTAACTCTTTCTGGGAGGGAGATGGGGAAAAATAGCAATACTGCCACTGCGTTTTTACATTATAAATTTTACGGCGTTCATTTTTCGGTACAAATAACATAATATCTTTATTCTCTGGGTCAGTACGATTACAGTGATACTAAATACTTTTTATTTTTTTTACGTTTTACTACTTTTTTTTCCAATAAAACCCCTTTTATTAACCAAAAAAATGATTTTGCATTGCCACTTCACAAGACCCATAACTTTTTTTTTTTCTTTTTCTATGGAGTTGTGTGAGGGCTTGATTTTTGAGGGACAACTTTTATTTTTCATTGGTATCATTTTGGAGTAAATGGTGCTTTTTGATCGCTTGTTATTACGTTTTTTTTCGGTGGAAACTAAGAATAAATTAGAAATTCAGTATTTATTTATTTTTATTTTTTTATGGCGTTCACCATAGGGGATAATTTATGTAATATTTATGTAGTCCGGGTCGTTACGGACGTGGCAATACCAAACATATGGGGGATATTTTCTTTTTGCAATTTTTTTCATTAAAAAGCGTATTTTCAATGGAAAAAAAAGCATATTGTTTTATTTTATGGAATTTTTTTATTTAATAAATGTGTATTTCTTTTCAATTTTTTTTACTACTTAAAATTCCCACAAGGGGACTATAATATACAGTATTTTGATTGCTTTTAAAATGTAATGCATTATCTTTATAAAGCATTACATTTCAATAGCAATGCATTTCAAACATTGACCAGCAGGCTGCGCCAGAGAGGAACAGCCTGCTGGAGAGAACTGCAGACAGGCTCGGGGCCCTGAACGGAAGCAAGGTAAGCTTCCGAACACATCAGCACCCCGCGATCTTATTTTCGGGGTGCTGATGGGAGACAGAGGGAGTCTGCTCCCTCTGTCACCACTTTACATGCAGCGGGCGCCATTGCGCCCAGCATGTAAAGGGTTAAACAGCCCGGATCGGCACTCCTGCAGGGAGCAGGGAGCCGTGCAGCGCTTAGACTGGGCCGCCGTAAAAACGCGGCGGCCCAGCCTAAGGCCCCTTAGTGACCGCCGTAAAAACACATATGGGTGGTCACTAAGGGGTTAAAGAAACACCCATTTTGTGCAAAAAACGTAATGTTGCAGCCCTTGCTGCATCTGTGATTGTAAAAAACAAGTTTGAAATACTTCAATAATTTTCTGGCTTTGAAAAAACACCCATTTTTGGCAATAACCTTCATTTTGGGCCTCTGCCGCATTAGTCAGTGTGCAATTTAAGCTAGAAATAAAGCTATAATTTTCTGTGTTTAAAAAAACTGCCTTTTTGGGCAAAATATTAAATTTTGCAGCCCTTGCTGCATCTGTACCTGTGAAATTCAAGCGTTATATACTGCTGTCATATTCTGTTATTAAAAAAGCACCCATTTTGGGCAAAAAACTTAATTTTGCTGCATATGTCATTGTGAGATACACCCTTTAGATACTGTGGTTCTATTCTGCTATTAATAAAACACCCATTTTGGGTAAAAATCTTTAATTGCGGCCTAGTCTGGATCTGTACCTGTGAAATAAACACTTTTTACATACTGTCGTTCTATTCTGCTATTAATAAAACACCCATTTTGGGCAAAAATCTTTAATTGCGGCCTAGTCTACATCTGTAGGTGTGAGATACACCCTTTAGATAATGTGGTTCTATTCTGCTATTAATAAAACACCAATTTTGGGCAAAATACACAATTTTACAGCCCTTGCTGTATCTGCACCTGTGAAATTCAAGCGTTATATACTGCTGTCATATTCTGTTATTAAAAAAACACCCATCTTGGGTAAAAAACTTAATTTTGCAGCCTTTGCTGCATATGTCATTGTGAAATACACCCTGGTTACGAATAAGAACTTTCGAAACGCGTCAACAGCCTACACCTATGAGAATTGAACCTTGTATTATCTGTGCACGTTTGATAATAAAGCCGGAGAACTTGAAACTTCAAGAAAAAGTGAGTGCTGGAGTCTGAAAATTTGTCTATTGTTTCTGAAATACACCCTAGTCTGCATCTGTACGTGTGAGATACACCCTCTACATACTGTCATTCTATTCTTCTATTAATAAAACTAAATTTGAGAAATATGAGGAGAGCGTCAAATAAGGGATGTGGCCCCGGTCGTGGTGCTGCTGGTGGAGCTCCTGTTGCAGGGAGAGGACGTGGTTGATCTGTGCCAGCTACACGCAGAAGTGAAACTTCTTCCTCAGGTGCGAGTAGGCGACAGTACCTGCAGCGGTATTTGGTCGGGCTTAATGCGGCTCTACGAATGGTGAGGCCAGAACAAGTACAGGCGATAGAAGATTGGGTTGCTGACAGTGCCTCCAGTTCCTTCACATTGTCTCCCACCCAGTCTCCTGTTGGCACCTGCAGCCGATGTCTATCAGTCTTTCACCTCACCCTCTTGCAAATCAGCCAAGCAGTCTGAGCCCCAAGTCATGCAGCAGTCTCTTCTGATTTTTGATGACTCTGTTAGCAGGGTTTCCCAGGGTCATCCACCTATCCCTGCACCAGAAGTGGAAGAGATTGAGTGCACCGATGCCCAACCACTTATGTTTCAAGATGAGTACATGGGAGGACCATCGCAGCACGTCTCGGTTGATGACGAAACACAGGTGCCAACTGCTGGGGCTTTTGAAAGTGTGCAGACTGACAAGGAGGGCAGGGGAGAAGACTGGGTGAAAGATGATGTGGAGGACGATGAGGTCCTCGACCCCACATGGAATCAATGTCATGCGAGTGACCTGTGTAGTTTGGAGGAAAAGGCGGTGGTCGCACAGAGCCACTAGCATAGCAGAAGAGGGAGCAGGGTGCAAAAGCGGAGTGGCCGTCCCCTAGACAGTATGCCTGATACTGCCCACCGCAGCAAGGGACCGAGCACACCAAAGCCAGCTCCAAGGAGTTCCCTGGCGTGGCAGTTCTTCAGACAATGTGCTGACGACAAGACACAAGTGGTTTGAACGCTGTGCAATCAGAGCCTAAAGCGAGGCATAAACGTTCTCAACCTGTGCACAACCTGCATGACCAGGCATTTAAGTGCAAAGCACGAGCTGCAGTGGAGTAGACACCTCAAAAACCAAGAAAGGTCTCTGGCTCCTCCTGCTTCCTCTTCTGCTGCAGTCTCGACCTATTCATCCACCTCTGGAGTGACAGTGCCACCTGCCACCCCGCAAACAGAGGATTTGCCAGCAACACCACCATCTGGGTCACCAAGCATCTCCACAATGTCCCACGGAAGCGTTCAGCTCTTCATCTCCCAAACACTGGAGCGGAAGAGGAAGTACCCCCCTACCCACCCGCGATCCCTGGCCCTGAATGCCAGCATTTCAAAATTACTGGCCTTTGAAATGCTGTCATTCCGTCTGGTGGAGACGGAAAGTATTAAAAGCCTTATGGCGGTGGCTGTCCCACAGTACGTCGTGCCCAGCCGCCACTACTTTTCCAGGCGAGCCATCCCTTCCCTGCACAACCAAGTGGGGGACAATATCAGTTGTGTACTGCGCAATGCTATCTGTGGCAAGGTGCACCTCACTACGGATACGTGGACCAGTAAGCACGGTCAGGGATGTTATATCTTCATAACAACACACTGGTTAAATGCAGTGGCAGCTGGGCCTGAGGCGGATAGCAGTTTGGCGCATGTCCCTCCACCACCAATGATTGCAGGGCGCTTCCGTTTGCCTCCTGTTGCTTCCTCCTCCTACTCTGCTTCCTCATCCTCTACCAGCTCCTCATCCGGTCAGCGTAACACCTTCACCACCAACTTCAGCACAGCCAGGGGTAAACGACAGCAGGTAGTTTTAAAACTTATCTTTTTGGGGGACAAACCCCACACCGCGCAGGAGCTGTGGACAGGCCTTGAACAACAGACTGATGAGTGGTTGGTGCCAGTGAGCCTCAAGCCCGGCCTGGTGGTGTGCGATAATGGGCGAAATCTCGCAGCAGCTCTGGGACCAGCCGGTTTAACGCACATCCCTTGCCTGGCGCATGTGCTGAATTTGGTGGTGCAGAGAGTCCTTAAAAATTACTCCGATATGTCAGAGCTGCTGCATAAAGTGCGGGCCGTCTGAGCGCGCTTTCAGCATTCTCACCCTGCTGCTTGCCTGTCAGTGCTGCAGCGTAACTTCGGCCTTCCTGCTTACCGCCTCATATGTGACGTGCCCACAAGGTGGAACTCCACCTTGCACATGCTGGCAAGACTGTGCGAGCAGCAGCAGGCGATAGTGGAGTTTCAGCTGCAGCACGCACGGGTGAGTCGCTCTGCGGAACAGCACCACTTCACCACCAATGACTGGGCGTACATGCGAGACATGTGTTCCTTGTTGCGCTGTTTCGAGTACTCCACAAACATGTCCAGTGCTGATAACGCCGTTCTCGGCATTACTATCCCACTTCTATGCCTCCTTGAAAAAACGCTGTTGGCGATGATGGAAGAGGATGTTGCACAGGAGGAGGAGGAGGAGGAAGAGGGATCATTTTGTATGAATTCCGGCCAGTCATTCACAAGTGGCTCCGAGGGTGGTTTCCTGCACCCACAAACGCCAGGTACACAATTGTCCAGCCAGGGCACAGTTCTGGAGGATACGAGTTGAAGGATGAGGGGATGGAGGAGGAGTAACCATGTTCACAGCAGGGTGGCATCCAGACCAGCTCATGGCCATCACTGGTGCGTGGCTAGGGGGATACAGAGAACACAGACGATTCACCTCCCACAGAGGACAGCTTTTCGTTGCCTCTGGGCAGCCTGGCACACATGAGCGATTATATGCTGCAGTGTCTCCGCAACAACAGCCGAGTTGCCCACATTCTAACTAGTGCTGATTACTGGGTGGCCATGCTGCTGGATCCCCATTACAAGGACAACGTACCGTCCTTAATTCCCTCACTGGAGCGTGATCGTAAGATGCGCGAGTACAAGCGCACGCTGGTAGATGCGCTGTTGGTGGCATTCGCACCTGACAGCGGGGGCACAGTGGAAGCACAAGGCAAAGGCAGAGGAGGAGGAAGAGGTCGCCAAAGCAGCTGGGGCACCGTCAGCACCTCAGAAGGCAGGGTTAGCATGGCCGAAATGTGGAAAAGCTTTGTCAGCACGCCACAACAACCAGCACCACCAGCTGATATGGAACATCTTCGCAGGAGGCAGCATTTCACCAACATGGTGGAGCAGTATGTGTGCCCACGCCTACACGTACTGAATGACGGGTCTGCCCCCTTCAACTTCTGGGTCTCCAAATTGGGCACATGGCCTGAGCTTTCACTTTACGCCTTGGAGGTGCTGGCCTGCCCTGCAGCCAGTGTATAAGGCCTCATGCACACGACCGCTGTGTGCATCCGTGGCCGTTGTGCCGTTTTCCGGTTTTTTTCGCGGACCCATTGACTTTCAATGGGTCCGTGGAAAAATCGGAAAATGCACCGTTTTGCAGCCGAGGCCGTGATCCGTGTATCCTGTCCGTCTAAAAAATATGACCTGTCCTATTTTTTTGAAGGACAACGGTTCACGGACCCATTCAAGTCAATGGGTCCGTGAAAGAACACGGATGCACACAAGATTGGCATCTGTGTCCGTGATCCGTGGCCGTAGGTTGCTTTCATACAGACGGATCCGAAGATCCGTCTACATAAAAGCTTTTTCAGATCTAAGTTTTCACTTCGCACACTGGCCACCAATGTTGTTACTGCTATAGAGGGAGGGGGGCCGATGGGGGGCGCACACTGTGCCACCAACGATTTATAACAATAGAGGGAGGAAGGGGGGGCCCGATGGGGGGCGCACACTGTGCCACCAACGATTTATTACACTAGAGGGAGGACGGGGGGCCCGATGGGGGGCGCACACTGTGCCACCAACGATATTCAAACTGGGGAGGGGGGGTCTGCCCCCTGCTGCCTGGCAGCCCTGATCTCTTACAGGGGGATATAATAGTACAATTAACCCCTTCAGGTGCCGCACCTGAAGGGGTTAATTGTGCTATCATATCCCCCCGTAAGAGATCGGGTGCTGCCAGGCAGCAGGGGGCAGTATTGTACAAAGTTTGTAGTGTATTCTAACTAGAAGCGTCCCCATCACCATGGGAACGCCTCTGTGTTAGAATATACTGTCGGATCTGAGTTTCACGATGTAGCTCATATCCGACAGTATATTCTAACATAGAGGCGTTCCCATGGTGATGGGGACGCTTCAAGTTAAAATATACCATCGGATTGGAGAAAACTCCAATCCGATGGTATAAAAGAACTCCAGACTTTACATTGAAAGTCAATGGGGACGGATCCGTTTGAAATGGCACCATATTGTGTCAACGTCAAACGGATCCGTCCCCATTAACTTGCATTGTAATTCAGGACGGATCCGTTTGGCTCCGCACGGCCAGGCGGACACCAAAACGACTTTTTTTTCATGTCCGTGGATCCTCCAAAAATCAAGGAAGACCCACGGACGAAAAAACGGTCACGGATCACGGATCTACGGACCCCGTTTTTGCGGACCGTGAAAATAAATTGTTGTGTGCATGAGGCCTTATCTGAACGTGTGTTTAGCACGGCAGGGGGCGTTATCACAGATAAGCGAAGCCGTCTGTCCACAGCTAATGTGGACAAGCTCACGTTCATTAAAATGAACCAGGCATGGATCCCACAGGACTTGTCCGTACCTTGTGCAGAATAGACACACCCATTGTTATACTACAGCACAATTGCTCCTTGTTGTAGTTTTGATATTTCCCACTCTTTTGGGGTGTACCCTAATAAAAAAATAAAATACATTTAAACCAAAAAACAGTGTTGGCTACCTCGTCCTCCTCCACCACCGATTCCACCTACACCGCTACGTCCAGAGCCTCCTCAATCTCCTACTCCATATGTACCTCCACCTCATAAATCAATTTTTTTTTTTTTTAATTGTACATATTTTATATTATGTCATTTCACTTATTGGTCTGTTTCATTTTAGGGTGAAATTCACCAATTTTTGGGTGTGATATACCACTGCTATACCTAGTATACAGGTTAAAAAAAAAATCACAAATTCGTCTGTTACATTTTCAGTTGAAATTCAGCAATTTTTGGGTTTGATATACCAATGCTATACCTAGTAGACAGATTAAAAAATTCACTAATTTGTCTGTTACATTTTCGGGTGAAATTCACCAATTTTTGGGTGTGATATACCACTTCTCTACCTTGTAGACAGGTAAAAAAAAATCACTAATTTCTCTGTTACATTTTCAGGTGAAATTCACCAATTTTTGGGTGTGATATACCAATGCTATACCTAGTAGACAGGTTAAAAAATTCACAAATTTGTCTGTTACATTTTCGGGTGAAATTCACCAATTTTTGGGTGTGATATACCACTTCTCTACCTAGTAGACAGGTAAAAAAAAAATATTTAATATGTCTGTTACATTTTCAAGTGAAATTCACCAATTTTTGGGTGTGATGTACCACTGCTATACCTAGTAGACAGGTTAAAAAAATTGACAAATTTGTCTGTTACATTTTAGGGTGAAATTTACCAATTTTTGGGTGTGATATGCCACTGCTCTACCTAGTAGACAGGTTAAAAAAAATCACTAATTTGTCTGTTACATTTTATGGTGAAATTCAGCAATTTTTGGGTGTAATATACCACTGCTATATCTAGTATACAGGTATAAAAAAAATCACAAATTTTTATGTTACATTTTCGGGTGAAATTCACCAATTTTTGGGTGTGATATACCACTGCTATACCTAGTAGACAGGTAGGTCATCAATATCAGATCGGCTGGTGTCCGACACCCAGCACACCCGCCAATCAGCTGTTTAAAGAAAAGGCCTCTTCTTCATTGTTTACTTGCTCGCCGTTGCATCTGCAGCGGTGAGCAGGTGTAATTACACCTAAGCCGTCCCAAGTGTATAGAAGCGATCTGTACCGTTGAAATGAATGGAACGGCTTGGGTGTAATTACAGCTGCTCACTGCTGCAGATGCAATGGCGAGCAGGTAAACAATGAAGAGGAGGCAGCGCTGGCACGGCGCACGCCTCCTCTTCAAACAGCTGATCGGTGGGGGTGCCGAGTGTCGGACCCCAGCCAATCTGATATTGATAACCTATCCTGAGGATAGGTCATCAATAAATACAACTTGGACAACCCCTTTAAATTTCTAAAATTCGTCTTTAATTGGCCCTTTCCTTTGATTCTTCTGCTTTAATAACTTTTCCCATATTTCCGCTCGATCAAAATTACATTTCATCCATTTATCTTCCTTGGATGTGGTCTCTCTTTCTCACACTCCCTCTCCGGCGTGGAACCCTGATTCGCCGATAACCGTGATCAACATGGTAGGCTCAGAAAAGAACATCGAAAGTTGATAGAGAAGATATCCAAATAGATGGTGGACGTCACGGAGGCACCTCTGCATAGGTGACAGGAACATAAATGTAAAAAAATCGTCTGTTACATTGTCAGGTGACATTTTACAAATTTTGCCAAATAGAAACCCCTGCTCTGCATAGGTGACAGGGAATAAAATTTCAGAAATTCTTCTTTAATTGATGCGAGACACCTCCTTTCATTGAATGCTTAAACAAGTTGTCCCACATTTGCGCTTCAATAGTTTGTCCCACATTTATGCTCTATCATATTTAATTTGAAACAATTAACCTCACTTGGATGTGGTATCCCTTTCTCACTCTCCCTCTCCGGCGTGGAACCCTGATTCGCCGATAACTGTGATCAACATGGTAGGCTCAGAAAAAAACATCGAAAGTTTATAGAGAAGATATCCAAATGGATGGTGGACGTCACAGGGACGTGCGATCAGGCAGAAGTTATCTAGAGTCAACAAAGCGGCAGTGACCTTTCCTAATCCAAAATACCGCAGTGACATTCCCTGTAATTTTTTATTAATCATTCAAATAACAGGGCATCTTAAGAGTCCTGTATTGTTATTTATCGTCACTACCTCCACGGGAGTGGATAATTGCCGCCCCCCCCCCCCTCCTTTCCTTCAATTCTTCCGTTTTAATAGCTTCTCCCACATTTCCGCTCAATCACAATTAAATTTCGTCCATTGATCTCCCTTGGATGCGGTCTCTCTTTCTCACGCTCCCTCTCCGGTGTGGAACCCTGATTCGCCGCTAACCGTGATCAAAATGATAGGCGCAGAAAAGAACATCAAATGTTGATAGAGCAGATATCCAATTGGATCGTGAACATCACGGGGACGTGCGACATGGTGGGGCAGTATGTTTGCACACGCCTACACGAACTGACTGATGATTCTGCCCTGCAACTTCTGGGTCTCCAAATTGGGCACATGGCCTGAGCTTGCCCTTTACCCCTTGGAGGTGCTGGCCTGCCCTGCAGCCAGTGTATTGTCTGAATGTGTGTTTAGCATGACTGGAGGGGGTTATCACAGGTTATATTTCCCTAATGTGTACCCTAATTTAAAAAAATAAAAATACATTTAAAACCAAAAAGCAGTGTAGGCTACCTCCTCCTCCTATACCGCCGCTTCCACCTACACCACCACATCCACTGCCTCCTCAACCTCCTACTCCATATGGACCTCGTCCTCCTAGATCAAGATTATTATTTTTTATTTTTTCGTATTTTATGTTATTTAAAGTCATTTCCCTATCCACATTTGTTTGCAGAGCACTTGCCATGCCCGTAAACACATTTTGATGCCATTTTCACCCCTCTAGCCCTTTCCATGACATTTTTACAGCCATTTTAGTGCTCAAAAGTTCGGGTCCCCATTGACTTCAATGGGGTTCGGGGTCAAGTCCCGAACTCAAACTTTTTTGTGAAGTTCGGCCGAACCCGTCGAACCCGATCATCCAGGTGTCCGCTCAGCTCTACTAGGGACCCATCTGCAGAAGCCACCTTAACACCTGGTAGATGGGCCCGACACAGGTTTGATCAAAAATGTGCGCAAAGAGCTTCTATTTTTTTTTTTCATTTATAGTAGGTATAATACCACTTTAATTTAGAATAATCCCTGTTTCCCAGTTTTATTGTTTGTAAGGTATGTGAGATGCTGTGCTGCCATACCTTTTTTTGTTTGCTTTTTACATTTAGAACTGGAGCTGGATGCACCAAAATTATGGAAAGGCCTGCGCCTCTTCATAACTCCTGCATATGCACTGCAAGTTTAGGGGTTTATTAAGACCAGCGTCTAAAACCCTGTCTTAATAAGTGTGCCCCTTTGTGTTAATAGCAGTGGCAGTAGGGGATTAGCAGCGAGAAACAACAGCCATATAGTGCATGTTGGCAGGCAGGCAGCAACATGATGGCGGTAGCAGCAGCCTTATGGAAGATGATGGTAGGCACACGTAGCAGCAGTGGAATTAAGGTGGCAGTGGCAAGATGGAGGCAGCAGCATCTATACAGAACATAATGGTTGGTAGGCCGTAGCAGTGGCATGATGGCTGCACGGCATGATGTTAGCAGGCAGCAACAGTGGAAAGATCGGTGACCATCAGCAAGGCCAGATCTATTCATCAGCCTCAGCTGGAGGAGTGTGAAAATCCTCCTGAATCCAGGCTTTGGTTCATTTTGGCAAAAGTGCTGTGTTGGACACTGGTGAAGGACAACTGCAGCATGAATTGCATGAGCTGCCACTGCCCGACCTGGAAACAACACATGCTCCCTGCTGAGGCAGTCTGGTGCATGACAAAATTGTTCAGGGTTTTCTGCTGCTCGTACAATGTTGTTTGGAACGTTGTGGATTAACCAGTGTAGCATTCCTTACCACCTGAGAATGGCTGAAAAGAGGGACATTCTCCTGGACATTGCCAGCACCTTGCACAAGCCAGTGCATTTTTTAAAAGGCCATGCAGGGAGCATGTGCTATTTTCCCCAGCTTCAGGGCAGGCACAATGTTCTGCCCATTGTCGTTGACCACCTTTCCCAGTTGGAGTTGGCAGGGTGACAGTCAGTGAGATGTTTGCTGCTTGATGTACTTTAACAACTGCTCACCTGTGTGGCTACTCTTGCCCAGGCAGATCAGCTCCAATACCGCATGGCAACGCGTGACTTGACACATGTGAGAGGAGGGGGAAGGAGTGGGAGCGACGCTGTGCCATTCTGCACTTGGGGACGAGACCATGTCCATGTAGGGAGGAGGCGGATAAGTGCTTGCTCTGGGAACCAGATCGATAATATTGTGGGGGATCACGACGATATTGGGGAGGAGGTCCAAAAGGACCTGGCCATGGCGCTGGGGTGGTGCCTTTGTACTGCCACAAAAAACATAGACCCAGTGGGCCATGAAAGACACGTATTTTCCCTGCCTTTAACAGCTGCTCCAGGTGTTTATTGTGAAGTGCAGCTTGCCATTCCACAAGAATCACAAGGAGTGGCCTATATTCTCCGCCACATGAGAGTACAAGGTACTGCTGCAACAGTACCTCAGCGATTGTAGAGCCAGCAACATGGCCAGGTGGGGGTTCAGCTTCTAGACAGAGAACCAACAAGAATATATGGATTTAACGTATAATAATTAGTATGATCACACACAGTTCATGATTAATATATATAATTTTATTAGCAAATAAAATGTAAACATGATTGGCACAACACAATTAAGTTAAAAACATTAAATGGTGATCGAGGAGTGGAGAAATCAAATAAAGTGCAAGTGCATAGACTGGTCAGAAACTGCTAGTTACCAGAAGTAGAGTTGAGCGAACACCTGGATGTTCGGGTTCGAGAAGTTCGGCCGAACATCCCGGAAATGTTCGGGTTCGGGATCCGAACCCGATCCGAACTTCGTCCCGAACCCGAACCCCATTGAAGTCAATGGGGACCCGAACTTTTCGGCACTAAAAAGGCTGTAAAACAGCCCAGGAAAGAGCTAGAGGGCTGCAAAAGGCAGCAACATGTAGGTAAATCCCCTGCAAACAAATGTGGATAGGGAAATGAATTAAAATAAAAATTAAATAAATAAAAATTAACCAAAATCAATTGGAGAGAGGTTCCATAGCAGAGAATCTGGCTTCCCGTCACCCACCACTGGAACAGTCCATTCTCAGATATTTAGGCCCCGGCACCCAGGCAGAGGAGAGAGGTCCCGTAACAGAGAATCTGTCTTCATGTCAGCAGAGAATTAGTCTGCATGTCATAGCAGAGAATGAGGCTTCACGTCAGCCACCACTGCAACAGTCCATTGGCATATATTTAGGCCCAGCACACACACAGGCAGAGGAGAGAGGTCCCGTAACAGAGAATCTGGCTTCATGTCAGCAGAGAATCAGTCTGCATGTCATAGCAGAGAATGAGGCTTCACGTCAGCCACCACTGCAACAGTCCATTGGCATATATTTAGGCCCAGCACACACACAGGCAGAGGAGAGAGGTCCCGTAACAGAGAATCTGGCTTCATGTCAGCAGAGAATCAGTCTGCATGTCATAGCAGAGAATGAGGCTTCACGTCAGCCACCACTGCAACAGTCCATTGGCATATATTTAGGCCCAGCACACACACAGGCAGAGGAGAGAGGTCCCGTAACAGAGGATCTGGCTTCATGTCAGCAGAGAATCAGTCTGCATGTCATAGCAGAGAATCAGGCTTCACGTCAGCCACCACTGCAACAGTCCATTGTCAAAAATTTAGGCCCAGCACCCAGGCAGAGGAGAGAGGTCCCGTAACAGACAATCTGGCTTCATGTCAGCAGAGAATTAGTCTGCATGTCATAGCAGAGAATGAGGCTTCACGTCAGCCACCACTGCAACAGTCCATTGGCATATATTTAGGCCTAGCACACAGGCAGAGCAGAGAGGTCCCGTAACAGACAATCTGGCTTCATGACAGCAGAGAATCAGTCTGCATGTCATAGCAGAGAATGAGGCTTCACGTCACCCACCACTGCAACAGTCCATTGGCATATATTTAGGCCTAGCACACAGGCAGAGCAGAGAGGTCCCGTAACAGACGATCTGGCTTCATGTCAGCAGAGAATCAGTCTGCATGTCATAGCAGAGAATGAGGCTTCACGTCAGCCACCACTGCAACAGTCCATTGGCATATATTTAGGCCTAGCACACAGGCAGAGGAGAGAGGTCCCGTAACAGACAATCTGGCTTCATGTCAGCAGAGAATTAGTCTGCATGTCATAGCAGAGAATGAGGCTTCACGTCAGCCACCACTGCAACAGTCCATTGGCATATATTTAGGCCCAGCACCCAGGCAGAGGAGGGAGGTCCCGTAACAGAGAATCTGTCTTCATGTCAGCAGAGAATTAGTCTGCATGTCATAGCAGAGAATGAGGCTTCACGTCAGCCACCACTGCAACAGTCCATTGGCATATATTTAGGCCCAGCACCCAGGCAGAGGAGGGAGGTCCCGTAACAGACAATCTGGCTTCATGTCAGCAGAGTCTGCATGTCATAGCAGAGAATGAGGCTTCACGTCACCCACCACTGCAACAGTCCATTGGCATATATTTAGGCCTAGCACACAGGCAGAGGAGAGAGGTCCCGTAACAGACAATCTGGCTTCATGTCAGCAGAGAATTAGTCTGCATGTCATAGCAGAGAATGAGGCTTCACGTCAGCCACCACTGCAACAGTCCATTGGCATATATTTAGGCCTAGCACACAGGCAGAGGAGAGAGGTCCCGTAACAGACAATCTGGCTTCATGTCAGCAGAGTCTGCATGTCATAGCAGAGAATGAGGCTTCACGTCACCCACCACTGCAACAGTCCATTGGCATATATTTAGGCCTAGCACACAGGCAGAGCAGAGAGGTCCCGTAACAGACGATCTGGCTTCATGTCAGCAGAGAATCAGTCTGCATGTCATAGCAGAGAATGAGGCTTCACGTCAGCCACCACTGCAACAGTCCATTGGCATATATTTAGGCCTAGCACACAGGCAGAGGAGAGAGGTCCCGTAACAGACAATCTGGCTTCATGTCAGCAGAGAATTAGTCTGCATGTCATAGCAGAGAATGAGGCTTCACGTCAGCCACCACTGCAACAGTCCATTGGCATATATTTAGGCCCAGCACCCAGGCAGAGGAGGGAGGTCCCGTAACAGAGAATCTGTCTTCATGTCAGCAGAGAATTAGTCTGCATGTCATAGCAGAGAATGAGGCTTCACGTCAGCCACCACTGCAACAGTCCATTGGCATATATTTAGGCCCAGCACCCAGGCAGAGGAGGGAGGTCCCGTAACAGACAATCTGGCTTCATGTCAGCAGAGTCTGCATGTCATAGCAGAGAATGAGGCTTCACGTCACCCACCACTGCAACAGTCCATTGGCATATATTTAGGCCTAGCACACAGGCAGAGGAGAGAGGTCCCGTAACAGACAATCTGGCTTCATGTCAGCAGAGAATTAGTCTGCATGTCATAGCAGAGAATGAGGCTTCACGTCAGCCACCACTGCAACAGTCCATTGGCATATATTTAGGCCTAGCACACAGGCAGAGGAGAGAGGTCCCGTAACAGACAATCTGGCTTCATGTCAGCAGAGTCTGCATGTCATAGCAGAGAATGAGGCTTCACGTCACCCACCACTGCAACAGTCCATTGGCATATATTTAGGCCTAGCACACAGGCAGAGCAGAGAGGTCCCGTAACAGACAATCTGGCTTCATGACAGCAGAGAATCAGTCTGCATGTCATAGCAGAGAATGAGGCTTCACGTCACCCACCACTGCAACAGTCCATTGGCATATATTTAGGCCTAGCACACAGGCAGAGGAGAGAGGTCCCGTAACAGAGAATCTGTCTTCATGTCAGCAGAGAATTAGTCTGCATGTCATAGCAGAGAATGAGGCATCACGTCAGCCACCACTGCAACAGTCCATTGGCATATATTTAGGCCCAGCACCCAGGCAGAGGAGGGAGGTCCCGTAACAGAGAATCTGTCTTCATGTCAGCAGAGAATTAGTCTGCATGTCATAGCAGAGAATGAGGCTTCACGTCAGCCACCACTGCAACAGTCCATTGGCATATATTTAGGCCCAGCACCCAGGCAGAGGAGGGAGGTCCCGTAACAGAGAATCTGTCTTCATGTCAGCAGAGAATTAGTCTGCATGTCATAGCAGAGAATGAGGCTTCACGTCAGCCACCACTGCAACAGTCCATTGGCATATATTTAGGCCTAGCACACAGGCAGAGCAGAGAGGTCCCGTAACAGAGAATCTGTCTTCATGTCAGCAGAGAATTAGTCTGCATGTCATAGCAGAGAATGAGGCTTCACGTCAGCCACCACTGCAACAGTCCATTGGCATATATTTAGGCCTAGCACACAGGCAGAGGAGAGAGGTCCCGTAACAGACAATCTGGCTTCATGTCAGCAGAGAATCAGTCTGCATGTCATAGCAGAGAATGAGGCTTCACGTCAGCCACCACTGCAACAGTCCATTGGCATATATTTAGGCCCAGCACACAGGCAGAGGAGAGAGGTCCCGTAACAGAGAATCTGTCTTCATGTCAGCAGAGAATTAGTCTGCATGTCATAGCAGAGAATGAGGCTTCACGTCAGCCACCACTGCAACAGTCCATTGGCATATATTTAGGCCCAGCACCCAGGCAGAGGAGAGAGGTCCCGTAACAGACAATCTGGCTTCATGTCAGCAGAGAATCATTCTGCATGTCATAGCAGAGAATCAGGCTTCACGTCACCCAACATTGGAACAGTCCATTGGCATATATTTAGGCCCCGGCACCCAGACACAGGATAGGTTCATTCAACTTTGGGTAGCCTCGCAATATAATGGTAAAATGAAAATAAAAATAGGATTGAATGAGGAAGTGCCCTGGAGTCCAATAATATAATGGTTAAGGGGAGATAGTTAATGTCTAATCTGGACAAGGGACGGACAGATCCTGTGGGATCCATGCCTGGTTCATTTTTATGAACGTCAGCTTGTCCACATTGGCTGTAGACAGGCGGCTGCGTTTGTCTGTAATGACGCCCCCTGCCGTGCTGAATACACGTTCAGACAAAACGCTGGCCGCCGGGCAGGCCAGCACCTCCAAGGCATAAAAGGCTAGCTCTGGCCACGTGGACAATTTAGAGACCCAGAAGTTGAATGGGGCCGAACCATCAGTCAGTACGTGGAGGGGTGTGCACACGTACTGTTCCACCATGTTAGTGAAATGTTGCCTCCTGCTAACACGTTGCGTATCAGGTGGTGGTGCAGTTAGCTGTGGCGTGTTGACAAAAGTTTTCCACATCTCTGCCATGCTAACCCTGCCCTCAGAGGAGCTGGCCGTGACATAGCTGCCTTGGCGACCTCTTGCTCCTCCTCTGCCTTGGCCTTGGGCTTCCACTTGTTCCCCTGTGACATTTGGGAATGCTCTCAGTAGCGCGTCTACCAACGTGCGCTTGTACTCGCGCATCTTCCTATCACGCTCCAGTGCAGGAAGTAAGGTGGGCACATTGTCTTTGTAGCGTGGATCCAGCAGGGTGGCAACCCAGTAGTCCGCACAGGTTAAAATGTGGGCAACTCTGCTGTCGTTGCGCAGGCACTGCAGCATGTAGTCGCTCATGTGTGCCAGGCTGCCCAGGGGTAAGGACAAGCTGTCCTCTGTGGGAGGCGTATCGTCATCGTCCTGCCTTTCCCCCCAGCCACGCACCAGTGATGGACCCGAGCTGCGTTGGGTGCCACCCCGCTGTGACCATGCTTCATCCTCATCCTCCTCCACCTCCTCCTCATCCTCGTCCTCCTCGTCCTCCAGTAGTGGGCCCTGGCTGGCCACATTTGTACCTGGCCTCTGCTGTTGCCAAAAACCTCCCTCTGAGTCACTTCGAAGAGACTGGCCTGAAAGTGCTAAAAATGACCCCTCTTCCTCCTCCTCCTCCTCCTCCTCCTGGGCCACCTCCTCTTCCATCATCGCCCTAAGTGTTTTCTCAAGGAGACATAGAAGTGGTATTGTAACGCTGATAACGGTGTCATCGCCACTGGCCATGTTGGTGGAGTACTCGAAACAGCGCAACAGGGCACACAGGTCTCGCATGGAGGCCCAGTCATTGGTGGTGAAGTGGTGCTGTTCTGTAGTGCGACTGACCCGTGCGTGCTGCAGCTGAAACTCCACTATGGCCTGCTGCTGCTCGCACAGTCTGTCCAGCATGTGCAAGGTGGAGTTCCACCTGGTGGGCACGTCGCATATGAGGCGGTGAGCGGGAAGGCCGAAGTTACGCTGTAGCGCAGACAGGCGAGCAGCAGCAGGATGTGAACGCCGGAAGCGCGAACAGACGGCCCGCACTTTATGCAGCAGCTCTGACATGTCGGGGTAGTTGTGAATGAACTTCTGCACCACCAAATTCAGCACATGCGCCAAGCAAGGGATGTGCGTCAAATTGGCTAGTCCCAGAGCTGCAACGAGATTTCGCCCATTATCACACACCACCAGGCCGGGCTTGAGGCTCACCGGCAGCAACCACTCGTCGGTCTGTTGTTCAATACCCCGCCACAACTCCTGTGCGGTGTGGGGCCTGTCCCCCAAACATATGAGTTTCAGAATGGCCTGCTGACGTTTACCCCGGGCTGTGCTGAAGTTGGTGGTGAAGGTGTGTGGCTGACTGGATGAGCAGGTGGAAGAAGAGGAGGAGGAAGCCGAGAAGGAGGAGGTGGCAACAGGAGGCAAAGAATGTTGCCCTGCGATCCTTGGCGGCGGAAGGACGTGCGCCAAACAGCTCTCCGCCTGGGGCCCAGCTGCCACTACATTTACCCAGTGTGCAGTTAGGGAGATATAGCGTCCCTGGCCGTGCTTACTGGTCCACGTATCTGTGGTTAGGTGGACCTTGCCACAGATGGCGTTGCGCAGTGCACACTTGATTTTATCGGATACTTGGTTGTGCAGGGAAGGCACGGCTCTCTTGGAGAAGTAGTGGCGGCTGGGAACAACATACTGTGGGACAGCAAGCGACATGAGCTGTTTGAAGCTGTCTGTGTCCACCAGCCTAAATGACAGCATTTCATAGGCCAGTAGTTTAGAAATGCTGGCATTCAGGGCCAGGGATCGAGGGTGGCTAGGTGGGAATTTACGCTTTCTATCAAATGTTTGTGAGATGGAGAGCTGAACACTGGCGTGTGACATGGTTGAGACGCTTGGTGACGGAGGTGGTGGTGGTGGTGTTGGTGGTACATCCCCTGTTTGCTGGGCGGCAGGTGCCAACGTTCCTCCAGAGGCGGAGGAAGAGGCCGAGGCGGCAGCAGCAGAATAGGCCGAGGCGGCAGCAGCAGAAGAGGTAGCAGGGGGAGCCTGAGTGACTTCCTTGGTTTTAAGGTGTTTACTCCACTGCAGTTCATGCTTTGCATGCAGGTGCCTGGTCATGCAGGTTGTGCTCAGGTTCAGAACGTTAATGCCTCGCTTCAGGCTCTGATGGCACAGCGTGCAAACCACTCGGGTCTTGTCGTCAGCACATTGTTTGAAGAAGTGCCATGCCAGGGAACTCCTTGAAGCTGCCTTTGGGGTGCTCGGTCCCAGATGGCGGCGGTCAGTAGCAGGCGGAGTCTCTTGGCGGCGGGTGTTCTGCTTTTGCCCACTGCTCCCTCTTTTGCTACGCTGTTGGCTCGGTCTCACCACTGCCTCTTCCTCCGAACTGTGAAAGTCAGTGGCACGACCTTCATTCCATGTGGGGTCTAGGACCTCATCGTCCCCTGCATCGTCTTCCACCCAGTCTTGATCCCTGACCTCCTGTTCAGTCTGCACACTGCAGAAAGACGCAGCAGTTGGCACCTGTGTTTCGTCATCATCAGAGACATGCTGAGGTGGTATTCCCATGTCCTCATCATCAGGAAACATAAGTGGTTGTGCGTCAGGGCATTCTATGTCTTTCACCGCTGGGGAAGGGCTAGGTGGATGCCCTTGGGAAACCCTGCCAGCGGAGTCTTCAAACAGCATAAGAGACTGCTGCATAACTTGAGGCTGAGACAGTTTCCCTGGTATGCATGGGGGTGATGTGACAGACTGATGGGGTTGGTTTTCAGGCGCCATCTGTGCGCTTTCTGCAGAAGACTGGGTGGGAGATAATGTGAACGTGCTGGATCCACTGTCGGCCACCCAATTGACTAATGCCTGTACCTGCTCAGGCCTTACCATCCTTAGAACGGCATTGGGCCCCACCATATATCGCTGTAAATTCTGGCGGCTACTGGGACCTGAGGTAGTTGGTACACTAGGACGTGTGGATGTGGCAGAACGGCCACGTCCTCTCCCAGCACCAGAGGGTCCACTAACACCACCACGACCATGTCCACGTCCGCGTCCCTTACTAGATGTTTTTCTCATTGTTATGGTTCACCACAACAACAAATATATTATTTGGCCCAATGTATTGTATTCAAATTCAGCGGGATATAAATTTGAGGCCTAGTATTTAGGCGCTGGGTGACCGGTATGGATTTAGTGACAGAATTAGACTTGGAAATGCACAGAAGCGTGTGTGTGTGAAGTTATTCTGAATGACCCAATGTGCACCTTGAATATTATATACCCTTTTAGGGATAGATTTCAAATAGCTCTGATATAGCAGAAACCACTAAATTATGAAATTGCTAAATTGGGAATTGTATTTCAACCCAGAACAAAAAATGTGCTTTGACGGACACTAAATAACTTTCCCAGCCACAACAGGACAGCGGTAACGAGAGATTTAGCAGGATATAAATTTGAGGCCTAGTATTTAGGCGCTGGGTGACAGGTATGGGTTTAGTGACAGAATTAGACTTGGAAATACACAGTAGCGGGTGTGTGTGAAGTTATTCTGAATGACCCTATGTGCACCTTGAATATTATATACCCTTTTTGGGATAGATTTCAAATAGCTCTGATATAGCAGGAACCACTAAATTATGAAATTGCTAAATTGGGAATTGTATTTCAACCCAGAACAAAAAATGTGCTTTGACGGACACTAAATATCTTGCCCAGCAACAACAGTACAGCGGTAACGAGAGATTTAGCAGGATATAAATTTGAGGCCTAGTATTTAGGCGCTGGGTGACAGGTATGGGTTTAGTGACAGAATTAGACTTGGAAATACACAGTAGCGGGTGTGTGTGAAGTTATTCTGAATGACCCTATGTGCACCTTGAATATTATATACCCTTTTTGGGATAGATTTCAAATAGCTCTGATATAGCAGGAACCACTAAATTATGAAATTGCTAAATTGGGAATTGTATTTCAACCCAGAACAAAAAATGTGCTTTGACGGACACTAAATATCTTGCCCAGCAACAACAGTACAGCGGTAACGAGAGATTTAGCAGGATATAAATTTGAGGCCTAGTATTTAGGCGCTGGGTGACAGGTATGGGTTTAGTGACAGAATTAGACTTGGAAATACACAGTAGCGGGTGTGTGTGAAGTTATTCTGAATGACCCAATGTGCACCTTGAATATTATATACCCTTTTAGGGATAGATTTCAAATAGCTCTGATATAGCAGAAACAACTAAATTATGAAATTGCTAAATTGGGAATTGTATTTCAACCCAGAACAAAAAATGTGCTTTGACGGACACTAAATATCTTGCCCAGCAACAACAGTACAGCGGTAACGAGAGATTTAGCAGGATAAAAAATTTGAGGCCTAGTATTTAGGCGCTGGGTGACAGGTATGGGTTTAGTGACAGAATTAGACTTGGAAATACACAGTAGCGGGTGTGTGTGAAGTTATTCTGAATGACCCTATGTGCACCTTGAATATTATATACCCTTTTTGGGATAGATTTCAAATAGCTCTGATATAGCAGGAACCACTAAATTATGAAATTGCTAAATTGGGAATTGTATTTCAACCCAGAACAAAAAATGTGCTTTGACGGACACTAAATATCTTGCCCAGCAACAACAGTACAGCGGTAACGAGAGATTTAGCAGGATATAAATTTGAGGCCTAGTATTTAGGCGCTGGGTGACAGGTATGGGTTTAGTGACAGAATTAGACTTGGAAATACACAGTAGCGGGTGTGTGTGAAGTTATTCTGAATGACCCTATGTGCACCTTGAATATTATATACCCTTTTTGGGATAGATTTCAAATAGCTCTGATATAGCAGGAACCACTAAATTATGAAATTGCTAAATTGGGAATTGTATTTCAACCCAGAACAAAAAATGTGCTTTGACGGACACTAAATATCTTGCCCAGCAACAACAGTACAGCGGTAACGAGAGATTTAGCAGGATATAAATTTGAGGCCTAGTATTTAGGCGCTGGGTGACAGGTATGGGTTTAGTGACAGAATTAGACTTGGAAATACACAGTAGCGGGTGTGTGTGAAGTTATTCTGAATGACCCTATGTGCACCTTGAATATTATATACCCTTTTTGGGATAGATTTCAAATAGCTCTGATATAGCAGGAACCACTAAATTATGAAATTGCTAAATTGGGAATTGTATTTCAACCCAGAACAAAAAATGTGCTTTGACGGACACTAAATATCTTGCCCAGCAACAACAGTACAGCGGTAACGAGAGATTTAGCAGGATATAAATTTGAGGCCTAGTATTTAGGCGCTGGGTGACAGGTATGGGTTTAGTGACAGAATTAGACTTGGAAATACACAGTAGCGGGTGTGTGTGAAGTTATTCTGAATGACCCAATGTGCACCTTGAATATTATATACCCTTTTAGGGATAGATTTCAAATAGCTCTGATATAGCAGAAACCACTAAATTATGAAATTGCTAAATTGGGAATTGTATTTCAACCCAGAACAAAAAATGTGCTTTGACGGACACTAAATATCTTGCCCAGCAACAACAGTACAGCGGTAACGAGAGATTTAGCAGGATATAAATTTGAGGCCTAGTATTTAGGCGCTGGGTGACAGGTATGGGTTTAGTGACAGAATTAGACTTGGAAATACACAGTAGCGGGTGTGTGTGAAGTTATTCTGAATGACCCTATGTGCACCTTGAATATTATATACCCTTTTTGGGATAGATTTCAAATAGCTCTGATATAGCAGGAACCACTAAATTATGAAATTGCTAAATTGGGAATTGTATTTCAACCCAGAACAAAAAATGTGCTTTGACGGACACTAAATATCTTGCCCAGCAACAACAGTACAGCGGTAACGAGAGATTTAGCAGGATATAAATTTGAGGCCTAGTATTTAGGCGCTGGGTGACAGGTATGGGTTTAGTGACAGAATTAGACTTGGAAATACACAGTAGCGGGTGTGTGTGAAGTTATTCTGAATGACCCTATGTGCACCTTGAATATTATATACCCTTTTTGGGATAGATTTCAAATAGCTCTGATATAGCAGGAACCACTAAATTATGAAATTGCTAAATTGGGAATTGTATTTCAACCCAGAACAAAAAATGTGCTTTGACGGACACTAAATATCTTGCCCAGCAACAACAGTACAGCGGTAACGAGAGATTTAGCAGGATATAAATTTGAGGCCTAGTATTTAGGCGCTGGGTGACAGGTATGGGTTTAGTGACAGAATTAGACTTGGAAATACACAGTAGCGGGTGTGTGTGAAGTTATTCTGAATGACCCAATGTGCACCTTGAATATTATATACCCTTTTAGGGATAGATTTCAAATAGCTCTGATATAGCAGAAACAACTAAATTATGAAATTGCTAAATTGGGAATTGTATTTCAACCCAGAACAAAAAATGTGCTTTGACGGACACTAAATATCTTGCCCAGCAACAACAGTACAGCGGTAACGAGAGATTTAGCAGGATATAAATTTGAGGCCTAGTATTTAGGCGCTGGGTGACAGGTATGGGTTTAGTGACAGAATTAGACTTGGAAATACACAGTAGCGGGTGTGTGTGAAGTTATTCTGAATGACCCTATGTGCACCTTGAATATTATATACCCTTTTTGGGATAGATTTCAAATAGCTCTGATATAGCAGGAACCACTAAATTATGAAATTGCTAAATTGGGAATTGTATTTCAACCCAGAACAAAAAATGTGCTTTGACGGACACTAAATATCTTGCCCAGCAACAACAGTACAGCGGTAACGAGAGATTTAGCAGGATATAAATTTGAGGCCTAGTATTTAGGCGCTGGGTGACAGGTATGGGTTTAGTGACAGAATTAGACTTGGAAATACACAGTAGCGGGTGTGTGTGAAGTTATTCTGAATGACCCTATGTGCACCTTGAATATTATATACCCTTTTTGGGATAGATTTCAAATAGCTCTGATATAGCAGGAACCACTAAATTATGAAATCGCTAAATTGGGAATTGTATTTCAACCCAGAACAAAAAATGTGCTTTGACGGACACTAAATATCTTGCCCAGCAACAACAGTACAGCGGTAACGAGAGATTTAGCAGGATATAAATTTGAGGCCTAGTATTTAGGCGCTGGGTGACAGGTATGGGTTTAGTGACAGAATTAGACTTGGAAATACACAGTAGCGGGTGTGTGTGAAGTTATTCTGAATGACCCAATGTGCACCTTGAATATTATATACCCTTTTAGGGATAGATTTCAAATAGCTCTGATATAGCAGAAACCACTAAATTATGAAATTGCTAAATTGGGAATTGTATTTCAACCCAGAACAAGAAATGTGCATGAACGGACACTAAATAACTCGCCCAGCTACAGCACTAAGGACAGATTTAGCAGGATATAAATTTGAGGCCTAGTATTTAGGCGCTGGGTGACAGGTATGGGTTTAGTGACAGAATTAGACTTGGAAATACACAGTAGCGGGTGTGTGTGAAGTTATTCTGAATGTCCCTATGTGCACCTTCAATATGATCTACCCTTTTAGGGATAGATTTCAAATAGCTCTGATATAGCAGAAACCACTAAATTATGAAATTGCTAAATTGGGAATTGTATTTCAACCCAGAACAAGAAATGTGCTTGAACGGACACTAAATAACTCGCCCAGCTACAGCACTAACGAGAGATTTAGCAGGATATAAATTTGAGGCCTAGTATTTAGGCGCTGGGTGACAGGTATGGGTTTAGTGACAGAATTAGACTTGGAAATACACAGTAGCGGGTGTGTGTGAAGTTATTCTGAATGACCCAATGTGCACCTTGAATATTATATACCCTTTTAGGGATAGATTTCAAATAGCTCTGATATAGCAGAAACCACTAAATTATGAAATTGCTAAATTGGGAATTGTATTTCAACCCAGAACAAGAAATGTGCATGAACGGACACTAAATAACTCGCCCAGCTACAGCACTAAGGACAGATTTAGCAGGATATAAATTTGAGGCCTAGTATTTAGGCGCTGGGTGACAGGTATGGGTTTAGTGACAGAATTAGACTTGGAAATACACAGTAGCGGGTGTGTGTGAAGTTATTCTGAATGTCCCTATGTGCACCTTCAATATGATCTACCCATTTAGGGATAGATTTCAAATAGCTCTGATATAGCAGAAACCACTAAATTATGAAATTGCTAAATTGGGAATTGTATTTCAACACAGAACAAGAAATGTGCTTGAACGGACACTAAATAACTCGCCCAGCTACAGCACTAACGAGAGATTTAGCGGGATATAAATTTGAGGCCTAGTATTTAGGCGCTGGGTGACAGGTATGGGTTTAGTGACAGAATTAGACTTGGAAATACACAGTAGCGGGTGTGTGTGAAGTTATTCTGAATGACCCAATGTGCACCTTGAATATTATATACCCTTTTAGGGATAGATTTCAAATAGCTCTGATATAGCAGAAACCACTAAATTATGAAATTGCTAAATTGGGAATTGTATTTCAACCCAGAACAAGAAATGTGCTTGAACGGACACTAAATAACTCGCCCAGCTACAGCACTAAGGACAGATTTAGCGGGATATAAATTTGAGGCCTAGTATTTAGGCGCTGGGTGACCGGTATGGATTTAGTGACAGAATTAGACTGGGATATGGCCAAAAAATAAACAGACTATTGCTGGTTAAATGCACTTGGTGTGACAGCTTCACCCTGATGTAGGCTTTAGCCAAAAAACAACCACACCATTGAGGGTTAAATGCACTTGGTGACAGGCGCAGCTTGCCCCTGATTTAGTATATGGCCAAAAAATGAACAGACTATTGCTGGTTAAATGCACTTGGTGTGACAGCTTCACCCTGATGTAGGCTTTAGCCAAAAAACAACCACACCATTGAGGGTTAAATGCACTTGGTGACAGGCGCAGCTTGCCCCTGATTTTGTATATGGCCAAAAAATGAATAGACTATTGCTGGTTAAATGCACTTGGTGTGACAGCTTCACCCTGATGTAGGCTTTAGCCAAAAAACAACCACACCATTGAGGGTTAAATGCACTTGGTCGCAGCTTGTGCTGGCGCACCACAAGACACAAAATGGCCGCCGATCACCCCAGAAAAATGTGACTGACAAACGGTCTGGGCAGCCTAAAAACAGTGAGCAATTGAGGATCAGCAGCTCAATGATCCACAGCTGCAGATCGATCAGTTAATCAAGTCCTTTGGAGGAGTTAATCTGCCTAATCTCGCCCTACTGTCGCAGCCGCAACCTCTCCCTACGCTAATCAGAGCAGAGTGACGGGCGGCGCTATGTGACTCCAGCTTAAATAGAGGCTGGGTCACATGGTGCTCTGGCCAATCACAGCCATGCCAATAGTAGGCATGGCTGTGATGGCCTCTTGGGGCAAGTAGTATGACGCTTGTTGATTGGCTGCTTTGCAGCCTTTCAAAAAGCACCAAGAAAGCGTCACAAAAGCGCGAAGAAAGCGACGAACACCGAACCCGAACCCGGACTTTTACGAAAATGTCCGGGTTCGGGTCCGTGCCACGGACACCCCAAAATTCGGTACGAACCCGAACTATACAGTTCGAGTTCGCTCATCCCTAACCAGAAGCCCAATGGAGATACATATAATATAAAATATATATATATAAATGATATAAGTAATGACCTTGATAGTAAATTGAAAATAAATAGGATCACAGCAAGTGCAAGAAATAAGTCCACTAGGATCAATAAAGGATATTATAAACAAGAGTAATAATTTATAGGGTACACAGTTTACTGACCAATAGTAAATCCCACAGCGGCAAAATTTAAGACCACCAATACACTCCCCGACACGCGTTTTGCGGTCTGATTCCTCAAGGGGTAGTGGACACTTGTGGACAAAAAAATGCCATATGAGAGTTGCTTGCACAGAGCTAGAGGCAGACGAGCTTGGCTTAGCTCTGGCATATTTTGGATCCCAAAGCAGACATAAACCTGGCTGTTTTTGGGGAGGTATGTTGCCTCTGCTCTTTATTGCTGCTACTGCTGCCACCACCCTTCGCCACTGATTTTGCTTCCTTCTCAGCACCCCAGCTTTGCATTTTCCCCACTGCCACTGTCGCTGCCCCCACCGCCACTGCCGTAGCTACAGGTGCAAATATTACCACCATCATCAACAAAGCCTACATGGGGTTACCAGCCTCCTCCCGAACCTCCTCCTCAAGGCAGCCCAAAGGGTGACAGCTCTTACACAAGTGATTATCAGGGAGACTCTCTTGACTATCTTCCATAGGGTGGGGTTTTCTTGCCACTTCTTAGGATATAGAAAGATGCCCCATTAGGAAGGGGCAGAAAATACATATAGGACTCCACTGAAAGCCTTCTCTGGGGCTGAAAGGATGAGGAGCAGGATGAATGCTGTGACACCTGGCTCAACGGTATGGTGTCAGACTCTATGTCTTCCTGCTGCGACTGAGAGAAGGACTGAGCCTTCCAATCCACAATCTCATCCTCTTTCTACTGAATGATAATGTTGAACCTTTCCGCAGCCTACTACTACTATTTCTTGCCGGATAGCTGGTGCTGCTACTAGTCACATTCTGGCTCATCTGCCTCATCGTTTGCCGGCTTTACTTCTTTAAAATCATCCTTCTTGGTCTCCATGTCCTAGAAAAGTCAGCAAGATGCAAAGAGAAGAGGAGCTGATGATATATTCTCATGGATATTAGATGCTGTGGGAAAGCAGATGGCAGAAGAAGGGCTCCCACCTGTAGGGCAGGATAGCGCTGGGGTTGGAGAAGTTGGTATGCCAGAGCTGATTAATATTTAGTGTTTACTGTCAAACAACCTGCAGGAAATTGCAGGCCAGAACAATAATAATATGCATATTGTGCCCTCAACCTAAGCAGCCAAACCCCATACCAGCAACAGCCCCTGCTTAACCCCTTAAGGATCGGGCTCATTTTCACCTTAAAGTATAACTATTGTATTTTATATTTTTTTGGGGAGTATTGGATTGTGGTGATTAATATCACCTTGGTGGCCCTATTTCAACTTTTCACTGTGTATTCAATTACCCCTTAATTCCACATTTTTGTTCCCTGTACTGCCTACTTTTACCTGTGCTTAAAATAGGGTTGCTATGCAGGGTCCGTCTATGTGTTGATAGACGGAGCACGCAGTGTGCAGGCTCACATTACTGACAGCCAGGGACTATAAGTAAATGATTAAAGCCAGGTCCTCCCCAGCAGCTGATAACAGTGCCTGGGCTGTGTGCACTTCTCCCTGTCCCTGCACTTGGCAGACGCTCCCTCACTCAGCAGAGCTGGACAAGGCAGAGTTGAATCAGCGCACAACAGTGAAAGGAGATCTGCCATCTGCTCACTGTAGAAATGAAAGCAACATGTGGTAAGAGGACTCCTTTGTGCTGCAGGAGATTAACCCTTTAGGGGGAGGGCTGTGGTTACTGACACTTTTGGGGGGCTATTGTTACTGGCTAGTGAGGGCAGGCGGGATTAGCCTCAGGGTGAGGGCAGTGGCGGCCATCTTAACTGAATAGTAAAATTGCAGTTTTAGAGGTTAGATCATTTGGTATTTTTATAGAGCAGGTTGTCACGGAGGCGACAATACCAAATATGACAAAAAATAAATAAATGATTCTTTAGTGTCTCCACATTCTGAAATCCATAGTATTATTTATTTTTTGGGCGAATGTCTTGTGTAGGGGCTCATTTTTTGGGGGATGAGATGACGGTTTGATTGGCACTCTTTTGGGGTGCGTATGACTTTTTGATCGCTCACTATTACACTTTTTGTGATGTAAGTTGACAAAAAATGGCTTTTTTTTAACACCGTTTTTATTCAATTTTCTTTACGGTATTCACCGGAGGGGTTAGATCATGTGATATTTTTAAAGAGCAGGTTATTACTGACACGGCGATACCTAATATGTATACTTTTTTATTTATGTAAGTTTTACACAATGATTTCATTTTTGAAACAAAAAAAATCATGTTTTAGTGTCTCCATAGTCTGAGAGCCATAGTTTTTTCAGTTTTTGGGTGATTATCTTGAGTAGGGTATAATTTTTGCGTGATAATATGATGGTTTGATTGGCACTATTTTGGGGTGGGTATGACTTTTTGATCGCTTGCTTTTACACTTTTTGTGATGTAAGGTGACAAAAAAAGATTTTTTTGACAGCGTTTTTTTTTTATGGTGTTCATCTGAGGGGTTAGGTCATGTGGTATTTTAATAGAGCAGGTTTTTATGGATGCGGAGATACCTAGTATGTATGTATGTATGTATATATATATATATATATATATATATTGTGACAGGACCAGGGGAAAAGTGGTAGAAGGAGTCTACATTTCACCTAGGTTCCTGTCTTATACGTTCTAAAAAAGCAGCCAGGGAATTGACAGCAAGGAAAACTAGGTTTTCTCTTTGCAAGGGTTTTGTTAAAAACCTGGTTAGAAGGGCCTGGCTGCTTGGAGCAGGGAGAGATGGGTGGGTCCCTGCTCCAATTAGCCACTCCAGGTATTCAGGGTAACTGTGGCTAATCAGCTTGGAACCTGGATGTGCTATAAAAGGGCAAACAGCTCACTAGCTGCTCTCTGCTCCTGGGAAGAACCCTGCTGGGTGAGTGAAAAACAACAGTGTGTTTTGTTGATGGAGCTGGGCACAAGGCTCAGTTTCATGTAGTTAGGGACTACTGCCTGTTTAGACGTAGTGGCCAGACGACCAGGTATTTCATTTGTTTTGAACTGTTTTGTTCAATATTTATTTTTCTGCAAAAGTCAATAAAACTGGCTGAGGCCAGCTGCACCATACTTGCTTGGACTGGACTGTGTTTTATGTGCCTATAGCGCCCGTCTATCCCAGGAGACGGCGGTCCCGTGAGCTAATCCCGTCACAATATATATATATATTTTTACATTTAACACAATAAAAGCATTTTTATTGTCTGAGAGCCATAGTTTTTTTTATTTTTTGGGAGATTGTCTTATGTAGGAGCTCATTTTTTGCAGGATAAGGTGACAGTAAGATTGGTACTATTTTTGGTAGCATATGCCTTTTTGATTGCTCGGTGTAAGTTAACAAAAATAACTTTTTTTTACACAGTTTTTGTTTTTTATGGTGTCTATCAGACAGGATGGATCATGTGATATATTTATAGAGCCGTTTGTTATGGACGCGACGCGGCGATACCTAATATGTCCGGTTTTTCTTTCTTTTTTAAATTTTTTATTAGAAAATCAGGGGAAAGGCGGGTTTTTTTTTTTTTTTTTTTACTTTTTTTTATTTAAAACACTTTTTTTTTACTATTTTTTTTTTTTTTTTAACTTTATTTCTATCCCACTCTGGGACTTCAACTTTTGGGGGTCTGATCCCCTCTGCAATGCACTACATTGCTATTGGTTCTATTATGGCTGACGACGCTGAGGAAGAGGTTTTCCTGTGCTGGCTGCATTCTTGGCGACAATGACAGCAGCCAACTATGCTGGATGAGGAATCGAGGAGGAGGCATTGGATTCATCTAATTGTCTCTCAGCATCGCAGGAAGGGCCACTTCCACACGCTGTACATGGATCTGCGACAGCATCATGAAAAATTTCATCGGTTTTGTCGTATGTCTGTGAGCAGTTTTGACATTTTGTTAGCGGCTCTGTGTCCTGGCCTCACACGCCAGGACACAAATATGAGGTGCTGCATTTCCCCAGAGGAACGGCTCATTGTGACGTTGAGGGAAGTTGAATGTTGTCTTTGTTGTTCATGTTTTGTGTGGTATTTAGAGTTGAGCGGACACCTGGATGTTCGGGTTCGACGGAACTTCTGAAAAAAGTTTGAGTTCGGGACCCGAACTTGACCCGAACTTGACCCCGAACCCCATTGAAGTCAATGGGGACCTGAACTTTTGAGCACTAAAATGGCTGTAAAAATGTCATGGAAAGGGCTAGAAGGCTGCAAATTGCATCAAAATGTGGTTAAGAGCATGGCAAGTGCTCTGCAAACCTTTGTGGATAGCGAAATGACTTAAAATAACATAAAATACGTAAAAATAAAAAATAATAATCTTGATCTAGGAGGACGAGGTCTATATGGAGTAGCAGGTTGAGGAGGCGTGGATGTGGCAGTGTAAGTTGAAGCGGCGGTATAGGAGGAGGAGGTAGCCTACACTGCCTTTTGGTTTCATTTTTTTTTGTTTGTTTAAATTAGGGTACACCCCAAAACATTGGGAAATATAACCTGTGATAACCCCCTCCAGTCGTGCTAAACACACATTCAGACAATACACTTGCTGCAGGGCAGGCCAGCACCTCCAAGGGGTAAAGGGCAAGCTCAGGCCATGTGCCCAATTTGGAGACCCAGAAGTTGCAGGGGCTGACCCCTGTCAGTCAGTTTGTGTAGGCATGTGCAAACTTACTGCCCCACCATGTCACACGTCGCCGTGATGTTCACGATCCAATTTAATATCTGCTCTATCAACTTTCGATGTTCTTTTCTGCGCCTACCATGGTGACCACGGGTGACGGGGAATCAGGGTTCCATGCCGGAGAGGGAGCATAAGAAAGAGAGACCATATCCAAGGGAGGATGAATTTTTTCAAATTTCAAATTATAGAGTTGAATTATGGGACAAATTATCAAAGCATAAAAGTGTGACAACTTCTTAAAGTTTAAGCATTGAATGAAAAAATGTGGCACGCATTAATTACTGAAGAATTTATTACATTTTATTCCTTGTCAACTATGCAGAGCAAGGGGTTTCTATCCGGCAACATTTTAAAAATGTCACCTGACAATGTAATTGACGATTTTTATTTATTTATGTTCCTGTCACCTATGTAGAGGTGCCCCAGTGACATCCACCATCCATTTTGATATCTTTTCTATCAACTTTCGATGTTCTTTTCTGAGCCTACCATGTTGATCATGGTTATCAGCGAATCAGGGTTCCATATCGGAGAGGGAGCGTGAGAAAAAGAGACCAAATTTAAGGGAGCTAAATTTATACATTTTTTGGGGATCGAGCAGAAATGTGGGAAAAGCTATTAAGGCGCAAATGTGGGACAAATTACAGAAGCCCCAATGTGGGCCAAAAGAGTCAAGCGGAAATATGGGAAAAGCTATTAAGGCGCAAAGGTTGTACAAGTTACAGAAGCCCAAATGTGGGTCAAAAGAGTCAAGCAGAAATGTGGGAAAAGCTATTAAGGCGCAAATGTGGGACAAATTACAGAAGCCCAAATGTGGGCCAAAAGAGTCAAGCAGAAATGTGGAAAAAGCTATTAAGGTGCAAATGTACAAATTACAGAAGCCCAAATGTGGGCCAAAAGAGACAAGCGGAAATGTGGGAAAAGCTATTGAAGCGCAAATGTTGGCCAAAAGAGTACAGCGGAAATGTGAGACAAATTATTAAAGTGCAAATGTGGTACAACTTTACGTTTAAGTTTAAGCATTGAATCAAAGGAGGTGGCGTGCATTAATTAAATAAGCATTTCAGAAATGTTATTCCCTGTCATCTATGCAGAGCAGGGTTTTATTCACGTCTAAAATTGTATAATGTCAACCCAAGAATGTAACAGAAAAATTACAGAAATGTATTAACCTGTTTACTGGGTAGAGCAGAGGTCTATGACAAAAAAAAATAGTTTTTTGTCACATAAAAATTATTGAAATTTATTAAGCTGTCAACTAGGTAGAGAAGGGGTATATTACACCCAAAGATTGGTGAATTTGACCCTAAAATGTAAATGACAATTATATATTTTTTTTTACCAGTCTACTAGGTATAGCAGTGGTACATCCCACCTAAAAATTGGTGAATTTCAGCTGAAAATGTAAATGACAATAAATTTTTTTTTTTTTTAACCTGTCTACTAGGTATCCTCCTCCTCATCCTCCACCTTGTCATCCTCCAGAACTGTGCCCTGGCTGGACAATTGTGTACCTGGTGTTTGTGGGTGCAGGAACCCACCCTCGGAGCCACTTGTGAATGACTGGCCGGAAACCCTACGAAATGATCCCTCTTTCTCCTCCTCCTCCTCCTATGCCACATCTTCTTCCATTATCACCAGGAGGCATAGAAGTGGGATAGTAACACTGAGAACGGCGTTATCGGCACTGGCCATGTTGGTGGAGTACTCAAAACAGCGTAACAAGGAACACAGGTCTCGCATGGAGGCCCAGTCATTGGTGGTGAAGTGGTGCTGTTCTGCTGAGCGACTCAACTGTGCGTGCTGCAGCTGAAACTCCACTATCGCCTGCTGCTGCTCGCACAGTCTGGCCAGCATGTGCAAGGAGGAGTTCCACCTTGTGGGCACATCGCATATGAGGCGGTGAGCGGGAAGGCCGAAGTTACGCTGCAGCGCTGACAGGCGAGCAGCAGCAGGGTGAGAACGCCGAAAGCGCGCACAGACGGTCCGCACTTTATGCAGCAGCTCTGACATATCGGAGTCATTTTTAAGGAATATCTGCACCACCAAATTCAGCACATGCGCCAGGCAAGGGATGTGCGTCAAACCGGCTAGTCCCAGAGCTGCTACGAGATTTTGCCCATTATCGCACACCACCAGGCCGGGCTTGAGGCTCACTGGCACTAACCACTCATCGGTCTGTTGTTCAAGGCCCGTCCACAGCTCCTGCGCGGTGTGGGGTTTGTCCCCCAAAAAGATAAGTTTTAAAACTACCTGCTGTCGTTTACCCCTGGCTGTGCTGAAGTTGGTGGTGAAGGTGTTACGCTGACCGGATGAGGAGCCGATAGAGGATGAGGAAGCAGAGTAGGAGGAGGAAGCAACAGGAGGCAAACTGAAGCGCCCTGCAATCCTCGGTGGTGGAAGGACATGCACCAAACTGCTATCCGACATGCACCAAACTGCTAGAGGCCCAGCCGCCACTGCATTTACCCAATGTGATGTTATGGAGATATAACGTCCCTGACCGTGCTTACTGGTCCACGTATCCGTAGTGAGGTGCACCTTGCCACAGATGGCGTTGCACAGTGCACACCTGATTTTGTCCCCTACTTGGTTGTGCAGGGAAGGGATGGGTTTCCTGGAAAAGTAGTGGCGGCTGGGCACGACGTACTGTGGGACAGCCACCGCCATAAGGCCTTTAAAACTATCTGTCTCCACCAGACGGAATGACAGCATTTCAAAGGCCAGTAATTTAGAAATGCTGGCATTAAAGGCTAGGGATCGCAGGTGGGTAGGGGGGTACTTCCTCTTCCTCTCCAGCGTTTGGGAGATGGAGAGCTGAACGCTTCCGTAGGACATTGTGGAGATGCTTGGTGACCTAGATGGTGGTGTTGCTGGCAGATCCTCTGTTTGCAGGGTGGCAGTTGGCACTGTCACTCCAGAGGTAGATGAAGAGGCTGAGACTGCAGCAGAAGAGGAAGCAGGAGGAGCCAGAGACCTTTCTTGGTTTTGGAGGTGTCTACTCCACTGCAGCTCGTGCTTTGCACTTAAATGCCTGGTCATGCAGGTTGTGCTCAGGTTGAGAACGTTTATGCCTCGCTTCAGGCTCTGATTGCACAGCGTGCAAACCACTTGTGTCTTGTAGTCAGCACATTGTCTGACAAACTGCCACGTCAGGGAACTCCTTGGAGCTGGCTTTGGTGTGCTCGGTCCCTTGCTGTGGTGGGCAGTAGCAGGCATACTGTCTAGGGACGGCCGCTCCGCTTTTGCACCCTGCTCCCTCTTCTGCTGTGCTGGTGGCTCTGTGTGACCACCGCCACTTCCTCCGAACTACATAGGTCACTAGCATGACCTTGATTCCATGTGGGGTCGAGGACCTCATCATCCTCCACATCATCTTCCACCCAGTCTTCACCCCTGTCTTCCTTGTTAATCTGCACACTTTCGAAAACCCCAGCAGTTGGCACCTGTGTTTCGTCATCATCCGAGACGTGCTGCAATGGTCCTCCCATGTACTCATCTTGAAACATAAGTGGTTTGGCATCGGTGCACTCAATCTCTTCCACTTCTGGGGCAGGGCTAGGTGGATGGCCCTGGGAAACCCTGCTAACAGAGTCATCAAAAAGCAGAAGAGACTGCTGCATGACTTGGGGATCAGACTGCATGGCTGATTTGCAAGGGGGTGAGGTGAAAGACTGATGGACATCGGCTGCAGGTGCCAACTGTGGTCTTTCAGCAGAAGACTGGGTGGGAGACAATTTGATGGAACTGGATCCACTGTCAGCAACCCAATCTTCTATCGCCTGTACTTGTTCTGGCCTCACCATTCGTAGAGCCGCATTAGGCCCGACCAAATATCGCTGCAGGTTCTATCGCCTACTCGCACCTGAGGAAGGGTTTTCACTTGTGCGTGTAGCTGGCACAGATCGACCACGTCCTCTCCCTGCAATAGGAGCTCCACTAGCAGCACCACGACCTGGGCCACGTCCCTTATTTGACGCTCTCCTCATATTTCTCGAATTTAGGATCTTACCCTAAATGGGTATTTAATTAATAGCAGAATAGATCGACAGTATGTACAGGGTGTATCTCACATGCCCTGAACCAGACTAGGCCTTCTTTTAATTTTGTTTCAAATACCTGAATAGAAGCCCTGTATTTAAAGGGTGTATCTCACATGGCCTGAACCAGACTAGACCTCAATTAAAGATTTGTGCGCTAAATGGCGGTATTTCAAATATCTGAATATAACCCAAATATATACAGTGTAGTGTAAAGGGTGTATCTCACAATGACATATGCAGCAAGGGCTGCCAAATAAACTTTTTTTTTCCCAAACGGGTGTTTGTTTAATAACTGAATATGGCAGCAGTATATAACCCTGGAATTTCAAACGTCTTGATGCTGCAAGGCCTGAAAAATTGTGTATTTTGCCCCAAAAAGGGTGTTTTATTAATAGAAGACTATAAGCCCTGTATATACAGGGTGTGTCTCACATGGCCTGACCCACACTAGGCCTCAATTAAAGATTTGTGCACAAAATGGCGGTATTTCAATTACCTGAATAGAACCACACTATGTAAAGGCTGTATCTCACAATGACATATGCAGAAAAGGCTGCAAAATAAACTATTTTTTTTTAGTTAGTTTAATAACTGAATATTATAGCAGTATATAACCCTGGAATTTCAAACGTCTTGATGCTGCAAGGCCTGAAAAATTGTGCATTTTGCCCCAAAAAGGGTGTTTTATTAATAGAAGAATATAAGCCCTGTATATATGGTGTTCTTTTGGTGATGTGCAGAGTTGTTTTGCACCAAACATATCTTTTGGAATTATGGCCAAAAAGTTCAACCTTGGTTTCATCAGACCATAACATCTTTTCCCACATGCTTTTGGGAGACTTCAGATGTGTTGCAAAATGTAGCCTGGCTTGGATGTTTTTTCTTCGTAAGAAAAGGCTTTCGTCTTGTCACTCTACCCCATAGCCCAGACATATGAAAAATACGTGAGATTGTTTTCACATGTACCACACAGCCAGTACTTGCCAGATATTCCTGCAGCTCCTTTAATGTTGCTGAAGGCCTCTTGGTAGCCTCCCAGACCAGTTTTCTTCTTGTCTTTCAATAAATTTTGGAGGGACATCCAGTTCTTGGTAATGTCACTGTTGTGCCATATTATCTCCACGTGATGATGACTGTCTTCATTGTGTTCCATGGTATATCTAATGCCTTGGAAATTCTTTTGTACCCTTCTCCTGACTGATACCTTTTAACAATGAGATCCCTCTGATGCTTTGGAAGCTCTCTGTGGACCATGGCTTTTGCTGTGGGATGCGACTAAGATCATTTCAGGAAAGACCAACTAGAGCAGCTGAACTTTATTTGGAGTTAATCAGAGGCACTTTAAATGATGGCAGGTGTATGCTGACTCCTATTTAACATGATTTTGAATGTGATTGCTTAATTCTGAACACCGCTACATCCCCAGTTATATGCAACCACATTATTATTATTTTTAGTTTTTTTTTCCCTCCACCTAAAAGATTTCAGTTTGTTTTTCAATTGAGTGGTACAGTTTATAGGTCACCTTAACCGCTTGCCGTCACGGTAACGCCGATAGGCGTCTGGATGGCAGCGCTGTCAGGTCTCAGTGACGCCTATTGGCATCATCTCGTTAGACCTGAGATTTCCTGTGAACGCGCGCTCACAGGAGTGCGCGTTCACAGGATTGCGCAGTATTCAAGTTTAACTACAGCCTGCCAGCGCTGATCATTGGCTGGCAGGCTGTAGATTTTTAAAAGAACCAATCAAATAGGTACAGTACAGACCAAAAGTTTGGACACACCTTCTCATTCAAAGAGTTTTCTTTATTTTCATGACTATGAAAATTGTAGATTCACAGTGAAGGCATCAAAACTATGAATTAACACATGTGGAATTATATACATAACAAAAAAGTGTGAAACAACAAAAAAATATATGTCATATTCTAGGTTGTTCAAAGTAGCCACCTTTTGCTTTGATTACTGCTTTGCACACGCTTGGCATTCTCTTGATGAGCTTCAAGAGGTAGTCACCTGAAATGGTTTTCACTTCACAGGTGTGCCCTGTCAGGTTTAATAAGTGTGATGTAACAGGCTGGTTTTTAATATGTAAGAAAACAGATTGGCGCACCATAGGGTAATTCTGTGGGTGTACAGTTGTAAACAGAGAGAATTGGCAAGGCTCACCTTGTATGGTTGTGCAAATGTAGGCACAACACTATTGTAGGTATTTTCAAACAAGCCTGGACGTCTGGATATGGCGGTCTGCAGCCTCGGGACCACGAGGGATCTTCAAAAGGAGAAGCCTGGAGCCCCCAAGAAGATAGTAGTGCATAAAAAACAAGACACGCCCCACGGCGCGAATTACCGTCAACCAGTCACCAGGGTCAAGAAGGAATCTTTGATTGCAGCGATACAATGCGTTTCGGGGAATCACTCCCCTTCATCAGGTACAAAAAAGCTGCACCATGGTGCAGCTTTTTTGTACCTGATGAAGGGGAGTGATTCCCCGAAACGCATTGTATCGCTGCAATAAAAGATTCCTTCTTGACCCTGGTGACTGGTTGACGGTAATTCGCGCCGTGGGACGTGTCTTGTTTTCTTGCAGGTTTAATAAGTGGGATTTCTTGCCTTATAAATGGGGTTGGGGCCATCAGTTGCGTTGTGGAGAAGTCAGGTGGATACACAGCTGATAGTCCTACTGAATAGACTGTTAGCTGCTTTTTTCTTGCCATAATACAAATTCTAAGTAAAGAAAAACGAGTGGCCATCATTACTTTAAGAAATGAAGGTCAGTCAGTCCGAAATATTGGGAAAACTTTGAAAGTGTCCCCAAGTGCAGTCACAAAAACCATCAAGCGCTACAAAGAAACTGGCTCACATGCGGACCCCCCCAGGAAAGGAAGACCAAGAGTCACCTCTGCTGCGGAGGATAAGTTCATCCGAGTCACCAGCCTCAGAAATCGCAGGTTAACAGCAGCTCAGATTAGAGACCAGGTCAATGCCACACAGAGCTCTAGCAGCAGACACATCTCTAGAACAACTGTTAAGAGGAGACTGTGTGAATCAGGCCTTCATGGTAGAATATCTGCTAGGAAACCACTGCTAAGGACAGGCCACAAGCAGAAGAGACTTGTTTGAGCTAAAGAACACAAGGAATGGACATTAGACCAGTGGAAATTTGTGCTTTGGTCTGATGAGTCCAAATTTGAGATCTTTGGTTCCAACCACCGTGTCTTTGAGCGACACAGAAAAGGTGAACGGATGGACTCTACATGCCTGGTTCCCACCGTGAAGCATGGAGGAGGAGGTGTGATGGTGTGGGGGTGCTTTGCTGGTGACACTGTTGGGGATTTATTCAAAATTTAAGGCATACTGAACCAGCATGGCTACCACAGCATCTTGCAGCGGCATGCTATTCCATCCGGTTTGCGTTTAGTTGGACCATCATTTATTTTTCAACAGGACAATGACCCCAAACACACCTCCAGGCTGTGTAAGGGCTATTTGACCATGAAGGAGAGTGATGGGGTGCTGCGCCAGATGACCTGGCCTCCACAGTCACCGGACCTGAACCCAATCGAGATGGTTTTGGGTGAGCTGGACCGCAGAGTGAAGGCAAAAGGGCCAACAAGTGCCAAGCATCTCTGGGAACTCCTTCAAGACTGTTGGAAGACCATTTCAGGTGACTACCTCTTGAAGCTCATCAAGAGAATGCCAAGAGTGTGCAAATCAGTAATCAAAGCAAAAGGTGGCTACTTTGAAGAACCTAGAATAGGACATATTTTCAGTTGTTTCACACTTTTTTGTTATGTATATATTTCCACATGTGTTAATTCATAGTTTTGATGCCTTCAGTGTGAATCTACAATTTTCATAGTCATGAAAATAAAGAAAACTCTTTGAATGAGAAGGGGTGTCCAGACTTTTGGTCTGTACTGTATATCAGATGCTATTTTGTAAATAGCGTCTGATATACCTGCTACCTGGTCCTCTGGTGGTCCCTTTTGCTTGGATCGACCACCAGAGGACACAGGCAGCTCTGTAAGTAGCACCAAGCACCACACACACATTACACCCCCCCCCTGTCACTTATTAACCCCTTATTAACCCCTGATCACCCCATATAGACTCCCTGATCACCCCCCTGAAATTGATCACCCCCCTGTAAGGGTCCCTTATCACCGCTAGTTAGTTAGCTACTTGTTAGGTAGTCAGCGCCCAGCCCACCGCACCGCAGTCACTGATTAGTCGATGATTAGCGTAATCACTGTCGCTAATCAGCACTAGTACTATACAGTATCTGTAAGTGATCAAGACTGATCACAATCAGATCTATATTAGTACATTAGGGTCACCTTAGGCTCTACAAAAAACGCAGTGTTCGCCCGATCAGGCCTGATCTTGTGCCCACACTTGTGTTCAGTCCGCCCAACCGCAGTGACAGAATAATTTTTTTCTGACCACTGCAAAAACACCATAAAATCGCTGCGGCGCTATAAAGATCACTTTTGAGGGGCATGGTGAGTTCATAGAAGATTTTTTTTTTTGGGCACAAGTTAGCGGATTTTTTTTTTTTTTCTTACAAAGTCTCATATTCCACTAACTTGTGACAAAAAATAAAATCTTACATGCGTAAATATGCCCTGTGAAATCCTAAAGGTACTCATTGGAATTTGGGCCCCTTTGTGCACCAAGGCTGCAAAAAAGTGTCACACATGTGGTATCGCCGTACTCAGAAGAAGTAGGGCAATGTGTTTTGGGGTGTATTTTTACATATACCCATACTGTGTGTGAGAAATATCTCTGTAAATGACAATTTTTTTTTTTTATTTTTTTTTATACAAAGTGGTCAATTTACAGAGATATTTCTCTCACCCAGCATGGGTATATGTAAAATACACCCCAAAACACATTGCCCTACTTCTTCTGAGTACAGCGATACCACATGTGTGACACTTTTTTGCAGCCTAGGTGTGTAAAGGGGCCGAAAGTCAAACGAGTACCTTTAGGCTTTACAGGGTTGCTCACAATTTAGCCCAAAATGCCAGTACAGTAAACACACCCCACAAATGACCCCATTTCGGAAAGTAGACACCCCAAGGTATTTTACTGAGGGGCATAGTGAGTCCGTGGGAGATTTTTTTATTTTTTTGCCAGAAGTTAGCAGAAATGGAAACTTTTTTTTTTTTTTTTTTTCTCCGAAAGTGTCATTTTCCGCTAACTTGTGAAAAAAAATGAAATCATACATGAACTCACCATGCAAATACTTTGGGGTGTCATTTGGGGGGTATTTATACTATCCTGGCAATCTAGCACCTCAAGAAACATGACAGGTGCTCAGAAAGTCAGAGCTGCTTCAAAATGCAGAAATTCACATTTTTGTACCATAGTTTGTAAACGCTATAACTTTTGCGCAAACCAATAAATATACAATTATTGGATTTTTTTTTATCAGACATGTAGCACAATAAATTCTGACACAAACTTGTATAGAAATGTAGTTATATTTGAACAATTTTACCAGAAAAAGTTAAAAATACACTTATTTGGAGAAAATTGCGGTCTTTTTTGATTAATATCAGAAAAACTAAAAATCTCAGCAGCAATCAAATACCACCAAAAGAAAGCTGTATTTGTGAGAAGAAAAGAAGGTACAATTTATTTGGGTACCAAGTTGCATGACCGAGCAATAAACCGTTAAAGTTATGAAGTGCCGATTTGTAAAAAAGGGCCTGGTCACTAGGGGGGTATAAACCTGTGGTCCTTAAGTGGTTAAAGGTGGAAAAAGTTTTGAAATGATTTATCTTTGTCTCCTTTTTTACAGCACAGAAACCTGACATTTTAACAGGGGTGTGTAGACTTTTTATATCCATTGTATATATAGACATGTATATGTAAAAAGACCAAAGAGACCAAGGTCCTTTCATAAGGTGTCAAAATGTGTATTCCTTTAATTCACACATGCTATAAATCAGTCCACTTACTTGGACTGTTTGCTATCTTGAAAACGGTCCCAGTAAGTGAAGTAAAACGTTGCATGGGTGACTAAAAGAACTACAAATTTTGACACCTTATGAAAGGGCCTTAGTCTATTTTGTCTTTTAAGTGATGGTTGATGTTTGGGTACATCTGACCTGCGGGAACTCTGTGTTTTTATTTTTCTATTGGATCTGCTGCCCTGATTTTAATATATATATATATATATATATATATATATATATATATATATATATATATATATATATATATATATATAAATTAGTGTGTATAGATACAATTAATGACATGTAGCAGTGCAAAGCTTGTTAAAGTAATTGTATTTTTTATTGTTTATATTTTTTAGATTTCTGGCAACTGGGAAACCATTTGCATCGCTGCATTTTGAGTTCCTGCTGGGCGTATCAACGATTTCTGGAATTGCTCATCAAACATGTCAAGTGATTTGGCAGCGACTCCAGGACACAGTGATGCCAGAGCCCAAGGCTGAGGATTGGATCTGAATTGCTGAGGGATTTCATCTAGATGCGCAGTTTCCAAACTACTTAGGGGCAATGGATGGCAAACACATACGTGTTAAGAAGCCGCCTCACTCTGGGTCCCGGTTCTACAATTATAAGCAATACATTTCAGTAGTGCTTTTGGCTTTGGCAGACACTGCTTATAAGTCTATATCTGTTGATATTGGGGCCTATGGGAGCACTGCAGATGCGCGCATTTTCAGTTCTTCTAGATGGAGTGAGAGACTTCATGCAAACCAACTTGCCCTCCCAGAGGCCAGAAGGCTGCCCGGTTCAAAATGCAGCGATGCAAATGGTGGCTGATGATGGGTTTGCTTTGACACCACATGTCATGCGACCCTTCTCCAGACGCAACCTGGGTGACAAACGACTTATATTCAACTATGGCTGACCAGAGCCCGACGGTATGTAGAGTGTGCGTTTGGAATACTTTCCAACAAGTGGAGAGTATTCCTGTCATCCTTACAGATTGCACTGGACAATACCACTTTAGTTATTCAAGCATGTGTGATCCTGCACAACTTCGTCAGGATGTATGATGCTCCCTTAGATGCTAGTTTGGAGGAATCAGGAACACATTCTTCCTCATCTGGCAGATTGGACCTGACTCATCATGCCCACCCTGGAACTGCAGGACTTGCAGTTCGAGACCTCTATGCCGAGTACTTCTCTAGCCCTGAGGATGCATTACCATGGCAGATGGACGCAGTTCAGGGCAGACAATAATTACATCTGGACTCGGTCTAGTTTTTAAAAAAAATTGCAGACAGCTTTTATTTTATTTTTCTAAGATAGTGTAGGGACTGGCAAGACAAAGAGGACCATTGATGTGGGCTTGCGGGCTGGGATTGTTTACGCCGACTGCTTTTGGCCTGCTGTAATCCTCAAATACCTCTTTTTGGTTGTAATAACAACCACATTAACATGTATTGTGATGTGTGTTATGTGTAAATGTCGCCAAATTTAGTTGATTTGTGCTAGCCAATACTCAATGGATGCGTAAACTGCACCTCTCAAGCTTTTGACAAAGTACAAATCCCATCATGGCCTTACAGCCTACAGCTATTATTCTCCACCAGGGCCTGTTTAGAGTAGTATTTTGTCAGATGTGGTGCTGCAGGTTGGCCATCCTGGAAAAACCCGCTACTGACTGACACTTGAAGGCACTGCCCAAGGTACCATAAGAGTTAACATACAAATCTGATTGAAAAATCCACTTTTGCTTTCAATACATGGCCTAACTTCTAAAGAAATGTTGTAAACCTAATTTGTTAAAAAGTATTTTCATCTATAAATGTGTTTGAAGAATAAACTTGTAATGGAAGTTATGTCTACTTGATAAATGTTTTAAGTCATACATTTTTTTTTTATGTTACACAAATATAAATAAAATATGGCTTCATTTTTAGCACTTAAATAAAAAATAAACGTCTGAACTTAAAAATTAAAACTCAAAAAATTCCCTGGTGAAAGGACCAGGTACAGGGCCTGGTTGGCCACCCACAGGACCTTGTGGGTGGTATTCTTAGGGTGGCCTGGAATATTGATGTGGCAACATATGCTCACGGTCCTGCGAATACAGGGGCTGTGAAGAAGGGTCTGGGCAGGGATGTTGTGTTTGAATACTTGGCCCTGGCTGAGGATCCATTGTCATGGTCACTGCATGCTGCTTTATGTAGTCAAGGAATCTATGTAATTCCACTTGGTCCAAGAGGGAGTCCATTATTGCAGCAACAGTGGCCATAGCGCTGACATACAGGCACAATTTTTGCACTGGCCAATTTTGGATAAGGGGAGCTAGGACCCGCAACATCCTCTCCTCGGGACTTTCACTCCTAATCTGGCTTAGATATTGCAAAATTTCTTCATCTAGCCTTGCTCTACTATCTGAGCCAGAGACAGAAGTGACTCTAGCCCCCTTCTCCGACGTGCCTCTCGTCTTTGGGGTTGGGGGTTACTTAGTTGGCCCCCAGCTGCCTCCATGCCCGACTCTTCATCTCCCAAATGTAGACTTTCCTCTGGCTCCTGGCTTGTTGCCCCAATATCAGGCCACAGTTGCTGTGTGGATCCTTGATGTGGGACAGCTTCTTCTTCAGAAGATGTGTTGTGCTGGGCTCCTAGCTCTTCAGGGCTGTCAATGGTTCTAGGAGAGAGCTTATTATACTTAGATCCATGTAATGAATTGACTATTTATAACTGACTTTTATTCATACATATTAGTATAGTTGAACCAATTTACTCTATGGGTATACTGTATGTGGTTAAAAATATAAACATTAACAATTGTTCATATTTTAGTTAAAATTTTTGAAGGGGAAAATTTAGCTATCATTATGCAAAAAGTTACAAACATTGAAAAGGCTGGCATAGTTATGGAATAGTCAGATTAGTACAAGGAAATAAAACTTCCAACCGAATGGACCCTGATATCTCTGGCTAGTAGGGAAACCATTTACCTTCTAACAGTTCAAACCAAGAGTCTGACAATTCACTAAGGGCACAAACACCACTATATAAAAAGTACATGATTCATAAGAACCCTATAATTTTTTTTGTGGGGATTCGCTCTGGTAGGCAGGTTAGTGGACGCAGTATAGATGCAATCACAAAGTCTTTAACTTAAACAGTTCAGTGTTTATTCACACAGAAGGCAAAACAAATGACAGTTCAGTCTTGGTGTTCATTCACACCATGGAAAGTCCACAGATCACAAACATTCATCTTGTTAGCAGTTTTTCATCAGCGGTCCCCAGCAGGCTTTAGGGGCCTGATTTCCAGCATGCGGTTCTCAGCTCTTTTGCACGGCACACATCTTCAGATCCCAAAATACAGAGACTCCACAGCTTCACTGTGAGATAGAGGATAATCCACACCACCTTTCAGTGCTGACTGCTTTTTATAAGCCTCCCAAGACCTGGCCTGGAACTTGGGAAGCAGCCACCCACCCAGCACTTTGGCTACTCCCAGTAAGAGCCAGCCCGGATCAGCTTTACAGCCATACTAACCAGCTGAAGTGTCAGACTGCAGTAATGACATTTCAGGGGAAAAAACTGCTCTTACCTCACCGAGGCCAAGAACCTCAGTGACACATACTGCCCTTCAATGACAACCCCTTGCTCCTTCCTACAATATACATTGTGAAGGGTAGCTATCTTTCAGGGGATCATCCTCACAGATACGGCTTCAGGACACTAAGTTTCAGGTCCAAACAGTGCATTTATTGTGGCACACCAGCACAAGCAAAACAACAAAAATAAACACTCTCCCGTCCAGGGTCTAACTAATACATTATATCCCTGACTCGCCTAAGTCACCGTTCACACACACGTGAACCCGTGCGGCTTTCCCAGCCAAATGTCCATCAGCCTCCTGGCTTTTGGGGGATTGTGGTCTAGTTGTCCACCTGACGCTGACCATGCGACCCTTATTGCTAGATGTCGCGGTGCAGCACGCCAGACCTGCAGGGTATAGCGACAGTGAGGTCACGGTATGGGCAATCGAGGGTTACTCACTTTTTGGAGGACCCTGGGCAGGCATGCAGCAGTGAATGAGAGGCAGACACTAGTTCCTCTGGGGCGCACACTGGGTGTAGAGACCTGGCCTGATATTGGGTGAGGTGCCCTGGTTGTTGCAGGTGTTTAGAGTGCCTGAGGCAAGGTCCCTTTAAGGATCGTGACGCCAGTGCCTGTAACGGTGGCACACCGGTTGATAGGAATAGTAATTGAGGTACACAGATTGTATGGTGAACCAAACGTAGCTTTACTTGGAAAACAGTCCAACTTTGTACAGTCAATTACAGTGGTTAATGATGATGATGCAGTCCCTTGAACAATACGTCACAAGCAGGCTTACTTTCAATGATGGCAGGTATTAATCATGCAAGATACTTGGAGGGCAAACAGTTAATGCTTTGCAGTGCAATGCTGCTCTATCCCCTCAGCTATTCTAGCTGGCTGGATCCCAAGGCCCGGATGCCTAAGTGCTGGCTTAAATCCTTGGTATAAATTCCTTCCTCCAGTATAGACCCTTGCTCTTCACTTTATAGTACTTCTGCCCATCAGGTTACTTATCTGTACTTGGTTGTATTATCCTCTCTTGGAAGGGAAACTGCAGGTTGCTCCCAGGAGGTGCTCTCCTACTACTGGGGTATCTCAACTGAGCTATGCTTAGCCTCAGGAGCTTCAGGCTGACGAGGTAACTCCTCTAGTCCCCTGGAATACACTAACCCTCCCCTGTCTGGGCCTTCCTATATATATCTAGGGCTCTCTAGCTCCCCCTAACGTCTGGGAGGCTAAACTGCACCCTGACAGGCCTGACACCCAGATAACACAGGGAAATACAACACATGACAGTAAATGCAATAAACACATTAATCCTTGTGTAGTGCCCACCTTTACCTAGTGAGACACTACAGCGGGACCCCCCAAACCTCAGGCTAATCCCAGCCTTGTGGTCTCTCAGCGCTCCCAGCTCAGACCACACAGAACCACTCTAGGCTTCTGTACAACACAAGACACCACTCCCTCTCACTCTGAGGATTACTTTATGCCCAGGTGATTACTGCACCTGGTCTTGCTTCAGACCTTGTGATTGTGGGGAAGACACAGCAAATCCTGCCATATATCTCCCCTAACAACCATGAGCCCTGTTACTGCCTCACATACCCCTCTCATCTGTTAAAACCTGTGGGGATGAACACCTGCGCAACCACAGGATGTCTGTGAGAGGGCATTTGCCTTACCTACAGTCTTCCCTTTGTTTTGCTATACCCAGGCCAACAAAGCTCGATTTATCTGAAAAAACAATTTTGTACCCAGTAGACTGTGTCTAAATGACTCCTCCATCTTTTCTTTACTGGAGGATTTCCTCTTAAGTCTGAGGCCTGCCAGGAAATCTTCCATTGCCTGGGCACAGCTTTAAGACACCATACTGACTTCTCCCCGTTTGATCAGGTTCACGTCCTGAACCTGCTCAGGCCTTTTTTCATGTGCTTGGTTAACATTGTAAGTCATGCTACATGCATCTACCTTGCACCTGAGCTCACTAACCATAGAACCCTGTGGAGACTGGTTATCCACCCTGGGGACGTGTGGTACACCCTCTAGCACTGCCTCACTTTTCTGCATGTTTATCACAGTAGGTTCCCACAGTGGTGTGCTCTCAACCTCATCAATCCGCATTTTCAAGTCATATACATTTTTACCAGCAGGGGAAGCTTCTTCCCCTTCCCCAATCACAGCCTGCAAAGAAAAAGGGGTGTCATCATCATTACATGGCCCCACATTTTCACTAAGCATTGCAGATAACCTGGCACATTTGCTTTGCACCTTGTCGGCAACATTGTTTGCAATGGTCACTTCCCTTAAAGGTATAGGTACAAGTTCTGCAGGAGTTTCGCCACTGGCTGCAGAAGTGTCTCTATTTCCCCACAGTCCCCATACCAAAAGGAAACCACGGCCCCACTTCACCTTATGTTTGAGCACTTTAGCATCACCACGTTCATAAGTCCCAATTTCTACTGGAGTCTCACACTCAGTGAGAGCCACCGGACAGTTCATGCTATCCCCATGAATGTCCTGCACATAATTACCAGCTTCCAGGCTGGCATGAACCAGGCTCCCCTGGCTCTCTGCGTCCAACAACGTCTGGACTGGACTGCACTTCTCCATAAGGTCACACATTTGTGTAGCAGTCTCTAGTCCTGGTGTTTTTGCACCGACTGGCTCGGCACATAGCAACTGCTTCCGGCTCATACCAAAACACAGGGCTTCTGAGGCATTAGGGCACTAGTCAGCAACATGCCCAACCTCCAGAGCCTTGCTCCCTGTCACTTTAACTGCTGTATAAGAAACGCTCTTACCCACAGCCGTCACTGGTTTAGCGCTCCCAAGTGCTGTACGCACGTCTCCACAGCAGTCATCTTTCTACTCCGGGATGTTGGGAACCTCCAGCCCTTGGTTCCTGGTCACTCGAACACACACAGGCTCCTCAGTGCAGTTGTTGCCATCGGAAACACCTCGACTCCCGACTCCTTCCGGATGGTCACTCCAGCCGCACACTTTAGGATTCTGTACCCACTGGCAGGGAATACCAGAACTCTTGAGAGCTGAACCGCTTTCCATCTCACTCTCTTCTCATCAGTTGCCTTTGGCAACAGCATACATCTTTTCCTCTGGCACTCCACTCTCAGCGAAGTTCAGAGCAGCCTCTCCAAGTGCAGTACTTGGTTTCCTCAACAAGGAATTTGTTTCCTGCACCAGCTGCTTCATTACTTTCTCTGTGGCCTTGGTTTTTCCGCCAAACCGGGCGACATCCCCCAGAGGACATCACCTCTGGTATGAGAACTTTCCGCCACACCGGACCATCTTTCACCCAGGTCGCCATTTTGACCCAAAATTTTCCACAGGTCAGTCAATGTAAAATAGGGCTACTGACCCTTTAAGCTTCACCCAGCCTTACAGCAGCAGTCCCTGCTCGTTCTGCCTTGTCGTTGCTACCAGCAACACTTTGCCTTTACTGTTCAGCTATTTTCACAGCACTCTGCACGGACAATGCTTGCTGGTGCCCTTAGCAACCTGTTTTCATGCCCTTTTGCACGGACATGGCCATTGCTGGTCGCCGCAGGTGCCCTGGTGCTCTCTTGCCCGCATCCTCCACCAATTGTGAGGGGTAGCTACAGTATCTTTCAGGGGATACAGATACGGCTTCAGGACACCCGGTTTCAGGTCCAAATAGTGCATTTATTGTGGCACACCAGCACAAGTAAAACAACAAAAATAATAAACACTCGCCCGTCCAGGCTCTAACTAATACATTATATCCCTGACTCACCTAAGTCACCGTTCACACACACGTGAACCCGTGCGGATTTCCCAGCCTAATGTCAATCAGCCTCCTGGCTGTTACCACACCGGTGTCTTTTAGGGGATTGTGGTCTAGTCGCCCGTCCAATGCTGACCATGCGACCCTTATCCCTAGGCGTCGCGGGACATTTCTCAGACAACCATTAAGAACCTCATTGATAGCATGACTATGCATGTGGTGCTCTTACGCAATACTGAATAAATTAAAATATTTTTTATATTTTGTGGACATATACATATGTAGCCAAAATGCTCTTGACTGACTACAACAAATCCTATTCAAAGTAATCGTGCTGGCCAGGGGCGTACATAGAAATCATTGGGCCCCATAGCAAGATTCTGAATTGGGTCCCCTAACTCTACCCACAACTCATCCCTGGCCCATCCCACCACCTGCCCTTGCCACACACCCATTTATAGCTCAAGGAAGATGGGGAAGAAAAATGAAAACGTAAAAACGAAAAAAATCTCCAGTATCCTAATTAAAGCAGGAATGTCCAACCAGCGGCCTTTCATCTATTGCAACTACAAGACAGGGCATGCAATTGTTTTGCAAGTTAGTTTTGCACCAGCTGGAGGGCTGAAGTTTGGACACCCCTGACTTAAAGAAGTTCAAGTAGTTTTTTGGAGTGGGGGTGGGGTGGCAGCCAATAGCAGGCCGTGATGGGAACAGGCCCCCCTAGGGTCACCCGCGATGCTAGGGAGGCTCATTATCATTGCGGCCTGCTATTGGCTGTCCCCCACATCGCCGGCTAGGCTGCTGGGCACACTGTCCTCTATATGAGCAATTACACCTAAGTTGTCCCATTCATTTCAACAAGATGGTTTGTTCCTATACAAGTGTATACTACAGAGCCATCCCAAGTGTATACTACAGAGCCATCCCCTCCGCCGTGGATGACAAGGCAGCACTGGCATGGCGTGCACCTTTTTTTCAAACAGCTGAACAGGTATGCCGGGAATCGGACCTTTGGCAATCTGATATTGATGACCTATCCTGAGGATAGGTCATCAATAAAAATAACTTGGACAACCCCTTTAACCACCTCCCGACTGCCTAACGCACCGATGCATCCGGGGGGTGGTTGATTTACTCCTCCTGGACGCATCGGCGCGTCATCTTGCGATACCCGAGATTTCCTGGAGATGTGATTTTTTTTAACCCCTAACAGGTATATTAGACGCTGTTTTGATAACAGCGTCTAATATACCTGCTACCTGGTCCTCTGGTGGTCCCTTTTGTTTGGATCGACCACCAGAGGACACAGGTAGCTCAGTAAAGTCGCACCAAACACCACACTACACTACACCCCCCCCCCCGTCACTTATTAACCCCTTATGAACCCCTGATCACCCATGATCACCCCATATAAACTCCCTGATCACCCCCCTGTCATTGATCACCCCCATGTCAGGCTCCGTTCAGACGTCCGTATGATTTTTACGGATCCACGGATACATGGATCGGATCCGCAAAACACATACGGACGTCTGAATGGAGCCGTACAGGGAGGTGATCAATGACAGGCGGGTGATCACCCATATAGATTCCCTGATCACACCCTGTCATTGATCACCCCCCTGTCATTGATCACCCCCCTGTAAGGCTTCATTCAGACGTCCGTATGATTTTTACGGATCCATGGATACATGGATCGGATCCGCAAAACACATGCGGACGTCTGAATGGAGCCTTACAGGGGGGTGATCAATGACAGGCGGGTGATCACCCATATACACTCCCTGATCACCCCCTGTCATTGATCACCCCCCTGTCATTGATAACCCCCCTGTAAGGCTCCATTCAGACGTCCGCATGTGTTTTGCGGATCCGATCCATGTATCCATGGATCCGTAAAAATCATACGGACGTCTGAATGGAGCCTTACAGGGGGGTGATCAATGACAGGGGGGGGTGATCACCCATATACACTCCCTGATCACCCCCTGTCATTGATCACCCCCCTGTAAGGCTCCATTCAGAGGTCCGCATGTGTTTTGCGGATCCGATCCATGTATCCATGGATCCGTAAAAATCATACGGACGTCTGAATGGAGCCTTACAGGGGGGTGATCAATGACAGGGGGGTGATCACCCATATACACTCCCTGATCACCCCCTGTCATTGATCACCCCCCTGTAAGGCTCCATTCAGAGGTCCGCATGTGTTTTGCGGATCCGATCCATGTATACATGGATCCGTAAAAATCATACAGACGTCTGAATGGAGCCTTACCAGGGGGGTGATCAATGACAGGGGGGTAATCAGGGAGTGTATATGGGTGATCACCCCCCTGTCATTGATCACCCCCCTGTAAGGCTCCATTCAGACGTCCGTATGATTTTTACGGATCCATGGATACATGGATCGGATCCGCAAAACACATGCGGACCTCTGAATGGAGCCTTACAGGGGGGTGATCAATGACAGGGGGTGATCAGGGAGTGTATATGGGTGATCACCCCCCCCTGTCATTGATCACCCCCCTGTAAGGCTCCATTCAGACGTCCGTATGATTTTTACGGATCCATGGATACATGGATCGGATCCGCAAAACACATGCGGACGTCTGAATGGAGCCTTACAGGGGGGTTATCAATGACAGGGGGGTGATCAATGACAGGGGGTGATCAGGGAGTGTATATGGGTGATCACCCGCCTGTCATTGATCACCCCCCTGTAAGGCTCCATTCAGACGTCCGCATGTGTTTTGCGGATCCGATCCATGTATCCATGGATCCGTAAAAATCATACGGACGTCTGAATGAAGCCTTACAGGGGGGTGATCAATGACAGGGGGGTGATCAATGACAGGGTGTGATCAGGTCTATATGGGTGATCACCCCCCTGTCATTGATCACCCCCCTGTCATTGATCACCCCCCCGTAAGGCTCCATTCAGACATTTTTTTGGCCCAAGTTAGCGAAAATATATATTTTTTTTGTTTGTTTTTTCTTACAAAGTCTCATATTCCACTAACTTGTGTCAAAAAATAAAATCTCACATGAACTCACCATACCCCTCACGGAATCCAAATGCGTAAACATTTTTAGACATTTATATTCCAGACTTCTTCTCACGCTTTAGGGCCCCTAAAAAGCCAGGGCAGTATAAATACCCCACATGTGACCCCATTTCGGAAAGAAGACACCCCAAGGTATTCCGTGAGGGGCATATTGAGTCCATGAAAGATTGAAATTTTTGTCCTAAGTTAGCGGAAAGTGAGACTTTGTGAGAAAAAAAACAAAAAAAAAATCAATTTCCGCTAACTTATGCAAAAAAAAAAATTCTATGAACTCGCCAGGCCCCTCATTGAATACCTTGGGGTGTCTTCTTTCCAAAGTGGGGTCACATGTGGGGTATTTATACTGCCCTGGCTTTTTAGGGGCCCGAAAGTGTGAGAAGTCTGGGATCCAAATGTCTAAAAATGCCCTCCTAAAAGGAATTTGGGCACCTTTGCGCATCTAGGCTGCAAAAAAGTGTCACACATCTGGTATCGCCGTACTCAGGAGAAGTTGGGGAATGTGTTTTGGGGTGTCATTTTACATATACCCATGCTGGGTGAGAAAAATATCTTGGTCAAATGCCAACTTTGTATAAAAAAATGGGAAAAGTTGTCTTTTGCCAAGATATTTCTCTCACCCAGCATGGGTATATGTAAAATGACACCCCAAAACACATTCCCCAACTTCTCCTGAGTACGGCGATACCAGATGTGTGACACTTTTTTGCAGCCAAGGTGGGCAAAGGGGCACACATTCCAAAGTGCACCTTTCGGATTTCGCAGGCCATTTTTTACACATTTTGATTGCAAACTACTTCTCACACATATGGGCCCCTAAATTGCCAGGGCAGTATAACTACGCCACAAGTGACCCCATTTTGGAAAGAAGACACCCCAAGGTATTCCGTGAGGGGTACGGCGAGTTCCTAGAATTTTTTATTTTTTGTCACAAGTTAGCGGAAAATGATGATTTTTCCTTTTTTTTTCTTTTTTCCTTACAAAGTCTCATATTCCACTAACTTGCGACAAAAAATAAAAAATTCTAGGAACTCGCCATGCCCCTCACGGAATACCTTGGGGTGTCTTCTTTCCAAAATGGGGTCACTTGTGGGGTAGTTATACTGCCCTGGCAATTTAGGGGCCCAAATGTGTGAGAAGATTTTTTTTTATTTGCCCAAACATTTTTTTTTTTATCAAAGACATGTAGAACAATAAATTTAGCGAAAAATTTATATATGGATGTCGTTTTTTTTTGCAAAATTTTACAGCTGAAAGTGAAAAATGTCATTTTTTTGCAAAAAAATAGTTAAATTTCGATTAATAACAAAAAAAGTAAAAATCTCAGCAGCAATGAAATACCACCAAATGAAAGCTCTATTAGTGAGAAGAAAAGGAGGTAAAATTCATTTGGGTGGTAAGTTGCATGACCGAGCGATAAACGGTGAAAGTAGTGTAGTGCAGAAGTGTAAAAAGTGGCCTGGTCATTAAGGGGGTTTCAGCTAGCGGGGTTGAAGTGGTTAAGTGAGAAAACTTAATCCCACTTTCCCACATGTTTATCCTGTGAAAATGTTGGCAGTGTCTGCTTGATGATTGGCATCTTGTCTGACACCTAATCTTGCTGAATAAAGCAAATATGTGCATGAGGAACTACACCCACATACGCACACAATATTGTATTATGGTTATGTAATTTCAGTACAGTCATTGTGAATCTGACTATTCTTGCACTGACAGAGCCAATACATTTTAAAAGAAGATACAAATCTACTATTTTGAGAATGAACATATCCAGATTTTTGCATTTCAGTAGTTCATAGACAGGAGTTAGACTCACATAATGACTGCGGAAATAAAAATCAACCTCTATTTTAGGGCATATTGTGGATTTGCAAATTTGCAGCATGCTTTATATGTGGGAGGAGTAGACGCAGCTGCACAAGGGTCAAGTACATAATAGAACCACTACCACCTAAAGGGGTTTTCTGGTACTTGGATCTTGAGAACTTATAATCAGGATAGGACATTGAAATCAGATCGAGGAGAGTCTGACACCTGGAACCACCACTGACCAGATGTTTCAGAGCGTTGCCCATGCTGGAAAATAAACAGTGGATGGAAACCTTTGTCAACTGTGTAGTCCCTATTGCTGTGTACTGCAACTCAGCTCCAATTCAGTTTAATGAGTGCTGAGCTGGCCACTACACAATGGATGAAGCCTGGTGCAGTGAGCCCAGGAGAGGACTGAAAGAGCGATAGTAGCAATAATGGAAGGTGTAGTTATTGACTCTAATGCTCCAATGTGTCCTGCAGTGATGGGAAGGGTGGACCTTTTCCTCCCTTCGGGGCACACCTTGGTTCTGGGGTTCTCCTGCCTGATGGTGGATCAGGGTACCCTTGTTGTTATGGAATTGTGAGGTGCAAGACAGGGTCCATTGGCAGCTGCAGAAGATTGTGAAGTGTTCTGGTACAGGAAATAACTAGGCCATATTAACAGCAAACATTTATTTACTAGTGTTGGGCGAGCATGCTCAGCAAATCACGGTGTTCGGCCGAATATCGCGTGTGCTCGAGTCAGTTGATTTAAATCTAATTTAGCCTCTATTTCTGAAAAGTTTCAGGTGAGATTTGAACTCATAACCTTCTACATTACAGCAAAGAATGTTAACCACCACACTATAGAGTTGCATGGCCATTTACTTAAAAAAAAAGAAAAGAAAACATGAGACTTCTGCTGTATAGGAATACTTACTACTAGTAAGTATTCCTATACAGCAGAAGTCTGATATATATATATATATATATATATATATAATCGAAGAAATAGGACTGCACTCCGGATATTGATGAAAAAATCAAGTGGTTTTATTCACCCATATTATGGCAAATCTTGCGACGTTTCAGCTCTTGCGAGCCTTTCTCAAGCTTGAGAAAGGCTCGCAAGAGCTGAAACGTCGCAAGATTTGCCATAATATGGGTGAATAAAACCACTTGATTTTTTCATCAATATCCGGAGTGCAGTCCTATTTCTTTGATTATACTATTGGGGACTGCCGTCATCCCCCTTGGATTTTGCACCCACTCTTCAGGCTGGTGCTCCCGCTGGACTTTCTTTTTCTATATATATATATATATATATATATATATATATATTTATTTTTTTTAAGTAACTGGCCATGCAGCTCTATAATGTAGTGGTTAAAATTCTGGGCTGTAATGTAGAAGGTTGTGAGTTTAAATCACGTCAGAAACTTTCAGAAATAGAAGCTAAATTAAACTTGTATAATTTAATTAGTAATTGTAAAAAAAATTGTAATTACTAAAATTATATATATATATATATATATATATATATATATATATATTCAGACTTCTGATATATGTGAATGCATAATATGTGGGAAACAAAAAAAAAATATAAATAAATAAATATATGAGACTTCTGCTATATAGGAATACTTACTAGTAAGTATTCCTATAAAAGCAGAAGTCTCCTATTTTTTAAATGGTCAGATCAACAGCAGACCCTCGCCTCTAATGTTTTAGGCTACTTTCACGCCTGCGTTCGGGGCAGATCTGTCTTGTATCTGCACAGACGGATTCGCACTGATAATTCTAATTCTTGTATCTGTTTAGTACGGATCCGTTTGCATTATTCTTTCAAAAAAATAGTCTAAGCCAAAACAGATCTGTATTGACTTACATTGAAAGTCAATGGGGGACGGATCAGTTTTCAATTGCACCATATTGTGTCAGTGAAAACTGATCTGTCCCCAAGGACGGATCATTTTGGCTCCGCATTGTCAGGCGGACACCAAAATGCTGCGTTTTGGTGTCCCCCTCCAGAGCGGATTGGAGGCGCAAAGGAGCCAAACTGATGCATTCTGTACGGCTCCTTAGCCATTCAGAATGCATTGGGGCTGAACTGATCCATTTTGGGCCGCTTGTGAGAGCCCTGAAACGGATCTCACAAGCAGACCCAGAAACGCCAGTGTGAAAGTAGCCTTAGAGGGTCAGCTCAGCAGCAGACCCTCACCCGTAATTTTTTAGATGGTCAGCTCAGCAGCAGGCCCTCGCCCATAATGTTTTAGAGGGTCACCAGCAGGCCCTTACTCCTAATGTTTTTGAGGGTCACCAGCAGGCCATCAATCATAATTTTTCTAGGCTGTGTATGATGCCCTCCTTTATGTGTAATAAAGGGTGTATTGGAGTGCCGGTTCCTTGTAATTTTTGGCAGCCCATTCCTTTAGTGCATAGGCTTTATGAGTGTATGAGTCCCACTACCTGAACTATTGTACCACAATGTGAATGAGGCCCTCCTTTATGTGATATACAGGTTGTATCGGAGTGCCTCTTCCTTGTAATTTTTGGCAGCACTTGTTCTTTATATACAAGTAAATATACAGGAAAGAATGTTTCCTAACAATTTTTATTCTAAAATCAATGTTATCTTTGGTTTTGTGCGTATTATTGTCAGTCTGTAAAAGTGGCATACTATTCGGACAACATCATTCCCAGCGACCTGGGAGTCCAAGATGCATCTAGACATCCTCCCCATGCTGTTCCCGAACCGTTTCGGTGGTGTTTCCATCAAGTTCTTACCTTTTCCTATGAAACGGACACCGTCCCCTCTTCAGAGCAGGGGGTGTCTGGTTTAATGCTCGGGTTCTCCCATTGATTTCCATTGTGGTTTTCTGTAGAGCACGTGAGCATCCCGAGGTGTTGTACCCGAGCACTTTGGTGCTCGATCAACACTGTAAACTCATGTTTTTTTTACCTAAGAACATAATAAAATTAATTCAACCGGCAACTAAAGGAGTTGTTTGTCCTCAGATGTATGCCCTGAATAGCCTAAAATAACAAAAGGTACTATACACACATTTAAAAATGCCCGCCAAGCCCACTGTTCCTGGTCTCTTTTTTTGCTATCTTAAAAATGTGCACTCTCATAAACAGTATATATAACAGAGATAAGCAAATTTCCCTGATTAATAACTCATTCACACGTCAGTGTTCGGTCAGTGATTTACATCAGTGCAAAACCAGGTGCAGATTTTACCCTTGTACATTATCTCTGTGGAGGCTGCAAACCTGGTTTTGACTGACAATCACTGATGGAAATCACCGACCAAAACACTGACGTGTGAATAAAGCTTAAAGCCTCATTCACACGTCCGTATCCGTGCTTGAATCCGTGAGCAGGTGGTCAGTGATGCATCCGTGAAGGATACGTGTTGGGTCCGATTGTCTGTTTTTTGCTGTCAGTGTGTCATCTGTGTTTCATTGACACTGAACAGCTGAAAAACAATTTTCAAAGCATCTCTTCCTAACGATCCGTGAAACACGGATGCAACACAGATGGCATCCGTGTTGCATCTGTGGTTTTCATGGACCCATAGACTATAATGGATGTGATGGATTTGTGAACATGGACAAAATAGAGCATGCATCCGTGCTAAAAACACGGACCCACAGACCGTGCTAAAACACTGATGTCTAAATACACACATTAAAATGAATGGAGAACACGTCCAGCACATGTCCGTGAAACACTTACGTGTGACTGAGGCTTAATTCAAATTTTAAACCCTTTCCGGAATGAACCATTTTCCGTTATTTTCTTCTTGCTTAAATTTTTTTACTCCCAGCTTTCCCAGAGCCATTACTTTTTTTTTCCATTCACACAGCCATATGAGGGATTGTTGTTTGTGGGACAAGTGGTACTTTATAATAGCACCATTTACTGTTGCATACAATGTAGTGGGAAGCTGTAAAAGATTTAGAATGGGATGGAAATATAAAAAAAACACAATGCTGCCACAGCTTTAAGGGGTTTTTTTTGTACAGCATTTCCTATGCGGTAAAGCTGATATGTTACCTTCATTTTCTGGATCAGAACAATAACAGTGATACCACATTGATATAGTTTTCTTCCATTTTAATACTGAAAAAAATAAAAAAACTTTGAAAAAAAGCATTCATTGTATGGGATAAATAGTTTTTGTATTTTAATTGTATAGGTTTTCCACCTGCAGTGATACCTACAGTATGGTGATTTTTTTTTATTTTTTAAACTTTTTTTTACACTTTTTTTCATAGTTCCCTTAGATGACTTGAACAAGCAATCATTAGGTTGCTCCTCTCATAGACTCCAATGCAGTGCTCACGATCACGATGTCGGATTTTTAAGCTCCCAGATGCTGTGGTCACATTTGACCTCGGCATTTCAGGGGCTAAATGTGTACGATGGACGTTATCGTTGAACGTATACATTAGTCCCAGGTGTGCTCATTCTGTCTTTTTAATAGGTGCAGCAGCACAATGTGTGATCATAGACATGTGCTCCGGATAAATTAATTTTATGATTTGCTGCTCTTGGACATATATTCTATTTATTACCCAACTGTTCCCTAGTAGGGTTGGTTCTTCTTTTGTAGTGTAGCCAGTTAATAAGTGCACTGTACAGAGATGTGATCATCAACTACACAGCAAGGAAATACATTTCCTAGTCACATTGAGTGCTATACTGTACTGTATTCTGCATTTTCTGTCTAGTGCCATGGCTCCTTTGTGTAGCATGCTATGGTTTGTGTGGTGAGTTTCCTAACTTCCAGAATATTTAACAGCCAAAAGTGCAACACGCCAGACCTGCAGGGTATAGCGACAGTGAGGTCACGGTATGGGCAATCGAGGGTTACTCACTTTTCTGAGGACCCTGGGCAGGCATGCAGCAGTGAATGAGAGGCAGACACTAGTTCCTCTGGGGCACACTCTGGGTGTAGAGACCTGGCCTGATGTTGGGTGAGGTGCCCTGGTTGTTGCAGGTGTTTAGAGTGCCTGAGGCAAGGTCCCTTTAAGGATCGTGACGCCAGTGCCTGTAACGGTGGCACACCGGTTGGTGGGAATAGTAATTGAGGTACACAGAATGTATGGTAAACCAAACGTAGCTTTACTTGAAAACAGTCCAACTTTGTATAGTCAATTACAATGATCAATGATGATGATGCAGTCCCTTGAACAATACGTCCCAAGCAGGCTTACTTCACAATGATGGCAGGTATTAATCATGCAAGATACTTGGAGGGCAAACAGTTAATGCTTTGCAGTGCAATGCTGCTCTATCCCCTCAGCTATTCTAGCTGGCTGGATCCCAAGGCCCGGATGCCTAAGTGCTGGCTTAAATCCTTGGTATAAATTCCTTCCTCCAGTATAGACCCTTGCTCTTCACTTTATAGTGTTCTGCCCATCAGGTTACTTATCTGTACTTGGTTGTATTCTCCTCTCTTGGTAGGGAAACTGCAGGTTGCTCCCAGGAGGTGCTCTCCTACTACTGGGGTATCTCAACTGAGCTAAGCTTAGCCTCAGGAGCTTCAGGCTGACGAGGTAACTCCTCTAGTCCCCTGGAATACAATAACCCTCCCCTGTCTGGGCCGTCCTATATATAACTAGGGCTCTCTAGCTCCCTCTAACGTCTGGGAGGCTAAACTGCACCCTGACAGGCCTGACACCCAGTTAACACAGGGAAAAACATGCACATGACATTCAATGCAATAAAACACATTAACCCCTTCTTGTGTAGTGCCCACCTTTACCTAGTGGGACACTACATACCCCCACGCTATGACGTTGCCCGTCCTCGGCTCAACATGGAGGGTCCGCCCATCGGGAAGCGGCAACCTGAAAGACAGATGAGAACATGCATATACAGCAATCACCACATTAACAATATGACATTTGACAAATAGTGTCACTGAAAGGAGTGGTGACAAGGGGCGTCGTTCTCTTCTCTCAGGATAACATAAGGGAACAGGGGCGCTGACCTGGTGCAGCGGATCAGTAAATACCAGGATAGTCCATTATAAGCAAATTGTCCATAACAAATGTAAACAAACAAAAGTCCTGGGAGGCTCAAAGGATATCATGAGTCCGTACCCCGGCTGGCAAACAGGGTTAAACAGGGGTTTCCCGTGAGGGGCTACCTGGGCCCATAATGTAGTCTCCAAACCTCACAGGTGGGTGCCCCCTGGTAGAATGGGTGGACCTCCTTACTGGCAGGGGTTCTTCCTGCCGGGACTCAGGAAGGTCAGAGGAGCCCACCGCCTCTGGAGCTTCTTCAGGAGCTCTCTGGGGTAAGGTGTCCTGAGGTTGAGGGCTAACAGGAACAGAAGCAGGAACTAGTAAATTCAACCAAGGCGTGAGGGCCCAGTGGAGTGGCTCTTTATCATGGATCAAGTTCTCCACAGCCTGCATAGGGTCCATAGGTGGAGCCGGCAACTCCTCTTCAGAAGGCTCAGGTTCCATATCCTCTGCCGCTGGTTCTCCTTCTATACAGGGTTTGAGGCGGTTCCTGTGGACGACTTGGAACCCTTTTCCTTCCCTGGAGACTTGGTAAATGTGGGCTGCAGGATTGGGGATAGCAGTAATGATATAGGGAATCCTTTCCCATTTGCTGTCCAACTTGCTGGTCCGGTGGTTGTTTTTTAACCACACCTTGTCTCCGAGGGCCAGGGGTTCCGCATGGGCAGCCTGATCATAATCTTTTTGCTGCCTCTCCCGAACAATCTCCATTCGTCCCTGGACGATCTACTTAGCATTGAGGAGACGCCTTTGGTGTTCCACTACCCAATCAGTCCTGGGCAGTGGGTTGATCACATCCGGCACTTGTACCCCCAGGGAGTGATTCGCAGGTAATCTCCCTTGTCGCCCAAACATCAGATAGAACGGGGTGTAACCGGTGGAACAATGGATGGTGTTGTTATAGGTGTACATGAGCTGCGGCAACAGAGTAGGCCAATCACCCCTCGTCTCAGGGGGTACTGCTCTCAGCATTTCAATGAGAGTCTTATTCATTTTTTCACAGAGTCCGTTACCTTGCGGATGATAGGCGGTGGTACGGACTTTCTGGCAGTTGTGCAGCAGGCACATCTCATGGAACAGCTGCGACTCAAACGCAGACCCTTGGTCGGTGAGGATCCTTTCCGGGCAGCCGTAGGGCAGCAGGAAATGCTTCCAGAACACCTCCACTGTAGTCTTAGCTGTCAGGTCTTTCACCGGCACTGCTACGACAAACTTGGTGAAGTGATCAATTATTGTCATGGCATACGTATACCCTGAGCGACTCGGCTCCAACTTTATGTGATCAATAGCAACAAGTTCTAAAGGAGTCTTACTTACGATAGGATGGAGAGGCGCCCTCTGGCCATGGTGTTCAGTTCGCCCCACAGCACAGGCAGTGCATTCTCGGCACCATTTCTCAATATCTTCTCTCATCCCAATCCAATAGAATCTTCTGCGAATGGTAGCCTCAGTCTTTTGCAAACCGAAGTGTCCGGACTGGTTGTGATACATATCCAGCACCAGGCTGGCATCCCGACGTGGCAGGAGAATTTGGTACACTCTATCACAGGACACTGGATCCAGACTCCTTCTGAGCAACAGGCCTCCTTGAAGGAATAGTTGGTGGCGATGTCTCCACAGTCTCGCTAGTTCTGGGTCTGCACTCTTCCTGCGGATTCTCTCAGGAATTTTCCCACTGGTAAGGAAGTCGAGCAGTTCACCTAGGACTCTACTTTCGGACTGGAGCTTAATCCATCTTTCTTGTTCGCCTCTGGACTCAGGACCATCTGATGAGGAAGGATCAGCAGCAGGGAAATCTTCAGTACGAATATTATCCTGCTGGGTAAATTTATTGTAGAACGCTGGCATTTCCACTTCTTCCCAGGCATCTTTTAGTTCATCTGGGGCCTCTGTAGTGGGAAGCCGCGACAGAGCATCAGCATTATCATTGGAGCGGCCTGCCCGGTATTTCACAGTAAAGTCATAGTTGGCAAGACGGGAGGCCCATCTTTGCTCCAGTGCCCCTAATTTAGCGGTATTCAGATGCGCCAAGGGGTTATTGTCCGTGAAGGCAACAAATGGTGTGGCAGCGAGATAGTCCTTAAACTTTTCGGTCACAGCCCACACTAGGGCAAGGAACTCCAGCTTGAAAGAACTGTAATTCTGGTCGTTCTTTTCAGCTCCCTTCAGGGATCTGCTGGCGTAGGCAATTACCCTTTCTTTGTTATCTTGCACTTGAGCCAACACGGCCCCCAGGCCTCTTTTACTGGCATCTGTGTAGAGGTGGAATGGCTTCTGATAATCTGGGTAACCCAGAACAGGGGGTTCAGTCAACTTCTTCTTTAGGAGTTGGAAGGCAATTTCCCGTTCTTCATTCTATTCAACAGGAATAGGAGTTTTTTGGCTCTTCTTTGGATGCCCCCTCAAGAGTTCCTGGATGGGATCCGCAATTTGTGCGAAATGCGGGATGAAACGCCTGTAATACCCTGCAAAACTGAGAAAGCTTCTCACCTCTTTCACGGTCGTAGGAGTAGGTCAGTTGCGAACAACAGCGAGTTTATCAGGATCAGGCTGTACTCCTTCGGCGCTGACAACGTGCCCGAGATATGTGACCGCTGGTTTCAGCAGGTGGCACTTGGATGGCTTGATTTTGAGGCCATATTTGGTAAGGACTTGAAACACCTCACCCAGGTGCTTTAAATGGTCCTCATATGTCTTGGAGTATATAATGACGTCATCCAGGTATAATAGTACAGTCTCAAAATTCCTATGGCCTAAACAACGTTCCATCAGCCTCTGGAACGTTCCTGGAGCGTTACACAGTCCAAACGGCATATAATTGAATTCAAACAGGCCCATAGGTGTAGTGAAAGCAGTCTTTTCTCGATCTTCTGGGGCCATGGGTACCTGCCAGTACCCACTGGTTAAGTCCAAGGTGGAGAAATAGGCTGATGACCCCAGGGCAGTCAAGGACTCTTCAATGCGTGGCAAGGGATATGCATCTTTGTGGGTGATTTGATAAATTTTCCTGTAATCCACGCAGAACCTTATGCTGCCATCTTTTTTTCGGACAAGTACTAGGGGCGCAGCCCAGGGACTATGACTGTCCCGGATTATATTAGAGTCTTTCATCTCTTGTATCATCTCTTTCACAGACTGATAGGTAGTAGGTGGTATGGGTCTGTGCCTCTCCTTAATAGGAGGATGAGAGCCAGTGGGTATGGTGTGTTTGATTACACTGACCTCTCCGTAGTCCGTGGAGTGTTTGCTGAAAGCCTGGTGGTGCTCCTTCACCAGCTTCAGGACTCCCTCTATTTGCTCCTTTGGGGTGGATTCGTTCCCCACATGTAGTTCTTCCCACCAGGATGCCGTTGGGGTGCTGCTGCTCTGTGTGGTCTGGAACGCCTCCGTGGCAGGCAGACGGATCACATCCTGGAAAGACACCTGGAAAAGCTGAGCAACGGGGCAGTGTTTAAGGAGAATAACGGGATGATCACCAAAGTTGATTAAACGGACAGGCACTTTACCTTGAGACACGGTCACCAGGCTCTTGGCTGTCCGTATGAAGGGATGATCTTCAATGGGAATAGGTTCCACTAGGGCTTGATAGTCCTGGCCCTGGATCCCTAATACAGCACGGCACCACAGGATGATCTGGGAATTTGGAGGCAGAATTACCGGCCGGTTATCCCGGATCCGGACAGTACAAATTTCTCCTTTCTTGTTGGCGAACCTTTGTTGAGCACACAGCACACTAATAGTCTTTTGAATAACTCTTCTGGAAGCAGGTGAGGCTGAAGATATGGTTTGATTAAATGCTTCAAGCACTGCGGAGTAACAATTTTTTAGAACGTTAGTCTCTAAGATCACAGGGTGTCCTCCTTTATCTCCTGCTTGTACCACAATTACGCCTTGCTGTGGCAGGGTGGCTTCTCCCACCTGAAGGGTAGGTTCCCAATACCCATGCACTTTCACTGGCTTACCATTGCTGGCGATGATATCCAGCCAGGACTCTGGTGGCTAGGTGAGGAGACTTGGATCCCAGAATTTGTCAAAGGCAGGCCGTTGAATGGTGGTGACCTGTGACCCAGTGTCCAACAGGGCTTCAAAGGGTATCCCGTTGATACTTATATTAATTTTCGGACGGGATCCTACATACTTAGGCATTCAGCTTGGATCTTTTGGACCTACTGTTCTACCTCCCGAGGGGCGGTCCTCTGCCTAAGGGGTTGCCCGTTCAACTGCCAACACATTGATTCAGTATGTCCATATTTCTTGCAGTAGTGGCAGACAGGCTGCTTTCTACTTTTGGGCCAGTACCTCGGTCGCCCATCAGGCTCTTTTGGATATAGATCTCCATATGCAGGTGGGAGCCTTGGAGGAAAAGGACCTTCATCTTCTAGTAACAATGGTCTCTCCCACTCCTCTATTTTCTTGCACACCTTCTCTAGACTTAGAGTAAGATAGTTCACTTGCTCCATTAGTGCTGCCACTACATCCGTGACTGGAGCTTGGGTGGCCTGACCGACTCCTGCAGACCCCACATTAACAGTCTTTGGCTGACAAGCCTGAGGTTCAGGGGAGGCTGCTGGCCCTGGAGCAGGGCTCTGGCCTAATATACTGATGGCCAATTCCTTGAAGTCCAAAAATGTACAGTGGGGGTGTTGAGCTGACAACATGCGTAGCTGGCCCTTTAAGTGCTCAGTACCTATGCCCGCAATGAATTGCTCTCTAAGAGTCCGGTCCTGGTCCTCAGCTTCTTTAGGATCCACTAGGACTACTGCTCTCAGTGTCTCTTGTAAGGACAGGGCAAAATCGTGGAGCGACTCTCCAGGCTGCTGCTTTCTGCTGAAGAAACGCATTTTAACTTCTGACACCGTTCTGGCCTCAAATGTGGTGCCCAAGCAATCAAAGATCTGTTCCAGGCTACTCTTCTCAGAACGGGGCCATGACATGACTTCCCTGCGGGCGGCCCCTTCTAACTGAGCTAGGAGGATCTCCATTTGTTGTTCAGCAGTTATGGGATAAAGCCGGAACAGGGCCAGTATCTGCTCCCTAAAGTCCTTTAACTTGTGGGCTTCCCCTGAATAACGTGGGAACCAGGGGGCCCCAAAATAGTACGGCATGGTTAGCGGCATCCGGCTTGGCGGTGCCGCGGCGACAGGGGCCCTAGAGTCGGCTGTGGGTACTTCAGCAGGTACGACTGGGGCCGCCTGTCCGATTTCTTCAGGTGCGGACATGGCGTTGCTAGGTGGGTATGGCCCTTTAAATGTAGCGGAGCGGACCGGAGCGGCAATGGTAATAACACCCTTTTTTTTTTTTCACAGAAAAGTCTTTGGTTACTAACGGGGTCCCTCCGGTGCCCTGGCAGGGGTCGGGAAGGTTTCGGTAAGGTAATCGGAGGAGCCGGCAAAAGTTTAAAGTTGGTACTTACTCCGGTGGTGCTCGCTCCAAGTCTCGAGATGCGTGGCTACGGGCGTTGAGCGTCCTGCGTACAGCGTCAGCAGGTGGGCGCGGCCTCTCGTAGCTCCGGGACTCAGGTAGGCGGCGTCTTTTCTTCCAGACAGGGCGGCGTTCTTTCTCCTTGTTGGCTGGGCGATGGCTCCGCCTGGTTCTTTTCGCGCCAAAGTCCTCTTTTTCGCGCCAAACAGTTCCACAAGGCGCACTTGTAATCCAATCAGTCTAAGTGGGCAAAATCGCTGTCTATTCACTGACAGCAAGCGGTGGCTTAAATCGGCAGCAAACAGTCCATACAATATAATCTTCACACCGCAATTATCACAGTTCACTTTTGCCCAGCAATTTTCAATAAAACAATTAGGGCTTGTCACTTTAAGGCAATTAACAGCACACAGTTTTTGTATCCGCAATGGCGCAGGAATGATCGTATCCTGTTCGTGACGCCAATTTATGCAACACGCCAGACCTGCAGGGTATAGCGACAGTTAGGTCATGGTATGGGCAATCGAGGGTTACTCACTTTTTGGAGGACCCTGGGCAGGCATGCAGCAGTGAATGAGAGGCAGACACTAGTTCCTCTGGGGCACACTCTGGGTGTAGAGACCTGGCCTGATGTTGGGTGAGGTGCCCTGGTTGTTGCAGGTGTTTAGAGTGCCTGAGGCAAGGTCCCTTTAAGGATCGTGACGCCATTGCCTGTAACGGTGGCACACCGGTTGGTGGGAATAGTAATTGAGGTACACAGAATGTATGGTGAACCAAACGTTGTTTTACTTGAAAACAGTCCAACTTTGTACAGTCAATTACAATGATCAATGATGATGCAGTCCCTTGAACAATACCTCCCAAGCAGGCTTACTTCACAATGATGGCAGGTATTAATCATGCAAGATACTTGGAGGGCAAACAGTTAATGCTTTGCAGTGCAATGCTGCTCTATCCCCACAGCTATGCTAGCTGGCTGGATCCCAAGGCCCGGATGCCTAATTGCTGGCTTAAATCCTTGGTATAAATTCCTTCCTCCAGTATAGACCCTTGCTCTTCACTTTATAGTGTTTCTGCCCATCAGGTTACTTATCTGTACTTGGTTGTATTCTCCTCTCTTGGAAGGGAAACTGCAGGTTGCTCCCAGGAGGTCCTCTCCTACTACTGGGGTATCTCAACTGAGCTTATCCTTAGCCTCAGGAGCTTCAGGCTGACGAGGTAACTCCTCTAGTCCCCTGGAATACACTAACCCTCCCCTGTCTGGGCCTTCCTATATATATTTAGGGCTCTCTAGCTCCCTCTAACGTCTGGAAGGCTAAACTGCACCCTGACAGGCCTGACACCCAGTTAACACAGGGAAAAACATGCACATGACATTCAATGCAATAAAACACATTAACCCCTTCTTGTGTAGTGCCCACCTTTACCTAGTGGGACACTACAAAAGTACCAGGAGACACATACGTTCCTATTTATTTTGAATACTGGTCTACTTTAAATTCATGTAAATTGTTGATGAATGCACTCCATTCTTTTAAAACGTGGATGTGGAAAGGAGAGCTAAAAGAGCTTTCGCAGTGCTCTGTGCTGTGCGAGCTACAAAAATGTTTAGATTGGCCTACAGCATGGAACATGGCGGTAAAGCAGGATTATGTTACATCAACATCTGAATATGCTGCTCACTAACGTACATTGTATCAAGTGCCAGCATGTCTTGCAAGGTCAATAATGTTCTGAATACTTTAGGCATGCATGGTTGTATTCTGTATATAAATCATACTTACAATTAGGTTAAAAGTAGTAGGTATTTAGATTCTATACCACATCAAAAAACATGATTCCAACACTAAAACATGTCAGTTTAACGGGATTATCTCACAAATAATGTAGAAAAAATGAAAATGCATAATCTAGTACATGACAACCTCTTTCTAACAAAGCTAGAACCAGCCCTGTACCTCACATGGATCCAGAGATCTCCACATTCACTGCTCCAATTGCTCTGCTAGATTTATTACAAGCTGTCAGTTTAGGGGTGTGTCCTTTCTCACGGGTGTGTCCTTTCTGCTGCAGTTAGTGGCAATTGGAGGATGAAACTAAGCATGTGCTTCCGTCTCTGTGAGCAAGACAGAGAAAGTAGAAAAAAGAGCAAACAACAGATAATTACATTAAATTACTTAGTAGCTATAATACATTATTAAATACATGCAATTGCAGAAGTAATGCCTTCCTGTACTCATCTCTATGATCAGTGCAAGGAGGAATTTACAAGCTACAGCCTGGAGACATAAGCAACCACTGGACCCCAGGTATACAGCATTAACTCTCACTGCTCTCCAGAAAAATATTAACTTCAGCCCTCTCACTGTTCTTGACCACCAAGGGTTCTGATATTAATCCACTTACTGTCTTGAGCCCCTTGGTTTACTCACATTAGCTGTCAGTGTCCCCTGGCAAGAAATTTCAAGTAAACCATTGACCCCTTCAGTTCTCTAGACCAACAGGAATCTTCATATTAGCCCCTTCACTGCTAAACACAACCATGGATACTGGAATTTATTCCCTCACTATCCTAAACCACAAGGTATTCTAGCACTGTATATACATGCATTAACTCCTTCATTACTATAGACCATCAGATATACTGATATTAACCCTGTCATTGCCTTATACCACAAGTGATTCTCCCCTTCACTGCTCAAGCACATAATGGATACTGGAATTAACTCTCACTGTATTAAACCACCAGGTATATTTACATTAGCTCTTTCACTGGCGTAGATCAATAGATATACTGACATTAACCCCTTGATGTCTCTAGACCACCAGGGATGCTGACATAAACACCCCTACTGCTTTACACCAGGGGTGGTACATCTTCAGACACCTTTCGGCTTAACACCATTCTGACTCCTTTGGTCCATCACTGCCTCTGCTGCGCTCTGGTCCCGTTCGTCAACATCTGGGTATGATGAGGGTCATGTGTTCTACTGCAGCCAATAACTGGCCACAGTGATTACATGGCACCCATGCATCACATGAACCACTGACATGCCAGTCATTGGCAGCAGCAGTATATTTGCCCCCCATCTAATTGGATGTAAACTAGCAGGACCAAAGCATGGAGATGGAAGTGGGAGACCAAAGAAGCTGGATACCAATGGTGGGAGCAGGTCAGTATGCTTCCCTCCGCAGGTCCACACAGGTGGGGGGTGTCTGGCCAAAAGGCCCCCCGAAGGTGTACAACCCCATTGAGGATAATATCTAATAAAGGTCAACTGTGTTTTACAGTATTCTTAACGTTCAGTTTGATACAATACAACGTTTACGATTCCCTGAAACAATTGATCCAATACATTTTCAAAGACTCAACAGCAGAAACTGAAGCTTAAGGTGGATTTACATAGACCGATATTCCAGCAGATTATCAGGAACGAACATTTCTGCAAATGCTCGTTCCTGACAATCTGCCTGTCTAAGGCTAGGTCTACACGACGACATTTGTCGCGCGACAGATAGGGTGCAACAGTCGTCGCGCAAAAATTTGTTGCACTAATGTTGCGCGACAATTTTTATAATGGCAGTCTATGGTGTCGCACTGCAACATGCGACATGTTGCGACTGCGAAGCGACAGTCGCAGAAAAATCCATCTTGAATGGATTTTCTGCGACTGTCGCGTCGCAGTCGCAGCATGTTGCATGTTGCAGTGCGACACCATAGACTGCCATTATAAAAATTGTCGCGCAACATTAGTGCAACAAAATGTCGTGCGACAAATGTCGTCGTGTAGACCTAGCCTTAATGTACTGCTGATCACCCGATGAACGAACAAAATGCTCAGGTGATCCTGACGTTCATGCAGGCACACCAATTATTGTTTTTGGGCAACAGATAGTGCAGTCTAAACAGCGAGCTGCTACCCAGAAACAATGCAGCTGTAAGAGGATAAGCGATCATATTAGCGATCCCTTATCCTCATTCTGTGAAGGAGATTGCTGTATCACTGATTGCTGATCACTGAACAAGGAGCCGACTGTCGGGAAGGAACGTTTCCTTCCCGACAATCGTCTTCTCCTCTGCCTGTGTAAACCCTCCTTTATTATTACTGCATTGGATGTGCCAGTGGATCTGCACACGGATTAGTCCCACTGTCACTGAATATCACTAATCAGTGGCATCTCTGTGCAGATTCAGTGCAATGAATGAATTTAGTGTGAATTTTAAAATGTTCATAATTTTGTGTAGATTTTTTTAATGCATGTGCATGAGGTATAGAACACCCCAATTATGGTGCTTGCATTAGCTACAGAATTTAAGTGGATTTTATTTGGATTTAGACACATATTCATAATTAGGGAAAGTGTTTCATAATGATATTTTTAATTACTAAAATACCCCAAACACTGAATATTTTTGACCCATATACCTGTCTTTCATACCAGCACCTTCCTTCCCCTTTTCTCAATTTCTCCGCATCCTGACAAGATAATTACATGTAGAACCTGTTTTCTTAAACTTCTTGCCGGGTTGTCTAACTTATCCCAACATACTTGGCTCTGTAATACACTATGTGCAGAATTATTAGGCAAATGAGTATTTTGACCACATCATCCTCTTTATGCATGTTGTCTTACTCCAAGCTGTATAGGCTCGAAAGCCTACTACCAATTAAGCATATTAGGTGATGTGCATCTCTGTAATGAGAAGGGGTGTGGTCTAATGACATCAACACCCTATATCAGGTGTGCATAATTATTAGGCAACTTCCTTTCCTTTGGCAAAATGGGTCAAAAGAAGGACTTGACAGGCTCAGAAAAGTCAAAAATAGTGAGATATCTTGCAGAGGGATGCAGCACTCTTAAAATTGCAAAGCTTCTGAAGCGTGATCATCGAACAATCAAGCGTTTCATTCAAAATAGTCAACAGGGTCGCAAGAAGCGTGTGGAAAAACCAAGGTGCAAAATAACTGCCCATGAACTGAGAAAAGTCAAGCGTGCAGTTGCCAAGATGCCACTTGCCACCAGTTTGGCCATATTTCAGAGCTGTAACATCACTGGAGTGCCCAAAAGCACAAGGTGTGCAATACTCAGAGACATGGCCAAGGTAAGAAAGGCTGAAAGACGACCACCACTGAACAAGACACACAAGCTGAAACGTCAAGACTGGGCCAAGAAATATCTCAAGACTGATTTTTCTAAGGTTTTATGGACTGATGAAATGAGAGTGAGTCTTGATGGGCCAGATGGCTGGATTGGTAAAGGGCAGAGAGCTCCAGTCCGACTCAGACGCCAGCAAGGTGGAGGTGGAGTACTGGTTTGGGCTGGTATCATCAAAGATGAGCTTGTGGGGCCTTTTTGGGTTGAGGATGGAGTCAAGCTCAACTCCCAGTCCTACTGCCAGTTTCTGGAAGACACCTTCTTCAAGCAGTGGTACAGGAAGAAGTCTGCAAGGTAAGAAAAACATGATTTTCATGCAGGACAATGCTCCATCACACGCGTCCAAGTACTCCACAACGTGGCTGGCAAGAAAGGGTATAAAAGAAGAAAATCTAATGACATGGCCTCCTTGTTCACCTGATCTGAACCCCATTGAGAACCTGTGGTCCATCATCAAATGTGAGATTTACAAGGAGGGAAAACAGTACACCTCTCTGAACAGTGTCTGGGAGGCTGTGGTTGCTGCTGCACGCAATGTTGATGGTGAACAGATCAAAACACTGACAGAATCCATGGATGGCAGGCTTTTGAGTGTCCTTGCAAAGAAAGGTGGCTATATTGGTCACTGATTTGTTTTTGTTTTGTTTTTGAATGTCAGAAATGTATATTTGTGAATGTTGAGATGTTATATTGGTTTCACTGGTAAAAATAAATAATTGAAATGGGTATATATTTGTTTTTTGTTAAGTTGCCTAATAATTATGTACAGTAATAGTCACCTGCACACACAGATATCCCCCTAAAATAGCTAAAACTAAAAACAAACTAAAAACTACTTCCAAAAATATTCAGCTTTGATATTAATGAGTTTTTTGGGTTCATTGAGAACATGGTTGTTGTTCAATAATAAAATTAATCCTCAAAAATACAACATGCCTAATAATTCTGCACTCCCTGTATATGATAGGGCTTAGTCCACCTAACATGAAGAGGGAAGGTGCAGGGGTGTGATTACTGCAGAGGGAACATTGTGGCAGGTGGAGCAAACCCATAGAAACATTACAGAGCAAAGCATGCTGAGATTAGTTAGAAAACCCAACAGGCCATCAGGGGTGCACCACCAATGAGGCCAGGTGAGGCGATCGCCTCAGGCAGTACCATTAAGGGGCAATAGGGGGCAGCAGCAGTGCCATGGGCAATGAGCGCTTTCATTGTGACAAAGAGGTTAGGTTAAGAAATTGGCATGGGAGGGCGCCGTTTCAGTTTTCGCCTCAGACAGCAAAAAGGCTACCCCTGAGGACACTGATGAAAACAGGAAATTCTGCATGGCATGATGAGGAGATGAAGAGAACTGGGTAAGGAACATGCTGACATGAAAAACAAAACAGGTATATGGGGCAAAATATGGCATGTTGTCCGGGCAGATAAAAAAAAAACTGGAAAAAACCTTTAGGATGGTTTCAAACTGTTTTTTGTGGCAGTTTTTTAAGTCAAAGCAAGAAGTGGTTTGGAAGGGAATGGAAAATATAAAGGAAAGGTTGATACTTATCCTATCTGCTGGATCCACTCCAGGCTTGGACTAAAAAACTGCTATAAAAACCTACGTGTGAACCTACTCTTTATAAGTAAGATCTCATTATGAGCACACAGTATATGAAAAACTGCATGTTCATTATGCCTAAGCTAAAGTGATTGTTCCTCAGCATAAATTCACAGGATAGCATTACAACATTCTTCTCTTTTGTAGCCACAGCCTTCTTCTAAGCCTAATGGATGTTGTCTTTCAGGATTACTGTAAATAAGAAAACACCCATAAAAGTATTGTACTGTAACTTAAGTCAATGTTATTATAAATGTGCAAATCTAAACCTTTGTCTTCTTTATGCATATCGCTGCTTATATACCTGCCTGTTCTATTTCGTAGTACTATACATTTAATAAATAGAGATGGCCTTGTGGTTCGCCCAGCGGTTGTTTCGCGGCGAACTTTGCGCGTTCGCGATTTGACGAACATGTGGACATATGGTGATGTCCGCCGGGGCCATATTCTTTTGCATTGCGCCGAACTGTGACCCATGACACATCTGTCAGGTGAGACAGGACAGCCAATTGAGACGTTTCAGCACATGAACACACCCCCACCCTTTAACAGAACCCGTTCTGACAGCCATTTTACATTCTGTGTTTTGCCAGTGTAGGGAGAGGTTGCTTTGTGAAGCAGGGATAGGCTGTTAGGGACACCAAACATTAGCTAATAGGGCCACAAAAGTCCTTTTAAGGATTGGTCTAGATGTGCTATCGATAGGTGTGATATACTGAGGAGTGTGATATACTTATAATATACTTTTTAACATAGAAAGTATATTATAGTGCATTTGTATTGTGCAGTAGTTGTGTGCAGTTCTGCTGCGATACCGCAGCTATATAGAGGGACAAGCACTATTGGAACAACTATTTGCAACAGGTGTGATATACCTTTTGCCCCCAAAAAAACTGATTGAGGGGTGTGATGTACCTGCTTCCAAAAAATACTGATTGAAGGCTGCGATAAACCTGTTGCCCCAAATAAACAGGGTGGTGTGATAAAGCTGTTGTGGCAAAAAAAAAAATTGATTAAGGGGTTTGATATACCTACTTCCACAAAATACTAATTAAGGGGTTCGATATACCTGCTTCCACCAAATATTGATTGAGGTGTTTGCTATACCTGCTTCCACCAAAAATTGATTGAGGCCTGCGATATACCTGGTTCCACAAAATACTGATTAAGGAGATTGATATACCTACTTCCACAAAATACTGATTGAGGGCTACGATTTACCTGCTTCCACAAAATACCGATTAAGGGGATTGATATACCTGCTTCCACCAAATATTGATTGAGGCCTACGAGATACCTGCTTCCACAAAATACTGATTGAGGGCTGCGATATACCTGCTTCAACAAAATACTGATTAAGGGGATTGATATACCTGTTTCCACTAAATATTGATTGAGGCCTGCGATATACCTGCTTCCTCAAATACTGCTCTTCTCTAGGGACTTAGACACAATGTCATTTTGAAAATGACAGGCAGAGGTAGAGGCAAGTTGTTCCAAAGGGGTGGTAGGGGTTGGGCAGGTGCACCAGGCCGGAGTCTAAGTGGGAAGTTGGAAAAGGCGCGGGCGATTGCTTCAAAGGACGCACCAGAGTTTAGTTGAGTTCTGCTTCTGCACCCTCCTAATCCTCTGTATCTGCACCCTCCTCACTCTGCTGTGTGCACCCGCAAAGACACGACCACCATCACCACCATAGCCCCTCTACTTTATTTTCCCATCCATTCCCAGACCTTACCGATGCGCAGCCATTCTTGGCATCGAATGAGGAGGTAGCAACGGCCGCCACCCAGCGGTCTGATGACAGTATCCAGATCAGCCCAAGGAGGGAGGTCCCCACTGTTGCTGCCTACTCCGAGATCTTAAATGTCAGTGGTGGTAAAGGTGGCGATGATGACGTGTCGATGGACGTCACGTGGGTGCCCACAAGAGAGGAAGAGGAGGGGAGTACAGAGGGAGAGATGGAGCAGCAGAGAGGGAGAAGATGCAGGCGGAGCTCACAGGGCACAGGAGCCAAAAAGCAGACTGAAAATGTATCTGGAGTGAGCCGTCTACCATGCACGGTTACTTCTGGTGCTCCCAAGGCGCCGGCACATGGCTCCGCAGTGTGGGCTTTTTTTAACGTGTCAGCTGCTGACAATAATGTTGTCATCTGCAGCCTGTGCTGTCAATGCATAAGTCGCGGTAAGCTCAACACTCACCTAGGGACGACCACCTTAAGAAATCACCTGGCCTCCCATCACAGAGCCAATGGGAGCAATGCCATCAGAACCCACAAAGCCACACTCCCGGCGCTCCACACGACAGTGTGGACTACCTCACATTTCTAAAAATGAATAAGGCATGGATCTCTGAGGAATTTAACACCTGTGACGACCACGTGTAATTGAATATCCTCATGCCAGCCCACACATATCCTCATGCCAGCCCACACATATCCGTCACTACCCAGAAAAAAGAATAGTCCTTGTCTTATGTATATACAGCGGAATAATAGACCTTTTCTGTCAGGTGAATGACAAATTTTTGGGGCCTTTACTGGTGTACAGTAAAATTTGAATCCAGTGACCGCCTAAAGTACCTCCAGCCACATCATCACAAGTCCTTTATGTCGGGTGAATGCCTAATTTTTGGAGCCTGTAATGTACTACCGTAACATTTTTAGGCCTCTTTCACACTTGCGTTGTCCGGATCCGGCGTGTATTCCACTTGCCGGAATTACACGCCGGATCCGGAAAAACGCAAGTGTACTGAAAGCATTTGAAGACGGATCCGTCTTCAAAATGCTTTCAGTGTTACTATGGCACCCAGGACGTTATTAAAGTCCTGGTTGCCATAGTAGGAGCGGGGAGCGGGGGAGCGGTATACTTACAGTCCGCGCGGCTCCCGGGGCGCTCCAGAATGACGTCAGAGCGCTCCATGCGCATGGATGACGTGCCATGCGATCACGTGATCCATGCGCTTGGGGCGCCCTGACGTCACTCGGGAGCGCCCCGGGAGCCGCACGGATGGTAAGTATGCTGCTCCCCCGCTCCCCACTACACTTTACCATGGCTGCCAGGACTTTAGCGTCCCGGCAGCCATGGTAACCATTGAGAAAAAGCTAAACGTCGCATCTGGCAATGCGCCGAAACGACGTTTAGCTTAAGGCCGGATCCGGATCAATGCCTTTCAATGGGCATTCATTCCGGATCCGGCCTTGCGGCAAGTCTTCAGGATTTTTGGCCGGAGCAAAAAGCGCAGCATGCTGCAGTATTTTCTCTGGCCAAAAAACGTTCCGTTCCGGAACTGAAGACATCCTGATGCATCCTGAACGGATTTCACTCCATTCAGAATGCATTAGGATAAAACTGATCAGGATTCTTCCGGCATAGAGCCCCGACGACGGAACTCTATACCGGAAGAAAAGTGTGAAAGAGCCCTAAGCCAGTGACCGCCTAATGTACCTCCAGCCACATAATCACAAGTTCTTTTATTTCAGATGAATGCCTAATTTTTGGGGCTTGTACTCCAGTGGCCTACAGTAAAAATTTTATCCAGTGACCCCCTAATGTACCTCCAGCCACATAATCACAGGTTATTTTCTGTCAGGTGAATGCCTAATTTTTGGGGCCTGTACTGGCCTACAGTAAAATTTGTATCCAGTGACTGCCTAATGTACCTCCAGCCACATCATCACAAGTTCTTTTATGTCAGGTGAATGCCTAATTTTTGGGGCCTGTACTCCCGTGGCCTAAAATATTTTTTTTCTAGGTTCCAGCAGGGCACATTTTTGAGAGCTTCCCTTTAAGACGCATAAAAATGGCCCCTGATTAAAATACATATCTTTTGCGGGAATTTTTGCCAATGATCCACCTCTGGTATGTCACTGTCCATGTTGTGGGACTATTTGTGCAGTTCAAGTAAGTATTTGGTGGCTGCAAATATGACCTGAAGGTTCGCCTGCCTTTAAAGTCAATGAGGCCTAGCACGAACGCACGAATCGCAAACATTTGATCGCGAACGCGCGTTCGCGAAACTTCCCCCCGGCCGATCACTATTAATAAATATATTTTATATTGTTTATTATGGTATTTCATTATGGTGTTTCCTAGCCAGGGAGCAGATGTTTCAAGGGATCCATTTTGCCCTTAACAAAAGTGTTAAGGGTTCACTGTTACTGCAGTCATAATGGAACAATGGTGATAAGGCTTGCATCTTGTGCAATTTCTAAACTTACCATGTTTTCAGTATACAGGATAGCAGTAAAAAAAGCTATATAACCATATATCTGGAGCCATTGGTTCTTTCTATTTTCTGTAGATTGCATATGTTTTTATCACTGAGACAATTTGACAATTAGAGTCAGTATAGACAGTATAGCAGGGGTACTCAACTGTCGGACCGTAGTTCATATCCGGACTTCAGTTGCCAGCTGTCTGGACCCCTGCATGTCCCGTATTCAAGTCAATCTACATCCTGAGGACGCAGATCCAGTTGAATAGAATGGTGAAGCAGGGAGCCGTCCCTGATTCACCATTCCCAAGCTGCTACAGTCCAGAACATGCAGGTGCGATATGTAATAAGGCCGATTTATTGGCCTGTATTTGTGGGAGGGGCTCTGCCCCGCTATTTTAGGCTCACTCTCCCCCCTCCACTTTGTACGTCGGTTTCAGCACACGTTACCAGGTGAACGTGGCTACAGCAGACTACAGCGCTACAACATTCACACTGCCTCTCATGCGTCTCCGGACGGCGCCCCTACAAGCCAGGTAAGTAGCTGCCTCAGTCAGCGGCCCCGTTGCTTCAGTCCGGTCAGCGGCGCCGGCTCCCCAGGTAAGGGGGAGTCACACTGCACCAGAGCGATCTGCCTGGCAGCACCGGCTCCCACGCGGCAGTGTAGGTAGGATGCAGGGGTCAGCGTGATCCTGAGTTTGTCGCTCAGTTAATGTTCGGCATGGGCCGCCGTGCCATTAGTGAGGAAGGGTTTTTCTTTTACTCACTTTTTTTGTCCCGTCTCCTGGTTCAGCTGGCTTGCTCGCTCCCGGTCTTCCGCACGGTGTCTTTGGCATCTATCCTGTCCGGGTTCTTGCGCCCCTGGTGGCCACAGCTGGGTATGCAGGCCGAGGGTTCGCAAGCCAGCATTATTCCAGGCTAGGATACTGGCGCCCTCTGGTGTTTTATTCCTGCTATTGCATAAAACAATAAATAAATAAATATATATATATATATATATATATATATATATATATACACTCATTCATGTGTTTGCATTTTTATGTTAAAAAAAAAAAGGTATACATACTCATTTTATATGTATATATATATAAAAAAAAATATATATATGTATTTATGAAAATTTATATATATATATATATATATATATACATATATATATATACACGTACAATGGCTATAGCTAGGTTCGCCATTCCCATCTCACTAGATCGTGTTCTGTCATTTTCAGGTACGCAATTTTCACATTAGTTCGCTTCATACCGCAACAGACTACGCATGGCATGCTCGTATACTCATCAATCTCTTTCGCATTTCAAGTCACTTATCGCCGTTTCCTTATCCATTTAAGTATGTTTTTTCATTCTCTCTTGAGGCCGATGACGCTCCCAGTTCTGAGTTCGCAGCCTTTTTTTGGCACACACTGGCTAGCGAACTAGTTGCTTAACGAGGTCAAGACACTGCCGGGGTTTCTACAGTCTTCAGCTTCCTTTGAGGTTTATTCCATAGTTGCAGCTGCTCGTGTTTGGGGTAACGAATGGACTGGTCATACGGTATTATTCGTTTCCGACAACGCAGCGGTCATTGATTTCTTGAATAACTATCAGGAAACTAGGGCGGTGACAGTCCTCCTGTTACAAATATGTACCTCATCCGAACGTTGAGATGTCTCTTGCCTTTCAGAACTTGGTGTTGTAAATGCGAATTGTAATAAGTTTTCTGGTTATATGTTGTCTCTTTTGGCCTCCTTCAGTCATCCCTACAACGTTGCGGTTACGGCACAAATCAAACCACTTATTCAGGTAATTACTTAGTTAGGATTCCTGTTCTAGTTGTAGCCCCGACCACAAGTAATAAGGCTGATTTAGTGGCCTGTATTTGTGGGAGGGGCTCTGCATCCTTATTTTAGGCTCACTCTCCCCCCTCCACTTAGTACGTAGGTTTCAGCACACCCACCCTTCCCACCCTCTATTCCATTGTCACACCAGGGGATGGCCTCCTTCAGTCATCCCTACAACGTTGCGGTTACGGCACAAATCAAACCGCTTATTCAGGTAATTACTTAGTTAGGATTCCTGTTCTAGTTGTAGCCCTGACCACAAACTGACTTCATCACATCTGCTGCTATTAGCCACAGACAGCAGAGCACAGAGCGGAGTGGCTCTGTTTGTCGGGGGGGAACGTGGAATAGGTGAGTTTTTATACCGGAGGCACCACATAACCCTGTAAGGGGCCAGTAAAGGGGACATAACTGTGTGTGGGGGGCCATCTAACGGGGCATGGCCCTTTGTGTGGGACATCTAAGTTGCCATAACTGTGAGAGTGCCACTAAAGGGAGCATAACTTAGTTGGGGGGCATAATTTATGAGGTGGGGCATCACTGTGTTTGATGGCCACCTAGAGGGACATCTGCAGTGACCAGGAACAGGTACGCTGGCCGGGTCAGGTGGATAACATATCCTGTATTTGTCATGACGCCAATTGCAGAGTGTGCAGGGTATTATCACGGGGCCCTTCCAAGGTGTTATAACGCACGTCCCAGATTAGGAATCCCATAGTGGTGTAATGGCCTATAATGTCTCTATAGCTTGATGTTAGTTGTGTCAAGGTGTCTCATACCTGGGTACGGCTGGACTCCTGGCTCCTGGCTCATTTGCAATAAATTTCAGTGTAGTAATAGTACTGTGTGGGAGCCATTTAACAGGGCATCATACGGTGTGGAGTCTACTTAAGTCTACTTAAGGGAACATAATACTGTGTGGGGGGACATGTATGGGGCTTCCCTTTGTGAGGGGAGCATTTAAGAGTACATCATACTGTGTGAGGGGGTCACGTAGAGAACATCACTTTGTTCTAGGGGCTTTTAAGAGGGCCTCATTCTGTGTGAGGGGATCACCCTGCATTTGGTCGGCAGAAAGGAGATTAGGTAAGCTTAGAGGTGTGGCTTTTTGTAAAAAATAAACAAATGCAGTGCTGCACACCACTGGTGTTGTCCCTCACTTTTTTTTTTTTTTTGCAGCTCATACCTTTGTCCTACTGCAGACTCAGGTATGTGGACCTTTAAAAAAAAGTACTTGAATAACCCTGCAGTATACTGGTCAATAATGTATGTTCCATTCTAAATGTATACATTGAAGAATAATAAAGCTTAGTAAAAGTACTTATAAACCTTCCTTTTCTTCAAGATATAAGTTTACAACTTATATTTACAGCCTACTATATTTTACTCTTTATAAGATGCCCCTGCTGATAAGACATACCTAGGTTTTAGAGGAGTAAAAGAAGAAAAAATATCAGACCTGAGATCACACTCCCCATATCAGACCTGAAATCAGACTCCCATATCAGACCCCAAATCAGGCCCCCATATCAGACCTCAAATTAAGCCTCCATATGAGATCCTCAGATCAGACCCCCCCCCATATCAGGTCATTAGATCAGGCCCCCATATCAGATCCTCAGATCAGACCCCCATATCATGTCCTCAGATCAAACCCCCATATTAGATCCTCAGATCAGATCCCCATATCAGACCTCAAACCAGACCCCCATGTCAGACCCTTAGTTCAGACCCCCATCAGACCTCAAATCAGACCACAGATCAGACCCCCATATTAAACCTCAGATCTTACCCACATATCAAACATCAGAAGAGACTCCCATCAGACCTCCATGGTAGATCTCCCATATTAGACCTCAGATCAGAACCCCTTTAAACCTTCATAGATGCCCGTATCAGATGTCAGGTCAGACCTCTATCAGATCTCAGAACAGACCCCCATCAGAGCTAAAATTTATTAACTTACCTCTCCTGCTCTGCTGCTATTTTGCAGGTCTGGCGTTCTCTGCTGCAGTCACACTTCCTGGTCTTATCTTAACCCACTCTGCACTGTGACCTGACAGCGTGCAGGTAGTTTGCGCACTACGTCCTGATACTGTATGCAGTCAGGACAATGTAGCATGGATTTACGCATAATGAAACAAAAAATCTAGTAAAGAAGTACCAGGCTTGTTGAGCAGTTAGAATCCTACTTGAGGCAGGAATAAGACAACAGTTATCTCCCAAAACACTCCCCAGACGTTTACAGACTGTTGTTAAAAGAAGAAGGGATGCTACACAATAGTAGACATGCCCATGTTTTTTGGGATGTGTTTCTGCCATCAAGATCTAAATGAGTTAATTTTTTTCATGAAATGTAATTTTTTTTTCACTTTCAACATCTGATATGGCCTACATAATCTATTGTGAATAGAATAAGGTCTAAGAGGGGTAGACAGACAGTGTACTGTTTCTGTACATAAAACGTTACCTGACTTGTTTCTCCCTCATCAGAGGGGAATAAACAGTAAGAATATAGATAAATCAAATGATGATATATAAGCCGTGTACCTGGGTGGGCTCCCCAGGATACAGTGAAGTCACAAACGAGGAAAGCAACCCCAACACCAGCTTTTGCCAAAACAGAATTTTACTTAACCACTTACCGCTAAGCTAACGCCGAAAGGCGTCATCTCCGCGGCGCTCCCAGGCTACGCTAACGCCGATTGGCGTCATCTCGCGTGAGCCGAGATTTCCTGTGAACGCGCGCACACAGGCGCGCGCGCTCACAGGATCGGAAGGTAAGCGAGTGGATCTCCAGCCTGCCAGCGGCGATCGCTCGCTGGCAGGCTGGAGATCCGAATTTTTTAACCCCTAACAGGTATATTAGACGCTGTTTTGATAACAGCGTCTAATATACCTGCTACCTGGTCCTCTGGTGGTCCCTTTTGTTAGGATTGACCACCAGAGGACTCAGGTAGGTCAGTACAGTCGCACCAAACACCACACTACACTACACTACACCCCCCCGTCACTTATTAACCCCTTATAAACCCCTGATCACCCATGATCACCCCATATAAACTCCCTGATCACCCCCCTGTCATTGATCACCGCCCTGTCATTGATCACCCCCCTGTCAGGCTCCGTTCAGACGTCCGTATGATTTTTACGGATCCACGGATACATGGATCGGATCCGCAAAAAGCATACGGACGTCTGAATGGAGCCTTACAGGGGGGTGATCAATGACAGGCGGGTGATCACCCATATACACTCCCTGATCACCCCCCTGTCATTGATAACCCCCCTGTAAGGCTCCATTCAGACGTCAGCATGCGTTTTGTGGATCCGATCCATGTATCCATGGATCCGTAAAAAATCATGCGGATGTCTGAATGGAGCCTTACAGGGGGGGTGATCAGTGACAGGGGGGTGATCACCCTGATTACCCTGATCACCCCTGTCATTGATAACCCCCCTGTAAGGCTCCATTCAGACGTCCGCATGCGTTTTGTGGATCCGATCCATGTATCCATGGATCCGTAAAAAATCATGCGGATGTCTGAATGGAGCCTTACAGGGGGGGTGATCAGTGACAGGGGGGTGATCACCCTGATCACCCCCTGTTATTGATAACCCCCCTGTAAGGCTCCATTCAGACGTCCGCATGCGTTTTGTGGATCCGATCCATGTATCCATGGATCCGTAAAAAATCATACGGACGTCTGAATGGAGCCTTACAGGGGGGTGATCAATGACAGGCGGGTGATCACCCATATACACTCCCTGATCACCCCCTGTCATTGATCACCCCCCTGTAAGGCTCCATTCAGACGTCCGCATGATTTTTACGGATCCATGGATACATGGATCGGATCCGCAAAATACATGCGGACGTCTGAATGGAGCCTTACAGGGGGTGATCAATGACAGGCGGGTGATCACCCATATACACTCCCTGATCACCCCCCTGTCATTGATAACCCCCCTGTAAGGCTCCATTCAGACGTCAGCATGCGTTTTGTGGATCCGATCCATGTATCCATGGATCCGTAAAAAATCATGCGGATGTCTGAATGGAGCCTTACAGGGGGGGTGATCAGTGACAGGGGGGTGATCACCCTGATTACCCTGATCACCCCCTGTCATTGATAACCCCCCTGTAAGGCTCCATTCAGACGTCCGCATGCGTTTTGTGGATCCGATCCATGTATCCATGGATCCGTAAAAAATCATGCGGATGTCTGAATGGAGCCTTACAGGGGGGGTGATCAGTGACAGGGGGGTGATCACCCTGATTACCCCTGTCATTGATAACCCCCCTGTAAGGCTCCATTCAGACGTCCGCATGCGTTTTGTGGATCCGATCCATGTATCCATGGATCCGTAAAAAATCATGCGGATGTCTGAATGGAGCCTTACAGGGGGGGTGATCAGTGACAGGGGGGTGATTACCCTGATCACCCCCTGTCATTGATAACCCCCCTGTAAGGCTCCATTCAGACGTCCGCATGCGTTTTGTGGATCCGATCCATGGATCCGTAAAAAATCATGCGGATGTCTGAATGGAGCCTTACAGGGGGGGTGATCAGTGACAGGGGGGTGATCACCCTGATTACCCTGATCACCCCCCTGTCATTGATAACCCCCCTGTAAGGCTCCATTCAGACGTCCGCATGCGTTCTGTGGATCCGATACATGTATCCATGGATCCGTAAAAAATCATGCGGATGTCTGAATGGAGCCTTACAGGGGGGGTGATCAGTGACAGGGGGGTGATCACCCTGATTACCCTGATCACCCCCTGTCATTGATAACCCCCCTGTAAGGCTCCATTCAGACGTCCGCATGCGTTCTGTGGATCCGATACATGTATCCATGGATCCGTAAAAAATCATGCGGATGTCTGAATGGAGCCTTACAGGGGGGGGTGATCAATGACAGGGGGGTGATCAGGGAGTCTATATGGGTGATCACCCCCCTGTCATTGATCACCCCCCTGTCATTGATCACCCCCCCTGGTAAGGCTCCATTCAGACATTTTTTTTGGCACAAGTTAGCGGAAATTTTTTGTTTGTTTTTGTTTTTGTTTTTTCTTACAAAGTCTCATATTCCACTAACTTGTGTCAAAAAATTAAATCTCACATGGACGCGCCATACCCCTCACGGAATCCAAATGCGTAAACATTTTTAGACATTTATATTCCAGACTTCTTCTCACGCTTTAGGGCCCCTAAAAAGCCAGGGCAGTATAAATACCCCACATGTGACCCCATTTCGGAAAGAAGACACCCCAAGGTATTCCGTGAGGGGCGTATTGAGTCCATGAAAGATTGAAATTTTTGTCCTAAGTTAGCGGAAAGTGAGACTTTGTGAGAAAAAAACAAAAAAAAAATCAATATCCGCTAACTTATGCAAAAAAATAAAAAATTCTAGGAACTCGCCATGCCCCTCATTGAATACCTTGGGGTGTCTTCTTTCCAAAGTGGGGTCACATGTGGGGTATTTATAATGCCCTGGCTTTTTAGGGGCCCGAAAGTGTGAGAAGAAGTCTGGGATCCAAATGTCTAAAAATGCCCTCCTAAAAGGAATTTGGGCCCCTTTGCGCATCTAGGCTGCAAAAAAGTGTCACACATGTGGTATCGCCGTACTCAGGAGAAGTTGGGCAATGTGTTTTGGGGTGTCATTTTACATATACCCATGCTGGGTGAGATAATATCTTGGTCAAATGCCAACTTTGTATAAAAAAATGGGAAAAGTTGTCTTTTGCCAAGATATTTCTCTCACCCAGTATGGGTATATGTAAAATGACACCCCAAAACACATTCCCCAACTTCTCCTGAGTACGGCGATACCAGATGTGTCACACTTTTTTGCAGCCAAGGTGGGCAAAGGGGCACATATTCCAAAGTGCACCTTTCGGATTTCACCGGCCATTTTTTACACATTTTGATTGCAAGGTACTTCTTACACATTTGGGCCCCTAAATTGCCAGGGCAGTATAACTACGCCACAAGTGACCCCATTTTGGAAAGAAGACACCCCAAGGTATTCCGTGAGGGGCATGGCGAGTTCCTAGAATGTTTTATTTTTTGTCACAAGTTAGCGGAAAATGATGATTTTTCTTTTTTTTTCTTTTTTCCTTACAAAGTCTCATATTCCACTAACTTGCGACAAAAAATAAAAAATTCTAGGAACTCGCCATGCCCCTCACGGAATACCTTGGGGTGTCTTCTTTCCAAAATGGGGTCACTTGTGGCGTAGTTATACTGCCCTGGCAATTTAGGGGCCCAAATGTGTGAGAAGAACTTTGCAATCAAAATGTGTAAAAAATGCCCTGCAAAATCCGAAAGGTGCACTTTGGAATATGTGCCCCTTTGCCCACCTTGGCAGCAAAAAAGTGTGACACATCTGGTATCGCCGTACTCAGGAGAAGTTGGGGAATGTGTTTTGGGGTGTCATTTTACATATACCCATGCTGGGTGAGAAAAATATCTTGGTCAAATGCCAACTTTGTATAAAAAAATGGGAAAAGTTGTCTTTTGCCAAGATATTTCTCTCACCCAGCATGGGTATATGTAAAATGACACCCCAAAACACATTCCCCAACTTATCCTGAGTACGGCGATACCAGATGTGTGACACTTTTTTGATGCCAAGGTGGGCAAAGGGGCACATATTCCAAAGTGCACCTTTCGGATTTCACCGGTCATTTTTTTACAGATTTTGATTGCAAAGTACTTCTCACACATTTGGGCCCCTAAATTGCCAGGGCAGTATAACTACGCCACAAGTGACCCCATTTTGGAAAGAAGACACCCTAAGGTATTCCGTGAGGGGCATGGCGAGTTCCTAGAATTTTTTATTTTTTGTCGCAAGTTAGTGGAAAATGAGACTTTGTAAGGAAAAAAGAGAAGAAAAAAAAAATCATCATTTTCCGCTAACTTGTGACAAAAAATAAAAAATTCTAGGAACTCGCCATGCCCCTCACGGAATACCTTGGGGTGTCTTCTTTCCAAAATGGGGTCACTTGTGGCGTAGTTATACTGCCCTGGCAATTTAGGGGCCCAAATGTGTGAGAAGTACCTTGCAATCAAAATGTGTAAAAAATGGCCTGCAAAATCTGAAAGGTGCACTTTGGAATATGTGCCCCTTTGCCCACCTTGGCAGCAAAAAAGTGTGACACATCTGGTATCGCCGTACTCAGGAGAAGTTGGGGAATGTGTTTTGGGGTGTCATTTTACATATACCCATGCTGGGTGAGAGAAATATCTTGGCAAAAGACAACTTTTCCCATTTTTTTATACAAAGTTGGCATTTGACCAAGATATTTTTCTCACCCAGCATGGGTATATGTAAAATGACACCCCAAAACACATTCCCCAACTTCTCCTGAGTACGGCAATACCAGATGTGTCACACTTTTTTGCTGCCAAGGTGGGCAAAGGGGCACATATTCCAAAGTGCACCTTTTGGATTTCACCGGTCATTTTTTACACATTTTGATTGCAAAGTTCTTCTCACACATTTGGGCCCCTAAATTGCCAGGGCAGTATAACTACCCCACAAGTGACCCCATTTTGGAAAGAAGACACCCCAAGGTATTCCGTGAGGGGCATGGCAAGTTTTTAGAATTTTTTATTTTTTGTCGCAAGTTAGTGGAATATGAGACTTTGTAAGAAAAAAATAAAATAAAAAAATCATCATAATTTTCCGCTAACTTGTGACAAAAAATAAAAAGTTCTATGAACTCACTATGCCCATCAGCGAATACCTTAGGGTGTCTACTTTCCGAAATGGGGTCATTTGTGGGGGTTTTCTACTGTTTGGGCATTGTAGAACCTCAGGAATCATGACAGGTGCTCAGAAAGTCAGAGCTGTTTCAAAAAGCGGAAATTCACATTTTTGTACCATAGTTTGTAAATGCTATAACTTTTACCCAAACCATTTTTTTTTTTGCCCAAACATTTTTTTTTTATCAAAGACATGTAGAACAATAAATTTGGCGAAAAATGTATATATGGATGTCGTTTTTTTTTGCAAAATTTTACAGCTGAAAGTGAAAAATGTCATTTTTTTGCAAAAAAATCGTTAAATTTCGATTAATAACAAAAAAAGTAAAAATGTCAGCGGCAATGAAATACCACCAAATGAAAGCTCTATTAGTGAGAAGAAAAGGAGGTAAAATTCATTTGGGTGGTAAGTTGCATGACCGAGCAATAAACCGCTAAAGTTGTGGAGTGCCGATTTGTAAAAAAGGGCCTGGTCACTAGGGGGGTATAAACCTGTGGTCCTTAAGTGGTTAAAAGGATTTTCCAGAATCGCGCAATGTTTGCCCAAGGGGAAAAAGGGAGAGAAAATAATAAAAGTTACAGTACAACAGTTGCAGCCAATCACCAGCCTTAGCAGAGCACTGCTAAGGACATTGGTTGGCTGCAACAGTCACCTGTTGTTGATGTGGCTTCATTGCTGCAGCCAAGTAAACAAAGCAATAGAGCAATGACACTGGAATGACAAGGGGAATTAGCAGGTGAGCATATCTTGTTTTATCCCATTTCCTCCTTGGGCAAATTTTAACCAATTTTGGAAAATCTTTTTAGGGTAGATCTACGTCCAGTCCAACAAATCTGTGGACAAGTTTAAATGTTTTAGCTTTCAATGGATTGGTATGTACCTAATTTACCTGATGCTGTTGGATGATTTATTCATATTATGTATTTATGTTATGTATAGGCCATGACATTACTTACAACACATCCCCTGCAGATACCATGAAGATGTACTTTAAAGGGTCTGTCAGCAGCTTCAACAATGGTAAACTATTGACAGCACTAGGTAAGGGCTGAGGAGAGCAGTGCAAACATAACATTTGTGGAGCTTTTATCATCAAGAATAGTGAGTATATGAGCTCTTATTCTATCATATACTAATACTGAAAGGGGTTGTCTGAGATGATTAAAAATATTGGACAATCTCTAAAAGGACTTCACATAAAGCAATAAATAAATAAATGATATATTCCTTTATCCAGCTTTGTTTCCTGTGACAATGGTCCGCTTCTCCTCCCACCGTCAGTTTACGGACAGCAGTGGTGACATGCTGGAATACAGCAGTGACCACTGCAGCCAATCACTATTATCAGCCTCAACCTCTACCTCCAAGAACAGTAATTGGCTGCAGTGGTGACATTATGTTACCAAGATCATTTTTTTAAAATTTGTAAAAAAAATGCCAGCTTGCTACACATTTATTTTCAAATTTATCCTATTCATTCGAATCGATGCAAAATGATTCTTCATGATAACTTTTTACATTATCATTCAAATAAACAGGTACAAAAAAATAGTCTAAAAAAAGTAAAAAAAAAATGATTGTTCTACATTTAGTAAGTGGATACGTGGAAAATATTTTTTCATGGCTCTGTTCCTCGCATCTGATCCCAATTGTGCAAGTATGACATGCATTGTAAACGCACATTGCCTGGCAAGTTTGCTTCTGCAAAAACAACTTCAGAGCCAACTATAAACTATGTACAAAGAAAATCGAGCCAACAAAATACCCATAAAGTATAATAAATATAGTCTTTATTGTAGCACATGATTTAAAAATTAAAGTTACATGATACAAAGATCGGTGACAGGAAAAATGCCACCTCTAATCCAAAACAAAACTTGGATTAATACAGCCAGTCAGTAATCAAAAGCATATACGGACATAACATAATAACCATAACTCACCCATTGGCATGTGTGGCCAGAGCCAACTAGACTTCAACAGCTATCTGAAAGGAATTGACCCCAAAACGTTATGATATAAAGATTATATTATTTGCAAATACTGCCTTTAGTTTCTCTACAGCAGTTTCACGTCAGATTACAATGGTTACTTTTGTGTATAAGTAGTACATATACATGTATTGTAAATTCATCAACTTCAGATATCCTCTTACGATTTAGAATTAGGGGTCAACAGTTTGGTTCTTTACAATTTATTGCATTTTAGATGTCATGATGGCTATAATATCTGTGTTCTACAACTCATCTTACCATGATAAATTCCTGCTGCATAAATAGTAACAATCAATTGAAATTCTAATGAGGTCAAAGGTAACTAACAGATTACAAAGGATAATACAGCCACAACCTTTATTTATTCTTGTAATCACATTATAAATATTTAAATATTAATTCATATATCATAAAGAAATCTGTGTAAATTGCTGAATATTTAAGAAATTATAATGAAACAAATATATCAATGTTTAATAAATGTAGCTTTTTTGGCATTTCTTCATCGAACGTCACTCACTGCACCTGCGCCGAATACTAAACGGGATGGCGCAGGCGCAAGATACATGGCAGACAGGGCCGGCAGGAGGAGACCAAGGCTGCCTGGCCCTGTCAATCAAGTGCAGCGGGGCGCGTCCAGAGGTGGGAGAACGGAGCTTCTAGGAGCAGGGGTAACGCTCCCCCTGCTCCTAGAGGCTAATTGGCATATTATAAAAGTTTGATTTCTGGCGTAACAGGGGCATAGATATAAGTGTGGTGTATCACCATACCTTTTAGCGGTTTCTGGCTTAGGGAAGTCTGTATAATACCGTTCTGACGCGAAGGTTGTCCCTTTAAGTCTAAGTGGCTGCTGCTTCTTTCTCTTCAGCGAGTTTTTCCAGTAACACTTGCAGAAGTACTCTCTCCTTTTCCATTGATACTTGACGGCGTACTCTCTCTTCTTCCAGGTGTACTCTCTCCCTTTCCATCAACGCTTGACGGCGTACTCTCTCTTCTTCCAGGCGTACTCTCTCCCTTTCCATCAACGCTTGCTTGCATGCTCTTTCTGTTTCTTGATCTTCTTGCCTTATCTTTAGGCTACTTTCACACTAGCGTTCTGCTGTCCGCTCGTGAGCTCCGTTTGAAGGGGCTCACGAGCGGAGCAGAACGCTTCCGTCCAGCCCTGATGCAGTCTGAATGGATGCGGATCCGCTCAGACTGCATCAGTCTGGCGGCGTTCCGCCTCCGCTCCGCTCGCCTCCGCACGGCCAGGCGGACAGCTGAACGCTGCTTGCAGCGTTCAGCTGTCCGCCTGGCCGTGCGGAGGCGTGCGGATCCGTCCAGACTTACAATGTAAGTCAATGGGAACGGATCCGCTTGAAGATGACACCATATGGCTCAATCTTCAAGCGGATCCGTCCCCCATTGACTTTACATTGAAAGTCTGGACGGATCCGTCTGAGGCTATTTTCACACTTAGCTTTTATATGCCAATATAATGCAGACGGATCCGTTCTGAACGGAGCCTCCGTCTGCATTATTATGATCGGATCCGTTCAGAACGGATCCGATCGAACGCTAGTGTGAAAGTAGCCTTAGTTGCATCCCATGTGTGGCAAAGGAAGACCTTACTTTTGTATCCTCAGCTTCTATAACATTCGAGAGCAGCCTTTTGTTTTATTGAGGAGTTGCTAGAGCAGCTTGCTTGTGACCTGGTCCTGTATGATGATGCCTGGCTAGCGGACATTGTGTGCCTTCTGCTGGCTGCTTAATGTCTCTATGCAGACTTAGTCTAGGTAGAAACGGACTTCAGCGTGGTCTGGATCGTGCTGCACTTGCTGGGGCCTGCACTCTCACTTCTTGTGACTGTATGGCAGCCGCTGCAATCTTATACGCAGGACCGCGTGTGTGATGGCGGCTCCTTGTAATCAGATCCATCGATGGTGACTAGCATCTGTTTTACTGTTCTGTCTTCATACATGTTCACACAGTGTGCAGTCTGACATTTAGCATAAACTATTCCTGTCTTCCAAATAAGGCCTCATGCACACGACCGTTGTTTGCACCCGTGGCCGTTGTTCTGTTTTCCGTGATTTTCTGTGGATCCATTGACTTTCAATGGGTCCGTTGAAAACTCGGAAAATGCACCGTTTGTCATCCGCCTCCGTGATCCATGTATCCTGTCCGTCCCAAAAATATGACCTGTCCTATTTTTTTCACGGACAACGGTTCACGGACCCATTCAAGTCACAGGGTCTGTGAAAAAACACGGATGCACACAAGATTGGCATCCGTGTCCGTAGGTTACTTTCATACCGACGGATCCGAAGATCCGTCTGCATAAAAGCTTTTTCAGAGCTGAGCTTTCACTTCGTGAAAACTCAGATCCGACAGTATATTCTAACACAGAGGCGTTCCCATAGTGATGGGGACGCTTCTAGTTAGAATATACTGCAAACTGTGTACATGACTGCCCCCTGCTGCCTGGCAGCACCCGATCTCTTACGGGGGCTGTGATCCGTACAATTAACCCCTCAGGTGCCACACCTGAAGGGGTTAATTGTGTGTATCATAGCCCCCTGTAAGAGAACCGGGGCTGCTAGGCAGCAAGGGGCAGACCCCCCTTCCTCCCCGGTTTCAATTTTATTGGTGGCCAGTGTGCAGCCCCTCCCTCCCTCTATTGTACTTATAACATTGGTGGCACAGTGTGCGGCCTCCCCTCTCCCCCCCCCAATCATTGGTGGCAGCGGAGTTCTGATCGGAGTCCCAGTTTATTCACTGGGGCTCCGATCGGTAACCATGGCAACCAGGATGCTACTGCAGTCCTGGTTGCCATGGTTACTTAGCAATATTAGAAGCATCATACTTACCTGCTGGCTGCTGCGTTGTCTGTGACCGGCCGGGAGCTCCTCCTACTGGTAAGTGACAGGTCTGTGCGGCGCATTGCTTAATGATCTGTCACTTACCAGTAGGAGGAGCTCCCGGCCGGTCACAGACAGCGCAGCAGCCAGCAGGTAAGTATGATGCGTCTAATATTGCTAAATAACCATGGCAACCAGGACTGCAGTAGCGTCCTGGTTGCCATGGTTACCGATCGGAGCCCCAGCGATTAAACTGGGACTCCAATCGGAACTCCTCTGCCACCAATGATCGGGGGGGGGGGGGTAGAGGGGAGGCTGCACACTGTGCCACCAATGTTATAAATACAATAGAGGGAGGGAGGGTGGGCCGCACACTGGCCACCAATGTTATAAATACAATAGAGGGAGGAAGGGGGGGCCGGGGGTGCCGCACACTGGCCACCAATGTTATAAATACAATAGAGGGAGGGAGGGGGGGCCGGGGGGCCGCACACTGTGCCACCAATGATATAAATACAATAGAGGGAGGGGGGGGCCGCACACTGTGCCACCAATGATATAAATACAATAGAGGGAGGGAGGGGGGCCGGGGGGCCGCACACTGTGCCACCAATGTTATAAATACAATAGAGGGAGGGAGGGGGGCCGCACACTGGCCACCAATGATATTCAAACTGGGGAGGGAGGGGGGTCTTCCCCCTGCTGCCTGGCAGCCCTTGATCTCTTACAAGGGTATATGATACGCAAAATTAACCCCTTCAGGTGCGGCACCTGAGGGGTTAATTGTGCTGATCAAAGCCCCCTGTAAGAGATCGGGTGCTGCCAGGCAGCAGGGGGCAGTCATGTACACAGTTTGTAGTATATTCTAACTAGAAGCGTCCCCATCACCATGGGAACGCCTCTGTGTTAGAATATACTGTCGGATATGCGTTTTCACGATGTAACTCAAATCTGATGGTATATTCTAACATAGAGGCGTTCCCATGGTGACGGGGACGCTTCAAGTTAAAATATACCATCGGATTGGAGAAAACTCCGATCCGATGGTATAAAAGGGACTCCTGACTTTACATTAAAAGTCAATGGGGACGGATCCATTTGCAATTGCACCATATTGTGTCAACGTCAAATGGATCCGTCCCCATTGACTTGCATTGTAATTCAGGATGGATCCGTTTGGCTCCGCACGGCCAGGCGGACACCAAAACAACAAGTCACGGATCACGGACCAACAGAACCCCGTTTTGCGGACCGTTAAAAAATACTGTCGTGTGCATTAGGCCTAAGAGGACTGTTTTCTGTAGTATAACTTGTTTATTGGTCAACGGGATTGTGAATTGGTAAAACTAAAATAATACAAATGGCTTCTATAAGTATAAGGCATAACATGTATCAGCAGAAAGCATAGAACAGCATTTATATTTGCATAACACTGAGCACATGTCCAAAATGGCTGCCTATACATAGATTGCATGGCTAGCTAACATAAACAACTCCCTGAGTAACACTACAACTACTTGAACAGCTCTGCATAAGACATTTTGTTATGCAGAGCTGTTCAAGTAGTTGTAGTGTTACTCAGGGAGTTGTTTCTGTTAGCTAGCCATGCAATCTATATATAGGCAGCCATTTTGGACATTTGCTCAGTATTATGCAAATGTTATAATACATGCTGTTCCATGCTTTCTGCTGATACATGTTATGATGCATTTTACAAGCCATTTGTATTCTTGTAGTTTTACCAATTCACAATTCTGTTGACCAACAACATCGAAACATAAAATGTGTCGGCAGATAAGAACCATTTGGCCCATCTAGTCTGCCCAACATACTGAATACTATGAATAGCCCCTGGCCCTATCTTATATGAAGGATGGCCTTATGCCTATCCCATGCATGCTTAAACTCCTTCACTGTATTTGGAGCTACCACTTCTGCAGGAAGGCTATTCCATGTATCCACTACTCTCTCAGTAAAGTAATACTTCCTGATATTACTATTAAACCTTTTCCCCTGTAATTTAAAACTATGTCCTCTTGTAAAAAAAAAAAAAATCACAGAAAAAACTAAGATAAAAACATCCTGCATGGTATGATATACAAATCTGCGAATGTCACTGGCCATATTATTGAAGAAAATCACAGAAATAAGATAATATTGCACTTAGTAAAGTAGATGCAAGCATTATATATGGACAAAGTCCTCACTCTGATATGATAATATCTGAGACACTTAGCCAATATATTTTGATCAAAACACATCTAAGCCCGCCTACCAAGCGCCAAGGTGGTCTCAGGTCAGGCGGGTCCTACGCTAAACCTACCTAAGCCATCGGGCTTCAATTTACATATAGGGTTCGGACCGCGCGTATCATAAATAGACGGTATACAAACAGTTTTTTTCTCCTCCTTTTAGAAAGGTACAGAGGTCTGCAGATGTCCTATTTGTGGATATCCTGCAACTTGTAAAAATTGTAATAGTGTAAATCCGTATGGTTGTGCTACCCTGCAATGCGCAGATTGTACTTACACGGCACTCCACCCACAGCAGGCGTATCAAAGGTATCCTCCGCGGCTTGTTTGATTCTTCGCGGCGAAGGTCCACGTTCACACGCCAGCGCACAGAGTTCAACCACGGACTTAATTCCAGCACACACCAGATGAGTCTGCTAGTATTCCCAACTTCTTTTGATTTAAACATTTCTGTGGATACAAGTGGCTTCTACCATAGTGAAGCTCCGATAGCTAGTTTAAAAAGTTTATTTAGTACATACTTACAAACATGCACTTTAAAATCGCATTAAAAATCCCAGCGTCTATTTTCTTGCCCGACCCAGGTTTCGCTCCTTAAGCTTAGTCAGGGGCACATATAGTGTGCTGCTTCTAGTCACCTCCATGTGCATCAAGTAACCAATGAGAGGAGGAGCACGCACACCTATATGTACCACCTAATCAAGGCGCTTTATTGGATAGGAAGGGCAAAAGTGCAGAGGAATGCTACTCCCAAGATAAAATAGGTGCGCATTCACACTTGAAGGTGCCACTCTCTCAAGCAAATACTACATAGACAAAAAAAATCACAGAAAAAAACAGGATAAAAACATCCTGCACGGTATGATATACAAATCTGCGGATGTCACTGGCCATATTGGTAGGCGCTTGGTAGGCGGGCTCAGATGTGTTTTGATCAAAATATATTGGCTAAGTGTCTCAGATATTATCATATCAGAGTGAGGACTTTGTCCATATATAATGCTTGCATCTACTTTACTAAGTGCATTATTATCTTATTTCTGTTATTTTCTATGTCCTCTTGTAGCAGTTTTTCTTCTTTTAAATATTCTCTCCTCTTTTACCTTGTTGATTCCCTTTATGTATTTAAAAGTTTCTATCATATCCCCTCTGTCTCGTCTTTCTTCCAAGCTATACATGTTAAGGTCCTTTAACCTTTCCTGGTAAGTTTTATCCTGCAATCCATGTACCAGTTTAGTAGCTCTTCTCTGAACTCTCTCCAAAGTATCAATTTCCTTCTGGAGATATGGTCTCCAGTACTGCGCACAATACTCCAAATGAGGTCTCACTAGTGCTCTGTACAGCGGCATGAGCACCTCCCTCTTTCTACCGGTAATGCCTCTCCCTATACACCCAAGCATTCTGCTAGCATTTCCTGCTGCTCTATGACGTTGTCTGCCTACCTTTAAGTCTTCTGAAATAATGACCCCTAAATCCCTTTCCTCAGATACTGAGGTTAGGACTGTATCGCTGATTTTTCTATTCTGCTCTTGGTTTTTTACGCCCCAGGTGCGTTATCTTGCACTTATCAACATGAAATTTTAGTTGCCAGATTTTTGGCCATTCCTCTAGCTTTCCTAAATCCTTTTCCATTTTGGTGTATCCCTCCAGGAACATCAACCCTGTTACAAATATTTGTGTCATCAGCAAAAATACACACCTTACCATCGAGGCCTTCTGCAATTTCGCTGATAAAGATATTAAACAATATGGGTCCCAGAACAGATCCCTGAGGTACCCCACTGGTAACAAGACCATGGTCTGAATATAGTCCATTCACAACCCTCTGTTGTCTGTCCCTCAGCCACTGCCTCATCCATTTAATAATATGGGAGTCCAAGCCCAAAGACTGCAATTTATTGATAAGCCTTCTATGTGGGACAGTATCAAAAGCCTTACTAAAGTCTAGATAAGCAATGTCTACTGCACCTCCGCCATCTATTATTTTAGTCACCCAATCAAAAAAATCAATAAGATTAGTTTGACATGATCTCCCTGGAGTAAACCTATGCTGTTTTTCATCTTTCAATCCATGGGATTGTAAATGTTCCACAATCCTCTCCTTAAGTATGGTTTCCATTAATTTCCCCACTATTGATGTCAGGCTTACTGGCCTATAGTTGCCCCGATTCCTCCCTACTACCTTTCTTGTGAATGGGCACAACATTTGCTAATTTCCAATCTTCTGGGACGACTCCTGTTGCCAGTGATTGGTTAAATTAATCTGTTAATGGTTTTGCTAGTTCACCGCTGAGCTCTTTTAATAGCTTTGGTTGTATCCCATCAGGCCCCTGTGACTTATTTGTATTAATGTTAGACAGCTGACTTAGAACCTCTTCCTCTGTAAAGACACATGCATCAAAAGATTCATTAATCTTCTTTCCTAACTGAGGTCCTTTTTCCTTAATTTTCCTTTGTAAAAACTGAACAGAAGTGTTCATTGAGGCAGTCAGCTAGTTCTTTATCTTCTTCCATATACCTTCTTTCTTTTGTTTTTAATTTTGTAATGCCTTGTTTTAGTTTCCTTTTTTCATTTATGTATCTGAAGAATACCTTATCGCCTTTTTTCCTTGACTGAGCTAATTTCTCTTCTGCCTGTGCTTATTGTTTGGCCACTCTCTGCCTAATCTTATAATTTTGCCTGTCATCCTCGTTTTGTTTTGTTTTTATAATTCCTAAATGCTATTTTTTTGTTTTTAATGATTTAGGCCACATCTGCTGAGTACCTCAGTGGTCTCTTTCTTTTGTTGCTTTTACTGACAAGCCTAATGCAATTTTCTGTTGCCTTTAATAGTGCCACTTTTAAGTAGTCCCATTTATCCTGGACTCCAATGAAACTGTTCCAATCTGATAGGGACTCATATACCACTAATCTAATTTTAGAATAGTCAGTTTTTCTAAAATCTAAAACTTTAGTTTTTGTGTGGTGTAACTCAGTCACTGCACTTATAGTAAACCACACTGACTGGAGATCACTAGATCCCAAGCTTTCCCCTACAGTAATATCAGATACCAAATTCCCAATTGTGAATACTAAATCTAAAATGTCCTCCTTCCAGGTTGGCTCCTCAACTACTTGCTGTGGAGATAATCCCAGTTGGGAATTTAGAATATCTGTACTCCTGGCAGAACTAGCTATTTTGGTTTTCCAGTTTATATAAGGAAGATTGAAGTCTCCCATAATGATAACTTTCCCCTTCAATGTAATTTTAGCTATTTCCTCAACTAGTAGATCATCTAATTCTTTGACTTGGCTAGGTGGTCTAGATGACTCTAAATTGTTCTCGCTAACTTGTATCAAATTAGATTTTATGCTATCTTTCACATTTCTCATTACTCCCATTGAACCACGTCTCAGTAACAGCCACTACATCTATATTATCAGATGCCATTATAGCCTCAAGTTCATTGATCTTATTCCCTAAACTGCGAGCATTTGTAGACAAGAATCTGAGCTTGTCATTTCTTAACCTTTATGCTACTGGCATCTTCTGACATTGTTCCGGGGGGTAGTTGGACTGATTATCACTCTTTTGCCCCCCTTTCCTAGTTTAAATGCTCCTTAGCAAATACTTGGAACTGTTCACCGAGGACATTTGTTCCCTTGAGAGAAAGATGCAAACCATCTTTCTTGTACAGTTCTTTTCCATTCCAACAAGAGCTAACATGAGACACAAAGCCAAACCCTTGGTTCAGACACCTTTAACCAAGCCATACATTGAATTCTTTAATGCACATCTTCCTGTCATGCTTTATGTTATGCACAGGCAAAACTGCAGAGAATGAAACAGTTGATGCAATCTCCTGTATATCATTTCCAAGTGTGTGAAAAGCTTCTTTCACCTTTGAGACCTCATTGCAAGACAGATCATTTGTCCCAAAATGGACAATAACATCCACCTCCCTTTCCTGCTTTGCTTGCCTAACAATATTAAGGATCCGTCATCTATCCCTGCTAGCGGTAGCACCAGAGAGACATCTCGCAACACCATTCTCCTCAAACTTCACACCTCTTATGATGGAATTGGCCACCAACAGCTGCTTACTATCAGTCCTCACCTTCTCCTTTTTGTCTTTGGCTGCAGTCTTGCACACTTTAGGCATGGGACATGATTGTTCCTCACCCACTGTGCTTGAGCCATCCTCCATGTTGCTCTTGCACTCTAAAAGTGCTGCAAATGAATTATGGAGAGCCACAGACTGTGGGACATGTCTTCTGTCACGGATGATCCGCAAAAAATATTGAACTGTCCTCCCAATATTATCAATATTACTCTCCCTTATTGAGCAGTAGGTCTATTAAACAGTAATTATTTCCCTAGGCCCCACAACCTACAATTTGATTACTCAGAGCGTCTCCTTCCGTGTACCCAGAGAACAAAATAGCCCTTTTGTTCAAGTCAGTCAATAGATGCCCAGCAGATAACACAATTACAGCTGGCTTCCTCAGGTTGACAAAAGAACTTCCCTTTCTGAAGAGATATCACAGCTAGGTGTGAAGACTGCACCTGGGGGGAGCCATTTGGTGTTGCTGCCATAAGAGGTCTGTAAGCTAGCTTGCTGCAGACAGGCCGGCACCAAGGTTTCCAGATTGCAACATGAATCTGAGATATGATTTTTACCTTTTTAAGAGAGACCATGCATCTTACGGACGTAAAAATTACATCATCGTGTCACTCAGAATTCACTGGACGTTTACATAGGACAAACATAACTGTAAGATGTGCCCAGGTTAAGTTATGGCGTTACCCCATCATAGAACCAGTTATAATAGTAATATTTGGTATCCCTGAACTCCATATTTTGTGGGGAATGTGAATATGTGCTTGTTACTTGTGTACAGCGGAGACATCCCGCGATATGGCACATGCCATATTTCAGAACTGACATTCACCTCAGGAATACAGCCTGCCCAGCAGATGGACTCTCAATTCCCCGCCTTGATTCTGGGACCCTTTATAACAAAGGCCTAGACTCTTCTAAAGGAGTTCTCCACTTTTAACACCTGAAGAGGGCCTCAGCCAGAGAACCTGTGGGCTGTAGGCATATTACACTGGACAAAGGCTTCTTGGACTTTATCCCTGCAACGGACTATTTCATCAACGGACATCTTTTCTGCGGAAACTAAGTATTTTCTTTCTTTTCTCCCTTTTTGTTTATTGGACTATACTTTCCTTAATTATTGTGTTAATAATTACTGTGCATCGTGATAATTTGTATTGTATATAGATATATAATAAATGACCTCCAAGTCATTTCTCTAGCCATATGCCTGTTTTCAAACACTGCAAAAACTTACCCTAGCCTCTCCGAAGAGAAAGATACTCGGTTCTGTTATCTAGATAGTGGGTTCCTTGCTCCCATAAATTGCAAGGTGGTGGCAGTTAAACTACCCTGTGTGTGGTTCCGGTCTGGTCGCTCGCACGCTTACTGGCGGTCAATCGGCGGTCCACTCCCTGCGCTTTCAGCCTATCGACTGTATGGACTCAAGTTAGACTGTCGGTGTGCTGAAAGTGGCCGGGAGGCCTGTTTGCGGATTGACCACTAGGGGCGCTGTGACGGTTTTGTGACGTATTGTGGCCGCGGCGGTCGCAGTTCGTCACATCTTCTATCCACAACTCTCAGTCTACCAGAACCTGCAGTAACCCATCTTCCATTTCTAGGGGGCCTCTGTGGCAGTGGCATTGCAACGTTCTCAGCCAGAGTTTAAAGGTTAATTTAAAAATCTCATATTTCAAAATGGCAATTTCCTGCTGCATTATGGAGAGCTGTCTACAGATCAGACAGTATTCAAACCTCCGAAGAGTGGAACCTGAAATAAAAGCACAACAATTCCTGCACAGAACCAGGTCTGCCATTGTAAAGAGGGGAAAGATTTTAAACAAACAAATCTTACTTGTTTAGATTGTATCCACCTCCAGATTACCTCCGGAATATCTCCTGAATATCTCCAATGCACTTGGAAAATTCAGCAAGCTATACTACAGAAAACAGTCCTCTTATTTTGAAGACTGGAAAGGGTTATGCTGAATTTCAGACTGCACACTGTGAGAACGTGTATGTAGACAGAAATTAGAGTCACCAGCAGATGCAAAGCAGACTCCGGTTGGTAAGATCGTGCACGCACCTCATTACAGTGTTGGTGCCTAGAGACTGAGACCAGGCCTGTAGTTAGTTAAGGTTTCTGTTTATGTCAGGCCACAAGTGTTACTACTGTTCATTGCAAGGACTCTATAACTTAAAGTGACATTTCATATTGGAGAGCTGATAAAATTTTCACAAACTCAAGCCAGGCTGGCGTTTTTGCTCAGGAGGAATACTTAGGCACGTGCTACAAGACTAGTTATGGGAGGGGGAATACTGTAGAGCTTGGTAAGATTGTAAGCTGTTGTGCTGCACCGCAGGCTAGCCCATACCACACACTCATACAGTGGTTCTTGTTTTTTGGGTAATAAAAGGTAAGGTGTGGCAGTTTAGTAGGTAAATTACTGCACTTTCTTCCTGCATACATCAGAGGGCGCAGAGCTGTGCAGCACAAGGGTCTCAGCCTTCAGGCTGGGTGTATGTAAATGTATTTGTATGTTCCCAGCATTTGTGTTTGTGTTTATTGCCACATTTAACCACTTAAGGACCACAGGTTTATACCCCCCTAGTGACCAGGCCCTTTTTTACAAATCGGCACTCCACAACTTTAGCGGTTTATTGCTCGGTCATGCAACTTACCACCCAAATGAATTTTACCTCCTTTTCTTCTCACTAATAGAGCTTTCATTTGGTGGTATTTCATTGCCGCTGACATTTTTACTTTTTTTGTTATTAATCGAAATTTAACGATTTTTTTGCAAAAAAATGACATTTTTCACTTTCAGCTGTAAAATTTTGCAAAAAAAACGACATCCATATATACATTTTTCGCCAAATTTATTGTTCTACATGTCTTTGATAAAAAAAAAATGTTTGGGCAAAAAAAAAATGGTTTGGGTAAAAGTTATAGCATTTACAAACTATGGTACAAAAATGTGAATTTCCGCTTTTTGAAACAGCTCTGACTTTCTGAGCACCTGTCATGATTCCTGAGGTTCTACAATGCCCAAACAGTAGAAAACCCCCACAAATGACCCCATTTCGGAAAGTAGACACCCTAAGGTATTCGCTGATGGGCATAGTGAGTTCATAGAACTTTTTATTTTTTGTCACAAGTTAGCGGAAAATTATGATGATTTTATTTTTTTTATTTTTTCTTACAAAGTCTCATATTCCACTAACTTGCGACAAAAAATAAAAAATTCTAAAAACTTGCCATGCCCCTCACGGAATACCTTGGGGTGTCTTCTTTCCAAAATGGGGTCACTTGTGGCGTAGTTATACTGCCCTGGCAATTTAGGGGCCCAAATGTGTGAGAAGAACTTTGCAATCAAAATGTGTAAAAAATGACCGGTGAAATCCAAAAGGTGCACTTTGGAATATGTGCCCCTTTGCCCACCTTGGCAGCAAAAAAGTGTGACACATCTGGTATCGCCGTACTCAGGAGAAGTTGGGGAATGTGTTTTGGGGTGTCATTTTACATATACCCATGCTGGGTGAGAAAAATATCTTGGTCAAATGCCAACTTTGTATAAAAAAATGGGAAAAGTTGTCTTTTGCCAAGATATTTCTCTCACCCAGCATGGGTATATGTAAAATGACACCCCAAAACACATTCCCCAACTTCTCCTAAAGCAGGAAGGACTATTATGAGCTCCTTGAGGCAACACCGTCCAGGTGTATTGTTTTCCATCATGTGTAAAAGCAAAGAGAAATTGGGAGTCTTCATGTAATGGGACAGAAAAAAAAGCATTTGCTAGATCAATGACAGTAAAGATAGCAGCCACAGGAGGAATGCTAGCAAGCAAAGTGTGGGGATTTGGTACAATGGGGGTTTCAAAGAAAAATATCTTGGTCAAATGCCAACTTTGTATAAAAAAATGGGAAAAGTTGTCTTTTGCCAAGATATTTCTCTCACCCAGCATGGGTATATGTAAAATGACACCCCAAAACACATTCCCCAACTTCTCCTGAGTACGGCGATACCAGATGTGTCACACTTTTTTGCTGCCAAGGTGGGCAAAGGGGCACATATTCCAAAGTGCACCTTTCAGATTTTGCAGGCCATTTTTTACACATTTTGATTGCAAGGTACTTCTCACACATTTGGGCCCCTAAATTGCCAGGGCAGTATAACTACGCCACAAGTGACCCCATTTTGGAAAGAAGACACCCCAAGGTATTCCGTGAGGGGCATGGCGAGTTCCTAGAATTTTTTATTTTTTGTCACAAGTTAGCGGAAAATGATGATTTTTTTTTTTTTCTCTTTTTTACTGCCCTGGCAATTTAGGGGCCCAAATGTGTAAGAAGTACCTTGCAATCAAAATGTGTAAAAAATGGCCGGTGAAATCCGAAAGGTGCACTTTGGAATATGTGCCCCTTTGCCCACCTTGGCTGCAAAAAAGTGTGACACATCTGGTATCGCCGTACTCAGGAGAAGTTGGGGAATGTGTTTTGGGGTGTCATTTTACATATACCCATGCTGGGTGAGAGAAATATCTTGGCAAAAGACAACTTTTCCCATTTTTTTATACAAAGTTGGCATTTGACCAAGATATTATCTCACCCAGCATGGGTATATGTAAAATGACACCCCAAAACACATTGCCCAACTTCTCCTGAGTACGGCGATACCACATGTGTGACACTTTTTTGCAGCCTAGATGCGCAAAGGGGCCCAAATTCCTTTTAGGAGGGCATTTTTAGACATTTGGATCCCAGACTTCTTCTCACACTTTCGGGCCCCTAAAAAGCCAGGGCAGTATAAATACCCCACATGTGACCCCACTTTGGAAAGAAGACACCCCAAGGTATTCAATGAGGGGCATGGCGAGTTCCTAGAATTTTTTATTTTTTTGCATAAGTTAGCGGATATTGATTTTTTTTTTTGTTTTTTTCTCACAAAGTCTCACTTTCCGCTAACTTAGGACAAAAATTTCAATCTTTCATGGACTCAATACGCACCTCACGGAATACCTTGGGGTGTCTTCTTTCCGAAATGGGGTCACATGTGGGGTATTTATACTGCCCTGGCTTTTTAGGGGCCCTAAAGCGTGAGAAGAAGTCTGGAATATAAATGTCTAAAAATGTTTACGCATTTGGATTCCGTGAGGGGTATGGCGCGTCCATGTGAGATTTTATTTTTTGACACAAGTTAGTGGAATATGAGACTTTGTAAGAAAAAACAAAAACAAAAACAAACAAAAAATTTCCGCTAACTTGTGCCAAAAAAAATGTCTGAATGGAGCCTTACCAGGGGGGGGGGGGGTGATCAATGACAGGGGGGTGATCAATGACAGGGGGGTGATCACCCATATAGACTCCCTGATCACCCCCCTGTCATTGATCACCCCCCCCGTAAGGCTCCATTCAGACATCCGCATGATTTTTTACGGATCCATGGATACATGTATCGGATCCACAGAACGCATGCGGACGTCTGAATGGAGCCTTACAGGGGGGTTATCAATGACAGGGGGTGATCAGGGTAATCAGGGTGATCACCCCCCTGTCACTGATCACCCCCCCTGTAAGGCTCCATTCAGACATCCGCATGATTTTTTACGGATCCATGGATACATGTATCGGATCCACAGAACGCATGCGGACGTCTGAATGGAGCCTTACAGGGGGGTTATCAATGACAGGGGGTGATCAGGGTATTCAGGGTGATCACCCCCCTGTCACTGATCACCCCCCCTGTAAGGCTCCATTCAGACATCCGCATGATTTTTTACGGATACATGGATACATGGATCGGATCCACAAAACGCATGCGGACGTCTGAATGGAGCCTTACAGGGGGGTTATCAATGACAGGGGTGATCAGGGTAATCAGGGTGATCACCCCCCTGTCACTGATCACCCCCCCTGTAAGGCTCCATTCAGACATCCGCATGATTTTTTACGGATCCATGGATCGGATCCACAAAACGCATGCGGACGTCTGAATGGAGCCTTACAGGGGGGTTATCAATGACAGGGGGTGATCAGGGTAATCACCCCCCTGTCACTGATCACCCCCCCTGTAAGGCTCCATTCAGACATCCGCATGATTTTTTACGGATCCATGGATACATGGATCGGATCCACAAAACGCATGCGGACGTCTGAATGGAGCCTTACAGGGGGGTTATCAATGACAGGGGTAATCAGGGTGATCACCCCCCTGTCACTGATCACCCCCCCTGTAAGGCTCCATTCAGACATCCGCATGATTTTTTACGGATCCATGGATACATGGATCGGATCCACAAAACGCATGCGGACGTCTGAATGGAGCCTTACAGGGGGGTTATCAATGACAGGGGGTGATCAGGGTAATCAGGGTGATCACCCCCCTGTCACTGATCACCCCCCCTGTAAGGCTCCATTCAGACATCCGCATGATTTTTTACGGATCCATGGATACATGGATCGGATCCACAAAACGCATGCTGACGTCTGAATGGAGCCTTACAGGGGGGTTATCAATGACAGGGGGGTGATCAGGGAGTGTATATGGGTGATCACCCGCCTGTCATTGATCACCCCCTGTAAGGCTCCATTCAGACGTCCGCATGTATTTTGCGGATCCGATCCATGTATCCATGGATCCGTAAAAATCATGCGGACGTCTGAATGGAGCCTTACAGGGGGGTGATCAATGACAGGGGGTGATCAGGGAGTGTATATGGGTGATCACCCGCCTGTCATTGATCACCCCCCTGTAAGGCTCCATTCAGACGTCCGTATGATTTTTTACGGATCCATGGATACATGGATCGGATCCACAAAACGCATGCGGACGTCTGAATGGAGCCTTACAGGGGGGTTATCAATGACAGGGGGTGATCAGGGTGATCACCCCCCTGTCACTGATCACCCCCCCTGTAAGGCTCCATTCAGACATCCGCATGATTTTTTACGGATCCATGGATACATGGATCGGATCCACAAAACGCATGCGGACGTCTGAATGGAGCCTTACAGGGGGGTTATCAATGACAGGGGTGATCAGGGTAATCAGGGTGATCACCCCCCTGTCACTGATCACCCCCCCTGTAAGGCTCCATTCAGACATCCGCATGATTTTTTACGGATCCATGGATACATGGATCGGATCCACAAAACGAATGCTGACGTCTGAATGGAGCCTTACAGGGGGGTTATCAATGACAGGGGGGTGATCAGGGAGTGTATATGGGTGATCACCCGCCTGTCATTGATCACCCCCCTGCAAGGCTCCATTCAGACGTCCGTATGCTTTTTGCGGATCCGATCCATGTATCCGTGGATCCGTAAAAATCATACGGACGTCTGAACGGAGCCTGACAGGGGGGTGATCAATGACAGGGCGGTGATCAATGACAGGGGGGTGATCAGGGAGTTTATATGGGGTGATCATGGGTGATCAGGGGTTTATAAGGGGTTAATAAGTGACGGGGGGGTGTAGTGTAGTGTGGTGTTTGGTGCGACTGTACTGACCTACCTGAGTCCTCTGGTGGTCGATCCTAACAAAAGGGACCACCAGAGGACCAGGTAGCAGGTATATTAGACGCTGTTATCAAAACAGCGTCTAATATACCTGTTAGGGGTTAAAAAATTCGGATCTCCAGCCTGCCAGCGAGCGATCGCCGCTGGCAGGCTAGAGATCCACTCGCTTACCTTCCGATCCTGTGAGCGCGCGCGCCTGTGTGCGCGCGTTCACAGGAAATCTCGGCTCACGCGAGATGACGCCAATCGGCGTTAGCGTAGCCTGGGAGCGCCGCGGAGATGACGCCTTTCGGCGTTAGCTTAGCGGTAAGTGGTTAAAGAATGATCTGCATTTATGAATGTGTTTTTTTTTTATTTTTATTTTTTTAGTACACTCCCTGGAGTGGTTGTTGTGGTAGAACTCAGCCCAAGTGAGCAGGGATGCCCAGTCATCTTGTTTTGTGGGGACAAAGAGACACAGCACGTTCTCTAGGATCTGGGTGACTCTCTCCACTTGCTCATTGGATTAAAGATGGTAAGCAGAGGACAAGTCCAGGTTAACCTCTAATAATCTACAAAGGGATCTCCAGAACTTCAATGTAAATTGTACTGTCCAAAACAATATGTAGAGGAAGATCTTGTAGATGATAGATGTGGTTACTAAACAAAAGGGCCAATTGTACAGCAGAAGGCAGGCAAAGCAAGGAGATGAAATGTGCCATTTTTGAGAACCAACCCAAAGGACCTTGCATCCAGAGGAGGGTGGAAGATTGGTTATAAAGTCCATCCTGATGTGTTGCCATGGCGCAAGGCCATGACAAAATGTTTTGGTGTCCTAAGCAGAGCAGGCAAATTGCAATGCTCTCCCCCACCCCAAAGCAATTTCAAGTGACTACTGTAATGCCTGTAGGTAGGGACAGACATAGAGAGTGAGCCGAGACCTAGAACCCAGCCTACTTTCCCTAACTACTTGCAGTACAAGTCCTAGGTAGCAAGACCGCAGCTGGTCAACAATTCCTATGCTACTAAGGTGCAGAGACAGACAAACGCCAAGAGACAAAACAACACAAAAACAGGGTCACATGCAAATGAGTCAGAACCAGACAGGCTTTGCAGAACTAAATGTGAGACAGAGAGTGGTCAGAAGACAACCTGAGATCATAACCATATGGACAATGTAGTACCAAACAAGCAACAGAGAGTAGAAAGAAGAGGAACAAACAATCCAATAAGCACAGGAATCAAACAATGCTAGGGAGTCATAGACTATTACTGGCACTGGTGTATTTCTAGGAAGGGGTTTAAATAGAGCACCGAGTTCCAGGATCAGAACCTGATAGATCATGGCTCGGCGCTGCATTAGTTGGAAACACTAGCAAATATGAAGAGAGAGCAGCTGAGCAATCGGCCCACTGCTAATGTCTTCCAGCACATGCCCACTGTGGGGAGAAACAGAGCTTTGCATCCTGTTGCTAAGGATGCTGTGGTTGTCACCAGGCAACGTGGCTTAGCAGCGAGTCTCTCCCGGCATAGCTGAGCCGAAGCCGGAGATCACGCGACTGAAGCCCAGACAGGTGAGTTTGTGACAACTTGATTTAAACACATTTTAAAAGAATAATATATTATAGTAGGATGCACAAAGTGGTTGATACACCAAAAAGGGTGCTCTCAGTCCCGCAGCATCACCCCGCTTCTTAAATAGGAGTAAGAAATATAAAAGAGAAGACTGGGCACTCCTAAGATACTTGGTTACTAGTATTTATTATAGTAATTCAAGTGAAGGATATAATACAATAAAATACAATACAATGATACACATTAAAATTTCTACCGTTATACTATCAGCAGCAATCAAGACAGAATCTCAGCATATTGTGGTTAATGTTTGGCGGAGAACAGTCACTCATGGACGGTGGTATGGGACATCTGTGACTCACCGCCTACACCTTAGACACAATAGTCGTACAGATAAAGTGGGTCCGTAGTGTTTGAAAATGAGTAGAGTTGAGCGAACACCTGGATGTTCGGGTTCGAGAAGTTCGGCCGAACATCCCGGAAATGTTCGGGTTCGGGATCCGAACCCGATCCGAACTTCGTCCCGAACCCGAACCCCATTGAAGTCAATGGGGACCCGAACTTTTCGGCACTAAAAAGGCTGTAAAACAGCCCAGGAAAGAGCTAGAGGGCTGCAAAAGGCAGCAACATGTAGGTAAATCCCCTGCAAACAAATGTGGATAGGGAAATGAATTAAAATAAAAATTAAATAAATAAAAATTAACCAAAATCAATTGGAGAGAGGTTCCATAGCAGAGAATCTGGCTTCCCGTCACCCACCACTGGAACAGTCCATTCTCAGATATTTAGGCCCCGGCACCCAGGCAGAGGAGAGAGGTCCCGTAACAGAGAATCTGTCTTCATGTCAGCAGAGAATTAGTCTGCATGTCATAGCAGAGAATGAGGCTTCACGTCAGCCACCACTGCAACAGTCCATTGGCATATATTTAGGCCCAGCACACACACAGGCAGAGGAGAGAGGTCCCGTAACAGAGAATCTGGCTTCATGTCAGCAGAGAATCAGTCTGCATGTCATAGCAGAGAATCAGGCTTCACGTCAGCCACCACTGCAACAGTCCATTGTCATAAATTTAGGCCCAGCACCCAGGCAGAGGAGAGAGGTCCCGTAACAGAGAATCTGGCTTCATGTCAGCAGAGAAACAGTCTTCATATCATAGCAGAGAATCAGGCTTCACGTCACCCACCACTGTAAGAGTCAATTTTCATAAATTTAGGCCCAGAACCCAGGCAGAGGAGAAAGGTCCCGTAACAGACAATCTGGCTTCATGTCAGCAGAGAAACAGTCTTCATATCATAGCAGAGAATCAGGCTTCACGTCACCCACCACTGTAAGAGTCAATTTTCATAAATTTAGGCCCAGAACCCAGGCAGAGGAGAAAGGTCCCGTAACAGACAATCTGGCTTCATGTCAGCAGAGAATCAGTCTTCATATCATAGCAGAGAATCAGGCTTCACGTCACCCACCACTGTAAGAGTCAATTTTCATAAATCTAGGCCCAGAACCCAGGCAGAGGAGAAAGGTCCCGTAACAGACAATCTGGCTTCATGTCAGCAGAGAATCAGTCTTCATATCATAGCAGAGAATCAGGCTTCACGTCACCCACCACTGTAAGAGTCAATTTTCATAAATTTAGGCCCAGAACCCAGGCAGAGGAGAAAGGTCCCGTAACAGACAATCTGGCTTCATGTCAGCAGAGAATCAGTCTTCATATCATAGCAGAGAATCAGGCTTCACGTCACCCACCACTGTAAGAGTCAATTTTCATAAATTTAGGCCCAGAACCCAGGCAGAGGAGAAAGGTCCCGTAACAGACAATCTGGCTTCATGTCAGCAGAGAATCAGTCTTCATATCATAGCAGAGAATCAGGCTTCACGTCACCCACCACTGTAAGAGTCAATTTTCATAAATTTAGGCCCAGAACCCAGGCAGAGGAGAAAGGTCCCGTAACAGACAATCTGGCTTCATGTCAGCAGAGAATCAGTCTTCATATCATAGCAGAGAATCAGGCTTCACGTCACCCACCACTGTAAGAGTCAATTTTCATAAATTTAGGCCCAGAACCCAGGTAGAGGAGAAAGGTCCCGTAACAGACAATCTGGCTTCATGACAGCAGAGAATCAGTCTGCATGTCATAGCAGAGAATCAGGCTTCACGTCAGCCACCACTGCAACAGTCCATTGTCATAAATTTAGGCCCAGCACCCAGGCAGAGGAGAGAGGTCCCGTAACAGACAATCTGGCTTCATGTCAGCAGAGAATTAGTCTGCATGTCATAGCAGAGAATCAGGCTTCATGTCAGCCACCACTGCAACAGTCCATTGGCATATATTTAGGCCTAGCACACAGGCAGAGGAGAGGTTCATTCAACTTTGGGTAGCATCGCAATATAATGGTAAAATGAAAATAAAAATAGGATTGAATGAGGAAGTGCCCTGGAGTCCAATAATATATGGTTATGGGGAGGTAGTTAATGTCTAATCTGGACAAGGGACGGACAGGTCCTGTGGGATCCATGCCTGGTTCATTTTTATGAACGTCAGCTTGTCCACATTGGCTGTAGACAGGCGGCTGCGTTTGTCTGTAATGACGCCCCCTGCCGTGCTGAATACACGTTCAGACAAAACGCTGGCTGCCGGGCAGGCCAGCACCTCCAAGGCATAAAAGGCTAGCTCTGGCCACGTGGACAATTTAGAGACCCAGAAGTTGAATGGGGCCGAACCATCAGTCAGTACGTGGAGGGGTGTGCACACGTACTGTTCCACCATGTTAGTGAAATGTTGCCTCCTGCTAACACGTTGCGTATCAGGTGGTGGTGCAGTTAGCTGTGGCGTGTTGACAAAAGTTTTCCACATCTCTGCCATGCTAACCCTGCCCTCAGAGGAGCTGGCCGTGACACAGCTGCCTTGGCGACCTCTTGCTCCTCCTCTGCCTTGGCCTTGGGCTTCCACTTGTTCCCCTGTGACATTTGGGAATGCTCTCAGTAGCGCGTCTACCAACGTGCGCTTGTACTCGCGCATCTTCCTATCACGCTCCAGTGCAGGAAGTAAGGTGGGCACATTGTCTTTGTAGCGTGGATCCAGCAGGGTGGCAACCCAGTAGTCCGCACAGGTTAAAATGTGGGCAACTCTGCTGTCGTTGCGCAGGCACTGCAGCATGTAGTCGCTCATGTGTGCCAGGCTGCCCAGGGGTAAGGACAAGCTGTCCTCTGTGGGAGGCGTATCGTCATCGTCCTGCCTTTCCCCCCAGCCACGCACCAGTGATGGACCCGAGCTGCGTTGGGTGCCACCCCGCTGTGACCATGCTTCATCCTCATCCTCCTCCACCTCCTCCTCATCCTCGTCCTCCTCGTCCTCCAGTAGTGGGCCCTGGCTGGCCACATTTGTACCTGGCCTCTGCTGTTGCAAAAAACCTCCCTCTGAGTCACTTCGAAGAGACTGGCCTGAAAGTGCTAAAAATGACCCCTCTTCCTCATCCTCCTCCTCCTCCTCCTGGGCCACCTCCTGTTCCATCATCGCCCTAAGTGTTTTCTCAAGGAGACATAGAAGTGGTATTGTAACGCTGATAACGGTGTCATCGCCACTGGCCATGTTGGTGGAGTACTCGAAACAGCGCAACAGGGCACACAGGTCTCGCATGGAGGCCCAGTCATTGGTGGTGAAGTGGTGCTGTTCTGTAGTGCGACTGACCCGTGCGTGCTGCAGCTGAAACTCCACTATGGCCTGCTGCTGCTCGCACAGTCTGTCCAGCATGTGCAAGGTGGAGTTCCACCTGGTGGGCACGTCGCATATGAGGCGGTGAGCGGGAAGGCCGAAGTTACGCTGTAGCGCAGACAGGCGAGCAGCGGCAGGATGTGAACGCCGGAAGCGCGAACAGACGGCCCGCACTTTATGCAGCAGCTCTGACATGTCGGGGTAGTTGTGAATGAACTTCTGCACCACCAAATTCAGCACATGCGCCAAGCAAGGGATGTGCGTCAAATTGGCTAGTCCCAGAGCTGCAACGAGATTTCGCCCATTATCACACACCACCAGGCCGGGCTTGAGGCTCACCGGCAGCAACCACTCGTCGGTCTGTTGTTCAATACCCCGCCACAACTCCTGTGCGGTGTGGGGCCTGTCCCCCAAACATATGAGTTTCAGAATGGCCTGCTGACGTTTACCCCGGGCTGTGCTGAAGTTGGTGGTGAAGGTGTGTGGCTGACTGGATGAGCAGGTGGAAGAAGAGGAGGAGGAAGCCGAGAAGGAGGAGGTGGCAACAGGAGGCAAAGAATGTTGCCCTGCGATCCTTGGCGGCGGCAGGACGTGCGCCAAACAGCTCTCCGCCTGGGGCCCAGCTGCCACTACATTTACCCAGTGTGCAGTTAGGGAGATATAGCGTCCCTGGCCGTGCTTACTGGTCCACGTATCTGTGGTTAGGTGGACCTTGCTACAGATGGCGTTGCGCAGTGCACACTTGATTTTATCGGATACTTGGTTGTGCAGGGAAGGCACGGCTCTCTTGGAGAAGTAGTGCCGGCTGGGAACAACATACTGTGGGACAGCAAGCGACATGAGCTGTTTGAAGCTGTCTGTGTCCACCAGCCTAAATGACAGCATTTCATAGGCCAGTAGTTTAGAAATGCTGGCATTCAGGGCCAGGGATCGAGGGTGGCTAGGTGGGAATTTACGCTTTCTATCAAATGTTTGTGAGATGGAGAGCTGAACGCTGGCGTGTGACATGGTTGAGACGCTTGGTGACGGAGGTGGTGGTGGTGGTGTTGGTGGTACATCCCCTGTTTGCTGGGCGGCAGGTGCCAACGTTCCTCCAGAGGCGGAGGAAGAGGCCGAGGCGGCAGCAGCAGAATAGGCCGAGGCGGCAGCAGCAGAAGAGGTAGCAGGGGGAGCCTGAGTGACTTCCTTGGTTTTAAGGTGTTTACTCCACTGCAGTTCATGCTTTGCATGCAGGTGCCTGGTCATGCAGGTTGTGCTCAGGTTCAGAACGTTAATGCCTCGCTTCAGGCTCTGATGGCACAGCGTGCAAACCACTCGGGTCTTGTCGTCAGCACATTGTTTGAAGAAGTGCCATGCCAGGGAACTCCTTGAAGCTGCCTTTGGGGTGCTCGGTCCCAGATGGCGGCGGTCAGTAGCAGGCGGAGTCTCTTGGCGGCGGGTGTTCTGCTTTTGCCCACTGCTCCCTCTTTTGCTACGCTGTTGGCTCGGTCTCACCACTGCCTCTTCCTCCGAACTGTGAAAGTCAGTGGCACGACCTTCATTCCATGTGGGGTCTAGGACCTCATCGTCCCCTGCATCGTCTTCCACCCAGTCTTGATCCCTGACCTCCTGTTCAGTCTGCACACTGCAGAAAGACGCAGCAGTTGGCACCTGTGTTTCGTCATCATCAGAGACATGCTGAGGTGGTATTCCCATGTCCTCATCATCAGGAAACATAAGTGGTTGTGCGTCAGTGCATTCTATGTCTTTCACCGCTGGGGAAGGGCTAGGTGGATGCCCTTGGGAAACCCTGCCAGCGGAGTCTTCAAACAGCATAAGAGACTGCTGCATAACTTGAGGCTGAGACAGTTTCCCTGGTATGCATGGGGGTGATGTGACAGACTGATGGGGTTGGTTTTCAGGCGCCATCTGTGCGCTTTCTGCAGAAGACTGGGTGGGAGATAATGTGAACGTGCTGGATCCACTGTCGGCCACCCAATTGACTAATGCCTGTACCTGCTCAGGCCTTACCATCCTTAGAACGGCATTGGGCCCCACCATATATCGCTGTAAATTCTGGCGGCTACTGGGACCTGAGGTAGTTGGTACACTAGGACGTGTGGATGTGGCAGAACGGCCACGTCCTCTCCCAGCACCAGAGGGTCCACTAACACCACCACGACCATGTCCACGTCCGCGTCCCTTACTAGATGTTTTTCTCATTGTTATGGTTCACCACAACAACAAATATATTATTTGGCCCAATGTATTGTATTCAAATTCAGCGGGATATAAATTTGAGGCCTAGTATTTAGGCGCTGGGTGACCGGTATGGATTTAGTGACAGAATTAGACTTGGAAATGCACAGAAGCGTGTGTGTGAAGTTATTCTGAATGACCCAATGTGCACCTTGAATATTATATACCCTTTTTGGGATAGATTTCAAATAGCTCTGATATAGCAGGAACCACTAAATTATGAAATTGCTAAATTGGGAATTGTACTTCAACCCAGAACAAAAAATGTGCTTTGACGGGCACTAAATAACTTTCCCAGCTACAACAGGACAGCGGTAACGAGAGATTTAGAGGGATTTAAATTTGAGGCCTAGTATTTAGGCGCTGGGTCACCGGTATGGATTTAGTGACAGAATTAGACTTGGAAATGCACAGAAGCGTGTGTGTGAAGTTATTCTGAATGACCCTATGTGCACCTTCAATATTATATACCCTTTTAGGGATAGATTTCAAATAGCTCTGATATAGCAGAAACCACTAAATTATGAAATTGCTAAATTGGGAATTGTACTTCAACCCAGAACAAAAAATGTGCTTTGACGGGCACTAAATAACTTTCCCAGCTACAACAGGACAGCGGTAACGAGAGATTTAGAGGGATTTAAATTTGAGGCCTAGTATTTAGGCGCTGGGTCACCGGTATGGATTTAGTGACAGAATTAGACTTGGAAATGCACAGAAGCGTGTGTGTGAAGTTATTCTGAATGACCCTATGTGCACCTTCAATATTATATACCCTTTTAGGGATAGATTTCAAATAGCTCTGATATAGCAGAAACCACTAAATTATGAAATTGCTAAATTGGGAATTGTACTTCAACCCAGAACAAAAAATGTGCTTTGACGGACACTAAATATCTTGCCCAGCAACAACAGTACAGCGGTGGGTAACGAGAGATTTAGAGGGATTTAAATTTGAGGCCTAGTATTTAGGCGCTGGGTCACCGGTATGGATTTAGTGACAGAATTAGACTTGGAAATGCACAGAAGCGTGTGTGTGAAGTTATTCTGAATGACCCAATGTGCACCTTCAATATTATATACCCTTTTAGGGATAGATTTCAAATAGCTCTGATATAGCAGAAACCACTAAATTATGAAATTGCTAAATTGGGAATTGTACTTCAACCCAGAACAAAAAATGTGCTTTGACGGACACTAAATATCTTGCCCAGCAACAACAGTACAGCGGTAACGAGAGATTTAGAGGGATTTAAATTTGAGGCCTAGTATTTAGGCGCTGGGTGACAGGTATGGGTTTAGTGACAGAATTAGACTTGGAAATGCACAGAAGCGTGTGTGTGAAGTTATTCTGAATGACCCAATGTGCACCTTCAATATTATATACCCTTTTAGGGATAGATTTCAAATAGCTCTGATATAGCAGAAACCACTAAATTATGAAATTGCTAAATTGGGAATTGTACTTCAACCCAGAACAAAAAATGTGCTTTGACGGACACTAAATATCTTGCCCAGCAACAACAGTACAGCGGTGGGTAACGAGAGATTTAGAGGGATTTAAATTTGAGGCCTAGTATTTAGGCGCTGGGTCACCGGTATGGATTTAGTGACAGAATTAGACTTGGAAATGCACAGAAGCGTGTGTGTGAAGTTATTCTGAATGACCCAATGTGCACCTTCAATATTATATACCCTTTTAGGGATAGATTTCAAATAGCTCTGATATAGCAGAAACCACTAAATTATGAAATTGCTAAATTGGGAATTGTACTTCAACCCAGAACAAAAAATGTGCTTTGACGGACACTAAATATCTTGCCCAGCAACAACAGTACAGCGGTGGGTAACGAGAGATTTAGAGGGATTTAAATTTGAGGCCTAGTATTTAGGCGCTGGGTCACCGGTATGGATTTAGTGACAGAATTAGACTTGGAAATGCACAGAAGCGTGTGTGTGAAGTTATTCTGAATGACCCAATGTGCACCTTCAATATTATATACCCTTTTAGGGATAGATTTCAAATAGCTCTGATATAGCAGAAACCACTAAATTATGAAATTGCTAAATTGGGAATTGTACTTCAACCCAGAACAAAAAATGTGCTTTGACGGACACTAAATATCTTGCCCAGCAACAACAGTACAGCGGTAACGAGAGATTTAGAGGGATTTAAATTTGAGGCCTAGTATTTAGGCGCTGGGTGACAGGTATGGGTTTAGTGACAGAATTAGACTTGGAAATGCACAGAAGCGTGTGTGTGAAGTTATTCTGAATGACCCAATGTGCACCTTCAATATTATATACCCTTTTAGGGATAGATTTCAAATAGCTCTGATATAGCAGAAACCACTAAATTATGAAATTGCTAAATTGGGAATTGTACTTCAACCCAGAACAAAAAATGTGCTTTGACGGACACTAAATATCTTGCCCAGCAACAACAGTACAGCGGTAACGAGAGATTTAGAGGGATTTAAATTTGAGGCCTAGTATTTAGGCGCTGGGTGACAGGTATGGGTTTAGTGACAGAATTAGACTTGAAAATACACAGTAGCGGGTGTGTGTGAAGTTATTCTGAATGACCCAATGTGCACCTTCAATATTATATACCCTTTTTGGGATAGATTTCAAATAGCTCTGATATAGCAGGAACCACTAAATTATGAAATTGCTAAATTGGGAATTGTACTTCAACCCAGAACAAAAAATGTGCTTTGACGGACACTAAATATCTTGCCCAGCAACAACAGTACAGCGGTAACGAGAGATTTAGCGGGATATAAATTTGAGGCCTAGTATTTAGGCGCTGGGTCACCGGTATGGATTTAGTGACAGAATTAGACTTGGAAATGCACAGAAGCGTGTGTGTGAAGTTATTCTGAATGACCCTATGTGCACCTTCAATATTATATACCCTTTTAGGGATAGATTTCAAATAGCTCTGATATAGCAGAAACCACTAAATTATGAAATTGCTAAATTGGGAATTGTACTTCAACCCAGAACAAAAAATGTGCTTTGACGGACACTAAATATCTTGCCCAGCAACAACAGTACAGCGGTGGGTAACGAGAGATTTAGAGGGATTTAAATTTGAGGCCTAGTATTTAGGCGCTGGGTCACCGGTATGGATTTAGTGACAGAATTAGACTTGGAAATGCACAGAAGCGTGTGTGTGAAGTTATTCTGAATGACCCTATGTGCACCTTCAATATTATATACCCTTTTAGGGATAGATTTCAAATAGCTCTGATATAGCAGAAACCACTAAATTATGAAATTGCTAAATTGGGAATTGTACTTCAACCCAGAACAAAAAATGTGCTTTGACGGACACTAAATATCTTGCCCAGCAACAACAGTACAGCGGTGGGTAACGAGAGATTTAGAGGGATTTAAATTTGAGGCCTAGTATTTAGGCGCTGGGTCACCGGTATGGATTTAGTGACAGAATTAGACTTGGAAATGCACAGAAGCGTGTGTGTGAAGTTATTCTGAATGACCCAATGTGCACCTTCAATATTATATACCCTTTTAGGGATAGATTTCAAATAGCTCTGATATAGCAGAAACCACTAAATTATGAAATTGCTAAATTGGGAATTGTACTTCAACCCAGAACAAAAAATGTGCTTTGACGGACACTAAATATCTTGCCCAGCAACAACAGTACAGCGGTAACGAGAGATTTAGAGGGATTTAAATTTGAGGCCTAGTATTTAGGCGCTGGGTGACAGGTATGGGTTTAGTGACAGAATTAGACTTGGAAATACACAGTAGCGGGTGTGTGTGAAGTTATTCTGAATGACCCAATGTGCACCTTCAATATTATATACCCTTTTAGGGATAGATTCCAAATAGCTCTGATATAGCAGGAACCACTAAATTATGAAATTGCTAAATTGGGAATTGTACTTCAACCCAGAACAAAAAATGTGCTTTGACGGACACTAAATATCTTGCCCAGCAACAACAGTACAGCGGTAACGAGAGATTTAGAGGGATTTAAATTTGAGGCCTAGTATTTAGGCGCTGGGTGACAGGTATGGGTTTAGTGACAGAATTAGACTTGGAAATACACAGTAGCGGGTGTGTGTGAAGTTATTCTGAATGACCCAATGTGCACCTTCAATATTATATACCCTTTTTGGGATAGATTTCAAATAGCTCTGATATAGCAGGAACCACTAAATTATGAAATTGCTAAATTGGGAATTGTATTTCAACCCAGAACAAGAAATGTGCTTGAACGGACACTAAATAACTCGCCCAGCTACAGCACTAGGGACAGATTTAGCTGGATATAAATTTGAGGCCTAGTATTTAGGCGCTGGGTGACCGGTATGGATTTAGTGACAGAATTAGACTGGGATATGGCCAAAAAATAAACAGACTATTGCTGGTTAAATGCACTTGGTGTGACAGCTTCACCCTGATGTAGGCTTTAGCCAAAAAACAACCACACCATTGAGGGTTAAATGCACTTGGTGACAGGCGCAGCTTGCCCCTGATTTTGTATATGGCCAAAAAATGAACAGACTATTGCTGGTTAAATGCACTTGGTGTGACAGCTTCACCCTGATGTAGGCTTTAGCCAAAAAACAACCACACCATTGAGGGTTAAATGCACTTGGTGACAGGCGCAGCTTGCCCCTGATTTTGTATATGGCCAAAAAATGAACAGACTATTGCTGGTTAAATGCACTTGGTGTCACAGCTTCACCCTGATGTAGGCTTTAGCCAAAAAACAACCACACCATTGAGGGTTAAATGCACTTGGTGACAGGCGCAGCTTGCCCCTGATTTTGTATATGGCCAAAAAATGAACAGACTATTGCTGGTTAAATGCACTTGGTGTGACAGCTTCACCCTGATGTAGGCTTTAGCCAAAAAACAACCACACCATTGAGGGTTAAATGCACTTGGTCGCAGCTTGTGCTGGCGCACCACAAGACACAAAATGGCCGCCGATCACCCCAGAAAAATGAGACTGACAAACGGTCTGTGCAGCCTAAAAACAGTGAGCAATTGAGGATCAGCAGCTCAATGATCCACAGCTGCAGATCGATCAGTTAATCAAGTCCTTTGGAGGAGTTAATCTGCCTAATCTCGCCCTACTGTCGCAGCCGCAACCTCTCCCTACGCTAATCAGAGCAGAGTGACGGGCGGCGCTATGTGACTCCAGCTTAAATAGAGGCTGGGTCACATGGTGCTCTGGCCAATCACAGCCATGCCAATAGTAGGCATGGCTGTGATGGCCTCTTGGGGCAAGTAGTATGACGCTTGTTGATTGGCTGCTTTGCAGCCTTTCAAAAAGCGCCAAGAAAGCGTCACAAAAGCGCCAAGAAAGCGACGAACACCGAACCCGAACCCGGACTTTTACGAAAATGTCCGGGTTCGGGTCCGTGTCACGGACACCCCAAAATTCGGTACGAACCCGAACTATACAGTTCGAGTTCGCTCATCCCTAAAAATGAGTATTGCGTCAGCAACAGTTAAACATAATATAACAATTGAAATAACACAGTATTGTCAATGATCAGCTGATGAATGATAGATAAAAGTTCGCTGACCCTCATAGGTCAAGAATCTATGGTGTCAGGATTCAAGCTAATCTGATACTTGTTCCCGATTAAAGTAGCGTTATACCGCTATAGATGGGAAGGTGAAATAGTCATAGGCAATGTCCTGCTCCGTAACTGGCCCAGCGGCATCCCGCTTTAGGTCAGAAAAAGATCCAGCAATAAGTCGACTTTAAATTAAGGAACACTCTTAGATCCAACATCGGTAAGAGTGTTCCTTAATTTAAAGTCGATCTATTGCTGGATCTATTTTTGACCTAAAGCGGGATGCCGCTGGGCCAGTTATGGAGCAGGACATTGCCTATGACTATTTCACCTTCCCATCTATAGCGGTATAACGCTACTTTAATCGGGAACAAGTATCAGATTAGCTTGAACTTTGTTGCATCCTGACACCATAGATTCTTGACCTATCAGGGTCAGCGAACTTTTATCTATCATTCATCAGCTGATCATTGACAATACTGTGTTATTTCAATTGTTATATTATGTTTAACTGTTGCTGACGCAATACTCATTTTTAACACTACGGACCCACTTTATCTGTACGATTATTGTGTCTAAGGTGTAGGCGGTGAGTCACAGATGTCCCATACCACCGTCCATGAGTGACTGTTCTCCGCCAAACATTAACCACAATATGCTGAGATTCTGTCTTGATTGCTGCTGATAGTATAACGGTAGAAATTTTAATGTTTATCATTGTATTGTATTTTATTTTTATATCCTTCACTTTAATAACTATAATAAATACTATTAACCAAGTATCTTAGGAGTGCCCAGTCTTCTCTTTTACATTTTAAAAGAAACAGTCACCAGGTACCTGTATATCAATGGAAATCCTGTTACTCACAGGTGATTTGCCCATAGATTTGAGTGGTTCACTTTTCTTCTTCATTTGGTTCAGTCCACCATGTGTGGACATCTTTGGCCAGGGGTCTACTACCTCCTGTGTCTTATGAGAAGACACCAGTATTAATAAATTACACACTGTAGTTCATAATACAGACTCCCAAATCAGACCTCAAAATTAGTAAAATCCTCCTAACAGACCCAAAAATGTATAGATCCTAGATTAGACCCAAATTCATACAAACCTCAGATTAGACCTCAAATTTATACAGACCCCAAATTCATAGACCCCCATAATTCAGACCCCAAATTCATAGACCCCCATAATTCAGACCCCAATTCGTCTCCCTATGATTCCCACTCTACCAGAACTCAGATCAGACCGCAAATTTATGTGGCCCCCTATAATCCCTACCCCACCTCTCTATCCCTTAAATACAGACCTCAGATCTGATCCCAAATTCATGTGGGTGTCTATAACCTGCGCTCCACCTCTCTATCCCCTAAATGCAGACCTCAGATCAGAGAAAAAATAAAAATAAAACTCATATTTTCCTGTTTCCAGCAAGACAATGAACCTAAGCACACTGTATGACAGCACAGAAGTGGCTTAAGGACAGCCCTGTCAGTGTCCTTAAGTAGCCCAGTCAGAGCCCTGACTTGAACCCAATGGAACATCTCTGGAGAGACTTGAAAATGGCTGTCCCCTGACGATCTCCATCTAATCTGACAGATATGACAAGAGGATCTGCAGAGAAGAATGGCAGAAAATCCCCAAATCCAGGTGTGCATACCTTGTGGCATCATGCCCAAAAAGACTGAAGGCTGTAATCACTGCCAAAGGTGCTTCAACACTGAGTAAAGGATCTGAATACTTATGCAAACACAATATTTTAGTTTTTCCTTTTTAATAAATTAGCAAAACTTTTGATCATTCTGTTTTCACTTTGTCATTGTGGGGTACGGAGTGCAGAATAATAGGGAAAAACGTTATTTTTTTTTATTTTATTTCAGCAGAAGACCTCAACATAACAAAATGTGAAAAAAGTGAAAGAGTCTGAAGACTTTCCAAACATAGAAGGTGTGACTGCTGAATGTGTAAGTGCAGATAACTGCAGCTAGATGTTATAGTACTGATGGGGCAGTGGTCAAGGTTTCCAGACAGGCAGACATATTGTACATGTATTACAGCTGTTGCTCCTGGCAACCAAGCTGGTATTCAGTTCCTTGAATACCTTAGGCAGACCCATCTGGAGTGGGCCAGCAGATATAATGGCTAGAGATGAGCAAATTTTTCAAAAATTCAATTCGGCTGGTTCGCAGAATCTTTGGGAATGTTTTTCGATCTGAATTTATTTATGGTCAGGGCTAGGACAACGTCGGCGCACGCAGAGAAACCTGCCCTGAACATAGTGGCTGAATTGTGCCGGGAGCCACGGGCGCGGGTACACCAGTGAAGAAAGGGGGCATACCTGATGGAAGCTTGAGAAAAAGGGCGGGAGGGAGGGGCGTGAGGCTCGGGCGCCTGGCTGAGCGGTAGGTAGGGGAATAAGTAGCCAGACGCCCCTCCCACAAATGCAGGCTGATACCAGCCTTACTATTTATGGTCAGGGCTAGGACAACGTCGGCGCACGCAGAGAAACCTGCCCTGATAGTGGCTGAATTGTGCCGGGAGTGTCACAACCAGACAGCTGAGAAGCTCTGACAGAGGCCTTTCAGAACCTTTCCCTTGAGTTTCTTTGTTGTGGTATTCAGTTACTCATCTCGTTAGCCTCCCTCAGCTGTCATGTGTTGGACTAATTGCTTCCCTTTAAATTCCTCCCCAGAATGCTTTTCTGGGCGGCTTATACTTCTTCCTGGAGTGTGTATGCATGCTGGTCTTGTTCTCCTGTCTGCTACAAAGTTAAGGTTTGAACATTTATCTGTTATTTTCTGTTTGCTGGATCCCAGGTGACCCTGACTCCCTCCGTATCTTGTGTAGGGAGCCGGTGGTCATGTCCCCTCACTATTGTAGGGTGCTCAGGGGTTATATAGTCAAGGTACGTGGATATGCAAACTTCCACCATTCGGATCTTTGCATAGGCTGAGCAGCCGGGGAAAGTGCCAGGTCTTCTGCAGGGGTCTCCCTTTGGTTCCTTAGCTCTTGGATCCAGCGAGTCATTTATGCATGTTGCTTTGCCTTGTTTCCTGTATACCGTCCGTGACATTATAAGCCGCCCGAACCGTCTCAAGCATGGATCCGGTTTCACTTTTGGCTGAACGCTTCCAGGGTCTTTCATTGGAGGTAGCTGATCTCCGTAAGACTTTTTCTCAGCTTCAAGTGACCGGTTCAGCTTGCGTTCATGGAGTTTGTTCTGAGCCTAAGATCTCGCTCCCGGATACGTTTTCCGGGGGTAGTGAGAATTTTGTGCGTTTTAGAGAGGCTTGCAAACTCCATTTTCGCCTTCTTCCCCATTCCTCTGGTGATGAGGAACGGAGGGTGGGGATCATTATATCGCTGCTCAGGGGTAACGCTCAGTCCTGGGCCTTTTCGCTGCCGGAGGGGGCACGGCCCCTCCGTTCAGTGGATGAATTCTTTTTAGCCCTGGGTCAGATATATGATGATCCGGATCGTATTGCTCTGGCGGAGTCTAGACTACGTCTATTATGCCAGGGTAAACAATCCGCAGAAATATACTGCTCAGAATTTCGGAGATGGGCAGCTGATACTGGTTGGAATGATGCTGCACTCCGAAGTCAATTTTGCCATGGTCTTTCAGAGGGATTGAAAGATGCATTTGCCTTTCATGAAAGGCCTATTTCTTTGGACTCTGCTATGTCTCAGGCCGTTCGTATTGACAGGCATCTTAGAGAGAGGGGAGAGATGTCCCCTTCCTGTCATACTCGGTCCCAGGACTGTGCAGCGGTCCCATTCTGTGCGCAGGGGTCTCAGTCGCTGTCAGCCCCTTCTGAGCAGGAGCCCATGCAGCTGGGGTTGATTGCTTCTGACAATAGAAGATTCAGCCCGCATGGGAGGGTTTGTTTTTGTTGTGGAGGTATTAATCATTTGGCAAATATTTGTCCCTCTAGGAGATTCAGGCAGTTCTCTGGGAATAATAAAGAAACAAAGAGGAAAAAATCTTTTAAAAATGTTCCGTCTGTTACTATTGGCAGGGTTGAGGCGGAAATTGAAGGTTTTCCGTTTGCTTGTAGATCCCGTTTTGTCCTGCCTGCTAGGGTGGCGCTAGAGAGCAAGATCATTTTTTGTGAGATATTTGTGGATAGTGGAGCAGCGGTCAATCTCATTGATAGTCAATTCGCAATAGCTCATGGTTTCCAGGTGTGCACTTTGGGAAAGGATATTCCGGTTTTTGCGATTGATTCCGCTCCACTTTCTCAGAAATCATTAAAGGGCATAGTTCACAATATCCGTTTAATTGTGAGTGATGCTCATGTTGAGGATGTGTCATGTTTCGTCCTTAGCGGTTTGCCTACCCCTCTAGTGTTGGGGCTACCCTGGCTCACTAAACATAACCCCACCATTGATTGGCAAGCGAGGCAAATAAATGGTTGGAGTGATTTTTGCAGAGAGAATTGCCTCATGACATCTGTTTCTGAGGTTGCTACTAAGACTGTACCATCTTTTCTCTCTGAATTTTCGAATGTCTTCTCTGAGAGTGGAGTTCAGGATTTGCCCCCGCACAGGGAGTACGATTGCCCTATTAATCTCATCCCAGACGCCAAGCTGCCTAAATCTCATTTATACAATCTTTCCCAACCTTAGAGGATCGCTATGCGTGCTTATATCTCTGAGAGTCTGAGAAAAGGACACATACGACCCTCGAAGTCACCTGTTGCCGCTGTTTTTTTCTTTGTTAAGAAAAAAGATGGTTCTTTTAAGACCTTGTCTGGATTTCAGGGAGCTGAACAGTATTACAATTCGTGACCCCTATCCGCTTCCTCTGATCCCGGACCTGTTTAACCAGGTTGTTGGGGCTAAAGTCTTTTCCAAATTAGATCTAAGAGGGGCATACAACCTGGTCAGGGTCAGAGAAGGGGACGAATGGAAGACGGCCTTCAATACACCTGAGGGCCATTTTGAAAATTTGGTTATGCCTTTTGGTTTGATGAATGCCCCAGCCGTTTTTCAGCATTTCATGAACAGCATTTTTTATCATTTGATGGGAAAATTTGTATTGGTGTATTTGGATGACATTTTGATTTTTTCTCCCGATTTCAAAACTCATAAGGAACATTTACGTCAGGTCTTGCTCATCCTGCGGGAGAATAAATTATATGCGAAACTGGAAAAATGTGTGTTTGCGGTTCCAGAAATTCAATTTCTGGGGTTTCTTCTCTCCGCTTCTGGTTTTCGCATGGACCCCGAGAAGGTCCGCGCTGTGCTTGAGTGGGAGCTTCCTGAGAATCAGAAGGCGCTGATGCGTTTTTTGGGCTTTGCCAATTATTACAGGAAGTTCATTTTGAATTATTCTTCTATTGTTAAACCACTCACTGATATGACCAGAAAGGGGGTAGATTTTTCTTCTTGGTCAGTAGAGGAGCGTAAGGCTTTTTCTGATATCAAGGAGAGTTTTGCTTCCGCTCCCATCTTGGTGCAACCTGATGTTTCTTTACCCTTCATAGTTGAGGTTGATGCTTCTGAGGTGGGTGTGGGGGCGGTCTTGTCTCAGGGTTCCTCTCCTGCCAATTGGCGACCGTGTGCCTTTTTCTCAAGAAAACTCTCCTCCGCAGAGAGAAATTACGATGTGGGAAATAGGGAATTGTTGGCCATCAAGTTGGCTTTTGAGGAATGGCGCCATTGGCTAGAGGGAGCCAGACACCCTATTACCGTATTTACTGACCATAAAAATCTGGACTACTTGGAGTCAGCCAAGCGTCTGAACCCGAGACAGGCCAGATGGTCTTTGTTCTTTTCTAGGTTTAATTTTGTTGTCACGTTCCGCCCTGGAGTTAAGAATGTGAAGGCAGATGCCCTGTCACGTTGTTTTCCGGGAGGCGGGAATTTTGAAGACCCGGGTCCCATTTTGGCTGAAGGTGTGGTGGTCTCTGCTCTTTTTCCTGAATTGGAGGCAGGGGTGCAGGCAGCCCAGTCAGAGGCTCCTGATCTTTGTCCTCCTGGGAGATTGTTTGTGCCTCTCGCTTTAAGACACAAGATTTTTAAAGAACACCACGATACGGTCCTTGCTGGGCACCTGGGGGTAAGAGCCACACTGGATCTCATCGCTCGGAGATTCTGTTGGCCTGCGCTTCGTAAGTCGGTTGAGGGTTTTGTGGCAGCCTGCAAGACTTGCGCTCGTGCCAAAGTCCCTCATTCACGGCCATCAGGTCCTCTCCTTCCCTTACCCATTCCTTCCCGTCCTTGGACACATCTGTCCATGGACTTCATAACGGCCCTCCCTCGTTCCTCGGGGAAGACTGTGATTCTGGTGGTGGTGGACCGTTTTAGCAAAATGGTGCATTTCATCCATTTTCCTGGTTTGCCCAATGCTAAGATGCTGGCGCAGGCATTTATTGATCACATTGTCAAATTGCACGGTATTCCTTCAGACATAGTCTCTGATAGGGGCACGCAGTTTGTTTCCAGAGTCTGGAAGGTTTTCTGTTCTCGCTTGGGGGTTCGGTTGTCATTCTCTTCTGCTTTCCACCCGCAGTCGAATGGCCAGACAGAGCGCGTCAATCAGAATCTGGAGACATATCTGCGCTGTTTTGTGGCGGAGAATCAAGAGGATTGGTGTTCTTTTTTGTCCCTTGCTGAGTTTGCTTTAAATAACCGTCGTCAGGAGTCCTCTGATAAGTCACCATTTTTTGGTGCATATGGGTTTCATCCGCAGTTTGGGACTTTCTCGGGAGAGCGGTCTTCTGGTTTACCTGATGAGGACAGATTCTCCTCGTCTTTGTCATCTATTTGGCAAAAGATTCAAGATTATCTAAAGAGCATGAGTGAGAGATATAAGCGTGTGGCAGATAAGAGACGTGTGCTTGGTCCGGACCTGAATGTTGGTGATCTGGTGTGGTTGTCTACCAAGAATATCAAATTGAAGGTTCCCTCCTGGAAGTTGGGTCCTAGGTTTATTGGGCCTTACAAAATCCTGTCTGTCATCAATCCTGTTGCATACCGTCTTGATCTTCCTCAGACTTGGAAGATCCATAATGTTTTTCATAAGTCCTTATTGAAACCTTATGTTCAACCCATTGTACCCTCGCCTTTGCCTCCTCCTCCGATTATGGTTGATGGGAATCTTGAATTTCAGATCTCTAGGATTGTGGATTCTCGTCTTGTCCGCGGTTCTCTTCAGTACCTTGTTCATTGGGAGGGGTATGGTACTGAGGAGAGGATGTGGGTCCCAGTGACGGACATTAAGGCCTCTCGTCTCATCAGGGCTTTCCATAGGTCTCATCCTGAGAAGGTGGGTTCTGAGTGTCCGGAGTCCACTCGTAGAGGGAGGGGTACTGTCACAACCAGGCAGCTGAGAAGCTCTGACAGAGGCCTTTCAGAACCTCCCCCTTGAGTTTCTTTGTTGTGGTATTCAGTTACTCATCTCGTTAGCCTCCCTCAGCTGTCATGTGTTGGACTAATTGCTTCCCTTTAAATTCCTCCCCAGAATGCTTTTCTGGGCGGCTTATACTTCTTCCTGGAGTGTGTATGCATGCTGGTCTTGTTCTCCTGTCTGTTACAAAGTTAAGGTTTGAACATTTATCTGTTATTTTCTGTTTGCTGGATCCCAGGTGACCCTGACTCCCTCCGTATCTTGTGTAGGGAGCCGGTGGTCGTGTCCCCTCACTATTGTAGGGTGCTCAGGGGTTATATAGTCAAGGTACGTGGATATGCAAACTTCCACCATTCGGATCTTTGCATAGGCTGAGCAGCCAGGGAAAGTGCCAGGTCTTCTGCAGGGGTCTCCCTTTGGTTCCTTAGCTCTTGGATCCAGCGAGTCATTTATGCATGTTGCTTTGCCTTGTTTCCTGTACACCGTCCGTGACAGGGAGCCACGGGCGCAGGTACACCAGTGAAGAAAGGGGGCAAAAAACAACAGTTAGGAGCAACACTTTATTACAAAATTACAAAGCCAGAGAACGAAAGGCACGAGATATCTTTACTGAGGATTGGGTATATACCTGGTAAAGCAGGAGGACCGCCACCGCCCCATGGACCGAATGACATGGGCTGGCACCTGATGCCGAGAAGCAGCTGATGCCGAGAAGCAGCGGAGGCCGCCCCTATGCGGAATGAATGCCCCAAAATTACCTTGGGGTCATAACCTAGACCCTGGGCGAGGGCACGGATATAAGATATAAACTGAGAGGTGCTGAGAGGCTTGCCTGCATGCGGCAGGAGAGGGCTATCTGGCGATGTACCTCGGATAAGCGCTAGCAGTTGATGCAGCACTTGAACTGGGCACCAATTGTTCGAGGTTGGGTAGAATTTAACCTCCGAGGGGGGACTCATCTGATTGGTTTTGGTGGAGGGTAGCAGGAGAGAGTAATGGCCCTGGCCCCATGACAGATGTTGCTTCAAAGGATGGTTTTGACGATTTGGACCAGCCAAAACCTCTCCGGGCCGGAGGAACCCATAAAAGGTGAGATACATGGCCGCTTTCAGAATCAGGCTAGTGGAGGGCCCAAAAGGATTACCATCCAATGACGAGGAGAGATCCCTAAACAATTTGCTGGACACTGGTTGCTTATGGCTCGCAGAGCCCTTCCCCTCCTTTTGAATACCCCGAAGGGTGGCTTTAATAGCTTGAATGGAAAAAAAGGACCTTTGATGAGGAGTGGCCAGCATAGCGTGATGTTGAAGTCCAGCTAAATAAAGTCTGATGGTACTATATGAAGGTGTGTGAAAGTGACCAACGTACGAACCTACCTGACGGGATACGAATGGATTTGGAAACACGTCTCCAAAAAAAAACAAAAAAAAAAACAAAAAAAAAACCAATCGTTTAAATGGAACTAATGAAAAAGAACGGACTTGAGTATCGAACTGACGGTTAACCCCGCCCCAGTGACAACCTGGGCGATCCAGGAACATTGACAACCTGGGCGATCCAGGAACATTGACAACCTGGGCGATCCAGGAACACTGACAACCTGGGCGATCCAGGACCATTGACAACCTGGGCGGTCCAGGACCATTGACAACCTGGGCGATCCAGGAACACTGACAACCTGGGCGATCCAGGAACACTGACAACCTGGGCGATCCAGGAACATTGACAACCTGGGCGATCCAGGAACATTGACAACCTGGGCGATCCAGGAACACTGACAACCTGGGCGATCCAGGACCATTGACAACCTGGGCGGTCCAGGACCATTGACAACCTGGGCGGTCCAGGACCATTGACAACCTGGGCGATCCAGGAACACTGACAACCTGGGCGATCCAGGAACATTGACAACCTGGGCGATCCAGGAACATTGACAACCTGGGCGATCCAGGAACATTGACAACCTGGGCGATCCAGGAACACTGACAACCTGGGCGATCCAGGACCATTGACAACCTGGGCGGTCCAGGACCATTGACAACCTGGGCGGTCCAGGACCATTGACAACCTGGGCGATCCAGGAACACTGACAACCTGGGCGATCCAGGAACATTGACAACCTGGGCGATCCAGGAACATTGACAACCTGGGCGATCCAGGAACATTGACAACCTGGGCGAACCAGGAACATTGACAACCTGGGCGATCCAGGAACATTGACAACCTGGGCGATCCAGGAACATTGACAACCTGGGCGATCCAGGAACATTGACAACCTGGGCGATCCAGGAACACTGACAACCTGGGCGATCCAGGAACACTGACAACCTGGGCGATCCAGGAACACTGACAACCTGGGCGATCCAGGAACACTGACAACCTGGGCGATCCAGGAACACTGACAACCTGGGCGATCCAGGAACACTGACAACCTGGCCGAACCAGGGACATGACGCCCTGGGTGAACCACAAGGCACTGAAACCCCGGATGATCCAGAGGACCCCGACAATGTGGGAGGATCCGGAGACGGAAGCAGAGTGAGATAGAAAAAAAACGCTGAAATGAACAGTAACGAATCACCAACTTCACGGCGCAAATTCTGTCAATGTGATGCTGAGGCAGCGACGAGGGCGGACTGACTGTTGAGAATCGATCCCCTCCCCCTCCCTGATTGATGGAATTTTATTTCCCCCCCTTTTTTTTTTTTTTGGATTGTGCACCGCATATCAAAAGGGCACATGATTTTAAGGACGGGTGCTGTGACCCCTAGCTAATCCGGTGAGAGCCCACCGAGGGAACCATAGCTCTGCAGGGCCCCAGAGCAAGCTGGCAGAGGTCACGAGTGAATGAACTCCCCCCCCCGGAGTGGGCGTGCTGCCTGCATCACAGAACCAGAACAATGCCAAAATTACTTGTGCTGAAAATTTGTAGAAAACAAAAAATAAGGAGAGTGCATGGGTGGCAAAATGTGAGCACCACACTGTCTACCCATAGAGAAACTTGCTTAGTACCCCCAATTGCGCGGCACGTGACCGGCAAAATAGTGAACCAGGACGCAGCTCACCGGCCCTGCTGCCGGAATCCAGCGAGCCGAACTAGGCTGGGGGAGAGCGGCACCTGACTTGTACCACCAGGGGGCAGGAGCCCAGACGTGAGGCACAGCTATGTCGGAGCCAGCTGCGCCTTGATTACCTGGAAGGCTGGAGAGGAGGGCGATGGTTCAGACGCCGGCGATGCGTGTGCGCAGAAACCGGAAGGAAGGTCTCGGATCAGAGGGGAAGGAGCATGATACCGCAGGAATGCGTGAGGCTCGGGCGCCTGGCTGAGCGGTAGGTAGGGGAATAAGTAGCCAGACGCCCCTCCCACAAATGCAGGCTGATACCAGCCTTACTATTTGCTGCAAATTTTGTTAAAAAACTTCTATTTCCGGGTTGCAGAGAGCCTTTATAGGGGTGTAGAACACTCTGCCTTGATGTAACACGCATAGGGAGTATGCTGTGGCAGTGAAAATAATACTGTGAGTCAGTATGACATGCAGAAGACAGGGGTCGCTCTTAGAATCACTGCATACTTCACTTATTTGGGCAGTCACGGGGCCAAAACTGACCCCAAAAAATTAAGTATCAATTGAGCCTTACAGGTAGCTGTTATCGTCAAGAGGAAGCGCACTCCTTTTACACCCTCGTCATCTGATTTCACATCAATGTCTACAGAATCTCTTCTATTAAATGCTTATACAAGTAGAACCCTGTGGTAGAGTGGAGAGGGTGTCAGCAGTAAGTTTGTGTTTACGTAGTGGATTAATTTTCCCTTCCTCTGATCCGTCAGAACAATAGCCCACCAAAAACGGATCCTGTCTGTGGAGCATACACCTTCATTCGGTCAGCATTTGCTCAATAATCCATCAGTATTGCTAATGCCCAAAAAACAGGACTGGATCTAAAACAGAGATGACACGTGAATGGAATATTTGCATGTCTTCTATGTTTTGTACCCACTTCTGCTTTTAGCTACCAATTCTAATGGGACCATACAGGCCTTACAGCTGCTACACAGACAGGATTTGTTGTGGGTCTAATTTTTCCTTCCTTCTGACAGATTACAAAAAGAGTTAAATAAATGATGATGTCAGCCAGGCCGAAAGCCAAAATAGTGGCCCAGTCATGAAGTGGGGAGGGTGGGAACAGCAGAAGAAGTCCACATAGTGGACCGTGGAAGCATCAGGAGGAGGTCACAGAGTGGCCAAATGACACAGTCTGGAGTTGGCAGCAGTATGAGGAGGACAGAGAGTGGCACAGTGACCGAGTCTGGAGGTGGCGGCAGCAGCAGCATCATCAGGAGGAGGCCACAGAGTGAGACAACGACAGAGTATGGAGTTGGCAGCATCAGTAGGAGGCATCAGAGTGGCACATTGGCAGAGTCTTGACTTGGCAGCAGTATGAGGAGGCCTATGAGTGGCACAGTGACAGTGTGGAGGTGGCAGCAGCAGCATCATCAGTAGGAGGCCACAGAGTGGCACAACAACAGAGTATGAAGTTGGCAGCAGCATGAGGAGAAAACAGAGTGGCACAATGACCGATTCTGGAGGTCGCAGCAGTATGAGGAGGCCTACGAATGGCACAATGACAGAGTGTGGAGGTGGCTGCAGCAGTAGCATCAGTAGGAGGCCACAGAGTGGCACAATGACAGAGTATTGAGTTGGTAGCAGCATCATAAGACCACAGAGTTTCACAATTACTGAGTCTGGAAGTAGCAGCAGCAGCAGAAGGAGGCCACAGAGTGGCATAGCGATAGAGTATGGAGTTGTCAGCAGCATAAGGAGAACACAGAGTTTCACAATTACCGAGTCTGAAGTTAGCAGCAGCAGCATCAGTAGGAGGCCAAAGAGTGGCACAGTGACAGAGTATGGAGTTGGCAGCAGTATTAGGAGGCCTATGAGCGGCACAATGACAGAATGTGGAGGTGGTGGCAGCATCAGTAGGAGGCCAAAGAGTGGCACAACGACAGAGTATAGAGTTGACAACAGTATGAGGAGGCCTACGAGTGGCACAAAGACAGAGTGTCGAGGTGGCAGCAGCAGCATCAAGAGGAGGCCACAGCGTGGCACAACGACAGAGTATTGAGTTGGCAGCAGCATGAGGAGAACACAGAGTGGCAAAATGACCGAGTCTGGAAGTGGCGGCAGCAGCATCAGATGGAGGCCACAGAGTGGCACAATGACAGAGTATGGAGTTGACAGCAGCATGAGGAGAACACCGAGTGGCACAACGAAAGAGTGTGGAGTTTGCTGCAGTATGAGGAGGCCTACGAGTGACACAATGATAGAGTGTGGAGGTGGCGGCAGCAGAAGCAGGAGGAGGCCACAGAGTGGCAAGGTGACATAGTGTGGATAAGGTAGCAGCATCAGGATAGTAAACGGTGACAAGGTGATATAGTGTGGATACGGCAGCAGCAGCATCAGGATACCACAGAGTGGCAACGTGACATAGTGTGGATACGGCAGCAGCATCATCATCAAGATACCACAGAGTGGAAAGGTGACATAGTGTGGAGATGGCAGTAGCAGCAGAATCCGGGTACCACAGAGTGGCAAGGTGACATGGTGTATATAAGGCAGCAGCAGCAGGATATCAAACGATGTCAAGGTGACATAGTGCGGATACAGCAGCATCAGGATACAACAGAGTGGCAAGGTGACACAGTATGGATACGGCAGCATCAGCATTAGGATACCACAGAGTGGCAAGGTGACATAGTGTGGATATGGCAGCAGCAGCTGCATCAGGAGACCACAAAGTGACCCGGTGACAGAGTGGGGCGGTGGGTGGCATTACCAGTACCCGCTGCTGAAGGTGGGTGAAAGAAGGAGCACTTGGCATCAGATGTGTGGCATCAGGCGGGTGGCAGCATCAGAGTAATAGCTGAGTCAGGTAGAAAGAAGAAACCAGTATATTTTGTCAAAGTGTTGGTGTGGCACCATGGATAATCTAGTCTGATGCATCAGGAATTGGTGGGTGGAAATCCTGGCTGATCCATGCCTGATTTATCTTGACAAAGGTCAGTCTCGCCACATTTTGGCATGCGAGTTCTCCTTGGGGTAACTATGGCCCCCGCCGCAGTAAACACCCGCTCTGATGCCATACTACTAGCCAGGCAGGACAGTTGTGGCCCCAAATCCAGTTTGGCTGCCCAGTAGTCCAGCGGATCTTCAAAGTGTGTTGGCAGGGTACTGTCCAAATATGTCACCAGCTACTGGTTCAGATCCTGCTCCAGGTCTACCTGCTGCTGCTGGTGAGTAGTTTCTTCACTATGCGGGTGAAGAAAGCTACTCATCAGCGACTGTAGACTGAGGCTGCTGCTGATGGAGCTGGTAGTGCTCCTGCCACCCCACCTGTCCCCAGCAGCCATGGAAGTGGAACGTGAGCGCAGAGGGATCCCCCGGTCAGACCTGCGAGACGATGGACAATGGCACAGATAGGCAGCGGCCAACTGACTACATAGGATGTATCTGTAGTAGTTTAGTTTGTCCTCCCTCTCAGTGGGTGTAAAAAAAGCAAACATTCTGGACCGGTAGCGAGGGTCCAACAAGGCGGAGAAGTCATCCCTCTGCCGAATGGTGACAATTTGGCTGTCACTATTCAAGCAAGTGAGCATGCATCAGGCCATTTGTGGGACTCAGAGGGACTTCCTTTCCGATTTTCAATTGTCGCGGAGAAAGCCAGGATTCGATTTCTTGATGAATCACACAGAGCAGTTCCTCCCCTGTGTTACTCCGTTTGCCAAGGCAAGCCAGGTGCAGAGCAGCATGACACCGCCGTGCCCTGCACATGTGGTATGCTGGTCAGGCACTGTGACTTGTCCCGGCAGTGGAGGACACGGTGAAGGATGAGGAGGCAGAGGCGGACATTGTCGCAGGAGAACATGGAGGCAGACGTGAGTAATGTTGGCCAAGCATGCTCGAGCATCACGGTGCTTGGCACATCGTGGTGTTAGGCCGAATACCGCGTATGCTCGAGCGCGATGCTCGAGTCTCTACCCAGCAAATTGACGTGCAAGTAGGTACTACAATTCACTGTAATGCCATAGCCATGTTTTCTGCTGGCATTACAGTGATTGGCTGGCCGAAACACGTCATTGGGTGCTATATATCACCCGATGACACGTGTTCGGCTCAGCATTAGTCAGGGAGAGATGGAGAGCAGAAGGGAGAGATAGTGTAGGGATTGAAATAGCAATATTTTAGTTTTTATACTTGTTATAGACCCAAAAGTCGCTTTTTAAGGACTATAGTGTGTCGCAGCAATATATATTTTTTGTGCAACCTGCGCTAAATTGCTAAAACTTGTTAGAGACCTAAAAGTCCTTTTAAGGAATATTGTGTGTGACAGCAATATATATTTTTAGTGCAACCGGCACTGAATTGCTAAAACTTTTTAGAGATTAGAAACCCAAAAGTCCTTTTAAGGACTATAGTTGTATCTGGCAGCAATATATATTTTTAGCGCAACCTGCGCTAAATAGCTTACAATTGTTTGGCCGCTGCAGACAGCAACATTATCTGTGCTACTTCTCCTGTCTAACGTGTGCACAGCCTAAAAATCTCTGTGACATCCAGTGTACTTTTTCTGTAGATGGTGTCCGCTGGGGACAGTTATATTACCTGCGCTACATCTCCAGTATAACATTAGCACATCCGAAATATCAGTGACAATCAGTGTAATTTTTTTTTGCTGCTGGTGACAGCGACATTATCTGTGCTACATCTCCTGTGTAATGTGTGCACAGTCTAAAAATATCTGTGACATGCAGTGTACTTTTTCTGTAGATGGTGTTCGCTGTGTACAGTTACATTACCTGCGCTACATCTCCTGCATAACGTTGCGTATCTGAAATATCAGTAACATAAAGTCTAATTATTTTGCTGCTGGTGGCAGTGTAATTTTTTATTAGCTGCTGATGGCAGCGACATTACCTGCGCTGCATCTCCTGTATAACGTTTGTGCATCGTAAATATCAGTGACATTCATTCAGAGTAATTTTTTATTAGGCGGCGGTGACAGCGAAATCACTTGCGCTATTCCTCCTGTATAACGTGTGCGCATCCTTAATATCAGTGACATTAATACAGTGTAATTTTTTATTAGGCGGTGGTGACAGCGAAATCACTTGCGCTATTCCTCCTGTATAACGTGTGCGCATCCTTAATATCAGTGACATTAATACAGTGTAATTTTTTATTAGGCAATGGTGACAGAGACATTACTTGCACTATACCTCCTGTTTAACGTGTGCGCATCCTAAAAATATCTGTGACATTCTGTGTACTTTATTTGCGCATACACTTACAAAACCTGCGCTACTGTACGTGTGACATAATTGCAAGCATATATACCATTTAATATGAGCAAGGCGAGCAGTAAGGGACGGGGAAGTGGCCGTGCTGCTGATGGTGCAAGCAGAGGCCATGGCCCTGGGCCTGGTGAAACTGTGCCTGCTGCCAGAGCACAAGAAACACATCCACGATACATAGGTTCATGTCCCAGTTTGCAGGGCGGCACAGGACACCACTCTCGAAGTCAGACCAGTGCAACCAGGTGGTCGGTTGGATTGTAGCAGATAATGCTTCCTGTCAGTTAAGCACCACCCTGTTTTCCACAAAGTCCAGTCTAAGTAGCCAAGAGTCTGGTATACACAATCCTCACCCTGATACTCCTTCCACCCACCATGGAGAGTCTTGGCAAACAAGTGATCCTACACTCGGATATTCCCAGGAGCTGTTTTTACCATTCCTTAATTTGGGCCTCTCGCCAAGCCCGCTTGAAGAGGGATATGAGGAGATCTTGTGCCCTGATTCCCAAACTCTGAAGCATCCAAAGCCAGAGATCAACATGATGGTGGGGAACAGTAATTAGTATTTCACAAGGCGGATGATGATAATGAGACACAGTTGCCAATAAGTCAACCGCAATTAGTGTCTCAAGAGGTTTATGATGAGGATGAGACACAGTTGTCAGTAACTGAGGTTGTTGTTAGGTCAACAAGCCAGGAGGATGACCAGAGTGAGGAAGTGGAAGAGGATGTGCTGGACGATGAAGTCCCTGACCCAACATGGCAAGCTGAGCGAGGACAGCAGTAAAGAGGGGGAGGGATCCGCAGCACCGCAACAGGCTGGAAGAGGCAGTGGGGTGGCAAAAGGGAGAAGGCAGGGCACACCAAACAGGCCCGCAACTCTTCCATAGAGCACTCCCTTGTGGCAATCTCCCTTGCCAAGGGGTAGGTGTTCCGCAGTCTGGCGCTTTTTTGAGGAAGGTGCGGACGATAAAAGAATTGTAATTTGCAAATACCCAGCCACCCACCCACAGACCATAGCAACAAATGTGCACCTTTCCAAATTAGGCTTGTGGACACTGAGGCTTTCCGCAGCCTGATGGTGGCGCCTGTACCCTGGTACTCTGTCCCCAGCCGCCAATATTTTTCATAGTGTGCAGTCTCAGCCTTACACCAGCATGTGTCCCATAACATCACCCGTGGCCTGACCAATGCAGTTATTGGGAAGGTCCACTTAACGACTGACACATGGACAAGTGCTTGTGGCCAGAGACGCTACATTTCCCTGACGGCACACTGGGTGAACGTTGTGGAGGCTGGCAGCGAGTCGTACCCTGGGATGGCACAGGTGCTACTGGCGCCAAGGATTGCGGACCCTACTTCCATAAGGGTTTCTGCCACCATCTACGTAGTGGCTGCAACCCCCACTTCTCCTCCTCCACCTCTGAATTATCATCCTGCAGCATCAGCCAGACATCAGTCAGTAGCTGGAAGCAGTGTAGCACTGCAGTGGGGAAGCGGCAACAGGCCAACCTTAAACTGATCTGCTTAGGTGACAAACAGCACGCCGCCGCAGAGCTGTGGCAGAGGATAAGGGACGAGAGTGAGCTGTGGCTCTCGCCACTCAACCTACAGCCAGGCATGGTTGTGTCTGATAATGGCTGTAACTTGATGGCAGCTTTGGAGCTGGGCAAGCTCACACACATACCATGCCTACCCCACGTGTTCAAATTAGTGGTTCAGTGGTTTCTCAAAACCTACCCCAATTTGCCTGAGCTACTGGTGGGTCAGATCAGCAGCGGGCCCTCATCCATAATGTTTTTGAGGGTCACCAGCAGGCCCTCAAACATAATGTTTTAGAGGGTCAGCTCAGCAGCAGGCCATCGCCCACAAAATATTTTAGATGGTCAGCTCGGCAGCAGGCCCTCGCCCACAATATGCTTTAGATGGCCAGCTCGGCAGCATGCCCTCGCCCACAAAATTTATTAGATGGTCAGATCGGCAGCAGGTACTCGCCACAATTTTTTTTAGATGATCAGCTCGGCAGCAGGCACTCGCCCACAATTTTTTTTCGATGGTCAGCTCGGCAGCAGGCACTCGCCCACAAAATTTATTAGATGGTCAGCTCAGCAGCAGGCCCTCGCCCACAATTGTTTTTAGATATTTAGCTCAGCAGCAGGCACTCGCCCACAATTTTTTTTATATGGTCAGCTCGGCAGCATGCCCTCGCCCACAATTTTTTTTTTAGATGGTCAGCTCAGCAGCAGGCCCTTGTTCCTAATGTTTTTAAGGGTCACCAGCAGGCCATCAATCATAATTGTGTATGATGCCCTCCTTTATGTGTAATAAATGGTGTATTGGAGTGCCGGTTCCTTGTAATTTTTGGCAGCCCTTTCCCTTAGTGCATAGGCTTTATAAGTGTAGGAGTCCCACTACCTGAACAATTGTACCACAATGTGAATGAGGCCCTCCTTTATGTGATATACAGGTTGTATCGGAGTTCCTTATCCTTGTAATTTTTGGCAGCATTTGCACTTTATATACAAGTAAATATACAGGAAAGAATATTTTCTAACAATTTATCCTCTAAAATCTATTTTATCTTCGGTTTGGTGCGTATTATTGTCAGTCTGTAAAAGTGGCGTACTACTTGGACAACATCGTTCCCAGCAGTGACCTGGGAGTCCAAGATGCATCCAGACATCCTCCCCATGCTGTTCCCGAACCATTTCAGTGGTGTTTCCATCAAGTTCTGACCTTTTCCTATGAACCAGACACCCTCCCCTCTTTAGAGCAGGGGGTATCTGGCTTAATGCTGTGGCTCTCCCATTGAATTCCATTGTGCATCTCAAGGTGTTCTACTCGAGCACCCAAGCACTTTGGTGCTCTACCAACACCAGGCGTGACCGGTCTAAGTTGCTGGTGTGGCTGTGAAGGAACCACATTCGCCCAGTGTGCTGTAAAGGACATGTACTGTCCCTGACCATAGTTACAGCTCCACATGTCGGCGCCACCGTGCACTTTGGCAGACACCGACAGGGTCAAGGATTGGCCCATCTTCTGTTCTACATGTTTGTGCAGGGCTTGCACTACCTTTTTGGCAAAGAAGTGACGGCTTGGGACTCTCCACCTCGGCTCGGCACAAGCCATTAGTTCTCTGAAAGGTGCAGAGTTCACCACTTAGAAAGGGAGGGACTGCAGCACCAGCAACTTGGACAGGAGTACGTTCAGCTTCTGCGCCGTTGGATGCGTGCATGCATACTGCTGTCTCTTGGCAAATGCTTCGGTGTTCCGAATGTGTGACGAGGAGTAGGAGGAGGAGGAGTATCTGGACCAGCAGAAGATGGGAATGACAGACCGCTCCCCCTAGCCAGAATCACATGTAGAGTATTAGATACTGATGGTTGCCCATTTGGAATAAGGCTTCAGTTCAGTTTCTTTAATAAATAATTCAGCTCTTTATTGAAGCTATTATTTTAAATGTTTTATACATTTTATGTTTATGCTCCTGATGAAGAGGTTTGCATACCCCGAAACGCGTTGAGCTGAATACCTTTAATAAAGAGCCAATTTCTTCATTAAAGAAACTGAACTGAAGCCTTATTCCAAATGGGCAACCATCATTATCTAATACTCTGCAGGTGAATCTGGCAAGGTTTTTTTTCGGATCATGCTGATGTCTTGAGCTTATCCAGCATGCCAGTCCCCTGTGAAGTGAGTATAATCATATGTATGCTGAGTAACATTGAGTTTTTAATATTCTTTAACACTTTTTAGTACTATTTACTAATTGAAATTTGGGCTACTTCTATATATAAAAACTGGTAGCAATTTCACATACTGTGTTATATTTCTATTTGCGGCCATCTTTTTCACTGTAAAATATCCCCAACTGTATCCACTGGCTTCTTCTCTAAAAATCACAAGCAGAGAGTACTCTCACCAGGGAGCACTACCATCTTATCCTGACAGTTAACTGATAAAATTATTTCACTCATTTTCTGGGACCTGGCACTTAAATCTGGGGCTTTGTATCGACCAGTCTTTTTGGGTCCATTATCCTCTAATGAACCCTCTCTGACACTGGCCATTGATTTATTAAATTTGGTATACATGCCGATTGCTCTTCTGCGTTGATTCCCCAATAGCAGCCTCCTCCATCAGCACCCTTTGGTGACCTTCTTTTCCAATTTCCATTTCTCCTCCTAATCTGAATCCACTAACTCACCACAAGACACTCCCACTTCACTGGCGCCGCAAGTTCTCCTATCTTTTTGATAATTGGTTCCACAAGATTGGATTAACTCTCGCTGTTTACTTCCTTCTTTCTTTACATATTTCTCTGGGTCAAGAGCCTGACTGCTCAAAACACCACCTCCCACGCCACTCTCCTCATAACTACTTTCCCACCTAGCGTAGGAAGAGGCGGATGTCTCCTCCAGATCTTGGCTGAGCAGTAGCTGCTGACCACCCTCTATTAGCTCGTCCTCATTGTATAGTGGAGCTGAGCCCACAGCATACAATACTTCTGTGGCTGAGGGAACAGCAAAGGACAGAGGCAGGTTGAGGACAGGTGAGGGCATTGGGGCTTGCTCCAGGGCCAGGCTAACTAAGGGTTTTTGTTTGATGAACGCACTGACTTTTGGCTGGGGGTGTCTGAGGTCACTTGGGGTGATGTGGATGACTGAGTTAACCAATGAAAATCCGCTGGATTGTTGGTCAAGACACGCCCGCTAGATGACACCTGGATGTCAGGCTGCTCGCTGCGACTCCTGCTGCCACAATCCCTTACTCTGCTGCGACCTCTGCTTGCACCAGAAACATTTAGGCCGCTGCTGCCACTGCTCTGTGCATGGCCTGGCACTTCTTTGCCAGGCATACTTTTAGCTGAACTAAATAAATGAAAAGCAAATTAAAACAACCCTAAAAGCGACAAATATATTTTTCTTGTCGTACTGAAATAGGGCACTATACGATTTCACCCAAAAATTATTTGAAAAGAGAATAGATATTATATTTTTCTTGTTGTTACTGAAATACGCCCTTATAAGCATTCACGGGGAAAAATTAAGCAGTAATGTGTGTTTAGATTTTTCTTTCTGTTACTGAAATTAGCCAGAGAAAGCTTTCAACAGGTGAAAATTAAGCAGTGAGGTGTGTATAGATTTTTCTTTCTGTTATTGAAAGAAAACAGTGCAGTGCGTATATATTTTTCTTTTTAAATTAAATACGCCACTATACGCTTTAACTGGAAAAACGTAAACAGCAAAGCGAGTATATATTTTTCTTGTAGGACTGAAATGCGCTCCTATGCGCTTTCACCAGAAATCACTGCAACAGTGCAGTGCGTATATATCGTATATATTTTTCATATTTTTATTGAAATACGCCTCTATACGCTTTCACCAGAAATAACGTAAACAGTGAAGTGCGTATATATTTGTCTTGTAGGACTGAAATAAGCCCCTTTGCACTTTCAACAGAAATCATTGCAAAAGTGCAGTGCGCATATATTTTCTTTTTTTTATTAAATACACCCCTATACGCTTTCACAAGAAAAACCTGCAGCCGTGAAGTGCGTATATATTTTTGTTTTTCGCCAGATAATGGCCACTAAAGGCTTTTTAACATAGCACTTGCACCCCTACAACAAATAGCTGGAATGACAGAGCTGTATAATGGCTATTTGGATCCCCAAATAATCTTTCTCTGCACTTACAAATCGCTTTCCTATCACTGTCCCTAGCGCCTTCTGACGTCTCTCCCTGCACTAAGATGCTGTGAAATGATTCCTCCCTATCCTTTCCCTGCACTTAAATAATTTTTTCTGTCTTTTTTTTCCACAGTAAGGTTTTTCCAACAGCTGTCCCTAGCGCCTTCTCATGTCTGCCCCTGCACTCAGAACTCTGAAAAATGGCAGAATCTAAAATGGCTGCTGTATTTATAGGGCTGTGACATCACAGTGCTGGCTGGCTGCTGATTGGCTGCATGCATGTATGTCAATCTGGGTGATCCCGCCTTCCCAGAGTTCCTTCTCCCATGTCCTCAGTCCTCACATGTGTAGCTGCCATTTTAGGAAAAATGCAATTTGTTACCATGACGCGCAATGAAATGCGTATTTGTGGCGAATCAAATTCTTCTTGAAATTTTGAACGAATTCCACTTCGTCCGCTTCGATTCGCTCACCTCGAATAATGGCTAAGCAAACTGTAAAGCAAAATGTAAAGATAAGTGAGTGTGGAACCACTGTGTCAACCAACCAGTTTGACTTAGGACTAATTCTAAGGGCATTATTCTGGCAGACCCCTGGTGTTCATCCTTTAACCCCTATTCAGGAATCTGGACTTTGCTTTAGGAGAGCCACCAAGCTGCTTATTCCTAGAGTAGTCCTATTGTGGTTGACAGCTGACACCCTAGGGTCAGAGACACCAGTGCGAAACACTGAGGGATCAGGCGAAACCTGTAGTCAGTAACAGGCCATAGTTGGGGCTGTCAGAGTTTGCAAATTTGAGGGCCAATGTTGGTGTTTTCAAATCTGAGAAAAAAGTCCAAAGGTCAAGGCAGGAAGCACAGAGTCAATATGGTAATCAGGCATGGGTGTCACTACCAGAGCTTTGAGACGTTCTCATAGCTCTGTTTCCACACCCCTGTGATGATGTCACTACTAGAGATAGGAGGAGTTCTCTTCCCTGTTTCTCCGCCTCTGTGATGAGGTCTTTACTTTTGGTTTCCTTCCTCCCAGCTGTTCCTCCTGTGTTTGATTTCGCTGCCTTTAAATCACCCCTCCTCCTTTGTAGAGGTGCGGATTATACTCTTCATTTTGAGCTGTATCTCTCGCTTGAGTGTCTTCACCTTTGTTACTTCTCTTCACTGGATCTGTGTCCTGCTGATGCGAGTACTTCAGATATCGTCTGCTGACTTCGGATCTGTTTGCACTGCGGCTGCAGCACCTCAGTTAAGTGTACAGACATTGTGTTTATCTGTTCTTTGCTGACTGGATCCGAGGCGACCCCGCTTCCGTCCATACACTGAGCAGGGCACCGGTGGCCGTGCCCCTTCCACTATTGTAGGGGTTTCAGTGGTCTTCAGCCTTAGGTACGCGGGCATGTCTCGATCTACCATTCGGATCCGGACATGCGCATAGCAGCTTAGGGAGAGCTATTAGGGTCTGGCAGGGGTCACCCTTATTCCTCCCTAGAGTGGGTCCGTCAGTTGTTATTCTCTGTGTACACTCTTGTTGCGCATTCACAGCCGTGACAATGGGTCAGGTCAGGTGGTCAGAATCCAGTAATCAGGGAGATGTCGGTACATGAGCAGACAAGCAGATTATTGCACCTTTTCAGGATCTAGCAAGCTAGTAAATCTATTGCTCAGGTAGTGAGTGAGACAAACAGCACAGCATACTGTATATAACAGAACTGATTAAAACATTAAAAGCATACTGATACTACTTACCTGGCTCCCCGCTCCCTCCACCGCTCCTGGTCCCCGTGCAGCTGCTGATGCTTCTCCCCATGCGCAGATAAAAACATCCGGTGTCTGGGGAGGGGCAGCCAATGGCAGGCTGTGATGGGGACGAGCCACCCTAGCGTCACCCGCAATGCTAGAGAGGCTCGCCCCCATCACCGCCTGCCATTGGCTCCCCCCCCGACACTGGATGTTTTCATCTGTGCACGGGGAGAAGCAGCGAAGGCTATATGGGGACCAGGAGCGGTGCGGGGAGCGGGCAGCCAGGTAAGTGGAATCAGGGTGAGGGGCCACGGGCATATGGGGGGGCATTTCTAGTCTCGGATAACGCCTTTAACTCTTGCAATACTGTAGAATAAAGTGAGGTTCAATGAAGAATAGACAGACAGGACATACATAGGTACCCGAATCTGCTGCCGGAGCACTGGAACTGGAACAGACACAGGGTGAATGGAGCAGCCCCTGTGCCAACCCAAAGTAGAAGGGCATAACACACGAATTGCAGTGCTGATCTCAACTGCAACCGCTACAACCCAGTAGACACCATGGCCTTGATTTATCAAGACTGCCATATGCTACGCTTGATATCCGCTAAGCTGTCAGAGGATGCAATTCATTTAGGATAAAGGGCGTGCCTCCTCTTAAATTAAATGCATCCTATGGCAGTCTGTGAGCCTGATTGAAAGCTATACCAGCTCAGGATTTGCAACTTTTTTAGACCAGAAAACTGATATAGGGGAAAGATAAGTCTCCCCGTATATTTTCTACACATTACATATCAATGAGGATAGGATCACTATTAATGGGGCTGACTCCTGGGCAATTACAATGCAAATGTTCTACAGTAAATCAATAAAACGTGTGCTTTGAAAATGTAAACTTTCAAAAGTTGAACTATGTGACGCATTATAAATTTTGCTGAATATACAATGATCTTGCTTGCTATTTTATTTTATTACTTTTGTATTTCTTTCAACAAACACATCATGATATGGAAAAACATTTCACATAAATCATTTGAGGAATACAATTGAATATTTTTCCATAAAGAGTTTACACATGTAATTGTAACATAAAAATGAGCAGATTGACAGCTTATCTCCCATTATGCCTGTGAAAACAATAATAAATCTTTGACATCTATGAATTTGAGCTAACAGTTTTGTTGGAAATTATGGGGGTCATTTATAAAGGCTGGCGTTTTAGACGCTGGTCTTAATAAACCTGAGCGCTGGCGGTGGACCCACTGAAGTAATGAAGAGGCGCTGGCCTCTCCATATCTTCAGCGCATCCACCACCAGTATAAATGTAAGCAAGCTTCCTTACTGGCTTAACTTTAGATCATTTTCTACGTCTAAGGCCTCTTTCACACTGGCGTGTGCGCCCCATTATCGTATTGCGGACCGCATTTGCAGATCCGCAATACACGGGTGCCGTTCCGTGGGCATTCCGAATCACGGATGCGGACACATTCACTTGAATGGGTCTGCAAATCCGAAGATGCAAAATGGTGCGGAACGGAACCCTAAGGAAGCACTACGGAGTGCTTCCGTGGGGTTTCGTCCCGTACTTCTGTTTCGCAAAAAGATAGGACATGTCCTATCTTTTTGTGGAACGGCCGTATCGCGGACCCATTCAAGTGAATGGATCCGCGATCCGCTGCGGTTGCCCCATGGACTGTGCTCGTGTATCGCGGCCCGCATTTTGCGGGCCGCAATACGGCAACGGGCCGCACACGCCAGTGTGAAAGAGGCCTAACACAGGTGCCACTCCCCCTTTTACACCTAATTTGATTGGGGAAAAGTCACAGATTGTAGAGCAAATAATCTTTGTGCTGCAATCAGTGACAGATCTACGTCAGAAAACTGGTGTATATCTGATAGTAAATTACCCACAATATACTGCAAATATGGTGCTTATAGCAGAGTGTATGTTATAATGTAAAAGAAATGCAACAGTGAATAGATTTCTATGGATGTATCTATGGGCAAACATGTGTGAAGCATGATGTGGTCTCTACAGCCAACAACAAGGGGAAATTATATATATATACTATTTTTTGAGAATGTTACAACAAAAGTGGATGGGTTGCATCATAAAAGTAAACTCTTGCTATAGGCTGTGCCTTGAAAATGTTGCTTGCGGGCAGTTTGCAGTATTTGCTACATTTGTCAGACCTTTATTATTAATTATTATGACATGTGCACCAATTAAAAATCCAGATTTAAAACAAAAATCGAATACATGTGTGTCTTGTTTACTGTTCCAGTATCCAGCTGCACATATTTTACTCTTTTGGGATGGGGAAGGGATTCGCAATCCTGTGAATCAATGCTTTCTTCTTGGATCAACAACGAGCCTTTCTGCTGGACACTGCAGAGTTTCAGAACTTCAGCACTGTACGAATGCTGTAGACAAAGAGCAATACAAAACAAGATTACCGCCAGTGGTCAAAGTGGTAAACAATCAGGAAAATGTATTAACCCCTTCTACCCCAGGCCAATTCTCACCTTCCTGCCCATGCCATTTTTTGTAAATCTGACATGTTTCAATTTATGTGGCAATAACTTTGGAACACTTACTTATCCAAGCCATTCTGGGATTGCGTTCTCGTGACACATTGTACCTCATGATAGTCATAAATTTGAGTCAATATATTTCACCTATATTCCCCTATGAAAAAATCCAAAATGTTCCAAAAAGTTGGAAAAATTCACAATTTTTACAAGTCTGCTTTTAAAACAGAAAGTGATACCTCGTAAAATATTTATTACTTAACATTCCCCATATGTCTACTTTATGGTGGCATCATTTTGTAAACGTCATTTTATTTTTTTAGGATGTTAGAAGGCTTAGAATTTTAGAAGCAATTCTTACATTTTTTAAGAAACGGTCCATGAATAATTGAATTTTAGAAACTACACCCATCAAGTTATTAAAAACTGATTTTGCAACCTTTGTTAACCCTTTAGGTATTCCACAAGAATTAAAGGAAAATGGAGGTGAAATTTCAAAATTTCACTTTTTGGCAGATTTTTTATTTTAATCAATTTTTGCCTGTAACACAGCAAGGGTTAACAGCCAAACAAAACTCAACATCTATTACCCTGATTCTGCAGTTTACAGAAACACCCCACATGTGGTGGTACACTGCTGTAAGGGCACATGACGGCGCAGAAGAAATGATGCACCCTACAGTAGAAACTCCCAAAAAGTGACCCCATTTTGTAAGCTACAGGATAAGGTGACAGTTTTATTGATACTATTTTGGGGTACATATGATTTTTGCTCGCTCTTTAATTCGCTTTTTGTGAGACATGTTCATCTGACAGGATCAGCATGACTTAATAGTACGTCAAATTGCGGGAAGTCTCCTGCCACTATGATGTTCTATTGCGTCATTGGTCAGGAAGAGGTTAATGATTATTACTACTCAGTATAATGTTAGCTATTGATAAGTTAAATTATTTGTTCTAACCGGTGACAGTTTAAAGGGGTATTCCCATCACAGACAATGGGGGCATATCGTTAGGATATGCTCCAATGTCTGATAGCTTTGAGAACAGAGTAGGTAAGGTGGCGGAGGGCGCACTGTGCATGTGCATCTGCGCTCCATTTATTTCTATGGGGCAGCTGAAAATAGCCCCAAGAGATATGCCCCCATTGTCTGTGATGGGAATACCCCTTTAATAAAAAACAATGAACTAGTGCAAAATTGTACCATTTGCTACTTATAATACTGGTGTCTAATATGATGGAGGGGCACTTCCTTCAATGTTCTAGGTGCTACTATAACCTCTGCATCCACTATAACTAACCCTCTAACTGCAGATATAACACGTTACAGTTTGGTGCTTCTATAGACATCACCCACAGTCTGGCATTACTGTGTGACGCCGCATCATTCAGCTTTAAAGGTTTGATCACCTTGACAGTTTTTTCAGCCCCCATTGCCTTTATTTCAACAAAATAAGATCATATTGATTTTAATAGCATTATGTTCTGTTACAAAATGCACCAGTTGTTGGCCTTGCATTTAACAACCTTTCATTTTTACATCAATTTTCCCTTTGATTAAGGCCTTATTCACACCTCCGCAATTTTGTTCCGCATTTAACTTCTGGGTCTACATTTCCGTTCCCCGAAAAAATAGAACATATCCTATTCTTGTCCGCAATTGAGGACAAGAATAGACATATTCTATTAGTGCCGGCAATGTGCAGTCCGCAAAATGCGGAACTCACATTGCCGGTGTCCGTGTTTTGCGGATCCTACGGACGTGTGAATGGAGCCTAAGAAGTATTAATATTGTCCAACTGACAACAAGATCTTCAGTGCCAAGACGGCATTAGTAATAGCAAAGTGACATGATTGGCTATGGGTAAAAGGATAGTAGCTGGTGATAACAAACATCATCTCTAAAAGCACACCACTTCTGGATTATTTTTTTTACAAAATTGTTCAAAAACTATCCCTTTTTATGCTTAAACTATGCTTACTCCATTGATCAGGGGCAACTTCACCTCATGATCAGGTCTATCTTTTGTCTCTGTCTGGGACCAAGGATAGAGTGCATTCAGAAAGTCTTCAGACCCTTTAACTTTTTATTAAAATGAATCTATAAAATGGTGGCTTCCATTAGACCATGAGGGGCATGTCAAGCACTGGAAAGGTGAGGACCTAAGGGTACCAAGTAATGTTTCTATATTAAGTGTTCTGGTTATATTGCTTTGTATTGCTTATTTGCATTTTGTTTAAACACAATCAAAGCTTTTTATTCTATTAAATAATGAAAATCAGATGTGGATTTCAAAATCCTACAAAGAGATGAAATTGATATTTGAGTCAAGCAACAGTAGGTCCTTTGTTAGCATTCAGCCATCAGCACAAAAGTTTTTTTGATGCCTTCAGATTATCTTCATCCATTTGGAATTTGCAATAAATAGTATTTGTGTATTGGTATTAGTAGTGTGGTGGTGCGCAATGCAACAAATTATATAAAGATGCACATCTTGTAATAATTCTAGTGCATCTTGGCTCGTCTGTGTATCTGAATCTGAAGGCTATCCCAGCTATGAGCTGGTGTAAGTATCAGGCATTGCCTGTGCCAGAAAAATGACATAAGTAATGGTAAATGTGAGACCTCTTAGGTCCTGTTCCCTCTGCCCATATCCCCCCTACTTTTTTAAAAAAAGTGGTGAGATTGGTCGAGAAGAGGCAGTCACACATGTTTGGGTTTGCACGATGTATGACTTTGTGAGGCCAACCTGGTACAGGGGTTATGTAATATGTTAAATGTTTTGTGTGCAGGAGATACAGGTCCGCCTTAACTATATCTTATTCATAGCTTTATTATAATCTGCGTAAAAACAGTGTTTAAGGATGTTTGATACTTTAAGATGCGGTGATTTTTTTTTTTTTCACACTTCACATTTCAAAAGCCATAACTTTTTTTTTATTATTTTTCTGTTGTGATAGCCATGAGGAATTGTTTTTTAGTTAGATTTTTTTTATAGCAACATTTTGTAAATGTCATTATATTTTGTTAGGACGTTAGAAGGCTTAGAATTTTTCAAGCAATTCTTACATTAGATTTTTTTATGTCACCATATATATATATATATATATATATATATAACTTATCTTATCTTGTATAACTTAAAAAAAAAATCAAGGTGTGAAAAAAAAAACAGTGCCTTGTTTTACAGTAAAAATGACATGGTAACATTATGCCTGTATGAGTATTAAGATACCAAATTTATATAATTTTGCTACTGTATGTTGTACTACATTTAAAAACATTGCTTTTTGTTGGCAGATTCTGGTATCCATAACTTTCACCTTAGGTTACGACTAAGAACACACCTGTGTTTGAAACGCGTTAACCATGCTGAGGTGAAGGTTTGTGTCTATATGAGTTATATGCTACAAGAAGAAATAAAGTACAACTGAGTTTTATTTTAAGTGCTGGAACTATTGTATTCTATTCACCTTAGGAAGCCTTAACACTTGTACTGTATAATGTAATACTTCTCTATTACAATGCATATGGAGGGATATTTACTGAGAAATTTTTTATATCCTCCCAAAGGCAGGGTGTAATAGGTGCTGTAACGTGGCAGGCCTGATGGCTTTTAGCAAACCTCCAGATGACATGAAAACTACTTGGCCCTCGATAATTGCATTTGAGGTGTGTAAATTGAAGGACATAGGGAGCTCTCTCCCTCTGTTGAACTGCTAAGATGCCACGGTCACTATTGACTGCAGCATCAGAGGGTTTTCTCCAATCTCAGCAGGGAGAGCAGGGTGCCAACAAAATGATACAGCAAACAATGGCGAAGGCTTAGCTCCTCAGTGTTAACAAGAGATGAGCGAATTTCTTAAAAATTCGATTTGGTCGGTTCGACAGATTTTCCGAAAAGATTTGATTCAAATTAATTTGTGGCGAAACGCGGTAAAAAAACTGCTATTTCCTGGCTGCAGAGAGCCTGTATAGTGGTGTAGAACACTGTGCCTTGCAGCAACACGCATAACCAGTCTGCTGTGGTAGTGAAACAATACTGTAAGTCAGTATGACACGCAGATGACAGGTGTCACTCTTAGAATCACTGCACACTTCACTTATTTGGGCAGTTACAGGGCCAGAACTGACCAAAAAACTCAAGTGTGAACTCAGCCTTACAGGTCGATGTTAACGTCAGGTATAAAGAACTGTGCAGAGGCCCAAGATCCTACTATAGCGTGAAAGAGTGCACTTTTTTAACACCATTGTCAGCTGATTTCACATAGATGTCTACAGAACCTGTTCTATTAAACGCTTATACAAGCAGAGCCCCTCTGACAGAGGGGAGAGGGTGTCAGCCTTAAGTTTGTGTTGTTGTTAGTGATGGTCTTTTGGTTCCCGGTGGTCGGTTGCGGCGAACTTTGCGCGTTCGCGATCTGCCGAACATGCGAACATATGGCGATGTTCGCAAGCTCCATATTCTTTTGCATTGCGCCGAACTTTGACCCATGACTAGGGATGAGCGAACTCGAACTGTATAGTTCGGGTTCGTACCGAATTTTGGGGTGTCCGTGACACGGACCCGAACCCGGACATTTTCGTAAAAGTCCGGGTTCGGGTTCGGTGTTCGTCGCTTTCTTGGCGCTTTTGTGACGCTTTCTTGGCGCTTTTTGAAAGGCTGCAAAGCAGCCAATCAACAAGCGTCATACTACTTGCCCCAAGAGGCCATCACAGCCATGCCTACTATTGGCATGGCTGTGATTGGCCAGAGCACCATGTGACCCAGCCTCTATTTAAGCTGGAGTCACATAGCGCCGCCCGTCACTCTGCTCTGATTAGCGTAGGGAGAGGTTGCGGCTGCGACAGTAGGGCGAGATTAGGCAGATTAACTCCTCCAAAGGACTTGATTAACTGATCGATCTGCAGCTGTGGATCATTGAGCTGCTGATCCTCAATTGCTCACTGTTTTTAGGCTGCCCAGACCGTTTGTCAGTCACATTTTTCTGGGGTGATCGGCGGCCATTTTGTGTCTTGTGGTGCGCCAGCACAAGCTGCGACCAAGTGCATTTAACCCTCAATGGTGTGGTTGTTTTTTGGCTAAAGCCTACATCAGGGTGAAGCTGTCACACCAAGTGCATTTAACCAGCAATAGTCTGTTCATTTTTTGGCCATATACAAAATCAGGGGCAAGCTGCGCCTGTCACCAAGTGCATTTAACCCTCAATGGTGTGGTTGTTTTTTGGCTAAAGCCTACATCAGGGTGAAGCTGTCACACCAAGTGCATTTAACCAGCAATAGTCTGTTCATTTTTTGGCCATATACAAAATCAGGGGCAAGCTGCGCCTGTCACCAAGTGCATTTAACCCTCAATGGTGTGGTTGTTTTTTGGCTAAAGCCTACATCAGGGTGAAGCTGTCACACCAAGTGCATTTAACCAGCAATAGTCTGTTCATTTTTTGGCCATATACAAAATCAGGGGCAAGCTGCGCCTGTCACCAAGTGCATTTAACCCTCAATGGTGTGGTTGTTTTTTGGCTAAAGCCTACATCAGGGTGAAGCTGTCACACCAAGTGCATTTAACCAGCAATAGTCTGTTCATTTTTTGGCCATATACAAAATCAGGGGCAAGCTGCGCCTGTCACCAAGTGCATTTAACCCTCAATGGTGTGGTTGTTTTCTGGCTAAAGCCTACATCAGGGTGAAGCTGTCACACCAAGTGCATTTAACCAGCAATAGTCTGTTTATTTTTTGGCCATATACTACATCAGGGGCAAGCTGCGCCCGTCACCAAGTGCATTTAACCCTCAGTAGTGTGGTTGGTCAAGCTGTGACACCAAGTGCATTTAACCAGCAATAGTCTGTTCATTTTTTGGCCATATACTACATCAGGGGCAAGCTGCGCCCGTCACCAAGTGCATTTAACCAGCAATAGTGTGGTTATTTTTTGGCCATATCCCAGTCTAATTCTGTCACTAAATCCATACCGGTCACCCAGCGCCTAAATACTAGGCCTCAAATTTATATCCCGCTAAATCTCTCGTTACCGCTGTCCTGTTGTAGCTGGGAAAGTTATTTAGTGTCCGTCAAAGCACATTTTTTGTTCTGGGTTGAAGTACAATTCCCAATTTAGCAATTTCATAATTTAGTGGTTTCTGCTATATCAGAGCTATTTGAAATCTATCCCTAAAAGGGTATATAATATTCAAGGTGCACATTGGGTCATTCAGAATAACTTCACACACACCCGCTACTGTGTATTTTCAAGTCTAATTCTGTCACTAAACCCATACCTGTCACCCAGCGCCTAAATACTAGGCCTCAAATTTATATCCTGCTAAATCTCTCGTTACCGCTGTCCTGTTGTAGCTGGGAAAGTTATTTAGTGTCCGTCAAAGCACATTTTTTGTTCTGGGTTGAAGTACAATTCCCAATTTAGCAATTTCATAATTTAGTGGTTTCTGCTATATCAGAGCTATTTGAAATCTATCCCTAAAAGGGTATATAATATTCAAGGTGCACATTGGGTCATTCAGAATAACTTCACACACACCCGCTACTGTGTATTTTCAAGTCTAATTCTGTCACTAAACCCATACCTGTCACCCAGCGCCTAAATACTAGGCCTCAAATTTATATCCCGCTAAATCTCTCGTTACCGCTGTCCTGTTGTAGCTGGGAAAGTTATTTAGTGTCCGTCAAAGCACATTTTTTGTTCTGGGTTGAAGTACAATTCCCAATTTAGCAATTTCATAATTTAGTGGTTTCTGCTATATCAGAGCTATTTGAAATCTATCCCTAAAAGGGTATATAATATTCAAGGTGCACATTGGGTCATTCAGAATAACTTCACACACACCCGCTACTGTGTATTTCCAAGTCTAATTCTGTCACTAAACCCATACCTGTCACCCAGCGCCTAAATACTAGGCCTCAAATTTATATCCTGCTAAATCTCTCGTTACCGCTGTCCTGTTGTAGCTGGGAAAGTTATTTAGTGTCCGTCAAAGCACATTTTTTGTTCTGGGTTGAAATACAATTCCCAATTTAGCAATTTCATAATTTAGTGGTTTCTGCTATATCAGAGCTATTTGAAATCTATCCCTAAAAGGGTATATAATATTCAAGGTGCACATTGGGTCATTCAGAATAACTTCACACACACCCGCTACTGTGTATTTCCAAGTCTAATTCTGTCACTAAACCCATACCTGTCACCCAGCGCCTAAATACTAGGCCTCAAATTTATATCCTGCTAAATCTCTCGTTACCGCTGTACTGTTGTTGCTTGGAAAGATATTTAGTGTCCGTTAAAGCACATTTTTTGTTCTGGGTTGAAATACAATTCCCAATTTAGCAATTTCATAATTTAGTGGTTCCTGCTATATCAGAGCTATTTGAAATCTATCCCAAAAAGGGTATATAATATTCAAGGTGCACATAGGGTCATTCAGAATAACTTCACACACACCCTCTACTGTGTATTTCCAAGTCTAATTCTGTCACTAAACCCATACCTGTCACCCAGCGCCTAAATACTAGGCCTCAAATTTATATCCTGCTAAATCTCTCGTTACCGCTGTACTGTTGTTGCTGGGCAAGATATTTAGTGTCCGTCAAAGCACATTTTTTGTTCTGGGTTGAAATACAATTCCCAATTTAGCAATTTCATAATTTAGTGGTTTCTGCTATATCAGAGCTATTTGAAATCTATCCCTAAAAGGGTATATAATATTCAAGGTGCACATTGGGTCATTCAGAATAACTTCACACACACCCGCTACTGTGTATTTCCAAGTCTAATTCTGTCACTAAACCCATACCTGTCACCCAGCGCCTAAATACTAGGCCTCAAATTTATATCCTGCTAAATCTCTCGTTACCGCTGTACTGTTGTTGCTGGGCAAGATATTTAGTGTCCGTCAAAGCACATTTTTTGTTCTGGGTTGAAATACAATTCCCAATTTAGCAATTTCATAATTTAGTGGTTTCTGCTATATCAGAGCTATTTGAAATCTATCCCTAAAAGGGTATATAATATTCAAGGTGCACATTGGGTCATTCAGAATAACTTCACACACACCCGCTACTGTGTATTTCCAAGTCTAATTCTGTCACTAAACCCATACCTGTCACCCAGCGCCTAAATACTAGGCCTCAAATTTATATCCTGCTAAATCTCTAGTTACCGCTGTACTGTTGTTGCTGGGCAAGATATTTAGTGTCCGTCAAAGCACATTTTTTGTTCTGGGTTGAAATACAATTCCCAATTTAGCAATTTCATAATTTAGTGGTTCCTGCTATATCAGAGCTATTTGAAATCTATCCCAAAAAGGGTATATAATATTCAAGGTGCACATAGGGTCATTCAGAATAACTTCACACACACGCTTCTGTGCATTTCCAAGTCTAATTCTGTCACTAAATCCATACCGGTCACCCAGCGCCTAAATACTAGGCCTCAAATTTATATCCCGCTGAATTTGAATACAATACATTGGGCCAAATAATATATTTGTTGTTGTGGTGAACCATAACAATGAGAAAAACATCTAGTAAGGGACGCGGACGTGGACATGGTCGTGGTGGTGTTAGTGGACCCTCTGGTGCTGGGAGAGGACGTGGCCGTTCTGCCACATCCACACGTCCTAGTGTACCAACTACCTCAGGTCCCAGTAGCCGCCAGAATTTACAGCGATATATGGTGGGGCCCAATGCCGTTCTAAGGATGGTAAGGCCTGAGCAGGTACAGGCATTAGTCAATTGGGTGGCCGACAGTGGATCCAGCACGTTCACATTATCTCCCACCCAGTCTTCTGCAGAAAGCGCACAGATGGCGCCTGAAAACCAACCCCATCAGTCTGTCACATCACCCCCATGCATACCAGGGAAACTGTCTCAGCCTCAAGTTATGCAGCAGTCTCTTATGCTGTTTGAAGACTCCGCTGGCAGGGTTTCCCAAGGGCATCCACCTAGCCCTTCCCCAGCGGTGAAAGACATAGAATGCACTGACGCACAACCACTTATGTTTCCTGATGATGAGGACATGGGAATACCACCTCAGCATGTCTCTGATGATGACGAAACACAGGTGCCAACTGCTGCGTCTTTCTGCAGTGTGCAGACTGAACAGGAGGTCAGGGATCAAGACTGGGTGGAAGACGATGCAGGGGACGATGAGGTCCTAGACCCCACATGGAATGAAGGTCGTGCCACTGACTTTCACAGTTCGGAGGAAGAGGCAGTGGTGAGACCGAGCCAACAGCGTAGCAAAAGAGGGAGCAGTGGGCAAAAGCAGAACACCCGCCGCCAAGAGACTCCGCCTGCTACTGACCGCCGCCATCTGGGACCGAGCACCCCAAAGGCAGCTTCAAGGAGTTCCCTGGCATGGCACTTCTTCAAACAATGTGCTGACGACAAGACCCGAGTGGTTTGCACGCTGTGCCATCAGAGCCTGAAGCGAGGCATTAACGTTCTGAACCTGAGCACAACCTGCATGACCAGGCACCTGCATGCAAAGCATGAACTGCAGTGGAGTAAACACCTTAAAACCAAGGAAGTCACTCAGGCTCCCCCTGCTACCTCTTCTGCTGCTGCCGCCTCGGCCTATTCTGCTGCTGCCGCCTCGGCCTCTTCCTCCGCCTCTGGAGGAACGTTGGCACCTGCCGCCCAGCAAACAGGGGATGTACCACCAACACCACCACCACCACCTCCGTCACCAAGCGTCTCAACCATGTCACACGCCAGCGTTCAGCTCTCCATCTCACAAACATTTGATAGAAAGCGTAAATTCCCACCTAGCCACCCTCGATCCCTGGCCCTGAATGCCAGCATTTCTAAACTACTGGCCTATGAAATGCTGTCATTTAGGCTGGTGGACACAGACAGCTTCAAACAGCTCATGTCGCTTGCTGTCCCACAGTATGTTGTTCCCAGCCGGCACTACTTCTCCAAGAGAGCCGTGCCTTCCCTGCACAACCAAGTATCCGATAAAATCAAGTGTGCACTGCGCAACGCCATCTGTAGCAAGGTCCACCTAACCACAGATACGTGGACCAGTAAGCACGGCCAGGGACGCTATATCTCCCTAACTGCACACTGGGTAAATGTAGTGGCAGCTGGGCCCCAGGCGGAGAGCTGTTTGGCGCACGTCCTTCCGCCGCCAAGGATCGCAGGGCAACATTCTTTGCCTCCTGTTGCCACCTCCTCCTTCTCGGCTTCCTCCTCCTCTTCTTCCACCTGCTCATCCAGTCAGCCACACACCTTCACCACCAACTTCAGCACAGCCCGGGGTAAACGTCAGCAGGCCATTCTGAAACTCATATGTTTGGGGGACAGGCCCCACACCGCACAGGAGTTGTGGCGGGGTATTGAACAACAGACCGACGAGTGGTTGCTGCCGGTGAGCCTCAAGCCCGGCCTGGTGGTGTGTGATAATGGGCGAAATCTCGTTGCAGCTCTGGGACTAGCCAATTTGACGCACATCCCTTGCTTGGCGCATGTGCTGAATTTGGTGGTGCAGAAGTTCATTCACAACTACCCCGACATGTCAGAGCTGCTGCATAAAGTGCGGGCCGTCTGTTCGCGCTTCCGGCGTTCACATCCTGCCGCTGCTCGCCTGTCTGCGCTACAGCGTAACTTCGGCCTTCCCGCTCACCGCCTCATATGCGACGTGCCCACCAGGTGGAACTCCACCTTGCACATGCTGGACAGACTGTGCGAGCAGCAGCAGGCCATAGTGGAGTTTCAGCTGCAGCACGCACGGGTCAGTCGCACTACAGAACAGCACCACTTCACCACCAATGACTGGGCCTCCATGCGAGACCTGTGTGCCCTGTTGCGCTGTTTCGAGTACTCCACCAACATGGCCAGTGGCGATGACACCGTTATCAGCGTTACAATACCACTTCTATGTCTCCTTGAGAAAACACTTAGGGCGATGATGGAAGAGGAGGTGGCCCAGGAGGAGGAGGAGGAGGAGGAGGAAGAGGGGTCATTTTTAGCACTTTCAGGCCAGTCTCTTCGAAGTGACTCAGAGGGAGGTTTTTGGCAACAGCAGAGGCCAGGTACAAATGTGGCCAGCCAGGGCCCACTACTGGAGGACGAGGAGGACGAGGATGAGGAGGAGGTGGAGGAGGATGAGGATGAAGCATGGTCACAGCGGGGTGGCACCCAACGCAGCTCGGGTCCATCACTGGTGCGTGGCTGGGGGGAAAGGCAGGACGATGACGATACGCCTCCCACAGAGGACAGCTTGTCCTTACCCCTGGGCAGCCTGGCACACATGAGCGACTACATGCTGCAGTGCCTGCGCAACGACAGCAGAGTTGCCCACATTTTAACCTGTGCGGACTACTGGGTTGCCACCCTGCTGGATCCACGCTACAAAGACAATGTGCCCACCTTACTTCCTGCACTGGAGCGTGATAGGAAGATGCGCGAGTACAAGCGCACGTTGGTAGACGCGCTACTGAGAGCATTCCCAAATGTCACAGGGGAACAAGTGGAAGCCCAAGGCCAAGGCAGAGGAGGAGCAAGAGGTCGCCAAGGCAGCTGTGTCACGGCCAGCTCCTCTGAGGGCAGGGTTAGCATGGCAGAGATGTGGAAAACTTTTGTCAACACGCCACAGCTAACTGCACCACCACCTGATACGCAACGTGTTAGCAGGAGGCAACATTTCACTAACATGGTGGAACAGTACGTGTGCACACCCCTCCACGTACTGACTGATGGTTCGGCCCCATTCAACTTCTGGGTCTCTAAATTGTCCACGTGGCCAGAGCTAGCCTTTTATGCCTTGGAGGTGCTGGCCTGCCCGGCAGCCAGCGTTTTGTCTGAACGTGTATTCAGCACGGCAGGGGGCGTCATTACAGACAAACGCAGCCGCCTGTCTACAGCCAATGTGGACAAGCTGACGTTCATAAAAATGAACCAGGCATGGATCCCACAGGACCTGTCCGTCCCTTGTCCAGATTAGACATTAACTACCTCCCCATAACCATATATTATTGGACTCCAGGGCACTTCCTCATTCAATCCTATTTTTATTTTCATTTTACCATTATATTGCAAGGCTACCCAAAGTTGAATGAACCTCTCCTCTGCCTGTGTGCTAGGCCTAAATATATGCCAATGGATTGTTGCAGTGGTGGCTGACGTGAAGCCTCATTCTCTGCTATGACATGCAGACTGATTCTCTGGTGACATGAAGCCAGATTGTCTGTTACGGGACCTCTCTCCTCTGCCTGGGTGCTGGGCCTGAATTTATGACAATGGACTGTTGCAGTGGTGGCTGACGTGAAGCCTGATTCTCTGCTATGACATGCAGACTGATTCTCTGCTGACATGAAGCCAGATCCTCTGTTACGGGACCTCTCTCCTCTGCCTGGGTGCTGGGCCTAAATTTATGAAAATGGACTGTTGCAGTGGTGGGTGACGTGAAGCCTCATTCTCTGCTATGACATGCAGACTGATTCTCTGCTGACATGAAGCCAGATTGTCTGTTACGGGACCTCTCTCCTCTGCCTGGGTGCTGGGCCTGAATTTATGACAATGGACTGTTGCAGTGGTGGCTGACGTGAAGCCTGATTCTCTGCTATGACATGCAGACTAATTCTCTGCTGACATGAAGCCAGATTGTCTGTTACGGGACCTCTCTCCTCTGCCTGGGTGCTGGGCCTAAATTTATGAAAATGGACTCTTACAGTGGTGGGTGACGTGAAGCCTGATTCTCTGCTATGACATGAAGACTGATTCTCTGCTGACATGAAGCCAGATCCTCTGTTACGGGACCTCTCTCCTCTGCCTGGGTGCTGGGCCTAAATATCTGACAATGGACTGTTGCAGTGGTGGGTGACGTGAAGCCTCATTCTCTGCTATGACATGCAGACTGATTCTCTGCTGACATGAAGCCAGATCGTCTGTTACGGGACCTCTCTCCTCTGCCTGGGTGCTGGGCCTAAATTTATGAAAATGGACTCTTACAGTGGTGGGTGACGTGAAGCCTGATTCTCTGCTATGACATGAAGACTGATTCTCTGCTGACATGAAGCCAGATCCTCTGTTACGGGACCTCTCTCCTCTGCCTGGGTGCTGGGCCTAAATTTATGAAAATGGACTCTTACAGTGGTGGGTGACGTGAAGCCTGATTCTCTGCTATGACATGAAGACTGATTCTCTGCTGACATGAAGCCAGATCCTCTGTTACGGGACCTCTCTCCTCTGCCTGGGTGCTGGGCCTAAATATCTGACAATGGACTGTTGCATTGGTGGCTGACGTGAAGCCTGATTCTCTGCTATGATATGAAGACTGATTCTCTGCTGACATGAAGCCAGATTGTCTGTTACGGGACCTCTCTCCTCTGCCTGTGTGCTAGGCCTAAATATATGCCAATGGATTGTTGCAGTGGTGGCTGACGTGAAGCCTGATTCTCTGCTATGACATGCAGACTGATTCTCTGGTGACATGAAGCCAGATCCTCTGTTACGGGACCTCTCTCCTCTGCCTGGGTGCTGGGCCTAAATTTATGAAAATGGACTGTTGCAGTGGTGGGTGACGTGAAGCCTGATTCTCTGCTATGACATGCAGACTGATTCTCTGGTGACATGAAGCCAGATCCTCTGTTACGGGACCTCTCTCCTCTGCCTGGGTGCTGGGCCTAAATTTATGAAAATGGACTGTTGCAGTGGTGGGTGACGTGAAGCCTCATTCTCTGCTATGACATGCAGACTGATTCTCTGCTGACATGAAGCCAGATTGTCTGTTACGGGACCTCTCTCCTCTGCCTGGGTGCTGGGCCTGAATTTATGACAATGGACTGTTGCAGTGGTGGCTGACGTGAAGCCTGATTCTCTGCTATGATATGAAGACTGATTCTCTGCTGACATGAAGCCAGATTGTCTGTTACGGGACCTCTCTCCTCTGCCTGGGTGCCGGGGCCTAAATATCTGAGAATGGACTGTTCCAGTGGTGGGTAACGGGAAGCCAGATTCTCTGCTATGATATGAAGACTGATTCTCTGCTGACATGAAGCCAGATTGTCTGTTACGGGACCTCTCTCCTCTGCCTGGGTGCTGGGCCTAAATTTATGAAAATGGACTCTTACAGTGGTGGGTGACGTGAAGCCTGATTCTCTGCTATGACATGAAGACTGATTCTCTGCTGACATGAAGCCAGATTGTCTGTTACGGGACCTCTCTCCTCTGCCTGGGTGCCGGGGCCTAAATATCTGAGAATGGACTGTTCCAGTGGTGGGTGACGGGAAGCCAGATTCTCTGCTATGGAACCTCTCTCCAATTGATTTTGGTTAATTTTTATTTATTTAATTTTTATTTTAATTAATTTCCCTATCCACATTTGTTTGCAGGGGATTTACCTACATGTTGCTGCCTTTTGCAGCCCTCTAGCCCTTTCCTGGGCTGTTTTACAGCCGTTTTAGTGCCGAAAAGTTCGGGTCCCCATTGACTTCAATGGGGTTCGGGTTCGGGACGAAGTTCGGATCGGGTTCGGATCCCGAACCCGAACATTTCCGGGATGTTCGGCCGAACTTCTCGAACCCGAACATCCAGGTGTTCGCTCAACTCTACCCATGACACATCCATCAGGTGGGACAGGACAGCCAATTGAGACGTTTCAGCACATGGACACACCCCCAACCCTATAACAGAACCTGATCTGGCAGCCATTTTATGTTATGTGTTTTGCCAGTGATGGGAGAGGTTGCATTTTGGAGCAGGGACAGGCTGTTAGCACTGTCACATCGAGCCCTTGGGAGGAGGCAGTCATGACAGGAACGGGGATCTTCTACTAGCAGCATCTCTGCCATCTAACAGGAGCTAGTGATGTATCTTTATTCCAACAGATAATGTCTGTCTCATTAATTGTGATGTCAGCATCATTATTCAGGACAACAGTTATAACTAATGGAATGTACCTTATGGTGACTATATTAAAGTAAACACTGTATGTTGTGTTATCATCCGAATTTATCATCTGAATCTAGACCCCCTGAGGAGCCCCTGAGTGGGCGAAATGCGTTGGGTTATTTTTGTTATGGGGTATTTTGTTACCACTTTATTTCTGGCCAACTTACATCTATGCTGAGGCAGTATCATTGCTATATGTATGTAACCTTTTATTCACCTCCACTGCTAGGGTGATATAGGGAAAGTAGTGGCGGCACAAGGACAGGGAAACCCCACCATCAGGGGTGGTCCCTGGGCAAAAGCTAGAGTAGGGTTGTATTAGGGAAAGGTTCCCCGCATAGGAAAATACTAGCCGCCTTACCTCAACATAGAATGACCTTCCCCTTTATCTATTTTTGTTTGGTGTTGCATTATGTGTATTTATCACAATTGTGGTGGTTGCTATATGTGTAGTACTAAGTGGACGGCCTAAGGTCTTCCCACGTAAGTATCATTATCAGCCACCAAAATGGGGCATAATTTTTAATGAAATAATAAAAGTTATATTTAAAGGGTCCTATTCTGTTTAGGGTGATTATACATTAATTAAAAGGACTTACCAATATCTCAAAACATTGTCAGAAAGTGTTAACTGTAAGGAACTTAGGGACACTAAAAGCTAGCTAATAAGGCCACAAAGGTTTTTTTTAAGGACTGGTAACGTTATACTATCAATTGGTGTGATACACAGAGGGGTGTGATATACTTATAATATACTTTCTAACATAGAAAGTATATTATAGTGCATTTCTATGCTTCCAGAAAATACTGATTGAGGGCTACGGTCTATCAGCTTCCACAATAGTGATAGAGGTTTTCCATATACCTGCGTCCACAAAATTACTTCTTGAGGGTGATATACCAGCTTCAACTAACAACTGATTGAGGCCTTCCATATATCAGCTTTCACAAAATAGTGATAGAGGTTTTCCATATACCTGCGTCCACAAAATTACTGCTTAAAGGTGATATACCAGCTTTAACTAACAATTGATTGAGGCGTGCTATATATTAGCTTCCACAAATACTGCTCTTCTCTAAGGACTTTGGTACAGGGTCATTTTGAAAATGACAGGCAGAGGAAGAGGCAGGCTGTTCTGCAGGGGTGGAAGGGGTCGGGCAGGTGCACCAGGCCGGAGCCTAAGTGGGAAGTTGGAGAAGGTGCATGCGATTGTATGTCAAAGGATGCACCAGAGTTGGTTTAGTGGCTCAGTCAGCCTTCTGCTCCTACACCCTCCTCATCATCTGTATCTGCACCCTCCTCACTCCCTGCTGTGTGCACCGACAAAGACACCACCACCACCATAGCCCCTCCACTCGAGTCAGAGGAATTATGTTCCCATCCATTTCCAGACCTTACTGATGTGCAGCCATTCTTGGCATCGTATGAGGAATGGGAGGTATCAACGGCTGCCACCAAGCAGTCTGACGACAGTACCCAGATCAGACCAAAGAGGGTGGTCCACGCTGTTGCTGCCTACTCCGAGATCTCTAATGTCAGTGGTGGTGAAGGTGACGATGATGATGTGTTGATGGACGTCACGTGGGTGCCCACAAGAGAGGAAGAGGAGGGGAGTTCAGAGGGAAAATGTGCAGCAGATAGGGAGGAGAAGGAGGAGAAGCAGTCTGAACTCGCAGTGCACAGGAGGAAAATATCTGACTGCAAATGTATCTGGAGCGAGCCATCCACCAGGCACAGTAACATCTTGAGCTCCCAGGACGCCGGCACATAGCTCTGCAGTGTGGGATTTTTTTATTGTGCCAGCTGCTGACAATAGTGTTGCCATCTGCAGCCTCTGCTGTCAACGCATAAGTCACGGTAAGCCAAACACTCACCTAGGGATGAATGCCTTAAGAAGGCACCTAGCCTCCCATCACCGAGCCCAGTGGGAGCAATGCCGCCAGAACCCACAAAGCCACACTCCCGGCGCTTCACGTCCTGCCTCTTCTCCTTCACCTCTCTCCTCCCATTTGTCTTCCACTCCACCTTCCACTGTGCCGTCATTGCGTTCATCTGGCACAAGGCAGGCTTCCGTGGCCCAAATGTTTGAGCGTAAAAAAAAAATAATGACGCCTGAGAATCCTCTTGCCCGACGGCTGACCGCTGGCTTGTCAGAACTGGTAGCCTGCCAACTACTGCCATATAAATTGTTGGACTCGGAGGCCTTTAGAAAATGTGTGGCCATTGGCACACCGCAATGTAAAGTCCCCGGAAGGAAATATTTCTCCCAGAAGGGCATCCCTGATTTTTAGGGCCACGTTCAGCGGCAAGTTAATATATCTCTGGCACACAGTGTCGGTGCTAAGATACATCTGACCACAGACACGTGGTCTAGCAAACACGGGCAGGGAAGGTACATAACTTTTGCTGCACACTGGGTGAACCTTCTGATGGCCATCAATCATGTAACCCGTAGCACCTGTAGGGATTTGGTGTTACCACCAAGGATTGCATGCAGGCCGGCCTCTTCTTCTCCTCCTCCTACTCCATCCTCTGTCTCCTCCTCAGCTGACTCCTCCTTTTCCACTGCTATTGCCTCCCCAAGCTCCCCAAAACCTATTCAACGTGCCAGGTGAGATGTTGCCATGCTGTGCTGCGGCTGTTGTGCCTGGAATCCAAGAGCCACACCGGTCCTGCACTGCTTTCAGCTCTGCGGTCACAGGCCGATCAGTGGCTAACCCCGCTCAATTTGACAGTTGGTAAAGTAGTGTCCCACAACGGCGCCAATCTGCTGAGCGCAATTAAAAATGGCAAAATGACACACGTGCCGTGCATGCCACATGTCCTGAACTTAGTCGTGCAGCGATTCTTTGGCAAATACCCCGGGGTCCAGGACGTCCTGCGGCAGGCCAGGAATATCTCTGGCCATTTTAGAAGATCTTACAGGGCCATAGCTCTCCTTGCTGACGTGCAGCGGCAACACCACGCCAGTAAGACGTCTGATTTGTGACTGCACGACGAGCTGGAACTTCACATTGTTTATGCTTGTTAGGCTGCTCCAGCAGTTAACAACTACCTGTTCGAACTTTGCAGAAGGACAGGTTCTGGGGAACTTGTTTTTTTTTCACCGCGCCTGTGGCTGCTCATGCGCGACGCATGCTGACTTCTGCGGCCATTTGATGAGATCACCAAACTCGTCAGTCGCAGAAGGGGAGCCATCAGTGACATTGTACCTTACGCCTTCTTTCTAGAGCGTGCATTGTGTTGTGTCATTAATCAAGCCGCCGAGTAGCAGGAAGATGAGTAAGTCGCAATGCTAAATTGATTCCCAGGGGGGCTACTCCATCTAAGACAAGTCAGCAGGAGTCTGAAGAGGCGTCAGAGGAAGATGGTGGATGGGGAAAAGAAGGAGGAGGAGGAGGAGAAAGAAGAGCAGGCTTTAAACTTTTCAGGGATCCCTGGTGTTGTCCGTGGCTGGAGGGAGGAGGTCCCCCATATAAAAAGCATGAAGGTCAATGACCTGTACTGGGTGGCAACGCACTTAGACCCCCAGTATAAACATAAAATGGTGGACATGTCACCAGCATCACAGAATGCAGCATTTCCAGTCCTTGCTGCGAGAGATGCTGCATTCTGCTGTTGCGGGCACTGGCAGAGAAATTTCCACCCACAGCGAAATAGGTGCGGATGCCAAACCTACCACGCCTGCAAAAAGAGGGCGATTTGAAGATGTGTTGGTCACTTCAGATATGAGGTCATTCTTGCAGCCAACCCATCGACAGCCGCCCTCCGGATCAAGCTTTAGGGAACGCCTAGACTGACAGGTGTCCGACTACATCTGGTTAACGTGTCCGACTACATCGGGTTAACGGCCGATGCGGATGCTCTGAGAAGCGAGGAACCCCTTGACTACTAGGTGTGCAGGCTTGACCTGTGGCCAGAGCTGGCACAATTTGAGTGTCCTGTCTAAAAGGACGTTCAGCGCAGCAGAGGGGATTGTGACCGATAAGCACACTCGCCTAGCTCACGACAGTGTGGACTACCTCACATTTTTAAAAATGAAGTGATGAGCGGCAGGGGTCATATTCGAATTTGTGATATTTTGCAAATATTTTGTAGAATATTCGTCATATATTAGCAAATTCATATATTCATTATATTCTACCTTTTTTACGCAAAAAGGTAAGGTAATGATCACGTAATATGCAAATATTGCGCGCTCAATACAGGCGTGAGTCAAAAACATATATAGCACAATAGAATATAGTGCTACTGTATATATTAGTTTTTAGAATATTCAGCATTTCTTCAATCTGAACACATGATTCCGCCCTGCTTCTTGCTTGTGGACCAATGAGTCATTGGCCCACAGGCAAGTTAAGCAGGGAGGAATCATGACTTCAGATGAAAACAAAAATGATGAATATTAAAAAAAATCGACTATATAGCACTATATTAAATATAGTGCTATATATTTGTTTTTTTGAATATTCGCCATTTTTTTCCATCTGAACTGAACACTTCAGCGCCCCGATTCCGCCTCCATGAGAGGCCCCCGTCCTTCACCTTCTTTGAAGTCTATTTATTTATATGACGAATATTCTAAAAATTGTATATATAGCACTATATTGAATATAGTGCTATATATTTTTTAGTTTTTTAGAATATTCATAATTTTTTTCAATCTGAAGTCATAATTCATCCCTGCTTATGTTGCTTTTCGAATATTCGTTCAAATAACACAAAAAAAATAATGAGGCATGGATTTCGGAGGAATTCAACACCTGTGATGACCACGTGTAATTGAATTTCCTCATGCCAGCCCACACATATCCGCCACCACCCAGAACAAAGAATGGTCCTTGCCTTATGTATATACAGCGGCATAAAGGGCCTTTTATATCAGGTGAATGCCTAATTTTTGGGGCCTGTATTGGCCGACAGTTACATATTTATCCTGTGAATGCCTAATGTACCTCCAGCCACAGAATCCAAAGTTCTTTGCTGTCAGGTGAATGCCTATTGCCTAATTTTTGAGGACTGCACGAGCTTATAGTTACATTTTTATCCTGTGACCACCTAATGTACCTCGAGCCATAGAATCCAAAGTTCTGTGCCTTCAGGTGAATGCCTATTAGCTAATTTTTAGGCCTGTACTGTCCGTCAGTTACATATTTATTCTGTGACAGCCTAATGTATGTCCAGCCACAGAATCCAAAGTTCAGTGCTGTCCGGTGAATTCCTATTTGCTAATTTTTTGGGCCTGTACTGGCCGACAGTTACATATTTATCCTGTGACCGCCTAATGTACCTTCAGCCACAGAATCCAAAGTTCTTTGCTGTCAGGTGAATGCCTATTACCTAATTTTTGGGGCCTGTACTGGCCGACAGATGGCATGAGCGGGAAAAATATGCAAATTGCGGTGCTAAGGACCTTTGAGCCACAATCTGTGTCCGAAATACGCCTAAGGGTACTTTCACACTAGTGTCAGGACAGATCCGACAGGCTGTTTACCCCTTTAGATCCATCCTGTCGCTATTTCGCCGTGCCGCCGGACCACCGCTCAGTCCCCATTGACTATAATGGGGACAGGGGCGGAGCTCCGGTGCACCACGGCAGTGCGCGGTGAGAGGCCGCTGGACCAAAAATTCAGACATGCAGTACTTTTAGTTTGGTGGCCTCTCGCCGTGCACTGCCGTGCTGTGTCGGAGCTCCGCCCCCGTCCCCATTATAGTCAATGGGGACGGAGCGGCAGTCCGGCGGCACGTCGAAATTGCAGCAGGACGGATCCGACAGGGTGAACAGCCTGTCAGATCCGTCCTGACACTAGTGTGAAATTAGCCTAACATAGGCATATTTCTATATAATAAATGACCGCCTAATTGTATTATTAATTGGGGAGTAGGGCTAATATCTTTATATTTTATAGATTCTAGTGTATTACACTGTGCCCTGTATTTCCCAGTCGAAAATTATCCTTGGGAAAGACAGTCCTCATCCCTGACCACCAGGACCAGGTAGCGCTCTGTCAGTACATGGCCTCCTCCCCTCTCCGCTATGCTGCTCTGCTGTGGCAGCATCAGAATAGTAGCTGAGGCAGGTAGCCAGAAGAAACTGGTCTCTTTTGTCAAGGTTTAGGTGAGGCAGCATGGATTATCTAATCTGATGCATCAGGCATAGTGGCTTATCCACGCCTGATTCATCTTGACTGGGCTGGCTGGCTGCTGATTGGCTGCATGCATGGCATTGTGGGTGATCCTTCGTTCCCAGAGTTCATATCTCCGTGTCCTAACATGTGCAGCAGCCATTTTAGTAAACAAAAAAATGTTTGAAACAAAAAAATTATGTTTTAATATCTCCATGTTCTGAGAGCTAGAGTTTTTATATATTTTTAGTGATTTTCTTATTTAGGGGCTCATTTTTTGCAAGATGAGGTGACAGTTTTATAGGTACCATTTTATGGTACATATGCCTTTTTGATCACTTTGTGTTCCACTTTTTGTGATGTAATGTGACAAAAATTGCTTTTTTGACACAGTTTTTATTTTATTTTTTAAAATTATATATTTCAATGAATTCAGCTCCTCCTAGTCTATAACACACCACCTTTAGCTCCGACACCATGTTTAACATGACAAGTTCACATTAAGTGACACAATAGTATGGTGCTGAGCAGGAGGGGGTTAATATTAGACATTATGACTAAAAAAGGGATGTGTTTTCATTCCCATGTTCTATGCTGGGAAGAAGTCATTTAAGGTACTCAGTTTTGTGATAATGTTTAAATTAGAATATTTTTCTAGTGAGTCATTTTTGGTCCAGAATAACAAGCAGTTGGCTGTGGATAACTGATAATTAAAATTAAAGAGCGTATAAACAAGAAAAAAAGCTTGTTAAAAAGCTGTAAGCTGTACTACTCAGAGATGGGCTAATCTATTCACAGATTCCTAGATTCATTACAAATCTCAGATTTTTTTTTTAGGCACCAAATCGAACCCGGATCTTTTCTGGTTCGATTAGGATGTATCTTGTAAAACGGCGCCTGGCGCCATTTTACTAAGGTATTGACAGTGGGCAAAAGCTCTAGGGAGGAAGACGCATGACTCAGGCAGGAACTGGGGGGATGGCATACCCTGATTGGCTCAGAAGCTGACAGGCAGGCTATATGAGCCAAACAGTGTGGACTAAAGAAGAGAGGTGCCTGTTAGTAGGTGCAGGGTCGTCATTGTGTGCTTAGTCTTTGACCAGAGAGGACCATGTCTGCAGGAGGGCAATTAACAATCAATTAGGGAGCCATAATGTGGAGCTAGGGAATAGATTAGGGAGAGATTACGGCTAGTAGTAGTAGTAAAGAGAATTGGGTAGTGGGTATTTTAGCAGGGAGAGAAAGTTCAGGGATAACTTAGGGACTAGTGTTGAGTGCGAATATTCAAATAGCAAATTTTTATTGAGAATATCGCCAATTCGAGAATTTGCGAATATTTAGAATATATTGCTATGTATTTGGCCAAGACCAAAGAGCTGTCAAAGGACACCAGAAACAAAATTGTAGACCTGCACCAGGCTGGGAAGAGTGAATCTGCAATAGGCAAGCAGCTTGGTGTGAAGAAATCAACTGTGGGTTATTAGAAAATGGAAGACATACAATACCACTGATAATCTCCCTCAATCTGGGGCTTCACGCAAGATCTCACCCCGTGGGGTCAAAATGATCACAAGAACAGTGAGCAAAAGAGCTGGGACCAAAGTAACAAAGGCTACCATCAATAGCACACTATGCCGCCAGTGACTCAAATCCTGCAGTGCCAGACGTGTCCCCCTGCTTAAGCCAATACATGTACGGGCCCATCTGAAGTTTGCTGGGGAGCATTTAGATGATCCAGAAGAGGATTGGGAGAATGTCAAATGGTCAGATAAAACCAAAGTAGAACTTTTTGGTAAAAACTCAACTCGTCATGTTTGGAGGAGAAAGAATGCTGAGTTGCATCAGAAGAACACCATATCTACTGTGAAGCATCATGCTTTGGGGCTGTTTTTCTTCAAATGGACCAGGAAGACTGATCCGTGTAAAGGAAAGAATGAATGGGGCCATGTATCGTGAGATTTTGAGTGAAAACCTTCTTCCATCAGCAAGGGCATTGAAGATGAAACGTGGCTGGGTCTTTCAGCATGAGAATGATCCCAAACACACTGCCCGGGCAACGAAGGAGTGGCTTTGTAAGAAGCATTTCAAGGTCCTGGAGTGGCCTAGCCAATCTCCAGATCTCAACCGCATAGAAAACCTTTGGAGGGAGTTGAATGTCCATGTTGCCCAGCGACAGCCCCAAAACATCACAGCTCTAGAGGAGATCTGCATGGGCGAATGGGCTAAAATACCAGCAACAGTTTGTGAAAACCTTGTGAAGACTTACAGAAAACGTTTGACCTCTGTCATTGCCAACAAAGGGTATATAACAAAGTATTGAGATTAACTTTTGTTATTGACCAAATACTTTTTTTCCACCATAATTTGCAAATAACTTCTTAAAAAAATCAGACAATGTGATATTTTGGATATTTTTTTTCTCATTATGTCTCTTATAGTTGAGGTATACCTATGATGAAGGCCTCTCTCATCTTTTTAAACGGGAGAACTTGCACAATTGGTGGCTGACTAAATACTTTTTTGCCCCACTGTATAAGGGTTCTTTTACATTAGTGGCAGGGGACTCCGGCAGGCGATTCCAGCAGGTGAACAGCCTGTCGGATCGGTCCTGCGGCTAGTTCACATGTGCCCCCGGACTGCCGCTCCATCCCTATTGACTATAATGGGGGCCGGGGGGGAGTTCTGGCGGCAGCATGGCAGTGCACGGCGAGAGGCAGCCAGACTAAAAGTACTGCATGCATGCAGGATCCGTGCCGCCGCCGGTACTCCGTCCCCGCCCCCATTATCGTCAATGGGGACGGAGCAGCAATCTGGTGGCACACATGAACTAGCGGCAGGACAGATCTGACAGGCTGTTCACCCGCCGGAACAGCCTGCCGGAGTCCTCTGCCGCTAGTGTGAAACTAGCCTTAGCTAGATTAGACAAAAATCTGTCACAGGTGCCAATTTCCAACTTCATTCACCAAGTAAATTCTCAAAAGCATTGTCTTCTTGAGTGTATTCTGTAGAAAGGGATTAGAATTTTTTTATGAACTCTTCCTCATTCAATCCTATTTTTATTTTCATTTTACCATTATATTTCGGGGCAACCCAAAGTTGAATGAACCTTTCCTCTGTCTGGGTGCCGGGGCCTAAATATATGACAATGGACTGTTCCAATGTTGGGTGACGTGAAGCATGATTCTCTGCTATGACATGAAGACTGATTCTCTGCTGACATGAAGCCAGATTCTCTGTTACGGCACCTCTCTCCTCTGCCTGGGTGCCTGGGCCTAAATATCTGACAATGGACTGTTCCAGTGTTGGGTGACGTGAAGCATGATTCTCTGCTATGACATGAAGACTGATTCTCTGCTCACATGAAGCCATATTCTCTGTTACGGGATCTCTCTCCTCTGCCTGGATGCCGGGGCCTAAATATCTGACAAAGGACTGTTCCAGTGTTGGGTGACGTGAAGCATGATTCTCTGCTATGACATGAAAACTGATTCTCTGCTGACATGAAGCCAGATTCTCTGTTACGGGACCTCTCTCCTCTGCCTGGGTGCCTGGGCCTAAATATCTGACAATGGACTGTTCCAGTGTTGGGTGACGTGAGCATGATTCTCTGCTATGACATGAAGACTGATTCTCTGCTGACATGAAGCCAGATTCTCTGTTACGGGACCTCTCTCCTCTGCCTGGGTGCCGGGGCCTAAATATATGACAATGGACTGTTACAGTGGTGGGTGACGTGAAGCCAGATTCTCTGCTATGGGACCTCTCTCCAATTGATATTGGTTAATTTTTATTTATTTTATTTTTATTTTTATTCATTTCCCTATCCACATTTGTTTGCAGTGGATTTACCTACATGTTGCTGCCTTTTGCAGCCCTCTAGCCCTTTCCTGGGCTGTTTTACAGCCTTTTTAGTGCCGAAAAGTTTGGGTCCCCATTGACTTCAATGGGGTTCGGCCGAACTTCTCAAACCCGAACATCCAGGTGTTCGCTCAACTCTACTCCCAACTTGAAAGGGTCGCAATGCGTACGTATATCTCTGAGAGCCTGAGAAAGGGACACATCCGACCCTCGAAGTCAGCTGTTGCCGCTGGGCTTTTTTTTGTTAAGAAAAAAGACAGTTCTTTAAGACCATGTCTGGATTTCAGGTTGCTGAACACTATCACAATTCGTGACCCTTATCCGCTTCCTCTGATCCCGAACCTGTTTAACCAGATTGTTGGGGCTAAAGTTTTTTCTAAGTTAGATTTGAGAGGGGCATACAACCTGGTCAGGGTCAGGAAAGGGGATAAATGGAAGATGGCCTTCAATACTCCTGAGGGCCATTTTGAGAATTTGGTTATGCCCTTTGGTTTGATGAATGCTCCAGCCGTCTTCCAACATTTTGTGAACAGCATTTTTTATCATGTAATGGGGAAATTTGTACTAGTGTATCTAGATGACATTTTGATTTTTTCTCCTGATTTCAAAACTCATAGGGACCACCTATGTCAGGTCTAGTTCATTTTGCAGGAGAATAAATTGTACGCTAAACTGGAAAAATGTGTGTTTGCGGTCCCAGAAATTAAATTTCTGGGTTTTCTTCTCTCCGCTTCTGGTTTTCGCATGGACCCTGAGAAGGTCCACGCGGTGCTTGATTGGGAGCTTCCTGAGAGTCAGAAGGCGCTGATGCGCTTTTTGGGTTTTGCCAATTATTACAGGAAGTTCATTTTGAATTATTCCTCTGTTGTTAAGCCACTCACTGATATGACTAAAAAGGGCGTAGATTTTTCCTCTTGGTAGGTAGATGCGCGTAAGGCCTTTTCTAGTATCAAAGAGAGTTTTGCTTCCGCTCCCATCTTGGTACAACCTGATGTCTCTCTACCTTTGATTGTTGAGGTGGACGCTTCTGAGGTGGGTGTGGGTGCGGTCTTGTCTCAGGGTCCCTCTCCTGCCAAATGGCGACCGTGTGCCTTTTTCTCAAAGAAACTCTCCTCCGCAGAGAGAAATTACGATGTGGGAGATAGGGAGTTGTTGGCCATCAAATTAGCTTTTGAGGAATGGCGCCATTGGCTAGAGGGAGCCAAACACCCTATTACCGTGTTTACCGACCATAAGAATCTGGCCTACTTGGAGTCAGACAAGCGTCTGAACCCGAGACAGGCCAGATGGTCTTTATTCTTTTCCAGGTTAAATTTTGTTGTCACGTTCTGCCCTGGGGTTAAAAATGTGAAGGCCGATGCCCTGTCACGTTGTTTTCCGGGAAGAGGGAACTTTGAAGACCCGGGTCCAATTTTGGCTGAAGGGGTGGTAGTCTCTGCTCTTTACCCCGATTTGGAGGCAGAGGTTCAGGCAGCCCAGGCAGAGACTCCTGATCTTTGTCCTCCTGGGAGGTTGTTTGTGCCTCTCGCTTTACGACACAAGGTTTTTAAGGAGCATAATGATACTGTCCTTGCTGGGCACCCGGGGAGCAGAGCCACTGTGGATCTCATTGCTCGGAGATTCTGGTGGCCGGCTCTTCGTAAGACGGTTGAGGGTTTTGTGGCAGCCTGTGAGACCTGCGCTCGCGCCAAGGTCTCTCATTCACGACCATCGGGTCCACTCCTCCCGTTACCCATTCCTTCCTGTCCTTGAACGCATCTGTTCATGGACTTCATTATGGACCTGCCTCGTTCCTCAGGGAAGACTGTGATTTTGGTAGTGGTAGACCGTTTTAGCAAAATGGCGTATTTTATTCCTTTTCCTGGGTTACCCAATGCTAAAACGCTGGCGCAGGCATTTGTTGATCACATTGTCAAACGGCAAGGCATTCCTTCAGACATAGTCTTGGATAGGGGCACGCAGTTTGCTTCCAGATTCTGGAAGGCCTTCTGTTCTCGCTTGGGGGTTCGGTTGTCGTTCTCTTCTGCTTTTCACCCGCAGTCGAGTGGTCAGACAGAGCGCGTCAATCAGAATCTGGAGACATATCTGCGCTGTTTTGTGACTGAGAATCAGGAGGATTGGTGTTCTTATTTGTCCCTTGCAGAGTTTGCTTTAAATAACTGTCGCCAGGAGTCCTCGGATAAGTCACCATTTTTTGGTGCATATGGGTTCCATCCGCAGTTTGAGACATTCTCTGGAGAGGGGTCTTCTGGTTTACCTGATGAGGAGAGATTTTCCTCGTCTTTGTCATTTATTTGGCAAAAGATTCAGGATAATCTGAAGAGCATGAGTGAGAGATATAAGCGTGTGGCGGATAAGAGACGTGTGCCTGGTCCGGACCTGAATGTGGGTGATCTGGTGTGGTTGTCTACTAAGAATATCAAATTGAATGTTCCCTCCTGGAAGTTGGGTCCTAAGTTTATTGGGTCTTACAAGATTCTGTCCGTCATCAATCCCGTTGCCTTTCGTCTTGATCTTCCTCAGACTTGGAAGATCCATCATGTTTTTCACAAGTCCCTGTTAAAATCTAATGTCCAACCCACTGTACCCTCCTTTTTGCCTCCTCCTCCGATTGTGGTTGATGGTAATCTTGAATTTCAGGTCTCTAGGATTGTGGATTCTCGCATTATCCGCGGTTCTCTCCAGTACCTCGTTCATTGGGAGGGTTATGGTCCTGAGGAGAGGATGTGGGTCCCAGTGGCTGACATTAAGGCCACTTGTTTCATCAGGGCTTTCCATAGGTCCAATCCAGTCCGGAGTCCACTCGTAGAAGGAAGGGTACTGTCACCGCCAGATCTCTCAGAAGCTCTGACAGACATTCTTCAGTACCTCTTGCTTGAGGTTCTTTTGTTTTGGTTTCGTTTTGTCATCTCGTTTCCCTCTCTTAGCTGTCATCTAGTTGCACTGATTGCAACCCTTTATATCCCTTCCCATACTGCATCACTTTGCAGTTTATACTACTTCCTGGATTGTGCTCACTGCTAGATGCTGCAACTGCTGTTTACCCAGATAAGTCTGTTCCTTTATTTGTGTTTTCCTGTTGGCTTGATCCTAGGTGACCCTGACTCCTTCCGTATTAAGTGTAGGGAGCCGGTGGTCGTGTCCCCTCACTATTATAGGGTTTTCAGGTGTCACACAGTCTAGGTACGAGGGCATGCAATTATCTATCATAAAGATCTTTGCATGGGCTGAGCAGTCAGGGAGAGCTCTAGGGCTTTTATAGGGCTCACCCTTATGTTCCTTAGTTTGGGATCAAGTCAGTCGGATCTTTATTTGTATCTTCTAGTTTTCTGCAACACCATCCGTGACACCTGCCCAGGTCCTTTTGGCACTTCTACACCTTTATCAGCCTGGATTCCAAACCAGGCACTTATCCGCCTCCTCCACCTACTATTACATGGACACCCTCTTGTCTTCAACAGCAGCAGGGCACAGCGTTGCCCCCCCTCCTATCATATGTGTCAGGTTAAGCACCGACATGCAGTGTTGGACTTGATCTGCCTTGGCAAGAGCAGCCACACCGGTGAGCGGTTGCTGAAGCACATCAGGCAGCATACAGCACGCTGGCTGTCTCCCCGCCAGCTCCAAGTTGGCAAGGTCATGACTCATGAGCGACAATAGTACCAACATAGTGGCCATGCTGAACCTGGGCCAAATGACACCAGGGCCGAATGACACATGCTCCCTGTATGGCGCACATAATTAACCTTGTTGTCCAGCGCTTCTTGAAAAAGTTCACTGGCCTGTGCACAGTGCTGACAAAGTCAAGAAAGCTGTGCAATCATTTCAGCCATTCCTACGCGGTACAAAACGCTTTCCTGGACTTGCAGCATCAAAACAGTCTGCCATTACACCACATAATGTGCCCACTCGCTGGAATTCAACACATATGCACATGCTAGAAAGGCTCTATGAGCAGCGGAAAACAGTGACTGACTTTGTCATGCACCAGCCAGAATCGTCAAGGATAAGGAGCATGTGTCATTTTGAGATCCAGCATTGAAAGCTGGTCTGAGATGCAAGTAACATGCTGAATCCCTTGGAAGAGGCTACAAAATTCATAAGCAGGGAAAGCTGTGGTCTGAACAACATAATCTCCATTATATTTGTTTTAAAAAAAACATTGAAGCTCATGCAGCAGTGGATGATGGGTGAAGAAGGTACGCCTTGCTGTGCACCCTCTTGCTTTTGGGGAGCCCCAAGGAGAAAGTTCCATTGAGGAGCAGGAGGAGGATGAGGATTTGGAGCTTCAGCTAGAGGAGGGGGGGGGGGGTGGAAGAGACAGTGTTGGAGAAGCATGAGAATGATGATGACGATGACACTGGCAACAACACACAATCATTACAAAGGGAGATAAAGATAGATTTGCCTCAGCTTGCTGTGGCACATCAAGACATTTCTCCATCATGTTCATGATACTGAACTGGCTGCTGCTGTAGCTGCTTGTGGTAGAGGAGACGGCAGGAGGTACCGATGTAGCAGAGCTAAATTGACTCTGATAACACATGGCACAGTGTTATCTTGGTTATCTTGTGACAAAAGACACTGAAATATATTAAAAAGTTAGTTATCTTTTTCTTGACAATTATTACTTAAAACATTAACCATTAGTGTTGAGCGTGAATATTCGAATTGCGAATATTTTTCTCGAATATCGCGATTTCGAGATTTCGCGAATATTTAGAATATAGTGCTATATATTCGCGAAATCGAATATTTGTTTTTTTTTTTTGCTTTTTTTTAATGCTCCATTCAGTGCCCGTTGCCGTGCTCATGGAGCGTCCCCATCACCATGGGGACGCTCCATATACTAGAATGTACTGTCGGATTAGAGAATTACGTTGAAATCACCATGCGATTTTTTTCGTGTTATATTAATCGCATCGCAATTTCAGCTTCGCACTGCTATATTCCATATATGTGTATTTTACGAAATTTCGTACTATTGCTCTAACTTCGTCTTTTAGAATATTACGAATATTCTAAAAGACGAAGTTAGAGCAATAGTACGAAATTTCGTAAAATACACATATATATTGTAATTTAGCTAATATAGTGCTATAATCACTTTTTTTTCTTTCATTTTTTTTCCCTCTTCTGAACTTAAGCTTTGTAAAATATGTACACTGTTAAAAAAAAGTTAATATAGCAGTATATTAGCTAAATTACAATATATATGTGTATTTTACGAAATTTCGTAATATTGCTCTAACTTCGTCTTTTAGAATATTCGTAATATTCTAAAAGACGAAGTTAGAGCAATAGTAGGAAATTTCGTAAAATACACATATATGGAATATAGCAGTGCGAAGCTGAAATTGCGATGCGATTAATATAACACGAAATAATCGCATGGTGATTTCTACTTAGTACTGCTATAGTCCATATTCGGCGAATATGGAATATAGCAGTACTATACTTCGAGTTATATTCATCGCATGGCGATTTCAACTGATGGACTATAGCAGTACTAAGTAGAAATCACCATGCGATTATTTCGTGTTATATTAATCACATTGCAATTTCAGCTTCGCACTGCTATATTCCATATATGTGTATTTTACGAAATTTCCTACTATTGCTCTAACTTCGTCTTTTAGAATATTACGAATATTCTAAAAGACGAAGTTAGAGCAATATTACGAAATTTCGTAAAATAGACATATATATTGTAATTTAGCTAATATACTGCTATATTAACTTTTTTAACAGTGTACATATTTTACAAAGCTTAAGTTCAGAAGAGGGAAAAAAAATGAAAGAAAAAGAAAATGATTATAGCACAATATTAGCTAAATTACAATATATATGTGTATTTTACGAAATTTCGTAATATTGCTCTAACTTCGTCTTTTAGAATATTCGTAATATTGTAAAAGACGAAGTTAGAGCAATAGTATGAAATTTCGTAAAATACCATTGCCTTATACTAATAAACTAGAAAAATCGCAACACGCGATTAAAATAATCGCATATTATTCGCGAAAATATTGAAATAATTACAAATATTCGATTTCGACGAATATAACACGAATATTCACTCGAATATTCGCGATATATCGCGAAATCGAATATGGCACCTCTCGCTCATCACTATTAACCATCAAGCATAGCTCGGCTGCATCTATAGGTAACTCTTGGGGGATGGAGAGGGGCGTCAGACATGTGGAAATCAGGCAACTGCTCGCAGAAAGCTCGGGCAAGCTAAATACAGAGTGCTTCCTGTTAATAAAGTATTTTGGCCTCCTTATCAGCAGGAGGAAAAATTCACCCATTTTGATTTGATAGCCAGTGTCTACAGTAAAAGCATGGCTATTCAGTAATCACCAGACTGTTTGATGTGAACGGTTGTTTGATGTGAATAAAAGGAAACATACAGCTTACAGCTCTGACCAAAGTGCCTGCAAAGCCAGTTCTTTACGTCTCCGCCCCCCACTGAGACGAGGAGGTCTCGTAGTCGATATCATCGTCATTAGCATCCCCCTGCTCCACCACCACAATCTTCTCCTCCAGTGGCAGCTCCTAATTTATACTCCTCCTCCTTCTTCCATGGGTCCTTCTCCATGTGGGTCCAAAACAGCTATAGGACGTACAGAAAGATGTGTAAGCTGTTCTACTGCTTGTTGCATCAGTGTGAGTGTCTGTTCTAAGAAAAATATGAGGGTGAGAACTAATTCCTGCTCACCAATTTGGTGGCCACTTCAAATGAGGTGGTCTGGTGCATCACAAAATCATTCACTGATTTATGCTGCTTGTACAGATGCTCCAGCATTTGCGAAGTGGAATTCCAGCATACTAGAATGTCGCAGATCATGCAGTATAACTCCTGTGTACTGGTTTAAAAAGCATTGCATGACAAGGTTTATGATGTACACCATGCAGCCAGCATGTGTTATTTTCGTCTGGTTTAGCACAACCACGATGTTGTGGCTATTATCACTGACCATCTTACCACGTTGGAACTGACAAGGAGGGAGCCAGCAGAATGTTTGCTGCTTGATGCACTTCAGTAACTGATCAGCGGCGTGGTTACTATCGCCCAGGCCGATCAGCTCTAACATGGCATGGCAACGCTTCACTTTACACATGTGAGAGGAGGGAGGGGGAATGATAGTGATACTCTGCGCTGCTGCTGTTGGGGAAGGGAAGGTGGATAAGTAGCTGATGTGGTAACCAGATGGACACATGCGTGGAGGTGTCAGTAGGTCCTGGCCTTGTTGTTGCTTTGATGCCATGCAGTGAAAACAATATTGACCTAGTGGGTCATGAAAGACTCGTACATTTCCTGCCCATAACAGCTGCTTCAGGTGTCCACCCTGGAGTGCATCTTGTGCAGCACACATTCTCTACTATATGACAGTAGAAGTCAGGGATACCTTTTGTTCACTCCATCAGCTCCCTAAAGGCAGCAGACTTTATTAATTCGCAAGGTAGTCTGCACTGCTGGTGGGAGTTAAGCCTGTGCCCCAGCGGATTATTGGGCATGTAGACAGGGGTGCACCACCAATTAGGCGAGGTGAGACAATTGCCTCAGGCAGCACCAGGTAGGGGGAAGAGGGATACAGCAGAAGGGCCATGGGCAATGAATGCTTCCATTGTGGAAACACTCATCTCTACATATTCAACTGCAATCACTGTACTCAAGACAGCAATACAATTGAAGGCTTTTGTCTACCTGGCCCACCATCTCCTCTAATAGGCTTTTGTCCTAGTGCCTGTAGCCTATCAGAGGCCGATGTCATCATTATCCGCTGCCTGAGCCGGGCTACATGCATAGTGCTCAGGGCACAGACTAGAAGAGGTCTGTGTCTTGCACTGCATCAATGGAGGTAAGTATTTGAGTTTATTATTCTTATTTGTCAGCATGCTGTAGGCCACAATGGGGTGGGGGGGTCATTATTTTGTAACTGGAGAAAGCAGTATGGAGACATCCATTCTACTGGGGGCACTAAAAGGGGGTATTTTTTGTACTGATACATGTTATAAGGGAACATTTTTTGTACTGCTACATAAGGGGACATTTTTGTACTTAGCGCACATTATAAGGGAGCATTTTTGTACTGGCACACATTCTAAGGTGGCCACTATGCGGAAATTGTTCTGCAGGGAGCACTAAAATAGTTTATTTGTATGGGCACAAGTTATAAGGGAGCATTTTTTGTATTGGCACACGTTCTAAGGGTGCATTTCTTGTATTGGCACACATTATAAGGGAGCATTTTTGTACTGGCACACATTGCAAGGTGGAATAATTTTGGAGGACAATATGTTTACGGCACTTTAAGTTCAGGGACACTGAATTTGCTTGGCACAGTTATTTTTTAGGGCACTGTGCCAATAATTATTGAAGGTGAACTATCTGTGTGATAATAGTATTTTTAGGGGGATTGTATGTTTCTGCAGTATAGTATTGGGAAGCACAGTGGGCACAGTATTACCCTGTATGTTTTGTAGCTCTGTATGTAATTTTTTCCAAGTATGTCTTTAACAGTAGGGCTAGAGGTAAGGGATTAGGTTAAGAAATTGGTATTGGGGGGCGCCATTTCAGTTTTTGCCTCAGGCAGCAGAAAAGCTAGATGCACCCCTACATGTAGAGTTGTTTTCTGGCCACACATTCCATTATCAGAGGATGACAAGGAACTGAAGGAGCAAGAGGAGTGTTAGCGGGAGAAGCAGTAAGTGAAGAAGAGAATGATAAGTACACTGTACTGTATGTGGATGCAGCCCGGCTTCCACAATGGACACCAGGAGAAGGAGGACATTCTTGTTTTGCTAGCTATTGGCTACTTCTATTTTCCCACAGAAATCGTTGATGCCGCATAAAGTATTGTAATAAAGTCACAGTACCTATGATATCACCTCCTCCGTCCTCAGCACCCCAATCTAGCTCCCAGATCCAGTCCAACACACAATCATCAATATAGTCCTCACCCTCCCCTCCACTTTTCTCAAACTTGTTGGCCCCCTTCCTATTCCCTGCTCTGCAGATGATACAGCCGTTTTACAGCCGTTTTAGTGCTCAAAAGTTCGGGTCCCCATTGATCTTCAATGGGGGTCAGGTTTGGGGTCAAGTTCGGGTCAAGTTCGGGTCCCGAACTCAAACTTTTTTGTGAAGTTCGACCGAACATCCAGTTGTCCGCTCAACTCTATTTAAAAGTTCAGTTTTACATAAGTTTATCTTGTGTTATATGAATATAGCAGGTCGTTGTGGGTTTTAAGACTGTAGTAGGTCTATTTTAATTTTGTAGGTTAACATACCTTTCGCCTTTATGCAACAGTTCAAAGCCTTTATTTATTTCATTAAATGGCAATTTGTGAGATAATAAACCATCCACTTTGAACTTCTCAGCCATCAGATCTGATACTAGTTGAGGAACACTTTCCTTGCTCTTAAATCCTAAACAAAAATAAAGGATGATAAAAATAATTAGTATTGTGCTATATTTAATTAGTATTTTAGTGGATTTGTAGTAGTTTTGCATAGTATAAGACTACATTCACACAGCCGTATCCGTTTTGCGGTCTGCAAATCATGGATCCACAAAATGAGGATATCAGCCTTGTGCATCCCACATTTTTTGTGGCCCCCATTGTGAAAATGTCTAATCTTGTGCACAAAACGGACAAGAATAGAACATGCTCTATACAGTAATTTGTGGCATGGATGCAGACAGAACATAAATCGGACGCAGACCGAAAATATGGTTGTGTGAATGAGGCCTAATAAAATATGATTTGAGGACACTAAATGTGTGGGTTTTTTACACACCTCCAAATAGGCCTCCTTTCAATGTTCGCCCAGTGAGGAGCAACCTTGGTGTAAATGAGATTGTTGATAGTGAAGGAGACACTCCAACAATAACAGCAGTGCCACAACTTACGTGGCTTGAGAGTAATGCAGAAACCTGTGTAAAAAAACACATGGAGAGCGTTGACAAAAAAACATAAACATTTATTTTCACAGGAGGCCGATTTTTTTCAGAAATTTCTCCCCCTATTTTGACCCATTTATTTGGTTAGGGTTCCTAGGAATTCGTGCACTTGCTGAAGAAACAACCTTATTCACATGCAGTCTCACAAACAAACCCGCACCTTTACATAAAGTCTACACCGTGGTCAATTTGCCAGTTGTGAGTTACACAGAGAAATTACTTCCCTCACAATGACTCTCACAGAAAACATTGGCTATTACCATCATGAACACTTATTTATTAGCAAATGGCAAGTCACTTGTTGCCCTCTAGTGGTAAAGTATTGTGTTTACATGCTCCACCATGATCCTGAGTAGTAGAATTCCAATAAGAGCAGGGCTGGCTGAGACTGAAAATCATCCCTGGCGCACAATCTACACCCCAGCCTCCATGCAATAATGTGCCTCCACCTTCCAAATCGCCAAACACACGATGCACACTGCAGCAAATTTTACTTTTCTTGTTCACTTCCCTTACCAGTCCATTAAAACGCCTAGAATAACATGCTTTAATCATAACAAAGATACACTAGTTAATTACTGCACCAGGCAGACCTATTGTATACAGCATAGGACTCCTTACATCCAGTCCAGGATAGGCATAGGACATAAAGCACAACCTCCAGGTTTTGAATTCTATCTCCTGGAAACCTTAGGTAAGGCAACAAATTAGCAATAGAACAAATAGATTTTATAAAGGACTGCATCTTTTTAGTTTAATTCATAATTAAATCATAATGATTTTTACATACAGACATTGGGAACCGCAATGGGGACCAGGTTCGCACCGTGTTATGCAAATTTATACTTTGGTAGATGGAAGGAGCTTATCATCTAGTCCATGGGCTGGCTGTGTGTGAACCTGGTCCTCTGGAAATGATTTATAGATCACATTTTTTATTTGGGTTGGGGAAGAAAGTTTACTAAAGGATTTAATAAATCAAATGAATACAAATAAGCTGTATATACATTTTACACCGACATTTTTTTAGATTTAACTATGTCAATAGAGAAAAACACAATTGTAGACAAGACATACTGTATATAAAACCAACAGACAGTAACAATCACATCCTGACTTCTAGTTGTCATCTACTTACATGGTTGGAAAATATACCCAAAAGTCAGTTAATAAGACTCAGGAGGAAGTATACCAGAGTAGAAGAATATAAAGATGAGACAATGAGACTGCAGGGGATATTTTGGGAAAAGGTCAATGATAAGAATAAATTAGATCCATATACATTCCAAAGTTCACACTAGAGATGTCTCAAACTATACGCCGACGAACAGTTCACGGCGAACATTGCTTGTTTGCGTTCGCCGCGGCGGGCGAACATATGCGATGTTCAGTCCACCCCCTATACATCATCATTGAATAAACTTTGACCCTGTACCTCAAAGTCAGCAGACACATTCCAGCCAATCAGCAGCAGACCCTCCCTCCCAGACACTCCCACCTCCTGGACAGCATCCATTTTAGATTCATTCGGAAGCTGCATTCTTAGTGAGAGGAGGGACAGTGTAGCTGCTGCTGATTTAATAGGGAAATCGATAGCTAGGGCCGTGTTTTGTGTCCACAGACTCATCTGCTGTAAGGACAGCGTCCTGACAGCACCCCAAAAAGCCCTTTTTAGGGCTGGTACATCAGTCTGCTTTATATATATATATATATATATATATATATACATATATATACAGTACAGACCAAAAGTTTGGACACACCTTCTCATTCAAAGAGTTTTCTTTATTTTTATGACTATGAAAATTGTAGATTCACACTGAAGGCATCAAAACTATGAATTAACACATGTGGATTATATACATAACAAAAAAGTGTGAAACAACTGAAAATATGTCATATTCTAGGTTCTTCAAAGTGGCCACCTTTTGCTTTGATTACTGCTTTGCACACTCTTGGCATTTTCTTGATGAGCTTCAAGAGGTAGTCACCTGAAATGGTCTTCCAACAGTCTTGAAGGAGTTCCCAGAGATGCTTAGCACTTGTTGGCCCTTTTTCCTTCACTCTGCGGTCCAGCTTACCCAAAACCATCTCGATTTGGTTCAGGTCCGGTGACTGTGGAGGTCAGGACATCTGGTGCAGCACCCCATCACTCTCCTTCATGGTCCAATAGCCCTTACACAGCCTGGAGGTGTGTTTGGGGTCATTGTCCTGTTGAAAAATAAATGATGGTCCAACTAAACGCAAACCGGATGGAATAGCATGCCACTGCAAGATGCTGTGGTAGCCATGCTGGTTCAGTATGCCTTAAATTTTGAATAAATCCCCAACAGTGTCACCAGCAAAGCACCCCCACACCATCACACCTCCTCCTCCATGCTTCACGGTGGGAACCAGTCATGTAGAGTCCATCCGTTCACCTTTTCTGCATCGCACAAAGACACGGTGGTTGGAACCAAAGATCTCAAATTTGGACTCATCAGACCAAAGCACAGATTTCCACTGGTCTAATGTCCATTCCTTGTGTTCTTTAGCCCAAGTAAGTCTCTTCTGCTTGTTGCCTGTCCTTAGCAGTGGTTTCCTAGCAGATATTCTACCATGAAGGCCTGATTCACACAGTTTCCTCTTAACAGTTGTTCTAGAGATGTGTCTGCTGCTAGAACTCTGTGTGGCATTTACCTGGTCTCTAATCTGAGCTGCTGTTAACTTGCGATTTCTGAGGCTGGTGACTCGGATGAACTTATCCTCCGCAGCAGAGGTGACTCTTGGTCTTCCTTTCCAGGGACGGTCCGCATGTGAGACAGTTTCTTTGTAGAGCTTGATGGTTTTTGTGACTGCACTTGGGGACACTTTCAAAGTTTTCCCAATTTTTCGGACTGACTGACCTTAATTTCTTAAAGTAATGATGGCCACTAGTTTTTATTTACTTAGCTGCTTTTTACTTGCCATAATACAAATTCTAACAGTCTATTCAGTAGGACTATCAGCTGTGTATCCACCTGACTTCTCCACAACGCAAGTGATGGTCCGAACCCCATTTATAAGGAAAGAAATCCCACTTATTAAACCTGGCAGGGCACACCTGTGAAGTGAAAACCATTTCAGGTGACTACCTCTTGAAGCTCATCAAGAGAATGCCAAGAGTGTGCAAAGCAGTAATCAAAGCAAAAGGTGGCCACTTTGAAGAACCTAGAATATGACATATTTTCAGTTGTTTCACACTTTTTTTTGTTATGTATATAATTCCACATGTGTTAATTCATAGTTTTGATGCCTTCAGTGTTAATCTACAATTTTCATAGTCATGAAAAAAAAGAAAACTCTTTGAATGAGAAAGTGTGTCCAAACTTTTGATCTGTACTGTATATATACAGGGAGTGCAGAATTATTAGGCAAATGAGTATTTTGACCACATCATCCTCTTTATGCATGTTGTCTTACTCCAAGCTGTATAGGCTCGAAAGCCTACTACCAATTAAGCATATTAGGTGATGTGCATCTCTGTAATGAGAAGGGGTGTGGTCTAATGACATCAACACCCTATATCAGGTGTGCATAATTATTTGGCAACTTCCTTTCCTTTGGCAAAATGGGTCAAAAGAAGGACTTGACAGGCTCAGAAAAGTCAAAAATAGTGAGATATCCTGCAGAGGGATGCAGCACTCTTAAAATTGCAAAGCTTCTGAAGCGTGATCATCGAACAATCAAGCGTTTCATTCAAAATAGTCAACAGGGTCGCAAGAAGCGTGTGGAAAAACCAAGGCGCAAAATAACTGGCCATGAACTGAGAAAAGTCAAGCGTGCAGCTGCCAAGATGCCACTTGCCACCAGTTTGGCCATATTTCAGAGCTGCAACATCACTGGAGTGCCCAAAAGCACAAGGTGTGCAATACTCAGAGACATGGCCAAGGTAAGAAAGGCTGAAAGACGACCACCACTGAACAAGACACACAAGCTGAAACGTCAAGACTGGGCCAAGAAATATCTCAAGACTGATTTTTCTAAGGTTTTATGGACTGATGAAATGAGAGTGAGTCTTGATGGGCCAGATGGATGGGCCCGTGGCTGGATTGGTAAAGGGCAGAGAGCTCCAGTCCGACTCAGACGCAAGCAAGGTGGAGGTGGAGTACTGGTTTGGGCTGGTATCATCAAAGATGAGCTTGTGGGGCCTTTTCGGGTTGAGGATGGAGTCAAGCTCAACTCCCAGTCCTACTGCCAGTTTCTGGAAGACACCTTCTTCAAGCAGTGGTACAGGAAGAAGTCTGCATCCTTCAAGAAAAACATGATTTTCATGCAGGACAATGCTCCATCACACGCGTCCAAGTACTCCACAGCGTGGCTGGCAAGAAAGGGTATAAAAGAAGAAAATCTAATGACATGGCCTCCTTGTTCACCTGATCAGAACCCCATTGAGAACCTGTGGTCCATCATCAAATGTGAGATTTACAAGGAGGGAAAACGGTACACCTCTCTGAACAGTGTCTGGGAGGCTGTGGTTGCTGCTGCACGCAATGTTGATGGTGAACAGATCAAAACACTGACAGAATCCATGGATGGCAGGCTTTTGAGTGTCCTTGCAAAGAAAGGTGGCTATATTGGTAACTGATTTGTTTTTGTTTTGTTTTTGAATGTCAGAAATGTATATTTGTGAATGTAGAGATGATATATTAGTTTCACTGGTAAAAATAAATAATTGAAATGGGTATATATTTGTTTTTTGTTAAGTTGCCTAATAATTATGCACAGTAATAGTCACCTGCACACACAGATATCCCCCTAAAATAGCTAAAACTAAAAACAAACTAAAAACTACTTCCAAAAATATTCAGCTTTGATATTAATGAGTTTTTTGGGTTAATTGAGAACATGGTTGTTGTTCAATAATAAAATTAATCCTCAAAAATACAACTTGCCTAATAATTCTGCACTCCCTGTATATATATATATATATATATATATATTGCAGTTCACTGCCCGTGTGTGAGAGGCTGCAGGCCCACAGACTGTACTGTGTGCACACCATTCATACAGGGTGTCCCAATACCTTGCAAATAAAAAAAAGTCAATTTATTTTTTCTCTGTGATATAATCACAGCTACAAGCCAGTGTGTGTCAGGTCCACAGACTGTACTGTCGTCACTGGCCAGGCCACCACTCATACCGTTGCAGGGTATCACAAAACCTTGCAGATAAAAAAAGGCAATTTATTTTTTCTCTGTGATATAATCGCAGTTGCAAGCCAGTGTGTGTAAGGCCCACAGACTGTACTGTGGCCACTGGCCAGGCCACCACTCATACCGTTACAGGGTGTCACAATAGTGTCACAATACCTTGCAAATAAAAAAGTCATTATTTTTTTCTCTCTGTGATATAATCGCAGTTGCAAGCCAGTGTGTGTCAGGCCCACAGACTGTGCTGAAGTCATTGGCCAGGCCACCACTCATACCGTTACAGGGTGTCACAATACCTTGCAGATAAAAAAAGTCAATGTATTTTTTCTCTGTAATAAATATAATCGCAGTTGCAAGCCAGTGTGTGTCAGGCTCCCAGACTGTACTGTGCCCACTGCCCACTACTTATATAGGGTGGCACAGTACCTTGCATCCAGGCAGAGGCAGGCCACCCCGCAGGGGCCGTCGTGTTCGTGGTGCTGTGATTTCCACTAACCCTGTAATAACGCCCAGTGTTCAGAGGCCACGCACCCTGAACCCAAAAAATTCTGAGGACATAGTTGACTGGCTTACACAGAACACCCAATCTTCAACAGCTTCCGCTGTCAAGAACCTTTACGCGCCATGCTCCTCCAGCTCAGCTTCGGTCACCTGCTCTCAACTTACCACTCTCTCGCCCGCCGCCACCAGCACCACTACCACCACAGCCACCACAGCCGCTTCACTTGATCCGTCAGAGGAGTTATTTACACATCACTTGGATGAAATTAGTGATGCACAACCATTATTGCCAGAGGATGTAGATAACAGGGATATGTCTCAGTCAGGCAGGATTACACACATGGACGTACAGTGTGATGATGATGATAATGATGATGTTGTACCCGCTGCTGCTTCTTTTGCTGAGGTGTCAGATACAAGTGAAGTGGTTGATGATGACGATGTGTCCGTGGATGCGACGTGGGTGCCTGCTCAAAGAGAAGAAGAAGAGGGGGAAAGTTCAGAAGGGGAGACAGAGAGAAGGAGGAGACAAGTTGGAAGCAGGGGGAGGTCGTCGCAAGGAGCTAGTGGCACAGTCAAACAGCATGTATCGGCACCCGGGGTCAGCCAGACAGCACGCGAATCAACGCATGCTGTTGCCACCACCAGAATGCGTAATTGCAAAGCTCAGCAGTGTGGCATTTTTTTTGTGTGTCTGCCTCTGATAACAGCAATGCCATTTTCAACCCGTGCCAAAAGAAACTGAGTCGAGGGAAGTCCAACACCCATCTCGGTACAACTGCTTTGCGAAGGCACATGATCTCACATCACAAACGCCAATGGGATCAACACATGAGTACAAGCAGCAAACAAACTGAAAACCACCATCCTCCTCCTGGTCCAGCATCTTCAGCCACGTCAACCACTGCTGTCCTCCTTGCCCCCTCTCAACCACCCGCCACTCCGCCTCTCACCTTCAGCAGTTCCATCTCATCTGCCCACAGTCAGGTGTCTGTCAAGGAAATGTTTGAGCCACCCCCTTGCCTGACGTCTGATAGCTGGCTTGACGGAACTTTTAGCCCGCCAGCATTTAACATACCAGCTGGTGGAGTCTGAGGCCTTAAAAAAAAAAAATCGCTATTGGGACACCACAGTGGAAGGTTCCCGGACAATTTTTATTTTTTTTTAAAAGGCAATCCCAAATCTCTACTCTGTTATTGAAAAGGAAGTCATGGCATCTTTGGCATACAGTGTTGGGGCAAGGGTCCATCTGACCACTGATACCTGGTCTGCAAAGTACGGTCAGGGCAGGTATATCACATACACTGCGCATTGGGTCAACCTGCTGACGGCTGCCAAGCATGGAATGCGTGGCTCTGCAGCGGAGTTGGTGACACTGCCATAACTTACAGGCAGGCCTACTGCCACCTCTTCTACTCCTCCTACTCCATCCTCTTCGATAACCTCCTCGGCTGAGTCCTCTTCTGCAGCGGCATCTGGCTGCACATCAACTGAATCCCCCCAGCGCCCCAAGGGCTATTCCACATCCCGGATACGACAGTGTCACGCTGTCTTGGGGTTGACTTGCCGAAAGCAGAGAGCCACACCGGACCAGCACTCCTGTCCGCCCTGAACGCACAGGTGGATCAGTGGCTGACCCCGCACCAAATGGAGATTGGCAAAGTGGTGTGTGGAAATGGAAGCAATTTGTTGGCAGCATTGAATTTGGGCAAGTTGACACATGTGCCGTGCATGGCACATGTGTTAAATCTCATCGTACAACGCTTTGTGTCTAGGTACCCAGGCTTACAGGACCAGGAAGCAGGCCAGAAAGGTGTGTGGCCATTTAAGGTGTTCCTACACGGCCATGGCGCACTTTTCCGATATTCAGCGGCGAAACAACATGCCAGTGAGGCGCTTGATTTGCGACAGCCCGACACGTTGGAATTCAACACTCCTAATGTTTGACCGCCTGCTCCAACAAGAAAAATCCGTCAACGAGTATTTGTATGACCGGATAGGACAGTGTCTGCGGAGCTGGGAATTTTTTTGCCACGTTACTGGACAATCATGCGCAATGCCTGTAGGCTCATGCGTCCTTTTGAGGAGGTGACAAACCTAGCCAGTCGCACCGAAGGCACCATCAGCGACCTCATCCCATTTGTTTCCTTCCTGGAGCGTGCCCTGCGAAGAGTACTGGATCAGGCTGTAGATGAGTGTGAAGAGGAAGAGTTGTGGTCACCATCACCACCAGAAACAGCCTTGTCATCATCGCTTGCCGGACCTGCGGCAACGCTGGAAGAGGAGTATGAGGAATGTGGCTTTGAGGAGGAGGAAGACCAACCACAGCAGGCATCCCAGGGTGCTCGTTGTTGTCACCTATCTGGTACCCGTGGTGTTGTACTTGGCTGGGGGGAAGAACAGACCGTCAATGACATCAGTGAGGACGAGGAACGTGAAATGAGTAGCTCAGCATCCAACCTTGTGCAAATGGGGTCTTTCATGCTGTCATGTCTGTTGAGGGACCCTCGTATAAAAAGGATGAAGGAGAACGACCTGTACTGGGTGGCCACGCTACTAGACCCCCGGTATAAGCAGAAAGTGGCGGAAATGTTACCAAATTACCGAAAGTCGGAAAGGATGCAGCAGTTCAAAACCAAACAAAAAAATATGCTTTACACAGCTTATAAGGGGGATGTCACAGCACAACGGGAATGTAGCTGGGGAAGAGGTGAAAGTAATCCTTCTCCTACCACGACCACGGCAGCAAGGACAGGACGCTTTACAGATGTGTTGTTGATAGAGGACATAAGGAGCTTTTTCAGCCCTACACATCGCAACAGCCCTTCGGGATCCAGCCTTAGAGAACGACTCGACCGACAGGTAGCAGACTACCTCGCCTTAACTGCAGATATCGACACTATGAGAAGCGATGAACCCCTTTACTACTGGGTGTGCAGGCTTGACCTGTGGCCTGAGCTATGCCAGTTTGCGATAGAACTTCTGGCCTGCCCCGCTTCAACTGTCCTGTCAGAATGGACCTTCAGTGCAGCAGGAGGCATTGTCACTGACAAGAGAAGTCGCCTCGGTCAAAAAAGTGTTGATTACCTCACCTTCATTAAGATGAATGAGGCATGGATCCCGAAAGGACTGACAGTGGGGGATACGTTTGACTAACAATAGGCCTGATGACATGCCTTGGCCTCAAAATGTTCCCCACGCTGCTGTATTTAATGTCTGCATACCGAATTACTTTCCTGAATTCTCCGCCACCAACTAGGGTTCAAGCCGCAATGTTTTAGTCACCTTTCTGCCTGGAAATCATCAATTTTTCCGGCCGCTGCTACAACAGCGGCTGCAACAATACCATTGTTTTTCAGGCACTGTGGATGCAAAAACAAAACAAAAACAAAAAAAGGCACATACAAGTGTCAATTCCCCTTCGTGATCGTTAACTTGTTGTGGTGAAGGGGCTTGCCTATCACAATGAATCAATCATCACCTCTATGAGTGTGTTGGCAATGTTGCCACACCCCAGATGATAAGGCCGTTGCTTCATTATGATCAGACTAAAAGTGATCGGCTGGATAAAAAAATCGTAATAAAGTCTCTTAATAGTTTATTAGAAATAATGCAGACAATTAAAAAAATCCCAATCAATTTCAATACAAAGAAAGTACAGAGCTCAGAACAAAATTATTTCAGGATGTCGTAATGGTTCGTTAATTCGACAATGGTTAATCAATTCGACACACGTCCCCGGATAGGGGACGTAACAGGGATTAAACTGATAGGAATAGTACTAGTTAAGACACCACTCATATAGGGTGTCACAGCACATTGCTCCGTGCACGCGAAGTGCCCCAACTTGGGAGTAAGAGGACCGACCAAGCTGCTTTTTCCATCTCCATCCTAAAATCAATTCAGTTTGGTGTATCAGAGTTTGGTCTGTCACTGTGAAGGCAGTCGAAGGTACCCGGCCAAATTTTTTTTTCACAAAAGGCAATCCCCGATATGGGACGTAACAGGGATTAAACTGATGAGAAGAGAACTACATAAAATACCACTCATATCAGGTGTGTAAATTGCACGGCGCAGACACAGTGACCGTGGATTCAAACAAAGGGGAGGGAGCCAGCGTTTTTTTTAACCATCTCCCCGTTAGAAAAATCAATTCAATAAATGGACCCCAGATTGGGGACGTAACAGGGATAAAACTGATGAGAATAGTACTACAGAAAATACCAACTCATATCGGGTGTGACAGTAAATTGCACGGCGCAGACGCAGTGACCAAGGATTCAAACAAAGGGGAGGGAGCCAGCATTTTTTTTAACCATCTCCCCGTTCGAAAAATCAATTCAATTCACCTTTCGGGGACCTTTGGTGTTGTACGTGGCTGGGTGGAGGAAGAAACCTTCAATGACATCAACGGGACATGGCTAGCTTGGTATCTAACCTTGTGCAAATGGGGAGTTTGCAGTTGGGCAAATGGACTGTTTGCGGTGCATTAAAAGGGGAGTTTGGTTTGTCAATGTCTGTGAAGCGGGCGTAACCCTTACACTACCTGATCGATACAACATCATACCTGATCGTAAACACACACTGGATGTTTTAAACCACGTTGTTCCAAAAAAATTGGGATTGTTAGGTGATTTATGCCCTTTATGGATTAAAATCCAACTCTGCGTCAACTATGTAATTTTCCATGGGAGTTTTGCCATGGATCCCCCTCCGGCATGCCACAGTCCAGGTGTTAGTCCCCTTGAAACAACTTTTCCATCACTACTGTGGCTGGAAAGAGTCCCTGTGGGTTTTAAAATTCGCCTGCCTATTGAAGTCTATGGCGGTTTGCCCATCCGCCAACATTTGCGAAAATTCGCGTTCGCCATTAGCGAACGGAAGATTTTATGTTCGCGACATCTCTAGTTCACACATGGAGTTTCCACTTGCCTGCAGTGAAACCTCACTTTGCTCCACTTCAATAGACTTCAGTATACTTGTGCAATAATATCAATTTCTGTGGTCACGCCCCCTTAGTCATGCACAAGTAAAGGAGCATGACCCCCCAAACATTGGGCAGGACGTGATAGGAAAAGCTCAGTATCTTCATTTTGAATATAAGCCTGCGAGCCGCTTTGGTATATTAAGATTGCAATAAAAAGGAATATAGGTAGTTTATGTGCTGGGTAGACTGAGTATGTATTACACAATCACGATTCTATGCACTTTAATGGATATTATTGCCCTGCATATTGAAGAATACATTAGTAACTGTTAGCAGGGAGATTGAAAGAATAGCTAGAGAACAAACATTGGAGAACAGGAAAATAAAAGATATAGGCATTAAAGTACCTAATTTTACACAATACATGGTATTGGTATTTTCAAATGAATTGTTAGAACATATTGGAGTATTTTACATCAAGACAAGGTAATTGAGGGTCTTCTCCCACAACAACTGTGTTTTGTATATAGTAAAGCAAGGAATCTGTCCACCCCTACTAGCCCCTACAGTACAAAAAAAACACTGATAGCAACAGGCAACAATGACAAGGTGGACAAATGAGCATTAGATTTATTTTTTACTTGCTATTGGGACATTACAGGGTCATTATAGGGGATATTACAAATAGTACTACATGGTACATTATTGCGGCATTATAGGGGAGCATTACAGGGCCATTATAGTGGATATTACTAACAGTACTACTGTTAGTAATATGGGACATTACGGGGGCACTATAGGGAAGATTCTTAACAGTACTACATAGGAAATTACTATGACACTATAGGGGGGCATTACAGGTCCACTACAGGGGACATTACTAAGATTGCTTTCACATAGTGTGTGTTTTGTCAGTGATTTCCATCAGTCAATTTGAGCCAAAACCAAGAGTAGAGCCTACACAGAAATAAGCCATGGAAAGATTTGCATCTGTTCTTTGGTTTTGATCTGTACCTAGTTTAGGCTCACAATCACCAATGAAAATCGCTGACGATTGCAGTACTATAGAGAATATTTGTCCTAGGGGGGACGCTATAGGCAGGTATTACTTGGGTAATAGTCACTTAGAGTACTATATGAAGACATTACTTACTGGGGGCACCATAGAGAACTTTTAATACTAGAGGCACTGTGGAGGAAATTTTAATGCTGGGGAACTATGGAGGGCAATTTTTTAATATAGGAAGCCTTATTATTATTGGGAGCACAGTTGGGAGCATTATTATTGCTGGAGGCATTTTCCGGGATATTATTAGTACTGGAGGCACTAAGGACCATTTTTGTTACATGGGGCATTTTTTTTTACTGGAGGCACTATAGGGAGCATTATTATTACTAGAGATCAGGGAAGTTTTCAAAAATTAAATTCAGCAGCTTCATCAAACTTCTTCAAGAAATTTGATTTGTTACAAATTACTTTGTCATGAATCGTTTTTCATTGATTGGTGATTTTGCATCTGAGACTCACATTCTGGTGCTCAGGAAGTTAATCCAGGGTTAAAAAAAAATATATTCACCTCATCTACTTGACTCACCTCATCCACTGATGACATCACCGTGTATGGCCAACGTGATCATGTGGTGACGTCTTAACACTCACCACAGGATCTTTGGTGGGTTTTCTTCAATCAAGATGGGAGCAAACATCTTCTCCATGATCAAGTGGATGAGGTGAGTATATTTTTTTATTTTCAGCCACCATTTCGGAAAATATAGATTTGTTAACACGAAGCACGAGGATGTGAAATTTTTCCTAAACTTTGGATTGAATTTTGCTTTTGATGTTTCGATTCACTCAACACTAATTATTACTATAGACTCTACAGGGAGCATTATTATTACTATAGACACTATAAGGGACATTATTCTTGCTGGAGACATTATAGGGGGCATTATTACTGCTAGGTCCACTATTTTTTCCTCCTTTGTCAGCATAGTATATGGGGGCATTGGGAAGCACAGTGGGCACAGTGATGGGAATAGCTGCAGGAGGACACTGTTGGGGCACCAGGATGGGGAGGAGGAAATGTGAGGAATCAAAAATGTCTGTGTGCAGGGTTGCCAACCGTATAGAAATTCCTGGACAGTCTGTAAAAATAATCAAATTTTTCCTTTATCTGTTAAAAAAATAGATGTCAGGTTTTTTTGTGGTGGTGGTACTTGAGCAGGTTATTTTTGTGGTACTTATTATATCACAATTTCCAATAAATACTGGTAATGATTTCAGTATAATAATCTAGCATCTTAATTAGTTATTACGATTTTCGAATTTGTCTGTAAAAAAATATCTGTGTATGTTTTTTGGATAAATTGCCCAGAAAAAAGAAAAATTACGGTTGTCAACACTGCTGTGTGGCAATGTCTATAGATGAACTATGACTGAAAGAAGTCATCATAGCAGCCATGATAGAATGGAGAAGATGAGAAAACAGAATGTCAGAGAAGAGATCAATGGTTGAAAGAGAAGGGCTGGCTTGCTGTTGTGGCCTCCGTCTCTCATCTCAGCCTCCTCCTCTATATCTTAAAGGACATCTGTCAGCAGATTTGGAACTATGAAACTGGCTGACCTGTTGTATGTGCGCTTGGTAGCTGAAGGCATCTGTGTTGGTCCTATGTTCTGTGGGGTTTCACTCTGGTAGATAGGATTAGCGGGCGCAGTATAGAGGCAACAACAAGTTCTTTGGATCAAACAGTTCAGTGTCTTATTCACACTTTAGGCAAGTGATAAAACAAGCAGTCATAAACAAGCAAAAAGTCACTTTGCGGTGTTGGTGGTAATTCACACCATGCGGCAATTCTGCCTCCAAAGAGTCCTTGAGCATAGCAGCACCAACCTGTTTTTAGGCCAAACAGGTAGCAAGCCTTCATCCAGACACAAGGCTCCCAGATCCCAACACAGAGACCTCACTTCTGAGCCCAGTTGCCTATTTAAGGACAGCCAGGTGCTGCCAAAGCCCGGAACGGCAATTAAATTCCGGTCCGGTATTTGACCTCACCTGGCTGTAAATCAGCCCAGCAGCACATGCTGGAAGGAAAATACCTGTTTTCCCAGACCAAACCTCTCACTGTGTCACAGTTCATATGTGCCCGCCTTGCTGAAAAAACTGAGTTTTTTTTAAATACACAAATGAGCTTCCAGGAGCAATGGGGATGTAGCCATTACACCTAGAGGCTCTGCTCTCTCTGCAATTGCTGTGCCTTCTGTACTTTAATTGACAGGGTCAGGCAGTGAAAGCATCATCACATTTGGACCTGTTAATCAAAGTGGAGAGCACCTAAATGTTCTTTTGCATATATTGAAAATTAATTGTTCTCAGAAATGTGGGCACATATGAACATGGGACCAACACATATGCCTTCAGCTGCCAAGCACAATTGCAACAGGTCAGCCAGTTTCATGGTTACAATTCTGCTGACAGATGTCCTTCAAGTGGAGGCAACTGGCAGAGGAAGACAAAACGCGGCAGCTCGTGCCGGCCACAACATGGGGGCAGCTTCTGGGAAGGTATTTTGTGCTTCTGGGGAAGTATATTGTGTTGCACTATGGTATTTAGTTCTGCAGTAGAAATAAATACCAAAATTCATCACAGTATACTGCCTCAGCAGAACCAACTACCACAGTGCAGAACAAAATTCTACTTCAGCAATACCAAATACCACAGAGCAGCAGAAGTTTTGCTAGGACAATGTATTGTGCTGCACTTTCGTGTTTGGTTCTGCTAGGGCAGCATTTTGTGCTTAACTGTGGTATTTGGCTTTGCTGGAGCCAAGGACAGATTGGGAACTCAGTGGCCCTGGAAAAAAGTGTAAAATTGGCCCCATGTTGTAGGCGGGGCCAAAATGGTAGGAGGCAGGGTCAAGCCAAGTAGGCAGGGACAGAAAACCATTAGGTGTGGTTAGTGCAGCATAACTCCCAACTTTGGAAGTTAAAGTGGCCCTGGAAAAAATATTAAAATTGGCCCTGCTTTGTAGTTGGGTCCAAATTAATGGAAGGCATGGCCAACACAAGTAGGCAAGGCCAGCAATAATGTACTGTGGCATATTATGCCATCCCAGAGCCCAATACCACAATTTATCACAAAATACTGCCACCAGCAGCACAAAATACATCCCCACAAACTTCCACTGGACGGCCATTAGGAGGGCTCAGGTGGCCCCCTGGGAATTCCCTGTCTATTGCCAATCCACATTTGGTTCTGCTGGGGTAGTATTTTGTGCTGCACTGTGGTATTTTGTTTTGCTTTGGCAGTATATTGTGCTGCACATGTGTATTTGGATCTGCTGGGGCAGTATGTTGTGCTGCACTGTGGTATTTGGTTGTGATGGGACAGTATATTGTGCTGAACTGTTGTACTGTATTTGGTTGTGCTGGGGCAGTATTTTGTGCTGCACTTTGGAATTTGGTCATGCTGGGACAGTATAATGTGCTACACTGTTGTATTTGGTTTTACTGGGGTAGTATTGTGAGCTGCACTGTGGCATTTGGTTCTACTGGGGCAACATATTGTGCTGCACTGTGGTATTTGATTCTGGTGGGGTAGTTTTCTGTGCTGCACTGTGGCATTTGGTTTTGCTGGTGCAATATATTATACTGCACTGTGGTATCTGGTTCTACTGGGGCAGTATATTATTCTGCACTGTGGTATTTGGTTATGCTAGGGTACTATTGTGTGATGCACTGTGGTATTTGGTTCTGCTGGGGTAGTATTGTGTGATGCACTGTGGCATTTGGTTCTGCTAGGGGAGTATTGTGTGATGCACTGTGGTATTTGGTGTTGCAGGGGTAGTATTGTGTGCGACACTGTTGTATTTGGTTCTGCTGGGGTAGTATTTTGTGCGACACTGTTGTATTTGGTTCTGCTGGGGTAGTATTTTGTAATGCATTGTGGTATTTGGTTCTGCTGGGGCGGTATATTGTACAAAACTGTAACACAATATTTTGTCCCTCTATGGTATTGCTGGTTCCGCCTATGTGTTGCCCCTGCCTACTTGAGTTGACCCCGCCTACTAATGTTGGCCCCATCTATTGTTAGTTTGGGCCTACCTACAACATGGGCCCACTTTTAGTTTTTTTCCATGGCCACTTTGAATTCCTAGTCTCCCCCTGCACTCTATATAGGAAATGTAATATTGTACGCCCTCTTTTGGTAACAAAAGTAACAAAATGTCAATGTTCCCAAATGACCCCGTCATTTCCCATCCCTGAAAATAACATGAGGCTACATCCTGGCTATCATCTTTTTGGAGGAGTTTACTTCCCTTGCTTTGCATCTAAAGTGAACACAGCTGGGAGTAATTCTTTCCAAACCACTTTGTCTTTTGTATTTTAGCATTTGTGGCCATGCCAATCTTCAATTATTCTCTCTAGCAGTATATTTTTGTTGGAACGTGACTTAACACTGGATGCAAAACAAGCTTTTGTTTAACCCTTCAATGACCAGGCTGGAAAATGTGTTAATGATCCAGACTTTTTAATCCCTTTTTGAATGTCTACATTTCAGCAGCCTCTACTTTTTTATTTTTTCATTGACATCTTGTCTGAGGCCTTGTTTTAAGCAGGAGAAATGTTATTATTTTTGTGGCATTGTTTGGGGGACATATAAATTAAGACATAAATCATATGACTTTTGTCATTGTATTTTTTAATAAGGTTCTGGTTTTCTCTAAATAACGTTATAAATTAATCTTTCAGTTTACTACAGTTGTGTGGATACATAATATGTGTAGTTTTGTTCTTCATCTTTTTTTGTGCAGCTTTTAATATTCTTTATATTGTTTTTGTCATTTTATTTTTTACTGCATCATTTATTACATTTAAAAAAAAATTCCATGATGGGGTTACTATTTCACCTGTTCTTCCCTAGTGATGAGCGGCAGGTGCCATATTCGATTTTGACGAAATTCGCGAATATTCGATAGAATATTCGTTTTATGTTCGTCGAAATCGAATATTCGTCATTATTCTAGTTATCGCGATTAATATGCAATTTAAATAATCTCGTATTGCGATTTTAACTTAAAGGCTACTCTCCTATTGAAATAGCAATGCGATTAATTCAAGTTATAATAATCGAATTTCGATTTCAACTTAGCACTGCTATATTCCATATTCGTTTATTCTAGCCTAATATGGAATATAGCAGTGCTAAGTTGAAATCGAAATTCGATTAATTCAAGTTATAATAGTCAAATTGCGATTTCAACTTGGACCTGGTTTACTATGGTTGGCTTGGTAGAATTAGCGAATATGGCAAATGTATTTGTCATATTCCACAAAACGAAGATAACAAATGTATTCGTCATATTCCACAAAACGAAGATAACAAAGTATTCTGCATCTTTGTTTTAGCTACCTATTCATCAACTTCGCTAATTCTAGCAATCATATAGGAAAGTTTACTATAGAGAAAGCTAAGTTTAATTCGCTATGCGATTATATTACTTTGCTTTTTTTTTAAATAAATAGAATAATTATAATAATTATCAGGTATTATAATTATTCTATTTATTTATTTTAAAAAGCAAAGTAATATAATCGCATAGCGAATTAAACTTAGCTGTCTCTATAGTAAACTTTCCTATATGATTGCTAGAATTAGCGAAGTTGATGAATAGGTAGCTAAAACAAAGATGCAGAATACTTCGTTATCTTCGTTTTGTGGAATATCACGAATACATTCGTCATATTCGCTAATTCTACCAAGCCAACCATAGTAAACCAGGTCCAAGTTGAAATCGCAATGCGATTAATATAACTCGAAGTAATCGCATCGCGATTTTAACTTAGCACTGCTATATTCCAGTGCTAAGTTGAAATCACTATTCTTCCCTTCAGGGCACACTCTGATACTGGGGTCCTCCTGCCTGATGATGACAGTTGAGATGCCCTTGTTGTTTTTGTGATGCGGATACTTTGTAGTGTAATAGTAGTGCAGGAAAAATGATGAGCAGCAGAACAGTTATTTACTGAAGAATTCAAATACAAAAACATCAGGACAGTTCTTAGCATTCACAGACTGGCAGTTGATACACAAAATGTGCTTTTCACAGATGGTACAGGTTTCACAGATGCACAGGTGATTAATAGGCCATAAGGTATATTTAAAGTAGTTTTCCTTACTCTGCACTTTGCTAGCTGACTCTGACATATACATCCAGATGTGGGATATATATTTTAGAAAATACAATGCAACTGAAGAGCATTCTCCTTGATGGTAGGCAAACTGTTCTGCACCTTTTTTTTTTTTTTTATCAGGTTGCTGTACTTACAGCACACTGCCACAAAATGCACATTGGGATATCTGGATTCTCATGCACGTCTGCTTAAATGAGAATCCAGGCACTGAAGGCTAACTACTGGACACATGTGCCATACGGTCTATAAGGCCTTTTCAGACAAGTTATCTCTATTGGATTTTCTCTACATTTCTTCTTTCATCTGGCTTGCTTTTTGTAGTTGTTCTGTCCCTGTCCTGGATAGTACCTGATCCAGGATGAGCTTAGCTGTCAGCATTACATTCTGGATGTGTTCTGGTTGCTGGATAGACTCAGACTCTCTGGTTTAAACTGGCTAGACTGACTGGAATGTTCTCTCCTCCTCTATATGCATAGAGGGCGACACCAGACCCAATTAGTGATGGCTGTGAATATGGTCCATTAATACCTTGTCTAAATACAGGCATATGCATGTTAAAGCAAACACATGTTTAACTCTTTATTTTTTTGTTGCACTTTTCAGTGTACTGTGACTCTGGAGCGGGATGCTGCAGTACTTTTTGGTGAGAGATAGTTGTCTGCTAGACATGCCTTTATGATGCACTTAAAGACATTTTACCCAGTTGACAGACTTTGAAAAGTGGTGCATCATTGAACAGAGAAACAGCTCCTACAGTTTAATTGTCCACCATTCAGACTGTTATGCAAGCAGGTGTGGAGCCACTGCACCATTGGCTATACCATGGAGGGTGTCCCATGTGCAGGGATATCTATCTTTAATCAAATAAGAATATACTGGGCACTCTAGTTCATGGACTACCATATGTTTTTTTATATAATTCTGGTAAAATACCTTAAATCACTAAAAAAATATAATTATTAAAAAAGATATGATTATTATAAAGCAGTACACAATTCTAAGATAAGACGATCCAATACAATATTAAAACATCATGGTGTTATCTCACTAAAATCGCTAAATCTCATATATAGTAAAAGTCTCTGGAAATCACATATAATGTAGAGAGTAAAATAGAGAGTAAAAAAATAAAAAAGGCACTGGGTATCTGTCCGTTCCTATGAAGATAATTCCTGACTACAGGAACAGTTCAGTTAGTTCTTAGGTGAGCGTTATTGCGGCGTCCCGCTTTACTCACTTAAATCAGCGCTGTCTTGTTGGGTCCTTACGAGATCAGCTTGTTTGTAGCTGTTTTTCGGTGCCGTGTGTTGGTGCTGCTGCACAATCAAGGAAAAAAGGACTCTGCCGTTCAGAATGATCGCTCTGGACACCGCTCCGCTAGGTAATACAGCCGGTGTAGCCGGTGACCACTGAGGAAGGGGCGATATTATCCCCCGAAACGCGTCTGGTTTGGCTCAAGACCCCCCTAAAGATATGCCAGCTTATTGATTGAAAAGGACTCTAATAACGATTACGCCGGAGACACACAACCTGACACGCTGATCCTAACTAACGAACAGGAACACAGCTGAGATCAGACAAGCGTCTGGCTGTGGGAGCGTGGAAGAGGGTACGCTGAGCTCGTAGGATACCGGCTCTATTACCTAGCGGAGCGGTGTCCAGAGCGATCATTCTGAACGGCAGAGTCCTTTTTTCCTTGATTGTGCAGCAGCACCAACACACGGCACCGAAAAACAGCTACAAACAAGCTGATCTCGTAAGGACCCAACAAGACAGCGCTGATTTAAGTGAGTAAAGCGGGACGCCGAAATAACGCTCACCTAAGAACTAACTGAACTGTTCCTGTAGTCAGGAATTATCTTCATAGGAACGGACAGATACCCAGTGCCTTTTTTATTATTTTACTCTCTATTTTACTCTCTACATTATATGTGATTTCCAGAGACTTTTACTATATATGAGATTTAGCGATTTTAGTTGAGATAACACCATGATGTTTTAATATTGTATTGGATCATTTATCTTAGAATTGTGTACTGCTTTATAATAATCATATCTTTTTTAATAATTATATTTTTTTAGTGATTTAAGGTATTTTACCAGAATTATATAATAAACATATGGTAGTCCATGAACTAGAGTGCCCAGTATATTCTTATTTGATTGTATTCTTGTTCAGAGGAAGGGCGAATCCTCTTTACTGAGAGCACCTTTTCCAAAGCTTCACCATTCCGGTGCGTCACATATCTAAATACAGATATCTATCTTTACCCTGCACCACCTTTACCTCCCAACTTTGAGGTTGCCCCTGGAGGGTCCCACCACCTTGGCACCCCTCTTGACCAGCAGACTTATAATCGTCAACTTGCTGTATGGGATCGATAGTTTATCTATGTATTGATCCCTAGTATTTTTTCCATCTCCCCTGATGAACTGCTTTTGTCCTGGCAGTGAAACATACGTGTAGGGAGTGTTTCATGTACATATAGGGACATATAGATTTTATTACCGAGGGACAGGATCCGGACGGGGTCGTCCTTATTAGGACGAGTGCCCTGTGGTCAGGCTGCTACATATTACCTAGTATCAGGGCTGAGTGGTCAGATAGCCATAGGGCCTGAATAGGGATCCTGCATAGCTGAGCATCACGACACAATTTATTTTATTTGTGTTACCAATAAATGTTATGTTTTAGGATTACCCTTTTGAATAGCAAAATTTGATCCCTGGTAATCTAGAGCGCAGGCACTCATCAGTTCTGGCTTCTCACTTAGGAATTATATACCATAGAGGGGCATGACTAAGTAACTACCTGGTCTTTACTAGAGCCTTTTATAGTGAGGATAGGCTTGGGCTGTTAAGGTAGTCACCAAGTACCACTCCAGAATAACCCCTGGGCCAGTGGGAGCTGACCTGGGGGTCAAAGATACCGGTGCACAGCACCAAGGAGAAAGACATGATCAGGAAGTCTGGAGTCAGGGCAGGCAGCTATCAAGCAAAGTCCATAATCAAAGTCAAAGATCAGGGGACAGCAGAAATCAAGCAAAGTCCATTAAATCAAGAAGCAGGGTCCAGTACACAGTAAAGCAGAAACTTCCAAACACCTTCACACAAGGAACTAGACTGGCTAGTGACCAAGATTGCTCAGGTGTCTTCCTAAGGCAGGAACATCCTACAAACCATCCATAGACTGAGGAGATAGAGGACATGTCCATGCTGCCTCACAAAAGGAGGAGAGACATGCCTGTGCATGCCCTAACAAACAGTACAGGATTCAAAGAAAGGAGGATGACAGATACAGATAGCTGAACTTGTGCCAGCAAGGAAGGAAGCTCCAGCACGGGGCACAGAGACAACATTTTAAGCAACCTGCTGCTTGCGCTTCTCAGCACAGTGTATGGCAGCCGGTGTGGAGTGAGGGTAACCGACGACCATGCTGGCGTGTAGGGTCAGCAGCGCGTGGAATGAGTGCTGGGCTAACACAGACACAGATGGCACCTTTATTATGCACCCCATTTCTTTGCCTGGACCATTTCCAGACACTTTGCAGAAGTAAATTTGAGCCCTTTACAAGTCCTGTCATTAACATCAGTTGCCTTTGTTTGCAGTGATGTCGTGAAGGAGAATCCTGGACTGCTATTGGCTGGAACCGTATCATCTTTAGCAACAAATCCACGCTCTGTCTGGCATCCCACGACAGTCGGGTTTGGGTATGGAGGCCTGATGATAATCTCTTCAATCCTGCCTTTGCTGTCGAGTGCCACACTGCCCCAAGTGCTCATGTGATAATCTGGAGAGCCATCACATATGACAGTCAGTCACCCCCAGTATTGGAAAAGATGATATCTGCACACCCTTAAATGATGGGTGCTTAAAGAGGACAATAGTCTATCCAAATGTGTAAGTAAATCTATGGCACACCAGGATTCTTTTTGAATAATGCTTTAATAGATATTCACATCATTTTGTACATTCTTTTATATCCAGAATTTACAGTAATCTTTAAAGGCCATAGCAAAGTCTGAAAGTTTCGGTCGATTGGTGACCTTTATCAAGGGAAATGTGACCAAAGGCTGTATGGCTTGTCTGGATGCCACATAAAAGATCCTGGTGTGCTATAGATTTACCTACACAGTCACCCCTGTAGTAATACGAGGAACACCTACAGCTCAGTGATATGTGCAGGACATCTTTTGGCCACATATGTTTCTTCTCATGGTAGGGCTTCCAGTTGGCATTTTTCAGCAGGATAATTTTCACCTACACAGAGCAAAGGTTTCCCAGGAATTTCTCTGCCAGATTGCAATTTCCTTGGACTGTCGAGTTGCCCGATTTATCACCAATTGAGCATTTATGGGAACAATTGGGACACCAGTTTCGGCATCCTATGAATGTGCTGGATCTACAGGCCCAACTGTGCCACAGTATACCATATAGAACCTAAATGCCCCCATGCCCATCTTGTATCAGGGTACTAGCGCCCCTTTCAATTGTACAGTTTTCCCTAATAAACACATTTTTGCTCTAATATTGTAATCACTTGCAAGTTTCATTAGATTCCAACAAATTCTTCTTGGTGTGTTATTTTTATTTTTTTATCAATTAGTGCACATTATATTCTGTGTCACTATGACACAGGCTCCTGTTAGGGCAACACTAGTGAGCCCTAACAGCAGTATAACCAGACAGACAGCCCTGAGGCCCTTTGTAGTTCTTCAGGTCCGACTACAGATGGCTCCTCCAGTCTCAAATTGGGTCACTGGGAAACTTGGTGACCTGATTGTAGGGATTAGTCCCCTTTGATCATACTGTAGTGTGAACTGCGGTAATCAAAGGGTTAACACTTAGTCTATATTGGAGATTCTGCCAAACCCGGCTATGAAGCAGGAGCCTGCTCTAAGAACCGGAGCTATTAGTGACTGCCAGTTGTTGGCAGTGCAGGATGGCTCTGGGAGTCTGCAACCCTCCTCTACTGCAGGGATCACAAAATACATCACTGCAGACTGCAGACTTAAGCCCTGCACCGCCTGACATAAAATAGCAAATAGGGGGTTAATTATGCATTATGTTTCAGTTACTATTATTATGTTTTTATAAAGAGAGCAGGGAGAAAACCTGCAATTTCCTTTGATAGGAATATGTTGTATGTGTACACAACAAGCTGACCTTTTGTTCTAAATGTTTTTGCAAAAAGCAAGCATTACTACTGTATATCTTATTAGAGGGAGGTGGCATCTTCTTTTTCTTCCTTAAGCCAGTTGTTCCCCATTCCCTGTACATGCTCAAAAATCCTAAATAAACAAAATATCCATTAAATGAAAAATAGAAAATACTAGAAATGGAGCATGAAAAGGAGTGGTATGTAGCTGGAGTCTCCTATTTGGAGTGCATAACAGGGAATATCAAATTAAAACATTATGAAGTAGAGATAAGCAAATTTCTTGAAATTTATTTCAGGACTGACTCTATCCAGTCGGTCGGAAGATTTGATTTGGGTATGAATATTTTCTATATTAATATCGAAAATATACTAATTAGATGAAAATTTGTGTATAGAAACATAGAATGTGTCGGCAGATAAGAACCTTTTGGCCCATCTAGTCTGCCCAATATACTGAATACTATGGATAGCCCCTGGCCCTATCTTATATGAAGGATCGCCTTATGCCTATCCCATGCATGCTTAAACTCCTCCACTGTATTTGCAGCTACCACTTCTGCAGGAAGGCTATTCCATGCATCCACTACTCTCTCAGTAAAGTAATACTTCCTGATATTACTTTTAAACCTTTGCCCCTCTAATTTAAAACTATGTCCTCTTGTAGCAGTTTTTCTTCTTTTAAATATTCTCTCCTCTTTTACAAACCAGATTCCCAAAAAGTTGGGACACTAAACAAATTGTGAATAAAAACTAAATGCAATGATGTTGACATGGCAAATGTCAATATTTTATTTGTAATAGAACGTAGATGACAGATCAAACGTTTAATCCGAGTAAATGTATCATTTTAAAGGAAAAATACGTTGATTCAAATTTTCACGGTGTCAACAAATCCCCAAAAAGTTGGGACAAGTAGCAATAAGAGGCTGGAAAAAGTAAATTTCAGCATAACGAAGAGCTGGAAGACCAATTAACACCAATTAGGTCAATTGGCAACATGATTGGGTATAAAAAGAGCTTCTCAGAGTGGCAGTGTCTCTCAGAAGCCAAGATGGGTAGAGGATCACCAATTCCCACAATGTTGCGCAGAAAGATAGTGGAGCAATATCAGAAAGGTGTTACCCAGCGAAAGATTGCAAAGACTTTGCATCTATCATCATCAACTGTGCATAACATCATCCGAAGATTCAGAGAATCTGGAACAATCTCTGTGCGTAAGGGTCAAGGCCATAAAACCATACTGGATGCCATACTGGTTTTTACGCCCCAGGTGCATTATCTTGCACTTAACATAAAATTTTAGTTGCCAGATTTTTGACCATTCCTCTAATTTTCCTAAATCCTTTTTCATTTGGTGTATCCCTCCAGGAACATCAACCCTGTTACAAATCTTTGTGTCATCAGCAAAAAGACACACCTTACCATCGAGGCCTTCTTCAATTTCACTGATAAAGATATTAAACAATATAGGTCCTAGAACAGATCCCTGATGTACCCCAATGGTAACAAGACCATGGTCTAAATATACTCCATTGACTACGACCCTCTGTTGTCTGTCCCTCAGCCACTGCCTAATCCATTCAACAATATGGGAGTCCAAACTCAAAGACTGCAATTTATTGATAAGCCTTCTATGTGGGACAGTATCAAAAGCCTCACTAAAGTCTAGATAAGCGATATCTACTGCACCTCCGCCATCTATTTTTTCAGTCACCCAATCAAAAAAATCTATAAGATTAGTTTGACATAATCTCCCTGAAGTAAACCCATGCTGTTTTTCATCTTTCAATCCATGGTATTTTAGATGTTCCACAATATTCTCCTTAAGTATGGTTTCCAGTAATTTCCCCACTATTGATGTCAGGCTTACTGGCCTATAGTTGCCCAATTCCTCCCTACTACCTTTCTTGTCAATAGGCACAACATTTGCTAATTTCCAATCTTCTCGGACGACTTTTGTTACCAGTGTATAACACTCTAAGGTTTTCTAGGATTCATATTTTTATCATTTTTATTTATATTTTTCACTTTCTGCCTTTTCAAGCTCTTTCACGCAAAGATAGCATTAGTAAATAAAGTCACAGTGACATGTAATGCTATATGTTAAAGGGGTTGTCCGGGTTCAGAGCTGAACCCAGATATACCTCCATTTTCACCCAGGAAGCCCCCCTGACTTGAGCATCGGAGCAGTTTATGCTCCGATGCTCTCCTTTGCCCTGCGCTAAATCACGCAGGGCAAAGGCATTTTCCGGAGTTCCGGTGACATACGGGCTCTCCATTGGTCTGCCAGGTGACGTCACCAGCACTGATGGGCAGGGTATAGCACTGCCCTAGCCTGTAAATCTGCTAGGGCAGCGTTAAAGCATGCCCATCAGAGCCGTTGACGTCACCGAACACACTGCTGGGCAGAAGCTTCCGCCTGGCAGTGTGGTATTGTAAACAAACGAGCCCTGGTCCTGCGCGATCTAACACAGGGCAAAGGAGCGCATTGGAGCATAAGATACTCCGATGCTAACATCAGGAGGGCTGCCTGAGAGGAATTATGGGTATGTCCGGGTTCAGCTCTGAACCTGAACAATCCCTTTAACAAACAGCCTGATTTATTATGGTTTTTTAAATAAATAAAAATTTAATTTAAAAAAACTGTCTCTTATTGGGTGTTTATACACTTATTAATGATATCAAATTTGCAAAAGATGCCACTAATGAGACTCTAAAGAGTCAAATAAAAATGCATTGAGCTCACCACCCAAAAAACAAAAATTGAGACAGCACTGCAAATGTGGTGAAAAGGGTGAAGACCTGTTTATTCCCAAGGCAACATTTCAGCCCAACACAATGAAGCCTTTGTCAAGCAATGTAGTAGTGACACATGTATCTTTAAATACCCTTATACATAATTAACTGATAATTGGTGACATGATTGTTAGATGACAAATCAATTGTGAAAAAAACTTTCATAATTAATATATAACATAATTTTTTAGGTTGAATATAGTGTATTACATGTAATAAGTGATGAGCGGCAGTAGTCATATTCGAATTCACAATATTTTGCGACTATTTTGTAGAATATTCGGCGAATTTGAATATTCGTTATATTCGACGATTTTTTTACTCGAAAAATCGAGATGGAAATGATCGCAAATCTTTGTTATGGAAATTTTTATCGATAATTTTTCAATTGCCGAGCAAAATCATGATTCTTACCTGCTTCTTGCTTGTGGGCCAATGAGTCATAGCTCTATATCGAATATATTCATTTTTTTGAATATTCGTAATATTCTAAAACAAGAATATATAGCAATACAGCCAATATTCGAAAAAAAAAAATTCAGGAGACTAACTTAGAGCTTTTCCACTGTAGCAGAACTTCAGCTGTGTTTTTGGTGGCTACTCAGACACTCTGCTTCCGAACAGGTAAGGAATTTTTTAGACAGGTTTTTGCTATTGTCTGATTGCAAATGAGCACAGGGTGATTATGGTGTAAAATTTGTTGTTGGGGGAGAAGCTTTTGTGTATATATAGCAACATAGTATCAGCTTGCCTAATTATAGCTTGCAGCATTCTCAAAGTGCAGCATTTATAAGTGCATTGGAGAATTTCAGTAAATACTCAGGAGGTAATCTGAAGGTGGATACAATCTAAAAAAGTAAGATTTGTTTGTTTAAAATCTTTCCCATCTTTAAAATGGCAGACCTGGTTCTGTGCAGGAATTGTTGTGCTTTAATTTCAGGTTCCACTCTTCGAAGGTTTAGATGCTGTCTGATCTGTAGACAGCTCTCCGTAATGCAGCAGGAAATTTCATTTTTTAAATCTGAAATTTGTAAATTAACTGTTAAACAAACTCAGGCTGGGAACGTTGCAATGCCACTGCCACAGAGGCCCCCTTCGAAATTGAAGATGGGTTACTTCAGGTTCTGGTAGACTTAGAGTTGTGGATAGAAGACATGTCCCACAGTTTGTGGCTCTCCATAATTCATTTGCAGCACTTTCAGAGCGCAAGAGCAACATGGAGGATGGCTCAAGCACAGTGGGTGAGGAACAATCATCACCCATGCCTAAAGTATGCAAGACTGCAGCCAAAGACAAAAAGGATAAGGTGAGGACTGATAGTAAGCAGCTGTTGGTGGGCGATTCTATCATAAGACATCTGACGTTTGAGGAAAACGGTTTTGTGAGATGTCTCCCTGGAACTAACGCTAGCAGGGACAGACGATGTATCCTTAATATTGTTAGGCAAGCAAAGCAGGAAAGGGAGGTGGATGTTATTGTCCATCTTGGGACAGGGAAGGCAAGAAAGGGGGAGGGGTGGCCCTGTATGTGAAAGATAGCATAAAATCTAATGTAATACTCTGTGGCCTCCTGATGCTGCCGCCACCTCCACACTATGTCATTGTGCCACTCTGTGGCCTCCTAATGCTGTTCCTACCTCCACTCTATGTCACCTAGCCACTCTGTGGCCTCCTGATGCTTCCGCCACCTCCACACTCTTTCATTGTGCCACTATGTGGCCTCCTAAAGCTGCCGCCACCTCCAGAATCTGTCATTGGGCCACTTTGTGATCACCTCATGCTGCTTTCACCTCACCACAATGTCATAGGGCCACTCTGCGGACTTCTCATGCTGTTCACACGCTCCCTACTTCCTTTCTTGGCCACTATCTTGTCTTTTTTGTTTGGCTGACATCATCATTTATTTGACCCTTCTTATGATCTGTCAGAAGGAAGGTAAAATGAGACGCACATCTGGTCCTGTCTGTGTAGCAGCTGTACGGTCTGTGTGGCCCAATCAAAATTGTCTTGTGATTTGGTAGCCAAAAGCAGGAGTGGGTACAAAACACAGAAGACTTGCAAATATTCCATTCTCGTGTCATCTATGTTTTGGATACACTCCTATTTTTTGGCATTAGCAATACTGATGGATTACTGACCAAATTCTGACTGAGTGAAGGCGGATGCTCCACAGACAGGATCCATTTTTTGTGGGTTATTGTTCTGACAGATCAGAGGAAGGCCAAAATAATGAGTGACGTCTAGAGTTGAGCGAACACCTGGATGTTCGGGTTCGAGAAGTTCGGCCGAACATCCCGGAAATGTTCGGGTTCGGGATCCGAACCCGATCCGAACTTTGTCCCGAACCCGAACCCCATTGAAGTCAATGGGGACCCGAACTTTTCGGCACTAAAACGGCTGTAAAACAGCCCAGGAAAGGGCTAGAGGGCTGCAAAAGGCAGCAACATGTAGGTAAATCCCCTGCAAACAAATGTGGATAGGGAAATTAATTAAAATAAAAATTAAATAAATAAAAATTAACCAAAATCAATTGGAGAGAGGTTCCATAGCAGAGAATCTGGCTTCCCGTCACCCACCACTGGAACAGTCCATTCTCAGATATTTAGGCCCCGGCACCCAGGCAGAGGAGAGAGGTCCCGTAACAGACAATCTGGCTTCATGTCAGCAGAGAATCAGTCTTCATGTCATAGCAGAGAATCAGGCTTCACGTCACCCACCACTGTAAGAGTCCATTTTCATAAATTTAGGCCCAGCACCCAGGCAGAGGAGAGAGGTCCCGTAACAGACAATCTGGCTTCATGTCAGCAGAGAATCAGTCTTCATATCATAGCAGAGAATCTGGCTTCCCGTTACCCACCACTGGAACAGTCCATTCTCAGATATTTAGGCCCCGGCACCCAGGCAGAGGAGAGAGGTCCCGTAACAGACAATCTGGCTTCATGTCAGCAGAGAATCAGTCTTCATATCATAGCAGAGAATCAGGCTTCACGTCAGCCACCACTGCAACAGTCCATTGTCATAAATTCAGGCCCAGCACCCAGGCAGAGGAGAGAGGTCCCGTAACAGACAATCTGGCTTCATGTCAGCAGAGAATCAGTCTGCATGTCATAGCAGAGAATGAGGCTTCACGTCACCCACCACTGCAACAGTCCATTTTCATAAATTTAGGCCCAGCACCCAGGCAGAGGAGAGAGGTCCCGTAACAGAGGATCTGGCTTCATGTCACCAGAGAATCAGTCTGCATGTCATAGCAGAGAATCAGGCTTCACGTCACCCACCACTGCAACAGTCCATTTTCATAAATTTAGGCCCAGCACCCAGGCAGAGGAGAGAGGTCCCGTAACAGAGGATCTGGCTTCATGTCACCAGAGAATCAGTCTGCATGTCATAGCAGAGAATCAGGCTTCACGTCAGCCACCACTGCAACAATCCATTGGCATATATTTAGGCCTAGCACACAGGCAGAGGAGAGAGGTCCCGTAACAGACAATCTGGCTTCATGTCAGCAGAGAATCAGTCTTCATATCATAGCAGAGAATCAGGCTTCACGTCAGCCACCAATGCAACAGTCCATTGTCAGATATTTAGGCCCAGCACCCAGGCAGAGGAGAGAGGTCCCGTAACAGAGGATCTGGCTTCATGTCAGCAGAGAATCAGTCTTCATGTCATAGCAGAGAATCAGGCTTCACGTCACCCACCACTGTAAGAGTCCATTTTCATAAATTTAGGCCCAGCACCCAGGCAGAGGAGAGAGGTCCCGTAACAGAGGATCTGGCTTCATGTCAGCAGAGAATCAGTCTTCATGTCATAGCAGAGAATCAGGCTTCACGTCACCCACCACTGTAAGAGTCCATTTTCATAAATTTAGGCCCAGCACCCAGGCAGAGGAGAGAGGTCCCGTAACAGACGATCTGGCTTCATGTCAGCAGAGAATCAGTCTGCATGTCATAGCAGAGAATGAGGCTTCACGTCACCCACCACTGCAACAGTCCATTGTCAGATATTTAGGCCCAGCACCCAGGCAGAGGAGAGAGGTCCCGTAACAGAGGATCTGGCTTCATGTCAGCAGAGAATCAGTCTTCATGTCATAGCAGAGAATCAGGCTTCACGTCACCCACCACTGTAAGAGTCCATTTTCATAAATTTAGGCCCAGCACCCAGGCAGAGGAGAGAGGTCCCGTAACAGACAATCTGGCTTCATGTCAGCAGAGAATTAGTCTGCATGTCATAGCAGAGAATCAGGCTTCACGTCAGCCACCACTGCAACAGTCCATTGTCATAAATTCAGGCCCAGCACCCAGGCAGAGGAGAGAGGTCCCGTAACAGACAATCTGGCTTCATGTCAGCAGAGAATCAGTCTGCATGTCATAGCAGAGAATGAGGCTTCACGTCACCCACCACTGCAACAGTCCATTTTCATAAATTTAGGCCCAGCACCCAGGCAGAGGAGAGAGGTCCCGTAACAGAGGATCTGGCTTCATGTCAGCAGAGAATCAGTCTGCATGTCATAGCAGAGAATCAGGCTTCACGTCAGCCACCACTGCAACAGTCCATTGTCATAAATTCAGGCCCAGCACCCAGGCAGAGGAGAGAGGTCCCGTAACAGACAATCTGGCTTCATGTCACCAGAGAATCAGTCTGCATGTTATAGCAGAGAATGAGGCTTCACGTCAGCCACCACTGCAACAATCCATTGGCATATATTTAGGCCTAGCACACAGGCAGAGGAGAGGTTCATTCAACTTTGGGTAGCCTTGCAATATAATGGTAAAATGAAAATAAAAATAGGATTGAATGAGGAAGTGCCCTGGAGTCCAATAATATATGGTTATGGGGAGGTAGTTAATGTCTAATCTGGACAAGGGACGGACAGGTCCTGTGGGATCCATGCCTGGTTCATTTTTATGAACGTCAGCTTGTCCACATTGGCTGTAGACAGGCGGCTGCGTTTGTCTGTAATGACGCCCCCTGCCGTGCTGAATACACGTTCAGACAAAACGCTGGCTGCCGGGCAGGCCAGCACCTCCAAGGCATAAAAGGCTAGCTCTGGCCACGTGGACAATTTAGAGACCCAGAAGTTGAATGGGGCCGAACCATCAGTCAGTACGTGGAGGGGTGTGCACACGTACTGTTCCACCATGTTAGTGAAATGTTGCCTCCTGCTAACACGTTGCGTATCAGGTGGTGGTGCAGTTAGCTGTGGCGTGTTGACAAAAGTTTTCCACATCTCTGCCATGCTAACCCTGCCCTCAGAGGAGCTGGCCGTGACACAGCTGCCTTGGCGACCTCTTGCTCCTCCTCTGCCTTGGCCTTGGGCTTCCACTTGTTCCCCTGTGACATTTGGGAATGCTCTCAGTAGCGCGTCTACCAACGTGCGCTTGTACTCGCGCATCTTCCTATCACGCTCCAGTGCAGGAAGTAAGGTGGGCACATTGTCTTTGTAGCGTGGATCCAGCAGGGTGGCAACCCAGTAGTCCGCACAGGTTAAAATGTGGGCAACTCTGCTGTCGTTGCGCAGGCACTGCAGCATGTAGTCGCTCATGTGTGCCAGGCTGCCCAGGGGTAAGGACAAGCTGTCCTCTGTGGGAGGCGTATCGTCATCGTCCTGCCTTTCCCCCCAGCCACGCACCAGTGATGGACCCGAGCTGCGTTGGGTGCCACCCCGCTGTGACCATGCTTCATCCTCATCCTCCTCCACCTCCTCCTCATCCTCGTCCTCCTCGTCCTCCAGTAGTGGGCCCTGGCTGGCCACATTTGTACCTGGCCTCTGCTGTTGCCAAAAACCTCCCTCTGAGTCACTTCGAAGAGACTGGCCTGAAAGTGCTAAAAATGACCCCTCTTCCTCCTCCTCCTCCTCCTCCTCCTGGGCCACCTCCTCTTCCATCATCGCCCTAAGTGTTTTCTCAAGGAGACATAGAAGTGGTATTGTAACGCTGATAACGGTGTCATCGCCACTGGCCATGTTGGTGGAGTACTCGAAACAGCGCAACAGGGCACACAGGTCTCGCATGGAGGCCCAGTCATTGGTGGTGAAGTGGTGCTGTTCTGTAGTGCGACTGACCCGTGCGTGCTGCAGCTGAAACTCCACTATGGCCTGCTGCTGCTCGCACAGTCTGTCCAGCATGTGCAAGGTGGAGTTCCACCTGGTGGGCACGTCGCATATGAGGCGGTGAGCGGGAAGGCCGAAGTTACGCTGTAGCGCAGACAGGCGAGCAGCGGCAGGATGTGAACGCCGGAAGCGCGAACAGACGGCCCGCACTTTATGCAGCAGCTCTGACATGTCGGGGTAGTTGTGAATGAACTTCTGCACCACCAAATTCAGCACATGCGCCAAGCAAGGGATGTGCGTCAAATTGGCTAGTCCCAGAGCTGCAACGAGATTTCGCCCATTATCACACACCACCAGGCCGGGCTTGAGGCTCACCGGCAGCAACCACTCGTCGGTCTGTTGTTCAATACCCCGCCACAACTCCTGTGCGGTGTGGGGCCTGTCCCCCAAACATATGAGTTTCAGAATGGCCTGCTGACGTTTACCCCGGGCTGTGCTGAAGTTGGTGGTGAAGGTGTGTGGCTGACTGGATGAGCAGGTGGAAGAAGAGGAGGAGGAAGCCGAGAAGGAGGAGGTGGCAACAGGAGGCAAAGAATGTTGCCCTGCGATCCTTGGCGGCGGAAGGACGTGCGCCAAACAGCTCTCCGCCTGGGGCCCAGCTGCCACTACATTTACCCAGTGTGCAGTTAGGGAGATATAGCGTCCCTGGCCGTGCTTACTGGTCCACGTATCTGTGGTTAGGTGGACCTTGCTACAGATGGCGTTGCGCAGTGCACACTTGATTTTATCGGATACTTGGTTGTGCAGGGAAGGCACGGCTCTCTTGGAGAAGTAGTGCCGGCTGGGAACAACATACTGTGGGACAGCAAGCGACATGAGCTGTTTGAAGCTGTCTGTGTCCACCAGCCTAAATGACAGCATTTCATAGGCCAGTAGTTTAGAAATGCTGGCATTCAGGGCCAGGGATCGAGGGTGGCTAGGTGGGAATTTACGCTTTCTATCAAATGTTTGTGAGATGGAGAGCTGAACGCTGGCGTGTGACATGGTTGAGACGCTTGGTGACGGAGGTGGTGGTGGTGGTGTTGGTGGTACATCCCCTGTTTGCTGGGCGGCAGGTGCCAACGTTCCTCCAGAGGCGGAGGAAGAGGCCGAGGCGGCAGCAGCAGAATAGGCCGAGGCGGCAGCAGCAGAAGAGGTAGCAGGGGGAGCCTGAGTGACTTCCTTGGTTTTAAGGTGTTTACTCCACTGCAGTTCATGCTTTGCATGCAGGTGCCTGGTCATGCAGGTTGTGCTCAGGTTCAGAACGTTAATGCCTCGCTTCAGGCTCTGATGGCACAGCGTGCAAACCACTCGGGTCTTGTCGTCAGCACATTGTTTGAAGAAGTGCCATGCCAGGGAACTCCTTGAAGCTGCCTTTGGGGTGCTCGGTCCCAGATGGCGGCTGTCAGTAGCAGGCGGAGTCTCTTGGCGGCGGGTGTTCTGCTTTTGCCCACTGCTCCCTCTTTTGCTACGCTGTTGGCTCGGTCTCACCACTGCCTCTTCCTCCGAACTGTGAAAGTCAGTGGCACGACCTTCATTCCATGTGGGGTCTAGGACCTCATCGTCCCCTGCATCGTCTTCCACCCAGTCTTGATCCCTGACCTCCTGTTCAGTCTGCACACTGCAGAAAGACGCAGCAGTTGGCACCTGTGTTTCGTCATCATCAGAGACATGCTGAGGTGGTATTCCCATGTCCTCATCATCAGGAAACATAAGTGGTTGTGCGTCAGTGCATTCTATGTCTTTCACCGCTGGGGAAGGGCTAGGTGGATGCCCTTGGGAAACCCTGCCAGCGGAGTCTTCAAACAGCATAAGAGACTGCTGCATAACTTGAGGCTGAGACAGTTTCCCTGGTATGCATGGGGGTGATGTGACAGACTGATGGGGTTGGTTTTCAGGCGCCATCTGTGCGCTTTCTGCAGAAGACTGGGTGGGAGATAATGTGAACGTGCTGGATCCACTGTCGGCCACCCAATTGACTAATGCCTGTACCTGCTCAGGCCTTACCATCCTTAGAACGGCATTGGGCCCCACCATATATCGCTGTAAATTCTGGCGGCTACTGGGACCTGAGGTAGTTGGTACACTAGGACGTGTGGATGTGGCAGAACGGCCACGTCCTCTCCCAGCACCAGAGGGTCCACTAACACCACCACGACCATGTCCACGTCCGCGTCCCTTACTAGATGTTTTTCTCATTGTTATGGTTCACCACAACAACAAATATATTATTTGGCCCAATGTATTGTATTCAAATTCAGCGGGATATAAATTTGAGGCCTAGTATTTAGGCGCTGGGTGACCGGTATGGATTTAGTGACAGAATTAGACTTGGAAATGCACAGAAGCGTGTGTGTGAAGTTATTCTGAATGACCCTATGTGCACCTTGAATATTATATACCCTTTTTGGGATAGATTTCAAATAGCTCTGATATAGCAGGAACCACTAAATTATGAAATTGCTAAATTGGGAATTGTATTTCAACCCAGAACAAAAAATGTGCTTTGACGGACACTAAATATCTTGCCCAGCAACAACAGTACAGCGGTAACTAGAGATTTAGCAGGATATAAATTTGAGGCCTAGTATTTAGGCGCTGGGTGACAGGTATGGGTTTAGTGACAGAATTAGACTTGGAAATACACAGTAGCGGGTGTGTGTGAAGTTATTCTGAATGACCCAATGTGCACCTTGAATATTATATACCCTTTTAGGGATAGATTTCAAATAGCTCTGATATAGCAGAAACCACTAAATTATGAAATTGCTAAATTGGGAATTGTATTTCAACCCAGAACAAAAAATGTGCTTTGACGGACACTAAATATCTTGCCCAGCAACAACAGTACAGCGGTAACGAGAGATTTAGCAGGATATAAATTTGAGGCCTAGTATTTAGGCGCTGGGTGACAGGTATGGGTTTAGTGACAGAATTAGACTTGGAAATACACAGTAGCGGGTGTGTGTGAAGTTATTCTGAATGACCCAATGTGCACCTTGAATATTATATACCCTTTTAGGGATAGATTTCAAATAGCTCTGATATAGCAGAAACCACTAAATTATGAAATTGCTAAATTGGGAATTGTATTTCAACCCAGAACAAAAAATGTGCTTTGACGGACACTAAATATCTTGCCCAGCAACAACAGTACAGCGGTAACGAGAGATTTAGCAGGATATAAATTTGAGGCCTAGTATTTAGGCGCTGGGTGACAGGTATGGGTTTAGTGACAGAATTAGACTTGGAAATACACAGTAGAGGGTGTGTGTGAAGTTATTCTGAATGACCCTATGTGCACCTTGAATATTATATACCCTTTTTGGGATAGATTTCAAATAGCTCTGATATAGCAGGAACCACTAAATTATGAAATTGCTAAATTGGGAATTGTATTTCAACCCAGAACAAAAAATGTGCTTTGACGGACACTAAATATCTTTCCAAGCAACAACAGTACAGCGGTAACGAGAGATTTAGCAGGATATAAATTTGAGGCCTAGTATTTAGGCGCTGGGTGACAGGTATGGGTTTAGTGACAGAATTAGACTTGGAAATACACAGTAGCGGGTGTGTGTGAAGTTATTCTGAATGACCCAATGTGCACCTTGAATATTATATACCCTTTTAGGGATAGATTTCAAATAGCTCTGATATAGCAGAAACCACTAAATTATGAAATTGCTAAATTGGGAATTGTATTTCAACCCAGAACAAAAAATGTGCTTTGACGGACACTAAATAACTTTCCCAGCTACAACAGGACAGCGGTAACGAGAGATTTAGCAGGATATAAATTTGAGGCCTAGTATTTAGGCGCTGGGTGACAGGTATGGGTTTAGTGACAGAATTAGACTTGGAAATACACAGTAGCGGGTGTGTGTGAAGTTATTCTGAATGACCCAATGTGCACCTTGAATATTATATACCCTTTTAGGGATAGATTTCAAATAGCTCTGATATAGCAGAAACCACTAAATTATGAAATTGCTAAATTGGGAATTGTACTTCAACCCAGAACAAAAAATGTGCTTTGACGGACACTAAATAACTTTCCCAGCTACAACAGGACAGCGGTAACGAGAGATTTAGCGGGATATAAATTTGAGGCCTAGTATTTAGGCGCTGGGTGACAGGTATGGGTTTAGTGACAGAATTAGACTTGAAAATACACAGTAGCGGGTGTGTGTGAAGTTATTCTGAATGACCCAATGTGCACCTTGAATATTATATACCCTTTTAGGGATAGATTTCAAATAGCTCTGATATAGCAGAAACCACTAAATTATGAAATTGCTAAATTGGGAATTGTACTTCAACCCAGAACAAAAAATGTGCTTTGACGGACACTAAATAACTTTCCCAGCTACAACAGGACAGCGGTAACGAGAGATTTAGCAGGATATAAATTTGAGGCCTAGTATTTAGGCGCTGGGTGACAGGTATGGGTTTAGTGACAGAATTAGACTTGAAAATACACAGTAGCGGGTGTGTGTGAAGTTATTCTGAATGACCCAATGTGCACCTTGAATATTATATACCCTTTTAGGGATAGATTTCAAATAGCTCTGATATAGCAGAAACCACTAAATTATGAAATTGCTAAATTGGGAATTGTACTTCAACCCAGAACAAAAAATGTGCTTTGACGGACACTAAATAACTTTCCCAGCTACAACAGGACAGCGGTAACGAGAGATTTAGCGGGATATAAATTTGAGGCCTAGTATTTAGGCGCTGGGTGACCGGTATGGATTTAGTGACAGAATTAGACTGGGATATGGCCAAAAAATAACCACACTATTGCTGGTTAAATGCACTTGGTGACGGGCGCAGCTTGCCCCTGATGTAGTATATGGCCAAAAAATGAACAGACTATTGCTGGTTAAATGCACTTGGTGTCACAGCTTGACCAACCACACTACTGAGGGTTAAATGCACTTGGTGACGGGCGCAGCTTGCCCCTGATGTAGTATATGGCCAAAAAATAAACAGACTATTGCTGGTTAAATGCACTTGGTGTGACAGCTTCACCCTGATGTAGGCTTTAGCCAGAAAACAACCACACCATTGAGGGTTAAATGCACTTGGTGACAGGCGCAGCTTGCCCCTGATTTTGTATATGGCCAAAAAATGAACAGACTATTGCTGGTTAAATGCACTTGGTGTGACAGCTTCACCCTGATGTAGGCTTTAGCCAAAAAACAACCACACCATTGAGGGTTAAATGCACTTGGTGACAGGCGCAGCTTGCCCCTGATTTTGTATATGGCCAAAAAATGAACAGACTATTGCTGGTTAAATGCACTTGGTGTGACAGCTTCACCCTGATGTAGGCTTTAGCCAAAAAACAACCACACCATTGAGGGTTAAATGCACTTGGTGACAGGCGCAGCTTGCCCCTGATTTTGTATATGGCCAAAAAATGAACAGACTATTGCTGGTTAAATGCACTTGGTGTGACAGCTTCACCCTGATGTAGGCTTTAGCCAAAAAACAACCACACCATTGAGGGTTAAATGCACTTGGTGACAGGCGCAGCTTGCCCCTGATTTTGTATATGGCCAAAAAATGAACAGACTATTGCTGGTTAAATGCACTTGGTGTGACAGCTTCACCCTGATGTAGGCTTTAGCCAAAAAACAACCACACCATTGAGGTTAAATGCACTTGGTCGCAGCTTGTGCTGGCGCACCACAAGACACAAAATGGCCGCCGATCACCCCAGAAAAATGTGACTGACAAACGGTCTGGGCAGCCTAAAAACAGTGAGCAATTGAGGATCAGCAGCTCAATGATCCACAGCTGCAGATCGATCAGTTAATCAAGTCCTTTGGAGGAGTTAATCTGCCTAATCTCGCCCTACTGTCGCAGCCGCAACCTCTCCCTACGCTAATCAGAGCAGAGTGACGGGCGGCGCTATGTGACTCCAGCTTAAATAGAGGCTGGGTCACATGGTGCTCTGGCCAATCACAGCCATGCCAATAGTAGGCATGGCTGTGATGGCCTCTTGGGGCAAGTAGTATGACGCTTGTTGATTGGCTGCTTTGCAGCCTTTCAAAAAGCGCCAAGAAAGCGTCACAAAAGCGCCAAGAAAGCGACGAACACCGAACCCGAACCCGGACTTTTACGAAAATGTCCGGGTTCGGGTCCGTGTCACGGACACCCCAAAATTCGGTACGAACCCGAACTATACAGTTCGAGTTCGCTCATCCCTAGTGACGTCCACACAAACTTACTGCTGACACCCTCTTTGTCGCGGGGCTCTACTTGTATAAGTATTTAATAGAACAGGTTCTGTAGACATCTATGTGGAATCAGCTGGAGACAGTGTAAAAGGGGTGCGCTTCTTCTTGGCGCTAACATCAACCTGTAAGGCTGAGTTCATACTTGAGTTATGGGGTCAGCTTTGGCCCTGTGACTGCCCAAATAAGTGAAGTGTGCAGTTATTCTAATTGCGACGCCTGTCATCTGCATGTCATACTGACTCACAGTATTATTTCACTACCAAAGCTGACTCCCTATGCATGTTACTGCAAGGCACAGTGTTCTACACCACTATAGAGACTCTGTGCAGCCAGGAAATATCAGTTTTTTTTTTTTTTTTACATAATTCACCGCAAATTTATATCAAACTGAATAAAAAAATAAATCTGGCTAATAGAATTTTTGAAAAATTCGCTCATCTCTAACAGTGATGCAGTTGAATATGTAGAGATGAGCGTTTCCACAATGAAAATGCTCATTGCTCGTGGCCCTTCTGCTGCCCCCCTCTTTCCCCTACTTAGAGGTCACAAATTCTGAAAAATTACCCCAATGACCTCTAGTTTGAGTCATCTGCAGTGTGACAATACATTCATATAATAATAATCCATATAATTCCCATCTAAACTGAATATTTAAACCCTTTGGTTTAAGTGTTTGTAACCGGTAAATCCATTGTAATTCCTGTTGTTTAAAAAATATTTCTCCATTTCCACCTCTTCTGAAGGGGGGGGATATTCTTCATATTCATATCTTTTTCTTTTTGCCCTGATTCAGCAAAATGTTTTGAAACAGAGAGATATTTCCTTTTTTGACAAATCATATATCTGTGTTGATTCAGCCTTGTTTTTAAGTTCCAAGTGTTCTCTCCAACATAGAGCAGACCACATGGGCACTGAAGCAAGTATATAACAAAAGTGCTATCGCATGTGAGATGGTGTCGAATATCATATTGTGACCCTAGAGTGGGGTGCGTAAATGTGTTCCCTTTCAGCATATAGGTACAATACATGCAGCTGAAACAGGGATAACAACCACATCTTTTTTGACCTATGTATGATTGTTTAGTTTTTTTTAATAGGGACTTCAGCTCTTACCAGTTTATCACACAGATTAGGTGATCGTCTGTGTGATAGACAATTTGGAAGCTACTGGTCAGAATTGTCCAGTGCTTCCTAATGACATTAATCAAGGAGCTTGGTTCAGAGTATGTAGATACAAAAGGAATTCTTGATGGTATTAGTTCTTTTGCTTTACCACCAGACCTTGCCTCTATTTTGGCCTTATGTGCTTGTATTACCCGTTTCGGGTAACCTCTTTGTAAAAATTTGTTTGCCATCTTATCCAACCTTGTGGGACGTGTTGTTGTGATTTTTTACAATGCGTTGAACTCTTAAAAACTGGCTATATGGGAGAGATTTAACAGTGGACTGAGGGTGGCAACTATCAAACCTCATTAATTTGTTACAATCCATTGGTTTCGTGTACAAATCAGTTATAAATGAATCTCCTCTTTAAATTACCATTGTGTCCAGAAACTGTATATGTTCTCCGGACGATATTAATGTGGAATCGGCAGACGGAGCGGCATGAAGTGAAGACGTTGACGTGCCGCACTCCCACCCCTCCTCCCCTTGTGTACTATGGGCTGTGGCATCTGAGTAAGGCCTCTTTCACACTTGCGTTGTCCGGATCCGGCGTGTACTCCACTTGCCGGAATTACACGCCGGATCCGGAAAAACGCAAGTGTACTGAAAGTATTTGATGACGGATCCGTCTTCAAAATGCTTTCAGTGTTACTATGGCACCCAGGAAGCTATTAAAGTCCTGGTTGCCATAGTAGGAGCGGGGGAGCGATATACTTACAGTCCGCGCGGCTCCCGGGGCGCTCCAGAATGACGTCAGAGCGCCCCATGCGCATGGATGACGTGCCATGCGATCACGTGATCCATGCGCTTGGGGCACCCTGACGTCACTCTGGAGCGCCCCAAGAGCCGCACGGATGGTAAGTATACTGCTCCCCCGCTCCCCGCTACACTTTACCATGGCTGCCAGGACTTTAGCGTCCCGGCAGCCATGGTAACCATTGAGAAAAAGCTAAACGTCGGATCCAGCAATGCGCCGAAACGACGTTTAGCTTAAGGCCGGATCCGGATAAATGCCTTTCAATGGGCATTCATTCCGGATCCGGCCTTGCGGCAAGTCTTCAGGATTTTTGGCCGGAGCAAAAAGCGCAGTATGCTGCAGTATTTTCTCCGGCCAAAAAACTTTCCGTTCCGGAACTGAAGACATCCTGATGCATCCTGAATGCATCCTTCTTTCCTTATTAGCCCCTGGTGATCTCTGCCTTTCCCTCCTTATTGTGTTGCTCCTGTGTTGTGTGCACCCTTTTTCCATTTTTTGTGGTGCAGATATACCTCCAAAATCATATAGTAGAAAATCTGTTGGCACCTCCTCGCCGGGTGGAGGAAAGGGAAATAGTACAATAACTGGCTTAGACAAATACTTTAAATCTCCTCCAAAGATTGAGTGCACTACAGGGAAATAAGGAAAGCCAGAGGGAAGGTGGTGAATTATATGCCTCAGATGAATGTGGTGGGGTACAGGTAGTGGAGAAAGTATGGAGGAAAGAATAAAGTCAGTGGATAAGAAATTGGTTGAAATTTTGGGGGCAGTACAACAGTCTAACCATAGCTTGGAGGAGCTGACTTTGAAAATTGCATTAGCACAGGTGGATCTCTCTCTTATTAAGGAGGAGATGAATAAAGTTAGGGAAAAGGTTAAAGATCTGCAGATATCCTCTGGAGGAATGAAAAGGGATATGGAAGGAATAAAAAAAAGAGTAGAAGACATAGACGGGGAAAAAAAATCCTTTTAGAGAGAATTACCACAATGGAGGATATGTCCCGCAGATCAAATATAAGACTAGTGGGATTCCCAGAGGGAGTGGAAGGAGAGGATATAACGGGGTTTATCCAGCAGTGGTTGCAGGATAGCTTTAACAAATAGGTTCTATCCCAATGGTTCTTAGTTGATAGGGCCCATAGGATTCCGGGGAGACCTCCTCCAAAAGGGGGCCCGCCTAGGGCAATACTAACTAAAATATTAAGCTCTAAGGATAGAGATGCAATAATGAGAGCCAAAAGGAAAATGCGTATAATGGAAATAATATAGAGATATATCCAGATTACTCCAGAGCAACACAGTTAAAAAGACGTGAGTTTAGAGAAGTGAAGAAGAGGCTTGCTGCTGCCCAGATACAATATTCCCTGATATACCCTACTAAGCTGCGTGTAATATATCGTGACCAAGTTAGTTTTTTGGGCTCCCCAGAGGAAACAGTGGAGTGGTTGGACGCCAAGGGAATAGGATTATGATATGTACTGGAATGTACGAGAAGGGGAGTTGAGGGGGAGGGAATGGGCGGAGTGTAAGAGGTGGGGGAGATGTTCGATTTCCGCCGACCAGTTGGGGGGCAAGGGAGGGGGAGAAAGGTAGGAAACGGTTGGGATGGTTGTCTTGGTGGGTCTAGTAGGGACGAAACATTTGAAAAAGCAGGTGGGAGGCCCACATGAGTAGGATTATGACATGGAATGTACGTGGACTAGGAGATAAGGTTAAGAGGGTTATGGTCTTTGATATTGTTACTAGATATATTCCGGCTATCGTGGGATTAATGGAGACACATAATATAAAGGACAAAATAAATTTACTTATGAAGAAATGGGCTAAGTACCAGTATCATTTATGTCTTTCTACCTACTCATGTGGAGTCAGCGTATATATCCATCATAAAGTAGACTACCTCCCACTTGATCAGAAGATAGATGATAGGGGTAGATATGTATTCCTTCATTGCCAGTGGAATGGTATAGTTTGCATTCTGGCTTTTGTTTATATACCTACGCCATTTTCCTTATATGTTATCCATCGACTGGTTGAGTTTGCAGACTCCAGAGGTAAATGCCCCATACCAATAATGGGAGATTTTAATAATGTTATGAACTGTAAGTCAGATAGATTCTCAGTGATTTCAAATGATAAATATGATACAAGTCAACAAACACTTCTTAAAAGAATATCTCAGGAATTGTTATTAATAGATGTGTGGAGGTACCTCTATGATAATAAGCGAGCGTTCTCATGTTTTAGCCGCGGAAGCAAAGTAATGTCAAGAATAGACATGGCACTTGTTAGCCCTGAATTGATAGATCAGATATTAAGTATGAGGTATGAGGCTAATAGCATCTCAGACTACTCCCCTATTAGCCTTACATTAAAAAAAAATTCTATGCCAAAAAGTCGAGCGTTTCGGTTAAACCCGCACTGGTTGAACTTAATTAATAAGGATGAAGATATATCTTCTTTTATATATTTTTGTCTTTTTTATGTGAAATGAAAAAAACGATAAGGATAGAAATCTGATGTTATTAGCGATAATCATGTAATACTTATTGTCTGTGTATATATATATTTTTTTATTGACTATTTTTTTTATATACTGGAAATGAAAATAAAAATATTTATAATAAAAAAAGAAAAAAAAAATGTAAATTTCACATCTGAATCAATGTGGTTAAGATAATAATGAAAATCAGTGAGTTCAGGTTCTGAACCCATCCAAATGTATCTCTACCACCCAAGCACTTTGTTGAAGTGGCGAGATATATTGATGAATCTTTCTTCCAAGTATGACATGAAAATATTAGCGTAAGTCGTGCCAGATTCAAACCCATGGTGGTTTCCCGCATTTGTTTCAATTAGTCATTTCTGAACGCAAAATAATTATATCACAAAAAAAAAACAGCTCAACACTCAGATACTCCATTCTTGGACGTTAAGAAGCTGGCCATCGGTATCCTCAGGTAACCAAGTTTTCAGCAAACATCCCATGGAATATGATAAAGCCTGCCTTATACAGCACACTATATCAACAGGAACTCATCCTCCCATCAAAGAGAAATACAGATCAGTTTCAGCTGCCATGTACCAGCAGGTGAAGATGATACATTAGGTGAAGGAGGCAAACGTCATCAAAGATAATCACAGCCCATGGGTTGCACCCTTAGTCCCGGTGAAGAAAAAAGATCAGACCATCCACTTCTGCATGGACTGATGCAAGATAAACTATGCCACGTACAAGGATGCGTACCCCTTGCCATGCATTGAAGAGTCCCTCACAGCCCTGGAATCAGGTGCCTATTTTTCTATGTTGGACTTGACTAGTGGCTATTGGCAATCCCCCATGGCGCCTGAAGATAGGGGCTCATTAACATAACCGTATTTATGTGTCCACATCCGTTCCACATTCTTTCTGTTTGCAAGCTTGTGCTGTCTGTATCCATACTTCCATTACATGACCCCACGAAAAAGATAGAGCATATCCTATTCTTGTCTGCAATTGCGGACAAGAATAGGCACTTCTATCACAGGGCTTTCCATGTAAAGTACAGTGATCTGTACTTCACTGCAGGGGAAACAACAGGTTGCTACCTCTTAAAGTAGTCTCCATTCAAGTGATGGTGTGCAGCACAAAGGGATCAGACAAAACAATAGTCAGAGACAGGCCAGGGTAAGGGCAGGCAGAGTTTGTGCCATCCAATAAACAGCCCGTGGTCAGGGTGGCAGACCCAGGTTCAGAACAGAGAATAGGCAGAGGTCAGGCAGTGAAAGGTCAAATCTGGTAAACAGACAGAAGTCAGTACACGGGTAGAGGAACATAGAACAGTACACCTTTGCTGGAAATTAAAAGACTAGAACCTATTGCTAAGATACCTTCCCACAGGAAAAAAAGCCTTAAGTACCCCTGGGTGGCCGCTTATAGGTTGGGGAAAATCAAGGTGCATGCTCTGACTCCTTTTGACTAGTGACTGACACTTGCAGCAAGAAGCAGCCTGCAGTCTGCAAGGAGGATTGTAGTACCCCAGACGTGGGGGTACTGCAATTGTCTATAGTAGGGATGCTCAACATGCGGCCCTCCAGCTGTTGTAAAACCACAACTCCCACAATGCCCTTCTGTAGAATGATAGCTGTAGGTTGTCAGGGAATGATGGGAGTTGTAGTTTTGCAACAGCTGGAGGGCAGCAGGTTGAGCATGCCTGGTCCATAGTTATTGTATTATATATTTAAGTATTTTGTATATATGGCCATTATTACCAGTGAGTGATTGATGGTAAGGGTTGCAAAGAAAATGCCTAACCACCCTGTTTATCCTGTCTTGGTAGAAGAGGAAAGAAAGCCCACTGCAGAGCTCCTGCTCATAAGGAGGACTCTCCAGAGGGAGCCTTTCAAATCAGTCCTTGAGAAGACAGACAGCTGAACAGCTACACCAGCATTAAAGACACTGCTGTGAGGAGAGAGACCACGGTTAAGGCACCTATCACCCAGAATACTACTTGGCCAATACAATTCAAGCACTAAAATTGCATCCATACTTCCTGACTGCATAATCCTTACTGGTGCCAGAAAATTGCACTTAAAATAAGTTGCTATTGAATGTATTTGAAGTTCTAAGTTGCACTTAGTAAAAGAGACTTTTATACATTTAATTCTGTCCTCATTCTTCCACTCATTTCCACTGCACTGATCCCCAGTGAGCAATGGCCTGAAGGAGTACACCGTGACACACTTTATCAGGGCCACTACCACTCCCATCTTCTGCACTGGCTCCTCCAGGGCTTGCTGCAGGATCAGCCAAGCTACTTAAGCGGCCAGGACCAGTGGTAAGGAGTAGAGGAAGGCAGGTGGGTCCGAGCTGATGGAGAACTGAAGTGAAGAAGCATGTGAGGAGTGCAGTGCCTGCGCCCAGGGCCAGTGCAAGGATTTTTGTCAACACAAGCGAATCTACATTTTGGCGGCCCCCCCCCCCCCATCATGTCACATTTCTGCCCCTCATGATTCATGTCCATTTCTTGCCCCCCCATCATTTTACATTTCTGCCCCTCATGATTCATGTCCATTTCTTGCCCCCCCCCCATCATTTCACATTTCTGCCCCTCATGATTCATGTCCATTTCTTGCCTCCCCCCATCATGTCACATTTCTGCCCCTCATGATTCATGTCCATTTCTTGCACCCCCCATCATTTCACATTTCTACCCCTCATGATTCATGTCCATTTCTTGCTCCCCCCATCAGTTCACATTTCTGCCCCTCATGATTCAAGTCCATTTCTTGCCTCCCGATGTGCTTATATCATAGTGCCATCCTATCCCCCTGCCCCCTAATGTGCCAGTATCAAGTGCCTCTCTCTTCCCCCCTCCATGTGCCAGTATCATGGCGCCAATAGCCCCCCTCCCCATGGCAGTAAAGTAACAGTCCGGTATAATAATAAAAATATATATATATTTTATACTTACCTCCATGTCAGCGATGCGATGCAGGCCTCTTCCAACCTGTGTTCTCACCAGCATCTAGTGTTAAAGATTTGGTGCTTGTGTTCTTATTTAGCCTGTCTTTCAGAAAAGTTTATGCTGGGATTCAAACCCATGACCATCTGTATCAGAGGCAAGCCACCTACCCACACAGCTATGAGAGCTGTACAGCCAGATACTTAAAAATAAAATAACAAATAATATATGACTTCTACTGTAGATAACTTTGATACCTAGTGTATATCCATACACATGACAGCTGCCCCAGTACACTGTGTATGGATGTAGCAGAGCTGGGTGTGTTGGGACAGCTGTCATGTTTATGGATGTACACTAGGTATCAAAGTTACCTAGAGAAGAAGTCTTATTTTTTTTATTATTTTTTTAACTGGCTGTACAGCTCTCATAGATGTGTGGGTAAGTGTCTTGCCTCTGATGTGAAAGGTCGCAAGTTTGAATCCCAGGAGAAACTTTTCTGAAAGACATGTTAAATGAGATTTAAATACACCAGGGTCTCGTAGCTCAGAGTGTGTGTGTTGTGTTGCTGCTGCTGCCTCAGCCTGTCAGCTGTGTGTCACTCGCTCTGTGACTGAGACAGTGAGGGCCGGGCTGTGTGGGACACAGGCTCAGCGGGGCAAGTGTAAGTTAGAAAGTTAATTGTTTGCCGCACTCTCAAACAGCCGCTTGGGCTGCCTTATGTTAGAGCCGGCCCTGCCTGCGCCCACCAGGGAGAGTGGAGCAGCTGTGGGCACGGAGCACTAGAAAGCGCTTAAAGGATTTTTCCAGTACATCTATCCCATGTTTGTTTGTTCTTTTTCAATATTATACTCTCTGACCTGTTTTCACCATATGAACAAACCACTCTAGTTTGTTTACATCCTATATGAAGCAGTTTGTTTACATCCTATATGAAGCACTTCCTGTTCCTGTATCCCAACAAACCCGTGATGAACGTCTTCTTTCTTTGCCACAGCTCCAGCACTGACCCTAACAACATCCAGCTCACTTATTGTTTCTCCCACCCATCTTCTTACATAGATACCAGAGATGAGCAAATTTGTTGAAATTAGTTTTGGTCCGATTTGGTTCAGTTTGGGCACAAATCAATTCTACCCAAATTAAATAGGCTCCAATTGCCCTGGAACTAGGTATATAACGCCCTCTTTAGGATGTATATTTTTCTGGAAAGACTCTTGGACCTGGGAGACCAAGAGTTATCTGGGTAATATACAGTATATGCGTTGTCTGGGGGGTAATATTTCTCATTACGGTAAGCATCTAGTACGCATGGTACATGTATGGAGTATTAAAGGCCAGTCAATGCTCCTCTGGCTTTATGGGAAAGTTATTCAAATTAGTTTTCCTAAGCCTATCTAATGCCAGAAAATCTACGATGTGCTAATTTTCATATATTTTTCCGCCGAAACCCGAAGTAGTGTTTATTTGCTTACAAAACTCCTCATGCATACTTGACGCACTCCATAAGAAGAAATAGTACCCAAATGAAGGCCTCTCAGTCAGCCAAGCAACAATTTTTACTGAGCTCTGTTAAAGGGTAGTTACCAAGAAATAGCGGGGTTCCTAGTATTTAAAAGTTTTCCTTTCCTTTTGGAAAAGAGAATAGCTTGCATGTCTCTTTCCAGTGGAGTATTATGTGGGGATACAAACACAGCAATTGATAAAAAACCTTGCACTAACTGAACACTTACTGCCAGAGAAAAAATTATGAAAAAGCATCATAGGGGTTGTCTCACTTCAGCAAATAGCATTTATTATGTAGAGGAAGTTAATACAAGCAATAGAGATGAGAGAAGTATTTAAAAATTCGATTTAGCGGCTTCGCCGAATTTTACAAAAAAATTTGCTTTGTGACAAATTACTTAGTCACGAAGCGTATTTCTTTGTAAGTAGTGGGTGCAATGACAGGGAGCAGCATTTCGCTGCTCTCCGTTATTCTACCCCTCAGATGCCAGGTTCATACATGATTAGGGCACCTGACAGAAAAAATTGGATGTAAAATAAAAAATTAAATAAATGAAATCATACTTACCTCATCCATTTGCTTGTGACGGGCCGGCTGCCACCATATTGATTAAAGATATATGTCACCGTGCACGGGATTTTGTGTAAGAGATTCAATAAAGATGGGGGTGGCCGGCCGGTCATGAGTAAATGGATGAACTAAGTATGATTTTTGTTTTTACACTATTTCAGGGAAAATCGATTTGCTACCACAAAGCATGAGGAAATTCGGCTTTGCAGCTAATCGAATTTTCCCTGAAATTCGGATCGAAGTCCACCTCGTGGACTTTGATTCACTCAACACTAAAAAGCAACTTACTAATGTATTGTGATAGTCTAAATTTCCAATTTGACAATTCATTTTTTCATCACATTCTGCACTTCTCGTTTCCATGGTTACAACCACCGTTGCAATCCATCAGTGGTGGTCGTGCTTGGACACTATAGGAAAAAGCACCCGTCTCCCTGGTGGCTGGGACCATGGTACAGCACACTGCTTTTTCCTATAGTGTGCACGACAACCACTGATGGATTGCAGGGTGGTCATAACCATGGAAACAAGCAATGCATAGTGTGATGGAAAAATGAATCCAGCCAGCAAAGGAAACAATATGGACAATCACAATACATTAGTAAGTGCCTCTTATTTTACATAATAAATGCTTAAATGGAACAGTTTGAGGCTACTACCAAATAACTAAAAAAAAATAGGAACATTGATTTACGAAGCACAAGGACATATGTATAAACATACATACCAAAGATGAGCAAATCAATTCTATAAAAAAATAAATAAATAATTAAACCCAAATATTTTTCAATTCATTTTGGGCAAATCAAGAGACATCTACATATGAAAAACATGTACAAATCAGTTTTTTTTCCCACAATGATTTAAAAATCTAAAATTTCAGTATATAGCATAGCTCACTGCTCAGCCTTCTAAAAGGATTAAACAGCATAACTAGAACAATCATTAAGCCAGCCTCCCATACAAAATCTATTTATCAAGGCAAGGCAAATACAGCTGTTCTAGTTTGGAGGCCTTGGTGGGACCTTTGGGTGGGTACTAATTCTATTATGGAGACCATTTAATATTTGCGATGACTATTGTAGGCAGGGCCGGTTCCAGGTTCATGTGGGCCCTTGGGCAATAAATCCCAGTGGGCCCCCATGAGGCATTTTTTTACATTGACATGTCCCCCTGTGGCTCCCACACGGTATAATGACCCCCAGTGGCCTCTATACAATATAATGACTACTAGTGGCCCTTCACACAGTATAATGAACCCCCAATCCCCCCCCCACTGTATTATGACCACCTGTGGCCCTGCATTCAGAATAATAACCCCCAGTCGCCCCCATTCAGAATAATGACCCCCAGTAGCCCCCACACTGGGGGAATACTGTATGGAGGGGGCTGTGGGGGTCATTATACTGAATGGAGGGTCATTGGTGATCATTATACTAAATGGGGGACACTGGGGGTCATTACACTATGTAAAGGGCCCTCACAGTATAATGACCCCACAGTGACCCTCCATTCAGAATAATGACCCCCAGTCGCCCCCACACTGGGGTTTATACTGTATGGAGGGGGCACGAGGGGTTATTATATTTAATGGGGGCTCTGGTGGTCATTATGCTAAATAGAGGGTCAATAGGGATCATTATACTAAATGGGGGGCACTGGGAGTCATTATACTGTGTAAGGGGCCCTCACAGTGTGATGAATGACCCCCCAGTGGCCCCCTCACATACCTATCATTGCAGGGGAGCTGGCGGTCCTGTCATTCACTAACCGCAGCTCCCTGCGCTCCTTCTCTCAGGCGGCCGCTGCAGCAGTGAGCCAGGCCTGGAGGAGAGAAGGAGATGTGCAGTGATGTAGCTAGAACTGACTGGGCCCCACAGCAAATTTTAGTATGCCCCCCTCCCCCCCAATGTGTGTTCACATCACGTTTTTCCTATCGGTTTGATGTATACAAATGTGCAGCACTCCACGTTTTTGTATCCTGCAGAGTCAAGTAAAAAATGCAGACGTTAACGTATATGTTTTTTTACAATGGAACTGTATGGTGAACGGACGCCACTGTACGGCATCAGTCTGAGGCATCTGGTAACGCAGACATTTTTGGTATACATTAAATGGATGGCACAAATGGGATGTGAACCCAGCCTTAGTGTCAGAATAAGCCCCAGTACACAGCGGAGCAGCGTGGCAGAGAGAGGGGAGGCCGCCATGTACTGACAGAGCGCTACCTGGTCCTGGTGGTCAGGGATGAGGACTGCGCTTCCCAAGGATCATTTTCTACTGGGAAATACAGGGCACAGTATAATACACTAGAATCTATATAATATAAAGATATTAGCCCTACCCCCAAATAATAATACAATTAGGGGGTCATTTATTATATAGAAATACGTCTATGTTAGGCTACTTTCACACTTGCATTCGGGGCTCCGCTTGTGAGTTCCGTTTGAAGGGGCTCACAAGCGGCCCCGAACGGATCCGTCCAGCCCTAATGCATTCTGAGTGGATGCGGATCCGCTCAGAATGCATCAGTCTAGCAGCGTTTGTCCGCCTGGCCGTGCGGAGGCAAACGGATCCGTCCAGACTTACAATGGAAGTCAATAGGGACGGATCCGTTTGAAGTTGACACAATATGGCTCAATTTTCAAACGGATCCGTCCCCCATTGACTTTCAATGTAAAGTCTAAACGGATCCGTTTGCATTATCATGCAAACGTATCCGTTCTGAACGGATGTAAGCGTTTGCATTATAGGTGCGGATCCGTCTGTGCAGATACCAGACGGATCCGCACCTAAACGCAGGTGTGAAAGTAGCCTTAGGCGTATTTCTGACACAGATTGTGGCACAAAGGTCCTTAGCAATCTGTATCTTTTCCCGCTCATGCCAGGTCTAAAAAAGGATGGCGTGGGCAGGGAAGGGGATACAGTTATGGCCATGCAGTTATTGGATACCACCGCCATATAGTGATAACACCGCCATACAATGATAAAACCACCATACAGTGACCGGATAAAAGGGTATAAGAGGGCACAGTACACGGAATGACTATGGGCACTGCACAGGGTGTGGTAAGAGGGCACAATGCAGGGTATAAGTGGGCACAGTACGGGGTGGGGGGCACAGTCACATGATCCTGTGACGTTAGAAGGTCCTTATGGTGAATGCTGTTCAGATGCCACCACAATGAGAGGCAGAGGAGTGAGACAGGGGCCCTGGATGGACAGGAGGGGTGGACACAGCAAGTAGGGGGAAGGGGCTCTGAGGGGAATTCATACAAGAAGTAGGGGAAGGAGGTCTGTGCAGGGCAGCAACAGGAGATAGGAGGGTGAAACAGGAGCTCTGGATACATGAGGGAGGAAAGGAGACAGCAGGGGCCCCATGAGGATGAGATAGGACAGGATATGGGGGGGGGGGGGCAGATGTGGGGGGGGGCAGGTATCATGGAGGCAAACTGCTTAATGAAACAGTAACACAACTAAATAGAATGAAGCAGCCGATCGAAGAGTCCCGACCCCCCCCTTCTGTCCCACAGACAAGAGACAGACAGAGTGCAGACTCACTCACAGCTCCAGCCCTCCGGTCTCTCTTAGTGATGTCCGGATCATGAACGAATCGTTCTTTTGAACCGATTCAGTTCACTGATCCGGAAGAGTCGGTTCCTCTGACTGAGCCGATCCGATATGAAACGGCTCAGTCAGATCAGCATAGAGGCAGCAGTAGCAGTGTAATAGCCCCGCCCTCCAACCAATCAGAGGCAGCCAGTGGACGCTAGCCCCGCCCCCTCCCCGCCCTCCAACCAATCAGAGGCCGCAGCACTGACTCCCAGCACAGTGGGAGTCGCAGGGACTCAGAGAATCGTCTGAGTCTATTAGTTAAAAGAATCGAATGAGTCAGAGACTCATTTGATTCTTTTGAGTTAAAAGAACTGTGAGTCACCGAGTCCCTGCCAGGCTCCCTGCTCTGCGGCTCCCTGTAAGTAAGTAAGTCCGTCCGGGGGGGGGCATTGATCTAGCATTTAGCACATGTAGCAGAGCTGTGTGTGTACAGGGTGCATGCAGCAGTGTAGCATCATGCTACACTGCTGCATGCACCCTGTACACACACAGCTCTGCTACATGCTGTAGCAGAGCAGGAAGTCTGGTAGGGACTCGGTGACACGATTCTATTAACTAAAACTCTCAGACAATTATCTGAGTCCCTGCAACAACTATAAGCACTACATCACAGTCTGCTCACTGCAGCAGAGCTGTGTTTGCCAGGAGCCTCCTGACCTTCGGTTCACTTGAGAGCCGACTCAGCAAGTGAACCGAAGATTCGATGAGCTGAGCATGCGCATTGATCTTCAGTTCACTTGCTTCTGCCGGCTCATGAAGTGAACCGAAGATCCGATTCATGAATCGGTTCATTTGAATGAGCTGATTCAAATGAACCGATTCAGCTGAAAGATCCGAACTTCCCATCACTAGTCTCTCTCCTCAGGCAGCATGTGTCCTACTGTCCTGTGTAGAGGTGGTGTGGTCTGAGTCTCTGCAGCTCAGAGGGCCCACCAGGGGGGTACTGCATAAGTGAAATGAGAGCAGTGAGAGCTCCCATCTGTATTGATGGAAGTGCTCATAGCAGCTTAGTGAGCCCCCCCAGGAGCATTGGGCCCCGGCACTTGCCCGGGGATGCCGGTTATGACGGCCCTGATTGTAGGCTAGGCAGAGATCACCCTGGATTCTGGGACAAATATATGAAAATTAGCATGCCTAACAGCTGATGCCATAAAGAATTACCTTTTTTATCCTTTTTGTCACAAAAACTAATTTAAATATTTTCCCCAAAACACAAAGATTTGCAAATTTGCTTTTCTGAAAAAGATAAAGTAATGCTTTCTGATGCCTTCTGATGTTAGACATACTAATTGGCATATACACTCACCTAAAGAATTATTAGGAACACCTGTTCTATTTCTCAATGCGATTATCTAGTCAACCAATCACATGGCAGTTGCTTTAATGCATGTAGGGTTGTGGTCCTGGTCAAGACAATCTCCTGAACTCCAAACTGAATGTCAGAATGGGAAAGAAAGGTGATTTAAGCAATTTTGAGCGTGGCATGGTTGTTGGTGCCAGACGGGCAGGTCTGAGTATTTCACAATCTGCTCAGTTACTGGGATTTTCACGCACAACCATTTCTAGGGTTTACAAACAATGGTGTGAAAACTGAAAAAACATCCAGTATGCGGCAGTCCTGTGGGCGAAAATGCCTTGTTGATGCTAGAGGTCAGAGGAGAATGGGCCGACTGATTCAAGCTGATAGAAGGGCAACGTTGACTGAAATAACCACTCGTTATAACCAAGGTATGCAGCAAAGCATTTGTGAAGCCACAACACGCACAACCTTGAGGCGGATGGGCTACAACAGCAGAAGACCCCACCGGGTACCACTCATCTCCACTACAAATAGGAAAAAGAGGCTACAATTTGCACGAGCTCACCAAAATTGGACTGTTGAAGACTGGAAAAATGTTGCCTGGTCTGATGAGTCTCGACATTCAAATAGTAGTGTCCGAATTTGATTTGAACAGAATGAGAACATGTATCCATCATGCCTTGTTACCACTGTGCAGGCTGGTGGTGGTGGTGTAATGGTGTGGGGGATGTTTTCTGGGCACACTTTAGGCCCCTTAGTGCCAATTGGCCATCGTTTAAATGCCACTGGCTACCTGAGCATTGTTTCTGACCATGTCCATCCCTTCATGACCACCATGTACCCATCCTCTGATGGCTACTTCCAGCAGGATAATGCACCATGTCACAAAGCTTGAATCATTTCAAATTGGTTTCTTGAACATGACAATGAGTTCACTGTACTAAAATGGCCCCCACAGTCACCAGATCTCAACCCAATAGAGCATCTTTGGGATGTGGTGGAACGGGAGCTTTGTGCCCTGGATGTGCATCCCTCAAATCTCCGTCAACTGCAAGATGCTATCCTATCAATATGGGCCAACATTTCTAAAGAATGCTATCAGCACCTTGTGGAATCAATGCCACGTAGAATTAAGGCAGTTCTGAAGGAAAAAGGTGTCCAACACCGTATTAGTATGGTGTTCCTAATAATTCTTTAGGTGAGTGTAGTTTTCAACAGAAACTGAGAGAAGCATTGTCTAACCTACAATAGTCATCATGTCTACTAAGTGGTCTCCATAATAGAGATAGCACCCGGCTTTCCCCCTAAGGCCTCTTAGGCTAGTTTCACACTAGCGTTCGGCTGTCCGCTCGTGAGCTCCGTTTGAAGGAGCTCACGAGCGGACCCGAACGCCTCCGTCCAGCCCTGATGCAGTCTGAATGGAGCGGATCCGCTCAGACTGCATCAGTCTGGCGGCGTTCAGCCTCCGCTCCGCTCGTCTCCGCACGGACAGGCGGACAGCTGAACGCTGCTTGCAGCGTTCAGCTGTCCGCCTGGCCGTCCGAATGCGAGCGGATCCGTTCAGACTTACAATGTAAGTCAATGGGAACGGATCCGCTTGAAGAGGTCACCATATGGCTCAATCTTCAAGCGGATCCGTCCCCCATTGACTTTACATTGAAAGTCTGAACGGATCCGCTCAGGCATCTTGCGCACTTAGAAAATTTTCTAAGTTATTAATGCAGACGGATCCGTACTGAACGGAGCCTCCGTCTGCATTAATATGATCGGATCCGTTCAGAACGGATCCGATCAAGCGCTAGTGTGAAAGTAGCCTTAGCTAGTAAAGCTGATTCTGTCTGCTTTGCTCCAATAAATATTTTTGTCCTGCAAGAGACATTATCCTAGTTATGCTAGTCAGCTCGTTTAAAAAGCTGAGCAATGTTTGGAAGGCAGTTCTATAGTTGTAAAACACTCTGCTTTTTTAAATCCTTTTGGGAGGAAAGCTGAATGGCACTTGTGGATCTCTCTCTGGATTTGCCTGAAATGAATTGCACTTTTAGAATCCAAATATTTTGGAGAATTCAGGATAAATTCCAAATTGTTTTGTGTAACTATCCTCTGGATAGGTTATCAGTATCTGATTGGTGAGGGTCTGACACCCAGGACCCTTGACGATCAGCTGGCAATGCTGCTGCATTCCCTTGGCCAGTGATGTCACATTTATTGGTCACCTGGCCTAGGCGCAGCTGAGCCTCATCGAAGTGAATGGGGCTGAACTGCAATACCAATCACAGCCGCTATACTATGTATGGTGCTGTGCTTCGTGAGCATGGAGAAAACTGCGGCGCTCACAGGAACGGCGGTGCCTTCCCAAGCAACTGATCGGCAACAGTCCATGGTGTCGAACCCCCACCGATCAGATACTGATGACCTATCCAGAGGATAGTTCATCGGTATTAAGATCTCGGAAAACCCTTTTAATTCTTTCTGGTCCTGAGCCTTGTTACTATGCAGCAGTTGCTGATGAGCTCATCTAAGTGTTCTGTTTAAACCCAGCTAGTTACTCATTTATTGCCTGAATGCAATATAGTTACCTCTAATTGTGTTCCAGTCTTGCGTACTGCTTTAAAAGGGTTGTCTCTCTTCAGCAAATGGCATGTATCATGTACACAAGGTTAATACATGGCACTTATCAAACCAGCAATACTAAGTAATGTATTGCTGGTTTGATCATTTTTTTTCATTCCATTATGCACTGCTCGTATCAATGGTTACAACCACCCTGTAATCCAACAACAGTGGTTGTGCTTGCACACTATAGCAAAAAGTTTCGACCTCTCTTGTTTCGAGGACCATGCGTGTATGCATAGGCCGGCACTTTTTATTACAATGTGTAAGCACCACCACTGCTACTGGATTGCAGAGGCGGCCATAACCCCTGGATATGAGCAGTGTATAATGTGATGAAAAATTGAATCCAGCCAGCAAAGGAGGCAATATGGATAATCACAATACATTAGTAAGTGCCTTGTATTAACTTTATCTACATGATAAAAGCCATTTGCTGAAGTGACACAACCCCTTTCAGCCACTTGACACTTGAAAAGTCAATGTAAAATCTGTAATGATTTAATATACTTACCATGATATCAGTGTTTCCAATGCATTCAAAAGAATAATGAACTCCACCATTAGTCATATTCGTTATCACCTCGTGAATGGGATTTTCATAGTCCTTTGGGTTGACACATTCAGTGGCTCCAAGCTCTTTAGCCTTTTCAAATTTTTTGCTGTTTACATCTATTGCAATAATTCTGGAAGCTCCTGCTATTTTACATCCTATAATTACAGAAAGGCCGATGCCACCCAAACCAAATACAGCACATGTAGAGCCAGGCTCAACCTGAAATCAAAAATTTAATTAAATAGTAAGACATGAATATAACAAAAATATACTGGTTCCAATGTTCTCCCTTTGCTTTCATTCTAAAATTTGCATACACAAATGGACGTGAGGGTAAGGTACAATAAATAGGTAAGGTCTCATAGGCGGACTCTCACTGTATAAACAACAAGCATAATACACTACATTACATACGTTTTGTGGTGTATAATGTTAGTGATCAGATATAAAATGTTGTAAAAAAATTAAATAAGTGGTTGTTTAATTTCAAGGTAAAAATTACGTTTTTCCAGAATTTTTGTAAAAAAAATAAATAAAAGTGCACATAATAGTTGACACTACATTCATACCAAATCAAACTGTACACAAGGTAAGTGTCATAATATAAACTAAAAATAATTTCCAAAACTGCTGTGTTTTTGTTAATCTGCCTCTCAAAAAATGATCAAAAAGTCATAATGAAGTGATACCAAAGAAAACAACATATATTGTATCTTCTTTCAGTGGGAGAGAGACTCCCCCATTGACGAATCATCCCCCCACTAGTGGGTACTATGAAATGAAATTAAAACTATTCCTTTATTTAGATCTCAACCAAAGAAGTGTCATAGGTGGCAATGCATTGTTTTTTTTATTATATCAGTCCCCGACTGCTGTCAGTTTTATAAGCGCTGTTATGGACTCGCATACCAGATAACCATTGCTAACAACAGACACGTGTTTAAAAAGTCTCAAACATCATGCGTTTGTTCCCCCAACATATCTCACTGCACAAAGCAGCATCATAAGGAAATGTGGGACAAACATGAATACAATGGCGTGACTGATATAAGAGTGACAATGCAGTGACACTTACAGTATGACACCCCTATTTTTAATTCACTTTTTCAGTTGAGATTCGGATATATTTTAAAGGAAATATGAGATAAAAGAATAGTGGGGGCTGATTTGTCAGTGGGGGGGATTCTCTCTCCCAAAGAAAGGAAATACAATATATTTAGTTGCAATTTCCCCCCACCCCCTGAAATACTTACCTCTCTATATATTAAAGTAGCACTCCCACAACATGTTTTATTCACCTGTTAGAAAGGTACATGATGTAATTTGTATTAAAGGTAATCTTCTCACCAGCGACTGTCTGTTTTTACCTCCCTTCTGATCCTGAGCTATGTCATCTGACCAGTCCTCTGATCTCCAACTGACACAGGACAGGAAGTCAGTTACTTCTCTATTCATTCCTATCAGACTGACATTGAGACTCGCATAGGAATACACAGAGAAACTGGCTTCCTATCCATGTGTTGGTCACATGACACAGCTGAGGATCAGAAAAGAGAGGATAACTAACAAATAAAGTCACTGGTAAGAAGATGACCTTCACTACAGTTTATCATGTAGCTTTCTAAGGCTACATGCACACGTTCAGGATTCATGTGCGGAGAATCCTGAACGGTCAATCTGCATTAATTGGTGCGGATTTGCATGCGGATTTGGTGCGGATTTTCCGCATGCGGATTTCACTAAGTGAATTAAGAAAATCCGGTCAGGAAAAAAAAAAATGACCGTATATGCCGGCGTATAAGACGACTGGGCGTATAAGACGACCCCAAACTTTTCCATTTAAAATACAGGGTTTGGGCTATACTCGCCGTATAAGACTACCCCTCTTCCAACGCACACTAAATAAAAATTTTAAAACACCCGTTTTGATTTCAATATGGTAATTTAAATTGAAATGCCCAGCCCTCCCTGTCTCAAAAAGGATCTTCTCCAGTCTAGGGAATTGACCATGGCAGCCAGGGCTTCAGTAGCATCCTGGCTGCCATGGTAACCGATCGGAGCCCAGCAATTACACTGGGTTAAATGGGTTACCCAGAATCTCATTGTTGTAATAAAAAACATACTGTACTTTTGTTAACCCCACCTGTGGTTTACCGTATTTATTGCAAAAAAAGCGATTTTATAGATATGCAAATTTCCAGTACCTTTGTGCCCGAGGGGCTTTCCCTCCGCCGTTTTGTGCCCAGCCGCGCCCTGAATCCTGGATCCCAGCGCTGCCACTCTCTTAATTTATTCACTGCACTTCGCTTTTTTTATCTTCTAAAGCCGCTCGTAATCTAGCGCATGCGCAGTTAGTTGGCGCTGTCTCCTCTATTCCCTCCGACCTCACAGCAAGAATGAGCGAGTGCTCCAACTAACTGCGCATGCGCGAGATTACGAGCAGCTTCAGAAGAGAAAAACAGGAAGTGCAGTGAATAAATTAAGAGAGGTGCAGCGCTGGGATCCAGTATTCGGGGCGCGGCTGGGCACAAAACGGCAACAGCCCCTTGGGCACAAAGGTACCGTTACTGGTAATTTGTATATCTATAAAATCGTTTTTTTTTTTTGCAATAAACAAACAGGCCCCTCCTCTGCCCCTCTCTCATCATTGGTGGCAGCGGGCAGCACAGGGGGGAGGGACTGCTTCCTTCTCCCCTGTGCTGCCTAATACCCGGCGTATAAGACGACCCCCGACTTTAGAAAATGATTTCTGGTGTTAGAAAGTCGTCTTATACGCCGGAATATACGGTAATTGACATGTCGCGGATTTTAAAATCCGCACCGCAGGTCAAAATCCGGGCGGAAAAAATCTGCATCGTGTGCATTGAGAATTTCAAATTCTCATAGAATACAATGTACATGACGTACGGTGCGGATTTTCCGCACGCAAATCCGTGCGGAAAATCCGCACGCAATCCTAATCGTGTGCAGGGGGCCTAACAGGTCAGAAAATAACATTTTTTGTGAGACTGAGTCTTTAATTTCCTTTCAATAAAAACTACAACTAAGCTTGCAGAAAAGCAAAACCTCACACAGCTCCATCAATAGAAAACAAAAGCAAAAAAAAAAATATCAGTCCTGGAATATGTTGATGCAAAAACACACTTTTTCTTCTTTAAAGTTTTAAAACTGAAATATAAATATTGGCTTAATTGTCCTAACCCAGAAAACAATGTCCTGTAAGGTGAACGTTATAAAAAAAAAACTGCCAGAAACCAAGGGGAAATTCATACTGTATGTATTACAAAAAACACCACTGAAAACTAAAACTGGTCATGCAAATAAAATAAAAAAAACAAGCCTTTATGCAACTCTATTGATAAAATCTTATCTTGGAAAGTGACAATGAAAAAAAAAAATGTTTAGTCACTAGTGTTCAAAACAGGCTGAGGGGTTAAAAAGCAGGTAATACACAAATATGAAGTAGTTATTAAAATGTTGGCAGCATTGTTTTTCTTTGCTTTGTGTTTTTATGTATGTAGAGTTAGCTTCATGACTTACCTTAGCCAAATTAACCGCAGATCCATATCCTGTGGAAAAGCCACATCCGATCAAGCATACTTTTTCCAGGGGTGCATCATCATGTATTTTGACCACAGATGATTCTTCCACTACAGTATATTCAGTAAATGTGCTGGTATTGATGTAATTATAAAGCAGTTCCCCTTTACAGGTAAATCTGCTGGTGTTATCTGACATCAGCCCAGTAGGCTTGCCAATGCTGTAAAAGGAAATAAACTAATTAATTAAAACTAACATATGCTCATGAAATGGCTGCTAATATAATATAATATAAATAATAATATTTACAAATGGATGCCATATAATTATTTTTGTGAAATAAACTGACCGGCGATAATGGGGGTGACATTTTCCTAGACTTTCTAAAAATATCTCCTAATACTGAAAGGACAAATAACCAGTAATACATGACTGTTATATCTGAACATTGACTAGGTAAGTTAGATTTTAGGATTACTATACCTTTCCTAAGTCCTAAGACCTAATCAACAAGGCAGAGCTCTAAAGACTGGGATTGGTGGAGGGGCAAACTGTTTTCTACAATGTTGGTAGTGTGCATGAACCCCTATAGTTATTTTTTTCTGGGAACTTAGAATTCATGACCTATTCTCGGGATAGGTTATGAATACTTGATCAGTGAGGGTCTGATTCCTGGGACCCCTACTGAATAGCTGTTTGAAGGGGGTGCAGCTCTCAGACCAGCAATGTAGCCTAGTCTTCCTCCACTAGCTCTGAAAAAGTTTAGACTTACAGACAGATTGCATAGGGTAAACATGGCGAGTTATATAACGTCCAGGAACAGTACTATTCCTCATGTACACACACAACTGTTTATACCTGAAACAACAGTTACACGTTAAACACATTAATTTTTTATATCTACAACTTCTTTGTGGATCTATGCATCAGAAACAAACCCCTTGTAGTCCTATCCTTTTATTATACTCCCTTTCATCTGTCCCATACTTCTCTTACCTACAGTGCCAATATAGTTTAGCAAGGATTAGGGGATATATAGAAAGTGGACCCTTTCGACATTTGCAATTGCGCAGAAGAGGTCACTTGTATATAAAAAAAAATTGAAATGCACTCAGCAAATAATAATCAGAAATGAATTAAAATAATGTTCCCATAGATACACAGTAGCATATTTTCTATTGCCAAAATGGTGTGTGTTTCACTATTTACATTATTATCATTTAGTAATATTCTTTGTGTATAATTTGGCCAAATCAAAGCTAAGGCATAACATTACTCAATATTTATCTTGAGTTATAAGTGAAGCCACTTGCTTCTGGTACATTACTGCTAATAATTATCATGATAATTATAGTAATATTGAAAAAACACGTACTCAGATGTGCAACAAAGGTTACTTTTAGGCTCAGCACAGCCTCTGCATTTTCCACAGTAAGGAAGAAACAACGGTATTACTTTGTCTCCTAAAAAAGGAAAGAAATGGATTTGAACCTTTATGAGCAGCAACACATTTCTAATAAGAATGGCACAGGTTGTGGTAAGAATTATAAGGATGAATGCAGATTTGTAGCAGAAATTTCTAAAACTGAAAATCAATTCCATTAATTTCTGCATTCTTCATTCGGGTGAATAGGACACTCAATGAGATTTCTGCAACAAACTGTGGCACATGTGGCTTCATTCTGAATGTAAGAACATAGGCTAACCATGTAGACTCTGTTCACTTTGGTGTTATGACCTTTGTTGGTACAGGGGGCATAACATTTTCATTTTGCAATGGATCCTAAAAGACTGTGTAGGATCCCCCTGACCAATATGCCTGCTACAGTAGTTAGAGTTAATAAATACAGTATCAGTTTTTATTGTGAAAGAAATATCAGTGATTGTCCCACTTAAACTGAAAGGGGTTGGTCACTTTCTGGGTACTGTTGACCAATGTGTTTGTGAGATGATTATATGACACTTACTAATATAGCTTTTGTTGAAATTCTGTGCCATTTTCTATATTTCATAAGGTATGCCGACTTGTTTACAAAGTCTTTGTGCTGTCCACACAGGGATCCTGTCCATAAGATGGCCGCTGATGGAGGGTCATGTGACCAGGAAAATCACCTCCATATGATGTATTTTCTGTTCAAACACATTGCACCTACACTAAATTCTGAGGAGATATCACATGGAGGTGATTTGCCTGGTCACATTACCTTCCATCATAAGCCATCTTATGTTCAGGACCTCTGTGTGGACAGCACAAAAGACTTTGTAAACAAGCGTGCATACCTTATGAAATGTAGAAAATGGTGCAGAATTTCAACAATGACTATATTAGTGTCATATAATCATCTCACAAACACAACAGTCAGAAGTAACTACAGGGAGTGCAGAATTATTAGGCAAGTTGTATTTTTGAGGATTAATTTTATTATTGAACAACAACCATGTTCTCAATGAACCCAAAAAACTCCTTAATATCAAAGCTGAATATTTTTGGAAGTAGTTTTTAGTTTGTTTTTAGTTTTAGCTATTTTAGGGGGATATCTGTGTGTGCAGGTGACTATTACTGTACATAATTATTAGGCAACTTAACAAAAAACAAATATATACCCATTTCAATTATTTATTTTTACCAGTGAAACCAATATAACATCTCAACATTCACAAATATACATTTCTGACATTCAAAAACAAAACAAAAACAAATCAGTGAACAATATAGCCACCTTTCTTTGCAAGGACACTCAAAAGCCTGCCATCCATGGATTCTGTCAGTGTTTTGATCTGTTCACCATCAACATTGCGTGCAGCAGCAACCACAGCCTCCCAGACACTGTTCAGAGAGGTGTACTGTTTTCCCTCCTTGTAAATCTCACATTTGATGATGGACCACAGGTTCTCAATGGGGTTCAGATCAGGTGAACAAGGAGGCCATGTCATTAGATTTTCTTCTTTTATACCCTTTCTTGCCAGCCACGTTGTGGAGTACTTGGACGCGTGTGATGGAGCATTGTCCTGCATGAAAATCATGTTTTTCTTACCTTGCAGACTTCTTCCTGTACCACTGCTTGAAGAAGGTGTCTTCCAGAAACTGGCAGTAGGACTGGGAGTTGAGCTTGACTCCATCCTCAACCCAAAAAGGCCCCACAAGCTCATCTTTGATGATACCAGCCCAAACCAGTACTCCACCTCCACCTTGCTGGCGTCTGAGTCGGACTGGAGCTCTCTGCCCTTTACCAATCCAGCCATCTGGCCCATCAAGACTCACTCTCATTTCATCAGTCCATAAAACCTTAGAAAAATCAGTCTTGAGATATTTCTTGGCCCAGTCTTGACGTTTCAGCTTGTGTGTCTTGTTCAGTGGTGGCCGTCTTTCAGCCTTTCTTACCTTGGCCATGTCTCTGAGTATTGCACACCTTGTGCTTTTGGGCACTCCAGTGATGTTGCAGCTCTGAAATATGGCCAAACTGGTGGCAAGTGGCATCTTGGCAGCTGCACGCTTGACTTTTCTCAGTTCATGGGCAGTTATTTTGCGCCTTGGTTTTTCCACACGCTTCTTGCGACCCTGTTGACTATTTTGAATGAAACGCTTGATTGTTCGATGATCACGCTTCAGAAGCTTTGCAATTTTAAGAGTGCTGCATCCCTCTGCAAGATATCTCACTATTTCTGACTTTTCTGAGCCTGTCAAGTCCTTCTTTTGACCCATTTTGCCAAAGGAAAGGAAGTTGCCTAATAATTATGCACACCTGATATAGGGTGTTGATGTCATTAGACCACACCCCTTCTCATTACAGAGATGCACATCACCTAATATGCTTAATTGGTAGTAGGCTTTCGAGCCTATACAGCTTGGAGTAAGACAACATGCATAAAGAGGATGATGTGGTCAAAATACTCATTTGCCTAATAATTCTGCACGTAGTGTAGAAAGTGGCCAACCCCTTTTAAATAATCAATACTCTAAGGGGTTTTCTAGGGCTTACATTTTGATGTTTGATTGGTTGGGACCCGACCCTCATTTTCTGGGACTTACCCGGTTTGACAGTGGTTACTCCATCCCCAACACTCTCTACTATACCGGCACCTTCATGACCCAAAATTACTGGATACTTTCTGTTTTTCATTAATCCTTCCTTTACATGGTCATCTGATCGGCATATTCCAGTTGCAACTATCTATAAAAAAATTAGCATTATATATTTTTTTTAAGTGCCACTAATTCCTGCTGTACATCTAAAAAGTATAAATGCATAACAAAAACACAAGTACAATAAACATTAACTTATTAACGGACTGGTACAGAAGAGGAGAGGACCTTGCAGTTTAGGGCAATAATTCTACAAGGAAAAGGGAGGGAGAGAGTAGGTGAGGGTAAAAGTTGCTCATATGGTAGTGTAGTGGGAGCAGGGTTATTGTAGGCTGTAGGCTTTTCTGAAGAGGTGAGTTTTCAGGTTGCTTTAGAAGTTTTTGGTGTTGGGGAGAGAGGGTAGTGAGTTTCAGAGTTTGGGAGATACATGTGAGAAATCTTGTAAACGATTGTGTAAGGAACAGACAAGAAAAGAACAAAGAAGGAGGTTTTGTGATGATGGCAAATTACAGGTGAGGATCTTTCAGGAGAGTAGGTCAGAAATGTAAGCAGGGTACATATTGTGGACAGCCTTGTATGTTATTGTTAGTAATTTAAATTTAAATCACTGGGCAATGGGGAGCCAGTGAAAGGATTGGCGGAAGGAAGAGTTGGAATAGAAATGTCAGGAGAGGTGGATTAACCAGGCAACAAAGTTGAGAGTGGATTGTAGGGGTTCAAGAGTGTTAGATGGGAGGCCACAGAGTAGAATGTTGCAGTAGTCCAGGTGGAAGAGGAGGAGGACATAAACTAGCATTTTAATTTACTCCTGGTAGAGGAACTGTGTAAAATGGGGAAAGATGAGGAATTCTATTATCTACATGCTGAATTTTCAAAAGCAAGAGGAGATAAAGGAATATATAATGGATAAAAAGAAAAGGTAAGCAGGCACACTCTATTTGGGTTCTAATAAATATTTATTATGAATTAATAATCAGATGTTGGGTAATTAGTGTTTAGGTATATGTGGTTGTAGGAGTAGTATATGGGTATTATCACTCTATAGTGGGTACCCTAAAAACAAAGTAACATGAAAAGAATTTTTTCATACAATAATAAAGTTCAGATAAAATGTCTAGAATAAAAAGGCTGCAATAAAAAACGGCTGCAATAAAAAGGTGCAATAAAAAAACTGCAATAAAAAAGCTGGATTGAACGGTGAGTCTGTTAGGTCTTTCAAGTGCTATTTTCCTTATCACAGTGGCCGCTGTTCAAAGGATAAAACAAACTAAGTACAGTTGGTGGGGATATCTTGAATGCTTTGATATTCTTTTTGTGGAGATAGTTAATCAATAGGAAGTGATGCCGCTTAATCCAGGATAAATAATGCGCTGTATCAATATGTTTCTATGTAATTCACATGTATGTATGGTTGCGATACAAGCTGTAGGAGGAAGCGGAGCTCTGTGCCTGGGTGTGGCGTCCCGCACTGTCTCTGGCCACAGAGATCACTTACCCTTCCTAGCGCTGGTACTGTTTTCTTCTGCTCCTGGTCGGCACTTCCTGGGAGGCTGTATGATCAGTAGTGTCCCTCGTGTTGCCTTGGATGCTGGGGGCGTGGTTCGCGCATCTTGGTGAGTGACGTCAGCGGTCCCGCAGTAGCGATCCTGTTTAGGGCTTGTTCTTTCGTGCTCCTCCTACTCTGGTTCAGAGTCGCAATTAGTGCAATGATCCCCGGCTGCTTAAACGCGTTTCGGGTAGAGTTGAGCGAACACCTGGATGTTCGGGTTCGAGAAGTTCGGCCGAACATCCCGGAAATGTTCGGGTTCGGGATCCGAACCCGATCCGAACTTCGTCCCGAACCCGAACCCCATTGAAGTCAATGGGGACCCGAACTTTTCGGCACTAAAAAGGCTGTAAAACAGCCCAGGAAAGAGCTAGAGGGCTGCAAAAGGCAGCAACATGTAGGTAAATCCCCTGCAAACAAATGTGGATAGGGAAATGAATTAAAATAAAAATTAAATAAATAAAAATTAACCAAAATCAATTGGAGAGAGGTTCCATAGCAGAGAATCTGGCTTCCCGTCACCCACCACTGGAACAGTCCATTCTCAGATATTTAGGCCCCGGCACCCAGGCAGAGGAGAGAGGTCCCGTAACAGAGAATCTGTCTTCATGTCAGCAGAGAATTAGTCTGCATGTCATAGCAGAGAATGAGGCTTCACGTCAGCCACCACTGCAACAGTCCATTGGCATATATTTAGGCCCAGCACCCAGGCAGAGGAGGGAGGTCCCGTAACAGAGAATCTGTCTTCATGACAGCAGAGAATCAGTCTGCATGTCATAGCAGAGAATGAGGCTTCACGTCACCCACCACTGCAACAGTCCATTGGCATATATTTAGGCCTAGCACACAGGCAGAGCAGAGAGGTCCCGTAACAGACGATCTGGCTTCATGTCAGCAGAGAATCAGTCTGCATGTCATAGCAGAGAATGAGGCTTCACGTCAGCCACCACTGCAACAGTCCATTGGCATATATTTAGGCCCAGCACCCAGGCAGAGGAGGGAGGTCCCGTAACAGAGAATCTGTCTTCATGTCAGCAGAGAATTAGTCTGCATGTCATAGCAGAGAATCAGGCTTCACGTCACCCACCACTGCAACAGTCCATTGGCATATATTCAGGCCCAGCACCCAGGCAGAGGAGGGAGGTCCCGTAACAGAGAATCTGTCTTCATGTCAGCAGAGAATTAGTCTGCATGTCATAGCAGAGAATCAGGCTTCACGTCAGCCACCACTGCAACAGTCCATTGGCATATATTTAGGCCCAGCACACACACAGGCAGAGGAGAGAGGTCCCGTAACAGAGAATCTGTCTTCATGTCAGCAGAGAATTAGTCTGCATGTCATAGCAGAGAATGAGGCTTCACGTCAGCCACCACTGCAACAGTCCATTGGCATATATTTAGGCCCAGCACACACACAGGCAGAGGAGAGAGGTCCCGTAACAGAGAATCTGTCTTCATGTCAGCAGAGAATTAGTCTGCATGTCATAGCAGAGAATCAGGCTTCACGTCACCCACCACTGCAACAGTCCATTGGCATATATTCAGGCCCAGCACCCAGGCAGAGGAGGGAGGTCCCGTAACAGAGAATCTGGCTTCATGTCAGCAGAGAATCAGTCTTCATATCATAGCAGAGAATCAGGCTTCACGTCACCCACCACTGTAAGAGTCAATTTTCATAAATTTAGGCCCAGAACCCAGGCAGAGGAGAAAGGTCCCGTAACAGACAATCTGGCTTCATGTCAGCAGAGAATCAGTCTTCATATCATAGCAGAGAATCAGGCTTCACGTCACCCACCACTGCAACAGTCCATTGGCATATATTTAGGCCTAGCACACAGGCAGAGCAGAGAGGTCCCGTAACAGACAATCTGGCTTCATGACAGCAGAGAATCAGTCTGCATGTCATAGCAGAGAATCAGGCTTCACGTCAGCCACCACTGCAACAGTCCATTGGCATAAATTTAGGCCCAGCACCCAGGCAGAGGAGAGAGGTCCCGTAACAGACAATCTGGCTTCATGTCAGCAGAGAATTAGTCTGCATGTCATAGCAGAGAATCAGGCTTCATGTCAGCCACCACTGCAACAGTCCATTGGCATATATTTAGGCCTAGCACACAGGCAGAGGAGAGGTTCATTCAACTTTGGGTAGCATCGCAATATAATGGTAAAATGAAAATAAAAATAGGATTGAATGAGGAAGTGCCCTGGAGTCCAATAATATATGGTTATGGGGAGGTAGTTAATGTCTAATCTGGACAAGGGACGGACAGGTCCTGTGGGATCCATGCCTGGTTCATTTTTATGAACGTCAGCTTGTCCACATTGGCTGTAGACAGGCGGCTGCGTTTGTCTGTAATGACGCCCCCTGCCGTGCTGAATACACGTTCAGACAAAACGCTGGCTGCCGGGCAGGCCAGCACCTCCAAGGCATAAAAGGCTAGCTCTGGCCACGTGGACAATTTAGAGACCCAGAAGTTGAATGGGGCCGAACCATCAGTCAGTACGTGGAGGGGTGTGCACACGTACTGTTCCACCATGTTAGTGAAATGTTGCCTCCTGCTAACACGTTGCGTATCAGGTGGTGGTGCAGTTAGCTGTGGCGTGTTGACAAAAGTTTTCCACATCTCTGCCATGCTAACCCTGCCCTCAGAGGAGCTGGCCGTGACACAGCTGCCTTGGCGACCTCTTGCTCCTCCTCTGCCTTGGCCTTGGGCTTCCACTTGTTCCCCTGTGACATTTGGGAATGCTCTCAGTAGCGCGTCTACCAACGTGCGCTTGTACTCGCGCATCTTCCTATCACGCTCCAGTGCAGGAAGTAAGGTGGGCACATTGTCTTTGTAGCGTGGATCCAGCAGGGTGGCAACCCAGTAGTCCGCACAGGTTAAAATGTGGGCAACTCTGCTGTCGTTGCGCAGGCACTGCAGCATGTAGTCGCTCATGTGTGCCAGGCTGCCCAGGGGTAAGGACAAGCTGTCCTCTGTGGGAGGCGTATCGTCATCGTCCTGCCTTTCCCCCCAGCCACGCACCAGTGATGGACCCGAGCTGCGTTGGGTGCCACCCCGCTGTGACCATGCTTCATCCTCATCCTCCTCCACCTCCTCCTCATCCTCGTCCTCCTCGTCCTCCAGTAGTGGGCCCTGGCTGGCCACATTTGTACCTGGCCTCTGCTGTTGCCAAAAACCTCCCTCTGAGTCACTTCGAAGAGACTGGCCTGAAAGTGCTAAAAATGACCCCTCTTCCTCCTCCTCCTCCTCCTCCTCCTGGGCCACCTCCTCTTCCATCATCGCCCTAAGTGTTTTCTCAAGGAGACATAGAAGTGGTATTGTAACGCTGATAACGGTGTCATCGCCACTGGCCATGTTGGTGGAGTACTCGAAACAGCGCAACAGGGCACACAGGTCTCGCATGGAGGCCCAGTCATTGGTGGTGAAGTGGTGCTGTTCTGTAGTGCGACTGACCCGTGCGTGCTGCAGCTGAAACTCCACTATGGCCTGCTGCTGCTCGCACAGTCTGTCCAGCATGTGCAAGGTGGAGTTCCACCTGGTGGGCACGTCGCATATGAGGCGGTGAGCGGGAAGGCCGAAGTTACGCTGTAGCGCAGACAGGCGAGCAGCAGCAGGATGTGAACGCCGGAAGCGCGAACAGACGGCCCGCACTTTATGCAGCAGCTCTGACATGTCGGGGTAGTTGTGAATGAACTTCTGCACCACCAAATTCAGCACATGCGCCAAGCAAGGGATGTGCGTCAAATTGGCTAGTCCCAGAGCTGCAACGAGATTTCGCCCATTATCACACACCACCAGGCCGGGCTTGAGGCTCACCGGCAGCAACCACTCGTCGGTCTGTTGTTCTATACCCCGCCACAACTCCTGTGCGGTGTGGGGCCTGTCCCCCAAACATATGAGTTTCAGAATGGCCTGCTGACGTTTACCCCGGGCTGTGCTGAAGTTGGTGGTGAAGGTGTGTGGCTGACTGGATGAGCAGGTGGAAGAAGAGGAGGAGGAAGCCGAGAAGGAGGAGGTGGCAACAGGAGGCAAAGAATGTTGCCCTGCGATCCTTGGCGGCGGAAGGACGTGCGCCAAACAGCTCTCCGCCTGGGGCCCAGCTGCCACTACATTTACCCAGTGTGCAGTTAGGGAGATATAGCGTCCCTGGCCGTGCTTACTGGTCCACGTATCTGTGGTTAGGTGGACCTTGCTACAGATGGCGTTGCGCAGTGCACACTTGATTTTATCGGATACTTGGTTGTGCAGGGAAGGCACGGCTCTCTTGGAGAAGTAGTGCCGGCTGGGAACAACATACTGTGGGACAGCAAGCGACATGAGCTGTTTGAAGCTGTCTGTGTCCACCAGCCTAAATGACAGCATTTCATAGGCCAGTAGTTTAGAAATGCTGGCATTCAGGGCCAGGGATCGAGGGTGGCTAGGTGGGAATTTACGCTTTCTATCAAATGTTTGTGAGATGGAGAGCTGAACGCTGGCGTGTGACATGGTTGAGACGCTTGGTGACGGAGGTGGTGGTGGTGGTGGTGGTGGTACATCCCCTGTTTGCTGGGCGGCAGGTGCCAACGTTCCTCCAGAGGCGGAGGAAGAGGCTGAGGCGGCAGCAGCAGAATAGGCCGAGGCGGCAGCAGCAGAAGAGGTAGCAGGGGGAGCCTGAGTGACTTCCTTGGTTTTAAGGTGTTTACTCCACTGCAGTTCATGCTTTGCATGCAGGTGCCTGGTCATGCAGGTTGTGCTCAGGTTCAGAACGTTAATGCCTCGCTTCAGGCTCTGATGGCACAGCGTGCAAACCACTCGGGTCTTGTCGTCAGCACATTGTTTGAAGAAGTGCCATGCCAGGGAACTCCTTGAAGCTGCCTTTGGGGTGCTCGGTCCCAGATGGCGGCGGTCAGTAGCAGGCGGAGTCTCTTGGCGGCGGGTGTTCTGCTTTTGCCCACTGCTCCCTCTTTTGCTACGCTGTTGGCTCGGTCTCACCACTGCCTCTTCCTCCGAACTGTGAAAGTCAGTGGCACGACCTTCATTCCATGTGGGGTCTAGGACCTTATCGTCCCCTGCATCGTCTTCCACCCAGTCTTGATCCCTGACCTCCTGTTCAGTCTGCACACTGCAGAAAGACGCAGCAGTTGGCACCTGTGTTTCGTCATCATCAGAGACATGCTGAGGTGGTATTCCCATGTCCTCATCATCAGGAAACATAAGTGGTTGTGCGTCAGTGCATTCTATGTCTTTCACCGCTGGGGAAGGGCTAGGTGGATGCCCTTGGGAAACCCTGCCAGCGGAGTCTTCAAACAGCATAAGAGACTGCTGCATAACTTGAGGCTGAGACAGTTTCCCTGGTATGCATGGGGGTGATGTGACAGACTGATGGGGTTGGTTTTTAGGCGCCATCTGTGCGCTTTCTGCAGAAGACTGGGTGGGAGATAATGTGAACGTGCTGGATCCACTGTCGGCCACCCAATTGACTAATGCCTGTACCTGCTCAGGCCTTACCATCCTTAGAACGGCATTGGGCCCCACCATATATCGCTGTAAATTCTGGCGGCTACTGGGACCTGAGGTAGTTGGTACACTAGGACGTGTGGATGTGGCAGAACGGCCACGTCCTCTCCCAGCACCAGAGGGTCCACTAACACCACCACGACCATGTCCACGTCCGCGTCCCTTACTAGATGTTTTTCTCATTGTTATGGTTCACCACAACAACAAATATATTATTTGGCCCAATGTATTGTATTCAAATTCAGCGGGATATAAATTTGAGGCCTAGTATTTAGGCGCTGGGTGACCGGTATGGATTTAGTGACAGAATTAGACTTGGAAATGCACAGAAGCGTGTGTGTGAAGTTATTCTGAATGACCCTATGTGCACCTTGAATATTATATACCCTTTTAGGGATAGATTTCAAATAGCTCTGATATAGCAGAAACCACTAAATTATGAAATTGCTAAATTGGGAATTGTATTTCAACCCAGAACAAAAAATGTGCTTTGACGGACACTAAATATCTTGCCCAGCAACAACAGTACAGCGGTAACGAGAGATTTAGCGGGATATAAATTTGAGGCCTAGTATTTAGGCGCTGGGTGACAGGTATGGGTTTAGTGACAGAATTAGGCTTGGAAATACACAGTAGCGGGTGTGTGTGAAGTTATTCTGAATGACCCAATGTGCACCTTGAATATTATATACCCTTTTAGGGATAGATTTCAAATAGCTCTGATATAGCAGAAACCACTAAATTATGAAATTGCTAAATTGGGAATTGTACTTCAACCCAGAACAAAAAATGTGCTTTGACGGACACTAAATAACTTTCCCAGCTACAACAGGACAGCGGTAACGAGAGATTTAGCGGGATATAAATTTGAGGCCTAGTATTTAGGCGCTTGGTGACCGGTATGGATTTAGTGACAGAATTAGACTTGGAAATGCACAGAAGCGTGTGTGTGAAGTTATTCTGAATGACCCTATGTGCACCTTGAATATTATATACCCTTTTTGGGATAGATTTCAAATAGCTCTGATATAGCAGGAACCACTAAATTATGAAATTGCTAAATTGGGAATTGTACTTCAACCCAGAACAAAAAATGTGCTTTGACGGACACTAAATATCTTTCCCAGCTACAACAGGACAGCGGTAACGAGAGATTTAGCGGGATATAAATTTGAGGCCTAGTATTTAGGCGCTGGGTGACAGGTATGGGTTTAGTGACAGAATTAGACTTGGAAATACACAGTAGCGGGTGTGTGTGAAGTTATTCTGAATGACCCAATGTGCACCTTCAATATTATATACCCTTTTAGGGATAGATTTCAAATAGCTCTGATATAGCAGAAACCACTAAATTATGAAATTGCTAAATTGGGAATTGTACTACAACCCAGAACAAAAAAGGTGCTTTGACGGACACTAAATAACTTTCCCAGCTACAACAGGACAGCGGTAACGAGAGATTTAGCGGGATATAAATTTGAGGCCTAGTATTTAGGCGCTGGGTGACAGGTATGAGTTTAGTGACAGAATTAGACTTGGAAATACACAGTAGCGGGTGTGTGTGAAGTTATTCTGAATGTCCCTATGTGCACCTTCAATATGATCTACCCTTTTAGGGATAGATTTCAAATAGCTCTGATATAGCAGAAACCACTAAATTATGAAATTGCTAAATTGGGAATTGTACTTCAACCCAGAACAAAAAATGTGCTTTGACGGACACTAAATATCTTGCCCAGCAACAACAGTACAGCGGTGGGTAACGAGAGATTTAGCGGGATATAAATTTGAGGCCTAGTATTTAGGCGCTGGGTGACAGGTATGGGTTTAGTGACAGAATTAGACTTGGAAATACACAGTAGCGGGTGTGTGTGAAGTTATTCTGAATGACCCAATGTGCACCTTGAATATTATATACCCTTTTAGGGATAGATTTCAAATAGCTCTGATATAGCAGAAACCACTAAATTATGAAATTGCTAAATTGGGAATTGTACTTCAACCCAGAACAAAAAATGTGCTTTGACGGACACTAAATAACTTTCCCAGCTACAACAGGACAGCGGTAACGAGAGATTTAGCGGGATATAAATTTGAGGCCTAGTATTTAGGCGCTGGGTGACAGGTATGGGTTTAGTGACAGAATTAGACTTGGAAATACACAGTAGCGGGTGTGTGTGAAGTTATTCTGAATGACCCAATGTGCACCTTGAATATTATATACCCTTTTAGGGATAGATTTCAAATAGCTCTGATATAGCAGAAACCACTAAATTATGAAATTGCTAAATTGGGAATTGTACTTCAACCCAGAACAAAAAATGTGCTTTGACGGACACTAAATAACTTTCCCAGCTACAACAGGACAGCGGTAACGAGAGATTTAGCGGGATATAAATTTGAGGCCTAGTATTTAGGCGCTGGGTGACCGGTATGGATTTAGTGACAGAATTAGACTTGGAAATGCACAGAAGCGTGTGTGTGAAGTTATTCTGAATGACCCTATGTGCACCTTGAATATTATATACCCTTTTTGGGATAGATTTCAAATAGCTCTGATATAGCAGGAACCACTAAATTATGAAATTGCTAAATTGGGAATTGTACTTCAACCCAGAACAAAAAATGTGCTTTGACGGACACTAAATAACTTTCCCAGCTACAACAGGACAGCGGTAACGAGAGATTTAGCGGGATATAAATTTGAGGCCTAGTATTTAGGCGCTGGGTGACCGGTATGGATTTAGTGACAGAATTAGACTTGGAAATGCACAGAAGCGTGTGTGTGAAGTTATTCTGAATGACCCTATGTGCACCTTGAATATTATATACCCTTTTTGGGATAGATTTCAAATAGCTCTGATATAGCAGGAACCACTAAATTATGAAATTGCTAAATTGGGAATTGTACTTCAACCCAGAACAAAAAATGTGCTTTGACGGACACTAAATAACTTTCCCAGCTACAACAGGACAGCGGTAACGAGAGATTTAGCAGGATATAAATTTGAGGCCTAGTATTTAGGCGCTGGGTGACAGGTATGGGTTTAGTGCCAGAATTAGACTTGGAAATACACAGTAGCGGGTGTGTGTGAAGTTATTCTGAATGACCCAATGTGCACCTTGAATATTATATACCTTTTAGGGATAGATTTCAAATAGCTCTGATATAGCAGAAACCACTAAATTATGAAATTGCTAAATTGGGAATTGTATTTCAACCCAGAACAAGAAATGTGCTTGAACGGACACTAAATAACTCGCCCAGCTACAGCACTAAGGACAGATTTAGCGGGATATAAATTTGAGGCCTAGTATTTAGGCGCTGGGTGACAGGTATGGGTTTAGTGCCAGAATTAGACTTGGAAATACACAGTAGCGGGTGTGTGTGAAGTTATTCTGAATGACCCAATGTGCACCTTGAATATTATATACCCTTTTAGGGATAGATTTCAAATAGCTCTGATATAGCAGGAACCACTAAATTATGAAATTGCTAAATTGGGAATTGTATTTCAACCCAGAACAAGAAATGTGCTTGAACGGACACTAAATAACTCGCCCAGCTACAGCACTAGGGACAGATTTAGCTGGATATAAATTTGAGGCCTAGTATTTAGGCGCTGGGTGACCGGTATGGATTTAGTGACAGAATTAGACTGGGATATGGCCAAAAAATAAACAGACTATTGCTGGTTAAATGCACTTGGTGTGACAGCTTCACCCTGATGTAGGCTTTAGCCAAAAAACAACCACACCATTGAGGGTTAAATGCACTTGGTGACAGGCGCAGCTTGCCCCTGATTTAGTATATGGCCAAAAAATGAACAGACTATTGCTGGTTAAATGCACTTGGTGTGACAGCTTCACCCTGATGTAGGCTTTAGCCAAAAAACAACCACACCATTGAGGGTTAAATGCACTTGGTGACAGGCGCAGCTTGCCCCTGATTTAGTATATGGCCAAAAAATGAACAGACTATTGCTGGTTAAATGCACTTGGTGTGACAGCTTCACCCTGATGTAGGCTTTAGCCAAAAAACAACCACACCATTGAGGGTTAAATGCACTTGGTGACAGGCGCAGCTTGCCCCTGATTTAGTATATGGCCAAAAAATGAACAGACTATTGCTGGTTAAATGCACTTGGTGTGACAGCTTCACCCTGATGTAGGCTTTAGCCAAAAAACAACCACACCATTGAGGGTTAAATGCACTTGGTGACAGGCGCAGCTTGCCCCTGATTTTGTATATGGCCAAAAAATGAACAGACTATTGCTGGTTAAATGCACTTGGTGTGACAGCTTCACCCTGATGTAGGCTTTAGCCAAAAAACAACCACACCATTGAGGGTTAAATGCACTTGGTCGCAGCTTGTGCTGGCGCACCACAAGACACAAAATGGCCGCCGATCACCCCAGAAAAATGTGACTGACAAACGGTCTGTGCAGCCTAAAAACAGTGAGCAATTGAGGATCAGCAGCTCAATGATCCACAGCTGCAGATCGATCAGTTAATCAAGTCCTTTGGAGGAGTTAATCTGCCTAATCTCGCCCTACTGTCGCAGCCGCAACCTCTCCCTACGCTAATCAGAGCAGAGTGACGGGCGGCGCTATGTGACTCCAGCTTAAATAGAGGCTGGGTCACATGGTGCTCTGGCCAATCACAGCCATGCCAATAGTAGGCATGGCTGTGATGGCCTCTTGGGGCAAGTAGTATGACGCTTGTTGATTGGCTGCTTTGCAGCCTTTCAAAAAGCGCCAAGAAAGCGTCACAAAAGCGCCAAGAAAGCGACGAACACCGAACCCGAACCCGGACTTTTACGAAAATGTCCGGGTTCGGGTCCGTGTCACGGACACCCCAAAATTCGGTACGAACCCGAACTATACAGTTCGAGTTCGCTCATCCCTAGTTTCGGGACTTAGTCCCTTCATCAGTAAGTGGAGGATCTGTCATGGTCTTACCTTCGTTTGACATGTGCTGGCGGCCATCTTGGTTTCTGGGTTTCTTGTAGCCTCCCACCCTGCGGCTTCTCCTTCCCACTGGGAGGAGCTGGATGCCTAGCTCATATATATAGAAGGTCTGTGGCTTCAGTTCCTTGCTTGGTCCTCCTGTGTTCACATGCTTCTAAGACTGCTGCTGCTTCTGGTTCCTGATCCTGGCTTCGTCTGACTACCCCGTTGGTTCCTGATCCTGGCTTCGTCTGACTACCCCGTTGGTTCCTGATCCTGGCTTCGTCTGACCACCCTCCTGGTTCCTGACCTCTGTCTACGCAAGACCCTGCTTCGGTTTAGCTATCCGTTTGGACTTTTGCTACGGCTTGATTTCCAATAAAGCCTTCTTATTTCCACTCATCTCTGTTGTACGTCTGGTTCATGGTTCCATGACATTAGGACCAAGCCATGAATTCTGACGGTACAGGGCCATCCTCGCTACCTACGCTGGTTGCCAGACTTGATCAGCAGGATCACCTGTTGGGTCGGTTCGCTGTAGCGTTGCAAACCCTGCTTGAACGCATGGCTCATTTCGCTTCCGTTGCCGATGGGTCGGTTGTCGCTCCTGGGCCCGCTCCTACTGCCGCCCCGGTTGTTGCGCCAGAGTCTACCCCGACACCTGTTGCTGCGCCTGCGGTGTCTCGGGGTATGACCGGTTCTGCCCCCCTTCCACAGCGCTTTGGGGGAGAGCCAACTCAGTGCCGAGGTTTCCTTAACCAGGTGGGCATTTATTTCGAGTTGCTGCCACATGCCTTTCCTACTGAGAGATCAAAGGTGGGCTTCTTGATCTCGCTGCTCTCGGACAAGGCCTTGGCCTGGGCCAGCCCTTTATGGGAGAACAACAATCCGGTGGTTGCCGAGTTTTCCGGTTTTGTTGCTTCTCTTCGGAAGGTATTCGATGTGCCGGCTCGTGCTGCCTCTGCTGCGAAGCTCCTTATGTCCATCAGACAGGGTTCACGATCCGTAGCTGAATACGCCATTGATTTTCGTACCCTGGCAGCAGAGGTGGGCTGGAATAATGAGGCTCTGGTCGCTGCTTTCTCTCATGGTCTCTCGGATGCCTTGAAGGATGAGGTTGCAGCTAAGGACCTACCAGTGGAGCTCGAGTCTCTTATTTCTTTCCTGATTTTGATTGACACCAGACTCAGGGAGAGACCTTCCTTTAAGGAGAGCCTGCGGAGGTCTCCTAACAGATTGGCGCCTACGTTTGCTGTCCCACCCGTGCCTCCCTCTCCTCCCACGCCTCCTGGGGATGACTTGTCTGGGGGTGAACCCATGCAGCGGGGGTTTGCTCGCCTGTCCGAGGGGGAGAGGGCACTCCGGAGACGCGAGGGCCGATGCATGTACTGTGGTCTCGGTGGGCATTTTCGGTTGGCATGTCCGAACCGTCCGGGAGAACGCTCGCACCTGAGGTCCTGTCGGGGGCAGATCTTGGGTGGAGTCTCCTCGTCCCCGGTTTCCCGTGTTGACAAACCACTGATCACGGTTGTCCTCTCCTGGGTCGGGGGCTCGGTGACGACCCAGGCGTTGGTGGACTCTGGTGCTGGTGGTTTGTTCATTGATAGAGTGTTCGTTGCCGCCAATTCCATTCCTCTGCAGCCTCGAGGTTCCCCACTGGCTCTTGAGGCGATAGACGGCAGACCCCTTCTGCCGCCACACGTGACTCATGAGACCCTTCCAGTGGGGATAGCCATTGGTGCCGTTCACAGAGAGTCGGTCTGTCTCCAGGTTATTTCGTCTCCACACTACTCGGTGGTCTTGGGGTACCCCTGGCTCCAGAAGCATAATCCGACTTTCGATTGGAGATCGGTCGAGATCCTCTCGTGGTCACCGCAGTGTGGGGTTAGTTGCATCCATGGGCCTGTCAAGTTGCTGTGTACTTCCTCGGACTCGCTGTTGCCTCCTGAATACGAAGAGTACCGGGATGTATTCGATAAGGTGCGCGCGGTTGCCCTACCTCCGCACCGCCCATACGATTGTGCCATAGAGTTACAATCCGGTGCCGTTCCTCCTCGTGGCAAAGTCTATCCACTGTCGGTAGCGGAGAATGAGGCCATGGAGGAGTACGTGAGGGAGGCGCTTTCACGCGGACACATTCGCAAATCCTCGTCCCCGGCAGGGGCTGGATTTTTCTTTGTGAAAAAGAAGGGCAGTGAGTTGAGGCCTTGCATCGATTACAGGGGTCTCAATCGCATCACGATCAAGAACGCTTACCCGATACCCTTGATTTCCGAGCTGTTCGATCGCATCAAAGGGGCCACGGTCTTTACCAAACTCGACCTGAGGGCGGCATATAACCTGGTAAGGATCAAGGCGGGCGATGAGTGGAAGACCGCGTTTAACACCAGGACCGGTCATTATGAATCCTTGGTTATGCCCTTTGGGTTGTGCAATGCGCCCGCAGTCTTCCAGGAATTCATCAACGATGTTTTCCGTGACCTGTTGCAGCAGTGTGTGGTGGTCTATTTGGATGACATCTTGGTATATTCTGAATCCATGGAGGCCCACATTATGGATGTCAGACGAGTGTTGCAACGGTTACGAGAGAACAGGCTGTTCGGTAAGCTTGAGAAATGCGAATTTCACCGATCCCAGGTAAAGCCGCGGGGCATCCTGGAAAGAACCAGCTGTCCTGGGCTGTTTCACGTCTGTTCTGGTGGCCTTCTCTACGTTCCGACATCGCCGCATATGTAGCGGCATGCTCCGTTTGTGCCCAGAGTAAGTCCCCTCGGCACCTTCCGTTGGGCCTTTTGCAACCCATAGCCACCGGGGAGCGCCCATGGTCACACCTGGGGATAGATTTCATTGTGGACCTCCCTGCATCCCGAGGCCATACGGTCATTCTCATGATTGTGGACCGGTTTTCCAAAATGTGCCACTGTGTTCCTCTCAAGAAGTTACCCTCTGCACAAGAGTTGGCCACGATTTTCGCCAGGGAGGTCTTCCGGTTGCACGGTTTGCCCAAGGAGATTGTGTCGGATCGGGGGAGTCAGTTTGTGTCCAGGTTCTGGCGCGCCTTTTGCTCCCAGTTGGGGATTCATCTCTCTTTCTCCTCGGCCTACCACCCTCAGTCCAATGGGGCCGCAGAACGATCTAATCAGGCCTTGGAGCAATTCCTTCGTTGCTATGTCTCCGATCACCAAGACAATTGGGTTGACCTCCTGCCTTGGGCTGAGTTTGCCAGGAACACGGCGGTGAACTCTTCCTCTGGGACGTCTCCCTTCATGGCCAATTATGGGTTCCAACCTGCCGTGTTACCGGAGGTATTCTCTCCCCAGGATACTCCGGCTGTGGAGGATCACCTTTCCGTCCTACGTGCTTCTTGGGTACAGATCCAGAGGTCCCTTGAGGTCTCTGCGCAGCGCCAGAGACTCCAGGCTGATCGCAGACGAGCGCCCGCTCCTTCCTACCAGGTCGGAGACCGTGTATGGTTGTCCACCCGCAACCTCAACCTTCGAGTGCCCACTCCCAAGCTGGCGCCTCGCTTTGTTGGTCCCTTCCGAGTGCTTCGCAGGGTAAACCCGGTAGCCTATGCCCTTGCGCTTCCTCCTGGCATGCGGATCTCCAACGTGTTTCATGTCTCCCTGTTGAAGCCGTTGGTGTGTAATCGTTTCACTTCCTCGGTTCCTCGGCCCCGTCCGGTCCAAGTGGGCAATCGTGAGGAATATAAGGGGAGCAATATCCTGGACTCACGCCTGGTCCGCGGTCGGTTGCAGTTTTTGGTCCATTGGCATGGTTATGGTCCAGAGGAGCGTTCCTGGGTTCCCTCCGCAGATGTCCATGCTCCTGCTTTGCTCCGAGCCTTCCACGCACGCTTCCCTCAGAAACCGTTCCTTACTCCGTGGAGGAGGGGCCCTTGAGGGGGAGGTACTGTCATGGTCTTACCTTCGTTTGACATGTGCTGGCGGCCATCTTGGTTTCTGGGTTTCTTGTAGCCTCCCACCCTGCGGCTTCTCCTTCCCACTGGGAGGAGCTGGATGCCTAGCTCATATACAGTACAGACCAAAAGTTTGGACACACCTTCTCATTCAAAGAGTTTTCTTCATTTTCATGACTATGAAAATTGTAGATTCACACTGAAGGCATCAAAACTATGAATTAACACATGTGGAATTATATACATAACAAAAAAGTGTGAAACAACTGAAAATATGTTATATTCTAGGTTCTTCAAAGTAGCCACCTTTTGCTTTGATTACTGCTTTGCACACTCTTGGCATTCTCTTGATGAGCTTCAAGAGGTAGTCACCTGAAATGGTCTTCCAACAGTCTTGAAGGAGTTCCCAGAGATGCTTAGCACTTGTTGGCCCTTTTGCCTTCACTCTGCGGTCCAGCTCACCCCAAACCATCTCGATTGGGTTCAGGTCCAGTGACTGTGGAGGCCAGGTCATCTGGCGCAGCACCCCATCACTCTCTTTCATGGTCAAATAGCCCTTACACAGCCTGGAGGTGTGTTTGGGGTTATTGTCTTGTTGAAAAATAAATGATTGTCCAACAAAACGCAAACCGGATGGAATAGCATGCCGCTGCAAGATGCTGTGGTAGCCATGCTGGTTCAGTATGCCTTCAATTTTGAATAAATCCCCAACAGTGTCACCAGCAAAGCACCCCCACACCATCACACCTCCTCCTCCATGCTTCACGGTGGGAACCAGGCATGTAGAGTCCATCCGTTCACCTTTTCTGCATCGCACAAAGACACGGTGGTTGGAACCAAAGATCTTAAATTTGGACTCATCAGACCAAAGCACAGATTTCCACTGGTCTAATGTCCTTTCCTTGTGTTCTTTAGCCCAAACAAGTCTCTTCTGCTTGTTGCCTGTCCTTAGCAGTGGTTTCCTAGCAGATATTCTACCATGAAGACCTGATTCACACAGTCTCCTCTTAACAGTTGTTCTAGAGATGTGTCTGCTGCTAGAACTCTGTGTGGCATTGACCTGGTCTCTAATCTGAGCTGCTGTTAACCTGTGATTTCTGAGGCTGGTGACTCGGATGAACTTATCCTCCGCAGCAGAGGTGACTCTTGGTCTTCCTTTCCTGGGGCGGTCCGCATGTGAGCCAGTTTCTTTGTAGCGCTTGATGGTTTTTGTGACTGCACTTGGGGACACTTTCAAAGTTTTCCCAATTTTTCGGACTGACTGACCTTCATTTCTTAAAGTAATGATGGTCACTCGTTTTTCTTTACTTAGCTGCTTTTTTCTTGCCATAATACAAATTCTAACAGTCTATTCAGTAGGACTATCAGCTGTGTATCCACCTGACTTCTCCACAACGCAACTGATGGTCCCAACCCCATTTATAAGGCAAGAAATCCCACTTATTAAACCTGACAGGGCACACCTGTGAAGTGAAAACCATTTCAGGTGACTACCTCTTGAAGCTCATTAAGAGAATGCCAAGAGTGTGCAAAGCAGTAATCAAAGCAAAAGGTGGCTACTTTGAAGAACCTAGAATATGACATATTTTCTGTTGTTTCACACTTTTTTGTTATGTATATAATTCCACATGTGTTAATTCATAGTTTTGATGCCTTCAGTGTGAATCTACAATTTTCCTAGTCATGAAAATAAAGAAAACTCTTTGAATGAGAAGGTGTGTCCAAACTTTTGGTCTGTACTGTATATAGAAGGTCTGTGGCTTCAGTTCCTTGCTTGGTCCTCCTGTGTTCACATGCTTCTAAGACTGCTGCTGCTTCTGGTTCCTGATCCTGGCTTCGTCTGACTACCCCGTTGGTTCCTGATCCTGGCTTCGTCTGACTACCCCGTTGGTTCCTGATCCTGGCTTCGTCTGACCACCCTCCTGGTTCCTGACCTCTGTCTACGCAAGACCCTGCTTCGGTTTAGCCATCCGTTTGGACTTTTGCTACGGCTTGATTTCCAATAAAGCCTTCTTATTTCCACTCATCTCTGTTGTACGTCTGGTTCATGGTTCCATGACAGGATCATAGTCCATGTTGTGGTATTTATAGGGCGGCAGTGATTAACTCCTTTGTTGGCTAGTTCCCTAAATAAGGTTCATTTGTTCATTAATTGCTTTCATGCCCATCTTTTTCAGCGTATTTGGTTAAAGTTAGAGCGATGTAGTAAAATAGAGTGTGAGAGATGTTGATGTATATAGTCACATATATAAACATATATATATATATAAGGGTGAAAATAAAATAATCATAATCATAATTAGGGGTGATTGATTGAGATCAATCACTCTTCCAATGTAGTAGTTAGTCTATTTACTAAGTGAATGAGAGATTTATTTTAATTTATAATGCATGGTCAGTCCTGTATATATGGTGGTCCTAATCTATCATACTGGTGAAACAATCAGTGATCTTGATGCTTCTTAGTTTTGGATACATATATGTTACTGGTCCATTAAGTAGAGGATCCTGCATATTTTTTTTTTTTATGGTTTATCATCCCAACATGTACCCCAAGCAAAGGGGGACAATAAAATCTAGCGAAGTACAAAGTTTGTGTGCATGATTAATAGTTTTATGAGTTCTTTCTGTCTCATATGATCTTGAGATTTCCAAATATTTGTATTTATAGATATTGAACGTCATGGTGTTGCATATTAATTGAAGTGGACCCTGTGGAAATATAGTGGGAGGCATTCATTGCATCGCTGGTCCGTAATATGCTAGACCCAGAGATTGCTTGGATTTACCTCCCTGTATATTTCAAGGATAGAGGGAATGTATATTTCTAAGTGCGGTATCATGGAGTCCATGTTTCCTGATAGTTAAAATGAGCCCTGTGGGGATATAGTGGGAGGTATTCTTTGCATCGCTGGTCCGTATATTAGACCCAGAGATCACTTGGATTTACCTCCCTGTATATCACAACGGTAGGGTGGCGAGGAGAGGATATGTGTTTCTAAGTATAGCATCTTGGAGTGGCCCTCACTATGTATCAACTATGAGGAATACCATGACCCACTCCAAGATGCTATACTTAGAAACACATATCCTCTCCTCGCCACCCTACCGTTGTGATATACAGGGAGGTAAATCCAAGTGATCTCTGGGTCTAATATACGGACCAGCGATGCAAAGAATACCTCCCACTATATCCCCACAGGGCTCATTTTAACTATCAGGAAACATGGACTCCATGATACCGCACTTAGAAATATACATTCCCTCTATCCTTGAAATATACAGGGAGGTAAATCCAAGCAATCTCTGGGTCTAGCATATTACGGACCAGCGATGCAATGAATGCCTCCCACTATATTTCCACAGGGTCCACTTCAATTAATATGCAACACCATGACGTTCAATATCTATAAATACAAATATTTGGAAATCTCAAGATCATATGAGACAGAAAGAACTCATAAAACTATTAATCATGCACACAAACTTTGTACTTCGCTAGATTTTATTGTCCCCCTTTGCTTGGGGTACATGTTGGGATGATAAACCATATAAAAAAAAAATATGCAGGATCCTCTACTTAATGGACCAGTAACATATATGTATCCAAAACTAAGAAGCATCAAGATCACTGATTGTTTCACCAGTATGATAGATTAGGACCACCATATATACAGGACTGACCATGCATTATAAATTAAAATAAATCTCTCATTCGCTTAGTAAATAGACTAACTACTACATTGGAAGAGTGATTGATCTCAATCAATCACCCCTAATTATGATTTTATTTTATTTTCACCCTTATATATATATATATATGTTTATATATGTGACTATATACATCAACATCTCCCACACTCTATTTTACTACATCGCTCTAACTTTAACCAAATACGCTGAAAAAGATGGGCATGAAAGCAATTAATGAACAAATGAACCTTATTTAGGGAACTAGCCAACAAAGGAGTTAATCACTGCCGCCCTATAAATACCACAACATGGACTATGATCCTCCACTTACTGATGAAGGGACTAAGTCCCGAAACGCGTTTAAGCAGCCGGGGATCATTGCACTAATTGCGACTCTGAACCAGAGTAGGAGGACCACGAAAGAACAAGCCCTGAACAGGATCGCTACTGCGGGACCGCTGACGTCACTCACCAAGACGCGCAAACCACGCCCCCAGCATCCAAGGCAACACGAGGGACGCTACTGATCACACAGCCTCCCAGGAAGTGCCGACCAGGAGCAGAAGAAAACAGTACCAGCGCTAGGAAGGGTAAGTGATCTCTGTGGCCAGAGACAGTGCGGGACGCCGCACCCAGGCACAGAGCTCCGCTTCCTCCTACAGCTTGTATCGCAACCATACATACATGTGAATTACATAGAAACATATTGATACAGCGCATTATTTATCCTGGATTAAGCGGCATCACTTCCTATTGATGAACTATCTCCACAAAAAGAATATCACAGCATTCAAGATATCCCCACCAACTGTACTTAGTTTGTTTTATCCTTTGAACAGCGGCCACTGTGATAAGGAAAATAGCACTTGAAAGACCTAACAGACTCACCGTTCATTCCAGCTTTTTTATTGCAGTTTTTTATTGCACCTTTTTATTGCAGCCGTTTTTTATTGCAGCCTTTTTATTCTAGACTTTTTATCTGAACTTTATTATTGTATGAAAAAATTCTTTTCATGTTACTTTGTTTTTAGGGTACCCACTATAGAGTGATAATACCCATATACTACTCCTACAACCACATATACCTAAACACTAATTACCCAACATCTGATTATTAATTCATAATAAATATTTATTAGAACCCAAATAGAGTGTGCCTGCTTACCTTTTCTTTCTATGATTACATGCCCCTGACTGGGTGAGTCAGTTCAAGCAGCCTGCACCCCTAGCATTTACCCAAGTAGTAGAGCCGTCTATCCTATCGTATCTATAATGGATAAACACTCTTGGGGTTTGGATAGCAGGGAACTGACATCTAGGCAGGAGAAGTAATGTAACAGTTGTTGCTGACCACCAATGTTCCCCTACTATGTTCCCGGCTCTGTGTTTGGCGGTGATCAGCTACAAGTGTTTCTCCATTCACCACCGCAGTCCTGGGCTTGGTCTTTGCAGGCATAATCCATCCAGGAAATTGCTCCACAGTTTCTTTCTAGCCCTGGGCACAGCATGCTTTCCAGCCTGTTCCCTGTAGCACTTCCTTAAGGGTCGGCACATGTCACTTCCTGTGATTTATGGGTTTAGCCATGTGACAGTGCTGACCAATTCTTGCCCTCCTGCACATATATAAGTGGTCCAGCCCCCTTCCCAGGTGCCTAGGTTTCTAAGGTTCTTGTGTCCTGCAAAGGTTGCTGGTGTCTGTGCTGGTGTTCCTGTATACCTGACCCGTGCTTGTGTTTCTAAACTCCACTACCTGTTTGATCCTTACCTACTCTGTCTCGACTCGTGTTAATGACCCAGATTTCCTAACCTGTAGCTGTGCCACCTGCCCTGACCCATTGCTTGTTTGACTTTGTCTCTGACTCATACTTCGGCACTGCACTGTCGCTCCTGGATACAACCAGAGCCTGCTGACTACAGCTGTACCTCTGGTACCTTGCACTTGGTATCCCCTGGTCCGCCTGAACCAGCTGCCTCGTTTACCAATACTCCTGAAGAGATAGCAATCTGTTTTTCCCCTCAGAAAGTCTATCCCTACCATCATGGTTTGTGTGAAGAAAGAGGGGTTCACTTAGACCATGCCTTTAGAGAAGGTTAGTCATGTGGCACAGTGGCTCCCAGGACAGAGCTTTGCTGGACATTGACAGAGAGGGCATGAGGAAGTGAATTTTTGGTTAATGAAGTATAAGGAGATCCAGGAAAGGGCCAGGTCTCTGATGACAGGGGATGCAAGATGTTTTAACAGGAGGTAGTGGTCAACTGTGACAAAGATAGGTGGCAGGTCATGAAGGAGTAATTACATTTAGATTTGGCAGCCAGCAGGTCATTGGTGAGTTTTCATAGGGAAGTTTCAGTGGAGTTATGGGACTGGAAGCCAGATTGTAGCTGGTCAAATAGTAGGATGAGGGGTGAGAGGACCATTCAAGATGGATATGTTCTACATATTCTTGTAATGACCGTCGTCACTCACAGGAAGGGAAAAGGGAAAGCCCTGCCCAAGGGAGAGGGAAAGGTGGTGACCCCTGACTCACCTTGCGGCTGGCACCTGACTGCCCTGACATCCCTAGACAGGTTCCTCACCCGTGCGGCGATCACGTGCCTAAACCCTGGCTTTCCCTAAAATGAGCCCTAGATAGTGAACGGACCGGTGGGATCGCTAGTCCGCACCACTGACACTAAGAGGGAAACACCAGGGAGAGGACAGACAATACAGACAAACACATAGACCCAGGTGGGTGACCACAGCAGACCACAAAGGTCCAACAGGGATCCGGAGGGAAACGTTCTGGACCAACAACCAGAGAACGCAGCAACACAGCTCCAGTGGGTCAGTATAGAAGTCCAGGCAGGAAGCTCTATATCTGGCAACCAGAGAAGTGTGAGAGGGGAATATAAGGAGGTTGGGAGTGCTGGACAAGGAACAGCTGATGAGAAGGAGCTACAGATCCCTGAGTGAGCCAAAAAGGGTTGCAAAGCAAACCCAGAAAGCTACCATAAGGAAACAGCCCTATCTTACATATAGCGTGCAGCCAACCGCTGCGACTTCCTGACCCCGGGTATAACGGAGTCAGGCGTGGTTCTTGACACCCTCGTGACAGTACCCCCCTCTCTACGAGGGGCCTCCGGACACTCAGGACCAGGTCTCTCAGGATGAGAGGCATGAAAAGCCCGAACTAGCCTGTCGGCATTTACCTCAGAAGCAGGAACCCACATTCTTTCCTCGGGACCATAACCTCTCCAATGCACCAGATATTGAAGAGAGCGGCGGACCCGACGAGAATTAACAATTTTGGATATCTGAAACTCTAGATTACCATCCACAACAACAGGAGGGGGTGGCAGCGGTGACGGTTCTAGAGGTGGAACATATTTTTTGAGTAACGACTTATGAAAGACGTTATGGATTTTAAAAGTCTGAGGTAGCTCCAGGCGAAAAGCCACGGGGTTGATGATGGCTACAATTTTGTAAGGGCCAATGAAGCCAGTTTCCAAGAGGGAACCTTTAATTTAATATTCCTAGTAGACAACCACACATAGTCATTCACTCCTAGGTCCGGACCTGGCGACCGTCTCTTATCAGCCATGCATTTGTATTTACCTCCCATATTTTTCAAGTTAGCTTGCACCTTCTGCCATACCGATGAAAGAGATGACGAAAACCGTTCCTCTTCGGGAACCCCAGAAGACCCCCCCCCTCTTTGAAAGTACAGAATTGGGGATGAAAACCATATGCACCAAGAAATGGTGACTTGCCAGTGGATTCCTGACGACGATTATTTATGGCAAACTCAGCTAACGGTAAATATGATGACCACAACTCTTGGTTTTCAGACACAAAACATCTTAGCAATGTCTCAAGGTTTTGGTTGGTACGGTCAGTCTGTCCATTCGACTGAGGATGGAAAGCTGAGGAAAACGACAAGTGTACCCCCAAACGGGAACAAAAAGCTTTCCAAAATTTAGAAATAAACTGGGTACCACGATCCGAAACAACATTGGAAGGGACTCCGTGAAGCTTCACGATTTCACTGATAAATACCTGAGCAAGAGTCTTAGCATTAGGTAGTGCGGGTAACGCAATGAAGTGTACCATTTTGCTAAACCTGTCTACTACTACCAAAATAACTGTTTTACCCGCAGACAAAGGTAAGTCAGTGATAAAATCCATTGACAGATGTGTCCATGGTCTATTGGGAATGACGAGTGGTAATAGAGACCCTGCTGGACGTGTATGCGCACAGGTAGAACAAGAAGACACAAAATACAATACATCCTGACGCAACCTTGGCCACCAAAAACGACGAGACAATAGCTCCAAGGTTGCTTTACTACCCGGGTGCCCAGCAAGTGCCGAATTATGATGTTCCTTTAATAATTCAAAACGCAGGTTCAACGGTACAAACAATTTCTCTGAGGGGCAAGAGACCAGGGCGTCTCCCTGGGCCTCTAACACCTTCCCCTCCAGAGCAGAGTGTACCGCAGAAACAAACACTCCTCTTTGAAGAATGGGTACCGGATCACTCACATTGCCCCCTCCAGGGAAACAACGAGATAGTGCATCAGCCTTGGTATTTTTTGCCCCAGGACGATAGGTAATAACAAAGTTAAACCTGGTAAAAAGATAGCGACCACCTAGCTTGTCTAGGAGTGAGACGCTTAGCTGATTCGAGGTACAGAAGATTTTTGTGGTCCGTAATCACAGTGACGGGGTGGACTGCCCCCTCTAAAAAGTGACGCCATTCTTCAAACGCTAGTTTAATAGCTAATAGTTCCCTATTGCCAATATTGTAGTTCTTTTCTGCTGCAGATAGTTTTTTAGAAAAGAAAGCACAAGGACGCCATTTGCCAGGAGACGGACCCTGAGACAGCACCGCCCCCACTCCCACCTCTGACGCATCGACTTCAACAATAAAAGGCTGAGAGACATCAGGTTGGACTAGTACAGGTGCCGAGGTAAACCTCTCTTTTAGAGACGAAAAAGCAACTTTAGCGGCGTCAGACCATTTAGAAAAATCAGTCCCCTTCCTAGTCATGTCAGTAAGGGGTTTTACAATAACTGAATAATTTTTAATAAATTTCCTATAGAAATTCGCGAAGCCCAAGAACCGTTGCAGTGCTTTGAGGTTCTCAGGAAGATCCCAATCTAAAATTGCCTGGACCTTCCTAGGATCCATACGGAAACCTAAAGCAGATAAAAAAATAACCTCCTGAACGGCGAAGACACATTTTTCAATTTTAGCATATAATTTATTCGTCCGTAGGACCTGCAGTACTTGTCTGACATGCACCTCATGTGTTCTCAGATCAGACGAATAAATTAAAATATCATCTAGGTATATTACCACAAACCTGCCGATTAGATGACTAAAAATGTCATTAACGAAATGTTGAAAGACGGCAGGAGCATTGGTCAGACCGAAAGGCATAACTAGATTTTCATAATGCCCCTCAGGGGTGTTAAACGCTGTCTTCCACTCATCCCCCTCCTTGATACGAATCAGATTGTAGGCCCCCCTAAGATCAAGTTTGGAGAACCACCTAGCACCCGCAATCTGGTTAAACAGGTCAGGAATGAGAGGAAGAGGGTATGGGTCTCGGACGGTTATCCGATTTTATTCGCGAAAATCTAGGCAAGGACGCAGACTCCCATCTTTTTTTTTAACAAAGAAAAACCCTGCAGCCACGGGTGAAGAAGAGGGTCTGATGTGTCCCTTAGCCAAGCTCTCGGAGATATAATCTTTCATGGCTTGTCTCTCTGGACCCGAAAGATTATATAACCTGTTCTTGGGTAATTTTGCGCCGGGAATAAGGTTAACCGGGCAATCATAAGGACGGTGAGGTGGTAACTTCTGACAACCCTTTTCGGAAAAAACGTCCTCAAAATCCGAAATAAATGTAGGTAGGGTATTCATGGAGGTGACTAAGCAATTGCTATTTAAGCAATTTTCTCTGCAATGCTCACTCCACTCCGATATCTCCCTGGCCTGCAAATCCACCACTGGATTGTGCGCTACCAACCAGGGAAGGCCCAGCACTACCGGAGTGGGAAGCCCCTCCAGAACATAACATGAAAGCATCTCGTTATGGTGGTCCCCTACCCGAAGGTGTAAATTATGAACAATGTGGGTGAGATTTCTCTGAGACAGAGGAGCAGAATCAATAGCGAATATGGGAATAGGTCTCTGTAGCGTACAGAGAGACAAACCCATAGTGCGGGCAAAATGGGCATCTATCAAATTTACCTCTGCTCCACTGTCTAGAAAGAAAGAAAAAGTCTCCGTCTTAACACCAAAAACAATAACCGCTGGCAACACAAATTGCGATGTACGTATGGAGGAAACATATACCCCCCTGACATCCTCCACACAGCCTGGGGTTAGTAGTTTTCCGACGGTCTTTTGTTTCTGAGGAAAGAAGGACAGACATTAATGAAATGACCCCTCTCCCCACAAAAAAAAAAAACCCACGCCTACGGCGAACCTCAGGAGGACGAACCTGACGAGTGGTTCCTCCTAGCTGCATAGGCTCGTCTAAGTCCGTACAGACTAACTGCTGCTTGGGAGGGGTTACCAATTGCTCCGGTTTTTTCAACCTGTCCCTAAGGCGTCTATCTATTTGGATAGAAAGGGACATAACCGCATCAAGGAAAAAGGGGGTCTCATATAATGCAAGCGCATCCTTAGCCCTTTCGGATAACCCAGAGCAGAAAGGTCGTTCCATTGGGTATCCCTAGCCCACCTACGTAAGTCAGAGCAATACTCCTCTACCGGCCGCTCTCCTTGTAGGAGTCTCCGTAATCTTGATTCAGCCAGTGCGACTCGGTCAGGGTCGTCATATAAGAGACCCAAGGCCCCGAAAAACTCATCCACTGACCGAAGAGCCTGGAAATCAGTGGGTAAAGAGAACGCCCAGGACTGCAGGTCCCCCTGCAGCAAGGAAATAACAACCCCCACCCGCTGTTCTTCATTACCAGAGGAGTAAGGGCGCAGTTTAAAATATAATTTACAGGCCTCACGGAATGTCAAAAACTTGTCCTTTCCCCCAGAAAATCTGTCAGGGAGAGGGACCTTGTGTTCCGCAACAACCTGGTTACCAGTAGCAACCGCTGGGCTTGCGGTCAGTTCTAATTGCTGCTGTTGCTGGAGGACCGACTCCTTCAATCCTGCCACCTTCAAAGACAGGCCATGAAATTGTTTGGACAGAGCAGCAATTGGATCCATACTGGATTCTAAGTAGGTATTTTTTTTACCTACACAAAATAAGGGCCAGATATAATGTAATGACCGGTGTCACGCACAGGGAGGGAAAAGGGAAAGCCCTGCCCAAGGGAGACTCACCTTGCGGCTGGCACCTGACTGCCCTGATGTCCCTAGACGGGTTCCTCACCCGTGCGGCGATCACGTGCCTAAACCCTGGCTTTCCCTAAAATGAGCCCTAGATAGTGAACGGGCCGGTGGGATCGCTAGTCCGCACCACTGACACTAAGAGGGAAACACCAGGGACAGACAATACAGACAAACACATAGACCCAGGTGGGCGACCACAGCAGACCACAAAGGTCCAACAGGGATCCGGAGGGAAACGTTCTGGACCAACAACCAGAGAACGCAGCAACACAGCTCCAGTGGGTCAGTATAGAAGTCCAGGCAGGAAGCTCTATATCTGGCAACCAGAGAAGTGTGAGAGGGGAATATAAGGAGGTTGGGAGTGCTGGACAAGGAACAGCTGATGAGAAGGAGCTACGGATCCCTGAGTGAGCCAAAAAGGGTTGCAAAGCAAACCCAGAAAGCTACCATAAGGAAACAGCCCTATCTTACATAGAGCCCGCAGCCAACCACTGCGACTTCCTGACCCCGGGTATAACGGAGTCAGGCGTGGTTCTTGACACCCTTGTGACAATTCTGATGTGAATGGAGTAGCAAGATACTACTACAGCCAGATAAAGAGGGGTCAAGGGAAAACTTCTTAAGTATGGTTGTGATTGTGACATGTTTAAAAGAAGAAGGAAAGATACCAATGGTTAGTGATAGGTTAAAGGGTTTCTGTCATCGGAATAATCCCTATCTGATGCTAGCCTCAGGGGGGTTGCCTGGGTGAAAATAAGGGTATGTACGTGTTCAGCTCTGAACCCGGACAACCCCTTTAAAGTATGAAGCAAAGAGGATGGAGTAAGGAGTAAAAAGTATTAAATTATTGTTTGGAGTTTTGTGACAAAGAAGAAATTAGAGTAATGATGTATTTCTGTTTTGAAGAGGCGTTTACAGACAAGTAGTGATCAAGCATCAAATACCTCTGGTGTTCAGGTGCTCGTGCCGAACACTTCGGGATGCTCAGGTGCTCTACCAAGCACCCGAGCATTAAACCAGGCACCCCCTGCTCTGAAGAGGGGAGGGTGTCTGGTTCATCAGAAAAGGTCAAAAATGAATGGAAACATCACCAAAATGGTTCGGAAACAGCATGGGGAGGATGTCTGGATGCTTCTTGGACTCACAGGTCATTGCTGGGAACTATGTTGTCGGAGTCGTACGCCACTTTTACAGACTGATAATAATACGCACAAAACCGAAGAAAAATCGATTTTAGAGGAAAAATTGTTAGGAAACATTATTTCCTGTGTATATATACTTGTATATAAAGTGCAAGTGTTGCCAAAAATTACAAGGAAGCGGCACTCAGATACAGCCCACATATCACATAAAGGAGGGCCTCATTCACATTGTGGTACAATTGCTCAGGTAGTGGGACTCCTACACTCATAAAGCCTATGAACTAAGTGAAAGGGCTTCCAAAACTTACACGGAACGGGCACTCCAATACACCCTTTAGTACACATAAAGGAGGGTATCATACACCCTTGAAAAATGTTGATTGATGGGCTGCTGGTGACCCTCTAAAACATTAGGGGTGAGGGTCTGCTGCAGAGCTGACTCTCTAAAACATTAGGGGCGAGTGCCTGCTGCTGATCTGAGCATTGAAAAAATTATGGGTGAGGGCCTGCTGATGAGCTGACCCTGTAAAACATTATGGTTGAGGGCCTGCTGGTGAGCTGACCCTCAAAAACATTATATGCGAGGGCCTGCTGGTGAGCTGACCCTCTAAAAGAATGTAGGTGAGGCCCTGCTGGTGAGCTGAACCTGTAAGACATTATATGCGAGGGCCTGCAGGTGAGCTGACCCTCTAAAAGTTTGTAGGTGAGGGCCTGCTGGTGAGCTGACCCTGTAAAACATTATATGGAAGGTCCTGCAGGTGAGCTGACCCTCTAAAACATTATATGCAAGGGCCTGCTAGTGAGCTGACCCTCTAAAAGATTTAAGGTGAGTGCCTGCTGATAAGCTGACCCTGTAAAACATTATGGTTGGGAGCCTGCTGGTGAGCTGACCGTGTAAAACATTATATGCGAGGGCCTGCAGGTGAGCTGACCCACAAAAAATTTAGGTGAGGGCCTGCTGCTGAGCTGACCCTATAAAAAATTATGGTTGAGGGTCTGCTGGTGAGCTGATCCTCTAAAACATTATATGCGAGGGCCTGCAGGTGATCTAACCCTCTAAAATATTGTAGATGAAGGCCTGCTGATGGGCTGAACCTGTAAAACATTATGGCTGACAGCCTACTGGTGAGCTGACCCTGTAAAACATTATATGCAAGGGCCTGCAGGTGAGCTTACCCTCTAAAAGATTGTAGTTGAGGGTCTGCTGGTGAGCCGACCCTGCAAAACATTATGGTTGAGGGCCTGGTGGTGAGTTGACCCTCTATAACATTATGTGTGAGGGCCTGCATGTGAGCTGGCCCTCTAAAAGACTGTAGGTGAGGGCCTGCTGGTGAGCTGACCCTGTAAAGCATTATATGCGAAGGCCTGCAGGTGAGCTGACCCTCTAAAAGATTGTAGGTGAGGGCCTGCTGGTGAGCTGACCCTGTAAAACATAACATCCAAAGACCTGCAGGTGAGCTGCCCCTTTAAAAGATTGTAGGTGAGGGCCTGCTGGTGAGCTGACCCTCTAAAAGATTGTAGGTGAGGGCCTGCTGGTGAGCTGACCTGTAAAACATTAGATGCGAGGGCCTGCTGGTGAGCTGACCTCTAAAAAAAGGTAGGTGAGGGCCTGTTGGTGAGATGACCCCATGAAACATTATGGTTGATGGCCTGCTGGTGAGCTGACCCTCTAAAACATTATATACGAGGGCCTGCAGGTGAGCTGACCCTCTAAAAGATTGTACGTAAGAGCCTGCTGGTGAGCTGACCCTCTAAAAACATTATATGCGAAGGCCTGCAGGTGAGCTGGCCCTCTAAAAGATTGTAGGTGAGGGCCTGCTGGTGAGATAACCCTCTAAAACATTATATGTGAGAGCCTGTAGGTGAGCTGACCCTCTACAACATTAGGAGCAAGGGAAGACTAAGAAGCATGTTGATATGATGGAGGAGGAGGATGAGAAAAGGAAGATTGAAGCATATACCTTTTTTATGGTGCAAGGGGTGCATGGGAATACAGTGTATTCAGTACATTATAAAAAAAACACATTTAAATTGCCATTATGTCAACCTGTCAGCATTTTCAATTGACAGGCAGATGCACTTAACAGTTATTATGCCCCCAGCAGCACTAAATACCCGCTCTGACAAAACGCTGGTGGCAGGGCAGGCCAGCACCTCAAAGGTGTAAGTTCATGCCATGTGGCCAGCTTGGACACCCAGTAGTTGAAAGGCAAAGAGGGATCATTCAGGACACTGACACAGTCTGCTACGTACTCCTTCACCATCTTCCAAAAATTTTCCCTCCGTGTGACACTAGGCTGCACATCAGGGTGAGGGTGCTGGCGGGGTGTTATGAAACTGTCCCAGGCTTTGGAGGCAGGCTCTGTTGGAACTGCTGTGTGTTCCCCTTGTCTCCCCCTCTAGGTTGCTCAAGGAACCACGTACTATGCCTTCAGCGTTGTCAGCTGGAAATTTTTGGAGCAATTTTTCAACAAGGACCTTCTGGTATTGCACCATTTTGCTTGTGCTCTCCACCACAGGAATGAGAGATGAGAAGTTCTCTTTGTAGCGGGGTTCGAGAAGGGTGAACAACCAGTTACCTAAGCAGATCAGCTTAAGCACGGCCTGTTGTCCCTTCCCCACTGCAGTGCTACACTGCTTCAAGCTACCAACTGATGGCTGACTGATGCTGCAAGAGGATAATTCTGAGGTTGAAGTGGAGGAGGAGGCGAAGCAGGAGAAGTGGAGGTTGGAGCCACTAACGTAGGTGGTGGAGGAAACCCTGATGGAATTAGGGCCCGCAATCCTTGGCGTCGATATTTCGCGAATATTTGGGCAAATATTCATCATATATTTGAGAATTTGTGATCTCCAGTCATTATTTTCCTGATTGCGAAAATCAGCATTCGGAAAATTTGCGATAAATATTTGCAATATAGTATTCGCGATTACCACTACTCCTAAAGTCAAAGATATTGCAGCCTTCTCATTGGCCCACAAGCAAGAGGCAGTGAGGGATTATTGGGTACTGATTAAAAAAAATCTAGTATATTTGCGATTACGAAGATATAGCACTATATTCTAGATATGACGCGTTCAGGCCAGCAAATCACTGTTATGCCAGTAACCAACATGGCTACAGCATTGTAGTGAAGGGCAGCACTTACCTGCGTAGCAGCCAACAAACGTGCAGGGAGGATATTCGAGCATTGCACTGAAGCACATGTGGTATATGGCCAAATACCGCCATGTGCCGAGCATCGAGATGCTCAAGCCGAACTGGTGTTCGGCCGATCATGCTCGATCGGCACTAGTACAGACCTAAAATTGGGACCTGCTTGTTTATATGTGATAAAGTCTGGCTTGGAGTGTGTTCACTACCAGCATCGTTCTGCAGCTCTACAAGCTTGTCTACAAGCTTGTCTGGTTTGTGTGCTAGGGAGAGTGATGTTGTGTTGAGTTTGTGTGATAGGGTGTGATGGTCTGGTGGGGCGGTTAAAGCGATAATAGGTCAGAAAGGTGAGATTGTACTGTCAGTAGATTGAGGTCAGAGAGGAGTGAAGGATAATTTTAAAGATCCGATAAAGAGCACATGTCGGTAAAGATAACATCAAGTGAGTGTCTATCTTTATGGGTGGCTGTGGAGGACCAATTGTGAGAGGCCAAAAGAGTAAGTTAGAGATAGGAGTTTGGAGGCAGCTGAATGGAGTGGGTTCCCCATGATAATGGTGAGGATGTCAGTAGAAACGAAGTAAAGGAGCCAATGTATAACATTGTGTTAGCAAGTGGTTATCATTAGTGTTGATCGCGAATATTCTAATCGTGAATTTTTATCGCGAATATTGGCACTTCGAGAATTCGCAAATATCTAGAATATAGTGCTATATCCTCGTAATCACAAATATACTCGATTTTTTTTTCATCAAAACCCATGATCCCTCACTTCTTCTTGCTTGTGGGCCAATGAGAAGGCTGCAATATCTTTGACTTTAGGAGTAGTGTTTTGTATCGCAAAAGTTCCCTGCTTCAGTGGCAAGCCTAGGGTGTTTGCCGCCCGGGGTGAGTCCTTTCTCTGGCACCCCCTTCCCCACAATACTTTAAAAAAAAATTGTACCCCCTCACAATAATATTGCCTTCATTGTACAACCTTCACAGTATTTTTGTACAGATGTATGCCCCCTCACAGTAGTTATGCCCACAATGTGCCCTCTCATAGTAGTTATGCCCTCTCTGTGTCCCTTTCACAGTAATAAGTCCCATTGTGCCCCCTTCATAGTAATAATCCCCATTGTGCCCCCTTCATAGTAGAAATCCGCATTGTGCCCACTTCACAGTAGAAATACCCATTGTACCCCCTTCATTGTAGTAATGCCCTCTGGCTCTGTGCCCCCTCGATAGTAGAAATGCCCATTGTGCCCCCTTCACATTAGTAATGCCCTCTGTGCCCCTCCAGAGTAGAAAATCCCTCTGTGCCCCCTCCATAGTAATACATATCTCTGTGCCCCCTCCATAGTAATAAAGTCCTCTGTACCCCCTCCATAGTAATAAAGTCCTATTTGCCCCTTCCTTAGTAATAAAGTCCTCTGTGCCCTCTCCATAGTAATAAAGTCCTCTATGACCCCTCTGCAAAAAAACACAGTAACTACTTACCTTGTCCCGCTCCTGAAACTCACAGTCCTCTCTGCCCTGCAGGCACAGACCGCTCTGCAGCACGGTGTGGGCGGAGTGTATGCAGATTACTGGTCTTCAGGCTCCGCCCACACATGCAGGCAGCACGATCCGGAAGAAGTCTTCCTGCTTCACCTTTCAGAGCGTGGCTGGTCTGAAGGAGGGGAGCTGAGCGGTGAGTGACAGGACCTAGCTCACAGTGTTCCAGCAATGAGGGCTTCCATCTGCATTGATGGAAGTGCTAATTGCTTCTGGACTGGCAGCTGTGCTGTGGGCCCCCGCAAGAGCTATGGGCCCCGACACTTGTCCGGTTATGTCGGGTGCCCATCCTTGTTTGGGCCCACCAATAAAAAAAATACCAGTAGCACACTGCTCAAATACAGAATACCTACTCACACAATGGCAGACAGCAGCAAGACGTTACAAGATGATTGATTATGGGGTCCCTAGGAAATGACAATACTGACTGGCTTGCCACTGTGTCCAGAAATCAACTCAGAGACCTGATGTCTCTATAATAATTAAGTGGTTTTTTTTTTGGTTTTTTTTATAATCAGCCCAGTTTTTTATATGGACATAGGCTGGTTTAATGCTGTATGTTTCCTATCTGTATGTATTGCAGCCATTCTACTGTGCTATGTGTCACTTGTGCAGGGAATGGGGGACTCGGGGCCCATGTTGCTCAGGTGCCCAGTGGGGGATTCACCTGTACCCCTTTTGATTGCCAAACACAAAGAGATTTTTGTATGCAGATGGTTTTAAGCCTTTATGATGCAATAACCAAGCGATACAACATCAGAACAGGAGAAACTGTACCAGGTATTTTCCACCAGCCTCCTAATTAGATAGAATTCAGAAAAGTGAGTTTGGCTGAGACTACTGTACCCACTGCTGTGAATGGGTGAGGGTGTTACTCCTTTATAAACTGGCTCAAAAGGTTACACACAGTGAACGAACAGTAGTTTACCTTTATGCGGACTTCATGGGCCTTTGGTGGTGCGACTTCAATCTCTTCAATCTTGAATGGCTGACGTGGCCCCCACAACACTGCAGCTTTGCATTTAATAACCTGCAAAATATTACAGTTATTCGGCCACATAGAACTGGAAGACAGCAAGACGTGGCTTATTAGAAGTCTATTGTGTAACAGTGATTTAAGTTGCCCATACACATTCAATCTCTCCCAACTCACTCCCAGTTTCCCCATATTTTTTCAGCCCATCTGAATGTGTATGTGTATTCTTTGGGTAGAGCAGAGAATGGTGCTACCAGACACTTCTGGCAGTAGCTTTAAATGAATAGGGTGAAAAAATTTGATACGCCCGATCCTTGTCTCCCCCGACATCATTGAATGCTCCCACATACTTTAGTGTGTCAGCTGAACCTGCCACCCTCACCTAATTTGACCAACAAAAGGGATAATGTGTATGGCCAGCTTTAAAGTGGATGTGATTACATCGCATTGTACAGTACATTTTACTATCCCTTTCCCTGTCACTGTTGCATTGATAAATTGATTCCTGAGGCCATAGTGTGACTTTACACAAAGATGCATTAATGTATTAAAACTCAGAAAACAAAGAAAAATTAATTTGCAATTATGCAGTAGGGACTCCAGCATAGCAACCTGGAGATTTAGGCCATTGCTACATGACGTTGGTAATGGTTACTAATCCGCCATCTTACCACACCAATTGTTACCTTCCACTACCCACTCTTAAATAAAACTCAGACACTATAGTGGATTTTTTCGGCCACAGCAACCGTTTTATTCAAACATACAAAAATATAAATAACACAACCGACAAAGGAAGGTCCTCGGAGCCTATATAGTTAATTAACCTAAATTCCCATGCAGGGAACTCCATCTTGCCTCCAGCCGTTGATCACTAGCTCGGAGACACCAACTGATGGACCTCTCAAATCTGCCACCAACCAAGGGAGTCCAGCCACAACAGTGGAGCCCTCCCCTCCTCAGCAACCAGGCAACTCCGAGGACCTCCCACCGCCACAGCTGCCGCGACGAAAACAACACAAAAACTTTCCTACAATCCAACCTCCTACGCACTGAAAACATAAAAGGGAAGGGTGGGCAGGGGATTGTCCCTTTCAATACCCAAAATGGCACCTCACTCTCCCCCTTGCCTCACTTTTTAACCATAACACCCACCCCCCTTCAGCCTGCCATAATAACTGAATAACTGTTATATATCCCTGTGACGGTGGAAAGTACATAGTTTTTCCAAGTGCCCACAGCTTAATCGCTTGAAAGTGGCGGTCTGGGTTCGCCCATCACTAATGAGGAGACCTGCGCCTCATCTAAATTGGGCACCTCCTCTGCCACCACAGGGGACATTATAGACCTGCGTAAAACACCAGTCTAGGATAAATGTCCTCTCCATGTTTATTTGCAAGATGGATTCTTAATGACGTCTGTGGAAAATTATGAATGTTTCTTCATTAAAGGGGATTCCTAGTTCACTGTGTGATTAAGTTCAAAATATTTCTAATATTCGATGGGCATAAATCATGTGGACATCTATGATAAATATTCTTAGGGCTATTTTCTTTGGCTGGCACTCTAGGGAGCATCTCTCTGGCAACCAATATTTGTGACAGGGACTATGGGGAGAGATGAATGTAAGTCACAGTGGAGAGGGCCCGAAGAGGCCTAAGTCAATCTGGGGCATCTTAGCCATTGTGTTGCTAGCACATATTGTTAATGATAAATGTTTGCAGAATGTGCTCAGAGTGCAAAATAAGTAACTGGTTGAAATTTTACCCTCATGAAAGTATATTGTAAAAATTTTTATTAAAAAGTCACTTGTTTAAAAGCCCTATTTATTATTGCTGGATTTTTTTCTTTAAAGGAGTAAAGTCACTTTAGCAAATGGCATATATAATGTAGACAAAGTTAATACAAGGCACTTACTAATGTACTTGGATTGTCCATATTGTCTCCTTTGCTGGCTTGATTAATTGTCCATCACATTATACACTGCTCATATCCAGGGGTTACAACCACCCTGCATTTCAGCAATGGTGGTCATGTTGGCACTGGATTGTAGGGTGGTCATAACCCCTGGAAACAAGCAGTGTATAATATGATGGAAAAAATGATTCAATCCAGCAAAGGAGGCAATATGGACAATCACAATATATTAGTAAGTGCCTTATATTAACTTTGTCTACATGATAAATGCTATTTGCTAAAGTGAGACAACCCCTTTAAGGCCTCATGCACATGACATCCGTGTTGCATCATTTCTTTTTTTTAGACTTATTGACTTAAGTGGGTCCGTGGACCTCATCCATATGATCATTCCAATACAAGATAGAACATGTTCTATTCTTGCCTGCAAAATGCAGTCCGCGAACCTATTAAAGTCAATGGATGCAATACGAATGTCACAAAGACTGCAAAAAAATATTGTTGTGAGCTTGAGGATTCAGGCAGCATTTTTTCCCCTATGTCTCCTCCATTTTTTATTACATGAAAACTTTTCTCTATTTGCATTAAGCCATTGGTTAGAATCTACAATCTGAAATCTGAGGTTTGCATTGCTTGTTCAGGTTGCACAACTGCATGTTTTGGCAAATATATCTGAGGAGACTGCTCCACACAAAAAAGTAGTTACAAATTCCACTTTATTAATAACTAAACTGCTTACAAATAGTTGATCAGTGACTGATTGCTTGGTGAGTGGTGACCCCTCATCAAGGTAACAACTTAAAGGGGTTATACAAGCCTGGAAATGCCCCCCCATATGACTGGGCCCCTCACACTGATTCTACTTACCTGGCTCCCCACACCGGTCCTGGTCCCCGCAAGGCCATCGCTGCTTCCCCCCGTGCTCAGATTAAAACATCCGGTGTCGGAGGCAGGGGGACAGCCAATGGCTTACCCCCCGCCCCCCCGACATTGGCGGCCCCTCCGACACCGGATGTTTTTATCCGCGCACGAGGAGAAGCAGCGCGGGGAGTTATCTCAGAAAGGGGTTATCTCAGAAAGACAACTCCTATCCACATTCTCTATTCACTGATTCAACTGATGGCCTGCAATCTGATGAGACAGTGCTTTTAAAAGAAGACTCATACAGCACTCACTGAAATAGGAAGCTAGTGATCTTCCTACCTCCTACACTACCTCCGTAAAATATAATAATAATAATTATTATTATTATTATAATAATAAAAATAATAACATACTGTATATTAACCCCTTCAGAAACCTGCCATTTTTCACCTTAAGGACCAGGCCATATTTTTGCAAATCTGACATGTGTCACTTTATGTGGTGATAACCTTAAAACACTTTTACTTATCCAAACCATTCTGAGATTGTTTTCTTGTCACATATTGTACTTCATGACAGTTATTACTTTAGAGGAGTGCCGTCTGTTTCTATTTCATAGTTATTACTTTCGATTTCCCATATGTTTACTTAATGTTTGGATCATTTTGTACATTACATTTTCTTTTTTTGGGACGTTAGAAGGCTTAGAAGTTTAGACGCAAATCTTAACATTTTTAAGACAATTTCCAAAACCCAATTTTTAAGGATCAGGTCTGAAGTCACTTTGTGGGGCTCACATAATAAAAACTACCCATAAATGGCCCCATTTTAGAAACTACACCCCTCATAGTATTCAAAACTGATTTTACAAACTTTGTTTACCCTTTAGGTGTTCCACAAGAAATAAAGGAAAATGTAGATAACATCTTAGAATTTCACTTTTTTGGCAGATTTTTATCCATTTTTTTCCACTAACAAAACAAGGGTTAACAGCCAAACAAAACTCAATATTTATTACCCTGATTCTGCAGTTTACAGAAACACCCTATATGTGGTGGTAAACTACTGTATGGGCGCACAACAGGATGCAGAAGGAAAGGAACGCCATATGGTTTTTGGAAGGCAGATTTCACTGGGATAATTGTAAGTTGCCATGTCACATTTGAAGACCCCCTGATGCACCCCTAGAGTAGAAACTCCCAAAAAGTGACCTCATGTGGCAGTTTTGTTGGTACTATTTTAGGGTACATGTGATTTTGGGTTGCTCTATATTACACTTTTTGTGAGGCAAGGTAACAAAAAATAGCTGTTTTAGCACCTTTTTTATTTTAGTTTTTTTACAATGTCCATCTGACAGTTTAGATCATGTGCTATTTTTATAGAGCAGGCTGTTAAAGACACAACAATACCAAATATAACAACTTTTTTGGGTTGTTTGTTTCAGTTTTACATAATGTTTTAGTGTCTTCATTTTCTGAGAGCAATCTTATTAAATTTTTTCTATGGTGTTCAGGTGAGGGGGTGGATCATGTGATATTTTTATAGCACCAGTCATTACGGATGCGGCAATATTAAATATGTCTGTTTTTTTCACAATTTTATGTATTTTATTTTGGGATTTTTTTATTTTTGTTTTACTTGAAACTTTATTTACTTTTTATTTTAATTTTTGTCCCACTATGGGACTCCAACTTTTGAGGTCTGATCCCCTCTGCAATGCATTACAGTACAACCTGTATTGTAATGTATTGGCTGTTAGCTTGTAAGTAGAGTTGAGCGGACACCTGGATGTTCGGGTTGAGAAGTTCGGCCGAACTACCCGGAAATGTTCGGGTTCGGGATCCGAACCTGATCCGAACTTCGTCCCGAACCCGAACCCCATTGAAGTCAATGGGGACCCGAACTTTTCGGCACTAAAAAGGCTGTAAAACAGCCCAGGAAAGAGATAGAAGGCTGCAAAAGGCAGCAACATGTAGGTAAATCCCCTGCAAACAAATGTGGATAGGGAAATGAATAAAAATAAAAATAAAATAAATACAAATTAACCAATATCAATTGGAGAGAGGTCCCATAGCAGAGAATCTGGCTTCACGTCAGCCACCACTGTAACAGTCCCTTGTCATATATTTAGGCCCAGGCACCCAGGAAGAGGAGAGAGGTCCCGTAACAGAGAATTTGGCTTCATGTCAGCAGAGAATCAGTCTGCATGTCATAGAAGAGAATCAGGCTTCACGTCAGCCACCACTGCAACAGTCCATTGTCATATATTTAGGCCCAGGCACCCAGGCAGAGGAGAGAGGTCCCGTAACAGAGAATCTGGCTTCATGTGAGCAGAGAATCAGTCTGCATGTCATAGAAGAGAATCAGGCTTCACGTCAGCCACCACTGCAACAGTCCATTGTCATATATTTAGGCCCAGGCACCCAGGCAGAGGAGAGAGGTCCCGTAACAGAGAATCTGGCTTCATGTCAGCAGAGAATCAGTCTGCATGTCATAGAAGAGAATCAGGCTTCACGTCACCCAACATTGGAACATTCCATTGTCATATATTTAGGCCCAGGCACCCAGGCAGAGGAGAGAGGTCCCGTAACAGAGAATCTGGCTTCATGTCAGCAGAGATTCAGTCTGCATGTCATAGCAGAGAATCAGGCTTCACGTCACCCAACATTGGAACAGTTCATTGGCATATATTTAGGCCCCGGCACCCAGACAGAGGAGAGGTTCATTCAACTTTGGGTAGCCTCGCAATATAATGGTAAAATGAAAATAAAAATAGGATTGAATGAGGAAGTGCCCTGGAGTACAATAATATATGGTTAAGGGGAGGTAGTTAATGTCTAATCTGCACAAGGGATGGACAGGTCCTGTGGGATCCATGCCTGGTTCATTTTTATGAACATCAGCTTGTCCACATTGGCTGTAGACAGGCGGCTGCGTTTGTCTGTAATGACGCCCCCTGCCGTGCTGAATACACGTTCAGACAAAACGCTGGCTGCCGGGCAGGCCAGCACCTCCAAGGCATAAAAGGCTAGCTCTGGCCACGTGGATAATTTAGAGACCTAGAAGTTGAATGGGGCCGAACCATCAGTCAGTATGTGGAGGGGTGTGCACACGTACTGTTCCACCATGTTAGTGAAATGTTGCCTCCTGCTAACACGTTGCGTATCAGGTGGTGGTGCAGTTAGCTGTGGCGTGTTGACAAAACTTTTCCACATCTCTGCCATGCTAACCCTGCCCTCAGAGGAGCTGGCCATGACACAGCTGCCTTGGCGACCTCTTGCTCCTCCTCTGCCTTGGCCTTGGGCTTCCACTTGTTCCCCTGTGACATTTGGGAATGCTCTCAGTAGCGCGTCTACCAACATGCGCTTGTACTCACGCATCTTCCTATCACGCTCCAGTGCAGGAAGTAAGGTGGGCACATTATCTTTGTACCGTGGATCCAACAGGGTGGCAACCCAGTAGTCCGCACACGTTAAAATGTGGGCAACTCTGCTGTCGTTGCGCTGGCACTGCAGCATGTAATCGCTCATGTGTGCCAGGCTGCCCAGAGGTAAGGACAAGCTGTCCTCTGTGGGAGGCGTATCATCATCGTCCTGCCTTTCCCCCCAGCCACGCACCAGTGATGGACCCGAGCTGCGTTGGGTGCCACCCCGCTGTGACCATGCTTCATCCTCATCCTCCTCCACCTCCTCCTCATCCTTGTCCTCCTCGTCCTCCAGTAGTGGGTCCTGGCTGGCCACATTTGTACCTGGCCTCTGCTGTTGCAAAAAACCTCCCTCTGAGTCACTTCGAAGAGACTGGCCTGAAAGTGCTAAAAATGACCCCTCTTCCTCCTCCTCCTCCTCCTCCTCCTCCTGGGCCACCTCCTCTTCCATCATCGCCCTAAGTGTTTTCTCAAGGAGACATAGAAGTGGTATTGTAACGCTGATAACGGCGTCATCGCCACTGGCCATGTTGGTGGAGTACTCGAAACAGCGCAACAGGGCACACAGGTCTCGCATGGAGGCCCAGTCATTGGTGGTGAAGTGGTGCTGTTCCGTAGTGCGACTGACCCGTGCGTGCTGCAGCTGAAACTCCACTATGGCCTGCTGCTGCTCGCACAGTCTGTCCAGCATGTGCAAGGTGGAGTTCCACCTGGTGGGCACGTCGCATATGAGGCGGTGAGCGGGAAGGCCTAAGTTACGCTGTAGCGCAGACAGGCGAGCAGCGGCAGGATGTGAATGCCGGAAGCGCGAACAGACGGCCCGCACTTTATGCAGCAGCTCTGACATGTCGGGGTAGTTGTGAATGAACTTCTGCACCACTAAATTCAGCACATGCGCCAAGCAAGGGATGTGCGTCAAACCGGCTAGTCCCAGAGCTGCAACGAGATTTCGCCCATTATCGCACACCACCAGGCCGGGCTTGAGGCTCACCAGCAGCAACCACTCGTCGGTCTGTTGTTCTATACCCCGCCACAACTCCTGTGCGGTGTGGGGCCTGTCCCCCAAACATATGAGTTTCAGAATGGCCTGCTGACGTTTACCCCGGGCTGTGCTGAAGTTGGTGGTGAAGGTGTGTGGCTGACTGGATGAGCAGGTGGAAGAAGAGGAGGAGGAAGCTGAGTAGGAGGAGGTGGCAACAGGAGGAAAAGAATGTTGCCCTGCGATCCTTGGCGGCAGAAGGACGTGCGCCAAACAGCTCTCCGCCTGGGGCCCAGCTGCCACTACATTTACCCAGTGTGCAGTTAGGGAAATATAGCGTCCCTGGCCGTGCTTACTGGTCCACGTATCTGTGGTTAGGTGGACCTTGCCACAGATGGCTATGCGCAGTGCACACTTGATTTTATCGGATACTTGGTTGTGCAGGGAAGGCACGGCTCTCTTGGAGAAGTAGTGCCGGCTAGGAACAACATACTGTGGGACAGAAAGCGACATGAGCTGTTTGAAGCTGTCTGTGTCCACCAGCCTAAATGACAGCATTTCATAGGTCAGTAGTTTAGAAATGCTGGCATTCAGGGCCAGGGATCGAGGGTGGCTAGGTGGGAATTTACGCTTTCTCTCAAATGTTTGTGAGATGGAGAGCTAAACGCTGCCGTGTGACATGGTTGAGATGCTTGGTGACGGAGGTGGTGGTGTTGGTGGTACATCCCCTGTTTGCTGGGCGGCAGGTGCCAACGTTCCTCCAGAGGCGGAGGAAGAGGCCGAGGCGGCAGCAGCAGAAGAGGCCGAGGCGGCAGCAGCAGAAGAGGTAGCAGGGGGAGCCTGAGTGACTTCCTTGGTTTTAAGGTGTTTACTCCACTGCAGTTCATGCTTTGCATGCAGGTGCCTGGTCATGCAGGTTGTGCTAAGGTTCAGAACGTTAATGCCTCGCTTCAGGCTCTGATGGCACAGCGTGCAAACCACTCGGGTCTTGTCGTCAGCACATTGTTTGAAGAAGTGCCATGCCAGGGAACTCCTTGAAGCTGCCTTTGGGGTGCTCGGTCCCAGATGGCGGCGGTCAGTAGCAGGCGGAGTCTCTTGGCGGCGGGTGTTCTGCTTTTGCCCACTGCTCCCTCTTTTGCTACGCTGTTGGCTCGGTCTCACCACTGCCTCTTCCTCCGAACTGTGAAAGTCAGTGGCATGACCTTCATTCCATGTGGGGTCTAGGACCTCATCGTCCCCTGCATCATCTTCCACCCAGTCTTGATCCCTGACCTCCTGTTCAGTCTGCACACTGCAGAAAGATGCAGCAGTTGGCACCTGTGTTTCGTCATCATCAGAGACATGCTGAGGTGGTATTCCCATGTCCTCATCATCAGGAAACATAAGTGGTTGTGCGTCAGTGCATTCTATGTCTTCCACCGTTGGGGAAGGGCTGGGTGGATGCCCTTGGGAAACCCTGCCAGCGGAGTCTTCAAACAGCATAAGAGACTGCTGCATAACTTGAGGCTCAGACAGTTTTCCTGGTATGCATGGGGGTGATGTGACAGACTGATGGGCTTGGTTTTCAGGCGCCATCTGTGCGCTTTCTGCAGAAGACTGGGTGGGAGATAATGTGAACGTGCTGGATCCACTGTCGGCCACCTAATTGACTAATGCCTGTACCTGCTCAGGCCTTACCATCCTTAGAACGGCATTGGGCCCCACCAAATATCGCTGTAAATTATGGCAGCTACTGGGACCTGAGGTAGTTGGTACACTAGGACGTGTGGCTGTGGCAGAATGGCCACGTCCTCTCCCAGCACCAGAGGGTCCACTAACACCACCACGACCATGTCCGCATCCGCGTCCCTAACTAGATGTTTTCCTCATTGTTACCGTTCACCACAATAAGAAAAATATTATTTGGCCCAATGTATTGTATTCAAATTCAGGCCTTTTTTTTACAGATACCTAACACTATCTGGCTATCTATTTAGGTACTGTATTACACTAATACAGGCACAGCAGTAACGACAGATTTAGTTGAATATAAATTTGAGGCCTAGTATTTAGGCGCTGGGTGACAGGTATAGGTTTACTGACAGAATTCGACATGGAAATGCACAGTAGCGTGTGTGTGAAGTTATTCAGAATGACCCTATGTGCACCTTGAATCTTATATACCCTTTTAGGGATAGATTTAAAATAGCTCTGATACAGCAGAAACCACTAAATTAGGAAATTGCTAAATTGGGAATTGTATTTCAACCCAGAACAAAAACTGTGCTTTGACGGACACTAAATAACTTGACCAGCTACAGCAGTAACGACAGATTTAGCTGAATATAAATTTGAGGCCTAGTATTTAGGCACTGGGTGACAGGTATAGGTTTACTGACAGAATTAGACTTGGAAATGCACAGTAGCGTGTGTGTGAAGTTATTCAGAATGACCCTATGTGCACCTTGAATCTTATATACCCTTTTAGGGATAGATTTAAAATAGCTCTGATACAGCAGAAACCACTAAATTAAGAAATTGATAAATTGGGAATTGTATTTCAACCCAGAACAAAAACTGTGCTTTGACGGACACTAAATAACTTGACCATCCACAGCAGTAACGACAGATTTAGCTGAATAGAAATTTGACACCTAGTATTTAGGCGCTGGGTGACAGGTATAGGTTTACTGACAGAATTAGACTTGGAAATGCACAGTAGCGTGTGTGTGAAGTTATTCAGAATGACCCTATGTTTGTGAAACCTGATGAAGGGGAACCTTTGATCCCCGAAACGCGTTGTTTCTGAATAAAAGAAGAATACATCTATAAGACTGCTTCCACTAAGTGATTTCGCGCCGACGCAGAACCTCTTTTCTCTACCTATGTGCACCTTGAATCTTATATACCCTTTTTGGGATAGATTTAAAATAGCTCTGATACAGCAGAAACCACTAAATTAGGAAATTGCTAAATTGGGAATTGTATTTCAACCCAGAACAAAAACTGTGCTTTGACGGACACTAAATAACTTGACCATCCACAGCAGTAACGACAGATTTAGCTCAATATAAATTTGAGGCCTAGTATTTAGGCGCTGGGTGACAGGTATAGGTTTACTGACAGAATTAGACTTGGAAATGCACAGTAGCGTGTGTGTGAAGTTATTAAAAAATGAGCCTATGTGCCCCTCGAATCTTATATACCCTTTTAGGGATAGATTTAAAATAGCTCTGATACAGCAGAAACCACTAAATTAGGAAATTGCTAAATTGGGAATTGTATTTCAACCCAGAACAAAAACTGTGCTTTGACGGACACTAAATAACTTGACCAGCCACAGCAGTAACGACAGATTTAGCTGGATATAAATTTGAGGCCTAGTATTTAGGCGCTGGGTGACAAGTATAGGTTTACGGACAGAATTAGACTTGGAAATGCACAGTAGCGTGTGTGTGAAGTTATCAGCTTGCCCCTGATGTAGTATATGGCCAAAAAATAACCAGACTATTGATGGTTAAATGCACTTGGTGTGACAGCTTGACCCTGATGTAGGATTTAGCCAAAAAACAACCACACCATTGAGGGTTAAATGCACTTGGTGACAGCTTGCCCCTGATGTAGTATATGGCCAAAAAATAACCAGACTATTGATGGTTAAATGCACTTGGTGTGACAGCTTGACCCTGATGTAGGATTTAGCCAAAAAAACAACCACACAATTGAGGGTTAAATGCACTTGGTGACAGCTTGCCCCTGATGTAGTATTTGGCCAAAAAATAACCAGACTATTGATGGTTAAATGCACTTGGTGTGACAGCTTGACCCTGATGTAGGATTTAGCCAAAAAAACAACCACACCATTGAGGGTTAAATGCACTTGTGACAGCTTGCCCCTGATGTAGTATATGGCCAAAAAATAACCAGACTATTGATGGTTAAATGCACTTGGTGTGACAGCTTGACCCTGATGTAGGATTTAGCCAAAAAACAACCACACCATTGAGGGTTAAATGCACTTGGTGACAGGCTCAGCTTGCCCCTGATGTAGTATATGGCCAAAAAATAACGTACACTATTGCTGGTTAAATGCACTTGGTGTGACAGCTTGACCCTGATGTAGGATTTAGCCAAAAAACAACCACACCATTGAGGGTTAAATGCACTTGGTGGCAGCTTGTGCTGGCGCACCACAAGACACAAAATGTCCACCGATCACCCCAGAAAAAAGTGACTGAAAAACGCTCTGGGCAGCCTAAAAACAGTGAGCAATTCAATAGCAGCAGTTCAATCATCCACAGCTGCAGATCGATCTCTGAATGAAGTCTTTTGGAGGAGTTAATCACTGCCTAATCTTGCCCTAACATCGCAGCTGCAACCTCTCCCTATGCTGAGCAGAGCAGAGTGACGGGCGGCGCTATGTGACTCCAGCTTAAATAGAGGCTGGGTCACATGCTGCACTGGCCAATCACAGCCATGCCAATAGTAGGCATGGCTGTGACGGCCTCTTGGGGCAAGTAGTATGACGCTTGTTGATTGGCTGCTTTGCAGCATGTGACCCATGCGGAGGGCACCCGTACCCTTCTCAAACCCCCTGCATGCCACGGTCACCTTTGACTGCGGCATACAAAGGGGTTAATACGCCGGCATTGGTGTCTTCACCAATGCCGGCGTACGCAGCAGGGACCCGGCTATCAGTGACTGCCGGGTCCTTGCCGCTGATCCGTACATGCCAGGAGCCTGCTGTACATGTACGTCCCTGGTCCTTAAGTCACATCCAGTTGTGACGTACTTGTATGGCAAGGGACCCTAAGGGGTTAAATAGAAATCACTAATGGGGTTATCAATTCCTTTAATCCTGAAAATAATCCATCAAGTATCTGATAGGTGGTGTCCAATACAAGACACCCCTGCAGATAGAGTTGGCTACTGTATGGCTGCTGAATAGGTGCAGTGGTGCAGTAATTTTCTCCATCCACCACACCATGCAGTGTCGGACTGGGGTACCCAGGGCCCACCTCTAAAATTCATTCTGGGGGCCCACTGTAAAGCTACATGCATATACTACCTGCCCATACTACCCAGGTTTTATTTTTTTATATGGACATACACAATGTACTGTATTGCATCTCAGCCAGCCTATCTATTTGTCAGTCTACTGTGACATGTGCGACTTGAGCAGGGGGGAGGGGACTAGGGACCCACCTTTCTCAGGGGCCCACCGGGGGATTCGCCTGATCCCCTGTGGGCCAGTCCTAGTGTCACGTCTGAGATGGGAGGTAACAGACGTGTGGAGCAAAGCGGAGGGAAGAGGAGTAACCTTTCACTAAAGAGAGGGAGGAGTGGTGACCCTTAGCTCACCTGGCACTGGCACCTGGCTACCCTGAAGTTCCTAGATGGGCTGCTAACCCGTACGCCAATCACGTGCCTCATCCCTGGCTTACCTTGAAATAAGCCCTAGGTAGTGAGTAGGACGGTGGGAGCACTTCACCACTGACACCTAGGGCAACAACAGGGAAAGGACAAACAACACAAACACTACAAACAATACCCGAAGGGAGACAACAACAACAGGAGTGAACTGGAGATACAACAGCTCCAGTTGCAATGGCTCTAGAGTAACAGTTGTCCACCTGAGGTCAGATTAGAAGATCTGGAAGGAAGGTCTATATCTGGCATCACGGGGAGTAGAAATGGATATTATATATTACCTGGGAATGGCTGACAGAGAAGAGCTGAAATAAAAAGCTACAGATTCCAAAATGGGACAAAAAGGATTGCAAACCCAAGCAGGAAAATCTAAATCTATTCTCACATTAGGTCATGGAGCTGTGGGGTGTCAGAACCCACTGATCAGACATTGATTGATTATCCTGAGCCTAACCACTGTAATAAAAAGGCTTATTGAACTAACAATAAAATGGTCATAGACATTTTATCTGCTTCGGCATGTCATATTCTCTTGCCCAGTTTGTATTGATTTTATCTGTGTAAACTTCTCCATGAGTTATCTTTCTAAAATCTCCTTTCACACTGTTATTAACCCCTAGAGTCATTTGCTAATACAGTATGCCCCAGAATGTCACAGTATTTCTTACTTTCCCAGCTGTATCCATTACGACTCTGTGAATGCAGTAGCTTCTGTAGGACTGTAGCTTCTTGTAATGTAGTGGTCTAAATAAGCACAGTTAAATACAAGGCAAATGTATGACCCCACCCTTACCTGTAAATCATTCCAATAATATGATTACTAAGTAACTTATTTTTAGGGAATTTTGGGGTTTTTTAAGGCTAATTTGTGACAGAAATCTGGCAGTGAGTGTGAAAATAGGATTAGGGTCATAGTATTATTTATATTTGTTCCTTAAAGGGCTTCTGTCATCCCCATTGTGCAATTTTTATTAGCCAACATTAGCTATTTGCTAATGTCAGCTGAGTCTGTGGCTTATTTCTTGTAAAAATCATACTTTAATCATATGCAAATTTCTTCGCTACCAGCAATTTCTTCACTACCGCCGCATCTGCCGCTTCTAGACACACCCATCTCCTCTTGATAGACAGGCCAGCGAGTGCTCTACTCCTCCCCGTCTGCTGCTGAATTCCAGCGCCTGTGCCGTAATGTTCCTCGATTGGCGCAGGCGTCCTGAGTGAAGGAGGCGCGCTTGCCAGCTCCTTCCTCAGTGCGTCTGCGTCGATTACGTCACACTACACCCGGAAGAGAAGACTGCCGATTATCGCTGATACCGGCAGTCTTCTCTTCTGGGTGTAGTGTGACGTAATCGGCGCCGGCACACTGAGGAAGGATCTGGCAAGCGTGCGTCCTTCACTCAGTACGTCTGTGCTGATCGAGGAATGTAACGGCGCAGGCGCGGAAGTTCAGCAGCAGACGGGGCCAGCAGGAGGAGAAGAGCGCTCACTGGCCCTGTCTATCAGGAGGAGATGGGGCGTGTCTAGAAGCGGCAGATGCAGCGGCTACCAGCAAGTACACGCCCAATTTGCTGGTAGTGAAGAAGTTTGCATATAATAAAAGTATGATTTTTACAAGAAATAAGCCACAGACAAAGGTAGGACATGTATGATTGCACTCAGCTGACATTAGCAAATACGGTAGCTAATGTTGGCTAATGGAAATTGCACAATGGGGGTGACAGAAGCCCTTTAATGATTAGATATAATCGATTCTATTCTACAGAAATCAAATTCAAAGCAAATTCTAGCGATTAAACATTTTGTGGATTTGTCCTGAACAAATCACTCAAAATGTCCTTCACTATGTTACAGATGGTACATGTTACTGATCAGAAGGGAAGTTGAAGAACGAGGATCACACAATCACAGGAGGCACGCCAGCTCGGCAGGCTTGCCCATAATGCCTTGCAATCAGCCTCAGTCAATCATGAGGGACTATAGGTTTGGTAGAGTGTAGCGTTTAGCGTACCCAAACTGTAACGTTCGGGTTCATACCGAACTTTAGGATTTTTTTACCCCGAACACGAACATTTCTGTAAAAGTTTGGGTTCGAGTTTGGTGTTCAGCGATTTAATCGCGCTTTTTGAAAGGCTGTAGGGCAGTCAATCAACAAGCGTTTAACTTGTGTGCCCTTAGAAGCCATCACAGCCATGCCTACTAATGGCATGGCTGTGATTGGCCAGTGCAGCATATGACCCAGCCTCTATATAAGCTGGAGTCACGTAGCGTCACACGTCACTCTGCTCTTACTAGGGTAGGGATAGGATGCTGTTGCTGTGAGGGAGAGAATAGGAAATTATATGATATCAGAACTTGACGGGGGTATTGGTTACACCCCGCTCGCTCCCTTTTCACCCGCTACCATGCCAAGCCACTTCCCACCCCACCCCGGCCCAGCCCTTACCCCGGGCCCGGCCCTCACCCAAATAAAATACTGACACTTGGCTTGGATTAAATTGGCCACAGCAGCCATTTTATTACATACATACATATAATAAATAACCATTTAATTCCAACCTGTAACATATTCCTGAATCCCAATGGGGGAGGTCCTGGAAGCCCCAAACAGCCAAAGTTTATTACCGGGTTGAGCCGCCTTGCCACCAGCCGTTAAAACGCCAGCTCGGAGGCACCCCTGACGGCCCAGCCCCCAAAATTATCCACAACCGACCACCAACTATGGGAGTCCAGCCCCAACCGTGGAGCCCTCCCATCCTCATCCTTTAGAATCTCACCAACTTCAAGGACCTCCCACCGCCACAGCCGCCGTGACAATTGTACCCCCCCCCACCCCCGCCGTCCCCCACTGCTCCTTCCAATTCCATACCCGGCCTCGGATCCACCTAAAAGGACAGAAAAGAAGGGCGGGCGGGAGTTCAGTTTGTCCCCAAAATGGCCACCGTTCTCCTCCAGACCTGTCTACTTATCCCCTCTAGATCCACCCCCCAGCTTAAACTAGCCAACCCCAATCCCCCAGGGGCTCGCTGAACCAAACCCCCCGTCATGGTAGCCTCCCCCCAGGCTACGCCCCCAGTCCGGCTATTTCTTGACGGGGGTATTGATTACACCCCGCTCGCTCCCTTTTCACCCGCTACCATGCCAAGCCACTTCCCACCCCACCCCGGCCCAGCCCTTACCCCGGGCCCGGCCCTCACCCAAATAAAATACTGACACTTGGCTTGGATTAAATTGGCCACAGCAGCCATTTTATTACATACATACATATAATAAATAACCATTTAATTCCAACCTGTAACATATTCCTGAATCCCAACGGGGGAGGACCTGGAAGCCCCAAACAGCCAAAGTTTATTACCGGGTTGAGCCGCCTTGCCACCAGCCGTTAAAACGCCAGCTCGGAGACACCCCTGACGGCCCAGCCCCCAAAATTATCCACAACCGACCACCAACTATGGGAGTCCAGCCCCAACCGTGGAGCCCTCCCATCCTCATCCTTTAGAATCTCACCAACTTCAAGGACCTCCCACCGCCACAAACGCACGGGCTTGACTCCTTAAGCCCCGGGCGTCCCTCCACATACGCAGCGCCGTTTCAATCCCCTCCTGCAAGGCCAAGCACCACATATCCAACCCTACCACGTTTAAATGTACCCCATCTGCTCGCCAAAACCCCCCAACACCCCGCTCCAGGTCCACATGCCTCACAGCCACTGCCCCATTCCTTGCCATGAACCGGCCTATGGCCCGGTTAACCTTCACTCTCGCCTTGTTCACTCCCTCTACCGAACGCGCACCCCTCCACACCTTCCGGGGAACTATGTCCGACCACACCGTCACAAGGCTCGGAAACAGCGACCACAACCTAAGGAGATCGAACTTGATGTCCTTTACCAACTCTCTCAACGGCCGCGCCCCCAAATCATTGCCCCCCACGTGCAGGACCAATACATCTGGGGCCCTATCCAATTTCACAAACCTGTGCACCTCTGCCATTACGCCTCCCCACATCATCCCCCGCCGACCCAACCATCTTACCACAGCTGTAGACCGTCCAAACCCCAACTGTTGACCATCCGGCCGAACCGCTGCCCGGATGGCTCCCCAAAAAACGTATGAATGGCCTAAGATCCACACTAAAGCCGGCTCAGAACCTGCAACGACAGAAACGAAAAACAATAGCAAAAACACATTCCGCCTTCAAAGTTAACGCCCTCCATGCTACAATCTTTCTGGACGGATATATGAACGAAACCGGACCGATTCCCACCTCCCTATGCGCTTAATCACCTCCTGCCCCAAACCCCACCTAGCTGCCTCCGTCGCTGCCCCAATTCTGAACGAATGACTCGAGTACCCCTCCACCTCTCTGCCCAACTGACCCAGGCACCTCCTAAAAACCGCTGAAAACTGAAAGCGCGAAAGGAAAGACCCATCTGCGTGCACCAGAAGAGGGGACACTGATCCTCGCCCTACCGCCCCATACTCCCGCATACACCGAACCGGACACATCAAACAACCCAAGACCTCGAATAGAACCACCCTGCAACCCCTGCCTTCCACATCCGTTTTCGATCTCCTAATGACGAACTCCACCCTATCTTCATAAAGGTCTACATCCTCCCCCAGCAACCCCCTTCCCCTACTAACCGACGGACTCACCAGCTCCCCCAACCTCAAAGCCCCAAAGAACGCCAGCGCAAAAGCCAACTTGAACAACCGCAACTCCCATAAGGAAACACAAACCATTTCCAGTTGCTCCCCCAACTGCAGGAGCAAGGAAAACGACACCGGCCTACGACTGTCCTCAACCGACCTCAAACGCCGCCAACCCTTGAGTGCCCTCACTACCAGGAAGGACTTAGTGACATCCGGCAACTTCCGAAGCTTGAAACCAAAAGCTAGCCCGGCCATACAACCATTCAGCTTTGAAACCGACCACCCGTCCTCCCTGCACTGCCCTATAAATAACAGCAACGATATCTCCGCTTCCTCATCTCCCATCCCCAATCTAACCTTCCAATCCTCCCAACTCTGCCATGCCCTGTGATATGTCACCCACGTACCGGGAGCTAATGAAGACTGGATAAGCCCTATTACGTTCTCTCCAGGAGTTCCCAAAGGCAGCTCGGGCAAACCAGCCCGTCCTCCTCCGCTTCCGGAGCCAGCTGACGAAAACGCTCCCACTGAAAACGAGAAAGAGCATCAGCAATACAGTTGTCAACCCCCGGGACATGCACAGCCACCACCCACGCATTAATGGTCAAACACTCCAAAACCAATCTCTGTAACAACCGCACCACCCGAGGTGACGAGGCTGACAACCCGTTAATTGCCTGCACCACTCCCAAGTTATCACAGTGGAAACGGACCTTCTTGTTCCTAACTTTTTCCTTCCACAGTAGGACCGCTGCCACTATGGGGAAAAGTTCCAGCAGCGCCAAATCCCTTAGGCCCCTTTCACACGGGCGAGATTTCCGCGCGGGTGCAATGCGTGAGTTGAACGCATTGCACCCGCACTGAATCCTGACCCATTCATTTCTATGGGGCTGTTCACATGAGCGGTGATTTTCACGCATCACTTATGCGTTGCGTGAAAATCGCAGCATGTTCTATATTCTGCGTTTTTCACGTAACGCAGGCCCCATAGAAATGAATGGGGTTGCGTGAAAATCGCAAGCATCCGCAAGCAAGTGCGGATGCGGTGCGATTTCCACGCATGGGTTCTAGGTGACAGTCTATTCACTGTATTATTTTCCCTTATAACATGGTTATAAGGGAAAATAATAGCATTCTGACTACAGAATGCTTAGTATAATAGTGCTGGGAGGGTTAAAAAAAATAAAAAAGTTAACTCACCTTATCCCCATGATCGCCTAGTTCCCGGTCGGTCTGTTCTTTAGCTGTGGCTAAAGGACCTGTGGTGATGTCAGATCACATGCTCCATCACCATGGTGATGGACCATGTGATTGGAGCATGTGATCTGACATCACCAAAGGTCATTCAGCCGACAGCTAAAGAACAGACCGGGATCTACACGATCATGGGGATAAGGTGAGTTAACTTTTTTATTTTTTTTAACCCTTCCAGCGCTATTATACTAAGCATTCTGTATTCAGAATGCTATTATTTTCCCTTATAACCATGTTATAAGGGAAAATAATACAATCTTCAGAACATCAATCCCAAGCCCGAACTTCTGTGAAGAAGTTCGGGTTTGGGTACCAAACATGCGCGATTTTTCTCACGCGAGTGCAAAACGCATTACAATGTTTTGCACTCGCGCGGAAAAATCGCGGGTGTTTCCGCAACGCACCCGCACATTTTTCCGCAACGCCCGTGTGAAACCAGCCTTAGGCTGAGTTCGCACGGGCGAGATTTCCGCGCGGGTGCAATGCAGTAGGTGAACGCATTGCACCTGCACTGAATCCTGACCCATTCATTTCAATGGGGCTGTGCACATGAGCATTTTTTTTCATGCATCACTTCTGCAATGCTTTAAAATCGCAGCATGTTCTATATTCTGCGTTTTTCACGCAGCCCTGGCCCCATAGAAGTGAATGGGGCTGCGTTAATAACGCATTGCATCTGCAAGCAAGTGCGGATGCAATGCGTTTTTCACTGATGGTTGCTAGGAGATGTTGTTTGTAAACCTTCCGTTTTTTATCACGCGCGTGAAAAACGCATCAAAACGCATTGCACCCGCGCGGAAAAAACTGAACAACTAAACGCAATTGCAGCCAAAACTGACTGAACTTGCTTGCAAAATGGTGCGAGTTTAACTGAACGCACCCTGAACGCCTCCGGACCAAATCTGTCACGCTCGTGTGAACTCAGCCTTACGCAGCCTCTACTCACCCAAGCGTCAGGCCACGCCCCCGCACACCACTGCCCCGAACAATACGCCCCATAGCCACACCCCCCAGCCGCGTCGGAAAAAAGGTCAAAGTCAAATGCCTTCACTACATCCCCCATAAACATATCCCGGCCATTATACTGACTCAGAAAAGACGCCCACACCCCCAAATCCTCCCTCAACTCCCTCCCCAACCTTATTTAATGGAGAGGTGACGTTACCCCCGCCGCCAATCGCCTGCTAAAAATCCTCCCCATGGGCATTATACGGCAAGCAAAATTGAGCTTACCCAGGAGCGACTGCAGCTCCCTCAGCTGAAGTTTTGCCCGTCGCTGCGCTCTCCCCACCTCCCGTTCCAAATCCTCAAGCTTGTCCCGGGGCAGTCTACACTCCATGCGCTCCGAATCGATCACTATCCCCAGGAAGCTCAACTCCGTCGCGGGACCCACCGTTTTTTCCACCGCCAGGGGAACACCAAATGCAGCGAACATCACCTCCAGCGAATGCAGCAATAACGAACACACCCCTGAGCCCGCGGGGCCAATACACAGAAATTCGTCTAAATAGTGAATGATAGATTCACATCCAGCCGAGTCCTTAACTGCCCACTCTAAAAACGAGCTAAACTGTTCAAAGTACGCACACGATAGCGAACAACCCATTGGTAAACAACGATCAACAAAGAACCCCCCATCCCAAAAACACCCCAACAAATGTAGGCTATCCGGATGAACCGGCAATAACCTGAACGCGGCCTCGATGTCCGCCTTCGCCATCAAAGCCCCCCTTCCAAACCGTTTTACCCACTGCACTGCCGCGTCAAACGAGGTATATACCACCGAACATAATGCTGGATCAATACCATCGTTGACCGACGATCCCTTAGGGAAGGATAAATGATGAATGAGGCGAAATTTATTCGCCTCCTTCTTCGGGACCACCCCCAGAGGCGACAGGCGCAAATTCTCCAACGGAGGCTCCGAAAAAGGCCCATCCATCCTACCCAATCTCACCTCCTTCTCCAGCTTCTCAGACACTACTCCCGGGTGCTCCCTAGCCGACCGCAAATTTTTCTTAATCAACACCGGACCCGCCGGAACAAAAGGGATACGAAACCCCCAAAGGAAACCCTCCCGCAACAGTTCCGCGGCCTTTTTGTCCAGGTACCTAGCGAGGAACGGTTCCATCCTTTCCAGACGAACCGGCGTCACCCCCTTTGCTAGTACCCTCGCCTCCCCTCTGCCTAACCCCTCTGAAGCACCGCGTGGCTCCATGGGACCCCCCACAGCTGGAGCACTCGTGCTTGAACTTGCACTTAGCCCCGAACTTGCACCCCCCTTCATTAAATAGGAAACACAGTCCCTTAGCTGACGCCGCTGCAAAGGCCGACTGCCCTCCTGCTCCCGACTCCCCCCGAAACGACTGAGCTCCCGACTCCCCCCGAAAGGACTGGGTCGACCGAACCGGCGCTGTCACCTTCAACCACAAAGCTATATCTTTGTGGTCCCATCTAATACTCGGGCGCACTGCCTTACGCTGCCTAAATTGCTCATCGTAGCGCAGCCACGTCTGCCCCCCATAAACCCGATACGCTTCCCCGATGGAGTCCAGATAGCAAAATAGCGCAGAGCAGCACTCTGGCGCCTTTTCCCCTACCACGCTGGCGAATATCGCAAAAGCCTGTAACCAATTAGGGAACGTGCGCGGTATCAACCGGTACCGCCGCTTCTCCTCTTCCTCCTTTTTACCCTCATCCTTCCTAGCCCTATCCAGGTTAAATTTCTCCAAGGGGAGCAAGGAAAAAATCTCCACATACTCCCCTCGCCAAATTTTTTCCCTAACCTCCTGCTTCAAATGGGCCCCCAACGGCCCCTCAAAGCAGACGTATACCTCCCCCCTCGCCTTATCATCCAGCCGCACCCTATCCTCCTGCTCTGAACCACCCGCCTGCGTCTGCACTGACGCCGTGGCACTTTGCGGACTGAACCCGGGCTGACCTATCCCCCCCAACCCCCCAAAACTGCCCCCCACGCCCCAGGCTGGTAACGGGGACGAACCTCCCGCCCCCCACCCAGCCAGCAACCCGGCCAAACCCCCCAGCAACTGCCCTAACCCCCTACCCAACTCCCCTTGGGGCCCCCCTGCCGCCCCCCCAGAATAACTAGCAATGGACTGCACTAAAGGTCCCCAGAGCGCCTCACCTGGCTGCCTGGGAGCTGTGATCCCATCAGCCGAAGATCCTGGCTCCAGACGTTCCTCCCTCAGCGATGAGACAGATGACAGCCGATCCCCAGACGGTCCCCTGGCCCAGCCGGGACCAGAGACGTGACATCCACGGTCTTCACTCGACGCCCCGGAGAAGGCGGAGCCTGGAAGATCCTGCAGCACCCTCGCCAAGAGCCGGCTGCTCTGGTCCGCAGCCGCCCCGTGGTCCCCAGACACTTGCTCCAGCCGAGGGGCCTCATCCACAATCGCCTCTTGGACAGGGCCCGCCGTACCTGGTCCTGAACACTGGGGGGCGCTGGTACACTGCAGGACAGACCTTCCCAGGCCTGCTCGAGGGCTCCGCCTGCTGTTCGGATTCCTCCCACGCCGTGGCCCACAAGCAGATGCTTTACCTGCGGCCTGCCGGCGTGAAGGGTCCTTCTCAGGGCTCCGTCTGCGGCGCTGAGCCCGAGGGGAGGATAACTGCGGACTGAGGCGCTCCGGCGGCCGGGCCCGCCGAGGCCGTGACACTGAAGGCTGAGGCGAAACAGGTGCCTCAGCCACCCCTCTCAGCAGCTACTGGACCTGCTCCTGAAGCCAGCCCGGTCCTCTACTTGCCGCCGCCGTCCTTAGCTCCGCGATCATAGCGTCCACCTCCATCTCGGTGCACGCGTCAGGTCAGTTCAGTTTGTCCCCAAAATGGCCACCGTTCTCCTCCAGCCCTGTCTACTTATCCCCTCCAGATCCACCCCCCAGCTTAAACTAGCCAACCCCAATCCCCCAGGGGCTCGCTGAACCAAACCCCCCGTCATGGTAGCCTCCCCCCAGGCTACGCCCCCAGTCCGGCTATTTCTTGTTGTTAACTCTGCGATCTACAGCAATGTATTTTTTGTGGGTGCAATTCAACATTTTTGTACCCTGCCCTGAGCCCAGAGACACAAAAAAATATGTTTCATCCGTCTATTAGTTAGGTGGGCGTCAGCGGCCATTTTGTGCAAGTTCAGTGCACCAGCACTGCATATGTGCCAGGGACAATAATTTAATCCTGTTCTTTTAGTTCAGTGGGCAACATATAACCATTTTTTTAAGTGCACCTAAACTGCATATGTGCCAGGGGAAGGGAAAATAATATAGGTAATCCGTCTGTGAGTTCAGGGACCCAGGGGGTGACATATTCACATTTCTTTCTGTAAAGTACCCCTGTGCTGCATATGTGAGTGTAATCAGTTCAGTAAATCCATCTGGTAGATTCTGGGGGGACAAATTATTATTTTTTTTACTAAAAAGTACATTTGCGCCCTGCACTGCATTTGTGATAGGGAAAGAAAATCAGTTAAATCCATCTGTTTAATTGTGGGTGAAAAAATCATATATTTTTTTCCATAAAGTAACTTTGCGGCATACATTGCAAATCTAATATTGAAATAGAATCAGTAAATCCATCTCTTTCACTGTGGGTGAAGAAATAATGTTTTTTTCCCCATAAAGTACCTTTGCGGCCTGCACTGCATTTCTGACAGTCCAATACAACAGTTAAATACTGCTGTTATATTTTTGTTTGAAAAAAACACCCTTTTTGTGCTAGATACTACATTTGCGGCCTTTGCTGCATTTCTGACAGTCCAATACAAGCGTTAAATACTGTTGTTATATTTTTGTTTGAAAAAAACACCCTTTTTGTGCTAGATACTACATTTGCAGCCTTTGCTGCATTTCTGACAGTCCAATACAAGCGTTAAATACTGCTGTAAAATGTTTGTTTGAAAAAAACACAAATTTTGTGCTAGATACTACATTTGCGGCCTTTGCTGCATTTCTGACAGTCCAATACAAGCGTTAAATACTGTTGTTATATTTTTGTTTGAAAAAAACACCCTTTTTGTGCTAGATACTACATTTGCAGCCTTTGCTGCATTTCTGACAGTCCAATACAAGCGTTAAATACTGCTGTAAAATGTTTGTTTGAAAAAAACACAAATTTTGTGCTAGATACTACATTTGCGGCCTTTGCTGCATTTCTGACAGTCCAATAAAACTATTAAGTACTGCTCTTATATTGTGGTTTGAAAAAAAACATCCTTTTTGTGCTAGATACTACATTTGCGGCCTTTGCTGCATTTCTGACAGTCCAATACAAGCGTTAAATACTGTTGTTATATTTTTGTTTGAAAAAAACACCCTTTTTGTGCTAGATACTACATTTGCAGCCTTTGCTGCATTTCTGACAGTCCAATACAAGCGTTAAATACTGCTGTAAAATGTTTGTTTGAAAAAAACACAAATTTTGTGCTAGATACTACATTTGCGGCCTTTGCTGCATTTCTGACAGTCCAATAAAACTATTAAGTACTGCTCTTATATTGTGGTTTGAAAAAAAACATCCTTTTTGTGCTAGATACTACATTTGCGGCCTTTGCTGCATTTCTGACAGTCCAATTGTTGGTTGGCAAATTAACATTTTTTGTGACCGTGAAGTAATTGTATTGTGTGACCTCAATAATCTTTTTTATCTTTATGACACTGGCACAGCCTTACTGTCAGTGAACTTAATTGTTGACTATTGGCGGTTACATTGTCGCCTGACATAAACCATCTGTTAGTTTGGTGGGTGAACGCAAAGGATGTGGAGAGCGTCAAACAAGGGACGTGGCCCTGGTCGTGGTGCTGCTGGTGTTGGTGGAACTCCTGTTGCAGGGAGACGTGGTCGATCTGTGCCAGTTACATGCACAAGTGAAACACCTTCCTCAGGTACGAGTAGTCGACAGAACCTTCAGCGTTATTTGGTAGGGACGAATGCGGCTCTACGAATGGTGAGGCCAGAACAAGTACAGGCTTGCTGAAAGATCAGAGTTAGCACCTACAGCCCATGGCCATCTGTTTTTCAACTCACTGACTTGCAAATCAGGCAAGCAGTCTGAGCCCCAAGTCATGTAGCAGTCTCTTATGCTTTTTGATGACTCGGCTGGCAGGGTTTCCGTGGGCCATCCACATAGACCTGCCCCAGAAGTGGAAGAGATTGAGTGCACTGATGCCCAGCCACTTATGTTTCAGGATGAGGACATGGGAAGACCACCGCAGCACGTCTCTGATGATGACGAAACATAGGTGCCAAATGCTGCGGCTTTCTGCAGTCTGCAGGGGTAAAGTTTGGGTAGAAGATGATGTGGAGTATGATGAGGTACTAGACCCCACATGGAATCAAGGTCATGTGAGTGACGTGTGCAGTATGGAGGAAGAGGCGGTGGTCGCACAGAGGCACCAACACAGCAAAAGAGAGAGCAGGGTGCAAAATCGTCTGTTACATGAAGAGGGCATTGGCAATACATTCGGTCCCCACACCACATTCTTTACCTAACCCACCCCCCAACCCATAGAAATAAATACACGACACAACTGCTCGGATTTAATCGGCCACAGCAGCCGTTTATTAAATAACTACATAACATAATTAACATATAAATTAACCAATGACGAGGGAGGTCGTAGAAGCCCCAATAACCTCATAAACACCAATAAAACCTGCGTCTCCATCTTGTCCCCAGCCGTTGAACCCAGCTCGGAGGCAGCAACTGATGGACGCATAGTTTGTTAATACCTGCTCCTCAATGATAGTCCAGCCCCTCCCGCGGGGCCCTCCCATCCTCAGGTACCACCATATTCTTCCACTTCAAGGATCTCCCCCGCCTCAAAGAACGCGCAGCTTGACATCCTCAAATCTGCGCGTCCCTCCACATCCGTAACGCTGTCTCCACACCACTCTGGAGCCCCAGAGACCACAAATCCGTCCCCACCACATTCAGATGCACTCCATCTGCTCTCCAAAAAGCACCTACACCTTTCTCCAACTCCTCATGTCGCACCACCACTGCCCCATTCTTTGCCATAAAACGGCCCACCGCCCTATTCACCTTTATCCGGGCCTTGTTAAGACTCTCCACCGACCTTGCCCCCCTCCAAGCATTCCGCGGAACAATGTCCGACCAAACCGTGACCATACCTGGAAACAGCGCCCAAATCCTCAGCAGGTCAAACTTCACATCCCTTATCAACTCCCTAAACGGCCGCCTCCCCAAATCGTTGCCCCCCACATGAAGCACCAACACATCTGGAGGGCGATCCAACCGCGCAAAGCGATGAACCTCTCGCAACACTCCCCCCCCACAACATCCCTTTAACCCCTAACCACCTGACCGTAGCTAACTCCGAACTAAAACCCAACTGGCGCCCACACGGCCGCACATCCGCTCTGATCGCCCCCCAAAACACATAGGAGTGACCCAAGATCCACACCAAGGCCGCCGCCAAACCTGCAAACAACAAAAGAAAAATTAATTGAGGAACTCATTTGGCTCCTTCTTCGGCACCACCCCCAGAGGAGACATTTTAAGATTCGGAAGCGGCGGCTCCCTGAACGGGCCCGCCATCCGCCCCAACTCCACCTCCCTCCTCAATTTTTCCTCCACTACCCCGGCATGCTAAAGCGCAGACCTAAGGTTCTTATGGACAATAGGCCCCGCCGCCACCACCGAAGTAATGCGAAACCCAAACCTAAACCCGTCCCCCAACAACCTGGCCGCCTCCCGATCCGGATACCTATCTAGAAACTCCTGCATCTCTTCCACCCGCACCGGAGTCACTCCCTTTTCCAGCCCCCTTACCCCCCCTGCTGCTTCCCCCCCTTAAAGCAACGGCTAGCTCCATGGGAGCCCCCACACACCATGCATTCGTGCTTGAATATGCACTTAGCCCCAAATCTGCAGTTTCCCTCATTAAAGAGGAAACACAGCCCTTTTGCCGATGCAGCCGCCAACGCCCCCGGAGAGGACCCCCCGGGCTCCCCCAGAAAGGACTGCCCAGTCCTAGGCGGCGCCGTCACCCTCAGCCATAACCCAATATCCTTATGGTCCCACCGGATATCAGGCCTCACCGCCTTACACTGCCGGAACTGCTCATCATAACGGAGCCAGCAAACCCCCCCCCCCCCCCGTAGACCCGATACGATTTCCCTATGGCATCCTGATAGCAATACAGGGCCGAACAGCATTCCGGGGACCTCTCCCCAATGACACTTGCTAATATGGCAAACGCTTGCAGCCAATTAGCAAATGTGCATGGGATCAACTGATGCCGCCGCTTATCCTCCTCCTCCACCTTCTTACCCTCATCCTTCTTCCCCCTATCCAAGGTAAACCTTTCCAATGGGAGCAGCGAAAATATCTCCATATACTCCCCCTTCCATATCCTCTCCCTCACCTCCTTTTTCAAATGGGCCCCCAGGGGGCCCTCAAAGCACACGTACACCTCGCCGCGCGCCCTCTCATCCAACCTCTGCCCTTCCTCATCCCCCCCACCTGAGTCTTAACCTACACCGACCCAGCCGCCCCCCCCTTCCCGGCGTCCCGGCCACCGACCCCAGCAACACTCCCCATACCGGCAATAGCGACCCCCCGACCGACCCCAAGCTAGACAACCATCCCGCCAGTCCACCCAAAAACTGCCCCAACCCCTTACCTAACTCGCCCATGGCCGCCCGACCCCCAGCACCCTCCACCGGGCAGCCCTGCGCTAAAATGGGACCCCATGCAATCTCACCAGGCACCCCGTTCCTGACTCCCGTCGCACGGACACTTCATCGGCGTAGCTCCTGGACGTCGACAGCTGCTCCTCCTGGACCACCTGCATGACCCTCTGGACCACGCTGGAAGGCCCACGGGCCGGAAACGCGCATCCGCCACGACAGGGGGGCACTCTTCCTCTCTGCCTTGATCTTCCCTGGGCCTGCACTGGTATTCCCCTCCATCCAATGCAGCCCGAGGCACCCGGATCCCATCAAGAAGCCGAGTGGACCGCCCGCTGTAGGAAGGACTGGGCCGGTCCACCGTTCCTGGTCCCGCATCCACCGTGACAGCCGCAGGGAGCGGGGAAAGGGGCGTCCCACTCCTCTCAGGGCCCCGCCGTGTAGTGAGATTCCTCCCGCGGCGAGAGCGACTCGCTGATGGCTGAGCGGCCACTCTCCGCCGCGGAGGGTCCGCAGAGGGTCCGCAGAGGGGCTCCCTACTCGGCGCCGGACCCGGGGGGGTGCTTTCAGGGCTTAGGCGCGCCGGTGGATGACCCCGCCGCGGCCGGGCCGCCCGTTCAGTAGGGGTAACCACAGGAGCAGGAAAAACTCTGCATGCACCCACCTGCTCCTGCAGCCAGCCAGGCCCCCGCACCTCCGCCTCTCTCCTCAGACACTCCAACATCTCCTCCACAGACATCACCGGCGCCGCCATCGCACAGCCTGAGCGCTCCGTTTCCTTGCCCTGGCCGCAATGCTTCTGCTCCCGCCTCCCCCTCCCTCGTGTCTGCTGGCCACACCCCCCGCTCCCCTAGCAACTCGTGCCCCAGCTTTCCCTACCTCAACCACTTAACCCCTACCTCGCCTGTCCCTCCACTGCCAGCCGCCTCTTCATGAACGGCCTCCCCCACCGCTGAGCTGCTCGTCCGGCCTGACTTACCTGGGTGACATTTTAACATTTTTGCCGTGAATAAACCCCTGCTCTGCATAGGTGACAGGGACCTAAATTTCGAAAAATCGCCTCTTACTTTCTCAGGTGACATTTTACTATTTTTGCCGTATACAAACCCCTGCTCTGCATAGGTGACAAGGACCTAATTTTTGTAAAATTGTCTGTTCAATTGCTGGGTGACATGAATCCAGTTTTGCCGTGAATAAACCCCTGCTCTGCATAGTTGACAGGGACCGAAATTTTTAAAAATCATCTGTTCCATTGGTGGGTGACATTAACCCATTTTTGCGTTGAAAACCCCCTGCTCTGCATAGTTGACAGGGACTTAAATTTCTAAAATTCATCTTTAATTGATGCGCACCCCCTGCTTTCATTCGATACTTTCGCTTTAATAACTTGTCCCACATTTCCACTCTATCACATTTCAGCCTTGGATGTGGTATTCCATTCTCACGCACCTCTCCGGCATGGAACCCTAATTCCAAGTTACCCGTGATCACCATGGTAGGCGCATAAAAGATAATTGAAAGTTGATAGGGAAGTTATCCAGTTGGATCATGGACATCACGGGGACGTGCGATCAGGCAAAAGTTATCTAGAGTCAACAAAGCGTCAGCAGGGCCTCTTCTGTCTAATGTTTCCTTATCCAAAATACCGCAGTGACATTCTCTGCAATCTTTTATTAATCATTCCAATAACAGGGCATCTTAAGAGTCCTGTATTGTTATTTATCGTCACTACCTCCCCGAGTCCATGTCTTTTTTAAAGCCATTTTAGTGCTCAAAATTCTGTTTCCTATTGACTTCGATGTGATTCGGGTACGGGGTCAAGTTCGGGTCAAGTTCGGGTCCCGAACGCAAACTTTTTTGTAATAAGTAATTCGTCACAAAGTGAGTTTTTTTAAATAAAATTTGGCATAGCAGCCGAATCTAATTTTTATTAAATTCGCTCATCTCTAATCCCAACCACTAATTGAATGTGTTTTATGGGGTTAAACATAGAAAGTATAAAACGTCTGGCAGACAAAGATCTTAAAACACAAGATGTAGCTAGTTCAATGTCAGTGAGTGTGTTTCTCAGTGAAGGGAAGACATAGTTAGATTTACAATAACTAGTTAGATTTAAAATTCAGGAAGCCTGGAAGCCATTTTGTTTTGTGAATAGGGATGAGCGAACCCAGACCGGAATGTGAACATGGATATTGGCAAGAAAGTCTGTGTTCGTGTTCGGTGTTCGGATTTTAACCACCTCAGCTCCCCTAGCTTAAACCCCCTTAATGACCAGACCACTTTTTACAATTCTGCACTACACTACTTTCACGGTTTATTGCTCGGTTATACAACTTACCACCCAAATGAATTTTACCTCCTTTTCTTCTCACTAAAAGAGCTTTCATTTGGTGGTATTTCATTGCTACTGACATTTTAACTTTTTTGATATTAATCAAAATTGACCCAAATTTTAGCAAAAAAACGACATTTTTCACTTTCTGTTGTAAAACTTTTCAATTAAAACTACATTTCTGTATAAATTTTTCTCTAAATTTATTGTTCTACATGTCTTTGATTAAAAAAAATGCAATAAGTGGGGGGCGGAGCTAGCCGTGAGCTGAGATGGCCGCTTAGTCTCAGAGCTCCTCACTGACGCCGCTGCCTTTACAGCATAACGGGTGACAAAGCACTTTGAGATGGTGAAAACTACCAAGGACAGAAGCGACTCTGCCTCAGGCATACAGAAATCGAGTCACACTCAAGCAGAGATGGATCGTTTTCTTAAAAAGAGAAGTTTCTCCCCGGCACACAGATCCAAGATGGCGCCGGAGGGTGCCAGAGCTGCCGCGCAAACCGAGGACTCGGATGGAGACAGCTCATGCGCCATGTCGGAAGGGGCAGAGAATGTGGATTTGCCGCTGTCCAGAGCCTTCTTCAAGAAGACACTGTATAAAGCGCTACAACCCCTGCATAAGGACATCTCGGACATTAAGACTGAGGTAAAACAGATCGGGGGGCGCGTCTTTGCATTAGAGGAGGCTCAGGCAACGTTCGTTTCCCACGGGGAAGCTGTCCGGAAGGTACTTCAAGGCCACAACTCCTACATTACTTCTGCTCTTCTCCAGTTAGAAGATCAGGAGAATAGAAGCAGGCGAAAGAATGTCCGCATAAGGGGGGTCCCTGAAACTGTTCTCCCTGGAGAGATCTCTAATGCGGTTGCGGCCATTTTCACTTCTCTAGTGGGAGAGGAAAGAGCCTCTCAGATTATAATTGAGAGAGCCCACAGGGCCCTGAGGTCAAAGCCGCCGGAGACTGGCCCCCCAAGAGATATAATTTGCGGTCTGCTGAATTATTTGGACACTGCAGCTATACTGCGGGCCGCAAGAGAAGCGAAGGAGACTTTATACAATGGTGCCCGAATACAGTTTTATCAAGATTTGGCCTCCAGCACGTTGGCGAAAAGAAGAGCGCTTAAACCTGTTACGGAAGCGCTTAGGTCGCATAAGCTCCCAGTGAGATGGTTGTTTCCTTTCGGCCTGGCCACTTCTAAAGCGGGACAACAGATTATAATAAGAACACCGCAGGACTTAGCGGATGCATGGGAAAAGCTGGAGATCGATCCTGTGGAGGTTCAACCCTGGATGCCTTTACCCGAAGACCTGGGTATTCCTGACCTGCCGGAGATTCCTACATGGCAGGTGGTGAAGAAGCCGAAATCTCCAAAGAACAGGAGGGTCACATGAGGATTTGGGCGGCGTTTTTTCGCTTATCCTCCTCAAACCCATGGTCACTTAGTTCTGTTGACCGCTAAGGGTCATTTGGCGATCCTTTAATAATAATGATGATATCTGTTTCAGAGACCCATGTTTAGGTCTTAAGGTTATGTAAGCAGGTTTTTTCTGTACTCACCTAGTACCGCTGATGGTGGGGTATGTTCCCAGGCATATGATTTCTTCAGACACACTTTCCATCAATGTAGGTGGTCAGTGAATCTGAGTTTGTTTTCATACTCCACCCTCAATGTCCAGTGTTTTATTATTTGCAATAGTCTTGTCACTTATAAGGGCTTTTCGCATGCCTCCAGATCCTTAGTTTTTCTCCACACTTGTCTTTTGTTTTCACCACCCGTTTATAGTTAAGGTGCTTTAATGATAATCAGATGTAAGGCAGTCAGTCTAGATGCCAGAGGTTATCCCCCCCTTCCGGCCGGGGTGTGGTGTTTCTGCGGGGCGACCCTGTCCTCTGAGGACTTTGTCTGGGGATGGCGGGGTTTGGCCCAAGGAAACGTTATCACCTCAACTTCAGAATACACTACTTGGGCACACTTACATTAGGTTTATTGCTGATGTTTTTTGTACAAATTGGTTCACCTTAGTTACTCTTACCCTTGTGGCGCTTAAAATGCTAAGAATGTCATTGGTATTGTTGCAGAATGGCTAGCCTAAAAGTTTGGTCCCATAATGTGAATGGTCTTAACGCTCCCCAAAAGAGAAGACAGATCATCAACTTGCTTTATAAACAGAGGGCTGATATAGTTTTGTGGCAGGAAACCCATTTCCGTCATAACCATATCCCCCATCTCCCAGAGTCCAAATACTCCCAATGGTTCCATGCCTCTCACTCTTCTGCCTCTAGAGGAGTTTCCATAGCTATAAGTTCTTCTATACCTTTTCACCCTGTCAAAACCTACTCTGACCCAGAAGGCCGTCTACTTATGATCCAAGGTACTATTTTCAATTTTAAGATCACAATAGTTAACATCTATGCCCCCAATTCTCGCCAGATCCCATGGCTGATCAAAGCTTTTAAGAAAGTCAAAGATTTCTCTGAAGGCATGCTGGTAGTGGGCGGAGACTTTAACATCTCGCTTGACACCCCCACGAATAAACCCTCCAACTACAATAGAAAGCAAGCAGTGAAATTTATGACTGCCCTAGCGGAGTTGCACCTGATTGATGTCTGGAGGACTTTGCATCCTACAGAGAAAGATTTTACTTTTTTCTCCCACGTCCACAACTCATACAGTAGGTTAGATTATCTTTTCGTGCCGGACTCCTACATTCAATGTGTTCAGAGTTCTGAAATAGGGAATATAGTGGTCTCGGACCATGCCCCTACCCATATGACTATGTCCCTACAGTGCCTCCCACATAAGATACGGTCGTGGCGGCTAAACACCACATTATTGGAATCTCAACTCCACCTTGATGCTTTAGGGGTCAAACTAGAGAACTACTTCAAATATAACGCCACTCCTGATATCTCCACCACAATATTGTGGGAAGCCCATAAAGCCTACATAAGGGGGGAACTAATAGCATTAGGCTCATATGTTAAAAGGAAATCGACAAAGGAACTATTATCCCTATTATCTCAGATACAGACGCAAGAAAAATTGCATAAATTGACCAACTTAGAAGTTTACAAAGAAGCTCTGACGATCCTTAGACGGAAAGTTAAAGACCTTCTCAATATTAAAGAGACCAAGTCCCTCCTACGCTTAAAGAGCAAAATTTATGAACACGGAGATAAAGGGAATAAAATGATGGCCCGCCTAATCAAGAAGAGAAGGGATAAGACCTTCATCTCATCGATTAGATGCGATTCCTCTTCAAAGGTCTCTTCCACTCCCCTCATAGCTAAAGCTTTCCAGACTTTTTATTCCAATCTTTATAACCTTTCTGACCCAAACACGAACCTCACTGGAGGACCAAACAGTAGCCTCATAGAAAAATTTTTGTCCTCACTTAGAGTTCCCACACTTTCAGAAGAAGAACAGCAGGCGCTCCTTGAACCCTTTTCTGCAAAGGAGGTGGATAGAGTACTTAGCTCTATCCCCATAGGGAAGAGCCCAGGTCCTGATGGCCTCCCCATCATTTACTACAAGAAGTTCAAGGATCGGTTGCTCCCCCATTTTACAAACTTATGCAACTCTCTGTTAATGGGTGCGTCTCTGGCTCCTCAGGCCTTAAGGGCCCATATAACTATCCTTCATAAAGAGGGGAAGGACCCTGAGGAATGTGGGAGCTATAGGCCTATCTCATTATTGAATTGCGACTTGAAGTGGTGGTCTAAATTGCTAGCATCCAGGATTTCCCCTCTTCTTAATAAACTTATTGACCCAGAACAGGTGGGGTTTGTCCCAGGGAGGGAGGGGAAACATAATATTTGGAGACTGATCCACCTGATTCACAATTCCCAGTACACAAGAACACCCATGTTATTATTGGGTACTGATGCGGAGAAGGCATTCGACAGGGTTAACTGGGATTTCATGAGAGCCTCCTTGCAAAAATTTGGTTTCCCGCCTATTTTTGTCTCTGCTATTTTCTCACTTTACTCATGCCCTACAGCACAAGTGCTGGTTAATGGGACCCTGTCGGATGCCTTCCCCATTAAAAATGGGACCAGACAAGGTTGCCCCCTCTCCCCCTCTCTATTTATTTTATGCCTAGAAATGCTCCTTCTTAAATTTAGACAATCAGACAAGATACGTGGCATATCTTTAGGTCAATTTCAACATAGGTCTGCAGCATTCGCAGATGACCTATTACTGATTATCTCCAACCCGGAAGAAGCTCTCCCTACTATTATGTCCTTGTTTGATGAATACAGTGCAGTGTCCAATTTTAAGATAAATTTTACTAAATCTGAGGCCCTACCTATTAATATATCTAATAACGCCCTATCCTCACTTAAACGCTCCTCTGTGTTCAAATGGCCCACATCATCAATTAAGTTCCTAGGAGTAAATGTCCCAGCCAACTTACACCTACTTTTTAAACTTAACTATACCCCATTATTCGCTAAAATTAGGACCTTTGTTTCCTCTTTAAAAGTACCATACATGTCGTGGTTTGGAAGGAAGAACCTCCTTTCCACATTTGTCCTTCCGCAATTTCTATATATGTTTCAAGCCCTTCCGATACATATACCAGCTTCCTATTATGCCCAAATCAGAAGATTATTTTCTGCCTTTTTGTGGAACACTAAGAGACCCAGACTAGCTTATTCCATCCTTTCCCAGAAGAGATATAGAGGAGGTATATCACTGCCGGATATGGCACTGTATCACAGAGCCATCCAATTAGCTAGGTGGGCGCTTCTGGTTAATGATAAAATAAACAACCCCTTCCTTGATATTGAGAGAACATTGCTTGGGATACACAGAAATGCTATCCTATGGTCACAAGAGGCCCCTCTCTCTCTTTGTCCAAGGATGAGTGTGCTCACTAAAAGTATGATTTTAAGTCATCGCAATTCTCCCTGGGCCCCCCCTAAAGGGAACAATTTATCTAAACTAACCCCACTAGATGTCCTTCCATATGTCTTCGGTAAAATGGGTGGAACTAGTAAGAGCTGGTGGCACTTACTGGGAAGTATTAAAATAGGGGAGGTGTGGGAATCTAACCGCATGCTACCGTTAGAGAACATATTCGCTAAGCTGGGTAATACGCTCCCTTCCCCAATTCAAAGTTGGGATTTTAAAAATACATGTAAAAGAATGGAGAAGGATTCAGATTTTCTGCTCTCGGACCCGACATGGTTGGAAAACCTATCTTTATTACCTAATCCTCTTAAGAGATCTTTGTCCATCATTTATGACAATCTTTTAAAACTGTCTAGCAGAACTAAACCATATTTCATTCGCCTATGGGAGAAAGACTTAGGGAGAAGTTTCACGGATTCTGAAACTTCCCATATTTTATCTCATGCCAATGGCTTCTCCACATGCACTCGCTTTCAAGAAAACTCCTATAAAACTGTCACAAGGTGGTACAGAACCCCAGCTTATTTGTACGCCATTGGTCTCTCCCCTAGTGACAAGTGTTGGAGATGTAATGCAGATTGCGGGTCCATGGTTCATATTTGGTGGTCTTGCCCCCTAATTACACAATTTTGGAAGGAGGTTGAAAATTCTATTAATAGGATCTGTGCCACCTCTATAACACTCTCCCCTGAGTTAGTATTGCTGTGGGTCCCCACTACTGATCTACGCCCTTCTAAGCACAATCTCCCTACACATATGATTGCCACAGCTAAATTACTTATACCCACTAAATGGAAGGACACCAACCCTCCTGATATTAAGTTATGGTATGATAGAATGCACCAATTACATAGGTTGGAAGAATTGATGAGTTGGGCTAGAGGTAATAGAAACAAGTATCTGGAGGTTTGGTTGCCTTGGAAAAAAGCAGTGGAGGAGAAGGATACTGAGATTTTGAACCAGTTGGGGTCTGATACATCCCATCAGAGGTAACAAGACTTCACATTGTTGGGAACAGTAAAATGATTTAGCCTTCTATATACCTTCCATCAGTGCCATTTTAACCTCTTGTAAATACCAATACCTTTTTGGGTTGGTTATTTGCTTAATTTCTAGCGCCTTCCTTTTCCCCCCCTCCCCCTGTCTCCTTTCCCCTCCCCTCTCATTATGTTGTACCCCTTGTTCAACATTACTCTAAGGTTGTCAGATAGTCGGGATCTGCCCTTTCCATATATTGCATATTTTGTAATACTGATACCGAATGCCTTGTAACTGGTATGGATTGTCATATTGTGAAACCTTTCTCTTTGATATGCTGAAATAATAAAAAGAGATTTGTTAAAAAAAAAATAAAATGCAATAAGTGTATATTTATTGGTTTCTGTAAAACTTATAGCGTTTACAAACTATGGTGCAAAAATTTGAATTTACGCACTTTGACTTTCTGAGCACCTGTCATGTTTCCTGAGGTTCTACAATGCCCAGACAGTAGATACACACCACAAATGACCCCATTTCGGAAAGTAGACACCCTAAGGTATTCGCTGATTGGCATAGTGAGTTCATGGAAGTTTTTATTTTTTGTCACAAGTTAGCGGAAATTTTTTTTTTTATTATTTTTTTTTTTCAGAAGAAGTAGGGCAATGTGTTTTGGGGTGTATTTTTACATATACCCATGCTGGGTGAGATAAATATCTCTGTAAAAGACAATTTTTCCCATTTTTTTATACAAAGTTGTCATTTTACAGAGATATTTCTCTCACCCAGCATTGGTATATGTAAAAATACACCCCAAAACACATTGCCCTACTTCTTCTGAGTACGGCGATACCACATGTGTGACACTTTTTTGCAGCCTAGGTGCGCAAAGGGGCCCAAATTCCAATGAGTATCTTTTAGGAGGGCATTTTTAGACATTTGGATTCCAGACTTCTTCTCGCGCTTTTTGGAAATAAGACACCCGAAGGTATTCCGTGAGGGGCATGGCGAGTTCATAGAAGTTTTTTTTTTTGGCACAAGTTAGCTGAAATTTTTTATTTTATTTTTTCTCACAAAGTCTCCTTTTCCGCTAACTTGTGACAAAAAGTTTAATCTTTCATGCCCCTCAGCGAATACCTTGGGGTGTCTACTTTCAGAAATAGGGTAATTTGTGGGGTGTGTTTACTGTTCTGGCATTTTGGGCGGGACTAAATTGTGAGCAACCCTGTAAAGCCTAAAGGTACTCGTTGGACTTTCGACCCCTTTACCCACCTAGGCTGCAAAAAAGTGTCACACATGTGGTATCGCCGTACTCAGGATAAGTAGGGCAATGTGTTTTGGGGTGTATTTTTACATATACCTATGCTGGGTGAGAGAAATATCTCTGTAAATTGACAACTTTGTATATTTTTTTTTAAAGTTGTCATTTGCAGAGATATTTCTCACACACAGTATGGGTAATATGTAAAAATACACCCCAAAACACATTGCCTTACTTCTCCTGAGTACGGAGATACCACATGTGTGACACTTTTTTGCAGCTTAGGTGCGCAAAGGGGCCCAAATTCCACTTAGTACCTTTTAGGAGGGCATTTTTAGGCATTTGGATTCCAGACTTCTTCTCGCGCTTTAGGTCCCCTAAAATGCCAGGGCAGTATAAATACCACACATGTGACCCCATTTTGGAAAGAAGACACCCCAAGGTATTTCGTGAGGGGCATGGTGAGTTCCTAGAATATTTTTTTTTGGCCACAAGTTAGCGGAAAATTATTTTGTAAGAGAAAAAAAACGAAAAACAACAAGAAAAAACATTTTCCGCTAACTTGTGCCAAAAAAATAAAAATTCTAGGCATTCACCATGCCCCTCACAGAATACCTTGGGGTATCTTCTTTCCAAAATGGGGTCACTTTTGGGGTATTTATACTGCCCTGGCATTTTAGGGGCCTTAAAGCATGAGAAGAAGTCTGGAATATAAATGTCAAAAAAAATTTACGCTTTTGGATTCCGTGAGGGGTATGGTGAGTTTATGTGAGATTTTCTTTTTTGTCACGAGTTAGTGGAATATGAGACTTTGTAAGAAAAAAATAAAAAATAAAAAATTCTGCTAACTTGTGCAAAAAAAATATAATCTTCTATGAACTCGCCATACCCCTCAAAAGTGATCTTTATAGCGCCGCAGCGATTTTACTGTCTTTTTGCAGTGATCAGAAAAAAAAAATTCTGTCACTGCAGTGGGGCAGACTGAATGCAAGTGTGCGCATAAAATCAGGCTTGACCGGGCGAACACTGCATTATTTGTAGAGCCTAAAGAACATGTCCTATTTGTCACCACCAGACATCTGAGAAGCTCTGACAGACATCCTTCAGAACCTCCTCCTTGAGGTTCCTTTTGTTTTGCTTTCATTTTCTCATCTCGTTAGCCTCTCTCAGCTGTCATGTAGTTGCACTGATTGCATCCCTTCAAATCCCTTCCCATACTGCATCACTTTGCGGTTTATATTCCTTCCTGGAGTGTGTGCATGCTGATGCTACTACTGAGTCTTCTACAGATAAGTTTTGTTCATTCATTTGTGTTTTCCTGTTTGCTGGATCCCTGGTGACCCTGACTCCCTCCGTATCAAGTGTAGGGAGCCGGTGGTCGTGTCCCCTCACTATTATAGGGTGTTCAGGTGTTGTACAGTCGAGGTACGAGGATATGCGATCATCTACCATTGAGATTTTCGCATAGGCTGAGCAGTTAGGGAGAGAGCCAGGTCTGTTGCAGGGCTCTCCCTTTTGTTCCTTAGTTTTGGATCCAGTCAGTCGGATCTTCATTTTGTGTCTTCTAGTTTTCTGTACACCTTCCGTGACATTTTCTATATAGTTCTGGCAATGTGCGGATCCGCAAAATGCGGAAAGCACATTGCTGGTGTCCGTGTTTTGCAGATCTGCGGTGTCCGTGTTTTGCAGATCCGCGGATCCGTGGATCCACGGATCCGCAAAACACATACGGACGTCTGAATGGAGCCTCACAGCGGGGTGATCAATAACAGGGGGGGTGATCAGGGGTTAATAAGGGGTTAATAAGTGACAGGGTGTAGTGTAGTGTAGTGTGGTGCTTGGTGCTACTTATTACAGAGCTGCCTGTGTCCTCTGGTGGTCGATCCAAGCAAAAGGGACCACCAGAGGACCAGGTAGCAGGTATATAAGACGCTGTTAACAAAACAGCGTCTGATATACCTCTCAAGGGTTAAAAAAAATTGCATCTACAGCCTGCCAGCGAATAATCGCTGCTGGCAGGCTGTAGATCAACTAGTTTACATTCGGATCCTATGAATGCGTGCTCCTGTGAGTGCGCGTTCACAGGAAATCTTGCGTCTCGCGAGATGACGCGCCGGCGTGTCAAGGAGGATTAACCCGGCCGCCCGCAGGACACAATCCTGCGTTAGGCGGTCGGGTAGCGGTTAAATAAAGCTTGTATGTCGGAGGGGGCTTGGGGAGGCAGTGATGTTATTTACATGGAACTGTGTGTTGGAGGCGGCTGTGAGAGAGGATTATGTTATTTACATGGGACTATATGTCGGAGGGGGCTTGAGGAGGCAGTGATATTATTTACATGGGACTGTATGTTGATGGCGACTGTGGGAGGGAGTAATGTTATTTACATGGGAGTGAATGTTGGGGGGCAATGTTATTTACATGGGACTGTATGTTGAAGGTTGCTGGTGGGGAGGAATGATGTTATTTACATGCACTCAATGTTGAGGAAGTGATGTTTACATGGGATTGCATGTTGGAGGCAGCTGGGGAGGGGGTGATATTATTTACTTGGGACTGTATGTTGAAGGCAGCTGGGGAGAAGGTGATGAAATTTACATGGAACTGTATTTTGGAGGGGGCCGCAGATAGATAGGGGTGTTATTTACATGGGACTGTATATTGGAGGGGGTAGGAAAGATGGTGTGATGTTATTTACATGACACTGTATGGTGGAGGGAGGAATATAACTTAAGGGGGCACTGCATGGGGCATTATAAATACTGGAGGCACTTCAGGGTGAGCATTATAACAGTAGGGGGCAGTATAAATACTAGGGGCACTGTAGGGGTATTATAAATCCAGGGGACATTAGGTGTTCTTATTACTGCTGAGGCTCTATAGGAGTGACTTATAGATGTGCCTTATTTCTATTAAGAGCACTATGGGGGGCTTTATTACTACTGGGGGTCTGTAAAGAGCTTTATTGCCACTAGGGGAACAACCTTATGTCTACAGAGGGCTCTATGAGGGCATTATTAATACTAATGGGGGCACTCTTTGGGAGCTCTATCACGGTTGGGGGCACTGTGGGGGGCAGTATTACTAATGGGGAGCATTATTACTATTGGGGGCACTGTAAGGGACAGTATTACTAATGAGGGTATTCTAGAAGGGAATTACTATTGGGGGGACTTTAAGGAGCACAGCTGAAAGAAGTTGTCCGGACTAAATGGAGAAGATGATAACAGAGAAGATCTACATCGGAGGAGACGTCACCAGGAGGCACTGGATGTCACAGGTATGTGCTGCTGTATAGCAAGTACAGCAAAATGTGATGTGTGTGTGTGTGTGTGTTTGGGGGGACTTAGAGAACTGGGACATATATTTATTGGGCCTTGGGCCCCAGATCTTTTGAGACCCTATCAACGCCCCTGATTGTGTCTGTGACATAAAGCCATTTCTTTGGGTTCCAAACTCTGCATTTGCATCCGACTTACTTTAATAAGAGTTAATCAGTCTGTTAATTGTGTCGGTGACATAAAGTGATTTTTTGGGGTTCATAACACCGCCTATGCATCCATCTCACTGTAATAGAAGAGTTAATCAGTCTGTTTGTGTAAGTGACATAAAGCCATTTTTTGGGGTTCTTAACATCGCCTTTCCTTCTTTCCTACTGTAATAGGAGAGTTAATGAGTCGCTTAAATGTCTGTTAATTGTGTCAGTGACACCACCTTTGCATCTGTTTTAATGTAATAGGAGAGTGAAAGGGGTTAACCAAAATCATAAACAGCACCCCCATGTGCCGGGCCCCTCAGAGGGAATATACTTACCCCGCTCCCAGCTCCCTGCAGCGCTCCTGGTCTCTGAACCACCACTGCTGATTCTTCCTGTACACGGATGAAAACATCCGGTGTCGGGGGGAGCAGCCAAGGGCAGGCGGGGACAGGGACGAGCCTCCCTAGCATCGCAGGTGACTCTAGAGAGGCTCGTCCCCGTCCCCACCTGCCATTGACTGCTCCCCCCGACACCGGATGTTTTAATCCGTGTACAGGGAGAAGCAGCAGCGGCAGTGAAGGGACCAGGAGTACCGCAGGGAGCGGGGTAAGTATATTCCCTCTGAGGGGCCAGGGGGGGGCTGTTTTTGATATTGGATAACCCCTTTAATCAGTCTGCTAACTGTGTTGGTGACATAAAGCCATTTTTAGGGGTTTCAAACTTTGCGTTTGCATTTGACTTACTGTAGTAGGAGAGTTAATCAGTCTGTTAACTGTGTCCGTGACATAAAGCCATTTTTTGGGATTCATGACAACGTCTTTGCATCCATCTTACTGTAATAGGAGAGTTAATCAGTTTGTTAATTGTGTTGGTGACATAAAGCCATTTTTGGGGTGATACCCATCATTTGCATCTGAGACCTAGAAATACAATAGTTAATCTGTCTGGTAATTCTGTCAGTGACATACACCCATTTTTGGGGCCGAGATACACCTCATTTGCATCTGTGACACAGAAATACACTAGTTAATCTTTCTCTTAATTCTGTCGGTGACGTAAACCCTTTTTTTGGGGGAAAAAGACCCCTCATTTGCACCCGTGACACAAAAATACAAAAGCTAATCTGTCTGTTATTTCTGTCGGTGACATAAACCCATTTTTGGTGGCTAGATACGGCTCATTTGCATCCGTGACATGTAAATACAAAAGCTAATCTGTCAGTTATTTCTGTCAATGACATAAACCCATTTTTGGTGGGGAGATAGCCCTTATTTTCATCCGTAACATGGAAATACAATAGTTAATCTGTCTGTTAATTCTGTCGGTGACCTATAGCCATTTTTTGGGGTGCAAAACACCTAATTTTCACCCGTGACACATAAATACAATTGTTCGTCTGTCAGCCAATTTTTTGGTTGAAATAAACATTAATAAGAAAGGTGCACTACTGTGAATTCAAACAACCAAATCTGACTAAACCCTCAAACTGGTGTTAAAGTTGAGAATTTAGCTAATATATCCTTATTGTCACTGCCTGCCCCGTGAGAGGTCTGAGAAGATCAGATAGACTTCAGCACATAAGTAACTATATTTAAGCCCGCCTCTCACTGCAATCCTTGTGGTTGTTATTTCCTTCTGAAGTTCTAAGCTGGTTGTTAGAGGTTCTCCTGCTTCTTACTCATCTCAAGCTAAGTCCTCCTGTTTCTACTTTGTGTGTGTGTTGTGTCTAGGTCTCAGAGAGATGCTGGTCCCTTCACGATGGAAGGTCCTGGCAGTCTCATCCCCACTTCCTAATTTAGGGTTTGTAACAGTTTCAGCAGGTCTTAGGTTCCGGAGTATGAATTCTTCCACCATTAGGATTTTCTCAGACTGTCAGCAGTCAGGGAGAGGCTCAGGAATAACTAGGAGGTTACCATCCCCCTCTTCACTAGCTTTGGGGCCTAGTCTGTGTTACTGTTGTAGTTTATTTGGTGTTCTTCCTTTCCCCACTTACCGTAACACTTATATTAAGGATATATCTGAGCCCGAGCACCACGCCAAGGTATCTCAAGTAGCTCGGGACCTAATGCTAACCTACCTGTGCCGTATGGGCAATACCAGGAGCGAGTGGGTGAATTACAGGAGCAGTTACCTCAAGCTTGCAATGGGAGGAGGGAGGAGGCTGTGAGTCCTACCGAAGACTGTGAACATTTAAACTTGGAGTTTATATACCTCCAAACATATCTATATGCAAAGTACAAAAATGGTGTGGTGTTAAAAGGCAGGAAGTGCTCAACCCCATATGCAGTTGTGCATCTATACCTAGGGGAGCAGATCCTGCACTTATGGCCTCTTGCTAATGGCGATCCCCAGCAAAAAAACTGTGAAGGATGCCCGCAGCGAACCACAAGTACCACAAAAAGACATCCTATCCAAATATAAAAATGTGTGGATTTAAATCGCTATATGGCCAATCGCAGAGCACAGCTCACAGCCTGGGAGAAACAAAACTCCCAGGCTGTGAGCTGTGCACTGCAATTGGCCAGCGCTACAGCCTAGGAGGAGGAGATACCCAGCAAAACAAGGGCAGTCTCCGCCTACTATAACTGAGCGAACATACCGGAGGACATAACGGGAGAACGGAGCGGCGCCCAGGGATAATTAAGTAAGTAAGTGCAGTGAGATCCCTGGGCGCCGCTGTATATGTCGGGATACTTATTTCACCATGTTTTTCCAGGTGAAAGGTCCTCTTTAATAAGAAAGGTGCACTACTGTGGATGCAAGCAACCAAATCTGACTAAACCCTCAAACTGGTGTTAAAATTTATAAATAAGACAATATATCCTTATATTAACCCCTTCTTTCCCGGGCCAGTTTTCGCCCTTCTGCCCAGGTCATCTTTTGCAAATCTGACATGTGTCACTTTATGTGGTAATAACTTTGGAACACTTTTACTTAGCCAAGCCATTCTGAGATTGTTTTCTTGTGACACATTGTACTTCATGATAGTCATACATTTGAGTCAATATATGTTACCTCTATTTATGAAAAAATCCCAAATTTACCCCAAAATTTTAAAAATTCACAATTTTCTAAATTTTAAAACAGAAAGTGATACCTCATAAAGTATTTATTACTTAACATTCCCCATATGTCTACTTTATGTTGGCATCATTTTGTAAATGTCATTTATTTTTTTAGGACGTTAGAAGGCTTAGAAGTTTAGAAGCAAATCTTGAAATTTTTAAGAAAAGGACCAATTCAGGTCTGAAGTCACTTTGTGGGGCTTACATAGTAGAACCCCCCCCCCCCCCCCATAATAGACCCCATTGTAGAAACTACACCCCTCAAGTTACTTAAAACTTATTTTAGAAACTTTGCTAACCCTTTAGGTGTTCCACAAGAATTAAAGGAAAATGGAGATGAAATTTACTTTTTTAGCAGATTTTCCATTTTAATCCATTTCTTTCGTTAACACATCAAGGGTTAACAGCCAAACAGAACTCAATATTTATTACCCTGATTCTGCGGTTTACAGAAATGCCCCACATTTGGTCGTAAACTGATGTAAGGGTACACGGCAGGGTGCAGCAGAAAAGGAACGCCATATGGTTTTTGGAAGGCAGATTTTGCTGAACTGGTTTTTAGATGCCATGTCCCATTTGAAGCCCCCCTGATGCACCCTTACAGTAGAAACTCCCAAAAAGTGACCCCATTTTGGAAACAAGGGAAAAAGGTGCCAGTTTTATTGGTACTATTTTATGGTACATATGATTTTTTGATCATTCATTATTATACTTTATGGGACAAGGTGACCAAAAAATTGTTAATTTTGGCACTGTTTTTTCTTATTTATTTATTTTTACAGCGTTCACCTGAGTGGTAAGGTCATGTGATATTTTTATAGAGCAGATCATTACAGACCTGGCAATACCTAATATGTATTCTTTTTCTAATTTCTTTAAGTTTTACACAATAGAAGCTTTTTTCAAACCAAAAAATGATGTTTTAGTGTCTCCATAGTCTGAGAGCCATAGCTTTTTTAATTTTTTTGTGGGATAAGGGGACGGTTTGATTGGTACTATTTTTGGGGGCATACTCCTTTTTGATCGCTTGGTGTTGCAATTTTTTTTATGTAAGGTGACAAAAGGCTTTTTTGCCACGTTTAAAAAAATGCAGCAATACGTAATATGTTTATTTTTTTTATTTTTTTCACTTTACCACAATACCATTTTTTACTAATTGTCTTAGGTAGGGTCTCATTTTTAGTGGGATGAGGTGATGGTTTTATTGGTACAATTTTGTTCAACATATGCCTTTTTGTGATGTAAGGTGACCAAAAAGTTTTTTTTTCCACTGTTTTTATTTTATTTTGTTTACGGTGTTCACCTCAGGGGTTAGGTCATGTGATATTTTTATAGAGCTAGTTGTTACGGATGCGGCGATACCTAAGGGTACTTTCACACTTGCGTTGTTTGATTCCGGCAGGCAGTTCCGTTGCCTGAACTGACTGCCTGATCAGGCAAACTGTATGCAAACGGATGTCATTTTTTCAGACTGATCAGGCATTTTTCAGACTGATCAGGATCTTGATCAGTCTTAAAAATGCCTGATCAGTCAGAAAAATGCATTGCAATACCGGATCCGTTTTTCCCGTGTCATCTGGCAAAACGGATCCGTTTTTTTTTTCTTCTCATTAGCGTTTTTCTTTTCCGGCATAGAGTTCCGTCACAGGGGCTCTATACCGGAAAAGAACTGATCAGGCATATCCCCATGCATTCTGAATGGAGAGCAATCCGTTCAGGATGCATCAGGATGTCTTCAGTTCAGTCATTTTGACTGATAAGGCAAAAGAGAAACCGTAGCATGCTACGGTTTTATCTCCGGCGAAAAAAACTGAAGACTTGCCTGAATGCCGGATCCGGCATTTTTTTCCATAGGAATGTATTAGGGTACTTTCACACTTGCGTTGTTTGATTCCGGCAGGCAGTTCCGTTGCCTGAACTGACTGCCTGATCAGGCAAACACCATGCAATTTTTGGGTTGAACATAAAAAAAAATGAGGAGAGTATCAAATAGGGAACAGGGCCATGGTGCTGCTGGTGTTGGTGGTGGTGGAGCTTCTGCAGCAGGGAGATGACGTTGTCAATCTGTGCCCAAATGAAACAACTTTCTCTGGTGCATGTACACGACAGGGCGTTCTGCGTCATTTTGTAGGCCTAAATAACTCTCTATGAATGGTGAGTGTTGTGGAAATTTTATTATGCGGACATTTTATTTTAGGATGTGTATTTAATATATTGTGTATTGTCATCATGTCTCTCAGTGGTAATGGTAGGTTATAGTATACATGTGTTTGTTAGCTAGCTAGGTTATTCTAAATGATGGTGTCTTGTCCTGTATGTCCTCACTTCCTGTATGTCATATCCTTGTCTTGGGCCACCACCTTTTACACCTTTTGTTAGTAAATAAAAGACTCAGACTGAGCAGGGCGGGAGGAGTTACTCAGAATTCAATCAAGATGGTAGCACCTGGGTCTGTCTCTGACTGCGGCTGAGGGAAAAGGGATTTTACTTTTTCCTTACACAAACTTTGGTGCGAGCTGATTACAACTATTAATATTTCTACAACAGTGAGGCTAGAACAAGTAGAGGCAGTAGTAGATTGGATAACTGAGAGTGCCTCCAGTTCCATCACATTGTCTTCCACGCAGTCCCCTGCTGAAAGCACAGAGTTGGCACTGGCGGCCAATGAGCATCCATCTTCCACCTTAACCCCTTGCACATGAGCCAAACAGTCTGATCCCCAAGTCATGCAGCAGTCACTTATGCTTTCTGATGACTCTGCTGGCAGGATTTCCATGGGCCATCCACCTAGTCCTGCCCCAGAAGTTGAAGAGATTGAGTGCACTGATGCCCAACCACTTATGTTTGAGGATGAGGACATGGGAGGACCACCGCAACACATCTCTAATGATGATGATGACGAAACCCAGGTGTCAACTGCTGCGGCTTTCTGCACTTTGCAGACTGGCAAGGAGGGGAGGTGTGAGGAGTGGGTATAAGATACTTTGGAGGACCTCACATGGTGATCTAAGTGACATGTGCAGTTTGGAGGAAGAGGTGTTGGTCATGCAGCACATGCCACAGAGCAAAAGAGGGAACAAGTTTGCAAAACCACAGCGGTAAGCCCCTAGCCAGTACACCTTATATTGCCCAAAGTGCTGACGGACTGAGCACACTAAAGCCAGCTCAAAGGAGTTCCCTGGCATGGCAGTTCTTCGGGCAATGTGCTGATTGCAAGATATGGGTGGTTTGCACGCTGTGCAGTCAGAGCTTGAAGTGAGACATAAATATTCTAAACCTGAGCACCTCATGCTTAACTAGACATCGATCTGCAAAGCATGAGCTGCAGTGCAGTAGACACCTGAAAACCACAAAAGATCTGAGGCTCCTCCTGCTGCCTCTTCTGCAGGGAATGTGACAGTAACACTGCCACTACCTGTGTCACCGAGTATCTCCACACTTTCCCATAGAAGCGTTCAGCTGTATATTCCCTAAACACTGGAGTGAAAGAGGAAGTACCCACCTACCCACCCGTGAGCCCTGGCCCTAAATTCCAGCATTTCAAAATTTTTGGCCTTTGAAATACTGCCATTCTGTCTGGTGGAGACGGACAGTTTTAAAAATGTAATGACGATGGCTGTCCCACAGTATGTGGTCTACTACTACTTTTTAAGGCGGGCCAACCCTGTCCTGCATGAACGAGTAGTAGAAAAAATCAGGTGTGCACTTTGCAACGCCATCATTGGCAAGGTTCACATAACCACCAATACGTGGACCAGTAAGCACGGGCAGGGACATTATATCTCCCTAGCTGCCTACTGGGTAGATGTAGTGGCGTCTGGGCCTGAGGCAAAGAGAGGTTTGGCGCATATCTTACAGCCAACGAGGATTTTTGGGTGTTCTTTGTTGCCTACTGTTGCCTCCTCCTCCTACTCCGCTTCCCCCACTACCGCCTCCTCATCTGGTCAGCGTAACACCTGCACCACCAACTTCAGCACAGCCAGAGGGAAATGACAGCAAGCTGTTCTGAGGCTCATTTGTGAGGGGGAAAAACTCCACACCGCGCAAGAGCTGTGGACGGGTATGGAATAACAAACTGATCAGTGGTTGGAGCCGCTGAGCTTCAAGCCCGGCCTGGTGGTGTACAACAACTGGCAAAATCTTGCAGCCACTCTGGGCCTAGCCGGTTTGACGCACTTCCCTTACCTGGTGCAAGTGCTGAATTTGGTGGTGTAGGGGTTTCTGAAAAATTACCCCGAGATGTCAGAGCTGCTCCAGAAAGTGCGGGCTGTCTATGCATGCTTTTTGCATTCTCACCCTGCTGTTGCTCGCCTGTCTGCACTGCAGTGCAGCCCTACCTCTCACTGCCTCACATTCTGGAGAGACTGTGCGAGTAGCAGCCGACGATAGTGGAGTTTCAGCGGCAGTATGCTTGGGTGAGTTGCAGAACAGCACTACTTCACCACCAACGAGTGGGCCTCCATACGGGACATGTGTGTTGTGCTGTTTCCAGTGCTCCACCAACATGGCCAGCACTGAAGATGCCATCCACAGCGTTACTATCCTGTCCTGCCAGGGCACAGTCTTGGAGGATGATGATGATGAGTTGGAACCGAGTTCACAGCAGAGTGACACAAACATCTGCTAACGGGCATCAATGGAGCCTGGCTGGGGGGATACAGAGGACACAGACAACACACCTCCCACTGAGGACAGCTTGTTGTTGCCTCTGGGCAGCCTGGCACACATGAGTGACTACATGCTGCAGTGCCTGCGCAAGTGTCTAGGTGGCCACCCTGCTGGATCCCCGCTACAGGGACAACGTGTCATCCTTACTTCCGTTACTGGAGCGTGATCAGAGTACAAGCGTACACTGTTAGACATGCTATTGATGGAGTTCCCACCTGACAGCAGGGGCTCAGTGGAAGCAGGAGGCAGAGGTAGAGAAGGAAGTCACCAACCTAGCTGGGGGATCGCCATCACCTTAAAAGGGATGGTTAGCATGGCAGAAATGTGGAAAAGCTTTGTTAGCATGCCACAACATCCAGCACCAGCATGTGATATGGACCGTCTTAGAAGGAGGCAGCATTTCAGCAACATAGTGGAACAGTACATGTGCACACGTCTGCACATACTGACTGATGGGTCTGCCCCATTTGCCTTCTCCAAATTGGGCACATGGCCTAAGCTTGCCCTTTAAGCCTTTGAGGTGCTGGCCTGCCATGCCGGCAGGTGTGTTTAGCACGGTGGGGGGTGATCACGGACAGGCGTATCTGCCTGTCCACAGCCAATGTGGACAAGCTCACGTTCATTAAAATGAACCAGGCATGGATCCCAAAGAACTTGGCTGTACCTTAGGCATAGTAGAGAGGTATACCGGCCGCAGCCAGCCAAACAAAAAAAAATGTTAGCTACCTCCTCCCATCCACTCGGACCTCCACCTCTTGGCTCAAGATTATTATTTTTTATATTAGCAGAGTAGAAAAGTATTCTGGCCACACCCAAAAAAAATGGCTATAGGTCACACACAGAATTCATTAACAGACAAAAATATAAATATAACACAGCAACAGTATTGGCTTCCGCCTCTTCCACTTACACTGCCACATCTACAGCCTGCTCTACTTTCTACTCCACTTGGACTTCCATCAAGATTATTATTCTTTATTTTTATGTTTTTTTATGTTATTTTAATTCATTTCCCCATTTCCCTGTCCACATTTGTTTGCAGGGCAATTGTACTGCTCTTACCCCCATTTTGGATCCTTTTGCAACCCTTTTTATGACTTTTTACAGCCATTTTTCAGCCCCAAAGTTCAGGTCCCCATTGGATTAAATGGGGTTCAGCGTCAAGTTCAGGTCAAGTTCGGGACCCAAACCAAACTTTGAAACAAAGCTTAGCCGAACTTGTCGAACCCGAACATCCACAGGTGCTCTCATCCCTAATGCTGATATCATCACAGGTCCTGGCAGATGCTCCTATCTAACCTGGGAACTACACCATGCTCTGTGCAGGTCCTTTACTAAATGTACAGGGCCTGTGATGCTGAAGATGATGTCATCACAGGTCCTGGCAGATGCTCCTATCTAACCTGGGAACTACACCATTATTTGTGCTGTACCTTTACTAGATGTACAGGACCTGTGATGACTTATGTTGAGAGAAGACTTGCCATTCTGTCTTCAGTTTGTGACTTGTAAGGGAGTCTTGTTACGGTATCTGACAAAAAGCTCTTACAGACACAAGCCACTAATGTAATGTGATAGGGGCACTATAAGAAGAGTATAGGGAGAGAATAAGAAGATATAATTGGGTATATTTTAAGGACTTTGATAAGGGAAAGCATAATACAGCTGTTGGTAGCTATTTCTGCATTAAAAACCCTGCAAGAAATTTTTTTTTTTTTCTGTGTAGGAACAGCCAGTCAGCTTTTTATTTATTTATTAAAACTTGTTTCTACAGTTCATGGGCTTATTGCCAACATTCAAATATCACACAGTCTGCTCCAAAAGCTAAGCAATAGCACATTTTTCTTATTCTAATAACCAGTTGCATGATATCCCTTTTACTGAATGTGTTGCATAATCCTGCAAGATAATGAGTAGTTAAAGCAAAGGCAATGCTGTAATAACAACGTTTTTATACCAGTGGTATTAAACGTATTGCATATTCTTGCAAGATATTAGTTTGTTATCACAAGAGCAATACAGCAATAACACCATTTTTAAATAACAGCAACTAATCTGCTGTGTGGATTCTCTTGTCAAGGCTCATCAGTTGCAATACATCATGGTAACACTTCAGCTTACACCTATGAAAGGAGTGAAGTAGAGTGAAAGCAACCATCTCAGGGGGGCCAGGTGAGGCGATCGGCTCAGGCAGCACCAGGTGGGGGCAAGAGGGGGGCAGTAGAAGGGTTATGGGCAATGAGAGCTTTCACTGTGGCAAAGGGGTTAGGTCAAGAAATTGGCATTGCTGGGGGGGAGGAGCGCCATTTCAGTTCTTGCCTCTGGTAACAGAAAGGCTAGGTGCACGGCTGAACAATCTACACTGTTTCTGGCCTAACGGAAGATGTCCATTTAGGAGAATTTCATGCTCTGATGCTCTACTTTGCTTTGCACTGAATCGTGCAGGGCAAAGGCTTTTTTGGGAGATCCGGTGACGAACCAGGCTCTCCATGGGGAAAGCTAGGCGAAGGCTTCTGCCTAGCAGTGAGCCCATTGACGTCACCGACACTAATGGACAGGCTTTAACACGCCCATCAGTGCCAGTGACGTCACTAGCAACACTTCTAGGTGGAGGCCTTCGCCTAGCAGTGTAAAAATATAAACAAAAATGCCCTTGCCATGCGCAATCCAGCACAGGGCAAAAGAAAGCATCGGAGTATGAAATGTGAGCCGGAAGGGTGAAAATGGGGATATGTCTGGTGTAAGATGGTACAAGGAATCATCGTCGATGATAGGTCCTGTCACGAGGGTGTCAAGAACCACGCCTGACTCCGTTGTACCCGGGGTCAGGAGGTCGCAGCGGTTGGCTGCACGCTCTATGTAAGATAGGGCTGTTTCCTTATGGTAGCTTTCTGGGTTTGCTTTGCAACCCTTTTTGCCTCACTCAGGGAACCGTAGCTCCTTCTCCTCAGCTGTTCCTTGTCCAGCACTCCCAATCCTCCTTATATTCCCCTCTCACACTTCTCTGGTTGCCAGATATAGAGCTTCCTGCCTGGACATCTATTCTGACCTACTGGAGCTGTGTTGCTGCGTTCTGATTGTTGATTCAGAACGCTACCCTCCGGATCCCTGCTGGACTATTGTGGACTGCTGTGGTCGCCCACCTGGGTGTATGTGTTTTTCTGTATTGTCTGTCCTCTCCCTGGTGTTTCCCTCTTAGTGCAGTGGTGCGGACTAGTGATCCCACCCGTTCACTATCTAGGGCTCATTTCAGGGAAAGCCAGGGTTTAGGCACGTGATCGCCGCACGGGTGAGGAACCCGTCTAGGGACGTCAGGGCAGTCAGGTGCCAGCCGCAAGGTGAGTTAGCGGTCACCACCTTTCCCTCTCCCTTGGGCAGGGCTTTCCCTTTTTCCTCCCTGTGCGGGTTACAGGTCTGTGTCACAGAGGTTCCTTGCCTCGGTGGAGTAAGAGCCGTTTTTTATGTGTCAGCAGCAGTTGCTGTTTAACACCTTAATACTTAGTATGGCTTGTTGTGGAAATTTTATTATGCGGACATTTTATTTTAAGATGTGTGTGTGTGTTTTTATAGATTGTCATCTGTCTCCCTGTGTCGGATTTAGCCAAAGAGCGCTCTAGCAGAGGGTACTTTGGCTGAATCGGGACCAGTGGTAAAACCGTCAGTATGAAAACCTTCTCATAGGCTTGGAGAGATAGTGATCACTTTTGAGCAGTATTGAATGAGGTCCATGCTGACAGTGATGGGGGGTGGGCGGCCACCTGGCTGGTCAGACAATGGAAATGACTCATCCTTCCTTATACAGGGGTGGAGTGTGTGCATTGTCTGTCCAGTTACATTGATTGCCCCTCCCTGTCCTTTGATATGTCATCACTTCCTATATGTTATCACTTCCTGTATCCTTGTCTTGGGCCAGCCCCTTTTACACCTTTTGTGAGTAAATAAAAGGAACAGGTTGAACAGAGAGGAAAGTAGTTGCTAAGAATTTCAAGCAAGATGGTAACAACTGGGTCTGTCTCTGACTGCGGCTGAGGGAAAGGGGATTTACCTTTTTCCTTACACTAACTTTGAAGCGAGCTGATTACAACTATTTATATTTCTACAACAAGCTGTATAGCTGATCTGGGACGGCTCTTACTGGTCAGTAGTCAAAGTGCTAGGTGGGTGCCTACTCCCCATGTTCCAGGCTGTTTTTTTTTTTCAGGACTAAAAACCAGCCAGCACTACCAGGTGGGGAGGATTACCTCTGTCTGATAGTGAAGCTCAGGAGGTGTGTGTTCTGGGATCTGAGGCTTGTGCCGTGCTGGAGGGCTGAGACCCGTCTGTAAGGGAAACAGGCCCCCCAAAAGCCTGCTATGGACTGCTGGAGGCAGAACTGCCAACAAGGTAATTTTTCCTATGTGGACTTTACATTGTGAGTGAACTAACACCAAGACTGCAAAGTGACGTTTTGTTTTTGCTTTATGTGTGCATAAAAGTGGAAGTTTGATTTAATAACTGGTAATTTGCCTCTGTACTGCATCCATACAACCTGGCTACCAGAGTGAATCCCCACACTGGGTTCAGCTCTGAACCTAGACAACCCCTTTAAGCTTGTGCACCAGTGAATTGCTTGCATATAGAGTTGTTTCCTGGCCACATATTCCATTATTGATGGCACTTTTGCTTGCCCATAGGATGGGTTGATGCCACTTCATGTAGTTCAATAGAGCTTTGGTGCCTACGTTTGAGTTTGCCTGCACATGTCTTATTTTGTTCTTGCACAGTTTGCACCAGATACAACTGCCTCCTACTACTATTACTACTATTACTTTTTCTGTCTGGATAGCTGGTGCTTCTACTACCCACATTCTGCCTTTTTTTTGAACCCTTCTGTAGCCCTGATATTTTTGGGCGGTTCAGATAATGTCGTCTGCTACCCTGGGTATTGGTGTAGTAATCACAACAACTCCCCCCCCAAAAAAATTGGCACCATGTTGAGAAATAAAACTAAACAGATTTAGGCCTAAATTCATTATCACACATATAATTTGGTGTATTGCCCTGTATATTAGTGTACTAATCACCTGTATGCATTAAACAACCCCCCCCCCCCCCCCAAAAAAGGAAAAAAAATAAAATAAAATTTAACTGTGTAAAAATAAATACAGGGAAATGGGTGCTTCGGACCTGATGCCTCAATCACCAAGTAATGTCCTTGCAGGTAGCTGCTTTTCAAGTTTATAGCAGCTGCAGTTGTGCTAGGAGATACAGCCTGCCTTAGTTCCTCACTTCTTTTTTTTTTTTCTTTTTTAAACATAGTTTTTATTGGTATATCATTTTGAGTTACAGAAAAAGATTCAGTAAATGACATTGATATGGTATTAGTTTTCATTATTATATATAATAATAACATAAAGGAAAAAACTGATAACTGTTGAGCATCAAGAGGGATAGAGCATATCAGTTGAATGCAAAGTACATTCTACATCATGGCAACCATCATACTGTGTTTCAGAGTCATAGAGGTAGAAGAAGCATTGGAGATCTTGCTCACGTGATCATCATATTCAAAATTCAAAACAAGAACAGATGTACACTAATACAGAGGTTTGTAGAAGATGGATGAGGTCCATAAGTCCCGCCTAGAACAATGTTTATAGAGGTATTTAAAAGCTGAGGCAGACATCCTTTCATACCAGCATTGCTCATTCATAGATTGAATGATGTTAGAAATGTGTAGGGGCACATTCTTTTTCCAGTGAGCTGCAATTTTTTGTCTCACTGCTATACACATGTGAGAGATAATGGTAGTATGTAGTGATGATCGAGCACCAAAGTATTCGGTTGTTCGGCCCGAACACATTGCTATATTTGTGTGCTCGACCGACACCCGAGTATAATAGAAGTCAATGGGAGACAACCAGGCACTCCCTGCTCAGAAGAGGGGAAGGTGCGTTGTCCATTGGAAAAGGTCAGAAAGTGACAGAAACATAATCAAAATGGATCGAGAACAGCATTGGGACGAAGTCTGGATGCATCTTAGACTCCCAGGTCGCTGCTGGAAACCATGTTGTCCGAGTTTTACGCCACTTTTACAGACTGACAAAAACATGCACAAAAACCCCCATAAAATCTATTTTACAGGAAAAATTGTTAGGAAACATTATTTCCTGTATATTTATTTGTATATAAAGTGCAAGTGCTGCCAAAAATTACAAGGAAGAGGTACTCCGATACAGCATGTATATCACACAATGGAGGGCCTCCTTCACATTGTGGTACAATTGTTCAGGTAGTGGGACTCCTACACTCATAAAGCCTATGCACTATGTGAAAGTGTTGCCAAAAATTACAAGGACCGGCACATCCAATACACCCTTTATTTCACATAAAGGTTGGCATCATACACACCCTTCAAAAATTGTGATTGATGGCCTGCTGGTGACCCTCTAAAACAGGCATCCTCAAACTGCGCCCTCCAGCTGTTGCAAAACTACAACTCCCAGCATGCCCGAAAAACCTACAGGTATCAGCCTACAGCAGGGCATTGTGGGAGTTGTAGTTTTACAACAGCTGGCGGGCCGCTCTAAAACATTAGTGGCGAGAGTCTGCTGCTGATCTGACCTTCTAAAACATTAAAGGTCAGGGTCTGCTGCTGAGCTGACCTTCTAAAACATTAGGGACGAGGGCCTGCTGGTGGTGAGCTGACGCTCTAAAACATTATATGCGAGTGCCTGCAGAGGAGCAGATGCTCTAAAACATTATATGCGAGTACATGCTGTTGAGCTGACGCTCTAAAATATTATATGCGAGTGCCTGCAGATGAGCAGATGCTCTAAAACATTATATGTGAATGCATGCTGTTCAGCGGACGCTCTAAAACATTATATTCAAGTGCTTGCAGATGAGCAGACGCTCTAAAACATTATATGCGAGTGCATGCTATTCAGCTGACGATCTAAAACATTATATGCGAGTGCTTGCAGATGAGCAGACGCTCTAAAACATTATATGCAAGTGCATGCTGTTCAGCGGACCGTATAAAATTTTTGGGAGTTGAGGGCCTGCAGATGAGTTGACCCAAAAAAATTTTATATGGTCAGCTCAACTGCAGGTCCCCAACTCTATTTTTTTTATAGAGTTGAGGGCCTGCAGTTGAGCTGACCCTATAAAAAAAATTTGAGTTGAGGGCCTGCAGTTGAGCTGACCCTATTTAAAAAAATTAGAAAGTGGAGGGAATATATACAATATGGATGAGGAGGAGAAAACAAGATTTAACCATATACTCTTTTTTTGTGGTGGAAAAGGTGTTTGGGAATATACAACAGTAGATTGCGTACATTATAAATGATAGATTGAAATTGCCCTTATGTTCATCATCATTTCAGCTCTCCTCTGGTGGAGTTGAGAAGTCAGGGGCAATTCAGGCCTTGTTCATTTTTATCTGAGTCAAACTGTCAGCATTGCCAGTGGACAAGCGGATACGCCTATCTGTTATGATGCCACCAGCAGCACTAAATACACGCTCAGACAAAACACTGGCGGCAGGGCAGGCCAGCACCTCCAAGGCGTAGAGTGCAAGTTCGTGCCATGTGTCCAGCTTGGACACCTAGTAGTTGTAAGGCACTGAGGGATCATTTAGGACGCTGACACGGTATGCTATGTTTTCCTTCACCACCTTCCAAAACTTTTCCCTCCTTGTACCACTAGGCCGCGCTTCAGGGTGAGGTTGCTGGCGGGGTCTCATGAAAGTGTCCCATGCCTTAAAGAGAGTTGCCCTGCCTTTATTGGAACTGCTGTGTGTTCCCATTGTCTCTTTTTGCCTCAGGAAGTACGGACTCTGCCGGCCGCGTTGTCAGATGGAAAATTTTGGAACAATCTCTCAATAAGTACCTTCTGGTATTGCACCATTTTACTCATCCTTACAACCACAGGAATGAGAGATCAGAAGTTCTCTTTGTAGCGGTGGTCAAGAAGGGTGAACACCTAGTAATCCGTGTTATGTAAAATACGTATAACGCGAGGGTTGCGGGAAAGGCAGCCTAAAATGAAGTCAGCCACATGTGCCAAAGTACCTACAGGCAAGACATCGATGGCAACATCAGGATGACTCTCCATCTCCTCTTCCTCCTCCTTTTCTGCCCATCCACACTGAACAGATGGAATTAAAGTTCCATGGGTACTACCCTCTGTAGCAGAGGTAACTGTCTCCAGCTCCTCCTCCTCCTCTTCATGGTCCAATTCGCACTGAGAAGATGAACTGTGGGTGGTCTGGCTATCACCCTGTGTAATGTCCTCCCCCATTTCTTCATCTGCCACATTCAGAGCGTCGTCCTTAATTAGACGTGTAAGGTAGGGATACTGTCATGGTCTTACCTTCGTTTGACATGTGCTGGCGGCCATCTTGGTTTCTGGGTTTCTTGTAGCCTCCCACCCTGCGGCTTCTCCTTCCCACTGGGAGGAGCTGGATGCCTAGCTCATATATATAGAAGGTCTGTGGCTTCAGTTCCTTGCTTGGTCCTCCTGTGTTCACATGCTTCTAAGACTGCTGCTGCTTCTGGTTCCTGATCCTGGCCTCGTCTGACTACCCCGTTGGTTCCTGATCCTGGCTTCGTCTGACTACCCCGTTGGTTCCTGATCCTGGCTTCGTCTGACTACCCCGTTGGTTCCTGATCCTGGCTTCGTCTGACCACCCTCCTGGTTCCTGACCTCTGTCTACGCAAGACCCTGCTTCGGTTTAGCCATCCATTTGGACTTTTGCTACGGCTTGATTTCCAATAAAGCCTTCTTATTTCCACTCATCTCTGTTGTACGTCTGGTTCATGGTTCCATGACAGATACCGGCTCATTGTTTCTACAATGGTATATATCCGCATGCTCGGTGCCTTGGTTTTTTCAACCTCCTTTGCAAGTAGAGAAATAATGGAAAGATTCAGACTCCAGCACTCACTTTTTTGAAGTGTCAAGTTCTCTGTCTTTATTTAGCAATGGTGCACAGACAATACAAGGCTCAATTCTCTCTGGTGTAGGCTGTTGACGCGTTTCGAAAGGTTCTTATTCGTAACAGTGGTGTGCGTATAGTGTTCTCAGGTATATATAGGAGCTCAAGTGTGTGTAATCAGCGCTATAAACACTCCCACTTTTAACCAAAACATATGGGGGGAGAGGGATTAGCATGGAACAATACAGGTTCCACCCCTTTGCGCAACACTTGTCCCTCATAGATATCACCTGGAGCACCAGATTCAATCCACTTTAGTATTTGACTTGCCGAGATTTACATAGAAGTGTTTTAATTGTGATCGTCCCTAATTGTGATCGTTTGAGTAGACACCAAAGTGGGATGGTTAAGCTGATAATAGCGTTACCGCCACTAACCATCTGTGTGGATTCATCAAAGTTTTTTAAAACCTCACAGAGGTCTGACATCAATGCCCACTCCTCGCTTGTGAATAGTGGCAGTTGACTTAAAAGGCAATGACCATGTTGCAGCTGGTATTCCACAACTGCCCTCTACTGCTCACAAAGCCTGGCCAACATGTAGAACGTAAAGTTCCAGTGCGTGCTCACGTTGCACAACAGTCGGGTAGCTGGAAGTCGCAAGTGATTTTGCAACGTTGACAGACCAGCTAAGGCTGTGGATGACTTGCGGAAATGGGCACGCCTTCACTAGTAGCTCTGGCAAATCGGGGTAGGTTTTGATAAACCGCTGAACCACTAAGTTTAAGACGTGGGCTAGGCATGGGATGTGTGTCAGGTTGCCGAGCTCCAAAGCCGCCACTAAGTTACGGCCATTGTCAGACACAACCATGCCTGGTTGTAAATTGAGTGGCCAGAGCCACAGCTCGGTCTGGTCCCTTATACCCTGTCACAGCTCTGCGGCGGTCTGCTGTTTGTTCCCTAAGCAGATCAGCTTCAGCACAGCCTGTTGACGCTTAACCACAGCAGTGCTACACTGCTTCCAGCTAGCGACTGATGGGTGACTGCTGCTGGAGGTGGAAGTGGAGCAAAAGGCGGCGGCGCAAGAGAAGTCGGTGTTGGAGCCAGTTACATAGCTGCTGGCGGAGAGCCTGATGAACGTAGGGCCCGCAATCCTGGGCGTGGGTAGCACCTGTGCCATCCCAGGGTACGACTCACTCCCGGCCTCCACAACATTCACCCAGTGTGCGGTCAGGGAAATGTAGCGTCCCTGGAAACCAGCACTTGTCCATGTGTCCGTGGTTAAGTGGACCTTCCCAGTAAGTGCATTGGTCAGGGCAAGGCTGATGTTCTGGGACACATGCTGGTGTAAGGCGGGCACGGCACACTGTGAAAAACAGTGGCGTCTGCGTACCGAGGGATGGCTGCCGACATCAGGCTGCGGAAGGTCTCAGTGTCCACAAGCCTAAATGGCAACATTTCAAGGGCCAGTAATTTGGAAAGCTGCGCATTTAGTGCTATGGCCTGTGGGTAGGTAGGTATTTGCGCTTGCGTTCAAATGACTGTGTTATGGACATTTGGACGCTGCGCTGGGACAGGGAAGTGAATGTTGTTCATGCGAAGGTTCAGGTGCAGGGCGAGGGGCAGGGGACTGCGCCTTCGACAGGGGATTGGCCAGCAGTGCTGTAACAGGGTTCCGAAGGTGCACTCGGTCTCCCATTAGCCGCAGACCTGCTGCTTAGCTTCGGGAGCGAGGATCTGTGCTTGACCTCGTTCCCAGGGCGGCTTTGCTAGCTGGGAGGTTCCCTGCTCCTAAGTCTGCCTTGAGCGCCGAGCTGATCACTCGGTGCTCGACTGGTTGGTCTGTCGGTCATGTGACGCTGGCCACGTCACATGACCCTCACTCCCCACTATAAATACAGGCAGCCTGCTGGCCACAGGTTGCCTGTTAATTTAGGTTCCACCTGTGATGTTGTATTTCCTGGCGTACCTACCTCCTGCTTTTTCCTGACGATCCTCTGCCTGCTCCTTGTGTACTTTGCTGCTCTCCTGGTATTCTGACCCCGGCCTCCTCCTTACGATCCTCTGCTTACTCCTTTGGTACTTCACGACTCTCCTGGTATTTATGACCCCGGCTTCTCCTGACTATTCTCTGCTTGCTCTATTTGTACTTTGTAGCTTTCCTGGTATTGACTCGGTCCGTTCACGTTCTGTTGTTTGTCTGTCTATCATCCCTGCACTTAGTTCAAGCAAGGGATTGCCGTCCAGTTGTCCCCTGTCATTAGGACTCGCGAGGCAAGTAGGCAGGGCCAGGGATAAGGGTGGAGCGCAGTGGTCACTTCCCTCCCCCCTGTGTGTGTGTGTACACGACCGTTACAGATTAACAGGCCCAATAACCACTGTATTATGAATCCTCTGGTGATCCTGACTGACCATGTCTCTAATCTGACGCAGATGGTGCAGGAGTTAGGGGAAAGACTCAGTTCTTTTGAGTTAGGGCAAGGTTCTTCCACTCCTCAGGCCTCCACTCTGCATTTTGAGCCCCAGATTAAGCTCCTAGAACCCTTTTCTGGAGACTGGAGGAAGTTTCTCTCCTTTAAGGAGAGTTGCAAACTTTTCTTCCGTTTGCGCCCCGTGTCCTCTGGCCCCGAGAGTCAACGCGTGGGCATTATCATTTCCCGACTACAGGGTGATCCCCAGGACTGGGCGTTCTCTTTAGCTGCTGGCGCCAGTTATTTATCTTCTATGGAGGGGTTCTTTCAGGCCCTGGGTACCCTCTATGATGAACCAGACAGGGCTCTAGTAGCCGAGACGGCTCTAAAGGCACTGGTTCAGGGCAATCTACCTGTGGAGGATTATTGCACCCAATTCAGAAGGTGGTGTGTCCCCTCAGGGTGGAACGAACCAGCCCTGAAGAGTCAGTTCAGGTCAGGTCTGTCTGATAATTTAAAGGATCTGCTGATCAGTTATCAACCTCCAGAGACCTTAGAGGAGATGATGACCCTTGTTGTCCGACTTGACCGACGGGTTAGAGAGAGACGACAGGAACAACAGTTTTCTTCCCAGATGGTGGTCCAGCCAGAGGCCTATCCCAGAGACAATGCTGATGTCTCCACCGAGGAAACCATGCAGGTTGGCATGACCCGAGGGAATCTTCGCCGCAGACACAGAGAATGCTTTTACTGTGGAGGTCCTCTCTGTCAAGTCTCCTAAGGCAAGGCAACCTAAAGACCACGTACACGAGGGTTGTATACAGCGGGCACCTTTTTCTATTTGTCTGTGCATTTATTAGTTATCCATTGGTGGGCCACTCTGATACTAGCGATTCACCACCTGTCACCATTCCAGGGTTAGACAGGAGGCGAGGCTAGGCTCGAGGACAGGGAGTCTGACTACATAACCCCACTATAGATTGGTCCAATGGGGAGTTGGTGAGATGGGGGCCTAAGTGTGACTCATGCTTGTCCGTGGTACAGGCTGGGGTCTCAGTAAAGTCAGATACTTTACCCACTGTTGTTAGTGAGTATTCTGATGTATTCTCATCACCAACCCTGGAGGTTCTACCCCCCCCCCCCCATAGACCTTATAATTGTACTATAGAGCTAGTAGAGGGGGCCAAGTTTCCTAAGGGGCGAATTTATAATCTTTCTAAGCCCGAACGCAAGGCCATGGCATATTAGACCTTCTGTCTCTCCTATGGGGGAGGGGTTTTTCTTCGTTAAGAAAAAAGATGGTGGTCTTAAGCCATGTATCGATTACTGGAGATTAAATAAAATCACTGTCCAGAATAGATACTCCCTCCCATTGATTCTGGATTTATTTAACCAGGTTCTGGGGGCAACCTGGTTTTCCAAAATTGACCTGAAAGGGGCATACAATCTAATCCGAATCAAGGAGGGAGACGAATGGAAGATGGCGTTCAATACTCCAGTAGGACACTTTGAATATCAGGTGATGCCTTTTGGACTCAGCAATGCCCCAGCTGTGTTCCAAAACTTCATGAACGACATTCTTAGGGAGTTCTTAGGTAAATTTGTTATTGTCTATCTTGACGACATTTTGATATTCTCTCCTGACTTCGAATACCATGTGTCTCATGTTAAACAAGTATTAGAGGTGTTGAGGGAGAATCAGCTATCTGCTAAGCAAGAAAAATGTCTTTGGTGTACAGGAGATTCTGTTTGTAGGGCATGTTCTGACTCCTCACGACTTCAAGATGGATCCTGGTAAGGTGCTAGCAATTAAGGAATGGGTAAGACCTTCATCCTTAAAGGCGTTACAACGATTCTTAGGTTTCGCCAATTATTATCATAAATTCATTATTAATTTTTCCGTAATTGCTAAACCGTTGACCGACCTTACTAAGAAAGGGGCGGATTTGGAGAATTGGTCTATTGAGGCCATTTCTTCATTTAAAAAATTAAAAAAGGCATTCAGTAGCGCTCCCATTCTGATCCAGCCTGATCAGGAGAGACCTTTTATTGTGGAGGTTGATGCTTCCGAGGACGGCGCAGGAGCAGTCCTTTCACAAGGTCCTGCTAGCCTCACTAACCTGAGACCATGTGCCTTCTTCTCCAGGAAATTTTCTCCCACGGAGAGAAACTACGACATAGGGAATAGGGAGCTGCTGGCCATTAAATGGGCGTTTGAGGAGTGGAGGCATTTTCTGGAGGGGGCAAGGCATTGTGTAACTGTTGTCACTGACCATAAAAACCTTATGTTTCTCGAGTCTGCTAAGAGGTTGAATCCCCGTCAAGCCAGATGGGCTCAATTTTTTTACTCGTTTTGATTTTTCCATTACGTTCAGGCCGGGAAGTAAAAATGTGAAGGCAGACGCATTATCTCGGAGCTTCCATGCTTTTCAACCTACTGAGGTACCACCTGAATCCATCCTACCAGCAAAAATCTTCATAGCAGCTCTAACCCAGGATATCTCGACTCGCATTAGGTCTGAACAACATCTGCCACCGGTATCCACCCCAACAGATAAGTTGTTTGTTCCCGTACAATTTTGTCTCCAGCTGTTGGGTGAGTGTCACGATTCTGCCTTTTGTGGACATCCGGGTGTTGAGGGCACTAAGGATCTGGTTTCTAGATCTTATTAGTGGCCCACTCTAACTAGGTATGTCAAGTCCTACGTGTCAGCCTGTGAGATTTGTGCCAGGTCCAAGACACCTAGGACTCGCCCTGCTGGTAACCTACGACCCCTACCCATTCCCAGTAGACCCTGGTCCCATATCTCAATGGACTTTATAACTGACCTACCGCCGGCGGAGGGTAAGACTGTAGTTTGGGTAGTGGTCGATAGGTTTAGCAAGATGGTCCATTTCATTCCCCTGGCTAAACTTCCGAATCCCAAAACCCTGGCGTCTATTTTTTTAAAGAAATTGTTCGATTGCATGGTATCCCACAAAATATTGTTTCTGACAGGGGTGTGCAGTTTGTGTCCAAATTCTGGAGGGCCTTCTGTAAAAAATGTCAAATTTAATTGTCTTTTTCTTCTGCCTACCACCCTGAGAGTAATGGGCAGACTGAACGCCTTAATCAGTCTGTGGAACAATTCTTGAGGTTGTATGTGGCTGATGACCAGCAATTATGGGTGAAATTTCTTCCATTGGCTGAATTTGCTTTGAATAACCATGTCAATTCTTCTGCTGGGGTTTCACCTTTCTTTTGTAACAATGGTTTCCATCCCCGTTTTCATTCTGGGTCATCAGCCTCCTCCTCTAACCCTAAGGTGGATAGGCTCTCCTCTGAACTGTGCACAGTTTGGGCCCGGGTCAATCGAACTTAGAAAAGGCTCAAAGTTCTCAGAAACTCAAGGCCGATAGGAGACGTTCAAGGGGGGTGAATTTTCAGATTGGGTATAAGGTATGGTTGTCCTCCAAGAATCTCTCTTTTAAGGTAGATTCTAAAAAGTTTTCTCCTCGTTTTATTGGACCATATAAGATCACGGAGGTAATTAACCCGGTATCATTTAGGTTGGAGCTGCCCGAGTCATTCCACATTCATAAATAATGTGTTCCATAAATCTCTACTTAAAAAATATGTTGAACCGGTAGTACCATCGAATGCCTCGCCTCCAACGGTTCTTGTTAATGATGCTGTCGAGTATGTGGTGTCTAAAATAGTGGATGTCAGGAAGGTGCGTAATTCCTTGCAGTACCTGATTCACTGGAAGGGGTATGGACCTGAAGAGAGATCTTGAGTACCTGCCAGGGAGGTTCATGCTCCTAGACTTGTTTGAAAATTTCATTTAGAACACCCTGAAAGGCCATCGCCTGAAGTCTTGGGTCCGGTGGCCCCTTGTTAAACGGAGGGTACTGTAACGGGGTTCCGAAGGTGCACTCGGTCTCCCATTAGCCGCAGACCTGCTGCTTAGCTTCGGGAGCGAGAATCTGTGCTTGACCTCGTTCCCAGGGCGGCTTTGCTAGCTGGGAGGTTCCCTGCTCCAGTCTGCCTTGAGCACTGAGCTGATCACTCGGTGCTCGACTGGTTGGTCTGTCGGTCATGTGACGCTGGCCACGTCACATGACCCTCACTCCCCACTATAAATAAAGGCAGCCTGCTGGCCACAGGTTGCCTGTTAATTTAGGTTCCACCTGTGATGTTGTATTTCCTGGCGTACCTACCGCCTGCTTTTTCCTGACGATCCTCTGCCTGCTCCTTGTGTACTTTGCTGCTCTCCTGGTATTCTGACCCCGGCCTCCTCCTTATGATCCTCTGCCTACTCCTTTGGTACTTCACGACTCTCCTGGTATTTATGACCCCGGCTTCTCCTGACTATTCTCTGCTTGCTCCATTTGTACTTTGTAGCTTTCCTGGTATTGACTCGGTCCGTTCACATTCTGTTGTTTGTCTGTCTGTCATCCCTGCACTTAGTTCAAGCTAGGGATTGCCGTCCGGTTGTCCCCTGTCATTAGGACGCGCGAGGCAAGTAGGCAGGGCCATGGCTAAGGGTGGAGCGCAGTGGTCACTTCCCTCCCCCCTGTGTGTGTGTGTGTGTGTGTACGCGACCATTACAAGTGCTTAACACAGGGAAAGAGGAGGCAGTGGTGTGACCTGCAGACCCAGATTGTGGACCCAGGCGTTCTGCCCACTTATTAGGGTGCTTGGATGCCATATGGCGAATCATGCTGGTGGTGGTGAGCTTGCTAGTGTTCACGCCCCCGCTCATTTTGGTACGGCACAGGTAGCCAACAACAACTATTTTGTCGTTTGAACTTTCCTAAAAAAAAGCGCCATACTGCGGAACACTTACCCCTTGACAAGGTAGATTTACGCATGGGGGTGCTCAGTGTAACGGTTGCGGAACTGTTTGGTGTGGGCTGACTTCTCCCTTTTGCAACCCCACTACCTCTTCCAGCTTGTTGCGTTGCTGCAGATTCCTCCCCCTCTGTACTGCTGTCCTCGCATGGCTTTTCACCTTCCCATGTTGGGTCAGTGACCTCTTCGCCCATCACCTCCTCTTCCACTTCCTCACTCTGTTCATCCTCCTGACTTGTGCCTCAACATCATCCACCTCATGAACTAATGATTGACGTACACCACAGTCATCTTCTTGAGACTGTGAAGGCTCAAGAGGTTAGGAATCAGGGCACAATATCTCAGCTCCCTCTTCAAGCGTGCTGGGCGCGTGGGCCAAATCTAATACTGGCGATGGAAAGAGCTCCTCAGAATATCCGCGTGTGAGATCACTGATTTGGCAAGCCTCTCCATGGTGGGAGAAAGGATGATCAGAGTGAGGATTCGGTTGACCAGACTCTTGGGGTACAGAAAGGACAAGAAAACGGAGCTCATAGTACCAAAAAGTAAAAATAAATTCAATTTAGTTATGACATGATTAAAAGATGTGCATGTAAATAAATAAATGATATGCCATTAAAAAGTGAATGGGAGCAAAAAAAGAGCGCCACCCTGGGATAGCACATGTATCAGTTGTGAAAAATATGTATATTGATCAATGGAATATGCATGGTGCAATAACCGACCAATGACCAGAGAAAAGTATGATAACCTTAATACACAGGTGAGTCAGCAGTCAAAATGAACCCACATGGCTAAAAAGCAGGGTTTGTGTTGCAAGTGCAGAATGATAGATAGACAACAAACCACAGTGAAGACCAGGTATAAGATATAGCCTGTGTCAAATGCCATATGGGTAAAAAGAGGACGGAGACTCGCCTTCGGGCAAAACGCACTTTGGGGTAGCGTCATCCTGGGTGACATAGCACACAGTCTTTTTCAGGTGAGTCTCTGTCCTCTTTTTACCCATATAACATTTTGCCCAGTTTTTTGGGCAAATAGAGCCACAGTGAGGTTTAATAAGGCCAGCTTAGGATTCTTTTTATCAGTCTGGACATGAGCTTATGTTTAGGTTAGAGGGGTTAAATCTGATGACCGAATCCCTTTAAATAAACAAATAAGTAGACATATTAGGAATCGCCACGTCCGTAACAACCTGCTGTATAAAAATACCACATCACAAAAAGTGTGATACCAAGCGATCAAAAAGTCATATGTACCCTAAAATACTACCAATCAAACTGTCATCTCATACCGAAAAAAATTAGCCCCTACATAAGACAGTATCCCGAAAAATAAAAAATAATTAACTATGGCTTTCAGAATATGGAAACAATAAAAAAATCTTTTTTTTTGCAAAAATGCTTTATTATGTAAAACTGAAACAAACAACCAAAAAAGTAGTCATATTTGGTATTGTCTGTAAAAACCTGCTCTATAAAAATACTACATGATATAATCTGTCAGATGAACATTGTAAATAACAGAAAATAAAAACTGTGCCAAAACAGCTATTTTGTTACCTTGCCTCACAAAAACCAAAAATCATATTTACCCTAAAATGGTACCAACAAAACTGCCACCATATCCCGTAGTTTCCAAAATGGGGTCTTTTTTTTTTAGTTTCTACTCTAGCGGTGCATCAGGGGGTCTTCAAATGTGACATATCAATCTGTGGTGTTCTGTGACATATACAGTCCTGCATCCCAAAAATGTGTCTGTATTGCAAATTCTAATTAGCTGGGCCTAATATAGTGTCCATAATCTGTGGTTTTCTGTGACATATACTGTCCTGCTGTCATGGTCTTACCTCCTTGCTGTTCCCTTCGTTTGACATGTGCTGGCGGCCATCTTGGTTTCTGGGTTTTCTTGTAGCCTCCCACCCTGCGGCTCCTCCTTCCCACTGGGAGGAGCTGGATGCCTAGCTCATATATATAGAAGGTCTGTGGCTTCAGTTCCTTGCTTGGTCCTCCTGTGTTCACATGCTTCCAAGACTGCTGCTGCTTCTGGTTCCTGATCCTGGCCTCGTCTGACTACCCCGTTGGTTCCTGATTCCGGCTTCGTCTGACTACCCCGTTGGTTCCTGATTCCGGCTTCGTCTGACTACCCCGTTGGTTCCTGATTCCGGCTTCGTCTGACTACCCCGTTGGTTCCTGTTCCTGGCTTCGTCTGACTACCCTTCTGGTTCCTGACCTCTGTCTCCACAAGACCCTGCTTCGGTTTAGCCATCCGTTCGGACTTTGCTACGGCTTGCTCTTCAATAAAACCTTCTTATTTTCCACTTATCTCTTGTACGTCTGGTTCATGGTTCCATGACATTAGGACCAAGCCATGAATTCTGACGGTACAGGGCCACCCTCGCTACCTACGCTGGTTGCCAGACTTGATCAGCAGGATCACCTGTTGGGTCGGTTCGCTGTGGCGTTGCAAACCCTGCTTGAACGCACGGCTCATTTAGCTTCCGTTGCCGATGGGTCGGTTGTCGCTCCTGGGCCCGCTCCTACTGCCGCTCCGGTTGTTGCGCCAGAGTCTACCCTGACACCTGTTGCTGCGCCTGTGGGGTTTCAGGGTATGACCGGTTCTGCCCCCCTTCCACAGCGCTTTGGGGGAGAGCCAACTCAGTGCCGAGGTTTCCTTAACCAGGTGGGCATTTACTTCGAGTTGCTGCCACATGCCTTTCCTACTGAGAGATCAAGGGTGGGCTTCTTGATCTCGCTGCTCTCGGACAAGGCCTTGGCCTGGGCCAGCCCTTTATGGGAGAACAACAATCCGGTGGTTGCCGAGTTTTCCGGTTTTGTTGCTTCTCTTCGGAAGGTATTCGATGTGCCGGCTCGTGCTGCCTCTTCTGCGAAGCTCCTTATGTCCATCAGACAGGGTTCACGATCCGTAGCTGAATACGCCATTGAGTTTCGTACCCTGGCAGCAGAGGTGGGCTGGAATAATGAGGCTCTGGTCGCTGCTTTCTCTCATGGTCTCTCGGATGCCTTGAAGGATGAGGTTGCAGCTAAGGACCTACCAGTGGAGCTTGAGTCTCTTATTTCTTTCCTGATTTTGATTGACACCAGACTCAGGGAGAGACCTTCCTTTAAGGAGAGCCTGCGGAGGTCTCCTAACAGATTGGCGCCTACGTTTGCTGTCCCACCCGTGCCTCCCTCTCCTCCCACGCCTCCTGGGGATGACTTGTCTGGGGGTGAACCCATGCAGCGGGGGTTTGCTCGCCTGTCTGAGGGGGAGAGGGTACTCCGGAGACGCGAGGGCCGATGCATGTACTGTGGTCTCGGTGGGCATTTTCGGTTGGCATGTCCGAACCGTCCGGGAGAACGCTCGCACCTGAGGTCCTGTCGGGGGCAGATCTTGGGTGGAGTCTCCTCGTCCCCGGTTTCCCGTGTTGACAAACCACTGATCACGGTTGTCCTCTCCTGGGTCGGGGGCTCGGTGACGACCCAGGCGTTGGTGGACTCCGGTGCTGGTGGTTTGTTCATTGATAGAGTGTTCGTTGCCGCCAATTCCATTCCTCTGCAGCCTCGAGGTTCCCCACTGGCTCTTGAGGCGATAGACGGCAGACCCCTTCTGCCGCCACACGTGACTCATGAGACCCTTCCAGTGGGGATGGCCATTGGTGCCGTTCACAGAGAGTCGGTCTGTCTCCAGGTTATTTCGTCTCCACACTACTCGGTGGTCTTGGGGTACCCCTGGCTCCAGAAGCATAATCCGACTTTCGATTGGAGATCGGTCGAGATCCTCTCGTGGTCACCGCAGTGTGGGGCTAGTTGCATCCATGGGCCTGTCAAGTTGCTGTGTACTTCCTCGGACTCTCTGTTGCCTCCTGAATACGAAGAGTACCGGGATGTATTCGATAAGGTGCGCGCGGTTGCCCTACCTCCGCACCGCCCATACGATTGTGCCATAGAGTTACAATCCGGTGCCGTTCCTCCTCGTGGCAAAGTCTATCCACTGTCGGTAGCGGAGAATGAGGCCATGGAGGAGTACGTGAGGGAGGCGCTTTCACGCGGACACATTCGCAAATCCTCGTCCCCGGCAGGGGCTGGATTTTTCTTTGTGAAAAAGAAGGGCGGCGAGTTGAGGCCTTGCATCGATTACAGGGGTCTCAATCGCATCACGATCAAGAACGCTTACCCGATACCCTTGATTTCCGAGCTGTTCGATCGCCTCAAAGGGGCCACGGTCTTTACCAAACTCGACCTGAGGGCGGCATATAACCTGGTAAGGATCAAGGCGGGCGATGAGTGGAAGACCGCGTTTAACACCAGGACCGGTCATTATGAATCCTTGGTTATGCCCTTTGGGTTGTGCAATGCGCCCGCAGTCTTCCAGGAATTCATCAACGATGTTTTCCGTGACCTGTTGCAGCAGTGTGTGGTGGTCTATTTGGATGACATCTTGGTATATTCTGCATCCATGGAGGCCCACATTCTGGATGTCAGACGAGTGTTGCAACGCTTACGAGAGAACAAGCTGTTCGGTAAGCTTGAGAAATGCGAATTTCACCGATCCCAGGTAACCTTCTTAGGTTACATCATTTCCGCTGAGGGGTTCTCCATGGATCCTGAGAAGGTTTCGGCTGTCTTACAGTGGCCCCAGCCCAGTGGGCTTCGTGCCCTGCAGCGCTTTTTGGGCTTCGCCAATTATTATCGGAAGTTCATCAGGGACTTTTCCATGCTAGCCAAGCCTCTCACGGATCTGACCAGGAAGGGCAGTAATCCGCAGGTCTGGCCGCTCGAGGCCATCCGAGCTTTTGAGGCTCTAAAGTCCGCCTTTGTGTCGGCTCAGATTCTGTCGCATCCCAACCCTGGGTTGCCTTTTGTCCTCGAGGTGGACGCGTCTGAGACGGGAGTAGGCGCCCTCCTGTCTCAGCGTAGAACACCAGAGGGTCCTCTGCTTCCTTGTGGGTTTTATTCCCGGAAACTGTCTTCCGCGGAGTGCAACTATCAGATTGGTGACAGGGAGTTATTGGCCATCGTGCAGGCCCTTAAAGAATGGAGGCACTTGCTCGAGGGCTCGGTGGTTCCGGTTCTCATCCTGACGGACCACAAGAATCTGACCTACCTTTCTGAGGCCAAGAGATTGACACCACGTCAGGCCAGATGGGCTCTGTTCTTGTCACGTTTTAATTACGTGGTCTCCTACCTACCCGGCTCCAAGAACATCAGAGCGGATGCCTTATCACGGCAGTACTCCGAGCTGTCCGGGGAGGAGTCGATTCCGACTACGGTCATACCCCCGAATCAGATCCTGGCCGCTATTCGCACCAGCCTGACTTCTCCTCTGGGTGAGCAGATTTTGGCGGCTCAATCTGGTGCTCCCTCTGGGAGACCCAACGGCAGATGTTTTGTGCCTGAGGAGTTGCGCACTCGGTTGTTGCGAACCTACCATAACTCCAAGGCCGCGGGGCACCCTGGAAAGAATCAGCTGTCCTGGGCGGTTTCACGTCTGTTCTGGTGGCCTTCTCTACGTTCCGACATCGCCGCATATGTAGCGGCATGCTCCGTTTGTGCCCAGAGTAAGTCCCCTCGGCACCTTCCGTTGGGCCTTTTGCAACCCATAGCCACCGGGGAGCGTCCATGGTCACACCTGGGGATGGATTTCATTGTGGACCTCCCTGCATCCCGAGGCCATACGGTCATTCTCATGATTGTGGATCGGTTTTCCAAAATGTGCCACTGTGTTCCTCTCAAGAAGTTACCCTCTGCACAAGAGTTGGCCTCGATTTTTGCCAGGGAGGTCTTCCGGTTGCACGGTTTGCCCAAGGAGATTGTGTCGGATCGGGGGAGTCAGTTTGTGTCCAGGTTCTGGCGCGCCTTTTGCTCCCAGTTGGGGATTCATCTCTCTTTCTCCTCGGCCTACCACCCTCAGTCCAATGGGGCCGCAGAACGATCCAATCAGGCCTTGGAGCAATTCCTTCGTTGCTATGTCTCCGATCACCAAGACAATTGGGTTGACCTCCTGCCTTGGGCTGAGTTTGCCAGGAACACGGCGGTGAACTCTTCCTCTGGGACGTCTCCCTTCATGGCCAATTATGGGTTCCAACCTGCCGTGTTACCGGAGGTATTCTCTCCCCAGGATATTCCGGCTGTGGAGGATCACCTTTCCGTCCTACGTGCTTCTTGGGTACAGATCCAGAGGTCCCTTGAGGTCTCTGCGCAGCGCCAGAAACTCCAGGCTGATCACAGACGAGCGCCCGCTCCTTCCTACCAGGTCGGAGACCGCGTATGGTTGTCCACCCGCAACCTCAACCTTCGAGTGCCCACTCCCAAGCTGGCGCCTCGCTTTGTTGGTCCCTTCCGAGTGCTTCGCAGGGTAAACCCGGTAGCCTATGCCCTTGCGCTTCCTCCTGGCATGCGGATCTCCAACGTGTTTCATGTCTCCCTGTTGAAGCCACTGGTGTGTAATCGTTTCACTTCCTCGATTCCTCGGCCTCGTCCGGTCCAAGTGGGCAATCGTGAGGAGTATGAGGTGAGCAATATCCTGGACTCACGCCTGGTCCGCGGCCGGGTGCAGTTTTTGGTCCATTGGCGTGGTTATGGTCCAGAGGAGCGTTCCTGGGTTCCCTCCGCAGATGTCCATGCTCCTGTCTTGCTCCGAGCCTTCCACGCACGCTTCCCTCAGAAACCGTTCCTTACTCCGCGGAGGAGGGGCCCTTGAGGGGGAGGTACTGTCATGGTCTTACCTCCTTGCTGTTCCCTTCGTTTGACATGTGCTGGCGGCCATCTTGGTTTCTGGGTTTTCTTGTAGCCTCCCACCCTGCGGCTCCTCCTTCCCACTGGGAGGAGCTGGATGCCTAGCTCATATATATAGAAGGTCTGTGGCTTCAGTTCCTTGCTTGGTCCTCCTGTGTTCACATGCTTCCAAGACTGCTGCTGCTTCTGGTTCCTGATCCTGGCCTCGTCTGACTACCCCGTTGGTTCCTGATTCCGGCTTCGTCTGACTACCCCGTTGGTTCCTGATTCCGGCTTCGTCTGACTACCCCGTTGGTTCCTGATTCCGGCTTCGTCTGACTACCCCGTTGGTTCCTGTTCCTGGCTTCGTCTGACTACCCTTCTGGTTCCTGACCTCTGTCTCCACAAGACCCTGCTTCGGTTTAGCCATCCGTTCGGACTTTGCTACGGCTTGCTCTTCAATAAAACCTTCTTATTTTCCACTTATCTCTTGTACGTCTGGTTCATGGTTCCATGACACCTGCATCCAAAAACTGTATCTGTATTGAAAATTCCAATAATCTGGGCCTAATATAGTGTCCATAATCTGTGATGTTCTGTGACATATACTGTCCTGCATCCAAAAACTGTGTCTGTATTGCAAATTCAAATAATCTGGGGCTAATGTAGTGTCAATAATCTGTGGCGGTCTGTGACATATACTGTCCTGCATCCGAAAACTGTATATAGTGTCCTAATACTGTACTATCGTACATCAGAAAACAGTGTCAGTATTGCAAATTCCAATAATCTAGGCCTAATATAGTGTCCGTAATCTGTGGTGTTCTGTGACATATACTGTCCTGCATCCGAAAAATGTGTCTGTATTGCAAATTTCAATAATCCGGGCCTAATATAGTGTCCGTAATCTATGGTGTTCTGTGACATATAATGTTCTGCATCCAAAAACAGTGTCTGTATTGCAAATTCCAATAATCTGGGCCTAATATAGTGTCCATATTCTGTGGGTTTCTGTGACATATACTGTCCTGCATCAGAAAACAGTGTCTGTCTTGCAAATTCCAATAATCTGGGCCTAACATAGTGTCCATAATCTGTGGTGTTCTGTGACATATACTGTCCTGCATCCAAAAACTGTATCTGTATTGCAAATTCCAATAATCTGGGCCTTATATAGTGTCCATAATCAGTGGTTTTCTGTAACCAATACTGTACTACAACAGAAAGCAGTGTCTGTATTGCAAATTCCAATAATCTGGGCCTAATATAGTGTCCGTAATCTGTGGTGTTCTGTGACATATACTGTCCTGCATCCGAAAAATGTGTCTGTATTGCAAATTCCAATAATCCGGGCCTAATATAGTGTCCATAATCTGTGGTGTTCTGTGACATATACTGTCCTGCATCCAAAAACAGTGTCTGTATTGCAAATTCCAATAATCTGGGCCTAATATAGTGTCCATATTCTGTGGGTTTCTGTGACATATACTGTCCTGCATCAGAAAACAGTGTCTGTCTTGCAAATTCCAATAATCTGGGCCTAACAGTGTCCATAATCTGTGGTGTTCTGTGACATATACTGTCCTGCATCCAAAAACTGTATCTGTATTGCAAATTCCAATAATCTGGGCCTTATATAGTGTCCATAATCTGTGGTTTTCTGTAACCAATACTGTACTACAACAGAAATCAGTGTCTGCATTGCAAATTCCAATAATCTGGGCCTAATATAGTGTCCATATTCTGTTGTTTTTCTGTGACATATACTGTCCTGCATCTGAAAACAGTCTCTGTATTGCAGGACAGTATATGTCACAGAACACCATAGATTATGGACACTATATTAGACCCAGATTATTGGAATTTGCAATACACACTCATTTTTCAGATGCAGGACAGTATATGTCACAGAACACCACAGATTATGAACACTATATTAGGCCCATATTATTGGAATTTGCAATACAGATACATTTTTCGGATGTAGTACAGTATTGGTTACAGAACACCAGATTATGGACACTATATTAGGCCCAGATTATTGGAATTTGCAATAAAGATACAGTTTTTGGATGCAGGACACTATATTTCACAGAACACCGCAGATTATGGACACTATATTAGGCCCAGATTATTGGAATTTGCAATACAGATACATTTTTTCGGATGCAGGACAGTATATGTCACAGAACACCACAGATTCTAGACACTATATTAGGCCTAGGTTATTGGAATTTGCAATACAGACACTGTTTTCTGATGTAGTACAGTATTGGTTACAGAACACCACAGATTATGGACACTATATTACGCCTAGACAATTGGAATTTGCAATACAGATACATTTTTCGGATTCAGGACAGTATATGTCACAGAACACCACAGATTATGGACACTACATTAGGCCCAGATTATTGGAATTTGCAATAGACACTGTTTTTGGATGCAGGATAGTATACTGTATGTCACAGAACACTACAGATTATGGGCAATATATTAGGCCCAGATTATTGGAATTTGCAATACAGACACTGTTTTCTGATGTACGATAGTACAGTACTGGTTAAAGAACACCACACATTATAGACACTATATTAGGCCCAGATTATTGGAATTTGCAATACAGATACAGTTTTCGGATGCAGGACAGTATATGTCACAGAACACCACAGATTATGGACACTATATTAGACCCAGATTATTTGAATTTCCAATACAGACACATTTTTCGGATGCAGGGCAGTAAATGTCACGGAACACCACAGATTATAGACACTATATGAGGCCCAGATTATTGGAATTTGCAATACAGACACAGTTTTTGGATGCAGCGCATTATATGTCACATAACACAACACATTATATACACTATATTAGGCCCATATTATTGGAATTTGCAATACAGACAGTTTTCGAATGTAGGACTGTATGTCACAGAACACCACAGATTATGGACACTATATTAGGCTCAGATTAATGGAATTTGCAATACAGACACAGTTTTCAGATGCAGGACAGTATATGTCACAGAAACCCACAGAATATGGACACTATATTAAGCCCAGATTTTTGGAATTTGCAATACAGACACTGTTTTCTGATGTACGGTAGTACAGTACTGGTTACAGAACACCACACATTATAGACACTTTATTAGGCCTAGATTATTGGAATTTGCAATACAGACAGTTTTCGAATGCAAAACTGTGTATGTCACATGACTGTGTATGTCTGCTGGATTGGAAAGGTGGCTGCAGGTTTCTCCCAGGAGGTGCTGTTCTACTACTGGGGTATCTCAACTGAGCTATCCTTAGCCTCAGGAGCTTCAGGCTGACTAGGTGACTCCTCTAGTCCCCTGGAATACACTAACTCTCCCCTTTCTGGGCCATCCTATATATAACTAGGGCTCTCTAGCTCCCTCTAACGCCTGGGAGGCTAAACTGCACCCTGACAGGCCTGACACCCAGCTAACAAAGGGAAATGCACATTACACATGACAGTAAATGCAATAAACACATTAACCCTTGTGTAGTGCCCACTTTTACATAGTGGGACACTACACATGTAGTATCGCCGTACTCATGAGAAGTTGGTAAATGTGTTTTGGGGTGTCATTTTACATATACCCATGCTGGGTGAGAGAAATATCTCGGCAAAAGACAACTTTTCCCATGTTTTTATACAAAGTTGGCATTTGACCAAGATATTTATCTCACCCAGCATGGGTATATGTAAAAAGACACCCCAAAACACATTGCCCAACTTCTCCTGAGTACCGCGATACCACATGTGTGACACTTTTTTACAGCCTACATGCACAAAGGGGCCCAAATTCCTTTTAGGAGGGCATTTTTAGACATTTGGATTCCAGACTTCTTCTCACGCTTTAGGGCCCCTCTAAAATGCTAGGGCAGTATAAATACCCCACATGTGACCCCATTTTGGAAAGAAGACACCCCAAGGTATTCAATGAGGGGCATGGCGAGTTCATAGAAGGTTTTTTTTTTTTTTGGGCACAAGTTAGCGGAAATTGATTTTTATTTTATTTTTTATCACAAAGTCTCCCTTTCCGCTAACTTGGGACAAAAAGTTAAATCTTTCATGGACTCAATATGCCCCTTAGTGAATACCTTGGGGTGTCTTCTTTCCGAAATGGGGTCACATGTGGGGTAGTTATACTGCCCTGGCATTTTAGGGGCCCTAAAGCGTGAGAAGAAGTCTGGAATATAAATGTCTAAACAATTTTACGCTTTTGGATTCCGTGAGGGGTATGGTGAGTTCATGTGAGATTTTATTTTTTGACACAAGTTAGTGGAATATGAGACTTTGTAAGAAAAAACAAAAAAGCAAAAAAAATCAAACTTGAGCCAAAAAAATGTCTAAATGGAGCCTTACAGGGGGGTGATCAATGACAGGGGGTGATCAGAGAGTGTATATGGGGTGATCACCCCCTGTCATTAATCACCCCCCTGTAAGGCTCCATTCAGACATCCGTATCTGTTTTGCGGATCCGATCCATTGATGCGTGGATCCGTAAAACACATATGGACGTCTGAATGGAGCCCTAAAGGGGGGGTGATCAATGACAGGGGGATGATCAATGGCAGGGGGTGATCAGGGAGTCTATATGGGGTGATCACCCCTCTGTCATTGTTAACCCCCCTGTAAGGCTCCATTCAGACGTCCGTATGTGTTTTGCGGATCCGTAAAAACCATACGGACGTCTGAATGGAGCCCTACGGGGGGGTGATCAATGGCAGGGGGTGATCAGGGAGTCTATATGGGATAATCACCCCCCTGTAAGGCTCCATTCAGATGTCCGTATGTGTTTTGAGGATCCGATCCATGGATGTGTGGATCCGTAAAACACATACGGACGTCTGAATGGAGCCTTACAGGGGGGTGATCAATGACAAGGGGGTGATCAAGGAGTGTATATGGGGTGATCACCCCCCTGTCATTGATCACCCCCCTGTAAGGCTCCATTCAGACGTCCGTATGTGATTTGCGGATCCGATCCATGGATCTGTGGATCCGTAAAACACATACAGACATCTGAATGGAGCCTGACAGGGGGGGGTGATCATTGACAGGGGGGGGTGATCATTGACAGGGGGGGTGATCATTGACAGGGGGGTGATCAGGGGTTAATAAGTGACAGGGGGGGGTGTAGTGTAGTGGTGCTTGGTGCTACTTTACTGAGCTGCCTGTGTCCTCTGGTGGTCGGTCCAAGCAAAAGGGACCACCAGAGGACCAGGTAGCAGGTATATTAGACGCTGTTATCAAAACCAAATCATATACCTGTTAGGGGTTAAAAAAATCGCATCTACAGCCTGCCAGCGAACGATCACTGCTGGCAGGCTGTAGATCCAGTCTCTTACCTTCCGATCCTGTGAACGCGCGCGCCTGTGTGCGCGCGTTCACAGGAAATCTTGCGTCTCGCGAGATGACGCGTATATGCGTGACTGTGCCTAGGACAGCCGCCTCCGGACCGCGATCCTGCGTTAGGCGGTCCAGAGGCGGTTAAAACGGCTTTGGGGTCTTTGAAAACCTTTCGGTTGTACTATCTGTCCCTTCCTCAGCACTGTCCCTGAGACTGCAGGTAAATAGATTGTTGCTCTAAAAAACACACACACACACACACACACACACACAGTAGTCCTTAAAAGGACTTTTGGGTCTTGGAAAAGCTTTCTCTGAATAAAACTGTGAAATTCGCTCCCTACTCTGTCTTTACCTTCCTACGCTCTGCTCTCTCTGTCTACGTCTGAGCCGAACATGCGTCATCGGGTGCTTTAGAGCAACCGATGATGCGTTCCGGCCAGCTAATCACTGTAATGCCAGCAGCCAACATGTCTACTGGTATTACAGTGATGGCAGTACTTACCTGCACCTTTATTGGTTGCTTAAAACCCGCAAAATTTGCAGGGAGGAGACTCGAGCATTGCGCTCAAGCACATGCAGTACTCGGTTGAGTACCCCCATGTGCCGAGCATAGCGATGCTCGAGACTAACAGATATTCGGCTGAGCATGCTCGCTCATCACTAGCGGTAACCATCAATCTTAGTTGAATTGTCTGACAGTGACTCAATCCAAACGACACCTTGTAGATCGTGAAGAAGTTTATTCCAAACTGTGCAGATCATACACCGATGAACAAATGGATAGGTCAAATCAGGGTGTGAGCAGCTAACAGGATATATGTGGCTGAGATGAAGAGTGAAGCCAGAATGCAAAGGAAAGAGAGGTGGAGACTGTACAAAGAGCACAGTAGGAAGGGAAGAGAGAAGGGACACACAGAATAAAAAGGCAAACCATGCATGTGTAACATGACACAGACTTATTGTTTGAGAAATCTAGACAGCAAAATATAGAATTGCTTAATTAAAAATAATTACTGCATTTTAATGTGTTTCCCTTGATGAGTCAGATGGTCTTCTTGTAATGCCAATACAGTAATTGGCAATGGGAAACTGTATTTCATTGTCACATAAAATGCACAACAGAAAAGTATATTTTTCTTTATGGGAGAACTTCATCATAATTCGACAGGTCTTGTGGTGGTCCTTATAAAGTCAACACTGTCCGGACACTGCAGATTAAAGCACATTAGTTAGTTTTATGAAGAATCAGATCAAGGGTTTGCTGCAATCTCTGATTCAGATTTTGGCACAGATTTCATCTTATGCATTATATGCAAAGAGGTGTCTTCTACTAGGGAAATAGAACTGTATTTCTAGCACCACCTTTTCTGTTCTCTTTTCCTGGGAGATACATCTTTGCGTATTATTTTCCCATTGTGCTCCATTCATTTTGGCAGCACAAAACGCCCGTTCTTGAAGTTCCAGTGGTCGGACCCAGCTCCTTATTGATCTAATAGTTATTCCCTATAGGGAATAATCCTTTAACACCTTAATGACCCAGGAATAGAATGCTCATCCTAAATGGCTTGTACTTTGATCCCCAGATCAAGCATTCTCATCCTGCGGTCCTTCCTCCCCCCCATGTGCGGTGCCGTGATCAGCAGCACGGATCTGGCTGTTACTGACAACCTGATAACGCCGATGCCGGTGGATTAACCCCTCATATGCCGCGGTCAGTGCTGACCGTGGCATATGGGAGGTTTGCGCTCCCTCTCTTTAGCCAGTGCTGCGGTGGCAGGGACCCGATAGTTGCCATGGCCGTCCCAACCCATTCCAAGGCTTTGGGACCCGGCATGTGCAGAGGCCTATGAGGCCCAGCCCATAGGCAAACTATCAGTGTATTATGCTACATGCACACGACAGTATATGTTTTGCGGTCCGCAAAAAAACGGATGACAGCCGTATGCCATCTTTTTTTCAGTTTTTGCGGATCCATTTTAACAATGCCTACGTAAAACAGACATGAATAGGACATGTTCTATTTTTTTTGCGGGGCTACAGAACGGACCTACTAATGCGGACAGCACACGGTGAAATAAATGGGTCCACATCCTATTCGCAAAAAAAACGGAATGGACATGGAAACAAACAACGTTCGTGTGTAATACACTGACAGTCAATGCAGTACAATACAGATGTATTGTGCTGCATTGAAACAGGGATCAGACCCTGCAATGTTGAAGTCCCATAGTGGGACAAAACTAAAAAAATAATAAAAGTGAAAAAAAAGCATTTTTAACCTAAAAAAAATTAAGTTTCAAAGAAAGCCTCTTTCTCATAAAAATAGACAATTGTAAAAAATAGAAAAAAAAAATCACTGCATGTCTAACAACCTGCTTTATAAAAATATCACATGATCCACCCCATCTGGTCAACACTGTAAAAAAAAAATTTCATAAAAACTGTGCTAAAAATAGCAATTTTTTGTCACCTTACATCACAAAAAGTGTAATATCAAGCGATCAAAAAGTCATCTGCATCCCAAAATTGTACCAATCAATCTGTCATCTCATCCCACAAAAAATGAGACCCTACCTAAGACAATCGCCTAAAAAATTAAAAAAATATTTCTCTCAGAATATAGAGAAACTAAAACTTTCAAAAATGCTGTTATTGTGTAAAACTTAAAGGGATTCTGTCATCAGATTTAACCCCTCTAACCTAAATATATGCTCATGTCCAGACTAATACGAAGAATCCTAAGCTGGACTTATTAAACCTCACTGTGGCTCTATTTGCCCCAAAAACAGGTTTGCCCAAGGGGAGGTCCGTTAATACAAGGTGCCCGGCCACACCCCTCGCGGTCTGGTGCCCAGCGCTGCCTACCCTGTCTTCAGCGCCGCCTTCCCTGTCTTTAGCGCCGCCTTCTACAGCTCAGCCCTGCCACTGCAATCCTCCCCTTCCCTCTGCCAGATCCTGCACCTGCGCACTAGGCTCAGCCAATCTGCAGGTCATATCAGGGTTGAGCGAAGTGCGCATCAGGCTGGCGCATGCGCACTTCGCTCAACGAAGCTGCTGCCAGGAGTCCGCATGGGCGCTTCAGGCTGAGCCTAGTGCACAGGCACGGGATCTGTCAGAGGGACAGGGAGGATTGTGGAGGCGGCGCTGAGCTGTAGAAGGCGGCACTGAAGACAGGGAAGGTGGCGCTGGGCACAGGATGGCGAGGGGTGCGGCCGGGCATCCTGCATTAACGGAACTCCCCTTGCGCACCTTAAGTAAGTGATTAAGAGGTTATAAAAACCATTTTTGGGGGCAAATAGAGCCACAGTGAGGTTTAATAAGGCCAGCTTAGGATTCTTCTTATTAGTCTGGACATGAGCTTATGTTTAGGTTAGAGAGGTTAAATCTGATGACCGAATCCCTTTAAATAAACAAAAAAGTAGACATATTAGGAATCGCCGCATCCGTAACAACCTGCTCTATAAAAATACCACATGACCTAACCCCTCAGGTGAGCACCATAAAAAATTAAAATAAAAAGTGTCAAAAAAGACATTTTTTTTGTCACCTTACATCACAAAAAGTGTAATACCAAGCGATCAAAAAGTCATATGCACCCTAAAATACTACCAATCAAACTGTCATCTCATACCGAAAACAATTAGTCCCTATATAAGACAGTAGCCCAAAAAGTAAAAAAAAAATAAACTATGGCTTTCAGAATATGGAGACAATAAAAAAATCATTTTTTTGCAAAAATGCTTTATTATGTAAAATTGAAACAAACAACCAAAAATGTAGTCATATTTGATATTGTCTGTAAAAACCTGCTCTTTAAAAATACTACATGATCTAATCTGTCAGATGAACATTGTAAATAACAAAAAATAAAAACTGTGCCAAAACAGCTATTTTTTGGTTACCTTGCCTCACAAAAAGTGTAATATAGAGCAACCAAAAATCATATTTACCCTAAAATGGTACCAACAAAACTGCCACCTTATCCCGAAGTTTCCAAAATGGGGTCTTTTTTTTGGAGTTTCTACTCTAGCGGTGCATCAGGGGGTCTTCAAATGTGACATATCAACTTAAAGTTATCCCAGTGAAATCTGTAAATCAGTAAACTACAAGATCAGGGTAATAAATATTGAGTTTAGTTTGGCTGTTAACCCTTGCATGGTTACTGAAAAAAATTGATTAAAATGTAAAATCTGCCCAAATACTGTGAAATTATGAAATTCACCCTTAATTCTGAAGGGTTAACAAAGTTTATAAAATCTGTAGGTGTAGTTTCTAAAATGGGGTGATTTATGGGTGGTTTCTATTATGTAAGCCTCACAAAGTGACTTCAGACCTGAACTGGTCCTTAAAAAGTGGGTTTTGGAAATTCTCTGAAAAATTTCAAGATTAGCTTCTAAACTTCTAAGGCCCCTTTCACACGGGCGAGTTTTCCGTGCGGGTGCGATGCGTGCGGTGAACGTATTGCACCCGCACTGAATCCTGACCCATTCATTTCTATGGGGCTGTGCACATGAGCGGTGATTTTCACGCATCACTTGTGCGTTGAGTGAAAATCGCAGCATGCTCTATATTGTCCGATTTTCACGCGACGCAGGCCCCATAGAAGTGAATGGGAAGCGTGAAAATCACATAGCATCCGCTAGCAAATACGGATGCGGTGCGATTTTCACGCACAGTTGCTAGGAGACGATCGGGATGGAGACCCGATCATTATTTTTTTCCCTTATAACATGGTTATAAGGGAAAATAATAGCATTCTGAATACAGAATGCATAGTAAAACAGCGCTAGAGGGGTTACATTTAAAAAAAAAATAATGTAACTCACCTTAGTCCACTTGATCGCGAAGCCCGGCATCTCCTTGTGTTTCCTCTGCTGAACAGGACCTGGGGTGAGCTGCTGCATTAAATACAGGTTAAGGACCTTTGATGACGTCACTCCGGTCATCACATGGTCTTTTACCATGGTGAATCACCATGGTAAAAGATCATGTGACGTACCATGTGATGACCGGAGTGACGTCACCAAAGGTCCTTAACCTCTATTTAATGCAGCAGCTCACCCCAGGTCCTGTTCAGCGCAGAGGAGACACAAGGAGATGCCGGTTTCGCGATCAAGTGGACTAAGGTGAGTTAAATTATTCTTTTTTTTTTTTTTTACCCCTCTAGCGCTGTTTTACTATGCATTCTGTATTCAGAATGCTATTATTTTCCCTTTATAACCATGTTATAAGGTAAAATAATACAATCTTCAGAACATCAATCCCAAGCCCGAACTTCTGTGAAGAAGTTCAGGTTTGGGTACCAAACATGCACGATTTTTCTCATGCGAGTGCAACGCATGACAATGTTTTGCACTCGCATGGAAAAAACGTGCATTTTCCCGCAACGCACCCGGCTCTTATCCGGGCAAAAAACTGACGCCCGTGTGAAAAAGGCCTAAGCCTTCTAACGTCTCAAAAAAAGAAAATGTAATTTACAAAATGATCCAAACATGAAGTAGACATATGGGGTATGTAAAGTAATAACTATTTTAGGAGGTATCACTATCTGTTTTAGAAGCAGATAAATAGAAATTTATTAAATTGCTAATCTTCCAAATTTTGGGTAAATTTGGTATTTTTTTTATAAATAAAAATGAAATATTTCGACTCAAATTTATCACGGTCATGAAGTTTAATATGTGACTAGAAAACAATCTCTGAATGGCTTTGATAAGTAAAAGCGTTTTAAAGTTATCATCACATAAAGTGACACACGTCAGATTTGCAAAAAATGCCCTGGTCCTTAATGTGAAAAATGTCAAGATCCTTAAGGGGTTAGGGTATGACCACACATAAACATTGACATGCGATGCAGATTTTAAAATTAAATTGCAGCATATCAATTTATGTCACAGATTTACACCATTGATTTCACCCTTTGAATTGCAAAGAGTGAAATCTGGAACAAATCAATAGCATTTTCACACCAAAATATAGTATTTGAGGATTTTGTTGCTGCCGATTTTGTTTAGTTATGACATTTCTGCAGTGAAAACTTCAGAGCAGACCTGGTACATGTGGTCATACTTCAATGAGTAAGAAAGTCTCTGATAATAATTGTACAGTGCTTCAGTGGGGTTAAAATTCTCTGTAGCTGCCTCATAGGTGTCGTCCCAAGAATATAGGTGTTAGAAAGTCTAAAAATACCCAAATGAGATATAATAAGAGTGGATATCTGTAAAGAATAAATCAAGGCAACTGGACGTACTGTAGATTTCTTGAAAATGTTTCACTCGTTCTTCCAACGAGCTTTCTCAATTCTGAGTGATTGTACAAAAATTCTGGGAATAAATATGTAACTGAATCCACATCTGGTAATTATACCCAGCATTGGGTCAAAGGTGTTGATTCCATTATCCTAATTGGAGTCAGTAGGTGAAAAAGACTTCCCAGAAAAAGGTGTCAAGACAGTCTACAGTACATCCAGTTGCCTTGATTTATTCTTTACAGATATATACCATGACCTGGATAAATGAGAACTTTCACAGACATAATAAGAATGGAGTGCAAGATTAATACTCCAAGACTCCAAACACATGTAAAATACACAGGAGTATCTGGAGACCAGTAATCCAATTACTTCACCTAAAGTGGACATGTGAATAGATCTCTGTAAGTACGTGACCATTACCTCTACATTTATTGTGGTTGTATAAATATATTAGGTAGCCACTGATTTTATCACAGACCCCTAAGAAAGCTGGTTTGGCTGGCAACATGCTTGGGGCAGAGTACAGTGCAAGCCCCCTATCTCTGGTCTTCTCAGTACAAAAGCATGGTATAGTCATTTCCTTTTGTTAAGTAGTATATACTTGTTGCATACTTTCTTGGATATATATAATTTATTTTGATTATTGTTTGGTATGGGACCTAAATCCTATTAATGGATGTGAATTGTTCTAACCCAGATTTCTGTTGTAAATTCTAAAAAGATCATTCTAGATCCCTTTAAGATGAACATATGGCAAGTCGTAATAGGGTTGAACTGTCACAGCAGAGGTCTTTATTATAATTGTCAAAGACATACTGTAGGACTGCCGAAATAGAAAATTCAAACAGTCAAACAATTCTTAAAGAAAATTATTTTCTACAGATATTGAGTAAAAAAAACAAACATCCTGGTTCATTTATTTAAAAGGAGTCTGTCACAGTGACATCCCTATCCAATTGTTTACATAGACACAAAGCTATACTGTTTTGCCACTGCCCTGCCCTGGCAATCAAAGCAGCAAGGGAGGTGCTGGCCACACAAAGAAGCGGAGCTTAGGTGCATATAGCGCAATTTTAGGAAAACTTATCATCCAAAAAAAACATTGCCAGAATCAGGTGGACCTCAGTTATGTGTCTATGCAAACAGTTGGATAGGGAGGTCGCTGGCGACAGATTCCAAATCTCCAATCCTCCTAACTTGATTGACAGGGCAGACACCTCGCCTGGCCTTGTCAATCCATGGCTCTGAGAAGCAGTGCAAGCTCAGAGGCTCTGCTGCTGCTACCTAGGCAGTACAGATGCTGAATGTGCATGTGCTGCTACGCTTCCAGGTGTAAGGGGGCGGGGAGTATCTCAAGATGTGTTTTATTATTATTTATTTTTATATATAAATCAATTTGGTAATCACTACTCCATAACAGTTTCTCACTCCATATAAGGCATTATAGAGATTTACTGAACAGCATTCATGTGAATTAAGGTCTTGGAGATGAGATTTAGAATTTGTTATTAGCTATTCCAGCCTCCCTGCCTGAACTTGTATCTCTCTCACTGCTCCTCTCCCCTCAGCTCTTTCCAGACTTTTATGGACAACTCTAATTTGAGCCTTCAATGAGTTGATTGTCTTGTTCTCACAAGATAGATTCAGCTGAAAATTTGGAGAGAATGCTAGTTTAGGAAGGGGTGTAGAGGAAACAGCTGATAAGAGGAGAAAGAAGCCCTTTTCTCTGATAAGATATATTACAAAGTTATTACAAAGTTTATTATATCTGCCTGTAGTACTAATTTATGCAAAGTTGTGTGAAAGTTAGTGACCATTTAAATGTTTTCTTTGTGCACATTTTATTCTCATAAATACCTACATGCTGTTAATAAAAGTCTTTAGAGAGTGGAGGAGAAATGAGCTTCTAGAGGGAAAAACTAGCATTTTTTTTTAGATATTTTTAGTTTCTTACAGTAATCCTGAACTATTGATTTATGCAAAGTTTTTGAAAAGTTAGTCCACTTTTAATATTCCTGTGCACCTGCCATACTTAACAAAAGGTGTTGAATTTACAAACCTCTCTCCATCGCACAAAAGTTTGAATCCTTCATTGATCTTCTCAAATGGTAATTTGTGTGTTATAAGCATATCCACATTAAACTTTTTATTCATATAATCACACACAAGTTTGGGTACGTGATCTTTAGACTTCCAACCTGAAAAGAAGACCAGACATATTCTATGAATTATTTCTACTACTTATTTTATTTCCTGATACCATTCTATACCATTCTACCATTGTTTTCAAGAAATTTTTGACCAACTTGAGTTTCCATTTTTTATTACTTTGAGTAGCATCCGAAGTGGAATTCGATTTGAAGTTTATGAAAAAATTGATTTGCCACAAATCCAAATTTCCTTGCACTTCGTGGTAACAAATCCCTTTTTTCTAAAATTACTGCTCCAACTGTTAAAAAGAAAAAGTAAAAAGTCCAGGAATCCTATATGACCTATAATGCCATGCAGACAGCCAATCAGCAGATAGCCATCACCTGTGATGTCACAGACCTATAAAAGCCTCATCCCTTAGGGAGAGTTGTGACAAGTGCATATGTGCTAGGGACAGTGTTTCATAAAGAAAATTCAATAGGGATAGTGCAGGGACAATATAGGAAGATCGTAGGGAGAGTTTTAGGTACTATAGGGAGAGCATAGGGAGGCTGCAGGGACAGTACAGGTTGAGTGTAATCACTGTGTGCATTTTGTTGAACTTCTGCCACATTCCCAGTTAATCTGTTAGTTTATACTAAGAATTGCTGTGCCTCAGAGTTAAAGGGTAGTCTAATATTTCACTGTGCCTCTTGTTGAACTGCTGCCATATTCCCAGTTAATCTGTTAGTTTATACATAGAATTACTGTATAATCTGTTAGATTACTGATGCAGTTATTGTAGACTATGGCCAATAGACAGCTGCCTGGGCCCTCCAAAGGAACAGGCATTGGAAAAAATGTTGCTGTAGCGGCACAAGTGGCAGGAGAAGAAGGTAGGTTGATAGTAGCCACAGCAACAGGCCACAGCTGCAATTGTCATCCAGTGGTCGTGTTTTGACCAACAATCCAGCTGTACTGGAATGGTTCAACATTGTCTCAAGTGACAACAGTTACACACTGCCAGGAATCAGTGGATTCCTCTGACACCATGCTTAGTTGGCATGGCCCAGAAACTGTCTCGGTAGCCTCACCTGTCCTGAACCTGCCTCTTGCTTTTGCTTGCTTTTGGGTTCTGCTACTACTGTGATCTGCCACCATCTTGTGCTGAATGCCACCACCGCTGCCCCACCCACCCCACTCTGTCATGGGGCAACTATTGTCAATGTCATTGCTGCTGCCCCCCTCCCCACTCTGTCATGGGGGGAACTATTGTCCCTGTTACTGCTGTTGGACCCAATCCCCATTCTACCACTATGGTCCCTATTACTGCCACTGATGTTGGCCCCCATCCCCACTCTGTTATAGGTCCACTATTGTCTCTGTCAGTATTGACATCACGATTTTTTTTTCTGTTCTTCTTATCCATCAGAAGAACAGAAAAAAATAATAATAAAATATATATATTTCTAAGCCAAAAGCAAGAGAGGGTCAAAAATACAGAAGAGATCTAAATCTTCCATAACATTTTATCTTCTGTTTATCTCTTAATTTTTGGCTTAGAAATACTGATCAAATACTGATTCAAAATACTGACCAAATACTGACCTTGTGAAAGAGGCCATTAACATCTTAACATCCTGCAGGCACAACTTTATTTCTTTGTTAAAAAAAAATATGATTTCAGACAAATAGCCAAAACAGATGCAAATTGAACATAAGGACTCTTTGACAAGGTCAGTTTTTGGTCAATATATTGCATCAGTATTTGTTCAGAATTTGTAAGCCAAATGCAGGAGTGGGTCCAAAACAAAGATGAGATGCAAATATTTCCATAATATGTTATCTCTGTTTTGGACCCACTCCTGTTTTTGGCTTACTAATACTGATCAAATACTGATGCAAAATACTGACCAAATACTGACTGTGTGAAAGAGGCGATTAAAGTCTTGCATGCAGGACTTTCTTTTTTTTTTTTTTTTAATAAATGGATTTTAGACGTAAGATGATGCAAATTGAATATGACACAGAGTCAGTATTTTGCATCAGTAGATCAGTATTTGTAAGCCAAAAGCAGCAATGGGTCCTACTGATCATATACTGACCGTCTGAATGAGGCTTTATGGATGCTCAAAACACAGGCTTTTATTTTTATTTTTTTCTGTTCTTTTCATGGATCAGAAGAATGGAAAAATAAAGTTATGTGAACACAGCCTTAATGCCACTGCTCCTGCACCCCCTTCTCCACTCTGTCATGGGGCTACTGTTACTGCTACTGCTGCTGCCATCCTCCCCACTCTGTTATGGGGTGACTATTGTCACTGTTACTGGCACTGCTGCTGCCACCCTCCTCACACTGTCATAGGGCCCCAGACAGTAAATCTACAGCTAACAGAAGAGATTAAAAAGCAGGTAACATAGTAACATAGTACATAAGGCCGAAAAAAGACATTTGTCCATCCAATTCAGCCTGTCATCCTGCAAGTTGATCCAGAGGAAGGCAAAAAAAAAAACCTGTGAGGTAGAAGCCAATTTTCCCCACTTTAGGGGAATAAAAAATCCCTTCCCGACTCCAATCAGGCAATCAGAATAACTCCCTGGACCAACGACCCCTCTCTAGTAGCTATAGCCTGTAATATTATTATACTCCAGAAATACATCCAGGCCCCTCTTTAATTCCTTTATTGTACTCACCATCACCACCTCCTCAGGCAGAGAGTTCCATAGTCTCACTGCTCTTACCGTAAAGAATCCTCTTCTATGTTTGTGTACAAGCCTTCTTTCCTCCACACGCAGAGGATGTCCCGTCGTCACAGTCCTGGGGATAAATAGATGATGGGAGAGATCTCTGTACTGACCCCTGATATATTTATACATAGTAATTAGATCTCCCCTCAGTAGTCTTTTTTCTAAAGTGAATAACCCTAATTTTGATAATCTTTCAGGGTACTGTAGTTGCCCCATTCCAGTTATTACTTTAGTTGCCTTCCTCTGGACCCTCTCCAGCTCTGCTATGTCTGCCTTGTTTACAGGAGCCCAGAACTGTACACAGTACTCCATGTGTGGTCTGACTAGCGATTTTTCTAAAGTGGTAGGACTAGGTTCTATGCCCCTTTTGATGCAGCCCATTATCTTATTGCGCTTGGCAGCCGCTGCCTAACACTGGTTTTCTCAGCTTAGTTTGCTGTTTATTAAAATTCCTAGATCCTTTTCGATGTCAGTGTTACCGAGTCTTTTACCATTTAAAATGTAGAAATGTTTAGACTGTCACAAAATGCATTAAAAGAAAAAAAAATTGCCACTACTTTATTGCCTCCATTAGTTTATTTTGTTCCACTAAGACTGGAGAAAATGGTTGCCACGGCAGAACATTAGAATAGCTTTATATGTAGATAGAGTCAAGTGCTCCAATATATTTGCGATTGCGCTAATCGACAGTGATTAGAATATTTTTTCGCACTACGTGCAACTTCACATTTTAGTAGGTCTGACTACAGATTACTGATTGGTGCACTAAGTATTGTTGTGAACTTGACATTGCTTCCTTCTCATTGGCCCACAAGCATGAAGCAGAGAGGAATCATGTGTTCAGATGGAAAAAAATAACGAATATTCCATATAACAAATATATAGCACTATATTCTAAATATTTGCAAATTCTCAAAGTGGCGATAGTCACGATAAAAATTTGCTATTCGAATATTCGTGCTCAACACTATATATTACATATAGTACAGGTGCAATTTTGACCACATATAGCAGTCTAATTTTTAGGTTGATAATGTTACGTATTTAATTCTTTATTTGGAATTAATGGCAGCCAAGCTAAACCCAGGGGGGGTCCAGAGAGGGGTTCACCCAGCTTTCACTCTCACTGCCACTGTCCCAGCCTCTTCCCTTGCAACTGTCCCTGCCTTTGTCCCTTTCTCAGCCTCAAATCTGCACCCCCACCTCCATCATCCTCCTATAAGACCTCCCAGCCTACATCAGCCTCAGATCAGTCTCCCATCAGACCTCCCAGCCTCAGATCATACCCCCATCAGTGCCTCGCTAGCCTCGCATCAGCCCCCATCAGACCCCCCAGCCTCAGATCAGACCCTCCATCAGACCCCCAGGCCTCAGATAAGACCCCCATCAGACTCCCCAGCTTCAGATCAGATCCCTATCAGACCCCCAACTTTTTGATCAGACCCCACAGCCTCAGATCAGATCCCCATCAGACTCCTCAGCCTCAGTTCAGACCCCCAGCCTCAGATCAGAACCTTCATCCTCAGATCAGACCCTCATCGACTCTCCCCAGCCTCAGATGAGACTACAATCAGACCCTCCCCACCCTCCATTAGCCTCAGATCAGCCCCTATCAGACCCCCCAGCATCCAATCAGACATCAGATCAGAAGTTAAAAAAAAAAAAAAAAAACTTACCTCTCCAGCTCTGGATGGTGCTGTCACACGGCAGATTGACTTACCCTCCCTGGTGTTCTTCCTTCCACTCTTTTTGTTGACCTTACAGCGCACAGCATCAGGTCATAGCGCGCGTCTACATGCACTATGTCCTGACACTGTACTTGTCAGGACACAGAGTGGGGCTGGAAGAAGACCAGGGAGGGTAAGTGAATCTGCCAGGGAAGGTAAGGACAGCCAGTGCAATGCTGTCCTCATCTTCCTGTGCCTCCCGCATGCTAATGAACGCTTCCAGCATGGAAGCAATCATTAGCATTTTCATTATGTGTTTTAGCAGGGGGCGGGAGCTACATGAGATGATCCCGCGAAGCTGGAGGTTCCCAGCCCCTGCACTAGAACATAATGTACATGGCGATACACTCTCCCTGTAATCTCCCTGCAGTTTAAGTTCCAAGCCTTCAAACTGAGATTGGGCCACCAAGTATGATAAATATGATTAGGCAGAGTGGCCTGGGTAGGCCTGATTTATCGCGATCTGTGACAAATTGATTCATAATGAATTGAATTGTTAAAGTTCGACAAATTGAATTTTTAAAAACTTTGCTTATCTCTAACCATGACCAGACCTCAAAACATACTGTATTACTCTGTTATTTTGTCCCCTAGCTGTTTTAGAATGTAATGTGAAATATTTTTGTAATATATGTGCAGTTTTTACTATTTTATTCCATCTGGTGTCTCCGTGACACTCTACAATGGGCTTCTTGAAATTAGTTATCGGCAACCTTCCGATGATTTTGTGCAAATTAATTGGGGGTTGCTTTGGTGACAAGCACATGGATTTGTGCTAGTCCCATTTAGATAGATAGAACTGATTTTCAGCTGCAGAATTTTCTATAGCTAAATATGCCATGTATGAAGGTACCCTTTAGCTAAGTTTACATCTCCATTGGAGGCTCCATTAGGGACCTCTTCTGTAATTCCATTGAGAATGGTGGATAAAATAGCACTATTTTGTCCAAGAAGATGCCAGGCTCTCTAGTGGAAACCAAATTGAGCCATTACAATCAATATGGTCTCTTCGAGCAACATTCTTTTCTCTCGATCGACAAATCCAGTGTGATTATAGAGAATAGAAGTCAAATGAATGGGGCGGTACCGCTAATGTCCGTATGGTGATAGATGGCTTTTCACATACCCTTGTCCTTCAAACAGCATTCGTGGTGCAGAACTCAACGTTAGACGTACATGCAATCTTCGTAGAGTAGATAAAGAAAAGAGGGCGGCACTCACTGCTGTAGCAGCAAAAATTCTTTATTCTTACAGGATGGTAGGGATAAAATAGGGCTGGGGAGGACTTCACCTTCACACAGACCGTGCAGTCTCTGTGAAGGTGAAGTCCACCCCAGCCCTATTTTATCCCTACCATCGTGTAAGAATAAAGATGTTTTGCTACTACAGCGGTGAGGTCCGTCCCTCTTTTCTTTATCTACTATATGAAGAAATCCAGTGTGATTCCTCCTATAATGGAGCAGAGCAACAGAAATAAATAGTGCCAATGTGATGACAGCCTTAAAAATAATTTCTTCTAGGCAGGGGTGGAGCAGCTTGGACTCACCATAACAAGCTATTATAAGGATTCAAAATGAAGTTACATTATGCAAAGCATGTACATATTCACATCAAATAGTATTAGAGTCTTTATTCTTATTTCTGCACACATAGGACAGAACAAAGATACAATTTAATTGGCTTGTATGATATACTATCACTGAAAGAAACCATAAACACGGATATAAATACCAGTTCACAGGAAGACACAGTCAGGCCCCAATGGTATATAATGGAAATTACACTGGTGCAAAATACTGATGAACATCCGCTAACACATCTTCCAACTGTGAAGGGCCCATGTGATGTGTGGATAACAGGGTGTCAATGCATGTGTGCTGCACTTAGTAGGTGCTGTATCAGCCCACCTGATCTAGTATCTTTTGTTATCAACAGACTATATACTAGCACAGTGCACAACATCGATGACTAGCAACTTATAGCTGGATGGAAGGTATCCATGGCCACCAATCGAGGGGCAATTTCTGTAAAAGGATTATTCGACCCCCAACCCAAAATTAAATCTTGTCCCCTGTAGATCAGAAGTGTGATGTGGTTACTTGCAGTGCTGCAGCAGTGCAGCCATTTATTGGCCTCAGAGATGATGTGTCCCTGAGTGGCATGTGAACAGAGAGGCTCAGTGTTAACCGAACTGTTAAGAGATGAGAGTTTTTTTTTTTTTCCCTTATAGTGCACATAATCCCATCAGTAATTACGTTGGGATTAAGGGGGTTCAGACAACCCCTTTTAAGTTGTGTAATTGAATCAGTGACTTTTGCCTTTCCACTAGCTTTCACGAATCTCCCCAACTATGTTTAATTTATGTTGAGATGTCACTTAAATTGGTCTGTGACAGTATTAAATGTTATTTTAATATAATTCAATCTGAAAAAAATGAGTTACTTTCGCAATTTTCTTTCTGTTCCAAAAATGCTCCATTTTACTTCATTATAATAGCATCCCTGGTGGTTGATCAATATAAAGTAATGTGCACATCTTCCTGTGACAACTACAAGGAGAGAGCTGTAGGAGAAAGGACATGCCCCCGAGAAAGGACACAACCCTTGAGATGACTAGAGTCTAGAGCAAGTGGAGCAATGATTTGTAAGATCTCTAGATCTATTTGAGGCTACTTTCACACTCCGTTTGAAGGAGCTCACGAGCGGACCCGAACGCCTCCGTCCAGCCCTGATGCAGTCTGAATGGAGCGGATCCGCTCAGACTGCATCAGTCTGGCGGCGTTCAGCCTCCGCTCCGCTCGCCTCCGCACGGCCAGGCGGACAGCTGAACGCTGCTTGCAGCGTTCAGCTGTCCGCCTGGCCGTGCGGAGGCGAGCGGATCCGTTCAGACTTACAATGTAAGTCAATGGGAACGGATTCGCTTGAAGATGACACCATATGGCTCAATCTTCAAGCGGATCCGTCCCCCATTGACTTTACATTGAAAGTCTGAACGGATCCGCTCAGGCATCTTGCGCACTTAGAAATTTTTCTAAGTTATTAATGCAGACGGATTCGTACTGAACGGAGCCTCCGCCTGCATTAATATGATCGGATCCGTTCAGAACGGATCCGATCAAGCGCAAGTGTGAAAGTAGCCTGAGCCAATTAAAGGCTATGGATTCCTTTTGGGGGAATTTTTTTCATCATTGCAAGTTACCCATTTTCGTATATTTTTGCCACAGATGCAAAAGTTACACATCATTTAGCACATCTTCTAGGTATCAAGTATGTAATATGCCTATTTCAGTGCATCAACAGCAGGATATGCATACTATATATTATATATATATATACAGAGTCTGCAGTGGTTTTGTGCATCTAAAAAAATCGCCAGCATGTCAGCTTTACTCATTTGTTCTGTGCTAAAAAAATAAAAAAAAATAACTTTTCTAAACCTCCACTAAGTACCCCTGGGAGTTGTAGTTTTACAACAGCTGGAGAGCCGCAGTTTGCCCATCCGTGGGATATGTGAGTGGAAAAATTAAAAAGTTACAGCTATTGGAAGTGGTAGAGGAAAATAAAAAATGTAAAGATACAAATAGTCCAAGTTTTTAAGGGCCTATTCAAATATATATAATGAACTAGAAGCTTTGCAACAGGTTTCTGGAAAAATTGGACAACCTCTGCAACCAAAATATATATTGCTGCCTGGTTATGCACTAAAGTACACTTATTTGCACACTTATTAACTGCTGAAAATATGCAATTGGACAACCCCTGTGCCAATATGCAATGCATTCGGAAAGTCTTCAGAGAGGCCCTTTTACTTTTTTAATATTTTGTTATGTTGCAGCATTGCGCTAAAAAAAATATATGTTTTCCCCTATCGTAAAAAGGTTCCAAGTAGAGCTTCAACATGCAACAAGAAGAAATGGGAGTGAGACAAAACATTTTTTGAGCATTCAATTTAATGAAAACAATGAATAAACTGAAACAGGCTGTTTTTCAGCTGATCAAAAGTTTAGGACCACACCTCCCAAAAAAAAAGAAATCCAACTTCCAAACATGAACCCAGTAATGAGTAGCCCCGCCATTATTGTTTATCACTTCAAAAATTCGTTTCTGTATGCTTGATGCAAGCGTTTCCATGAGGTGAGTGGGAACATTTCTCCAAGTGGTGAAGATGGCCGCACAAAGGCCATCTACTGTCTGGAACTGTTGTCCATTTTTGTAAACTTCCCTTTCTATCCATCCCCAAAGGTTCTCAATTGGATTTAGATCAGGGGAACACGCAGGATGGGCCAAAAGAGTGGAAGAAGTCCCTTGTCCTGCGGGCATTGTGTACTGTAGCGTTGTCCTGTTGAAAAACCCAGTCGTTACCACACAGACGAGGGCCCTCAGTCATAAGGAATGCTCTCTGCAACATCTGGACATAGCCAGCGGCCGTTTGACGCCCCTGCACTTCCTGAAGCTCCATTGTTCCACTGAAGGAAAAAGCACCCCAGACCATTATGGCGCCCCCTCCACTGTGGCGCGTAGAAAACATCTCAGGTGGGATCTGCTTGTCATGCCAGTAACGTTAGAAACCATCAGGACCATCAAGGTTAAATTTTTTTCTCATCAGAGAATAAAACTTTCTTCCACCTTTGAATGTCTCATGTTTGGTGCTCTCTTGCAAAGTCCAAACGAGCTGTGGCGTTCAAGGAGACGAGGTCTTTGAAGATGTTTTTTGTTTTTGAAGCCCTTCAGTCTCAGATGCTGTCTGATGGTTATGGGGCTGCAGTCAGCACCAGTAAGGGCCTTAATTTGAGTCGAGGATTGTCCAGTGTCTTGACGGACAGCCAATTGGATCCTCCGGCTCAGTGCTGATGACATTTTTTGGGGTCTTCCACTTGGCTTTTTTGTTCCATAGCCCTCAGGATCATTTAAGAAATTCCAAATGACTGTCTTACTGCGTCCCACCTCAGCAGCGATGGCGCACTGTGAGAGACCCTGCTTATGCAGTTCAACAACCCAACCACGTTCAAAAAGGGAGAGTTTTTCTGCCTTTGCCATCACAACGTGTGACTACCTGACAGAAAATGACAATGAATCCACATCTTTGCACAGATTTGCCCTTTTATAGGCATGTGGTCCTAAAATTTGGATCAGCTGAAAAACAGCCTGTTTCAGTTTAATCGTTATTTTCAATTAATTGAATGCTCAAAAAATGCTCACTCTCATTTCTTCTTGTTGCATGTTGAAGCTCTACTTGTAACCTTGTTAAGATCCAACAATGTAGATGCTATGTACACTAATGCCGCTGCCTCTATTTCAGTTAACAGCACAATCTCATCCCCATTCAGCATTAGGAACGGCACTAGGCAGGGTTGTCCCCTGTCCCCCCTTTTATTTGTTTTGACGCTAGAGCCCCTCCTACAAACTATTAGGAAAGACACAGCCATTAAAGGTATCACACTTGGAGATCAGGAACATAAGACAGCAGCATTTGCTGATGATATGCTTGTTATGATTAGCAACCCAGAATCCGCGCTTCCTAGGATTTATCAACATCTGGAAAACTATGGACTTTTCTCCAACTTTAAAGTTAATCACAGCAAATCGCTTATCATCTGCTCAGGCTTATCTGCCTTGACAAAACAAAAGTTGGCCCAGGCATCTCCCTTCAACTGGACAGCCCCTTTCCTGACATACCTCGGGGTCAAGATCAGTACTGACCCATCTCAATAGTTCAACTTAAATTATAATCCCCTGTTAAAGGAAATTAGTAAACTAATTAACGACTTGGATACCCCAATTCTATCATGGTTTGGGAGGAAGAACATCCTGGCCTCACTAATCCTTCCTAAGTTAACCTATTTACAACAGGTTCTCCCCTTACAGGTTCCCTCCCTTTTCTATAAAAAAGTGAGATCTCTTTTTAGCTAATTCATTTGGCTTAATAAGAGGCCTAGACTTTCATATAAGTCTCTGAACAGAGCAAAAAAATGGGGGAGGGGGGGTATGGGGGGTATTATACGTTCATACCTCCAACTAAATATTAAACCTTAAGACTTTTCCCGTCTGCAAGTTTGGCTGGAAAGTCTTCTTGAGTGTACCCAGACCCCAACCAAATTAATCTTCCAACTTTCTGATAAATTAAGAGCTCCGGATGCTCTCTTTACCCCGGCGCTCATTAGACTCTGGGAAAGGGATTTGAAGAGAACGTTTTCCAGACAAGATATAGACCAAATATTGACTTCCCCACAGAGAGCGTCGAGATGCGTCAGAATACAGGAAAACTGCTACAAAGTGGTAGCCAGATGGTATAAAACTCCAGATAAAACGTGCTTATACTCATCGTCTGCTTCAGATACATGCTGGAGATGCTCAAAGTTGCTCAAAGTCTAGAGGCTCCTTTCTACACATTTGGTGGGATTGTCCTCCCCTGAGAGATTGGTGGAAACAGATATTTGAGATCTGCAACCAAGTCCTCTCTCAAATTTATACCCCACAACTAAGAAGATTCCCAATTTAGGCCTTTTTAGACACTTAATTAATGCGAGTAGATTTTTAATTCCACTCCACTGGCTTTTGCCTGACACCCCTTCTATTGAAAAATGGTGTTCCAGAGTGGATCAGATATATAGGCTCGAAGAAATTTCTAATTGGGAATGTAGATCTATTAGTAAATTTAGGGCCACTTGGATTGCATGGGAAGCTAATAGAGGGCTTAAAGATCGATAACTATCAGAGGTTTTCTCTTCTCTTCTTCTGAGGCCTTCTCTAGTTTTTCTAGTTTCTCTAACCGCTATATAGTGATTTTATATTGCAATCAGGTACATGTATGGATATCTTATCATAGACCAGATACGGACTCTCTCTATTGGAATTGTCTGGAAAACACTATTACTTTATGCAATTTGTTGTTTTGTCTCTCAATTGCCTCGTGCTCTTTAACATATCATACTATTGTTGATTTGTTAATTCATTTGTTAGTGCAGGAAGGTTTGTCATCACCCTCCTATGCGCCTACTTTAATATGTATTCCTGCTTTCACAAATAAAGCTTTTGAAAATAAAAAAATAAAAAAGATCCAACAATGTAACCCCAGACAGCCCCCTGAAGCCCCAGTCCTTACCCTTCTCAGGCGACCTGCTGTCCATGGTGCTGAACAGGTCTATGCGAAAGGCATAGATCTGTTCAGACAAAGTGTAAGTAAAATACAGTACAGTACAATATATATTGTACTGTACTGTATTATACAGACATCAGACCCACTGGATCTTCAAGAACCAAGTGGGTCTAAGTAAAAAAAAAAAGTAAAAAAAAAGTAAAAATCAAAAAACACATTTATCACTGATTAAAAATGAAAAAAATTAAATTCCCTACACATGTTTGGTATCACCGCATCAGTAACGACCTGATCTATAAAATGGTCATGTTACTTTCCCCGCACGGTGAACGCCATAAAAATAAAAAAATAAAAACTATGAGAAAATTGAAATTTTGCCCACCTTACTTCCCAAAAAAGGTAATAAAAGTGATCAAAAAAGTCGCATGTACGCCAAAATAGTGCCAATCAAACCGTCATCTCATCCCGCAAAAAATGAGACCCTACCCAAGATAATCGCCCAAAAACTGAAAAAACTATGGCTCTTAGACTATGGAAACACTAAAACATGATTTGTTTTGTTTCAAAAATGAAATCATTGTGTAAAACTTACATAAATAAAAAAAAGTATACATATTGGGTATCGCCGTGTCCGTATCGACCGGCTCTATAAAAATATCACATGAGTTAACCCCTCAGGTGACCACCGTAAAAAAATAAAAATAAAAAAGGTTTAAAAAAAGCCATTTTTTGTCATCTTATGTCACAAAAAGTGCAATAGCAAGCGATCAAAAAGTCATATGCACCCCAAAATAGTGCCAATAAAACAGCAATCTCATCCCACAAAAAATGAGACCCTACTTAAAATAATCGCCCAAAAAACTGAAAAACTATGGCTCATAGGCTATGGAGACACTAAAACTTTTTTTGTTTTAAAAATGAAATCATTGTGTAAAACTTACATAAATAAAAAAAATGTATACATATTAGGTATCACCGCGTTCGTGACAACCTGCTCTATAACATTACCACATGATCTAACCTTTCAGATGAATGTTGTAAATAACAAAAAAAAAAACGGTGCCTAAAAAGCTATTTCTTGTTACCTTGATGCACAAAAAGTGTAATATAGAGCAACCAAAAATCATATGTACCCTAAACTAGTACCAACAAAACTGCCACCCTATCCCATAGTTTCTAAAATGGGGTCACTTTTTTGGAGTTTCTACTCTAGGGGTGCATCAGGGGGGCTTCAAATGGGACATGGTGTCAAAAAAACCAGTCCAGCAAAATCTGCCTTCCAAAAACCGTATTGCATTCCTTTCCTTCTGCGCCCTGCCGTGTGCCCGTACAGCAGTTTACGACCACATATGAGGTGTTTCTGTAAACTACAGAATCAGGGCTATAAATAATGAGTTTTGTTTGGCTGTTAACCCTTGCTTTGTTACTTGAAAAAAAATATTAAAATGGAAAATCTGCCAAAAAAGTGAAATTTTGAAATTGTATCTCTATTTTCCATTAAATCTTGTGCAACACCTAAAGGGTTAACAAAGTTTGTAAAATCAGTTTTGAATACCTTTAGGGGTGTAGTTTCTTAGATTGGGTCACTTTTACGGAGTTTCTACTCTAGGGGTGCATCAGGGGGCATCAAATGGGACATGGTGTACTGTAAATAAAGCAGTCCAGCAAAATCTGCCTTCCAAACAGCGCACCTTTCACTCTACGCCCCGCTGTGTGGTCGTACAGTAGTTTACGGACACATATGGGGTGTTTCTGTAAACGGCAGAGTCAGGGCAATAAAGATACAGTCTTGTTTGGCTGTTAACCCTTGCTTTGTTAGTGGAAAAAATGGGATAAAATGAAAAATTTGACAAAAAAAAATGAAATTCTCAAATTTCATTCCCATTTGCCAATAACTCTTGTGAAACACCTAAAGGGTTAACAACGTATGTAAAATCAGTTTTGAATACCTTGAGGGGTGTAGTTTCTTAGATGGGGTCATTTTTCGGTGGTTTTTATTATGTAAGCCTTGCAAAGTGACTTCAGACCTGAACTGGTCCCTAAAAATTGGGTTTTTGTAAATTTCTGAAAAATTTCAAGATTCGCTTCTAAACTTCTAAGCCTTGTAACATCCCCAAAAAATAAAATATCATTCCCAAAATAATTCAAACATGAAGTAGACATATGGGGAATGTAAAGTCATCACAATTTTTGGGGGTATTACTATGTATTACAGAAGTAGAGAAACTGAAACTTTTAAATTTGCAAATTTTTCCAAATATTTGGTAAATTAGGTATTTTTTTACGCAAAAAAAATAATTTGTTTGACTTCATTTTACCAGTGTCATGAAGTTCAATATGTGACGAAAAAACAATCTCAGAAAGGCTTGGATAAGTCTAAGCGTTTTAAAGTTTTCACCACTTAAAGTGACACTGGTCAGATTTGCAAAAAATGGCCAAGTCCTTAAGGTGAAATAGGGCTGAGTCCTTAAGGGGTTAAGGACATGAGGCGAACATTATCCCACCCTATTTAACTCATCCCTATAATCTTATCTCGTATATATTTTTCAGCTTATCAACAATAGAAAAGAAGATTCAAGCTTCTAGGAAATATCCGTCATCTACCTCACCTCCGAATAAGAACATTCCACGAGAATCTTCCGAATTCTTGACATTCACTCTCCATACCCAAAGGTCTACTATCAATTGCTACAGAGAAATTCCTGTTCCTGCAACCCTCATTATTTAACTGTTATCCATGTTATACTACTAAAGAAAGAGTGCAGAGTTTGTCCTCATGTTACTTATATGCTCTCTGGTACATCCTTATTGGTTACCATATGTCCAGTCACACTAGGTTGTACCTAAACAAGTTTTTTCTTTCATGTATTAATGTTTAACTCTTTAGCTGCGGATTCAGTAAAAAGAAAGTAATGCATAATGCTCGCCTCATGTCCTTAATAAAATCTATATTTTCCAGCACCATAGCTAGGAAAATCTCCAATTTTCTTTGAGCCCCAAAACAGGCTGTTCACTAAGGAGTTAAAGGGAACAGGAAGAGAGAGAAAATAATTCCCCAACTACAGTCTGTCTTAATCATGCTCACTCCATAATGCTTATTATGCTCGCTCCTAGTGAGCCAGTTCTATTAAAACTTTGTTTTATTCATTTTTCCCAGTTCCCACTTAAGTACATTGTATTACCTCCAAAAACTGATCCCTTCATGGTTCGACCTGTAAGAAGCAAGGTTGGGTCAACGGACATCTTGGCACTTGAAGAAGCTACTCCAACAATTATGGTGGTTCCGTAGCCAAAGTGAGAAGAAATCAGGGCAGATTCCTAAACATATGTGTAAGAGTTAAAAAAATAATAATAATCCAAAATGAATTAGTCACAACTGCTATGTTACTAACCATGACTTCAGTGTTTCCTATAACCTCAAAGGAATAATCAACTCCGCCCTCAGTCATCTCTGCCAACACTTCATGGATAGGACGGTCAAAATCTTTGGGGTTGATGCATTCAGTGGCTCCACACTCTTTGGCTTTTGCAAATTTATTAGTGTTAACATCAATTCCAATAATTCTGGAAGCTCCAGCTACTTTACATCCGATAATTACAGACAAGCCAACTCCTCCCAGACCAAATACTGCACAGGTAGAGCCGGGTTTAACCTGTAATAAGAAAAACATTAATGATATAGAATTTACATTTTATTAAATGGATAAAAGGATATGTCTGATAGATGTGGATCCCACCTCTTGGATCCACGCCTTTAGCTCGCCTGACCACAACCTATCTGTTGATGAACAACTTATATCTGAAAAGCAGTAAGCATTTCTATATTATTAACTTTTGTACATCCATTGTTATGACTAGAGTTGAGCGAACACCTGGATGTTCGGGTTCGAGAAGTTCGGCCGAACATCCCGGAAATGTTCGGGTTCGGGATCCGAACCCGATCCGAACTTCGTCCCGAACCCGAACCCCATTGAAGTCAATGGGGACCCGAACTTTTCGGCACTAAAAAGGCTGTAAAACAGCCCAGGAAAGAGCTAGAGGGCTGCAAAAGGCAGCAACATGTAGGTAAATCCCCTGCAAACAAATGTGGATAGGGAAATGAATTAAAATAAAAATTAAATAAATAAAAATTAACCAAAATCAATTGGAGAGAGGTTCCATAGCAGAGAATCTGGCTTCCCGTCACCCACCACTGGAACAGTCCATTCTCAGATATTTAGGCCCCGGCACCCAGGCAGAGGAGAGAGGTCCCGTAACAGAGAATCTGTCTTCATGTCAGCAGAGAATTAGTCTGCATGTCATAGCAGAGAATGAGGCTTCACGTCAGCCACCACTGCAACAGTCCATTGGCATATATTTAGGCCCAGCACCCAGGCAGAGGAGGGAGGTCCCGTAACAGAGAATCTGTCTTCATGTCAGCAGAGAATTAGTCTGCATGTCATAGCAGAGAATGAGGCTTCACGTCAGCCACCACTGCAACAGTCCATTGGCATATATTTAGGCCCAGCACACACACAGGCAGAGGAGAGAGGTCCCGTAACAGAGAATCTGGCTTCATGTCAGCAGAGAATCAGTCTGCATGTCATAGCAGAGAATGAGGCTTCACGTCAGCCACCACTGCAACAGTCCATTGGCATATATTTAGGCCCAGCACACACACAGGCAGAGGAGAGAGGTCCCGTAACAGAGAATCTGGCTTCATGTCAGCAGAGAATCAGTCTGCATGTCATAGCAGAGAATGAGGCTTCACGTCAGCCACCACTGCAACAGTCCATTGGCATATATTTAGGCCCAGCACCCAGGCAGAGGAGGGAGGTCCCGTAACAGAGAATCTGTCTTCATGTCAGCAGAGAATTAGTCTGCATGTCATAGCAGAGAATGAGGCTTCACGTCAGCCACCACTGCAACAGTCCATTGGCATATATTTAGGCCCAGCACACACACAGGCAGAGGAGAGAGGTCCCGTAACAGAGAATCTGGCTTCATGTCAGCAGAGAATCAGTCTGCATGTCATAGCAGAGAATGAGGCTTCACGTCACCCACCACTGCAACAGTCCATTGGCATATATTTAGGCCTAGCACACAGGCAGAGCAGAGAGGTCCCGTAACAGACAATCTGGCTTCATGTCAGCAGAGAATCAGTCTGCATGTCATAGCAGAGAATGAGGCTTCACGTCACCCACCACTGCAACAGTCCATTGGCATATATTTAGGCCTAGCACACAGGCAGAGCAGAGAGGTCCCGTAACAGACAATCTGGCTTCATGACAGCAGAGAATTAGTCTGCATGTCATAGCAGAGAATGAGGCTTCACGTCAGCCACCACTGCAACAGTCCATTGGCATATATTTAGGCCCAGCACACACACAGGCAGAGGAGAGAGGTCCCGTAACAGAGAATCTGGCTTCATGTCAGCAGAGAATCAGTCTGCATGTCATAGCAGAGAATGAGGCTTCACGTCAGCCACCACTGCAACAGTCCATTGGCATATATTTAGGCCCAGCACACACACAGGCAGAGGAGAGAGGTCCCGTAACAGAGAATCTGGCTTCATGTCAGCAGAGAATCAGTCTGCATGTCATAGCAGAGAATGAGGCTTCACGTCAGCCACCACTGCAACAGTCCATTGGCATATATTTAGGCCCAGCACACACACAGGCAGAGGAGAGAGGTCCCGTAACAGAGAATCTGGCTTCATGTCAGCAGAGAATCAGTCTGCATGTCATAGCAGAGAATGAGGCTTCACGTCACCCACCACTGCAACAGTCCATTGGCATATATTTAGGCCTAGCACACAGGCAGAGCAGAGAGGTCCCGTAACAGAGAATCTGGCTTCATGTCAGCAGAGAATCAGTCTGCATGTCATAGCAGAGAATGAGGCTTCACGTCACCCACCACTGCAACAGTCCATTGGCATATATTTAGGCCTAGCACACAGGCAGAGCAGAGAGGTCCCGTAACAGACAATCTGGCTTCATGTCAGCAGAGAATCAGTCTGCATGTCATAGCAGAGAATGAGGCTTCACGTCACCCACCACTGCAACAGTCCATTGGCATATATTTAGGCCTAGCACACAGGCAGAGCAGAGAGGTCCCGTAACAGACAATCTGGCTTCATGACAGCAGAGAATTAGTCTGCATGTCATAGCAGAGAATGAGGCTTCACGTCAGCCACCACTGCAACAGTCCATTGGCATATATTTAGGCCCAGCACCCAGGCAGAGGAGAGAGGTCCCGTAACAGACAATCTGGCTTCATGTCAGCAGAGAATTAGTCTGCATGTCATAGCAGAGAATCAGGCTTCACGTCAGCCACCACTGCAACAGTCCATTGTCATAAATTTAGGCCCAGCACCCAGGCAGAGGAGAGAGGTCCCGTAACAGACAATCTGGCTTCATGTCAGCAGAGAATTAGTCTGCATGTCATAGCAGAGAATGAGGCTTCACGTCAGCCACCACTGCAACAGTCCATTGGCATATATTTAGGCCTAGCACACAGGCAGAGCAGAGAGGTCCCGTAACAGACAATCTGGCTTCATGACAGCAGAGAATCAGTCTGCATGTCATAGCAGAGAATCAGGCTTCACGTCAGCCACCACTGCAACAGTCCATTGTCATAAATTTAGGCCCAGCACCCAGGCAGAGGAGAGAGGTCCCGTAACAGAGAATCTGGCTTCATGTCAGCAGAGAATCAGTCTTCATATCATAGCAGAGAATCAGGCTTCACGTCACCCACCACTGTAAGAGTCAATTTTCATAAATTTAGGCCCAGAACCCAGGCAGAGGAGAAAGGTCCCGTAACAGACAATCTGGCTTCATGTCAGCAGAGAATCAGTCTTCATATCATAGCCTAGAATCAGGCTTCACGTCACCCACCACTGTAAGAGTCAATTTTCATAAATTTAGGCCCAGAACCCAGGCAGAGGAGAAAGGTCCCGTAACAGACAATCTGGCTTCATGTCAGCAGAGAATCAGTCTTCATATCATAGCAGAGAATCAGGCTTCACGTCACCCACCACTGCAACAGTCAATTGTCATAAATTTAGGCCCAGCACCCAGGCAGAGGAGAGAGCTCCCGTAACAGAGGATCTGGCTTCATGTCAGCAGAGAATCAGTCTGCATGTCATAGCAGAGAATGAGGCTTCACGTCACCCACCACTGCAACAGTCCATTGGCATATATTTAGGCCTAGCACACAGGCAGAGCAGAGAGGTCCCGTAACAGACAATCTGGCTTCATGTCAGCAGAGAATCAGTCTGCATGTCATAGCAGAGAATGAGGCTTCACGTCACCCACCACTGCAACAGTCCATTGGCATATATTTAGGCCTAGCACACAGGCAGAGCAGAGAGGTCCCGTAACAGACAATCTGGCTTCATGACAGCAGAGAATCAGTCTGCATGTCATAGCAGAGAATGAGGCTTCACGTCACCCACCACTGCAACAGTCCATTGGCATATATTTAGGCCTAGCACACAGGCAGAGCAGAGAGGTCCCGTAACAGACAATCTGGCTTCATGTCAGCAGAGAATCAGTCTGCATGTCATAGCAGAGAATGAGGCTTCACGTCACCCACCACTGCAACAGTCCATTGGCATATATTTAGGCCTAGCACACAGGCAGAGCAGAGAGGTCCCGTAACAGACAATCTGGCTTCATGACAGCAGAGAATCAGTCTGCATGTCATAGCAGAGAATGAGGCTTCACGTCACCCACCACTGCAACAGTCCATTGGCATATATTTAGGCCTAGCACACAGGCAGAGCAGAGAGGTCCCGTAACAGACAATCTGGCTTCATGTCAGCAGAGAATCAGTCTGCATGTCATAGCAGAGAATGAGGCTTCACGTCACCCACCACTGCAACAGTCCATTGGCATATATTTAGGCCTAGCACACAGGCAGAGCAGAGAGGTCCCGTAACAGACGATCTGGCTTCATGTCAGCAGAGAATCAGTCTGCATGTCATAGCAGAGAATCAGGCTTCACGTCAGCCACCACTGCAACAGTCCATGGTCATAAATTTAGGCCCAGCACCCAGGCAGAGGAGAGAGGTCCCGTAACAGACAATCTGGCTTCATGTCAGCAGAGAATTAGTCTGCATGTCATAGCAGAGAATCAGGCTTCATGTCAGCCACCACTGCAACAGTCCATTGGCATATATTTAGGCCTAGCACACAGGCAGAGGAGAGGTTCATTCAACTTTGGGTAGCATCGCAATATAATGGTAAAATGAAAATAAAAATAGGATTGAATGAGGAAGTGCCCTGGAGTCCAATAATATATGGTTATGGGGAGGTAGTTAATGTCTAATCTGGACAAGGGACGGACAGGTCCTGTGGGATCCATGCCTGGTTCATTTTTATGAACGTCAGCTTGTCCACATTGGCTGTAGACAGGCGGCTGCGTTTGTCTGTAATGACGCCCCCTGCCGTGCTGAATACACGTTCAGACAAAACGCTGGCTGCCGGGCAGGCCAGCACCTCCAAGGCATAAAAGGCTAGCTCTGGCCACGTGGACAATTTAGAGACCCAGAAGTTGAATGGGGCCGAACCATCAGTCAGTACGTGGAGGGGTGTGCACACGTACTGTTCCACCATGTTAGTGAAATGTTGCCTCCTGCTAACACGTTGCGTATCAGGTGGTGGTGCAGTTAGCTGTGGCGTGTTGACAAAAGTTTTCCACATCTCTGCCATGCTAACCCTGCCCTCAGAGGAGCTGGCCGTGACACAGCTGCCTTGGCGACCTCTTGCTCCTCCTCTGCCTTGGCCTTGGGCTTCCACTTGTTCCCCTGTGACATTTGGGAATGCTCTCAGTAGCGCGTCTACCAACGTGCGCTTGTACTCGCGCATCTTCCTATCACGCTCCAGTGCAGGAAGTAAGGTGGGCACATTGTCTTTGTAGCGTGGATCCAGCAGGGTGGCAACCCAGTAGTCCGCACAGGTTAAAATGTGGGCAACTCTGCTGTCGTTGCGCAGGCACTGCAGCATGTAGTCGCTCATGTGTGCCAGGCTGCCCAGGGGTAAGGACAAGCTGTCCTCTGTGGGAGGCGTATCGTCATCGTCCTGCCTTTCCCCCCAGCCACGCACCAGTGATGGACCCGAGCTGCGTTGGGTGCCACCCCGCTGTGACCATGCTTCATCCTCATCCTCCTCCACCTCCTCCTCATCCTCGTCCTCCTCGTCCTCCAGTAGTGGGCCCTGGCTGGCCACATTTGTACCTGGCCTCTGCTGTTGCAAAAAACCTCCCTCTGAGTCACTTCGAAGAGACTGGCCTGAAAGTGCTAAAAATGACCCCTCTTCCTCATCCTCCTCCTCCTCCTCCTGGGCCACCTCCTGTTCCATCATCGCCCTAAGTGTTTTCTCAAGGAGACATAGAAGTGGTATTGTAACGCTGATAACGGTGTCATCGCCACTGGCCATGTTGGTGGAGTACTCGAAACAGCGCAACAGGGCACACAGGTCTCGCATGGAGGCCCAGTCATTGGTGGTGAAGTGGTGCTGTTCTGTAGTGCGACTGACCCGTGCGTGCTGCAGCTGAAACTCCACTATGGCCTGCTGCTGCTCGCACAGTCTGTCCAGCATGTGCAAGGTGGAGTTCCACCTGGTGGGCACGTCGCATATGAGGCGGTGAGCGGGAAGGCCGAAGTTACGCTGTAGCGCAGACAGGCGAGCAGCGGCAGGATGTGAACGCCGGAAGCGCGAACAGACGGCCCGCACTTTATGCAGCAGCTCTGACATGTCGGGGTAGTTGTGAATGAACTTCTGCACCACCAAATTCAGCACATGCGCCAAGCAAGGGATGTGCGTCAAATTGGCTAGTCCCAGAGCTGCAACGAGATTTCGCCCATTATCACACACCACCAGGCCGGGCTTGAGGCTCACCGGCAGCAACCACTCGTCGGTCTGTTGTTCAATACCCCGCCACAACTCCTGTGCGGTGTGGGGCCTGTCCCCCAAACATATGAGTTTCAGAATGGCCTGCTGACGTTTACCCCGGGCTGTGCTGAAGTTGGTGGTGAAGGTGTGTGGCTGACTGGATGAGCAGGTGGAAGAAGAGGAGGAGGAAGCCGAGAAGGAGGAGGTGGCAACAGGAGGCAAAGAATGTTGCCCTGCGATCCTTGGCGGCGGCAGGACGTGCGCCAAACAGCTCTCCGCCTGGGGCCCAGCTGCCACTACATTTACCCAGTGTGCAGTTAGGGAGATATAGCGTCCCTGGCCGTGCTTACTGGTCCACGTATCTGTGGTTAGGTGGACCTTGCTACAGATGGCGTTGCGCAGTGCACACTTGATTTTATCGGATACTTGGTTGTGCAGGGAAGGCACGGCTCTCTTGGAGAAGTAGTGCCGGCTGGGAACAACATACTGTGGGACAGCAAGCGACATGAGCTGTTTGAAGCTGTCTGTGTCCACCAGCCTAAATGACAGCATTTCATAGGCCAGTAGTTTAGAAATGCTGGCATTCAGGGCCAGGGATCGAGGGTGGCTAGGTGGGAATTTACGCTTTCTATCAAATGTTTGTGAGATGGAGAGCTGAACGCTGGCGTGTGACATGGTTGAGACGCTTGGTGACGGAGGTGGTGGTGGTGGTGTTGGTGGTACATCCCCTGTTTGCTGGGCGGCAGGTGCCAACGTTCCTCCAGAGGCGGAGGAAGAGGCCGAGGCGGCAGCAGCAGAATAGGCCGAGGCGGCAGCAGCAGAAGAGGTAGCAGGGGGAGCCTGAGTGACTTCCTTGGTTTTAAGGTGTTTACTCCACTGCAGTTCATGCTTTGCATGCAGGTGCCTGGTCATGCAGGTTGTGCTCAGGTTCAGAACGTTAATGCCTCGCTTCAGGCTCTGATGGCACAGCGTGCAAACCACTCGGGTCTTGTCGTCAGCACATTGTTTGAAGAAGTGCCATGCCAGGGAACTCCTTGAAGCTGCCTTTGGGGTGCTCGGTCCCAGATGGCGGCGGTCAGTAGCAGGCGGAGTCTCTTGGCGGCGGGTGTTCTGCTTTTGCCCACTGCTCCCTCTTTTGCTACGCTGTTGGCTCGGTCTCACCACTGCCTCTTCCTCCGAACTGTGAAAGTCAGTGGCACGACCTTCATTCCATGTGGGGTCTAGGACCTCATCGTCCCCTGCATCGTCTTCCACCCAGTCTTGATCCCTGACCTCCTGTTCAGTCTGCACACTGCAGAAAGACGCAGCAGTTGGCACCTGTGTTTCGTCATCATCAGAGACATGCTGAGGTGGTATTCCCATGTCCTCATCATCAGGAAACATAAGTGGTTGTGCGTCAGTGCATTCTATGTCTTTCACCGCTGGGGAAGGGCTAGGTGGATGCCCTTGGGAAACCCTGCCAGCGGAGTCTTCAAACAGCATAAGAGACTGCTGCATAACTTGAGGCTGAGACAGTTTCCCTGGTATGCATGGGGGTGATGTGACAGACTGATGGGGTTGGTTTTCAGGCGCCATCTGTGCGCTTTCTGCAGAAGACTGGGTGGGAGATAATGTGAACGTGCTGGATCCACTGTCGGCCACCCAATTGACTAATGCCTGTACCTGCTCAGGCCTTACCATCCTTAGAACGGCATTGGGCCCCACCATATATCGCTGTAAATTCTGGCGGCTACTGGGACCTGAGGTAGTTGGTACACTAGGACGTGTGGATGTGGCAGAACGGCCACGTCCTCTCCCAGCACCAGAGGGTCCACTAACACCACCACGACCATGTCCACGTCCGCGTCCCTTACTAGATGTTTTTCTCATTGTTATGGTTCACCACAACAACAAATATATTATTTGGCCCAATGTATTGTATTCAAATTCAGCGGGATATAAATTTGAGGCCTAGTATTTAGGCGCTGGGTGACCGGTATGGATTTAGTGACAGAATTAGACTTGGAAATGCACAGAAGCGTGTGTGTGAAGTTATTCTGAATGACCCTATGTGCACCTTCAATATTATATACCCTTTTAGGGATAGATTTCAAATAGCTCTGATATAGCAGAAACCACTAAATTATGAAATTGCTAAATTGGGAATTGTACTTCAACCCAGAACAAAAAATGTGCTTTGACGGACACTAAATATCTTGCCCAGCAACAACAGTACAGCGGTGGGTAACGAGAGATTTAGAGGGATTTAAATTTGAGGCCTAGTATTTAGGCGCTGGGTCACCGGTATGGATTTAGTGACAGAATTAGACTTGGAAATGCACAGAAGCGTGTGTGTGAAGTTATTCTGAATGACCCTATGTGCACCTTCAATATTATATACCCTTTTAGGGATAGATTTCAAATAGCTCTGATATAGCAGAAACCACTAAATTATGAAATTGCTAAATTGGGAATTGTACTTCAACCCAGAACAAAAAATGTGCTTTGACGGACACTAAATATCTTGCCCAGCAACAACAGTACAGCGGTGGGTAACGAGAGATTTAGAGGGATTTAAATTTGAGGCCTAGTATTTAGGCGCTGGGTGACAGGTATGGGTTTAGTGACAGAATTAGACTTGAAAATACACAGTAGCGGGTGTGTGTGAAGTTATTCTGAATGACCCAATGTGCACCTTCAATATTATATACCCTTTTTGGGATAGATTTCAAATAGCTCTGATATAGCAGGAACCACTAAATTATGAAATTGCTAAATTGGGAATTGTACTTCAACCCAGAACAAAAAATGTGCTTTGACGGACACTAAATATCTTGCCCAGCAACAACAGTACAGCGGTGGGTAACGAGAGATTTAGAGGGATTTAAATTTGAGGCCTAGTATTTAGGCGCTGGGTCACCGGTATGGATTTAGTGACAGAATTAGACTTGGAAATGCACAGAAGCGTGTGTGTGAAGTTATTCTGAATGACCCTATGTGCACCTTCAATATTATATACCCTTTTAGGGATAGATTTCAAATAGCTCTGATATAGCAGAAACCACTAAATTATGAAATTGCTAAATTGGGAATTGTACTTCAACCCAGAACAAAAAATGTGCTTTGACGGACACTAAATATCTTGCCCAGCAACAACAGTACAGCGGTGGGTAACGAGAGATTTAGAGGGATTTAAATTTGAGGCCTAGTATTTAGGCGCTGGGTCACCGGTATGGATTTAGTGACAGAATTAGACTTGGAAATGCACAGAAGCGTGTGTGTGAAGTTATTCTGAATGACCCTATGTGCACCTTCAATATTATATACCCTTTTAGGGATAGATTTCAAATAGCTCTGATATAGCAGAAACCACTAAATTATGAAATTGCTAAATTGGGAATTGTACTTCAACCCAGAACAAAAAATGTGCTTTGACGGACACTAAATATCTTGCCCAGCAACAACAGTACAGTGGTGGGTAACGAGAGATTTAGAGGGATTTAAATTTGAGGCCTAGTATTTAGGCGCTGGGTCACCGGTATGGATTTAGTGACAGAATTAGACTTGGAAATGCACAGAAGCGTGTGTGTGAAGTTATTCTGAATGACCCTATGTGCACCTTCAATATTATATACCCTTTTAGGGATAGATTTCAAATAGCTCTGATATAGCAGAAACCACTAAATTATGAAATTGCTAAATTGGGAATTGTACTTCAACCCAGAACAAAAAATGTGCTTTGACGGACACTAAATATCTTGCCCAGCAACAACAGTACACCGGTGGGTAACGAGAGATTTAGAGGGAATTAAATTTGAGGCCTAGTATTTAGGCGCTGGGTCACCGGTATGGATTTAGTGACAGAATTAGACTTGGAAATACACAGTAGCGGGTGTGTGTGAAGTTATTCTGAATGACCCTATGTGCACCTTCAATATTATATACCCTTTTAGGGATAGATTTCAAATAGCTCTGATATAGCAGAAACCACTAAATTATGAAATTGCTAAATTGGGAATTGTACTTCAACCCAGAACAAAAAATGTGCTTTGACGGACACTAAATATCTTGCCCAGCAACAACAGTACAGCGGTGGGTAACGAGAGATTTAGAGGGAATTAAATTTGAGGCCTAGTATTTAGGCGCTGGGTCACCGGTATGGATTTAGTGACAGAATTAGACTTGGAAATGCACAGAAGCGTGTGTGTGAAGTTATTCTGAATGACCCTATGTGCACCTTCAATATTATATACCCTTTTTGGGATAGATTTCAAATAGCTCTGATATAGCAGGAACCACTAAATTATGAAATTGCTAAATTGGGAATTGTACTTCAACCCAGAACAAAAAATGTGCTTTGACGGGCACTAAATAACTTTCCCAGCTACAACAGGACAACGGTAACGAGAGATTTAGAGGGATTTAAATTTGAGGCCTAGTATTTAGGCGCTGGGTGACAGGTATGGGTTTAGTGACAGAATTAGACTTGGAAATACACAGTAGCGGGTGTGTGTGAAGTTATTCTGAATGACCCTATGTGCACCTTCAATATTATATACCCTTTTAGGGATAGATTTCAAATAGCTCTGATATAGCAGAAACCACTAAATTATGAAATTGCTAAATTGGGAATTGTACTTCAACCCAGAACAAAAAATGTGCTTTGACGGACACTAAATATCTTGCCCAGCAACAACAGTACACCGGTGGGTAACGAGAGATTTAGAGGGAATTAAATTTGAGGCCTAGTATTTAGGCGCTGGGTCACCGGTATGGATTTAGTGACAGAATTAGACTTGGAAATACACAGTAGCGGGTGTGTGTGAAGTTATTCTGAATGACCCTATGTGCACCTTCAATATTATATACCCTTTTTGGGATAGATTTCAAATAGCTCTGATATAGCAGAAACCACTAAATTATGAAATTGCTAAATTGGGAATTGTACTTCAACCCAGAACAAAAAATGTGCTTTGACGGACACTAAATATCTTGCCCAGCAACAACAGTACAGCGGTGGGTAACGAGAGATTTAGAGGGAATTAAATTTGAGGCCTAGTATTTAGGCGCTGGGTCACCGGTATGGATTTAGTGACAGAATTAGACTTGGAAATACACAGTAGCGGGTGTGTGTGAAGTTACTCTGAATGACCCTATGTGCACCTTCAATATTATATACCCTTTTTGGGATAGATTTCAAAGAGCTCTGATATAGCAGGAACCACTAAATTATGAAATTGCTAAATTGGGAATTGTATTTCAACCCAGAACAAGAAATGTGCTTGAACGGACACTAAATAACTCGCCCAGCTACAGCACTAGGGACAGATTTAGCTGGATATAAATTTGAGGCCTAGTATTTAGGCGCTGGGTGACCGGTATGGATTTAGTGACAGAATTAGACTGGGATATGGCCAAAAAATGAACAGACTATTGCTGGTTAAATGCACTTGGTGTGACAGCTTCACCCTGATGTAGGCTTTAGCCAAAAAACAACCACACCATTGAGGGTTAAATGCACTTGGTGACAGGCGCAGCTTGCCCCTGATTTTGTATATGGCCAAAAAATGAACAGACTATTGCTGGTTAAATGCACTTGGTGTGACAGCTTCACCCTGATGTAGGCTTTAGCCAAAAAACAACCACACCATTGAGGGTTAAATGCACTTGGTGACAGGCGCAGCTTGCCCCTGATTTTGTATATGGCCAAAAAATGAACAGACTATTGCTGGTTAAATGCACTTGGTGTGACAGCTTCACCCTGATGTAGGCTTTAGCCAAAAAACAACCACACCATTGAGGGTTAAATGCACTTGGTGACAGGCGCAGCTTGCCCCTGATTTTGTATATGGCCAAAAAATGAACAGACTATTGCTGGTTAAATGCACTTGGTGTGACAGCTTCACCCTGATGTAGGCTTTAGCCAAAAAACAACCACACCATTGAGGGTTAAATGCACTTGGTCGCAGCTTGTGCTGGCGCACCACAAGACACAAAATGGCCGCCGATCACCCCAGAAAAATGAGACTGACAAACGGTCTGTGCAGCCTAAAAACAGTGAGCAATTGAGGATCAGCAGCTCAATGATCCACAGCTGCAGATCGATCAGTTAATCAAGTCCTTTGGAGGAGTTAATCTGCCTAATCTCGCCCTACTGTCGCAGCCGCAACCTCTCCCTACGCTAATCAGAGCAGAGTGACGGGCGGCGCTATGTGACTCCAGCTTAAATAGAGGCTGGGTCACATGGTGCTCTGGCCAATCACAGCCATGCCAATAGTAGGCATGGCTGTGATGGCCTCTTGGGGCAAGTAGTATGACGCTTGTTGATTGGCTGCTTTGCAGCCTTTCAAAAAGCGCCAAGAAAGCGTCACAAAAGCGCGAAGAAAGCGACGAACACCGAACCCGAACCCGGACTTTTACGAAAATGTCCGGGTTCGGGTCCGTGTCACGGACACCCCAAAATTCGGTACGAACCCGAACTATACAGTTCGAGTTCGCTCATCCCTAGTTATGACCACTTTTATAGCCACGATTTGTACAACACAAATAATCAGGGATTTTGATTAGATTAATACAACAGAAACATATGGGTCAACATAGGAGTTATAGACACAACCCAGATCCAAAATGTTTGCTATTTTAGTAAAGCCAAAGTTGCTTTATTGTTTTGGACGGAAAATTAAAATATGGTTGTAAAGGTCCTCATTAGTGTTGATGGAGCACCAAAGTGCTTGGGTGCTCGAGTAGAACACCTCAGGATGCTCGGGTGCTCTACAGAGCACCCGAGCACAATGGAAGTCAATGGGGGAACCCGCGCATTAAACCAGGCACCCCCTGCTCTGAAGAGGGGAGGGTGTCTGGTTCACAGGAAAAGGTCAGAAATTGATGAAAACATCACTGAAATGGTTTGGTAACAGCATGGGAAGGATGTCTGGATGCATATTGGACTCCAGGTCGCTGCTGGGAACGATGTTGTCCGAGTAGTACTCCACTTTTACAGACTGACAATAATACGCACAAAACCAAAGATAAAATCGGTTTTAGAGTAAAAATTGCTAGAAAACATTCTTTCCTGTATATTTACTTGTATATAAAGTGCAAATGCTGCCAAAAATTACAAGGAAGAGGCACTCCGATACAACCTACATATCACATAAAGGAGAGCCTCATTCACATTGTGGTATAATTGTTCAGGTAGTAGGACTCCTACACTCATAAAGCCTATGCACAAGTGAAAGGGCTGCAAAAAATTACAATGAACTGGCACTCCAATACACCCTTTATTACACATATAGGAGGGCATCATACACACCCTTAAAAAATTATGATTGATGGCCTGCTGGTGACCCTCTAAAACATTAGGAGCAAGGGCCTGCTGCTGATCTGACCATCTAAAACCTTAGGGGTGAGGGTATGCTGTTGAGCTGACCCTCTAAAACATTAGGGACGAGGGCCTGCTGCTGATCTGACAATATAAAACATTAGGGCCGAGGGCCTGCTGCTGATCTGACCCTCTAAAACATTAGGAGTGAGGGCCTGCTGGTGACCCTCTAAAACATGGATGTCAAACTCATGGCCCTCCAGATGTTGAAAAACTACAACTCCCATCATTCCCTGATAGCTGTAGTATGCCCAGGCATGATGGGAGTTGTAGTTTTGCAACAGCTGGAGGGCCACGAGTTTGACATCCCTGCTCTAAAACATTAGGGGTGAGGGTCTGCTGCTGATCTGACCATCTAAAACATTATGGTCGAGGGCCTGCTGGTGACCCTCTAAAACATTATTGGCGAGGGCCTGCTGGTGACCCTCTAAAATATTAGGGGTGAGGGTCTGCTGCTTAGCTGACCCTCTAAAACATTAGGGGCGAGGACCTTCTGCTGATCTGGCCCTCTAAAATATTAGGGGTGAGGGTCTGCTGCTGAGCTGACCCTCTAAAACATTAGGAGTGAGGGCAGCTTAATAAGAATGTTAATATGAGGGAGGAGGAGGACGAGAAAAGGAAGATTGAACCATGTACCCTTTTTTTGTGGTGGAAGGGGTGCATGGGAATACAGTGTATTCAATAAACCATAAAAGCTACATTTAAAGTGCCTTTATGTTCAGCCGCTTCCCTCTGGTGGAGTAGAGAAGTCAGGGTAAATCCAGGCCTTGTTCATTTTGATAACATTCAACCTGTCAGCTTTTTCAGTTAATATGTGGATGCGCTTATTAGTTAGTATGCCCCCCAACAGCACTAAATACCTGCTCTGACAAAACGCTGGTGGCAGGCAGGGCAGCACCTCTAAGGCGTAGAGCACCATTTTGTGTCATGTGTCCAGCTTTGACACCCAATAGTTGTAAGGCACAGAGGTATCACTGAGAATGCTCACATGGTCGGCTACCTACTCCTTCACCATCCTCCAAAACTTTTCTTTCCTTGTGACACTACAGTCCTGGCCAAAAGTTTTGAGAATGACACAAATATTAGTTTTCACAAAGTTTGCTGCTAAACTGCATTTAGATCTTTGTTTCAGTTGTTTCTATGATGTACTGAAATATAATTACACGCACTTAATACGTTTCAAAGGCTTTTATCGACATTTATGCAAAGAGTCAGTGTTTGCAGTGTTGGTCCTTCTTTTTCAGGACCTCTGCAATTCGACTGGGCATGCTCTCAATCAACTTCTGGGCCAATTCCTGACTTATAGCAACCCATTCTTTCATAATCACTTCCTGGAGTTTGTCAGAATTAGTGGGTTTTTGTTTGTCCACCCGCCTCTTGAGGATTGACCACAAGTTCTCAATGGGATTAAGATCTGGGGAGTTTCCAGGCCATGGACCCAAAATGTCAACATTTTGGTCCCCGAGCCACTAAGTTATCACTTTTGCCTTATGGCATGGTGCTCCATCGTGCTGGAAAATGCATTCTTCTTCACCAAACTGTTGTTGGATTGTTGAAAGAAGTTGCTGTTCGAGGGTGTTTTAGTACAATTCTTTATTCATGGCTGTGTTTTTGAGCAAAATTGTGAGTGAGCCCACTCCCTTGGATGAGAAGCAACCCCACACATGAATGGTCTCAGGATGCTTTACTGTTGGCATGACACAGGACTGATGGTAGCGCTCACCTTTTCTTCTCCGGACAAGCCTTTTTCCTGATGCCCCAAACAAGTGGAAAGAGGCTTCATCGGAGAATATGACTTTGCCCCAGTCCTCAGCAGTCCATTCACCATATTTTCTGCAGAAGATAAATCTGTCCCTGATGTTTTTTTTTTTTTTTAGAGAAGTGGCTTCTTTGCTGCCCTTCTTGACACCAGGCCATCTTCCAAAAGTCTTCGCCTTACTGTGCGTGCAGATGCGCTCACACCTGCCTGCTGCCATTCCTGAGCAAGCTCTGCACTGGTGGCACTCCGATCCCACAGCTAAATCCTCTTTAAGAAACGATCCTGGTGCTTGCTGGACTTTCTTGGACGCCCTGAAGCCTTCTTAACAAGAATTGAACCTCTTTCCTTGAAGTTCTTGATGATCCTATAAATTGTTGATTGAGGTGCAATCTTAGTAGCCACAATATCCTTGCCTGTGAAGCCATTTTTATGGAACGCAATGATGGCTGCACGCGTTTCTTTGCAGGTCACCATGGTTGACAATGGAAGAACAATGATTTCAAGCATCACCCTCCTTTTAACATGTCAAATCTGGGAGGGCGTGGCCAAGCAGCCGAGGGAGATGGAAGCATGAACCTGAGCTCCTGCTCCATTACAGCTTTGCAGACCTGCTAATCCCCTTCAGAATACACCAAACTGATGTTTGCTTCTCTCTCCAAGCCCCTGTATGCCTCCATGATGACCAGAGGCAGGAAGAGCCTGAAACAACAAGGCAAACTGGACTTTTTCTTTGCCCAGGAAAAGACCAAAGATGGCGCCGGCGGAGACGGAGCATGCAGCACTCCGGGCTCTAGCCCTTCCTTCTCATCAGGATCGCACTCTCCGTCCGGACCCCAGCAACACCAGTCTCCTTCCAGCGCTTTTTCTGTGGAGTCCCCTCCAGCAGCGGCCTCATACAGACTGCAGAGAATGACGGAGGAAGACCTTCCCGCTCCCCCTGAGAATACCATTACTCAGACCTCACCGACTGCTAGCCCTGACAAACAACGGCCACGGCATCGCGGTCCCAGCAACTCCGGTGAGTGCTTTTCTCGGCCTGGGGGTCAGTCGGGTTCTCCCTCTATTCAGGAGGCACTGCAAAGTCTGCAGACATCAGACCAACCAGCATCTGGGACCCTATTAAAAGACATGCTTCTAGCATTTCACCACTACATTACTGCACAGATAGCAAAATCAATAGTCCCGATCCAGACTACAGTTAAAGAGCTGGGGGATAAAATGGTGCACGTGGAGACAAAAATGGGTGAATTTGCCACTTCCCACAATACTTTGATTGACTCTCATGAGCTCCCCTCTGATGAAGTCACCTAACTTAAAGCTAAGATTGCTGACCTAGAGGACCGTTCCCGCCGGAACAACCTCAAACTGCGGGGGGTTCCAGAAGATATTGCCGTATCTGAATTAGCTGGATACATACAAAAGCTGATCCGTCTGCTCCTGCCTAACAGCGCAGAACGCGATTTAATAATTGATAGGGCACACAGGATTGTCAAGCCTAAGCACCTGCCGTATGATGTTCCAAGGGACGTACAAGCAAGGGTGCACTTTTTTCACATCAAGGAGCAACTTCTCATGGCCGCAAGGAAAATGGAGACTCTCCCGGCCCCATATGAAGGGGTTAAACTATTTGTGGACCTCTCAGCAGCGACACTACAGCTCCGGAAGTCTCTTGCCCCTATTACTACTGCTCTGAGAGCACATTCCATTGCTTATAGATAGGGCTTCCCTGTTAAGCTCTTAATTCACAAAGAGGGCTCAATGGTGGTGATCCGTTCAGTAGCTGAAGGGAAAGCAACCCTTGCTTCATGGAACATTACAGTGGAACCTACACGTGATCCTGATGTTCCTAGATGTCATCATGCATCTGGAGATTGGCAGTTGGTGGAGAATAGACGACGTAAGAAAGCGCATTAAAGGGGACCTTTTTTCTGCTTCTAGTTTTATGGAGCAGTAGTCCTATTATCCTCTGTTTTGGCATTTGGCAGGACTTTTTCCCCTATAATTGTGAAGGCGCATACATGTGCCTTACCAATGTGTTGTGACTCCTCAGTCACTGTTTTTGTTTTACCTCTCAGTTTTAACCCTTTTCATGTTCTTGGCAGAGTACTACCTTTTGCTATATTTACCTGTGTACGTCCTTGGCTGTTGGGGCTGCGCCTCCCTCCACCTCAGGATATTTTGTGCATTAATAGCATCATGTATTACAAATGGTACTGAAGCTTAGCACTCTAAATGTTAGGGGGCTGAATAGCTCTTACAAACGCAACCTGATGTAGAGGGAGGCCCTTTCCCTGCAGTGTGACATATTCTGTGCCCAAGAGACACATATAATAGCTGCTGACGCTGATCGCCTTAAACATAGATGTTTCCCAGTTATTCTCCAGGCTCACTGCACCAAGAAGAAAAGAGGGGTGCTGCTAGCAATCAAAAACACTGTCGCGTATACTGCGGTATCTTCTACTGTCGACTCCGGAGGGCGGTATGTCATACACATCTGTTATCTAAACAACATCCTATACACCCTGGTAAGTCTTTACGCACCTAATACGCATCCTCAGCGTTTCCTCCAAAAACTCCTCAATAAGGTCCAGTCCGTTCAACAGGGAAGGGTCCTTATCTGCGGAGATTTTAATTTGGTCCCAGATACATTTGTAGACTCCTCTTCCCTTACGAGAAGGAACCCTAATACGTTAATGGGCCTTCTTTCTAAAATGGCCTTATACGACATCTGGCGCCTACACCACGCCATGGAACGAGACTAAACCTATTTCTCTCCCTTACATCTGTCATATTCCCGCATAGATCTTGTGCTGGTAGACAGGGCTTCCCTCTCGCTTATTACAAGCTCAGACATAGGAACGATATCATGGTCAGACCATGCTCCCGTTTCAGTGAAAATCTCAGAACAATATAACCGCCCTCCGAACCCGACTTGGAGAATAAATGAATACTTACTGGCCGACCTAGATAGCCAGTCAGAGGTGAAAGCCGCGCTGGATGAATATTTTCAGAACAATGTAAACTCAGTTGACAATCCATCTATCACCTGGGTAGCACATAAGGCTTACATTAGGGGTATTTTTTTTTTATCAAACTTGGACACAAAGCTAAAAAGAAAAGAGAGCATCTCATTACATACCTATTGAACAAAATCCGAGCATTAGAGATTCTGAATAAAGCGTCACCTACTTCTAGTTACTCAGAAGAGCTATGCTGTCTTAGGGCTCAGCTAAGGGAGCACATGCTGCATAAATATGAATTGTCCCTGAAAAAAAAAAAAAACTATGTATTATTCACAAGCAAACAAGGCAGGGAAACTCCTAGCCAGTAGAATTAAACGTAAGGCCCAAAACTCCCAGATAGCCTTTCTCTGGAACCCCTCTAAAACTCACAAAATATATGACCCAAAAGAGATTGCAAATAGGTTCATGTCCTTTTATTCACAATTACAGTCATGTGAAAAAATTAGGACACCCTTTGAAAGCATGTGGTTTTTTGTAACATTTTTAATAAAAGGTTATTTCATCTCCGTTTCAACAATACAGAGAGATTAAAGTAATCCAACTAAACAAAGAAAACTGAAGAAAAGTCTTTTCAAGATCTTCTGTAAATGTCATTCTACAAAAATGCCTATTCTAACTGAGGAAAAAGATAGGACACCCTTGCCCCTAATAGCGAGTGTTACCTCCTTTGGCTGAAATAACTGCAGTGAGACGGTTCTTGTAGCCATCTACCAGTCTTCGACATCGGTCTGAGGAAATTTTACCCCACTCCTCAATGCAGAACTTTTTCAGCTGTGAGATGTTTGAGGGGTTTCTTGCACGTACAGCCCTTTTCAAGTCACCCCACAGCATCTCAATGGGATTCAAATCTGGACTTTGACTTGGCCATTCCAGGACTCTCCATTTCTTCTTTTTCAGCCAATCTTTGGTTGATTTACTAGTATGTTTTGGGTCATTGTCATGTTGCATGGTCCAGTTCCGCTTCAGCTTTAATTTTCTAACTGATGGTCTCACATGTTCTTCAAGCACCTTCTGATACACAGTAGAATTCATCGTGGATTCTATGATGGTGAGCTGACCAGGTCCTGCTGCAGCAAAGCAGCCCCAAACCATGACACTTCCACCTCCATGCTTCACAGTTGGTATGAGGTTCTTTTCTTGGAATGCTGTGTTTGGTTTACGCCAAACATGTCCTCTGCTGTTGTGTCCAAATAATTCAATTTTGGACTCATCTGTCCAAAGAACATTATTCCAGAAGTCCTGGTCTTTGTCAACTTTATCTCTGGCAAATGTCAGTCTGGCCTCGATGTTTCTCTTGGAAAGCAAAGGTTTCCTCCTTGCACACCTCCCATGCAAGTTAAACTTGTACAGTCTCTTTCTGATTGTAGAGGCATGTACTTCTACATCAACAGTAGCCAGAGCCTGCTGTAGTTCTCGAGATGACACTTTAGGGTTTTTGGAGACCTCTTTTAGCATCTTGCGGTCTGCTCTTGGGGTGAACTTGCTGGGGCGACCAGTCCTGGGCATGTTGGCAGTTGTTTTGAAAGCCCTCCACTTGTTGACTATCTTCCGGACAGTGGAATGGCTGATTTCAAAATCTTTTGAGATCTTTTTAAATCCCTTCCCAGACTCATAGGCTGCTACAATCTTTTTTCTGAAGTCCTCTGACAGCTCTTTTGCTCTCACCATGGTGCTCACTCTCACTTCAACAGTCAGGAGCACACCAAACTAAATGTCTGAGGTTTAAATAGGGCAAGCCTCATTCAACATGCAGAGTAACGATCTACTAATTATGTGCACCTGGTGTGATATACCTGTGTGAGATCTGAGCCAATTTAAGAGGGAATACATGTGAGGGTGTCCTATCTTTTTCCTCAGTTAGAATAGGCATTTTTGTAGAATGACATTTACAGAAGATCTTGAAAAGACTTTTCTTCAGTTTTCTTTGTTTAGTTGGATTACTTTAATCTCTCTGTATTGTTAAAACGGAGATGAAATAACCTTTTATAAAAAATGTTACAAAAAACCACATGCTTTCAAAGGGTGTCCTAATTTTTTCACATGACTGTATATAACTTAGCTGACAACAATGAGGTGGTTCAGCCTTCTGACCACGACATTGGTAATTTCCTTGACTCCCTCTCATTGCCTTCCATGTCTGAAGAGCAAAAAACTAGAATTTGCCTGCCCATTACACTAGAGGAAGTATTGCGTATTATCAAGCAGCTACCCTATCATAAAAGTCCTGGACCGGACGGCTTGTCTAATTCCTACTATAAACTTTTCTCAGAAATCCTAGGTCCGCACCTTCACTCATCCCTAGCGAGGATCATGTCTGATGGTTTTATGCCTAGAGAGATGCTAGAGGCCACTATTGTCACGTTACCAAAACCTGGTAAAGAACTGACTATTCCCCAAAACTTCCGGCCCATTTCCCTCCTCAATACCGACCTAAAAATCTATGCCAAATTGCTAGCGAACAGGTTGGCAGAGATCATCCCGTCCCTGATTGCCCCTGACCAGGTGGGCTTTGTCGTGGGTAGGCAAATCACTGACAACTCTAGGAGAGTGTTAAACCTCCTCGACAGAGTCAACAAACTGCGAATGCCCGCGGTGTTCCTCACACTGGATGCCGAGAAGGCATTCGACCGAGTGAATTGGTTGTTTGCCCTCTCGGTGCTCCAAAAGATGGGCTTCCCTGTCGCCACTATCAGAGCTATAGAAGCACTATACAAGGGCCCTGCTGTCCGAGTTTTAACCAACGGTGTGTTGTCAGACCCTTTTAACCTCTCAAATGGTACAAGGCAGGGGTGCCCCCTTTCCCCCCTTATTTTTATTATATCCTTAGAGCCGTTAGCGCAGGCTATCAGACAAACTGAGAACATCTCAGGAATCTGGATAGGCGATAGGCAACACACCCTTTCATTATATGCGGACGACATAATCCTTTCCTTGACCAACCCAACTCTGTCCCTTCACGAGGTGAGAAAGGTCATCCACACTTATGGCACATTATCATTTTAAAAACTAAACGAGAGTAAGTCCCAAGCCCTCCCCCTTTTTATACCCAGCCATACCCTAGATCAGTTAAAACAAACTTACCCCTGGGATTGGCAGACGACAGGAGTTCAATACCTCGGGGTTCAACTTACCCCTACTATTCCAAAATTGTATGACGCCAATTTTCCTAATTTCCTCTCAGAGCTTCAGAAAGAACTGGATAGTATAACGAAAACTGAACTATCGTGGTTAGGCAGAGTGGCAGCCTTCCAGCAGCATGTGCTCCCTAAGCTTCTCTATTTATTCAGAATTCTCCCATTGGACCTTCCCAGCTCCTTTTTTGACAATGTCAACAAGCTACTGAATAAGTTTATTTGGAAGAAAGTTCCACTCCGTATTGCGAAGTCAATAATGTCCAAATTCAAGAAAGTGGGCGGCCTAAACCTCCCAAATATCTATGATTACTACCTAGCTACTAGGGTACACCAACTCAAGGAATGGTGGGCCACTGTTAACCCCAAACACTGGGTCCACATCGAGCAGACCCTTGCCCCAACCCATAATTTAAAGGCGCTATTGTTAGCTTCCATTTTCAAAGAGATACCGTCACAATCCCTCCCGTATTTACTCTCCACCTCCTTGAAGGCCTGGAAAAGATATCATGGTGGTGGTCGTGGAACTACCGCTTCTATAGCGAAAGTCACACAATAGAGGCGCTGCACTGCCTCATTCCTGATCTCTCTCTAGAGGGATGGAGGATTGGAGGAGTAGCAACGGTTGCGGATTTGCTCCACCTAGAGGGCCTTGATTCCTTTGAGAATCTGCAAAACCGTTTCAAGATACATAAAAGTGACTTTTATAAATATCTGAGGATTCGCCACCTATTAGCTACTAACCCTACGCTTATGGTACACTCACATGCTGAGCTCCTGAATCAGTGGAACATAAAACACTCCAAGTGGAAGGGAATACGCCCTCTCTACACGTTCCTGGGCAACAAAAACTCCTTTGTAAAAACCACTCCTATTATCTCGTGGGAACATGATCTGGGTCACGATATCCCCCCAGCACAGTGGTCCGCAGCTATTACTTATGCAACTAAACGGCTGAAATGCGTATCTCACCTTCAAGCTTACTCGAAAACTCTACTCAGATGGTATTTTACCCCTCTGAGACTGAGTCACATTTACCCTGGCTTGGAGCCACTGTGCTGGAGGGGTTGTGGCAGTAGGGGGTCCCTTATACACATACTCTGGAGCTGTCCTCTGCTAAAAGATTTATGGTCTAGCACTTTCCAACTGGTTGCAAAGATAACAGGCCGCGAGCTAGATAGAGACCCGGCCTTGGCCTTACTTTTTGTTAATATCACGGAGATCCCGTATAAATTTAGGACCATTGCTATGCATCTGTTCCTAGCCACGAAGTTGGCTATAACTAGGTACTGGAGAAGCCCAACAATTCCAACCCATCCGGTGTTTTGACAAGCTGACATAAATAATCTCTGTACACAAGTGTCGGATGCTAACATGCCAAACTGTTCACACTGATTGCTGCCTATGATGTACACCCTGAAGCCTTGGTTTTCAATACAAACTCTGCCGCTTTCTTTTCTACTCTCTGGTTACTTTTCCCATGTTTACTTTGTTAGACATTGCCACTGGATGTAATCATTGGAGTACATATTATTGTCTTGCTCCTGAGAACAATGTATACTAATGTAATATGACCCGATGTACGGGTACTTTGTACGATTCCTTTGATCACTGTTTTCTTTGGATATATGACAAAAATCTTCAATACAGATATATTGAAAGATAACATGTCCAATCTGCCATTTTAACCCAATCAGCCTGACATAATGATCTCCAGCCTTGTGCTCGTCAACATTCTCACCTAAGTTAACAAGACGATTACTGAAATTATCTCAGCAGGTCCTTTAATGACAGCAATGAAATGCAGTGGAAAGGTTTTTTGGGATTAAGTTAATTTGCATGGCAAAGAAGGACTATGCAATTCATCTGATCACTCTTCATAACATTCTGGAGTATATGCAAATTGCTATTATAAAAACTTAACCAGCAACTTTTCCAATTTCCAATATTTATGTAATTCTCAAAACTTTTGGCCACGACTGTTGTCCGCGCATCAGGGTGAGGGTGCTGGTGGGGTATCATCAAACTGTCCCAGGCATAGGAGAGTGTTGCCCTGCCTCTGTTGGAACTGCTGTGTGTTCCCCTCCCCTCCCCTCCTTGGTTGCCCAAGGAACTACGTACTCTGCCGCCAGTATAGTCAGATGGAAATTTTTGGAGCAAATTTTCCACAAGGACCTTCTGGTATTGCACCATTTTGCTAGTCCTCTCCCCCAAAGGAATGAGAGATGAGAAGTTCTCTTTTTAGCCGGGGTCGAAAAGGGTGAACAACCAGTAATCGGTGTTGGCCAAAATGCATATAACGCGAGGGTTACGTGAAAGGCAGCATAACATAAAGTCAGCCATATGTGCCAGAGACCCAACAGACAAGACTTTGCTGTCCTCATCAGGAGGATGACTCTCAATCCTCTTATCCTCTTCCTCCTCTTTGGCCCATCCACACTGGACAGATGTAATAAACCTGCTATGGGTACTACCCTCTGTAGCGAGGCAACTGGCCCCTGCTCCTCCTCATCATCATCCAATTTGCACTGAGAAGACGAACTGAGGGTGGTCACCCTGTGTATTGTCTTCCCTAATGTCCATTTCTTCCACATGCAAAGCGTCTGCCTTCATTGTGAGCAGCGAGTGTTTCAGTAGACACAGAAGTGGTATGGTTACGAAGATAATAGCGGCATCACCGCTCATTATCTGTGTTGATTCCTTAAATTTGCTAAAAACCTCACAGAGGTCAGACATCCTGGTAATTGCAAGCGCTGCTGCAGCATTTCCAGACGTGCGGCAGCTATAGATGACTTTCGGAAATGGCCACACACAAGGCGCACCTTCAACAGTAGCTCAGGAAAATTGGGGTAGGTTTTGAGAAACCGTTGAACCACTAAGTTGAACACGTGAGCTAGGCATGGTATTTTTGTGATCTTGCCGAGCTCCAAAGCCACCACCAAGTTACAGCCATTATCAGACACAACCATGCCTGGTTGTAGGTTGAGTGCGAGAGCCACAGCTCAGTCTTATCCCTTATACCCTGCTATAGCTCTGCGGCGGTGTGCTGTTTTTCACCTAAGCAAATTAGTTTTAGCACGACCAGTGCTGCACTGCTTCCAGCTAGTGACTGATGGTTGACTGGTGCTGCAAAATGAGAATTCAGAGGTGGAAGTGGAGCAGGAGGTGGAGGAGAAGGGAGGGTTGCAGCAACTAAAGTAGGTGGTGGCGGAAATCCTTATGGAAGTAGGGCCCGCAATCCTTGGCATTGGTAGCACCCATGCCATCCCAGGGTAGGACTCGCTCATGGCCTTCACAACGTTCACCCAGTGTGCCATCAGGGAAATGTAGCTTCCCTGGCCAAAAGCACTTGTCCATGTGTCAGTCGTTAAGTGGACCTTTCCAATAACTGCTTTGGTCAGGGCGCGGGTGATGTTAAGGGATACACATGCTTGTGTAAGGCAGGGACTGCAGACCAGGAAAAATAGTGGCGTCTGGGGACTGAGTAACAAGGGATGGACACCGCCATCAGTGTCTGTGTCCACAAGCCTAAATGGCAACATTTCCAGGGCCAGCAATTTGAAAAGTTGCGCATTTAGTTCTATGGCATGTGGGTGCGTGGCTGGGTATTTGCGCTTTCATTAAAAGGCCTGGGGTATGGACATCTATACGCTACAATGGGAAACAGAAGTGGATGTGCTAGCTAATTGTGCTTGCAAAGGTCCAGGTGCAGGGCGGGAGGCATCCGGGCCTGCGTCTTGGACAGGGTATTTGGCCAGCATGTAACACAGGGGAAGACAAGGCAGTGGTGTGACTCGCAGACACTGATTGTGGAACCAGACGTTCGGCGCACCTATTAGGGTGCTTTGATGACATGTGGCAGATCATGCTGGTGGTGGTGAGGTTGCTAGTGTTCACGCCCCTGCTTATTTTGGTACAGGACAGGTTGCAAATGACAATTCTTTATCTTCCGCACTTTCCTCAAAAAAGCGCCAGACGGCGGAACACCTACCCCTTGGCAAAGAAGATTGTCGAAAGGGTGTTCTCCAGGGGACAGTTGTGGGCCTGTTTGGTGTGGCCCGCCTTCTCCATTTTGCCACCCCACTGCCTCCTCCAGCCTGTTGCGGTGCTGCGGATCCCTCCCCCTCTGTACTGCTGTCCTCGCTCAGCTTGCCACCTTTCCAAGTTGGGTCAGTGATTTAATCGTCCACCACCTCCTCTTCCACTTCCTCACTATGGTCAGCCTCCTGACTTGTTGACTTAACAAGAACCTCACTTATTGACAACTGTGTCTCATCCTCATCATTAACCTCTTGAGACACTAATTGCGGTTGACTTATTGGCAACTGTGTCTCATCATCATCATCCACCTCATAAAACACTAATCGCCGTTCCCCACCGTCATCTTTTTCTGACTGTGGATGCTCAAGAGTTTGTGCACAAGATCTCCTCATGTCCCTTTTCAAGCGGGCTTGGTGAGAGGGCCAAATCAAGGAATGGCGATGAAAAGAGCTCCTCGGAATATCCGAGTGAGGGATCACTTGTTTGCCAAGACTCTCCATGGTGGGAGAAAGGAGGATCAGGGAGAGGATTCTGTTGATCAGACTATTGGCTACTGAGACTGGACTTTTTGGATTAAACAGTGGTGTTTAACCTACTGGAAGCATTATCTGCTGCAATCCAACCGACCAACTGGTTGCACTGGTGTGACTTCGAGAGTGGTGTCCTGCGCCGCCTTGCAAACTGGGACATTAAGCTAGGTATCGTTGATGAGTGTGTTTCTTGTGCTCTGGCAGCAGGCACAGTTTCACCGCGCCCAGGGGCACGGCCTCTGCATGCACCATCAGCAGCACGGCCACTTCCCAGTCCCTTACTGCTCGCCTTGAGCGTATTAAACGGTATAAATGCTTGCAAGTATGTCACACGTACAGTAGCGCAGGTTTTGTTTGTGTATGTACAAATAAATGAAACTGAATTTCACTGATATTTAGAATGTACAAGTGTTATATATAGGAGATGTAGCGCAGGTAATGTCGCTGTCACCAGCGGCAATTTTTTTTTTACTGAATATCACTGATATTTAGGATGTGCAAACATTATACAGGAGATATAGCGCAGGCAATGTTGCTGTCACCAGCGGCAGCCAATTGAGACATTTCAGCACATGAACACCCCCCCCTCCCTATAATATAACCTGATCTGGCAGCCATTTTACATTCTGTGTTTTGTCAGTGTAGGGAGAGGTTGCTTTGTGGTGCAGAGACAGACTGTTAGGGACACCAAACGCTAGCTAATAGGGCCACAAAAGTCCTTTAAAGGACTGTTACAGGTGTTCTATCGATAGGTGTGATATACTGAGGGGTGTGATATACTTATAATATACTTTCTAACATAGAAAGTATATTATAGTGCATTTGTATTGTGCAGCAGTTGTGTGCGGTTCTGCTGCGATATCGCAGCTATATAGAGGGACAAACGCTATTGGAATAACTAATTGCAACTGGCGTGATATACTTGTTGCCCCAAAAAATACTGATTGAGGGGTGTGATATACCTATAATATACTTTTTAACATAGAAAGCATATTATAGTGTATTTGTATTGTGCAGCAGTTGTGCGCGGTTCTGCTGCGACTATCTGGATGTAGCTGAAGACTATCTGGAGGAAGACATGTATACTATCTGGATACCGCAGATATATAGAGAGACAAGCGTTATTGGAACAACTAATTGCAATGGGTGTGATATACCTGTTGCCCCCCAAAAAACTGATTGAGGGGTGCAATATACCTGCTTCCACCAAATATTAATTTAGGGGTTGTTTATACCTGTTTCCACAAAATACTGAATGAGGGGTGCAATATAGCTGCTTCCACAAAATACTGATTAAAGAGTTTGACATACCTGCTTCCACAAAATACAGATTGAGGGATGCGATATAATGGCTTCCACAAAATATTGATTAAGGGGTTCTATATACCTGTTTCCACAAAATACTGATTGAGGGGTACAATATACCTGCTTCCACAAAATACTGATTAAAGAGTTTGACATACCTGCTTCCACAAAATACAGATTGAGGGATGCGATATAACGGCTTCCACCAAATATTGATTCAGGTGTTCTATATACCTGTTTCCACAAAATACTGATTGAGTGGTGCAATATACCTGCTTCTACAAAATACTGATTAAGGGGTTCTATATACCTGCTTCCACAAAATACTGATTGAGTGGTGCAATATACCCTCTTCCACAAAATACTGATTGAGGGGTGCGATATACCTGCTTCCACAAAATACTCATTAAGGGGTTCTATATACCTGCTTCCACAAAATACTGATTGAGGGGTGCGATATACCTGCTTCCACAAAATACTGATTGAGGGGTGCGATATACCTGCTTCAACCAAATATTGATTGAAGTCTGCGATACACCGACTTCCATAAAATACTGATGGAGGGGTGCGATATACCTGTTTCCATCAAATATTAAATGAGGCCTGCGATATTCCGGCTTCCACAAAATACTGATTGAGGGGTGCGATATACCTGCTTCCACCAAATATTTATTCAGGGGTTTTATATACCTTTTTCCACAAAATAATTATTGAGGGGTGCAATATACCTGCTTCTATAAAATACTGATTAAGGGGTTCTATATACCTGTTTTCACAAAATACAGATTGAGGTGTGAGATATACCTGCTTCCACCAAATATTGATTCAGGTGTTCTATATACCTGTTTCTACAAAATACTGATTGAGGGGTTCTATATACCTGCTTCCACAAAATGCTGATTGAGGGGTGCGATATACCTGCCGCCACAAAATACTGATAGAGGGGTGCGATATACCTGCTTCCACAAAATATTGATTAATGGGTTTGATATACCTGCTTCCACAAAATTCTAATTGAGTGGTGCGATATACCTGTTTCCACCAAATATTGATTGAGGCCTGTGATACATTGGCTTCCACAAAATACTGATTGAGGGGTACGATATACCTGCTTCTACAAAAAAACTGATTAAGAGGTCCTATATACCTGCTTCCACAAAATACTGATTGAGGGGTGCGATATACCTGCTTTCACAAAATACTGATTGAGGGGTGTGATATACCTGCTTCAACCAAATATTGATTGAAGTCTGCGATACACCGGCTTCCTCAAAATACCGATTAAGGGGTTCTATATACCTGTTTTCCCAAAATACTGATTGAGGGGTGCGATATACCTGTTTCCACATAATACTGATTAAGGGGTTTGATATACTTGCTTCCACAAAATGCAGATTGAGGTGTGAGATATACCTGCTTCCACCAAATATTGATTCAGGTTTTCTATATACCTGTTTCTACAAAATACCGATTGAGGGGTGCAATATACCTGCTTCTACAAATACTGATTAAGGGGTTCTATATACCTGCTTCCATAAAATATTGATTAATGGGTTTGATATACCTGCTTCCATCAAATATTAAATGAGGCCTGCGATATTCCGGCTTCCACCAAATACTGATTGAGGTGTGCGATATACCTGCTTCCACCAAATATTCATTCAGGGGTTTTATATACCTTTTTCCACAAAATAATTATTGAGGGGTGCAATATACCTACTTCTACAAAACACTGATTAAGGGGTTCTATATACCTGTTTTCACAAAATGCTGATTAAGGGGTGCGATATACATGCTTCTACAAAATACTGATTAAGGGGTTCTATATACCTGCTTCCGCAAAATACTGATTAATGGGTTTGATATACCTGCTTTCACAAAATTCTAATTGAGTGGTGCGATATACCTGCTTCAACCAAATATTGATTGAAGTCTGCGATACGCCGGCTTCCTCAAAATACTGATTGAGGGGTGCGATATACCTGTTTCCACCAAATATTAAATGAGGCCTGCAATATTCCGGCTTCCACAATACTGATTGAGGGGTGCAATATACCTACTTCCACCAAATATTCATTCAGGGGTTTTATATACCTTTTTCCACAAAATACAGATTAAGGGGTGCAATATACCTGCTTCCACATAATACTGATTAAGGGGTTTGATATACCTGCTTCCACAAAATACAGATTGAGGGGTGCAATATACCTGCTTCTACAAAATACTGATTAAGGGGTTCTATATACCTGTTTTCACAAAATATTGATTAAGGGGTTTGATATACCTGCTTCCACAAAATGCTGATTGAGGGGTGCGATATACCCGCCTCCACAGAATTCTGATTGAGAGGTGCGATATACCTGTTTCCACCAAATATTGATTGAGGCCTGTGATACATTGGCTTCCACAAAATACTGATTGGGAGGTGCGATATACCTGCTTCTACAAAAAACTGATTAAGAGATTCTATATACCTGCTTCCACAAAATACTGATTTAGTGGTGCGATATACCTGCTTCCACCAAATATTGATTCAGGGGTTTTATATACCTGTTTCCACAAAATACTGATTGAGGGGTGGGACATACCTGTTTATGCGAAATACTGTTTGAGAGATGCTATACTCCTGCACGAACGCGATCAAATGTTCGCGAACCGCAAGTTCACGGTGGGTCCCATTCACTTTAATGGCAGGTGAAGCTGAAAAACCTTTAGTTCATATTTGCAGCCACCAAATACTTACTAGAAGTGCACAAATAGTCCCACAACATGGACAGTGACATACTATAGGGGGATCATTGACAAAAATTCCCACAAAAAATATGTATTTTAATCATGGGCCATTTTTATGCATCTTAAAGGGAATTTTTCAAAAATGTGCCCTACTGGAGCCTAGAAATTTTTTATTTTAGGCCACGGGAGTATGGGCCCTGAAAATTAGGCATTCACCAGACATAAAAGAAATTGTGATTATGTGACTCGAGGTACATTATGTGGTCACTGAATAACAATTTTACTGTAGCCCACTGGAGTACAGGCCCCAAACATTAGGCATTCACTGTACAGAAAAGATCAAGTGATTATGTGGCTGAAGGTATATTAGACGGTCATTGGATATAAATTTTACTGCAAGCCAATACAAATACATTTAAAATACATATGCTTAAAAGAACTAAAAATATTAAATTGGATTAAAAACATGGCTAACAAAATCTCCCCTATTGAATAAACCCCAAATGATAATAGGTGACATTCGATAACACGTGGTCGTCACTGATGTTGAATTTCTCCGAGGCCTCAACAATTAGGCATTCACCATACACAAAAGAACAAGTGGTTATGTGGCTGGAGGTACATTAGGCGGTCACCGTATAACAATTTAACTGTTGGCCAGCTAGATTACAGGCCCCAAAAATTATGCATTCATCGTACAGAAATGATCAAGTGATTATGTGGCTGGAGGTATATTAGACGGTCAATGGATATCAATTTTACTGCAGGCCAGTGGAGTATAGGCCCCAAACATTAGGCATTCACCAGACAGAAAACATCAAGTGATTATGTGGCTGGAGGTATATTAGGTGGTTATTGGATAACAATTTTACTGAAGGACAGTGGAGTATAGGCCCCAAACCTAGGCATTCACCGGACAGAAAAGATCAAGTGATTATGTGCCTGGAGGTATATTAAATGGTTTTTGGATAACAATTTTACTGCAGGCAAGTGGAGTACAGGCTCCCAAAATTATGCATTCACCGTACAGAAATGAACAAGTGATTATGTGGCTGGAGGTATATTAGACGGTCAATGGATATAAATTTTACTGTAGGCCAGTGGAGTACAGGCCACAAACATTAGGCATTCACCGTACAGAAAAGATCAAATGTTTATGTGCCTGGAGGTATATTAGATGGTCATTGGATAACAATTTTACTGTAGGCCAGTGGAGTATAGGCCCCAAACATTAGGCATTCACCATACAGAAAAGATCAAGTGATTATGTGGCTGGAGTTATATTAGACGGTCATTGGATAACAATTTTACTGTAGGCCAGTGGAGTACAGGGCCTAAACATTAGGCATTCACCGTACAGAAAGCAACAAGTGATTATATGGCTGGAGGTACATTAGACGGTCACCGTATAACAATTTTACTGTTGGCCAGTTAGATTATATGCCCAAAAATTATGCATTCATCGTACAGAAAAGATCAAATGATTATGTGGCTGGAAGTATATTAGACGGTCATTGGATATCAATTTTACTGTAGGCCAGTGGAGTACAGGCCCCAAACATTAGGCATTCACCGGACAGAAAAGATCAAGTGATTATGTGGCTGGAGGTATATTAGGTGGTCATTGGATAACAATTTTACTGCAGGCCAGTGGAGTACAGGCCCCAAACATTAGGCATTCATCGAACAGAAAAGATCTAGTGATTATGTGGCTGGAAGTATATTAGACGGTCATTGGATATAAATTTTAATGCAGGACAGTGGAGTACAGGCCCCAAACAGTAGGCATTCACTGGACAGAAAAGGCTTTTTATGCCGCTGTATTTACATAAGACAGGGACCGTTCTTTGTTCTGAGTGTTGGTGGATATGTGTGGGCTGGCATGAGGAAATTCAATTAAACGTGGTCGTCACAGGTGTTGAATTCCTCTGAGATCCATGCCTCATTGATTTTTAGAAATGTGAGGTAGTCCACACTGTCGTGAGCTAGGCGAATGCGCTTATCGGTCACGATCCCCCCTGCTGCGCTGAACATCCTTTCGGACAGGACACTCGATGAGGGGCAAGCCAAGAGTTCCATGGCAAATTGTGCCAGCTCTGGCCACAGTTCAAGCCTGCACACCCAGTGGTCCAGGGGTTCCTCGCTTCTCAGAGCATCCACATTGGCCGTTAATCCGATGTAGTCGGACACCTGTCGGTCTAGGCTTTTCCTGAGGTTGGATCCGTAGGGCAGCTGTCGATGGGTTGGCTGCAAGAATGATATCATATCCGAAGTGACCAACACATCTTAAAAACCACCCTCTTCTTGCATGCACAACTGCACAACTGTTTCGCTGTGGGTGGAAATTCCTCTGCCAGCGCCCGCAACAGCAGAATGCAGCTTCTCTCGCGGCAATGCCTGGAAATGCTGCATTCTGACAGCCCTCTATGATGCTGGTTAAATGTCCGCAATTTTGTGTTTGTACCGGGGGGTCTAAGTACGTTGCCACCTAGTACTGGTCCTTGCCCTTTTGCTTTTTATACGGGGGTCCCTCTTCAAACACTGTAGCATGAAGACCCCCATTTGCACTAAATTGGAAGCGGTGAAGCGCCCTGGCCCTTGCTCATCACCAAGGAGAATGTCATCCTCAGTCTCCTCCCCCCATCCACGGACAACACTAGGGATCCCCGAAAAATTTAAAGCCTTGCTGCTCCTCCTCCCCCCAGGCACCATCCTCCTCTGACTCCTCTTCAGACTCCTGCTGACTTGTCTCAGATGGAGTAGCCCCCCTGGGAATTCATTCAGCATTGCGATTTCCTCATCTTCCAGCTCCTGCTCCTCGACGGCTTAATCAATGACACAACGCAATGCATGCTCCAGAAAGAAGGCATAAGGCATGATGTCACTGATGGCGCCCTGGCTGGGACTGACCATTTTGGTGATCTCATCAAATGGTCGCATAAGTCTGCATGCGTCGCGCATTAACAGCCACTAACATGGTGAAAAGAAACCAAGCTCCCCAGAACCTGTTCATACAGGTAGTTGTTAACGGCACATTGCTGCTGGAGCAGCCTATAAAGCATATACAAGGTGGAGTTGCAGCACGTCGTTCTGTCACAAATCAGACGTCTGACGGGTAGGTGGTGTCGCCGCTGAACGTCAGCAATGCAAACCATGGCCATGTAAGATCTTCTAAAATGACCAGAGATTTTTCTGGCCTGCCGCAAGACGTCCTGGACCCCGGGGTATTTGACAACGAATCACTGATTGACTAAGTTCAGGACGTGTGCCATGCATGCCATGTATGTCATTTTGCCCTGTTTCAGCTCGTTCAGCAGATTGGCACTGTTGTCACACACCATTTTACCAACTGTCAAATTGAGCAGGGTTAGCCACTGATCGGCCTGTGACCGCAATGCTGAAAGCAGTGCAGTACTGGTGTGGCTCTTGGCTTCCAGGCACAACATCCACAGTACATCATCAAAAAACTCACCTGGCACGTCAAATTGGTTTTGGGGAGCTTGGGGGGTGCAGCGGAAGAGGCGGTAGCAGTGGAAAAGGAGGAGTCAGCTGAGGAGGAGGCAGAGGATGGAGGCAGGCGGTGATGTGGCGGTAACACCAAATCCACATGGGTGCCACGGTTTCAGGGCCGGTGCAACCATATAGGCAAACTAGGCGTTCGCCTAGGGCACCGGCCTGCTGGGGGCGCCCTGGTGGGCTCCCCCTGACTGGGGCTGCAGCACTGGGTGAGCGGCTCTTGAGCCGCCCCCCACGCCGTTACAGGGCGGTCAGGAGGTGGAGGTCCTTCTTAAATATGGCAGAGCAGGCATCTGCTTACCCTTATGGCAGGTGCCTGCTCTGCCAGTAAATTACCGGAGGAGAGGAGGTGGGCGGCAAGGGAGGCTGTTCTAGCAGCTCCCCACTCCTCCCTCGCGCGCCCTCTGTAATGCCGGAATATGACGTCATTCCGGCCCCGGCATACTAAACGGCGCGCTGGAGGACTGAGGAGCTGCACCAAACTGGACCCCAAGGAGGTGAGTGTTTAAGTGTTTGACTGAGTTAGTGTCTGCCGGTGTATTTATGTCAGTGAGTGAGTGTATGAATGTCTGTCTTTCTGTCAGTAAACGTATGTGTGTCTGTCATTGAGTGTCTATGTGTGTATGTCAGTGAGTCAGTGTATGTCAGTGAGTGTGGATGTCTGTCGGTCAGTAAGTGTCTGTGTGTTTGTAAGTGAGTATGTGTATGTTTGTCAGTGAGTATATGTGTGTGTTTGTCTGCCAGTGAGTGAGTGTCTGTCAGTGAGTTTCCGTGTGTGTGTTTCAGTGGGTAGGTGTATGTCTGTCAGTGGGATTCTGTGTACGTCATTCAGTGAGTGTCTGAGTGCATGTCTGTCTGTCAGTGTGTGTGTCTGTCAGTGAGTGAGTGACATGAGGGGGCGGCAACATGGATCTTTGCCTAGGGCAGCAAAAATCGTTGCACCGGCCCTGCACAGGTTGCATGCTTGACAAACGTCAGAAGGTTCACCCAGTGGGCAGTAAAAATTATGTACCTTCCCTGCCCGTGTTTGCTAGACCACGTGTCTGTGGTCAGATGTATCTTGGCACTGACACTGTGTGCCAGAGAATCTACATTCACTTGCTGCTGAACGTGGCCATATAGTTCTGGGATGCCCTTCTGGGATTTATATTTCCTTCCGGGACCTTCCATTGCGGTGTGCCAATGGCCACAAATTTTCTAAAGGCCTCTGAGTCCACCAGTTTATAAGGCAGTAGTTGGCGGGCTAGCAGTTCCGACAAGCCAGCGGTCAGCCGTTGGGCAAGAAGGTTATCCGGCGTCATCAAATTTTGGGCCACGGAAGCCTGCCTTTTAACAGATGAACGCGACGACGGCACGGTGGAAGGTGGAATGGAGGACAAATGGGAGGAGAGAAGAGAAGAAGAGGAGGCAGAAAGTGGAGCACCAGGACTGTGGCTTTGTGAGTTCTAACAGTGTTGCTCCCAATGGGCTTGTTGAGAGACCAGGTGCCTTCTTAAGGCGGTCGTCCCTAGGTGTGTGTTGGGCTTACCGCGACTTATGCGTTGACAGCACAGGCTGCAGATGGCAACACTATTATCAGCAGCTGATACGTTAAAAAAAGCCCACACTGTGGAGCCATGTGCCAGTGTCCTGGGAGTGCCAGATGTGACCATGCATGGTGGATGGCTCGCTTCAGATACATTTTCAGTCAGCTTTTTGCCTTCTGTACACTGCAAATTCTGCCTGCTTCTCCTCCTACCCCCTATCTGCTGCTCTGTCTCTCCCTCTGAACTCCCCAACTCTTCCTCACTTATGGACAACCACGTGACATCCATCAACACATCATCATCGTCATCTTCGCCACCACTGACATTAGAGATCTCGGAGTAGGCAGCAACAGCGGGGACCTCCGTCAGACCTCTCGGTGGCGGCCATTGCTACCTCCTCTTCCTAATCCGATGCCAAGAATGGCTGCGCATCGGTAAGGTCAGGAAATGGTGGTGGGGCGATGGTGGTGGTGTCTTTGGGGGTGCACACAGCATAGAGTGAGGAGGGTGTAGATACAAAGGATGAGGAGGGTGCAGAAGCAGAAGGCTAAGTGTGCCACTCAACCAACTCTGGTGCGTCCTTTGACGTAATCGCACACATCTTCTGCAACTTCACACTTAGGCTCCGGCCTGGTGCACCTGCACGACCCCTACCACCCCTGCGGAATAGCCTGCCTCTTCCTCTGCCTGTCATTTTCAAAATTACCCTCTGACAAAGTTCCTATAGAAGACCAGTATTTGTGGAAGCAGGTATATTGCAGGCCTCCATCAATATTTGGTGGAAGCTGGTATATCAATCCCCTCTATCAGTATTTTGTGGAAACAGGTATATAGAATCCCTTAATGAGTATTTGTTGGAAGCTGGTAAATCAAACCCCTTAATCAATATTTGGTGGAAGCTGGGGTATCGCAGGCCTCAATCAATATTTGTTGGAAGCTGGTATATCAATCCCCTTTATCAGTATTTTGTGGAAACAGGTATAAAGAATCACTTAAATAGTATTTGATGGAAGCTGGTATATCAAACCCCTTAAAGGGGTTCTGCACTTTGTTTAAACTGATGATCTATCCTCTGGATAGATCATCAGCTTCTGATCGGTTGGGGTCCGACACTGCGGTAAAAAGTGAGAAGGCCACGGCGCTGCTGGAGCGCCGCTGCCTTCTCAAACAGCTGATCGGCGGGGGTCCCGGGTGTCAGACCTCCGCCATTCAGAAGCTGATGATCTATCCAGTGCAGAACTCCTTTAATCAATATTTGGTGGAAGCCGGTATATCTATCCCCTCTATCGGTATTTTGTGGAAACAGATACATAGAACCCCTTAATGAGTATTTGCTGGAAGCCAGTAAATCAAATACCCTTAATCAATATTTGGTGGAAGCTGGTGTATCGCAGGCCTCAATCAATATTTTGTGGAAGCTGGTATATCAATCCCCTCTATTAGTATTTTGTGGAAACAGGTATATAGAACCCCTTAATGAGTATTTGCTGGAAGCTGGTAAATCTAATTCCTTAATCAATATTTGGTGGAAGCCGGTGTATCGTAGGCCGCAATCAATATTTGGTGGAAGCTGGTATATCAATCCCCTCTCTATTAGTATTTTGTGGAAACAGGTATATAGAACCCCTTAATGAGTATTTGCTGGAAGCCGGTAAATAAAACCTCTTAATCAATATTTGGTGGAAGCTGGTATATTGCAGGCCTTAGTCAATATTTGGTGAAAGCCGGTATATCAATCCCCTCTTACAGTATTTTGGGGAATCAGGTATATAGAACCACTTAATGAGTATTTGCTGGAAGCCGGTAAATCAAACCCCTTAACCAATATTTGGTGGAAGCCGGTGTATCGCAGGCCTCAATCAATATTTGGTGAAAGCCGGTATATCATTTCCCTCTATCAGTATTTTGTGGAAACAGGTATATAGAACCACTTAATGAGTATTTGCTGGAAGCCGGTATATCAAATCCCCTTAATCAATATTTGGTGGAAGCCGGTGTATCGCAGGCCTCAGTAAATATTTTGTGGAAGCCGGTATATGAAACCCGTTAATCAGTATTTTGTGGAAGCAGGTATATCGCACCCCTTAATCATTATTTTTTTTTTATGGCAACAGGTTTATCACACCAGTTGCAATTAGTTATTCTAATAGCGTTTGTCCCTCTATCTACAGCAGAACCGCACAAAACTGCTGCACAATACAAATGCACTATAATATAGTTTCTATGTTTGAAGTTATATTAAAGGTATATCACACCCCTCAATCAGTTTTGTTGGGGGGCAACAGGTATATCACACCAGTTGCAATTAGTTATTCCAATACCGTTTATCCCTCTATCTTGCTGCGGTATCTCAGCAGAACTGCACACAACTGCTGCACAATTCAAATGCACTATAATATATTTTCTATGTTAGAAGGTATATTATAGGTATATCACATGCCTCAATAATTTTTTTATTTTTTTTGGGCAACAGGTACAGCATATAACACCAGTTGCAATTAGTTATTCCAATAGCGTTTGTCCCTCTATCTAGCTGCTGTATCTTAGCAGAACGGCACACAACTGCTGCACAATACAAATGCACTATAATATACTTTCTATGTTAGAAGGTATATTATAGGTATATTACAGCCCTCAATCAGTTTTTTTTTTTGCGGGGGCAACAGCTATATCACACCAGTTGCAATAAGTTATTCCAATAACATTTGTCCCTTTATCTAGCTGCAGTATATCAGCAGAACCTCACGAAACTGCTGCACAATACAAATGCACTATAATATGCTTTCTATGTTAGAAAGTATATTATTAGTATATCACACCCCTCAGTATGTCACAACTATCGATAGCACACCTATACCAGTCTTTAAAAAGACTTTTGTGGCCCTATTAGCTAGCGTTTGGTGTCCCTAACAGTCTGTCCCTGCTCCACACAGCAACCTCTCCCTACACTGGCAAAAACAGAATGTAAAATGGCTGCTAGATTGGGTTTATTTATAGGGTAGGGGGTATGTCCATGTGCTGAAACATCTCAATTGGCTGTCCTGTCCCACCTGATGGATGTGTCATGGGTCAAAGTTCGGCGCTATGCAAAAAAATGTGGCACATGCGAATATCGCCATATGTTCGCACGTTCTACGCCTTGGAGGTGCTGGCCTGCCGAGCTGCCAGCGTTTTGTCTGAGTGGGTATTTAGTGCTGCTGGTTGCATTATAACAGATAAGCGTATCCGCCTGTCAACTGAAAATGCTGACAGGTTGACTCTTATAAAAATAAACAAGGCCTGGATTAACTATGACTTCTCGACTCCACCAGAGGAAAGTGGCTGAACATAAAGGCACTTTAACCACTTCAACCCCGCTAGCTGAAACCCTCTTAATGACCAGGCCACTTTTTACACTTCTGCACTACACTATTTTCACCGTTTATCGCTCGGTCATGCAACTTACCACCCAAATGAATTTTACCTCCTTTTCCTCTCACTAATAGAGCTTTCATTTGGTGGTATTTCATTGCTGCTGACATTTTTACTTTTTTTGTTATTAATCAAAATGTAACGATTTTTTTGCAAAAAAATGACATTTTTCACTTTCAGCTGTAAAATTTTGCAAAAAAAACGACATCCATATATAAATTTTCGCGAAATTTATTGTTCTACATGTCTTTGATAAAAAAAAAAAAATGTTTGGGCAAAAAAAAATGGTTTGGGTAAAAGTTATAGCGTTTACAAACTATGGTACAAAAATGTGAATTTCCGCTTTTTGAAGCAGCTCTGACTTTCTGAGCACCTGTCATGTTTCCTGAGGTTCTACAATGGCCAAACAGTAGAAAAAAACTACAAATGACCCCATTTCAGAAAGTAGACACCCTAAGGTATTCGCTGATGGGCATAGTGAGTTCATAGAACTTTTTATTTTTTGTCACAAGTTAGCGGAAAATGATGATTTTTTTTTTTTCTTACAAAGTCTCATATTCCACTAACTTGCGACAAAAAATAAAAAATTCTAGGAACTCGCCATGCCCCTCACGGAATACCTTGGGGTGTCTTCTTTCCAAAATGAGGTCACTTGTGGCGTAGTTATACTTCCCTGGCAATTTAGGGGCCCAAATGTGTGAGAAGTAGTTTGCAATCAAAATCTGTAAAAAATGACCGGTGAAATCCGAAAGGTGCACTTTGGAATGTGGGTCCATTTGCCCACCTAGGCTGCAAAAAAGTGTCAGACATCTGGTATTGCCGTACTCAGGAGAAGTTGGGGAATGTGTTTTGGGGTGTCATTTTACATATAACCATGCTGGGTGAGAGAAATATCTTGGCAAAATACAACTTTTCCAATTTTTTTATACAAAGTTGGCATTTGACCAAGATATTTTTCTCACCCAGCATGGGTATATGTAAAATGACACCCCAAAAAACATTCCCCAACTTCTTCTGAGTATGTCGATACCAGATGTGTGACACTTTTTTGCAGCCAAGGTGGGCAAAGGGGCATATATTCCAAAGTGCACCTTTCGGATTTCGCAGGCCATTTTTTACACATTTTGATTGCAAAGTACTTCTCACACATTTGGGCCCTTAAATTGCCAGGGCAGTATAACTACCCCACAAGTGACCCCATTTTGGAAAGAAGACACCCCAAGGTATTCCGTGCGGGGCACGGCGAGTTCCTAGAATTTTTTATTTTTTGTCACAAGTTGGCGGAAAATGATGATTTCTTTTTTTTTCCTTACAAAGTCTCATATTCCACTAACTTGCGACAAAAAATAAAAAATTCTAGGAACTCGCCATGCCCCTCACGGAATACCTTGGGGTGTCTTCTTTCCAAAATGGGGTCACTTGTGGCGTAGTTATACTGCCCTGGCAATTTAGGGGCCCAAATGTGTGAGAAGTACTTTGCAATCAAAATGTGTAAAAAATGGCCTGCGAAATCTGAAAGGTGCACTTTGGAATATATGCCCCTTTGCCCACCTTGGCTGCAAAAAAGTGTCACACATCTGGTATCGCCGTACTCAGGAGAAGTTGGGGAATGTGTTTTGGGGTGTCATTTTACATATACCCATGCTGGGTGAGAGAAATATCTTGGCAAAAGACAACTTTTCCCATTTTTTTATACAAAGTTGGCATTTGACCAAGATATTTCTCTCACCCAGCATGGGTATATGTAAAATGACACCCTAAAACACATTCCCCAGCTTCTCCTGAGTACGGCGATACCACATGTGTGACACTTTTTTTGCAGCCTAGATGCGCAAAGGTGCCCAAATTCCTTTTAGGAGGGCATTTTTAGACATTTGGATTCCAGACTTTTTCTCACGCTTTAGGGCCCCTAAAAAGCCAGGGCAGTATAAATACCCCACATGTGACCCCACTTTGGAAAGAAGACACCCCAAGGTATTCAATGAGGGGCATGGCGAGTTCATAGAAATTTATTTTTTTGGCATAAGTTAGCGGAAATTGATATTTTTTTTTGTTTTTTCTCACAATGTCTCACTTTCCGCTAACTTAGGACAAAAATTTAAATCTTTCATGGACTCAATATGCCCCTCAGCAAATACCTTGGGGTGTCTTCTTTCCAAAATGGGGTCAGTTGTGGTGTGTTTGTACTGCCCTGCATTTGAGGGTCTCCGCAATCATTACATGTATGGCCAGCATTAGGCGTTTCTGCTATTCTCCTTATATTGAGCATACAGGTAATGAGATTTTTTTTTTCCGTTCAGCCTCTGGGCTGAAAGAAAAAAATGAACGGCACAGATTTCTTCATTCGCATCGATCAATGTGGATGGAAAAATCTCTGCCAAAAAAAAAAAAGGAGGGGAAAGGCGTCTGCCAGGACCTAGGAGCTCCGCCCAACATCCATACCCACTTAGCTCGTATGCCCTGGCAAACCAGATTTCTCCATTCACATCAATCGATGTGGATGAATAAATCATTGCCGGGATTTTTTTATTTTTTTTTATATACAAAGTGTATATAACATGGGCATGTGATGAATTGGGTTTGTGGACCAATATGACCGCAATTCATGCTTTTTAGTTAGACCCATGTTGAGGAGAAGGCCCAGAAATGTTTTAATTTCGGAAACTTGGACTGGTTTCCACCGGAAAGACTGGGCATAAGAGCTTCCCGGGTTGGCGGATATAAATTGTGTGGCATACCGATTTGTTTCGGCCACGACTAAGTCCAAGAGCTCCGCAGTCAAGAACAGCTCAAAAAATCCCCGGGCCGAACCGATCTGAGCTGTCTCAACCCGAACTCCAGACTGGGCGGTAAAAGGGGGAACTACAGGTGCGGCTGAAGTTGGGGACTGCCAATCAGGGTTTACCAGCACCTCAGGGATTCTAGAGGCTCTACGGGCACGTCTTTGCGGTGGCTGCGACGGGGTCACTACTGCTCGTGCCACCGTACCAGCTTCAACTGCCCTTCTGGTGCTCGCTACTTCACCAGGTTGTACGGCAGTGCTGGTACTAGGTCCAGGAAGGGCTGCGCTGCTGGTGTATGCCTCACCACGTAATCCGACAGCACCAGCCCCACTCTGCTGCTTTTGAAGCGGATCCTGCGCAACCTGTGGTCTAGCGACACGGGGCCGGGTACGCCTGGTGCTATCAGGGACCTCAGCCTCCTCGTCCGAACTTTGGGTCAGAGAGCCACTGCTTTCTACAGGTTCGTATTCTGACCCGCTAGATTCATCAGATGAGGGTTCCCATTCCTCATCCGACTGGGTCAGAAGCCTGTAGGCCTCTTCAGAAGAATACCCCCTGTTTGACATTTGGGCAACTAAATTTAGGGGTATTCCCTGAGACTACCCAAGAAAAAAAGCAAGCCTGTCTTACAAATGGGAGGCTAGCGAAGTACCGGAGGCCGCTGCGGTTGATAAAAAATATCAAAACTTATTTTTTTTATCGCCGCAGCGCGTGTAAAGTGAATGTGCAGTGATAAAAAAACAAACATTTTTTTGTCACTGCGGTGGGGCGGGCGTGGGTGAACGCACGTGTGGGCGACCGATCAGGCCTGATCGGGCAAACACTGCGTTTTGGGTGGAGGGCGAACTAAAGTGACACTAATACTATTATAGATCTGACCGTGATCAGTTTTGATCACTTCCAGATACTATAAAAGTACAAATGCTGATTAGCGATACGCTAAACAGCGAATAAGGGACTGCGGTGCGGTGGGCTGGGCGCTAACCGATCACTAAACTACCTAACCAAGGGACCTAAACTATACTAAAACCTATCAGTCAATACCAGTGAAAAAAAAAAAAGTGACAGTTTGCGCTGATCACTTTTTTCCTTTTCACTAGTGATTGACAGGGGCAAGAAGGGGTGATCAAGGGGTTAATTGGGGTGCTGGGAGGTGATCTGGGGGCTAAGTGTGGTGTTGGTGGGTACTCACAGTGATGTGTGCTCCTCTGCTGGAACCAACCGACCAAAAGAAGGAGCAGAGGAGCACAGCAGCCATATAACCACATCATATTTACTAAATATGATGGGTTATCTGGCTGCTGATTCGTTTTTTTGAAAATCTACAACCTGCCAGCCGCGATCATTGGCTGGCAGGTTGATGACGAACTTGTCTTTTAAATTTTGCCGGCCCGCGATGCGCATGCGCGGGCCGGCTTTCCCCGAAATCTCGCGTCTCGCGAGAGGACGGACCGGCGCGTCCACCCAGAGGAACAGGACCGCCGCAAAGACGCAATCCTGTGTACGGCGGTCCAAAAAACATCTTCTCTTTCGGGTTTAGAGGTGACGTCATCGGCGCAGGCACACTGAGGGAGTGCTGAGGAAGCGAGCGTCCTTCTCTCAGAGCGCCTGCGCCGAATAAGGTGCAGGCGCGGGATTTGAATTGCAGACAGGGCCAGTCGGAGGAGAAGAGCGCTCCCTGGCCCTGTCAATCAGCAGGAGGAGGGGGCGTTGTTTTGAAAGGAGGATGCGGCGGCTAACAGCAAGTAGACGCCCTACTTGCTGGTAGAGAGGTAATTTACATATTATAAAAATGCCATTTTTAAAGAAACCAGCTAACAGAAAAGGGTAAGAGCCCTATATATTGAAAAATCGAAGTATAAGGATTTTAATTAGCCTACAAAAAAAAATTACTCTTGGGGGGTGACAGAAGCCCTTTAACCACTTCCCGACCGCCTAACGCGCCGATGCATCCGGGAGGTGGTTGATTTGTTCCTCCTGGATGCATCGGCGCGTCATCTCGCGATACCCGAGATTTCCTGTGAACGCGCGCACTCAGGCGCGCGCGCTCACAGGAACAGAAGGTAAGCGAGTGGATCTCCAGCCTGCCAGCGGCGATCGCTCACTGGCAGGCTGGAGATGTGATTTTTTTTAACCCCTAAAGGTATATTAGACGCTGTTTTGATAACAGCGTCTAATATACCTACTACCTTGTCCTCTGGTGGTCCCTTTTATTAGGATCGACCACCAGAGGACACAGGTAGGTCAGTGAAGTCGCACCAAACACTACACTACACCCCCCCCGTCACTTATTAACCCCTTATAAACCCCTGATCACCCCATATAAACTCCCTGATCACCCCCCCTGTCATTGATCACCCCCCTGTCAGGCTCCGTTCAGACGTCCGTATGATTTTTACGGATCCACAGATACATGGATCGGATCCGCAAAACACATACGGACGTCTGAATGGAGCCTTACAGGGGGTTGATCAATGACAGGCGGGTGATCACCCATATAGATTCTCTGATCACCCCCTGTCATTGATCACCCCCCTGTCATTGATCACCCCCCCCTGTAAGGCTCCATTCAGACATTTTTTTGGCTCAAGTTAGCGGAAATATATATATATATTTTTTTTGTTTTTTCTTACAAAGTCTCATATTCCACTAACTTGTGTCAAAAAATAAAATCTCACATGAACTCGCCATACCCCTCACGGAATCCAAATGCGTAAACATTTTTAGACATTTATATTCCAGACTTCTTCTCACGCTTTAGGGCCCCTAAAAAGCCAGGGCAGTATAAATACCCCACATGTGACCCCATTTCGGAAAGAAGACACCCCAAGGTATTCGCTGAGGGGCATATTGAGTCCATGAAAGATTGAAATTTTTGTCCTAAGTTAGCGGAAAGTGAGACTTTGTGAGAAAAAAACAAAAAAAAATCAATTTCCGCTAACTTATGCAAAAAAATAAAAATTCTATGAACTCGCCATGCCCCTCATTGAATACCTTGGGGTGTCTTCTTTCCAAAGTGGGGTCACATGTGGGGTATTTATACTGCCCTGGCTTTTTAGGGGCCCTAAAGCGTGAGAAGAAGTCTGGGATCCAAATGTCTAAAAATGCCCTCCTAAAAGGAATTTGGGCACCTTTGTGCATCTAGGCTGCAAAAAAGTGTCACACATCTGGTATCGCCGTACTCGGGAGAAGTTGGGGAATGTGTTTTGGGGTGTCATTTTACATATACCCATACTGGGTGAGAGAAATAACTTGGTCAAATGCCAACTTTGTATAAAAAAATGGGAAAAGTTGTCTTTTGCCAAGATATTTCTCTCACCCAGCATGGGTATATGTAAAATGACACCCCAAAACACATTCCCCAACTTCTCCTGAGTACGGCGATACCAGATGTGTGACACTTTTTTTCAGCCTAGGTGGGCAAAGAGGCACACATTCCAAAGTGCACCTTTCGGATTTCGCAGGCCATTTTTTACACATTTTGATTGCAAGGTTCTTCTCACACATTTGGGCCCCTAAATTGCCAGGGCAGTATAACTACGCCACAAGTGACCCCATTTTGGAAAGAAGACACCCCAAGGTATTCCCTGAGGGGCACGGCAAGTTCCTAGAATTTTTTATTTTTTGTCACAAGTTAGCAGAAAATTATGATTTTTCTTTTTTTTCCTTTTTTCCTTACAAAGTCTCATATTCCACTAACTTGCGACAAAAAATAAAAAATTCTAGGAACTCGCCATGCCCCTCATGGAATACCTTGGGGTGTCTTCTTTCCAAAATGGGGTCACTTGTGGCGTAGTTATACTGCCCTGGCAATTTAGGGGCCCAAATGTGTGAGAAGTACCTTGCAATCAAAATGTGTAAAAAATTACCGGCGAAACCCGAAAGGTGCACTTTGGAATATGTGCCCCTTTGCCCACCTTGGCAGCAAAAAAGTGTGACACATCTGGTATCGCCGTACTCAGGAGAAGTTGGGGAATGTGTTTTGGGGTGTCATTTTACATATACCCATGCTGGGTGAGAAAAATATCTTGGTCAAATGCCAACTTTGTATAAAAAAATGGGAAAAGTTGTCTTTTGCCAAGATATTTCTCTCACCCAGCATGGGTATATGTAAAATGACACCCCAAAACACATTCCCCAACTTCTCCTGAGTACGGCGATACCAGATGTGTGACACTTTTTTGATGCCAAGGTGGGCAAAGGGGCACATATTCCAAAGTGCACCTTTCGGATTTCACCGGTCATTTTTTACAGATTTTGATTGCAAAGTACTTCTCACACATATGGGCCCCTAAATTGCCAGGGCAGTATAACTACCCCACAAGTGACCCCATTTTGGAGAGAAGACACCCCAAGGTATTCTGTGAGGGGCATGGCAAGTTCCTAGAATTTTTTATTTTTTGTCGCAAGTTAGTGGAATATGAGACTTTGTAAGAAAAAATAAAAAATAAAAAATCATCATCATTTTCCGCTAACTTGTGACAAAAAATAAAAAGTTCTATGAACTCACTATGCCCATCAGCGAATACCTTAGGGTGTCTACTTTCCGAAATGGGGTCATTTGTGGGGGTTTTCTACTGTCTGGGCATTGTAGAACCTCAGGAATAATGACAGGTGCTCAGAAAATCAGAGCTGTTTCAAAAAGCGGAAATTCACATTTTTGTACCATAGTTGTAAACGCTATAACTTTTAACCAAACCATTTTTTTTTGCCCAAACATTTTTTTTCATCAAAGACATGTAGAACAATAAATTTGGTGAAAAATTTATATATGGATGTCGTTTTTTTGCAAAATTTTACAGCTGAAAGTGAAAAATGTCATTTTTTTGCAAAAAAATCGTTACATTTTGATTAATAACAAAAAAAGTAAAAATGTCAGCAGCAATAAAATACCACCAAATGAAAGCTCCATTAGTGAGAAGAAAAGGAGGTCAAATTCATTTGGGTGGTAAGTTGCATGACCGAGCGATGAACGGTGAAAGGAGTGTAGTGCCGAAGTGTAGAAAGTGCTCTGGTCATGAAGGGGGTTTCAGCTAGCGGGGTTGAAGTGGTTATGTGATATACATGTTGTATCGGAGGGCAACTTCCTTGTAATTTTTGGCAACACTTGCACTTTCTATACAAGTAAATATACAGGAAAGAATGTTTCCTATCAATTTTTCCTCTAAAATCCCTTTTTTCTTCATCTGTAAAAGTGGCGTACTATTCGGACAACATTGTTCCAAACAGCAACCTGCAAGTACAAGATGCATTCAGACATCCTCCCCATGCTTTTCCAGAACCATTTGAGTGGTGTTTCCATCAATTTCTGACCTTTTCCTATCAACCAGGCACCTCCCCTCTTCAGAGCAGGGGGTACCTGGTTTAATGCTTGGGTTCTCCCATTGACTTTTATTGTGCTCGGGTGCTCGGCTGATGCACTTAGGCTGATGTCAGCAGTAAGTATATAACGCAAGCTGGACAGATTTTGTTAAAGTGTTCTGTGATAGTGCAATCAGTTTTGAAACTTAAGATGGATAAATGCAAACGTGGTAACAATTCAGACAATTTCTGCTACATGTGTGGAAAATACACTACTTATGATCAGTGCAAGAATCTGACAAAGCGAGTGCATCTTGTTAACAAGTTGTTAACATTGACTGTAAAATTGGAGATCAAGATAAAAGCTGAGCACCTCATGTTTGTTGCACTGTGTGTTATTCTGGGCTAATGCAGTGGTTGAATGGTAAAAGGAAAGGAATGGCTTTTGCAGAGCATATGGTTTGGCATGAGCATTCAGACTGTTACTTTTGCATGACTAAAATCGCTGGATATTGAAAGAGAAACAAGTCACAAATTGTATATTCTGACTGCGAGTCTGCTCTTAAACCAGTATGACACGATGTAGAGAATCCGAGGCCTGCCTCTCTCACAGCAGGAACGGCAATTGAAACAGACTGTTCTGATCCTAATGAAGAAGAAGATGATGATTGTCACAATGTATTTTCTGATCCAAAACAACTGGAGGTTCAGCCGCACTTGCTGAGCCAATCAGATTTAGATGATCTGGTAAGAGATCTGTCATTATCTAAAGAAAAGTCAGAACTGCTAGCTTCTAGACATCAGGAATGGAATTTGCTACAACGAGGCACCACAACTTCACACTTTCGTCATCGACACACCAAGTTAGCTGCATACTATGCAATGGAAAGCTGTGTCTGTTTCTGTATTGATGTAAATGGTCTTATGATGGAGTTAGATGGTACACATGTTCCTGATAAATGGAGGCTATTCATAGACTCTAGCAAAACAAGTTTGAAAGCTGACTTGTTGCACAATGGTAACGAAAAACCGTCTGTTCAATTGGCTCATGCGGTTGAAATTAAATAGACCAATGCTTTTATGGAGTTAATTTTGAAAATGATCAAATACTCAGAACATAAATGGAAAATTTGTGCTGACCTGAATGTGGTAGCACTGCTGCTTGGCCTACAGTTAGGGTACACAAAGTGTTGAGGAAGGGTTGAGACGTATGCATATATATCCATGCATGCCTGCAAACACGTGCGGGCATGTATGGTATATATGTGCATACATTAACCACAGCATCATGGGACGATGTGCGCAGATGTGCCCAGCATCTGCGCACGTCTGCCCATGGTGATCCCCAGGGGCTCATGGTGGCCCCTGTGGGAAATATGTGGTCCCTGGAAGCTGTGCCCCCTTATAATCCCCCTTATATTAATATTCTGTGCCCCTGATGTCCCTAACCCATTTACCCCTTCCCTGCCAGAACCCCAGCTCTCCTGCTGGTATTAACCTCAGCACTCACTGGCAAATAACCCTTGCAGTGCTGAATCTATACCCTCTTGTAACCCCGTAGGGACAGTATAGAGCTAGGCAGATGGGTTGTTATACCTGTATGTGTGTAATGTATAGATAGTATGTGGGGTGGAATTTGGGAACGTGTAGTGTAGTTGAGTATTGTATATTTAGTGTTGTGTTGTCAGTATTGCGTGCGTAGTGTATTGTAATAAATACTGTGTTACTTGTACCCTTTGTGTAGTGTGTACTTGTTAGCAGTAGTAAGTAAGGCGCATGCAGCTAGTATAGTGATTAGTGTAAAGCATAGCGAAAGTATTGTGTATTTATTATATAAAGGCATAAATAGGCGGAGTCATCACCAGGTGGCTCCTCCTATTTAGGAATATTAATTATCGATATTCGCATAATATTGGTGACTAATATTTCCCCCTTTACATTGGCGAGTCAGGCCCACTGCTTAGATTTTGAAATCTGTGTTTGGTTTTGAGGTTAGAGGTTGGTCATCCTGTGAATTATCAGGCAAGAGAGACGCGGTCAGCGGTCTGAGCGTCTAGGACCTGATAATTCGGACAGGTGACGCGACTCTTCCTTATGGTGTTTGAGGCTAGAGGTCGGTTGTCCTGTGAATTGTCAGGCAAGAGAGACGTGGTCAGCGGTCTGAGCGTCTAGGAGAGATGTGGTCAGCGGTCTGAGCGTCTAGGACCTGATAATTCGGACAGGTAACGCGACTCTTCCTCACAGCACCAAGCGCAGATCAAAATCTTTAGCAGAGAATCTATAATTGTTCTGTGAATTAATATTTTGCTATTCGCTTTCAACGGTCACTGCATCGCTCAAGTGATTGCGAGGGAGAAGAGGACACGTCACTGAAGAAGATCCATCTTCATTGGAGCGGCGTACAAGTCCAGCGGGAAACGGGAAGAAGCGATCCGGGAAAATGGACTTCTTCCAAGCAGCTGCTAGGACGAAGAGGTACGGCCCCAAGGAGAAGATGGATGCTCAAACGGTGAGTATGGACTTCCCCACACTGCAACACTTGAGCAAACACAGTACATTCAATCCCATCCTCCCCACCACATACAAGTCAGCAGAGATGCTGTGGTCCGATTTGTTGGCACAGGCTTGTAGTTATGACAAGCTTTGTGTTAACAAACGGACGGTGTTGAATAAGGCCACTAAACGGCTTCGGATGCTGGCCAAACTCGTCCATACGTTTGAGGCTAGCATCTGTAAGCATCTCAAAGGAAGTGGCGCTGGTGTCTCAGTCAACAGAGACAATTCCTCCGGCTGTTCACTGCCAGTGCTGTGCCAATAGTTCCGACCAGGTTTCGGCATTGCGGGCACAGCTGGCGGAGAATGTGCAGTCTACTGTTGACCGAGATGCGCAGGTGGCTAGGATACAGTCACAATTAGTGGAAATGCAGAAGCAGAAGGAGGAAATTGAGGCTCAGTTGACTCAGTCTTATACTGAGGTCAAGGCCTTCAAGGAACGCACTGCCTCTACTAGTGTGACGGTAGCCAAATTGAAGGCTCACGTTGCTGTAAGCTCCCAGATAATAACTGGCTTGCAACAGGTCATCACCAAGTTGGTGCCGTCCCTTTCTTTTCCCATAAAGTCAGGGTCGGAATATCCCAAAACTTTGCCCTATGCAGGGCAAATAGGGGGGAGAGTAGTCTGTGACAGGCCAAATCACCAGACCAAGCCTGTCCAGACTAACAGAGATTTCTCCCTGACTTTGGGGAAAAGAAACATCGTGAAAAGTGCCTCCCTGAAGATGGAACAATTCAGGGAGCGCGGTTGCAGTGTGGACGGACCTAGGCCACACCGGGCAAACATCAAATGCTTTGCTTGTGGTGGCTTGGGTCATATAGCGAAGCACTGCAAAACACACAGGACAGAAAGCCCAATCAGGTGCTTCAGGTGTGGGAACAAAGGACACATTGCAAGGAATTGCCCTTGTGCAAGTAATTGCAATGTGTCCAGTGATGGGATTCAGGTAGCAAATCGTGCAGCGGGGTCTAGTCAGCTTGGCCATAAAGGGGTAACCTCTTGGCAGCATCATCAGCTGCTGAGGAGCCAGAGTGGCCAAGCTAGGCTAGGCAACATTTGACACCCCTGTACTATTTGTTACACCGTTTGTTCCCTGTACATGTCCATGTTGTGTGTTTTTGTTGTCTGTTGTAACGTTCTCTTTGACGTTGATGGTGGTCCTTGTCTATGAGTGTGTTCCACCAGGCTGATTTATGTAGTGTTGTAATGTCCCGTCTGCTGTCTTGTTTCATTCTGTGTCCCCTTGGAGCGGAGCAGTGTTATACTGTGGATCGAGAACGTATAGGGTCGCGAGCAGATAATATCACACGTGAAATCCTGCTGGTCGGGAGAAGGCATAAGGACCTTCTTCATGCAGCACACAAAGGATGATGTGATATTATTCTGGGCAACCAGGGTCTCGGATCGATACAGATAACACTGTTGTGCTCAAGGTTTTCGGTAGGGCTGTGTTGCGCTGGGGACTGGGGCGGACAGACAACATTGGGGTAATGTTGTGCTGCGCACTTAATTCTAGTCCGAGCAGGTAGCACAGCTCTGATAGGGATTGGACGCAGAGTGTTTGGCAGCAGAGTGTGGACTGTGTTCTTGTGTTGTGGGGTCCTGAGGAGCCGGGGCATGCCTATGCCGTTGGTTCTGCGCACCTCCACAAGATGGGATCACAGGGGGAAGTCAGCCTGGGTACACATGAGTGGACAGGGATGCAGTGCCATCAAGATGGTGCTTTGTCCACAGAACTCCAGTTATCCTAACCTAGTAGGGAGGCCATCCTTATCTGTTGGTGCAGAGGGATGTGTAGCAGAGGACACGCTCCTCTGAAGGTAGGGTGTTCAGACACCAGTGTTGGGATAATGAGGAGTCCTGTGAGACAAAGGGCAGCCCAATACCTTTCTCTACCCATGGGTCAAAGGTATTGGTGCTGGGAATTTTTGTACATTTAACTGCACCGTTAGGGGAGAAATTCCCCTGGGAGCACCTGGTATTTTCTTCTGCCATAGGTTTTATATGGAGCGGAAGAAAAACCCAGGAGAAGACACGGAAGAGGCCAGCTATTCCCCCTGACACTCTTGGGGGGCTCCAGAGGATCCCACTGGATTTTGGCAACCAAGCAACCTCTGCCTAGAGGTGTTTTAGAGATGGAGGACTGTGCCACAATCCAGCGGGAGCGTTATCTCAGACTCTGGAGGAAGATTTGGAGACGTTCGGGTGGAAGAGCATATCACTTGTTTCACCCAGTGAAACTTCTTCTGGTTCTGGTGATCGTCATCTACAGTCGGAGGGTCAAGGGACTTATTGACCAAAATACACCAGAACCAGACAGAACTTTACAGAACTATCCGGAGGAGGAGGCTCAGGACATAACCAAACATTGTTCCTGTAGCCAAATATTATTGTATGGACACACATTGTTTTCTATGAGGGTTCGGGACGTATAACCTGTACTACCCTGAAACCCCATAGCATATTGTATTTATGGATTTTGTTTGTCGGTCGATGGTGTACCCATGGACACTCTAGGTACAAATGTGTGACAGCCCAAAACTCGCCCAACGCACTGCGGTGAGCTATATTTTGACTGTACACATTTGTATCCTATAGTCGTTTCCCATTGACACAGGGGTCTACGACCTACCTGTGTCTTTGGAGGTAGAGAGGAATGTCAGGTTGCATGAGTCTCTATGGGTGCACACATGTAATGGAATTTTGTGTGAATGGGGATAAGGTTAGGTCACGATAGGGACAGGCATCATTCATTTGCCACCTTGAACCCTGGAACAGTGAAGTTCTTAAGGGAAGGGCTGGATGTGTAGTGTGGCGGAGGTGTTCTCCGCAGTAGAATTTAGGTACTATGACATCACCGCTTAAGAGTCTGACCTGCCTTGTAAAGACCTATTAATCTGTCCACGGGAGAACCGCACCCGTCAAGATGGAAACAGACGTTGGAAAGTTGTGATAGAAGAAAGTTGGGACTGAGACTGTGAGGGTGAACCCGCTCCAGATTCCTTGGAGGCGGGCCATACCGGAAGATCGGCATAACTACCGAGAGACTGTGGGGGTGTGGTCACTCCAAAGTGGGGGTGGCTGACACCAAGAGACGGATAAAAGAAAGGCCAGTTAAAGACTGTAAGGGTGAACCCGCTCCAAAATTGGGGGGGACGAAGATACCTGAAGATCGGCAGAATTACCGAGAGACTGTGGGGGTGTGGTCACTCCAAAGTGGGGGTGGCCGACACTAAAAGACTGTTAAAGAGATTGTGGGTGTGTGGCATCCTAAGAAGACTGTGTATCCTGTGGACGGAGTAGTAGGTTACGGTGAAGGGCAGGTCGGAGGAAAATGGATTAGGGATGTCTAAGTACCTAAAGAACAGTGTACACTACAGTTCTTCCTGAACTTCCACCTAGGATGGGGTTGAGGGGGGGGCAAATATATCTCAACCCGTTCCCCCAATATATTGTCGTATTATATAGTCCGACAACAGGGGGATTGTTGAGGAAGGGTAGAGACGTATGCATATATATCCATGCATGCCTGCAAACACGTGCGGGCATGTATGGTATATATGTGCATACATTAACCACAGCATCATGGGACGATGTGCGCAGATGTGCCCAGCATCTGCGCACGTCTGCCCATGGTGATCCCCAGGGGCTCATGGTGGCCCCTGTGGGAAATATGTGGTCCCTGGAAGCTGTGCCCCCTTATAATCCCCCTTATATTAATATTCTGTGCCCCTGATGTCCCTAACCCATTTACCCCTTCCCTGCCAGAACCCCAGCTCTCCTGCTGGTATTAACCTCAGCACTCACTGGCAAATAACCCTTGCAGTGCTGAATCTATACCCTCTTGTAACCCCGTAGGGACAGTATAGAGCTAGGCAGATGGGTTGTTATACCTGTATGTGTGTAATGTATAGATAGTATGTGGGGTGGAATTTGGGAACGTGTAGTGTAGTTGAGTATTGTATATTTAGTGTTGTGTTGTCAGTATTGCGTGCGTAGTGTATTGTAATAAATACTGTGTTACTTGTACCCTTTGTGTAGTGTGTACTTGTTAGCAGTAGTAAGTAAGGTGCATGCAGCTAGTATAGTGATTAGTGTAAAGCATAGCGAAAGTATTGTGTATTTATTATATAAAGGCATAAATAGGCGGAGTCATCACCAGGTGGCTCCTCCTATTTAGGAATATTAATTATCGATATTCGCATAATATTGGTGACTAATATTTCCCCCTTTACACAAAGCATATGTGTTTCTTGTGCCTATGGAGCAGTCATGATGACAAAAATCATTACAAAATGAGACAGCGGCCTCTCAAAGTCTAGCACACATTTGGTCAGTACAATGTACAAACACAAATCACTGGTTGATCCACTTCAAGTTTATCTTCCACCACGTCACATTTAACTTGTTTTAATGCAAGATTTTGTAATTGCACTTAATCGTGATGGGAATGGTTTCCAGTATTTGAAGAAGTTTAGCACACTGAAAACTGATGCTAAAATAAAGTTCGGAATTTTTATTGGCCTCATAATCATCAAACTAATGCATGATGCCACATTTAAAACAAATCTTAACCCTCTGGAACTTGCAGCTTGGAATGCATTTGTGCTAGTAGTGCAGAACTTCCTTGGGATTAGAGGAGCTGTAAACTATGCTGAATTAGTAGACAACATGCTTACAGTATATGAACAACTTGGCTGCCGAATGTCATTGAAAGTGCATTTCTTACATTCCCATATTGACTTTTCCCCACCCAATTTTGGACACAAACAAAGTGACGAACAAGGAGAACTGTTCCATAAATATATTTCTACAATGGAGAACAGGTATCAAGGCCGCTGGAATCCCAACATTATGGGGAACTACTGCTGGTTTTTGCAACGGGAAAATATGACCGTTCGCAAAAGCAGATGCCTGAAGCACTTTTAACAGTACTGGGCCTTGCTCAAGTAAGACTTGAAAAACGAGACTTTTAGAAATTTTGTTATTCCATTACATTTTCATACACTGTTTACTATGCAAACTTTGATGCAGATTAGGTAATTGTTGGAGTAAAACTCGTTCTGTTCAAAATTATTCAATGCTTTTCAAGTACTTAATTCATTTAGGCATACTTATGCATAGCAAAATTTTGTGACGTGTTACAACAATTCTGACTTCGGATTTGTAATCCGCACACTTGATTTAGTATACGACAAATGTGAAGGCTGGAGACAATAATCATTCCTCATTGACATTTGTATTGACTTTAGAATTTCATTGATTGTGAGTATTTTACTAATTGATTGATTGTCTTAAAATGCACTCTCTGTTCTTACCTTGGCAGTATTCAAAGCAGAGCCATATCCAGTGGAAAATCCACAACCAATCAAACAGACTTTGTCCAATGGAGCATCTTCATGTATTTTAGCAACACAAATATCTTTCACTACAGTATATTCTGTGAAAGTGCCAGTATTAAGGAAGTTGCTAACACTGGTACCATTGCAGGTGAATATGGTGTCATCACTTTGACTAGTTCTGTTTGAGTAAGAGAAACACAGTTAACTGCATTTGGAAAAGAGCTTTAGACCACATAAAATACATAAAAAAAACTAAACGGTAGATTTAACTAAAGCTCCTCTTTTCACTGACATGATAAATATCATTTAGGTCAATGTAGATCAGGGTAATTTATGCACCAGTTTCACAAAGAAGGAAAAAAGATTTGTACTTAAATTAAGAATGAGCGAATTGATTCTGTTAGAACCGGATTTGTTTCCAACTTTATCTAATTTTGTCAGCCATACAAATCCAAATCTTTTCTGAATAGCTTTGGATGGATTGTGTAAAAATGGTGCCCAGCACCATTTTACTGTTCATATTGGTGGGAAAAATAACAAGGGAGAAATAAGGAGGACAGTCACATGACACTGGGAGGAAGATGAGGGGAGGGCTTAGCCTGATTGGCTCAAAGGCTGACATTTAGCAAGGTCCTGTTACAGACAGTGTCATAGAACGCACATGCAATCTGGAAGGATGTGCTGTGGCTCTAACTGCCAAAAATATTTGCGGAGATAAGCCACTGATATATTGTGATAAGAACGGTATAAGAAGATTATAGAGAGACAATAGGAGATACACTCACCTAAAGAATTATTAGGAACACCTGTTCTATTTCTCATTAATGCGATTATCTAGTCAACCAATCACATGGCAGTTGCATCAATGCATGTAGGGTTGTGGTCCTGGTCAAGACAATCTCCTGAACTCCAAACTGAATGTCAGAATGGGAAAGAAAGGTGGGCTACAACAGCAGAAGACCCCACTGGGTACCACTCATCTCCACTACAAATAGGAAAAAGAGGCCACAATTTGCATGAGCTCACCAAAATTGGACTGTTGAAGACTGAAAAAATGCTGCCTGGTCTGAGTCTCGATTTCTGTTGAGACATTCAAATGGTAGAGTCCGAATTTGGCGTAAACAGAATGAGAACATGTATCCATCATGCCTTGTTACCACTGTGCAGGCCGGTGGTGGTGGTGTAATGGTGTGGGGAATGTTTTCTGGGCACACTTTAGGCCCCCTAGTGCCAATTGGCCATCGTTTAAATGCCACTGGCTACCTGAGCATTGTTTCTGACCATGTCCATCCCTTCATGACCACCATGTACCCATCCTCTGATGGCTACTTCCAACAGGATAATGCACCATGTCACAAAGCTCGAATCATTTCAAATTGGTTTCTTGAACATGACAATGAGTTCACTGTACTAAAATGGCCCCAACAGTCACTAGATCTCAACCCAATAGCGCATCTTTGGGATGTGGTGGAACGGGAGCTTCGTGCCCTGGATGTGCATCCCTCAAATCTCCATCAACTGCAAGATGCTATCCTATCAATATGGGCCAACATTTCTAAAGAATGCTATCATCACCTTGTTGAATCAATGCCACGTAGAATTAAGGCAGTTCTGAAGGCAAAAGGGGGTCCAACACTGTATTAGTATGGTGTTCCTAATAATTCTTTAGGTGAGTGTATATTTGGGAGTAGTATAGCCTCTCCGTTTCTCGTCAAACTAAAAGTGACAGGTGGACATCGCCCTTTCCTCGCCCCCAAAACGCCGCCCACTCCACCCACAATTCTCCCCAGTCCTTCCCAAACCAAGCCTAAATATCGCCCCATACATGCCTAAACACTGCCCGTTCAAAGACCCTTTTATTCTATTAGATCTGATAACGAGTCAGTAATTCAGTTTTAATATCTTTAAAAATAAAATGCCATTAAAAGCTCTATGAATCTATTAAAAGCTTTTCAAACTCTTAGAATCTTTAATAAGCTAAAGGACATTTGATAATGTCATACCGCCATTCAACATCCTTTTATTCTGTTAGATCGAATAATGCGTCAGTAATTTAATTGAGTTTTAATATCTTTAAAAATAAAATGATATTAAGCTTGTATTAACCTCTTATTAAGCTATTATAAATATTGACAATGTCTAATTGAGCCGTCTAGAATCCTAAAACTAAAAGACCTTTGATGATGTCACCGCTGGTCCTTAAACTTTAACTCTTGCATTCCCTTTGTTAGTGGACCTGCGATCTTTGAAACTTGCTTTAACTATTGTGAAAAAATCTAAGATTTGAGCAGCTCTCACCTGCCAAGGAATCCACTGTTATAGCACGGAGCAACTCCTTCACCCGAATAAGGAGCAATGACGAAAATATGGAAAAAGAGGTTTTGTCAAGCTTGTAGTTGTGGTAATCCAAAAAGGCTTTATTCAATATTCAATAATCTAATAATAAGAGTCTACATGTTTCGGGCGCAATTCAATCTCAGCCCTTACATGACTGTTTCAATAACACTGTTGAGTTTACCTTTATAGAGAGGAGGGGGAGCCTCCTCACCTGAGGCAATCAGGCTGAAGATTAACCACTCCCCTCCACAAAGGTGTACATAGATAAAAACATACCAAAAGAATAGTCCATATAAAAAATAAATGGAAGAAATAGGAAAAAGAGATAAATTGACAATTAATATTGCAGGATTAAATCCAGTTTTTTGTTTAGGCCTTGTGGTTGGCGACTTTCTAAACAGAAAATTCAATATGATTCTCTGTTTAAGAGTTTCCTTTTTCTGTCACCGCCTCTTATTGTGTTTTTCTGTTTAGAAAGTCGCCAACCACAAGGCCTAAACAAAAAACTGGATTTAATCCTGCAATATTAATTGTCAATTTATCTCTTTTTCCTATTTCTTCCATTTTTTTTTATATGGACTATTCTTTTGGTATGTTTTTATCTATGTACACCTTTGTGGAGGGGAGTGGTTGATCTTCAGCCTGATTGCCTCAGGTGAGGAGGCTCCCCCTCCTCTCTCTAAAGGTAAACTCAACAGTGTTATTGAAACAGTCATGAGTAAGGGCTGAGATTGAATTGCGCCCGAAACATGTAGACTCTGCATTTTTGTACCTGGATTTTATTGAATATTGAATAAAGCCTTTTTGGATTACCACAACTACAAGCTGGACAAAACCTCTTTTTCCATACTTGCTTTAACTATATACGATCGTGTTTAATAAAATCGAAGGTGTCCGTGATTTAAGCAAAATATTTGATCTCCGCATCTAATGCAGATGCGTATAATTTATGAATATTAACAATAGCTAAATGCGGCACCCAACTTTCCCGGGTGCCAATAACACATTGAAGATATGTTCGGACATGTCCTACGACGTACCGTAAGTAATTAAGATGTTCCCAAGACGCTATTTAAGAGTGCCAGCCGCGACACTCAATATTCCAGGGTGCCGATTCAGCGTTCGTTTTGTGAAATTTGGCCCCACATTTTGCGAAGCACGTCAGTGAATGTCCGCACATGATGAAGGCATGTTCGGACATGTCCTAAGACGATATTTAAGAGCCTCAAACATTGTTTTGTTAGGCAAATAACTACATGATCTAAGCAAAATGTCTTTATTTACGACGCATCGGTAGGGTTTGTGAGTAATTACAGCAACGTATACATACTGTAATTGTTTCATGCGTTTTGTTACAAAGGAGCGTACAACGCGGTCATTTTTTCTAAAATCGCTCGTAAATATTTTTAATACATTTTCAAAAGACATTTCTTTAGCGATACAATGTAAGATATAGATGCAGTAATGCCCGCAGCCCGAACTAGCGGCGTCCTGTATTTGTCTGTTTTAATACATTATAATTAGAGTTGAGCAGAAACCTAGATGTTCGGGTTCGACGGGTTCGGCCGAACTTCACAAAAAAGGGACCCGAACTTGACCCCGAACCCGAACCCCATTGAAGTCATTGGAGACCCGAACTTTTGAGCACTAAAATATCTGAAAAAATGTCATGGAAAGGGCTAGAGGGCTGCAAATGTAATCAAAATGTGGTAAAGAGTATGGCAATTGCTCTGCAAACAAATGTGGATAGGGAAATGACTTTAAATAACATAAAATACGTAAAAAATATATATTAATCTTGATCTAGGAGGACGAGGTTCATATGGAGTAGGAGGTTGAGGAGGCGGTGGATGTGGTGGTGGTGTAGGTGGAAGTAGCGGTGGAGGAGGAGGTAGTCTACACTGATTTTTGGTTTAAAATTAATTTTTATTTTTTTAAATTAGGGTACACCCCTAAACATTGGGAAATATAACCCTCCAGTCGTGCTAAACACATGTTCAGATAATACACTGGCTGCAGGGCAGGCCAGCACCTCCAAGGGGTAAAGGGCAAGCTCAGGCCATGTGCCCAATTTGGAGACCCAGAAGTTAAAGGGGGCAGACCCGTCATTCAGTAAGTGTAGGCGTGTGCACACATACTGCTCCACCATGTTGGTGAAATGCTGCCTCCTGCTAAGACGTTCCATATCATCTGGTGGTGCTGGTTGTTGTGGTGTGCTGACAAAGCTTTTCCACATTTTGGCCATGCTAACCCTGCCTTCTTAGATCCTGGCGGTGCCCCAGCTGCGTTGGCAGCCTCTTTCTCATCCTCTGCCTTCGCCTTGTGCTTCCACTGTGCCCCCGCTGTCAGGTGGGAATGCCACCGGCAGCGCGTCTACCAGCCTGTGCTTGTACTCGCGCATCTTACGATCACGCTCCAGTGAGGGAATTAAGGATGGTATGTTGTCCTTGTAACGGGGATCCAGCAGCGTGGCCACCCAGTAATCAGCACAAGTTAGAATGTGGGCAACTCGGCGGCCGTTGTGGAGACACTGCAGCATGTAATCGCTCATGTGTGCCAGGCTGCCCAGAGGCAAGCGAAAAGCTGTCCTCTGTGGGAGGTGTATCGTCTGTGTCCTCTGTATCCCCCTATCCACGCACCAGTGATGGCCATGTGCTGGTCTGGGTGCAACCCTGCTGTGAACATGGTTCCTCCTCCGCCATATCCTCCTCCTCATCCTCCACCTTGTCATCCTCCAGAACTGTGGCTACAACTGAGAAGGTGAATATGGCGGCACTGCCATTAGTTACATTTAGGAAGTGCCCTACCCTCAAGGATAAGCTGGTCAGAAGCGTGTACAGCCAACCGCAGGAAGTGACCTGGCTTAGGAAACCTAGAGGTAATTTTAGGTGTGGTCACTGTTCTTTTTGTACACTTAATACATGTAGCAAAAGGGTAGAGGTAGGGGGAATTAACCACACTGTACGAGATTTCATTAATTGCCGTACACCCTATGTGGTGTACGTCATTTTTTGTCCCTGTAAACGCTTCTATATCGGCAAAACTATCCGCCCCTTATTTGAGCGGATCCGCGAACATGTGGGTTCCATACGATCAGGCAGAGGTTGTCCACGCTTGATCGAGCATGTCCGCACTGCATCCACGGTGCATCCACGGATGCCCATCCATGGTGCCTCTCCTTTGCAGGAATAGAACATGTCCGACCTATCCCAAGGGGTGGGGACCGGCATCGCCTGCTCCTGCAGAGGGAGGCAAGGTGGATCATGCTGACTGAGGTCATGGGAGCTGCGGGGTTAAACGAGAGGAACGATATGTCAGTGTTCATATGAGCTATCCCTCTGTGCACTTGGTCTAACTTAGCCCCTTATGTGTACTGCTTTGATACCATATATGCGTATTTTGTGCTCTGTTATCATTCCAAGAATCGTACTGTGCCCCCTCCCTTTTCTTTCCCCCCTTTTTTTCCCCTTCTTCATTTGTAGTGCAATTGAGCAATTCTTTTCCTGCTTCACTTGTTTTTAGAATGTCACTAATCAGCGGCGCACAGCTGTGGCTAATAGTACAGGCCACATTCAGCCCGCCCTTTATAAAGCGCAAGTCTGCGCCATGACGTTGTCAGCAGCCAGAAGAAGCGCGCCTGCCACGCGAAACGGCCGTAGCCGCTACTACTTGCCACAGTGTGTCTGCCCCTGGATCCGATGTAACGCTTTTCTTCTTTGAGGCATGAATAAAGCCGCAACATAATCACAGCTCCGGTGAGTGCCGCGAATTTTGTTTCTTTCTCTACCTGTATTATATCCTCCAGAACTGTGGCCTGGCTGGACAATTGTGTACCTGGCATTTGTGGATGCAGGAACCCACCCTCTGAGCCACTTGGGAAAGACTGGCCGGAAACCCTCCTCCTGTGCCACATCCTCTTCCATCATCGCCAGGAGCGTTTTTTCAAGGAGACATAGAAGTGGGATAGTAACACTGAGAACGGCGTTATCGGCACTGGTCATGTTGGTGGAGTACTTGAAACAGTGCAACAAGGAACACAGATCTCGCATGGAGGCCCAATCATTGGTGGTGAAGTGGTGCTGTTCCGCCGAGCGACTCACCTGTGCGTTCTGCAGCTGAAACTCCACTATTGCCTGCTGCTGCTCGCACAGTCTGGCCAGCATGTGCAAGGTAGAGTTGTGGGCACGTCGCATACGAGGCGGTGAGCAGGAAGGCCGAAGTTACGCTGCAGCGCTGACAAGCGAGCAGCAGCAGGGTGAGAACACTGAAAGCGCGCACAGACAGGCCGCACTTTCTGCAGCAGCTCTGACATATCGGGTTAATTTTTAAGGAATCTCTGCATCGCCAAATTTAGCACATGCGCCAGGCAAGGGATGTGCGTCAAACCGGCTAGTCCTAGAGCTGCTACGAGATTTCGCCCATTATCGCACACCACCAGGCCGGGCTTGAGGCTGACTGGCACAAACCACTCATCGGTCTGTTGTTCAAGGCCCGTCCACAGCTCCTGCGCGGTGTGGGGTTTGTCCACCAATCAGTTAAGTTTTTAAACTGCCTGCTGTCGTTTACCCCTGGCTGTGCTGAAGTTGGTGGTGAAGGTGTTACGCTGACCGGATGAGGAGCAGGTAGAGCATGAGGAAGCAGAGTAGGAGGAGGAAACAACAGGAGGCAAACTGAAGCGCTCTGCAATCCTCGGTGGTGGAAGGACATGCGCCAAACTGCTATCCGCCTCAGGCCCAGCCGCCACTGCATTTACCCAGTGTGCTGTTATGGAGATATAACGGCCCTGACCGCGCTTACTGGTCCACGTATCCGTAGTCAGGTGCACCTTGCCACAGATGGCGTTGCGCAGTGCACACCTGATTTTGTCCCCTATTGGTTGTGCAGAGAAGGGATGGCTCTCCTGGAAAAGTAGTGGCGGCTAGGCACGACGTACTATGGGACAGCCACCGCCATAAGGCCTTTAAAACTATCCATCTCCACCAGACGGAATGACACCATTTAAAAGGCCAGTAAATTAGAAATGCTGGCGTTCAGGGCTAGGGATGGCGGATGGGTAGGGGGGTACTTCCTCTTTCTCTCCAGCGTTTGGGAGATGGAGAGCTGAATGATTCCGTGGGACATTGTGGAGATGTTTGGTGACCCAGGTGGTTGTGTTGCTGGAAGATCTGTTTGCGGGGTGGCAGGTGGCACTGTCACTCCAGAGGTAGATGAAGAGGCTGAGACTGCAGCAGAAGAGGAAGCAAGAGGAGCCAAAGACCTTTCTTGGTTTTTGAGGTGTACGCTCCACTGCAGCTCGTGCTTTGCACTTAAATGCCTTGTCATGCAGGTTGTGCTCAGGTTGAGAACGTTTATGCCTCGCTTCAGGCTCAGATTGCACAGCGTGAAAACCACTTGTGTCTTGTCCTCAGAACATGGCCTGAAGAACTGCCACGCCGGGAACACCTTGGAGCTGGCTTTGGTGTGCTCGGTCCCTTGGTGCGGTGGGAAGTAGCAGGCGTACTGTCTCTTTTGCTGTGCTGGTGGATCTGTGTGAACACCGCCTCTTCCTCCGAACTACATAGGTCACTCGCATGACCTTGATTCCATGTGGGGTCGAGGACCTCATCGTCCTCCACATCATCTTTCACCCAGTCTTCACTCCTGCCTTCCTTGTCGGTCTGCACACTTTCGAAAGCCCCAGCAGTTGGCATCTGTGTTTCGTCATCATTCGAGATGTGCTGCTATGGTCCTCCCATGTACTTCTCTTGAAAGATAAGTGGTTGGGCATCTCTTCCACTTTTGGGGCAGGGCTAGGTGGATGGCCCTAGGAAACCTTGCTAACAGAGTCATCAAAAAGCAGAAGAGACTGCTGCATGACTTGGGGCTCAGACTGCTTGGCTGATTTGCAAGGGGGTGAGGTGAAAGACTGATGGACATCGGCTGCAGGTGCCAACTGTGGTCTTCAGCAGGAGACTGGGTGTAAAGGGTGTGAATGACAGTATGTAAAGGGTGTATTTCATACGGCCCGACCCACAGTAGGCCTCAATTAAAGATTTGTTTGCCCAAAATGGTTTTATTTCTAATACCTGAATCAAACCCCTGTATTTAAAGGGTGTATCTCACACGGCCTGACCCACAGTAGGCCTCAATCAAAGATTTCTTTGGCCAAAATGGCTGTATTTCAAATACCTGAATCAAACCCCTGTATGTAAAGGGTGTATCTTACACAGCCTGACCCACAGTAGGCCTGAATTAAAGATTTGTGCACCAAATGGCAGTATTTAAAATAACTGAATATAACCCAAATGTATAAAAGGGTGTATCTCACAATGACATATGCAGCAAAGGCTGCCAAATAAACTTTTTTTGCCCAAACAGGTGTTTGTTTAGTAACTCAATATGGCAGCAGTATATAACCCAGGAATTTCAAACGTCAAGATGCTGCAAGGCCTGAAATAGTGTATTTTGCCACAAAAAGCGTGTTTTATTAATGAAAAAATATAAGCCCTGTATATACAGGGTGTATCTCACACGGCCTGATCCACAGTAGGCCCCAATTAAAGATTTGTGCACCAAATGGCGGCATTTCGAATATCTGAATATAACCCAAATGTATAAAGGGTGTATCTCACAATGACATATGCAGCAAAGGCTGCCAAATAAACTTTTTTTGCCCAAACAGGTGTTTGTTTAGTAACTCAATATGGCAGCAGTATATAACCCAGGAATTTCAAACGTCAAGATGCTGCAAGGTCTGAAATAGTGTATTTTGCCACAAAAAGCGTGTTTTATTAATGAAAAAATATAAGCCCTGTATATACAGGCTGTATCTCACACGGCCTGACCCACAGTAGGCCTCAATTAAAGATTTGTTTGCCTAGAATGGCTGTATTTCAAATACCTGAATCAAACTCCTGTATTTGGCCTCATGCACACGACCGTTGTGTGCATCCGTGGCCGTTGTGCCGTTTTCCGTTTTTTTTCGCGGACCCATTGACTTTCAATGGGTCCGTGGAAAAATCGGAAAATGCACCGTTTTGCAGCCGAGGCCGTGATCCGTGTATCCTGTCCGTCAAAAAAATATGACCTGTCCTATTTTTTTGACGGACAACGGTTCACGGACCCATTCAAGTCAATGGGTCCGTGAAAGAACACGGATGCACACAAGATTGGCATCCGTGTCCGTGATCCGTGGCCGTAGGTTGCTTTCATACAGACGGATCCGAAGATCCGTCTGCATAAAAGCTTTTTCTGATCTAAGTTTTCACTTCGTGAAAACTCATATCCGACAGTATATTCTAACACAGAAGCGTTCCCATGGTGATGGGGACGCTTCTAGTTAGAATACACTGCAAACTTTGTACAAGACTGCCCCCTGCTGCCTGGCAGCACCCGATCTCTTACAGGGGGATATGATAGCACAATTAACCCCTTCAGGTGCGGCACCTAAAGGGGTTAATTGTACTATCATATTCCCCTGTAAGAGATCAGGGCTGCCAGGCAGCAGGGGGCAGACCCCCCCCCTCCCCAGTTTGAATATCGTTGGTGGCACAGTGTGCACCCCCCATCGGGCCCCCCCTTCCTCCCTCTAATGTTAGAAATCGTTGGTGGCACAGTGTGCACCCACCATCGCCCCCCCTCCCTCCCTCTATTGTAATAAATCGTTGGTGGCACAGTGTGCCCCCACCATCGCCCCCCCTCCCTCCCTCTATTGTAATAAATCGTTGGTGGCACAGTGTGCCAACCACCATCGGCCCCCCCCTCCCTCTATAGCAGTAACAACATTGGTGGCAGTGTGCGGCCTCCCATTCCCTCCCCCCCATCATTGGTGGCAGCGGAGTTCCGATCGGAGTCCCAGTTTAATCGCTGGGGCTCCGATCGGTAACCATGGCAACCAGGAAGCTACTGCAGCCCTGGTTGCCATGGTTACTTAGCAATAGTACAACAGTATAAGATTCATACTTACCTGCTTGCTGCTGCGATGTCTGTGAACGGCCGGGAGCTCCTCCTACTGGTAAGTGACAGTTGTTTAGCAATGCGCCGCACAGACCTTTCACTTATTCAAACTGGGGAGGGGGGGTCTGCCCCCTGCTGCCTGGCAGCCCTGATCTCTTACAGGGGAATATGATAGTACAATTAACCCCTTTAGGTGCCGCACCTGAAGGGGTTAATTGTGCTATCATATCCCCCTGTAAGAGATCGGGTGCTGCCAGGCAGCAGGGGGCAGTCTTGTACAAAGTTTGTAGTGTATTCTAACCTGAAGCGTCCCCATCACCATGGGAACGCCTCTGTGTTAGAATATACTGTCGGATCTGAGGTTCACGAAGTAGCTCATATCCGACAGTATATTCTAACATAGAGGCATTCCCATGGTGATGGGGACGCTTCAAGTTAAAATATACCATCGGATTGGAGAAAACTCCAATCCGATGGTATAAAAGAACTCCAGACTTTACATTGAAAGTCAATGGGGACGGATCCGTTTGAAATGGCACCATATTGTGTCAACATCAAACGGATCCGTCCCCATTGACTTGCATTGTAATTCAGGACGGATCCGTTTGGCTCCGCACAGCCATGCGGACACCAAAACGACTTTTTTTTCATGTCCGTGGATCCTCCAAAAATCAAGGAAGACCCACGGACGAAAAAACGGGCACGGATCACGGACCCACGGACCCCGTTTTTGCGGACCGTGAAAAAAAACTGTCGTGTGCATGAGGCCTTTAAAGGGTGTATCTCACACGGCCTGACCCACAATAGGCCTCAATTAAAGATTTATTTGCCAAGAATTGCTGTATTTCAAATACCAGAATCAAACCCCTGTATTTAAAGGGTGTATCTCACACGGCCTGACCCACAGTAGGCCTCAATTAAACATTTGTTTGCCCAAAATGGCTGTAGTTCAAATACCTGAATCAAACCACTGTATATAAAGGGTGTATCTCACACGGCCTGACCCACAGTAGGCCTCAATTAAAGATTTATTTGCCCAAAATGGCTGTAGTTCAAATACCTGAATCAAACCACTGTATATAAAGGGTGTATCTCACACGGCCTGATCCACAGTAGGCCTCAATTAAAGATTTGTGCACCAAATGGCGGCATTTCGAATATCTGAATATAACCCAAATGTATAAAGGGTGTATGTAACAATGACATCTGCAGCAAAGGCGGCCAACAAAATTTTAATTTTTTTGCCCAAATGGATGTTTGTTTAATAACTGAATTTGAAAGCAGTATATAACTCTATAATTTCACACGTGCTGATGCTGCAAGGCCTGAAAATAGTGGTTTTTGGCAAAAAAAATTGTGTTTTTAAAACCCCAGAAAATGATGGCTGTATTTCTAGCTTAAATTGCACACTGACTAATCCAGATGTTGTATATTGCCCAAATTTTTTTTATTTTTTTTGTAACAGAATATGAAAGCTGTATATATTAAACTTGAATTGAACACTTGCAGATTAGGAAAATAGTGGTTTTTGGCAAAAAAAGTAAATTGCCCCCCAAAAAAGTCAATGTCCCAAAACCTCAGATGCAGTGCTAGTGCACTGAGCTTGCATAAAATGGCTGCCACCCACGTAACTGACTTATTAAAGTAATATTTTTTTCAGTCACTGGGCTCAGGGCAGGATAAAAAAAGTTGTGCCCTGCACCCACAAAACACAATGTATGTAGATAGCTGAGTTTAAGTAAAGATTCAGTCCTATTCTCTCCCTGAAATGTGCAGCGCTACTTGACTCCAGCTTATGTAGAGGCTGGGTCACATGCTACACTGGCCAATCACAGCCATGCCATAAGTAGGCATGGCTGTGATGGCTTCTAAGGTCAGACAGTTAACCGCTTGTTGATTGGCTGCTCTGCAGCCGTTCAAAAAGCGCCAAACACCGAACCCAAACTTTTACTGAAATCTTCGGGTTCGGGGTCCAAAAATACTAAAGTTCGATACGAACCCGAACTTTACAGTTCGGGTTCGCTCAACCCTACTTATAATCTTAGAATTTTTAGAAAAAAAATTCATAAATTCACCAGAAAATATTTCATTCGCGGGCGATAATAAAAAAAAATTGATACGTCAATCGGGCATAATATAATTAAAATCCAGTGCTTTCTCCGCTGATTCGAATTGTCCGTATTTACAATATAGGCCACCGAACGATCAATGATTTTATTTTCCGGTAGTGAATCGCACTGAAATACACCATTAAATATGCGGTGAGCGTGAAAGTCTGCTTTGATAACGGAGGTAATTTCATAATTATTCATTTTTATTGAAAATCATATAAAGCCTCCCTTCTATTGTTTATTTTAATAATATTTTCATGAACGGAATACACAATCATGTTAATAGTGTTTAGCACCGGCTCTGCAAATCTAATTTAAGCTCTGAGATTTCCATTTTTTACTAGAGAGAAATGTCCGCCAGACTCTTGATCCGGCAATAAATCAAAAGCGAACAAAGTGTACCCGTTCAAAAAATTTTGACCGATCCACGGATAAAGTGTTGTCAGCTGAATCATCTTCAAAATTGTGCTGAAACGGTTTTGCGGGTATCTGTTGTCTGTCCAAATATAAGGCGGCATACATTATAGCAGGCATGTCCAAACTGCGGCCCTCCAGCTGTTGAAAAACTACAACTCCCAGCATGCCTGGATAGCTTACAGCTATTAGGGCATGCTGGGAGTTGTAGTTTTGCAACAGCTGGAGGGCCGCAGTTTGGACATGCCTGCATTATAGTAATTAAAGCACAAAGGATTTCTTTGGTAGTTCCCGGAAAATGATTTGTTGTCCACAAACACTAGTATTATTGTTTTTGGGATGTTTCCCACAAAAAGATTCTAATGGTTAAATATGAGAGTACCGGCGGGAATGCTATAAACTTTAAGCGCTGAGCGATCGTCTGAGTACTTTGCGTTAGAGGTTAACAGAGCGACACTGTGTCCGATTCTCACAGCGGGCGATACTTGAACTCTTTTGACAAACAGCGAAGCGTGCTGTATTTTTACTTTAAAATGTGTCGCCTCGGCAGACATAAGACAGAGGAATCTTTGTCTCTGGTCAACTTTATCTTTAGATCTAGGCTGTTCAGTATTTACTTTGGCTGATTAAATATATCGGCGTAAATGGGCCTATTAATTCTACACTTCTAGAGCGAGTAGTATACTGAGCTCTCTTGGCGAAACAGACATTACAGCCGCTGAGAACCCTGTCATCATAATACCCCGCGGTATCTTTATAGAATAAGCCGGCTGTAAATTGGGCAGCTAAAGTCTGTGAATTATAATATATTAGGGCCTCTATATACGCTCTATATGTATAAAGGTTGTCACTTCTTGAAATCAATGTGTCGCCGAGCATTATGTCCAATTGATTAAAAAGGCTAGCAATAGGGTAGATAAGGGCAACGCGGGATCCGTCGGGTATGGGTGTGTTATTAGGGCTAGCGATTCTGCAAACGACGTATAACAGAGTGTTATTTAGGTCGTAATAATATTCACCGCTGCCAAAGGCGTATTGTCAGCAATGGCCGCTATCAGTTGTACCTCTACATAAAGCGATTTTTCAATACTTGTTTGCATGGGCGGAATTTGAAAGATATACAACTCTGATTTTGAGTACTCAGCAGATGCGTCAAGTACAAAAGCCATAGTGGCTAATTAGAAGATGTCGCTCGGTGAAGGGCTTCTTGTTTTCTTGTGGCGACATCTCTTAGTCGGCTCTACTTTATTCATAAAAGGGGGTAGGATGACGCTGTCGCGGCCGTGTTTTCATTGCAGCGGTTCTCTCCGAATTTGCACGACGCCAGAGCCTTCCTGCCCTTGCGTAGATCTTTTTATTAGATCCATAATGGAGATCAACAACATCGACAACATCTTTAGCGATATTCCTGGCAGCAGTTTTTTCGTGCAGTTTTACAAGTTCCACACCTTTCTTGAATAGGGAAAATATTCGCCGGAACAACCCATGAAATAATCAGGTGGGACCAGAACAGTGCATGAATTCTGCGCCGTGAAAGCCGTCCAAACCATGACCAGCTTGTGCTATGTAATAATGTGTATACGCATCCAGGTTGCCACACACTCTCTGGGACAACATTTTAATGCGTTGTTACAGCGCGAGGTCTAAAGTGTAATCGCACGATAGTTCTCCCGTATTTGAATTTAACAGGTTTAGCTTGATCCGTGAGTATCGATATTGTAATGGTATCAAAGTGTTGTTTGCAGAGAGGTATATAGTTCGGCCTGTTATACTTTTGCGTTACTATTTCACAATTTTTGCTGCTTATCTCCACAGTTCTTAAAAGCTGTACTTAACTATCGCCAACAAGTTGATGCTGAATGATATTGATATAAACAAACATTGTATAAAATCCGGCTTTGATAGCGGGGTAAATTTTTCTCTTTATAGGTAAAGAATCGTTCTCTTTTCCTAAAACTAAATCATCATCACCGGCTAAAACATCCTCAAAATGTTCTAAAACAGGCAATCCAGATTCATTGTAGCACAAAACATGGTGCTCCGCGTCTACATTCTTGCTCAAGCAATTGCGCAAGTACCCCTGAAGCCCCAATATATTGCCTAACTTTTCACCAGGCATAAACTTGTATAAGCTCGATTTTGTTACATAAACGGTTGTGTCAATCTCGTCGTATCTTAGATGCAATTGATCAGGCGGTATTTTTATAGACTCAAGTTTGTTATTAATGGCTTTGATCAGCTCGTTCATATTAGGGTAATAACCTAATTTAACAAAAAACTCTCTCACCGGGTCATCACGCTGGGTGACGTAGAATACACCATCGCCGGTCCCAAAGGTTTTCCATGTATGAGGGCACTGAATCTCTACTAAAACCGCTTCGTAAGGACCGCGAAGATGGATGTATTTTGCTAATTTAGTGATATAATCAGCGATTATATTTTTGGGGGAAAGTTTAGCGGAGGCGTTGCAGGGTAGCGTAATAAAAAACAAGCCATCTTCCATAGTTTACATGCTCACCAACTGCTTTTATGGAACCCAACAGTTAAACTTTTCAGGGTAACCTACCCACTTTACAAAATACAGTTTTTTTACACTAATCTTCTTTTTCATGATTATTTCTATCCGGTAAACGCGTCGCTTATCAAGGGGTACTTTTAGGACTTTATCCGCATAGAACGATCCTTCAATGATCTCATCGGCCAGGTCTTTCAACTTATAAAGGGGTCTGAGGCCCCTAGTGTTTACAGCGTAAATAGTAAATATCTCGTCCGTATAGGTTTGTTCATAGCCCTTCACGAACGTCCCCTTATAGCTTACAATTCTGACGTGGTCGCCTATTTTTAATAATGGTTTAACTTTTTGAATAGTGGCGTAATGCCGGAGATATTTTTCCAAATGGTTAAAGAGCTCTCTTTTGTTACATCAACTGGTTCTGTGGTACGTGCGATTATAACTATACACCAGGTCTTGTCAATGTATCTATATGTGTTTTGTTCTTGTTTTCAGCATTCTATTAAAATGCTCCACCAACAACGCTTTGACCATATTTGAAGTAAAAAATGATGTATTTTAAAGGCTTCACAAAGTTTTCTCATAGGTTTGTTTATAAACTCTCGGCCTGATCCGTCTAAAGTTTCCTGGGGGACCGACCTCTTAACGTAAATATCTGTTCAAAAGCGGCTGCCACTGTCACCCCGGATTTATTGGAAAGTCCAGACATCTAAGCGTATTACGACCGTTAGCAAGTATTTTCACCATTATTTTCTTTAGAAAAATCTATCATCGACACAAGATTGGCTTGCCATTTGTCGTCTATGTCGTCTATATCCGACAGCACAACTTTGTTTCTATTAAATTACTTTTTAACCGGTTTGTACAATGTGTAAGTATCCTCGTTGTTCAACCAATTTTTCACAGCGTCTTTTCTTTTTCCAAATTTTCATACTTCTCTGAATAAGGGTTCAACATCGCCGTAAGAACCAACAGCTTTTGGCGTGCAGTACTGTTTTCTCAATATTTTAGTGCTTGCGGTCATTTTAGCAATGTTTTTAAAGGGAGTCTGTCACCTCCATATGGCCATATACAGTGCTCACATGGCTCTGCAGCACACCTATACAGGATTGTAACAGTACCTTTGTCTTTGTCTTTAGACTTGCACCAGCAGGAAAAACTGAGTTTAATTCATATGCAAATGAGCACTCGCAAGTGCCCAGGGAGGAGTTCAGTGTGTAGGTGCCCAGGCTGCTCTGCCTTCTTTTCACTTTACTCCTCCCCAGCCTCTGCCTTTGCCCGCCCTCAAGTCCGGACCTATCGATGAGGCAAGAGACTTAGGGGGCGGGCAAAGGCAGAGGCTGGGGAGGAGTAAAGTGAAAAGAAGGCAGAGCAGCCTGTGCACCTACACACTGAACTCCTCCCTGGGCACTTGCGAGTGCTCATTTGCATATGATTTAAACTCTGTTTTTCCTGCTGGTGCAAGTCTAAAGACAAAGACAAAGGTACTGTTACAATCCTGTATAGGTGTGCTGCAGAGCCATGTAACCACTGTATATGTCCATATGGAGGTGACAGACTCCCTTTAAGTACCTGCTATAACTGGTGCGCCCTTGCGGTTTATGTAATTTGAACAAATTAAGATAGTAAGTACATTGATTGTAAAAAAGAAAAATGGACTACATTTTTATTTAAAAAATTATCAGGCGCTACATACAAATGCATTCAAAGTAAAAGTTACAACGTTAGCCAAGACGTCTGTAACAAAGTCGGCGTTCTCTTTTTAGGTAATAAAGAGCCTCGCATTAACACAGGGGTTGTTGTTATGAACAGCTGCTGTCTAAAAGGGGTAAGAACTGCTTCAAAGATTCACCGGTCGACCTCCTTTTTAAATTATCATAAAGTTCTCTCGTTCTTGTATTACCGATCACAGTTAATGGCACGTTCAGTTTGTTTTTCATAAAGAAGTCCCATCCGTGAGGAGTTTTAGCCTTAAGCAAACCGTGACTGTCACGGCTGAGGATGGGGAAAACCCTCAGCCATGTGATGATGGAAGATGGTCGCTGCTTGACCAGGACGACAGGATTAGGGAGCTGGTCACCTCCTAAAGCATCCCTAACCTGACCCTAACTCCTAGCTGCATGGGCCGACCTTTAAGGTAGGAGGACCCATGCTCAGGAACCTCGGATCCCTAACTCACCCTCCGACCGGTCCCTGGACTAGGAGTCAGGGTAAGACAACCTGTTCCTTCTGGATACGGAGGAACAGGAGTCTCACTGGCCAAGCTGCAAGGAAAGGAGAACAAGTACAACCTATGGCAATGGCAGGTACTTGCCACAAACATAACACTCACCTGCCACAGACAACAAAGCCTGGAACCCATGTGGAAGTACTGCCCACAGACAACAGGACTCAGCACACAACACACAACACACGGGAACCCAGGACCATAGGTGCAATAAAGAAACATAAAACCAAACACATCTTCAAGACACCAAACAACATTATATTTTGCTATGACCAGAAGGATGGTCCCACTGGTAGTTGGTAAGTAACCAGGAGGATGTCTCCAGCCAGCATGGCTGAAGCACCCTCTCTGGCCACTGCCTACAACTGAGGCTTTATAGGGCCAAGAGGCCACACCCAACAATCAGACACACCCCGTGACTCACACACACAGAAAGGGAGTTAACCCTTCCAAAACCACAGAAGGGAAAACACAACTTAAAGGGGAAGCGTCCAAACAACAAACACACTGTGGCTGTTGCCGCAGGCAACGACATGGGTGGCACTCATGTCCTGGGAGTCAGCCCAAAGGCCGGGACATGGCCACCACATGTACACAACGACCAAACGTTGCCACGGGCAACCACAGTGAAGGGAAGATGTAAGTGCACACCACACATAATACAGAGTGCACACAAACATACCAAAGTGCATACAAACGCGCACAGAACTCCAAGGGAACCGCACACATACCTGTTGTCCGCGGCAACCGCACTTCAGGCTAACAACCTTATGCCTCCAGCTGCGGTTGACACTGCAACCAAAACCGCGGGCAACTGTATGCGGCTCTTAAGGAGTCACGGCCATAAACATGGTCGTGACAGTGACTCTGTGTAGCGGTGCGAATCAGGTCAATGATGTTGGATCCTGGTATAACTTGATCTTTGTAAATTAATTCACCCCTAGCATTCCAGTATGGCTTGTTACCCGATCGTCGCAGTTTGTTCAACAAAAGTCCTGCATTTTTCCTATACCTTATGTTAACATTGTCAAGTATCTCTTTAACATCGTCTCCGCTAGAAGCATCATTTGTCAATCGTTGTTGATCGGGTTGTGGCTGCATAATCAAAGTTAGAGTTGACATTTCTTTACCGGTCTGTTTGTTGAGCATCAAGTATCTCTGTAACACATTAGTGTATCTCTTAGGCTACATGCACACAACAGTGAAAAATGGCTGTGTGACGACCGTCTAAGTAACGTCCGTCACATGGCCATTTTTAGCACCAGTGAAAGTCTATGGGTCTATTGACATGGCCGTTCTTGTAACGGCCAATGAATAGCGTCTGTCCAAAAATAGGACATGTCCTATCTTTGGCCGTTTTCACGGCCGGATGGACCCCATTGAAATCAATGGGACAGTTTTTAATGGCTGATTGACAGGAGTGCAGCCGTCTAACGGCTGTTAAAAATGGGTACAGATGCCATTTTGGGGGGGAAAAAAAAACTCACCTCATCCACTTGCTCGCTGTGCAGCAGTCTCTTCTCTCTTTATTGAGCAGGACCTGTCGGAGGACCTGCGATATGCGTGGTGACGTAACTACATAGGAGCGTGCAGTGATGTAATCACGCACCTTCGGCAGGTCCCGTTCTGTGAAGAGAGAAGAGACTGCTGCAGCTCAAGCAAGTGGATAGGGTGAGGGTTTGTTTTTCTTTTTGTTTTGGTTGCAGGACACTATGGGGGCATTATATAAACCATGGGAGTCATAAAGCAGGGGGCCCTAAAAAAAAAGAAAAAAGGAAACACACTATAGGGGACATAAAGCTAGGGGCCCAAAAAAAAAGAAAAAAAGAAACACACTATGGCCTCATGCACACGACCATTGTGTGCATCCGTGGCCGTTGTGCCGTTTTCCTTTTTTTTTCGCGGACCCATTGACTTTCAATGGGTCCGTGGAAAAATCGGAAAATGCTCCGTTTTGCAGCCGAGACCGTGATCCGTGTATCCTGTCCGTCAAAAAAATATGACCTGTCCTATTTTTTTGACGGACAACGGTTCACGGACCCATTCAAGTCAATGGGTCCGTGAAAGAACACGGATGCACACAAGATTGGCATCCATGTCCGTGATCCGTGGCCGTAGGTTACTTTCATACAGACGGATCCGAAGATCCATCTGCATAAAAGCTTTTTCAGATCTAAGTTTTCACTTCGTGAATACTCAGATCCGACAGTATATTCTAACACAGAGGCGTTCCCATGGTGATGGGGACGCTTCTAGTTAGAATACACTAAAAACTGTGTACAAGACTGCCCCCTGCTGCCTGGCAGCACCCGATCTCTTACAGGGGGCCGTGATCCGTACAATTAACCCCTCAGGTGCTGCACCTGAAGGGGTTAATTATGCTGTCATAGCCCCCTGTAAGAGATCCGGGCTGCCAGGCAGCAGGGGGCAGACCCCCCTCCCTCCCCAGTTTAAATTTCATTGGTGGCCAGTGCGCCCCCCCGCCCTCCCTCTATTGTATTAAAAACATTGGTGGCACAGTGTGCGCCCCCCCTCCCTCTATTGTAATAATAGCATTGGTGGCACAGTGTGCGGCCCCCCCTCCCTCCCTCTATTGCATTAACATTGGTAGCAGTGTGCGCCCCCTCCTCCCTCTATTGTTTTAATACATTGGTGGCAGTGTGTGCCCCCCCCTCCACCCTCTATTCTTTTAATACATTGGTGGCAGTGTGCGGCCTCCCCTCTCCCCCCCCCCTCCAGATCATTGGTGACAGCGGAGTTCCGATCGGAGTCCCAGTTTAATCGCTGGGGCTCCGATCGGTAACCACGGCAACGAGGACGCTACTGCAGTCCTGGTTGCCATGGTTACTTAGCCTTAGCAATAGTAGAAGATTCATACTTACCTGCTGGCTGCTGCGATGTCTGCGTCCGGCCGGGAGCTCCTCCTACTGGTAAGCGACAGCAATGCGCCGCACAGACCTGTCACTTACCAGTAGGAGGAGCTCCCGGCCGGAGACAGAGATCGCAGCAGCCAGTTAAGTATGATGCTTCTACTCCGCTGCCACCAATGATCGGGGGGGGGGGCGCACACTGCCACCAATGCTATTATTACAATAGAGGGAGGGAGGGGGGGCGCACACTGGCCACCAACGAGTTAACTACATGGGAGGGGGGGGGGCCCACTGGCCACCAATGAGTTAAAAACAGGGGGGGGTCTGCAGGGGGCAGTCATGTACACAGTTTTTTTGTATATTCTAACCTGAAGCGTCCCCATCACCATGGGAACGCCTCTGTGTTAGAATATACTGTCGGATCTGAGTTTCCCGATGTAGCTCATATCCGACAGTATATTCTAACATAGAGGCGTTCCCATGGTGATGGGGACGCTTCAAGTTAAAACATGCCATCGGATTGGAGAAAACTCCAATCCCATGGTATAAAAGAACTCCAGACTTTACATTGAAAGTCAATGGGGATGGATCCGTTTGAAATGGCACCATATTGTGTCAAAGTCAAATGGATCCGTCCCCATTGACTTGCATTGTAATTCAGGACGGATCCGTTAGGCTCCGCACGGCCAGGCGGACACCAAAACAACTTTTTTTTCATGTCCGTGGGTCCTCCAAAAATCAAGGAAGACCCACGGACGAAAAAACGGTCACGGATCATGGACCTACGGACCCCGTTTTTGCGGACCGTGAAAAAATACTGTCGTGTGCATGAGGCCTATGAGGGACATTATTTAAGATGGGGCCCTACATTGGGGGCATTATTAAAGCTAGGGGCGGTTAAAAAAATGATATACACTGTGGGGGACATTTATTTAGCTGGGGGGCTACATGGGGGCATTATTAAAGCTGGGGCAGCAAAAAAAAAAATAAGATATATACTGTAGGGGACATTTATTTAGCTGGGGGCCTACCATCCTGTGGGTGTTCTCAGAAGGGTGGGTCTAGAAATAACTGCCAATCAAATTCATCAATTCATCACCGTTTTTAACTGACTTTTTTTTCACTGTCGTGTGCATGAGGCCTTCATTTTTTCATCATCTGAAAAGTAATTTCTGTGTAGTATTTCTCTTATTTTGCCGTCTAAATGCTGCGTTGCGGTTTGGCGTATGTCTGGTGTTTCTACAGATGGTTTTTCAGGCGGTCCAGCTCGTGTTTTGCCCTAATGCATTCTGAATGGAAAAGGATCCGCTCAGTATGCATCAGTTTGCATCCGTCCAGTCTCCATTCCACTCTGGAGACGGACAGCAAAATGCTGCTTGCAGTGTTTTCCTGTATGCTTGATGAAACTGAGCCAAATGGATCCGCCCTGGCACACAATATAAGTCAATGGGGAAGGATCCGTTTTCTCTGACACAATCTGGCACAATAGAAAATGGATCTGGTTCCCATTGACTTTCAATGTAGTTCATGACGGATCCGTCTTGGCTATGTTACAGATAATACAAACGGATCCAATTATGATGGATGCATGCGGTTGTATTATTGTAACAGATCCGTTTTTGCAGATCCATGATGGAGCCGCCCAAAACGCGAGTGTGAAAGTCGCCTAACCTTTAAGGACCTGCGGTGACATCATCAAAGGTCTTTTAGTCTTAGGATCTAATCAATTAACCATTGTCAATATTTATATTTGGTTATTACAAGCTTAATATCATTTTATTTTTAAAGATATTAAAACTTAATTGAATTACTGACGTGATATCAGATCTAACAGAATAAGGGGGCGTTGAATGGACGGTGTTTAGGTGTGATTTGGGGCAGTATTTGGGCTTGGTTTGGAAGGACTAGGAGGGACTGTGGTCAGAGTGGGCAGGGAAAGGTGCAGGGTTATGGGAGGGGAAAGGAGCGTGACCACCTGTCACTTTTGGGAATTTTGGATATATTAAGGAATTTGATCAGGTAAAGAGAGTGAAGAAGTGAGAGTCTGGTCACTGGTGCATTTGCTGGCAGGCTACTGTCATCTCAGCTTCTAACAACTAGTTATACATGACAGATTCCTGAAAAAACTGCCAGGTGTATACATTTCTTTCTACACCTAATAGGCTTATTGCCATACAAATTATATTCTTGCAAGTATTAAGAAATTGTCCCCTTTATTACTAGAAATCAGTTTCTATTTACTGTTTTAACTGAGCATCTCAGACAGTGCGTTATAGTCATCTTACTGAATGCACTGCAATATAATGGGTAGATACAGCAAATACATTTTACATCACTAATGTAATATCTAACCATGTTACTGAAGCCATTACTGCATCAAATTATCTAGTTCAAAGATATTTCACTGCAAAAAATTGCATTGCCACAAGCTGTGTGTTGTTATTACTTTCAATAATTTACCGCAATAATAAGGCAAACACCATTAACATAGCTGTGTTACTGAATGCGTTGTAAAGTGAGCGATTACTGCATCAGACTGGCTAGTTCAAAGACGCTTCACTGCAAAAAAATTGCATTATTACCATTGTAAATGCCAATGTGCAGCTTGTTTGTGGAAGGGGAGGGATTCGGGATATTTAATTGCATCTCGGTTTTTAAATTACAGAAAATAAAGTACTTTGCAAAAACAATCTCAATTTTTCTAGTACCAATTAATAATCTGTGTACCAAACCTATGACTTTTCATTTATATGCCTCATAATAAAATGTCTGGAAAATGGAAGACTGAAAAATGTCAGAAAAATAGTAGCAGCAGTAGCACCATCATCCATTCAGTAATAGTAGTGATGACATTTGTAGCCATGGTGGTGAGACTTTTTGTGCAACGTTGCATGTGTTAATCTTGTTAATATTAGAAAGCTTCCAAAATGAGAAATTGAATTTTCAAGAAGTTTGCTCTAACTTAAATGTATAGACTAGGAATTAATTTAAAGGAGTTATCAAGGAAATTATAATGATGACCTATGCTTAGGTTAAGTCATTATTATCACATCAGCTGGAATCCGAGTCCTGGCACTCCCACTGATCAGCTGGTTCACGGAGCTGGCACGCTCACCAGAGACCTATGGTGAGCAGAGATGACATCCGTCAACTTTCCAAGCACAGCTCCGTACATTGTACAGTGGTTGTGTTTGGTATTGCAGCTCAGCCCTATTCACTTTAATGGTGCTGAGCAGCCACAAGGCCACATGACTGATGCACAGTAACGTCACATGGCCTAGGAAGAAGCAACGGCACTTATGGAGCGCTGGCTTATTCTAACAGCTAATTGGTGGGGGTCTCAGATGTCAGACCCCGCTGATCTGATATTGATGACCTTTCCAGAGAATAGGTCATCAATATTAATTCCAGGATAACCCATTTAAGTTTAACTGTTTTACAACAGGCACAATGTCCCTGCCTCAGAAAATGGGCCCAACCATGAAATTCTCATTTTTGGACATTTGTTTTTACACACATAAAATATTGCATACATACATTTAAATAGACAAAATACGTACAAATCTTTGCTGCAGAAGTTACTCTCTGGATTTAGACAACATTTGCATTTTCCACATTGAGGAATAAACAGCGGTATGACTTTATCTCCTGCAATAAATACCAAGCGAACATTGAAACATAGGGCCCATTGAAAAGGGAGACCACAGATCCTGTTGGTCCTACTCCTTTCCTTTTTCTGAAATTAGTGCAAATAACGTATTTTAGATGGTTGTGCTTAGAATGAACGTATGAGCTTGTAGGAGAATCCAGCCCTATCCCAAATATTCCTCAAAACTCATGTCCACCACCCAGGCAACCCTCAGTCTAAACCTAAATCTAACTGCAACATAGAGAAGATCACACAGAAACCCAAACCCCTTCAAGACCAAACCCATTTTAATTTTTGCATTTTTGTTTTTCCCTTCCCACATTCCAAGAGCCGTAATTTTTTTAATTTTCCATTCACACAGTCATATGAGGGCCTATTTTTTGTGGTACAAGTAGTATTTTTTAATCAACATGTAAATATACTCCAGCTCACCTACCAGATTAGAATCCAGTGCACGGAGAGGGTAAAGTCAGGGCCAGAAAGCATCAGAAGAAAGAAATCCAGCCCTTGTTTAAAAATTGTTGTTGCGCTTCATTGATTATTCGTAGCAAAATAAGGCCTCATGCACACGACCATGCCGTTTTTTTGTGGTCCACAAACCGCAGATCTGCAAAAAATGGAAGCAGCCAGTGTGCCTTCCGCAATTTGCAGAACGGAACTATAGCTGTCAATATAATGCCTATTCTTGTACGCAAAGCACGGACAAGAATAGGACATGTTATATTTTCTTAGCAGGGCAGCGGAACGGAGAAACGGATGCGGACAGCACACAGAGTGCTGTCAGCATCTTTTGCGGCCCCATTAAAGTGAATAGGTCCGCATCCGAGCCGCCAAAACGTTGGCTCGGATGCGGATCCAAAAAACGGTCGTGTGCATGAGGCCTTAATCACAGGAACATGACACTCCACAATTGCATCTGTTAACGTATTTCAAACACAAGCTGTGTTCTTAATCGTAACCATTGTAATGTTTCTATGATTTTTTTTGCTATGAATAATCAATAAAGCACAATGAAGATGTTTAAACAAGTGCTGGATTTCCTTCTTCTGATGTATTTTTTAATGTTACCATTTATTTTGGGTTTTGACATTACGGCATTGAGGGTGTGCAAAAAATGACAAGATGTCCTTATTCTACGGGTCAATATGATTATGGCGATACCAAACTTGTATAGTTTTTATTTTGTTTTACTACTTTAAAAAAAAACATTTTCGGACATCCATAGCTTTTCTTGAATTTCCATCCATGGAGCCAGTGGCGTACCACCAATATAGGCAGACCACGCCTTTGCTATGGGGCCCGTGGCACAGGGGGGCCCAGAGCTCATGGAAGGTCCCGCCCCCTATGTATACTCTGCACAAGACACAGTTTTATCATGGGGTATTGAGGCGGCAGGTGGCCTGCCCACTTGTGTTCTCCCACTATGTCCAAGAACTGACCCTTTTCTACTTATCCCCTGGCGATGCAGAGTAAGGTCAACCAACCTAACCATCTCCCGTTAGCCCATAAATTCTATTGAACCACCTCCTGTTTGCCTATACATTCTATTGAATCTCCTCCCGTTTGCCCATACATTCTAGTAAACACCTCCCGTTTGCACATACATTCTAAACAACCTCCAATTTGCCCATACATTTTAAGCAAGAGAATTGAACGTGACTCCTCTAAGAGATAGGTGGTGCTCATTTTAAGGGGGGTAACAGTATTGATAGAAAACCACGGCACTCTGCAGAAATTTAATATCGATTTCTTATTTATGTCATTATTTTTGTTTTATTGTTTTAATCCATCCGCAAAAATAATCACTGGCCAACGTTTAGGTCCTACATAGACCTTGTTCACGGCCTTAGTTTCTTTAGTAATTTAGATGGCGGGTGGTGTCGCCATCCGCCATCTACATTACTACATTACTTAAGAAACTAAGGTCGTGAAAAAGGTCTATGTATGACCTAAACGTTGGCCAGTGATTATTTTTGCGGATGGATCAAAACAATGAAACAAAAATAATGAAATAAATAAGAAATCATTATAACATTTCTTCAGAGTGCCGTGGTTGCCCATACATTTTGTTAGGGGTCAGCGTGACTTCAGGACATGCGCAGTATTACAATCGGCACTACTACATAGTGAGGCATGGACCCGATTTCCCCTCAGATACCTACCTGTGTATGAATTTTGTGTAAGTACTTAGGTAATACATACGTTTCACTGATCTGCACATTTTTCTGAACTGACAGATGTTTATATTTGCTTATGTTTTTTTCTTGTACATTTATTTATGTACCTTCTGAGTCCTCTATGAGCCTAAAGGCCCCCCTCCCCCAGCTCATCATTCACATCACCCCCCTATAATGCCCCCCAAAATGCCTGAACACCTTACCTCATGCCCCAGCACCCGCATTGCTCCTGATGCCAGCACACCCGCCACTACCTCCCTCCCGTCACGCAGATGAAAACATCCAGCGACATGGGGGCGGTCAATAGCAGGCCACGATTTTTTATTGATACCATTTTGGAGTGTGTGTGACTTTTTGATCACATTTTATTATATTTTTGGGGGTAAAATGAGTGATGAAAACATGGCGCTGGTTGCAAAGGGGTTAAGATGTGGGGGATGGGCTATGTCAGGCTTTAGCACAGTGGACAGAGGCAGGAGTGATGTGTATGCGGGCTCCTGCCCTGCACTCGCTCAGCTGTACTCGCATACATATGGCGCCCTGTGTCCACCGTCCTGTGACCACTCTGCTGAAGCCTAACAAAGCCCATCTATGCCCGGCTTTACCAAAGCAGACAGGCAGGAGCAGGGATTTGTTTTTTAAGTTACTTTTTCATTGTTCTCCCTTAGTATTATATAAGTGATGAGCGGGAGAGGCCATATTCGATTTCACAATATTTTGCGAATATTCGATAAAATATTCATCAAAATCGAATATTCGTCATTATTCTATTTATCGCAAATAATATGCGATTTAATTATTTGCCTATTGTATAAGGGAACTTTCCTATTGGTTGGCTATCTAGAATTAATGAAGATAACGAATATAGCGCTATATTCTCTATATTCGTTAATTCTAGCAAGCCAATAGGAGAGTTGCCTATGGACAGCTCTAAGTTGGATTCACAATGCGAGAATATTAATTTGCTTATTTTTTGCAATAAATAGAATAATGACTCAGTATTCTATTTATTGCAAAAAATAGGCAAAGTAATAGTCTCGCATTGTGAATCCAACTTAGAGCCATCCATAGGCAACTCTCCTATTGGCTTGCTAGAATTAAACGAATATAGAGAATATAGCGCTATATTCGTTATCTTCATTGATTCTAGATAGCCAACCAATAGGAAAGTTCCCTTATACAATACGCGAATAATTAAATCGCATATTATTTGCGATAAATAGATTAATGATGAATATTTGATTTTGATGAATATTTAATCGAATATTCGCAAAATATTGCGAAATCGAATATGGCCTCTCCCGCTCATCACTTATATAATACTAAGGGAGAACAATGAAAAAGTTTAGAGCAAAGTAAAGTAACTATTTTATTTTTATAGAATTATACAATTATTCAATTGTAAAGATTTAAACATTTTTCTCATTTTAAATAAAAAATTGCATGACATCAGTAGCAGTTGCCCAACTCTCTGTATTGCTTTATACTATAACTATGTATGTACATAATAATTAAGTTACCCTCAGAAACGTTATTCTTACCTGGTTTAATGTCAGTTACACTTGACCCCACACTCTCCACTATCCCAGCACTTTCATGCCCTAATATAATTGGATATTTGACATTACTTAATGAGCCACGTAAAACATGTTCATCCGAACGGCAGATTGCTGTGGCTATAATCTGAAAAAAAACAAATGTTTTCATTTTAGGAAAATGTATACTGTATATGCTACAAAGGGCCCTTACAATATATTTTTTTATATCATACTATATGATGTCTGTTTTTTTTTTTTGTATATGTGATGACTAGTAGTGTTGAGCGAGCACCAAAGTGCTTGTGTGCTTGAGTAGAACACTTCACGATGTTCGGGTGTTCTACCGAGCACAACGGAAGTCAATGGGAGAACCCCAGGCACCCCCTGCTCTGAAGAGGAGAGGGTGTCGGCACTCTAGTTTGGCTTAGGAGTCCCTGCTCTAACTCCATATAAAGCTATATGAATAAATGGAGTCAGTGCTTGGGGACACCCCAGTGTATTTAAATCTAATTTAGCCTGTATTTCAGAAAATTTTCTGCCGGGATTCGAACTTATGACCTTCTGTATTAGAGGCAATAAAAAAATAAAAAATTTGAGACTTCTACTGTACTGTATTTCTACTGAGACCTATACAGTAGAAGTCTCATATTATTTTTTTAGTGACTGGCAATGCAGCTATATAATGTAGTGGCTAAAGTTCTAGGCTGTGATGCAGAAGCTGTGAGTTCAAATCCTGTCACAAACTTTTTCAGAAATAGACGCTAAACTTAATTTAAACATTATATATATATATATATATATATATATATATAATATATATATATATATATATATATATATATACAGTACAGACCAAAAGTTTGGACACACCTTCTCCTTCAAAGAGTTTTCTTTATTTTCATGACTATGAAAATTGTAGATTCACACTGAAGGCATCAAAACTATGAATTAACACATGTAGAATTATATACATAACAAAAAAGTGTGAAACAACTGAAAATATGTCATATTCTAGGTTCTTCAAAGTAGCCACCTTTTGCTTTGATTACTGCTTTGCACACTCTTGGCATTCTCTTGATGAGCTTCAAGAGGTAGTCACCTGAAATGGTCTTCCAACAGTCTTGAAGGAGTTCCCAGAGATGCTTAGCACTTGTTGGCCCTTTTGCCTTCACTCTGCGGTCCAGCTCACCCCAAATCATCTCGATTAGGTTCAGGTCCGGTGACTGTGGAGGCCAGGTCATCTGGCGCAGCACCCCATCACTCTCCTTCATGGTCAAATAGCCCTTACACAGCCTGGAGGTGTGTTTGGGGTCATTGTCCTGTTGAAAAATAAATGATGGTCCAACTAAACGCAAACCGGATGGAATAGCATGCCGCTGCAAGATGCTGTGGTAGCCATGCTGGTTCAGTATGCCTTAAATTTTGAATAAATCCCCAACAGTGTCACCAGCAAAGCACCCCCACACCATCACACCTCTTCCTCCATGCTTCACGGTGGGAACCAGGCATGTAGAGTCCATCCGTTCACCTTTTCTGCGTCGCACAAAGACACGGTGGTTGGAACCAAAGATCTCAAATTTGGACTCATTAGACCAAAGCACAGATTTCCACTGGTCTAATGTCCATTCCTTGTGTTCTTTAGCCCAAACAAGTCTCTTCTGCTTGTTGCCTGTCCTTAGCAGTGGTTTCCTAGCAGATATTCTACCATGAAGGCCTGATTCACACAGTCTCCTCTTAACAGTTGTTCTAGAGATGTGTCTGCTGCTAGAACTCTGTGTGGCATTGACCTGGTCTCTAATTAGAGCTGCTGTTAACCTGCGATTTCTGAGGCTGGTGACTCGGATGAACTTATCCTCCGCAGCAGAGGTGACTCTTGGTCTTCCTTTCCTGGGGCGGTCCGCATGTGAGCCAGTTTCTTTGTAGCGCTTGATGGTTTTTGTGACTGCACTTGGGGACACTTTCAAAGTTTTCCCAATTTTTCGGACTGACTGACCTTCATTTCTTAAAGTAATGATGGCCACTCGTTTTTCTTTACTTAGCTGCTTTTTTCTTGCCATAATACAAATTCTAAGTCTATTCAGTAGGAATATCAGCTGTGTATCCACCTGACTTCTCCACAACGCAACTGATGGCCCCAACCCCATTTATAAGGCAAGAAATCCCACTTATTAAACCTGACAGGGCACACCTGTAAAGTGAAAACCATTTCAGGTGACTACCTCTTGAAGCTCATCAAGAGAATGCCAAGAGTGTGCAAAGCAGTAATCAAAGCAAAAGGTGGCGACTTTGAAGAACCTAGAATATGACATATTTTCAGTTGTTTCATACTTTTTTGATAAGTATATAATTCCACATGTGTTAATTCATAGTTTTGATGCCTTCAGTGTGAATCTACAATTTTCATAGTCATGAAAATAAAGAAAACTCTTTGAATGAGAAGGTGTGTCCAAACTTTTGGTCTATACTGTATATATTCAGTAATGCTGCTAATCTGTACAGATGTAGTATGGTTAACACACAACCTCTCAAATGTATTAATTCATCCCGTAATCTTGAAACAAATGCCATTTAAAAAAAATAGCGTAACATTTAATTGCATTACGTTTACATAATTCATAATTCATAGTTTTGATGCCTTCAGTTTGAATCTACAATTTTCATAGTCATGAAAATAAAGAAAACTCTTTGAATGAGAAGGTGTGTCCAAACTTTTGGTCTGTACTGTATATATATATATATAAGTTTTTAGCCAGGAACCATCTTCATTACCACTTGTAAAGGACCAGTTTTTTAACATTCAGATGATAAACTGATTTCCTCCAAGGGTAATGCATATTCCAGCTGCAGACCCAGACAGAACAGCACGTATAATCACATAATGGCATCAAAATGTATAGGCTCACTTATAAAAACATACACAGATAATAAATGTTATGAGAATTGTTGTCCATTTCTCACAGCTCCCATAGTGTTTCCACTCGTAATAATACCTCCTATAGTCGCCCCAATATGCATAATCCCCCAGTAGTATTTATAAAGACCCGATGCAGTTCCCCCGTAGTTATAATGACCCCGTGTAGTGCACCATGTATGATAATGCCCACTGTAGTGCCAGTACATATAATGCACCCCCTGTAGTGGCCATATGTATAATGTCCCTTGTTTTATAATGCCCCCAGAAGTGCTCTGGCCTGTACTATATTGCCCCCTGTAGTGCCCTTGTAGTCCTCTGGCCTGTATTATAATGCTTCCACAGTATTGCCTCCTGTAGTATAATTCCCCCTGTATTATAAAGCCTTCTGTAGTGATCTTGCTTGTATTATAATGCTAACCCATAACACTTCCTGTTCTATAATTCCCCCTGTATTATAATGCCCCATGTAATGTTCCCTGTATTATAATGTCCCCGCCGGAAGTGCTAGCATCTAAAATGCATGTACACACACTGCCTGTAGTATAGTGCTCCAGTGAAGTGGTAATATAGTAAATATACAATGTTTCTCCCCCCCCTCCCTGTAGTGACCCTGTAGTATAATCTCTCCCTGTAGCAGTAGTATATATAAGACTCTCAACCTGTAGTATAATGCCACCCTATAGTGGCCCCCATGGACTAGTATATATAATGGTTGCCCCCTGTAAGTGTCCTGTAGCATAATGCATATATATATATATATATATATATATATAAAAATGGAAAACACCGCAGCACATCCATTGGTGAATGCGGTGTTTTCCATTTTTATATTATACACCTTGGTAAGGTGTTTGTTCCGCTGGCACCCAGTTTTTTCTACTTGGAGTGCTGCCCTGAATTATAGTTTTTTATATATATATATATATATATATATATATATATATATATTTTTTTTTTTTTTTTTTTGAGGGTAGCTTTCTTTCAGTAGATCATCCTCACAGATACAGCTTCAGGACACCAGGTTCAAGGTCCAAAAATGCATTTATTGTGGCACACCAGCAAAAATAGAACAACAAAACAATAATAAATAAACACCTTGTACATCTGGGCTCTACCTAAACACAGTCATATCCCTGACTCATCTAAAGCACCGTTCAGACATGGTCATCACATGAGACTTTCTTAGCCAGAAGTCCAGCTCACTTCCAGGCTGTAACAAAGTCAGTCCAGGCTATCTCTTAGCCCCTGCTGAGACCACATTCACAGAGCCTCCAGGCTTCTGACCATGGGTAACACGCTCACTACTTACTGACACCCTGGGAGGTGTTTATGCCAGCCTGAGTACCTCCAGCTGCTCTCCCCTGTATCAGCACTTACTAACAAGCATCCGGAGCAGGCAGAACGGCTGGCAGCGTTACGTCACTCACTGACGTCGCGTGCCTGCTCCTCCCACTTTATGAATGAAGCAGGCGGAGCAGGTGAGTGACGTTACGCTGACAGCCACTCTGCCTGCTACGGATGCTCGTTAGTAAGTGCTGATACAGGGGAGAGCGCAACTTTAGTTAACGTTATTAAGAGGCTAAGGATTACTGTTTAGAAATACTGTTCTGAGAGGCTGGGCCCGGTGTATTGGGGGGCAATGTTATGGGGGGGAATCTGTGGATGACATATATATAGCAGTGTCATCCATAGATCTCCCCCATAACAGTGTCATCCACAGATCCTGCACCCCATAATAGTGCCATCCACAGATCCCCCACCCAGGGGCGTACACAGAAATCATTGGGCCCCATAGCAAGAATTTAAATTGGGCCCCCATGCCCGTTCCTAGTCCCTCCTACTATGCGCCCTGGCTCCTCTCACTACACTCCCTAACTTCTCCCCTGCCCCACCTCATGCAGAAGTATTTTGTTCTACAAAATGGCAGTACTCATGCCGGAACCCAACAGACCCATTAGGGTACTTTCACACTTGCGGCAGGACGGATCCGACAGGCTGTTCACCATGTCGGATCCATCCTGCGGCTATTTCGCCGTGCCGCTGGACCGCTGCTCCGTCCCCATTGACTTCATGGTGCACGGCGAAAGTCGCCGGACTAAAAAGTCAGACATGCAGTACCTTTTAGTCGGGCGGCTTTCGCCGTGCACCGCCATTCTGCGCCAGAGCTCCACCTCCGTTATAGTCAATGGGGACGGAGAGGCGGCGCGGCGGTCCGGCGGCACGGCGAAATAGCCGCAGGACGGATCCGACATGGTGAACAGCCTGTCGGATCCGTCCTGCCGCAAGTGTGAAAGTAGCCTTATAGAGAATGGGATCTGATAGGTCCCGGCGGTGTTCAGCATATATTGACAAGAATCTGGGGCGTTACATGATGTAATACCACCCAACTTTCCTGCTGTCCAGCATTGCACATGCGCATAGACATGAGAAAAGTTTGAGGAAGCGAGTGCCCCCCTTCCCCCATCCTCTGTGTCATGCAGGACAGCTGGGAGACACTGTCATTACTCGCTATCCTGCATGACACATGTGCAGAGACAGGAGTCTCTGGGAAAGCTGGGTGAACCCCTCCCCCTGCCTTTCCATGTTCTTATTATCTGCATTTATGCCTTGCAGGATAGCAGGAAATCTGAGTGACATCACATGATGTAATAGCACCCAGCTTTTCTGCTGTCCTGCATGGCACATGTGGAGAGACATGAGAATAGTCTGAGAAAGCTGAGTAACACAACTCCCACCTACCCTCGTATCATCTCCTGCCTCTGCACTTGTGCCATGCAGGACATCAGGAAAGCTGAGTCACATTACATAATAGCACCCAGCTTTCCTCCTGTTCTGAATGGCATATGTGCAGAGGAATAGCCTGGGAAAGCTGAGTGACACACACACACCTCTGCACTGTCCTCACCTACAAGCGGTCACTTACTTCATTACTGGTGGGGTAGTGGCAATCCACAGGAAATAGGAATCAGGCATAATGGAGCTAACAGGCGGGAGGCGGAGCTAGCTGACGGGAGGCGGGGCTAGCAGACGGGAGACAGTTAGGAAGATAGATGGGGGCGGGGACTCTCCTCCACTGCGGGCCCCCCTTCCTCACGGGCCCCATAGCAGCTGCGTGGTCTGCGTATATGGTAGGTACGCCACTGCCCCCACCCCATAATAGTGCCATCCACAGATGCCCTCCCCATAAAAGTGCCATCGACAGATCCCCCCACAACAGTACCATCGACAGATCCCCCCACATAACAGTGCCATCCACAGATCCCCCATAATAGTGTCATGCACAGACCACCATTAGTTCAAAACCCACCAAAAGAACACCTTTTGGTTAAAAATATTTTTTCCTTATTTTCCTCCTCAAAAACACTTGTTTAGAACAAGCCACTGCTTCTTTTGATACTGATGCAGGGCTCCAGACTAAAAAATTTAAGAGCCAAATTTAAAATACATATAATTACGGTATAATAATAAAAAAATAAAAAAACAGGTCTTACCTAGGGTTGTCACGATACCAAAATTTTGACTCGATTTTGATACCATAAAAAAGTATTGCGATACTAGATACCACGTTAAAAAAATGAAAACATCAAAAAAGCCCTGTGCATTACAGATTTTATGGAACGTCTGGACCATAATAGGACAGTCCTAACCTCATTTTTGTCTTTCACCGCATAGGAGATATTTTTCGGGTGTGGCAATATGTATTTTTTTTGTATCGTTTATATAATAAAATTGGGCAAGGGGGTGATTTAAACTTAATATCTTGGTGTATTTTATTTTTTTTTTACTTTTTATTTAATAACTATTTCCCCCCTTAGGGGCTAGAACCTGGGATCTTTCATCCCTTGTCCTATTCACCCTGATAGAGCTCTATCAGGGTGAATAGGACATTACACTCTCCCTGCAGCTCTGTGCATAGTACACACAGCACAGTGGGGGCCATCTCTTGCGGCTCTTCAGCGTACGGTGCCCCAGTGAACATTGAACAGATGCGTCCACTCTGGGGTTCACCTGAACCCCTACTTCTTTGGTGTAAGAGCGGCTCAGCTTCCAGTAGGGCCCCTTGGGTTTGTAGTAGGGGGGCTGTAGCCGGTAAGTGGGCCCATAGTTTGAGAAGAGCGGATAAGGAGGGTGCATGATCAGAGTCCTGCAAGGAGTAGGTGGGCTGCGCAGTTGCCCCTTATATCAGCCTGTTATACCAGGCTCGTTACTTTAACGACCGTCAGCCCTGCGGCCTTAACACCTTCACTGCCAGCCACAGTTGAGCCTCCCCAGCGTGGTGATATCTCTGCATCGTAGGCTGTACAAATGGCGGAGTGCTCCCTCATACAGCCGCACGTGCGCCAACCAATGGAACTGGTCACAATCGCACTTATCGGGCTCACACCAGAAAAGCCCCCCCACACACACACACACACTTCCCCAGAAAATAGGAAACTCGCACAGAGAGTTACGTAGGCGGGGGGATACTAGGCAGCGGCAGCCATTAGCAAGTGGTGAGGTGATCATCAGTCATCTCACCACTTGCTAATGTTAAGTATGTAAAGGGTTAATAGGAGCCCCGCGCTGGTCAAGACACTAAATATCCAGTGAACCATATATCTCTTTCAATAGTCCGTGCTTAGTAGGAGGGCAGGTTATCTCCTGGAGGTCATCTCCTACTAAGCACTGACTATTGAAAGAGATATGGATCACTGGCTTTTTAGTGTCTTGACCAGCGCGGGCTCCTATTAACCCTTTTCTTCCCTTATTAAGATAATTTTTGTGAGCCCAGGCAGGGAGCTCACACGGAGCGGCCCCCTGAGTGTTGTCACGGTTGTAAAGATAATAAGGATTAGCCTTTAGCAGCGGCAGCGCAGGGGTGACTGTGACTGTGGAATGTTAAGTATTCGCTTCTCAAGCTAACCTGTTCTGTGGAGCAGTCGGCATGGAGAGGGCTCCCTGTCTTCATGACTGAAGAGCAAGCTGCTACTGTGTTCAGCGCGGGAGAATGGAGGTGTGAGACGAGCAGCCAATGGCAGGGCAGCCTGTAGATACTATGACCAATCAGTAGCCTCCTCACTAATAACAGAGCTCTGTACTGTGCGGAGCTCTGTTATTGGATTGCTGTCTGCCTGCTGTATGAAATCCCGTTCTTCTTAAAGAGCAGCGGAGGTCTAGGCACCAATGGCGACAAGACTACAAAGTCTTGTTGCCATTTTGCCATTGTAGGTCGCATTTGCGACCATTTTGGTCGCCATCTGGAGCCCTGTGAAGTTTGTTTTTTTATTTTTTTCATTTTAAAAAGTACAAAGGTGCCTTTCTGGAGACATGATTTTTTATTTATTTTTTTCATTTCTAATGGCACCATGTAAGATTGCATGCAAGTAGTGGAAAACTGTAGAGAAAGTATGCACTTACTGTTATACCTGAGCGCCGCTCCGTTCTCCCGTTGTAGCCTCCGGTATCTTCATAGTTAGGCTCCACCCAGTTGAACCTGCCGGCGTATCATTCTCCCATGCTGTAGCGCTGGCCAATCGCAGCGCTCAGCTCATAGCCTGAGAGGCTTTCTTTTCTCTCAGGCTATGAGCTGAGCGCTGCGATTGGCCAGCGCTACCGCATGGGAGAATGAGACGCCGGCAGGTTCAACTGGGTGGAGCCTAACTATGAAGATACCGGAGGCTATAACGGGAGAACGGAGCGGCGCCCAGGTATAACAGTAAGTGCAGGGAGATCCCTGGGCGCCGCTCTCCATGTCTGTATAGTTAGTTTAGATGTTTTATTCTAGTGAAAGGTCCTCTTTAAATCCGCAAAAAGGTGGTCAATGATGCTTCTGTGAAGATGGCCATGATGGATCCATGTGTCCGTTGTTTGCTGTTTTGCCATTCGTGTTTCACTGACACTGCACAGCTGAATAATAATAATTCGAAACATCTCTTCCTAATGATCCGTGAAACACGGTTGCAACGCAGATGGCATAGACCCATAGATAATGGGCGTGATGGACAAAATAGAACATGCATCCTTGCTAAAAACACTGACCCATGGATCGTGGTAAAAAACTCATATGAATGGGTACATTTGCTGTCAATGGAGAACACGTACAGCATACGTACGTGGAACAGTGACGTGTGAATGAGGCTTTACAGTGGAAAAAGTTATAAAAACAGTGTCAGTGTCCTCCAGAGGTCTTTTAATGATTTAATAATAATAATTTTATAATTTACCTTGATGCGAACTTGGTGATCTTTTGGTGGTGCAACTTCAATATCCTCAATGCTTAGTGGTTTGTTGGGTCCCCAACACACTGCAGCCTTGCATTTTATAATCTAGGGAGGGAAAAAAAACATCATTTAGAATGATTTGCTTTGTGTTAAACAACATATTTAGAAAAATTCACAGTTTATGTCATTTATATTTATGTCACAGTGCATTGTACATCTATCCTTTTAACACCTTTGGCTTTTTAAAGATGGCACTTACTTGGGAGCTGAGGGGGCGCCATAGTCAGTGGGTGTCTGCGGTTTAACACCCACAGACATAACTCCGATCCCGCGCTTTTAAGAATAAAGAATAGGAAATCCATCAGGGCCTGGAATTTTGTTAACAGGGGAGTTTTTTTCAGCTGTTTGAAGTTCAGAAAACGTAAAAGGGGAATTTAGCTTGGCCACCTGAGTCGTATTCAGCCATGACTGTATGTGTTGTTTCCTCAAGGTTGTCTGAGCGGGGGTTAAAGTACTTTGAAGATTATATAACTGTTTGTAGTAGATGCAAAATTGCTCAGCAATAAAATCTGTTTTATGGACTAGCTGTGAGTCCGAAGATTTAATATGGGATATATGACGCAGCTTTTCTCTTATTAAGTTGAGAGAACATTAACTTTGAGGCTTTATTGCCATGGGCATAATATTTGTATTGGGTTGATAGAAAAAGTTTGGCAGTATTAGCATTTCATATGTTTTTTTCAGATTCGGATCTCAAGGCTTCCAGATGTTCCAAAGTGACAGCATTTAACGATCTTCTATGTTGCATTTCCAATCTTGAGATTCCTAATGTAAGCGCTGCAATTTTTTTTATTTATTTTTTTTGTATATGAGCCCAGAGCAATCAAGTGACCTCTAATGTTTTGTGAGCGTCCCAAAGCGACATCGGGACATATCTGCCGAAAATATACCTCCGACAGACCAGCCAATTTCGAAATGTGAGGGCTACACAATAGCGTCTCATTGAGTCTCCATCTATATTCTGCCTTAGGCATATTGGGTATAGTAAAGGAGATGATAACCGGAGCATGATCCGAAAGAAGAATATTGAGAAAACCCAATTACTAAGAGATTGTGTAGGAAGAAATATATAGTCCAGTCTATGGTACGACTGGTGGGCCGCTGAAAAGAAAGTGTAATCTTTTTCATTAGAGTGCATTGCCCTCCAGATATCTACTAAACCAAGTTGAGACAAAGCAGTATTTATTTTGTTCAAGGATATTTTTGATAATGTCGAGGAACCAGATGATGAATCTAGGTGAGGCACCAATGTAACATTGAGGTCACCGCCTAGAAAGGCTAAGTCTTCCGCAAAATCACCAAACTTGCCGATGGCGTCTGAGAGCCATGCGGCTTGGCCAGTGTTGGGAGCATAGACATTACCAACAGTAAACAGTTGAGGGCCTATTTTGCCTTTAACAAAGTTGAATCTACCATTCTGATCTTGTAACGTATCATGATACAAAAATAGGGTATTTTTATGAAAAGCAAAACTGACCCCTTTGGAGGCAGACGTGGGGGAAGGGTTGTGAAACCATTGATTATAGAGCAAGTGAGATAGCCTAGGAATGTGATTTGTGTGAAAATGGGTCTCCTGTAGTAGGGCTACTTGAACCTTTAGTTTATGTAAATGCTGACAAGCTTGACTCCTTTAGGTAGAAGCATTCAAACCCTTATTGTTATACGTGCAAATATGTAGGTTAGCCATATTCGGTGAAATATACAAATAGTACTATTTGCCATACCTGTTCCAGCGAGATGTGAAGTAGGCCAAGGAAAGGGTGTGGGGGGAGGGAATGAGGGGGGGGGGAGGCCCCACAAAAGGGAGTGGAGGGTGGGAGAAACAATTGCAACAGATAAACAGATAACGATTCTTAACAAATAAAGTCCAATTGATGGACATATGTACTTGGGGGAGGGTGTCAATCTTGGGTGCCCAAGAGACCCTTTGAGCCCACTATTGTGGGAAATAAATTTTAATTGAATAATCTATGCTGATAAATGCAAGGGGGAGAGCTGTAGTAGAAAGGAGACAGGAAGATAAAAAGGTGAGAGAGAAATAAAAAGGTGAGAAAGAAATAAGCTGCAGTATCGGCCACTGACACTAGGTGTCGCTCTATAACCACAAATCAGTAATATTGTGATTTACATGTGCGAATATAGCACATAGATCTCTGGAGCTTAGTTAACGCATATCTTTCTTTATTTCAGAGAGATCCTGCCTGTTGAGCAGTGGATGTGGCTTGTAACGGCAGTGCTGCTCCCATTCTACTTTGAAACAGCTGAACGGCAGGGATTTTGGCTGTTAGAACCCCACCACTCAGATATTGATGGGAAATAGTGGTACATTTATAGTTGAGTAACACATTACTGTACATTTTGTCACACAGATGATGTTGCAATTTTGCTACTTTTCAGGAAAAGAATTACAGGAAAGTTGAAGTTTTGCCTGTTTTACAAAAATGTTAGTAGAATATAACAGCAGAATCACAACCCATGGCTTCTCTCAATAAGCAACAGGATTTTTGACTAAGACTTCTTTCACACGGCCGTTGTGCTCCCGTGGCCGTATTGCTGCAAATCCAGAAATGCGGTGCGCTCCGAAATGGAAGCACAGAACGGAACCCCACGGAAGCACTACGGAGTGCTTCGGGCTCCGGTCCGTGCTTCAGTTCTGCAAAAAAATTTAACTTGTTTTATCTTTTTGCGGAATGGACGGATCACGGACCCATTCAAGATGCAATCCATTAATTCTCAGGTTCAGTCACGTTGGTCAAATTACAAAAAGTCAGTGTTCAGAACTATGGGCCGAATACTGAATTGTTGTTGACAAGTCCTGAAAGCTCCTGCTGAATTGTTTTCCTAACTAGAACTTGTGTAAAACAAACCTCTGAAATGAACATTGAATTTGCACGCAGTGTTTTTTTGTCTGGCAAATCCCAGAATATTTGTCAGGTAGGGGCTGGATCTCTGCTGGACCCAGAGAGCACTCAGATTACATATGGCAATAATGGATCTAGAGAGCTCCGGCAGGCTGTTGTTTTCTACAGCAGCCTACTAGCGGAGTGAAACAAGCTTTATAATTTAACTTTAAACTAATGGTTATGGACAACTACATTTTTAGGGTTTCAAGATGACTAGAATGTTCTGACTTATCTTTTGTTAATACATCATTTAGAATATGCTATGTACTTACTCTCCCAGCAGTTGCCATTTGATGCGTCCTTCTCTTCACAATTCTTGCTCACAAGTGTTAAATTTGACTAGCACTGTTCCTTTTATAAACGTTACTGATTAATCCTCCCATATTTCACCCTGACGTTAAAATGGCTAAATGCCTAAAGCTCCTCCCTAGGCAAATGGCTATAAATAAATAAGTAGAATTTATACAAAGAAGCCAGTATCACAGTTAATTGCTGTAATATATACCTACTACTTAAAATACTAATTACAGTAAACATGCCAAAGGAGCAACTACACAATCAAGTCACATTATTAGACCACCACGGTATACTTTTATTGTCGGCAGTAGGTAGCTGATGAAGATATTCATAGGCTGTCTGTGCACATATCTCTCGTTGCTCTCATGGTTAAAACGGGTTGCAAAAAGGGATGATTTTTTTTGCTTTCAGGCCAAGGATGACAGTATTTCTGAAACTGTGCAATTTTTGAATAGTTTGCATGCTGCTGTGGTGAAAGTGTATCATGAGTGGACAAAAGGCACCAATGTGAATAAGTGACTTACAAACTGCAGAGCATTGGATATGAGAGGTGAAACTCGGCTGTGAAGGTGCAAAAGGGCAAAAACATGTGGTGCAACTCAAATCAAAATTAACCAGGGGGCTAGCAAGCATGTGTCTAAAACAACAGTTCAGTGAACCTTACATCTTATGAGGCTTCAAAGCAGACAGATGGTCTACTAACAAAGTGGTAGTGGCAGAAAAGGTTTCAAATTTCCCAGAAGTATCAGTATTGGACCTCTGCTGTTTGGCAAAGGGTTGCCTATTTAGATGACTAATCTTTTCCACTTTATCGAACAGATGGATTTTGGGATGTCAGGCAAGAAACATCATTGAACAAACACCCTGAAACGACTTTCGGAAGAACACAAGCTGGATGTGGCAGCATTATGGTATGGGGAATGTTTTCGTGACATTCTCTAGGCCCACTCATGCATGTCAAAAGGCACACTCAATCAATTTGGGTATGAATCCATCCTTGCAGATCACATAAATCCATAAATGCTGATTGTCTTCTCTGGGGCAGATTCGATCTTCCAGTAAGACAATGCGACATGTCACATGGCTAGAAATGTCCAACATTGGTTGGAAGAGCATTCTCTGTTTTAGCTAACCTGTGGAAGGTTTCATAATTTCATAGTGCTAGTTCAACAGCCACTTGATCACAACTAATAGAGATGAGTAGGGTTGAGTGAACTTTAGGATTTTTGGACCCCGGAACTGAACCCGAACTTTTCAGTAAAAGTTCGGGTTAGGTGTTTGGCGATTTAATGGCGCTTTTTGAAAGGGAGGGATGGGATGCTGCTGCTGTGAGGAATAGGAAAGAATAGGAAAGAATCTTTAATCTGAAGTGCTTGTTAACCCAGCGATCTACCTAGATTTTATTTTGTCAGTGCAGTGCACAATCTTTTTACCCTGTCCTGAGCCCAGTGACACAGAAAAAACAACTTTTATCCAACTGTTAGATGGGCGGCGACAGACATTTTATGCAAGTTCAGTGCACCAGTGCAGCATATGTGCATTTGTGAGTCAAATAGAAGCTTGAAATACTGTAATTATATTCTGGGTTTTAAAAAAAATCACAAATTTTTTGGCAATACCCTACATCTGGGGCCTATGCAGCATTTGTCAGTGTGAAATTTAAGCTTAAAATACTGCAATAATTTTCAGAGTTTTAAAAAAGCACCCATTTTGGGCAAAATACTAAATTTGCAGCCTTTGCTGCATCTGTCAGTGTGAAATACACACGTTAGACACTGCTGTTATCTTCTGTTATTTAAAAAAAAACACCCATTTTGGGCAAAATATGAAATTTGCAGCCTTTGCTGCATCTGTCAGTGTGAAATACATGTGTTAGATACTGCTGTTATCTTCTGTTATTAAAAAAACACCCATTTTGGGCAAAATACTAAATTTGCAGCCTTTGCTGCATCTGTCAGTGTGAAATACACGCGTTAGATGCTGTTGTTATCATCTGTTATTAAAAAAAAACACTTTTGGGCAAAATACTAAATTTGCGGCCTTTGCTGGATCTGTCAGTGTAAAATACATGCGTTAGATACTGCTGTTAACTTCTGTTATAAAAAAAAACACCCATTTTGGTCAAAATACTAAATTTGCAGCCTTTGCTGCATCTGTCAATGTGAAATACATGCGTTAGATACTGCTGTTACCATATTTTTCGCCTTATAAGAAGCATCAACCCATAAGACACACCTAGGTTTTTGAGGAGGAAAATAAGAAAAAAATATTTTTTAACCAAAAGGTGTGCTTTTGGTGGGTTTTGAACTAATAGTGGTCTGTGCATGACACTACTATGGGGGATCTGTGGATGGCACTGCTATGGGGGGATCTGTGGATGGCACTGTTATGGAGGATCTGTGGATGGCACTGTTATGGGAGGGATCTGAGGGGGCACTGTTATGGGGTAATCTGTGGATGGCACTGTTATGGGGGGGTGATCTGTGGATGGCACTGTTATGGGGGGTGATCTGTGGATGGCACTCTTATGGGGGGTGATCTGTGGATAGCACTGTTATGAGGGGTGATCTGTGGATTGCACTGTTATGGAGGGGGATCTGTGAATGGCACTGTTATGGGGGTGGATCTGTGGATGGCCCACTTTTTTTTTGGGGGGGGGGGAGTGCATCTTATTGGTTGAAAATACGGTATATTCTGTTATTAAAGCCTTTTTGAGCAAAATACTAAACTTGCGGCCTTTGCTGCAACTGTTAGTGTGAAATACATGTGTTAGATACTGCTGTTATCTCTGTTATTAAAAAACACCCATTTTGGGCAAAATACTAAATTTGCTGCATCTGTCAGTGTGAAATACACGCGTTAGATACTGCTGTTATATTCTGTTATAAAAAAAACACCCATTTTTGGTCAAAATACTAAATTTGCAGCCTTTGCTGCATCTGTCAATGTGAAATACATGCGTTAGATACTGCTGTTACCATATTTTTCGCCTTATAAGAAGCATCAACCCATAAGACACACCTAGGTTTTTGAGGAGGAAAATAAGAAAAAAATATTTTTTAACCAAAAGGTGTGCTTTTGGTGGGTTTTGAACTAATAGTGGTCTGTGCATGACACTACTATGGGGGATCTGTGGATGGCACTGCTATGGGGGGATCTGTGGATGGCACTGTTATGGAGGATCTGTGGATGGCACTGTTATGGGAGGGATCTGAGGGGGCACTGTTATGGGGTAATCTGTGGATGGCACTGTTATGGGGGGGTGATCTGTGGATGGCACTGTTATGGGGGGTGATCTGTGGATGGCACTCTTATGGGGGGTGATCTGTGGATAGCACTGTTATGAGGGGTGATCTGTGGATTGCACTGTTATGGAGGGGGATCTGTGAATGGCACTGTTATGGGGGTGGATCTGTGGATGGCCCACTTTTTTTTTGGGGGGGGGGGGAGTGCATCTTATTGGTTGAAAATACGGTATATTCTGTTATTAAAGCCTTTTTGAGCAAAATACTAAACTTGCGGCCTTTGCTGCAACTGTTAGTGTGAAATACATGTGTTAGATACTGCTGTTATCTCTGTTATTAAAAAACACCCATTTTGGGCAAAATACTAAATTTGCTGCATCTGTCAGTGTGAAATACACGCGTTAGATACTGCTGTTATATTCTGTTATAAAAAAAACACCCATTTTTGGCAAGAGCCTACATTTGCGGAGAATGAGGAGTGCTTCGAATAAGGGACTTGGCCCCGGTCGTGGTGCTGCTGGTGGAGCTCCTGTTGCAGGGAGAGGACGTGGTTTATCTGTGCCAGCTACTCGCACAAGTGAAACACCTTCCTCAAGTGCGAGTAGGCGAAATAACCTTCAGCGTTTTTTGGTCGGGCCTAATGCGGCTATACGAATGGTGAGCCCAGAACAAGTACAGGCGATAGTAGATTGGGTTGCTGACAGTGCCTCTAGTTCCTTCACATTGTCTCCCACCCAGTCTCCTGCTGAAAGATCAGAGTTGGCACCTGCAGCCGATGTCCATCAGTCTTTCACATCACCCCCTTGCAAATCAGCCAAGCAGTCTGAGCCCCAAGTCATGCAGCAGTCTCTTCTGCTTTTTGATGACTCTGCTAGCAGGGCTTCCCAGGGTCATCCACATAGCCTGCCCCAGAAGTGGACCGATGCCCAACCACTTATGTTTCAAGATCAGTACATGGGAGGACCACCGCAGCACATCTCGGATGATGACGAAACACAGGTGCCAACTACCTTGGCTTTCTGCAGTGTGCAGACCGACAAGGAGAGCAGGGTGAAGACTGGGTGGAAGATGATGTGGAGGACGATGAGGTCCTGGACCCCACATGGAATCAAGGTCATGCGAGTGACCAGTGTAGTTCGGAGGAAGAGGCAGTTGTCGCACAGAGCCACTAGCACAGCAGAAGAGGGAGCAGGGTGCAAAAGCAGAGCGCCCCTCCCCTAGACAGTACGCCTAATACTGCCCACCGCAGCAAGGGACCGAGCACACCAAAGCAAGCTCCAAGGAGGTCCCTGGCGTGACAGTTCTTCAGACAATGTGCTACTGCTGACGACAAGACACGAGTGGTTTGCACGCTGTGCAATCAGAGCCTGAAGCGAGGCATAAACCTTCTAAACCTGAGCACAACCTGCATGACCAGGCATCTAAGTGCAAAGCACGAGCTGCAGTGGATAGACACCTCAAAAAACAAGAAAGGTCTCTGGCTCCTCCTGCTTCCTCTTCTGCTGCATTCTCGGCCTCTTCATCCACCTCTGGAGTGACAGTGGCACCTGCCACCCTGCAAGCAGAGGATCTGCCAGCAACACCACAACTGGGTCAGTAGGCATCTCCACAATGTCCCACGGAAGCGTTCAGCTCTCCATTTCACAAACACTGGAACGGAAGAGGAAGTACCCCCCCTACCCACCCACGATCCCTGGCCCTGAATGCCAGCATTTCAAAATTACTGTCCTTTGAAATGCTGTAATTCCGTCTGGTGTAGACGGAGAGCTTTAAAAGCCTTATGGCAGTTGCTGTCCCACAGTACATCGTGCCCAGCCGTCACTACTTTTCCAGGTGAGCCATCCCTTCCCTGCACAACCAAGTGGGGGACAAAATCAAGTATGCACTGTGCAACGGCATCTGTGACAAGGTACACCTAACTACAGATACGTGGACCAGTAAGCATGATCAGGGACATTATATCTCCCTAACACACTGAGTAAATGCAGTGGCGGCTGGGCATGAGGCGGATAGCAGTTTGGCACATGTCCTTCCACCACTGAGGATTGCAGAGCGCTTCAGTTTGCCTCCTGTTGCTTACTCCTCCTACTCCGCTTCCTCATCCTCTACCGCCTCCTCATCCAGTCAGCGTAACACCTTCACCACCAACTTCAGCACAGCCAGGGGTAAACGACAGCAGGCAGTTTTAAAACTTATCTGTTTGGGGATTAAACCCCACACTGCTCAGGAGCGGTGGATGGGCATGGAACAACAAACCGATGCGTGGTTGGTGCCAGTGATCCTCAAGCCCAGCCTGGTGGTGTGCTATAATGGGCGAAATCTCATTGCAGCTCTGGGACTAGCCGGTTTGACGCACATCTGTCACGACCCTTGGTCATGGTCATGACTCTTGTGGCCGCATGCAGTTGCCTGCGGTCTTGGTGTTTTTGTCAATCACAGGTGAGGGCTATTGTATGTTGCCTCACCTGTGGTTGCCGCTGGCAATATTGGGTATGTGGCAGCAGAGCAGCCTGAGCGGTGCTAGGCAGCTTGCTGCAGTAGGCATGCGGTTGCACCTGGCAACCTCTCCTATAGGTGTGCCTTTTATCGGTGTGCACGGGGTGTTATATGTGTTGTGTGCACGTCCCCGTTAAGTTGATGTCTTCCCTTCCCTGGTGTTGGAAGGGTTAACTTCCCTCCTAGTGTGTGTGTGCACTGGGTGTGTCTGACTGTGGGTGTGGCTACTTGGCCCTATAAAGCCTCAGTGGAAGGCAGTAGTCAGAGAGGGTGCTTCAGCCATGCTTGCTGGAGACATGCTCCTGGTTACTTACCATCTGCCAGTGAGGGCCACCCTGGTGGTCATAAACTTTATGTCTGGTGTTAGTTTATGGTTTATGTGTTATTGCAGCATATAGTTTACTGGGTTCCCGTGTGATGTCTGTTGTGTGCTGTGTCCTTAGTGTTGGTTGTGGATAGCAGCACTTGCACGTGGGTTCCAGGTTGTGTGTCTGTGGCAGGTAAGTGTGGTACTAGTCTCACTTACCTGTCAATGCCATATGTCTGTTTATGTTTCCCCTTTCAGTGTAGCTTGGCCAGTGAGACTCCTGTTCCTCCGTGTCTAGGAGGAACGGGTCGACTTACCCTGCTCCTAGTCCAGGGCGAGCAGGAATATCAGGTTCCGGAGTATGAACCCTCCTACCTTCAAGGTTGGCTCATACGGATAGGAGACAGGGTCAGAATTAGGGATGTGTAGGAGGTGACCAGCTCCCTAATTCTCTGTCCTGGCCTTGCAGCGACTCCATCTGCTGATACCGCACGGCTGAGGGTTTTCCCCATCCTCAGCCGTGACAACATCCCTTGCCTGGCGCATGTGCTGAATTTGGTGGTGCAGAGGTTCCTTAAAATTTTCCCTGATTGGTCAGAGGTGCTGCAGAAAGTTTGGGCCGCCTGTGCGCGGTTTCGGCGTCGCCTGTGCTGCTGCACGTCTGTCAGCGCTGCAGCGTTACTTCAGCCTTCCAGCTCACCGCCTCACATGCGACATGCGAACAAGGTGGAACTCCACCTTGCACATGCTGGCCAGACTGTGCAAGCAGCAGCAGGCGATGGTGGATTTTCAGCTGCAGCACGCACGGGTTAGTCGCTCTGTGGAACAGCACCACTTCACCACCAATGACTGGGCCTCCATGCGAGACCTGTGTTCCTTGTTGCACTGTTTTGAGTACTCCACCAACATGGCCAGTGCTGATAACGCTGTTCTCAGCGTTACTATTCCACTTCTATGCCTCCTTGAAAAAATGCTTCTGGCGATGATGGAAGAGGATGTGGCACAGGAGGAGGAGGAGGAAGAGGGATCATTTCATAGGGTTTCCGGCCAGTCATTCACAAGTGGCACCGAGGGTGGGTTCCTGCACCCACAAACACCAAGTACACAATTGTCCAGCCAGGGCACAGTTCTGGAGGATGATGAGGTGGAGGATATGGAGGAGGAGGAAACGTGTTCACAGCAGGGTGGCACCCAAACCAGCTCATGGCAAACACTGGTGCGTGGCTGGGGGAATACAGAGGACACAGACGATACACCTTCCACAGAGGACAGCTTTTCGTTGCCTCTGGGCAGCCTGGCACACATGAGCAATTACATGCTGCAGTGTCTCCGCCGAGTTGCCCACATTCTAACTTCTGCTGATTACTGGGTGGCCACGCTGCTGGATCCCCATTACAAGGACAACGTACCGTCCTTAATTCCATCACTGAAGTGTGATCGGATAATGCACGAGTACAAGCGCACGCTGGTAGATGCGCTGCTGGTGGCATTCCCACCTGACAGCGGGGGCACAGTGGAAGCACAAGGCGAAGACAGAGGAGGAGAAAGAGGTCGCAAACACAGCTGGGGCACCAACAGCACTTCAGAAGGCAGGGTTAGCATGGGAGAAATGTGGAAAAGCTTTGTCAGCACGCCACAACAACCAGCACCACCAGCTGATGCGGAACGTTTTAGCAGGAGGCAGCATTTCAGCAACATGGTGGAGCAGTATGTGTGCACAGGCCTACACGTACTGAATGACGGGTCTGCCCCCTTCAACTTCTGGATCTCCAAATTGGGCACATGGGCTTAGCTTGCCCTTTACGCTTTGGAGGTGCTGGCCTGCCCTGTAGCCAGTGTATTGTCTGAACGTGTGTTTAGCACGGCAGGGGGCGTTATCACAGACAAGCTTAGCTGCCTGTCAATGTAAACAAGCTCACATTCAATAAAATTAACCAGGCATGGATCCCACAGGTCTTGTCCGTACCTTGTGCACAATAGACATGTACATATACCGGCAATGTTATACTACAGTGCAATTGCTCATTGTTTTATTTTGGATATTTCCCACTCTGTTGGAGTGTAACCTAATAAAAAATAATAATACATTTAAAACCAAAAACCAGTGTTGGCTACCTCGTCCTCCTCCACCGCCGCTTCCACCTACACCGCTACATCCAAGGCCTCATCAAACTCCTATTCCATATGGACCTCCACCTCATAAATCAAGATGATATTTTTTATATTTATACGTATTTTATGTCATTTCACTAATTTGTCTGTTACATTTTCTGGTGAAATTCACCAATTTCTGGCTCTGATATACCACTGCTCTACCTGGTAGACAGGTAAAAACATTTCACAAATTTTTCTGTTACACGTTCATGTGAAATTCACCAATTTTTGGGTGTGATATACCCCTGCTCTACCTAGTAGACAGGTAAAAACATTTCACTAATTTGTCTGTTACATTTTCAGGTGAAATTCACCAATTTTTGGCTGTGATATACCACTGCTATACCTAGTAGACAGGTTAAAAAAAATCATTAATTTGTCTGTTACATATTCGGATGAAATTAACCAATTTTAGTATGTGATATACCCCTGCTCTACCTAGTAGACAGGTAAAAAAAACAAAAAAAACATTAATTTGTCTGTTACATATTCGGATAAAATTAACCAATTTTTGTGTGTGATATACCCCTGCTCTACCTAGTAGACAGGTAAAAAAAAAAAAAAACATTAATTTGTCTGTTAAATATTTGGATGAAATTCACCAATTTTTGGGTGTGATATACCCCTGCTCTACCTAGTAGACAAATAAAAAAAATCACTAATTTGCCTGTTACATTTTTGGGTGAAATTCACCAATTTTTGACTGCGATATACCACTGCTATACCTAATAAACAGGTAAAAAAAAAAAATCACTATTTTGTCTATTACATATTCGGGTGAAATTCACAAATTTTTGGATGTGATATACCCCTGCTCTACCTAGTAGACAAATAAAAACATTTCACTAATTTGTCTGTTTCATTCTCGGGTCAAATTCATAAATTTTTGACTGTGATATACCCCTGCTATACCTAGTAGACAGGTGAAAACATTTTACTAATTTGTCTGTTACATTATTGGGTGACATTTGACCATTTTTGCCGTGATTAAATCCCTGCTCTGCATAGGTGACAGGGACATAAATGTAAAAAAATCGTCTGTTACATTGTCAGGTGACATTTTACCAATTTTGACGTAAACAAACCCCTGCTCTGCATAGGTGATAGGGAATTTAATTTAAAAAATTCTTCTTTAATTGAGGCGCGCCACCTCCTTCACTTGTAAGCTTCGGCTTCAATAATTTGTCCCACTTTTCCGCTCGATCAGCATTTAATTTCATCCATTGACCTCACTTGGATGTGGAATCTCTTTCTCACGCTCCCTCTCCGGCGTGGAACCCTGATTTGCCGATAACCGTGATCAACATGGTAGGCTCAGAAAAGAACATTGAAAGTTGATAGAGAAGATATCCAAATGGATCGTGGACGTCACGGGGACGTGCAATCAGGCAGAAGTTATCTAGAGTCAACAAAGCGGCAGCAGGGCCTCTCCTGTCTAACATTTCCTAATCCAAAATACCCCAGTAACATTCCCTATAATTTTTTAGTAATCATTCCAATAACAGGGCATCTTAAGAGTCCTGTATTGTTATTTATCGTCACTACCTTCAGGAGTCGGGAGTGGTTAATTGCCGCGAGCCCCCTCCTTTACTTCCATTCTTCCATTTTAATAACTTCTCCCACATTTCCGCTCGATCACATTGATATGGTATCCCTTTCTCACTCTCCCTCTCCGGCGTGGAACCCTGATTCGCCGCTAACCGTGATCAACATGGTAGGCGCAGAAAAGAACATCGAAAGTTGATAGAGAAGATATCCAATTGGATCGTGAACATCACGGGAACGTGCGAGATGGTGGGGTAGTATGTGTGCACACGCCTACGTGTACTGACTGATGGGTCTCCAAATTGGGCACATGGCTTGAGCTTGCCCTTTACGCCTTGGAGGTGCTGGCCTGCCCTGCAGCCAGTGTATTGTCTGAACATTTGTTTAGCACGACTGGAGGGAATTATCACAGGTTATATTTCACAATGTTTTGGGGTGTACTCTAATTTAAACAAAAAAATAATAATTAAAACAAAAAAACATTGTAGGCTACCTCCTTCTCCTCCACTGCCACTTTCACCTAGACCGCCACATCCACTGCCTTCTCAACCTCCTACTCCATATGGACCTCGTCCTCCTAGATCAAGATTATTATTTTTTATTTGTACGTATTTTATGTTATTTAAAGTTATTTGCCTATCCACATTTGTTTGCAGAGCACTTCCCATGCTCTTAACCACATTTTGCTGCCATTTGCAGGCCTCTAGCCCTTTCCATTACAAACCGGATTCCAAAAAAGTTGGGACACTAAACAAATTGTGAATAAAAACTGAATGCAATGATGTGGAGATAGCAAATGTCAATATTTTATTTGTAATAGAACGTAGATGACAGAGCAAACGTTTAATCCGAGTAACTGTATCATTTTAAAGGAAAAATACGTTGATTCAAATTTTCACAGTGTCAACAAATCCCCAAAAAGTTGGGACAAGTAGCAATAAGAGGCTGGAAAAGTAAATTTGAGCATAACGAAGAGCTGGAAGACCAATTAACACTAATTAGGTCAATTGGCAACATGATTGGGTATAAAAAGAGCTTCTCAGAGTGGCAGTGTCTCTCAGAAGCCAAGATGGGTAGAGGATCACAAATTCCCACAATGTTGCGCAGAAAGATAGTGGAGCAATATCAGAAAGGTGTTACCCAGCGAAAAATTGCAAAGACTTTGCATCTATCATCATCAACTGTGCATAACATCATCCGAAGATTCAGAGAATCTGGAACAATCTCTGTGCGTAAGGGTCAAGGCCGTAAAACCATACTGGATGCCCGTGATCTCCGGGCCCTTAAACGACACTGCACCACAAACAGGAATGCTACTGTAAAGGAAATCACAGAATGGGCTCAGGAATACTTCCAGAAATCATTGTCAATGAACACAATCCACCGTGCCATCCGCCGTTGCCAGCTGAAACTCTACAGTGCAAAGAAGAAGCAATTTCTAAGCAAGATCCACAAGCTCAGGCGTTTTCACTCGGCCAGGGATCATTTAAAATGGAGTGTGGCAAAATGGAAGACTGTTCTGTGGTCAGACGAGTCACGATTCGAAGTTCTTTTTGAAAATCTGGGACGCCATGTCATCCGGACCAAAGAGGACAAGGACAACCCAAGTTGTTATCAATGCTCAGTTTAGAAGCCTGCATCTCTGATGGTATGGGGTTGCATGAGTGCGTGTGGCATGGGCAGCTTGCATGTTCTAGAACAACATATGCTCCTATCCAGACGTCATCTCTTTCAGGGAAGACCCTGCATTGTTCAACAAGATAATGCCAGACCACATTCTGCATCAATCACAACATCATGGCTGCGTAGGAGAAGGATTCGGGTACTGAAATGGCCAGTCTGCAGTCCAGATCTTTCACCTATAGAGAACATTTGGCGCATCATAAAGAGGAAGGTGCAACAAAGAAGGCCCAAGACGATTGAACAGTTAGAGGCCTGTATTAGACAAGAATGGGAGAGCATTCCTATTTCTAAACTTGAGAAACTGGTCTCCTCGGTCCCCAGACGTCTGTTGAGTGTTGTAAGAAGAAGGGGAGATGCCACACAGTGGTGAAAATGGCCTTGTCCCAACTTTTTGGGGATTTGTTGACACCATGAAATTTTTCCCTTAAAATTGTACATTTTCTCAGTTTAAACTTTTGTTCCGTGATTTATGTTCTATTCTGAATAAAATATTCGAAGTTGGCACCTCCACATCATTGCATTGAGTTTTTATTCACGATTTGTATAGTGTCCCAACTTTTTTGGAATCCGGTTTGTAATTTCTTTACAGCCATTTTAGTGCTCAATATTTTGTGTCCCCATTGACTTCAATGGGGTTTGGGTTCGGGGTCAAGTTCGGGTCCCGAACTCGAACTTTTTAGTAAAGTTCGGCTGAATCCATCAGACCCGAACATCCAGGTGTCCGCTCAACTCTAATCGTGGACGCCAAGGGGGCGAGCGATCAGGCAGTAGTTATCTAAAGTCAGCAAAGTGGCAGCAGGGCCTCTCCTCTATAACGGTTCCTCAGCCAAAATACCCATGTAATTTTTTTGTTACTCATTCCAATAACAGGGCATCTTAAGAGTCCTGTAATATTATTTATCGTCACTACCTCCTCAAGTCGGGAGGCGCCACCTCCTTTCCTTCGATTCTTCCACTTTGATAACTTGTCCCACATTTCCGCCCAATCAGATTTCGGGCATTGACCTCCCTTGGATTTGGTATCCCTTTCTCAGGCTCCCTCTCCGGCATGGAACGCTGATTCCCCGTTACCCGTGATCACCATGGTAGGTGCATAAAAGAACATCGAAAGTTGATAGGGAAGATATCCAATTGGATCGTGGACGTCACGGGGACGTGCGATTAGGCAGACCTTATCTAGAGTCAACAAAGCGGCAGCAGGGCCTCTCCTGTATAACGTTTCCTCATCCAAAATACCGCATTGACATTCTCTGTAATTTTTTATTACTCATTCCATCTTAAGAGTCCTGTATTGTTATTTATCGTCACTACTTCCCCGAGCCGGGAATGGGTAATTGCCGCACGCCCCCTCCTTTTCTTTGATTCTTCCGCTTTGATAACTTGTCCCACATTTCCGTCCGATCAGATTTCAGCCATTCCCCGTTACCCATGATCACCATGGTAGGTGCATAAAAGAACATCGAAAGTTGATAGAGAAACTATCCAATTGGATAGTTTCAAACGTTACTGGGACGTGCGACAAGGTGGAGCAGTATGTGTGCACACGTCTACACGTACTGACTGATGGGTCTGCCCCCTTCAACCTCTGGGTCTCCAATTTGGGCACATGGCCAGAGCTTGCCCTTTACGCCTTGGAGGTGCTGACCTGCCCTGCAGCCAGTGTATTGTCTGAACGTTTGTTTAGCACGGCAGGAGGGGGTTATCACAGATAAGCGCAGCCGCCTGTCCACAGCCAATTAAAATGAACCAGGCAGGATCCCACAGGACTTGTCTGTACCTTGTGCCGAATAGACATGTATACCAGCATCACCCCGCCATTGTTGTACTCCAGCCCACTTTCTCTTTGTTTTATTTTTTATATTTTCCAATGTTTTTGGGTCTACACAAATTGAAAAAAATAAAATAAAATAACATTTTTTATCAAAAACCAGTGTTGGCTACCTCCTCCACCGCCGCTTCCACCTACACCGCCACATCCACCGCCTCCTACTCCATATTGGACCTTCTCTTCCTGTCGGGCATATTTATATCTGCACATTAAGGTCTAACAATATTAGAACCAAAATGGAGATTCACATTACCTTTAAGAGGCCAAACTCTCTGTTGGAATAAGCCAGAGAAGATCATGATGGTCACTGGCATACAATGTATATTGTTTTAAAAGTTATTGCCAACAGATGTGGTATCTTAAGAGAATGTAATGGGTCTCACATAAACTGTCTCAACTACCGGGGTCAAGAGAGGTTATTGCTTAAAAACACTGGTTTCTCTAAACATATCAGTCTGAGGAACAATGGGTGTTTCATGGCTAAACCATGATCTGATAAGAGACGTCCATAAAACACATCTGGTGTGGAATAGATATCTATTCGTATATATATATATATATATATATATTCCTGTGTGCATTTATTTAGCGTTTGAACTTGTTAATGATTCATATATACTATGCAATATTGATTTATTATAACCAAACATTATTAATGTATCTGTTTGTATTGTATCTCACTGAGTGGATATAGTAAGTTGTTTTTTCTTCTTAAAAAGGGTCTATTCAGAGGAGCTGATGTTATTTCAAACATCATTACTCAATAGCTGTGACAATTAGGTGTATACAGACCAGGACAAAAGTTAAAAGATTATGGTTCTCTTATCTGACCATAAATAAGATGGTCTGTTAACTGTCAAGATGGATCCATGATGTCTGGGAAAGTGATTCTAAAGTGTCACAGAATAATCCCTCCTAATTGAATTAGGGTGGACAATGTGAAAGTTTAAGTGGTGTAAAAAAACCATATATATGTGTTAATTCCTAAAATATCTTAAAATTGCTATATGATACAAAGTGCCATCAAGTGGTAGATGGGCAGAAGTTTTTCAAGAATGCCAATAAAATGACATCATCCCCATGATTACCATACATCACACCCACCTTATCTAATTGGAAATCCTTAATCCAAGAGGGGATGGGCATAGATAAGGATTAGGATATCTGATTCAGTTTTGGGAAAAAGAGAGAGCACTTGAGACAAAGAGGACTTGAGCCAAACATCACTTGGAACTTCTTCAGGGAGAACAGTTGGGAATTCATTCATCAGCATCACTTCACACGTCAGGAACGTACCACAGGACGGGATAGATCTGAATCTTGGAAAGCTGGGTCCCTTCTAAAAGATCTTTATCCCAAAGCAAGGGGTAATGTATAATCTATTTTACTTGCAGTAATTATAAATCGCTCCAATTGGCATATAGTTGAGACCCCATTATTAGTGGGTCAATAGTGTTAAAACAATAATTTTATGGGAAATTTTAATGAACGTGCACATCATTAGAATTTCTGTAATATTGCTATCAGAGTGGAATCTCTGATCGGATTTTATTATCCGTAGTTAGGTCAACGGGCGTATTTATAAGGTGTCTCTTACTGCCATATTCTCTGATTGAGCATAAGGGATTTTCCACAGATTCATTTCTATTGTTTTTTTGTTGTTGTTGCATTATAATATTTTAATTACCAGTATATTAATCGGTAATAATTTGATAAAAGGAAAAAGTTGTATTGTATTGTACTTAAGTCAGCCTGTAAACGGTGGAGCACCATCTTATGGTCAATTTTGATATTATCTTTGTATTCATTTGTATGCCATTTTTACTGCTTGTATTTATAATAAATTATATTTTGTATAATTAATTGCACCCTGTTTCATTAGCTGCACAAATTAACTTTAGATCTCATCAATAAAAGAACTGGCGTTTATATGTCCGCCAATTAAATTTTCCATTTTAATTTTTTTATTTTTCATGAAAATATGAAATCATAATTTTTGTGTTTTTATATCTTATATGAAATATATACCCGACATTCCTAGATAAAGATTATTATTATTATTTTTTACGTATTTTATGTTATTTTAAGTCATTTCCCTATCCACATTTGTTTGCAGAGCACTTGTCATGCTCTTAACCACATTTTGCTGCCTTTTGCAGCGCTCTAGCCCTTTCCATGACTTTTTTAGAGACATTTTAGTGCTCCAAAGTTCAGGTCCCCATTGACTTCAATGGGGTTCGGGGTCAAGTTCGGGCCCCGATCTTGAACTTTTTTGTGAAGTTCAGCCGAACCTGGCAAACCCAAACATCCAGGTGTCCGCCCAACTCTATTTCTGACCTTTCCAATGGACCAGGCACCCTCCCCTCTTCAGAGCAGGGGGTGCCTGGTTGTCTCCTATTGACTTCCATTATACTTAGGTGCTCAGTCGAGCACATGAATATAGCAATGTGTTCGGGTCGAACACGCGAACACCCGAATACTCTGGTGCTCGATCATCACTAGTGCTGGGGGCTAGTTGTCTGGCAGGTCTGTTAAGACTTACAAAATTCTTCCACCTCTCTAAACATACTGGGCCAGTAAAACTGCTGTAATATACGGTCCTGTGTTTACTGCATTGCCAGTTGACCCCCGAGAACGTGTTGGTGGGCTAGATCTAACACAGTTTGTGATAAGCCTCAGGCACCACCAACTGTTCAATATGCTCACCCCGTAGTTGGTTTACCCGATACAACATATTCTGTTAAACCACAAAACGGGGAAACACAATCTTGGTCCCAGGTTGTTGTGGTTCACCATCAACTATTAATACATTTTCCGAGGCTCAGGATAGGGTTGGGTCGAGGTGTTGTGCGGTACCAAAATTATCCCCAGAGACATTGAGGTCTGCCAATTCAGGACCCGGCGGCAAGTCCTCCACGTCTCCCACCATTACACTCAGCGGGGTTGTCTCCCCCTCTTCCACCGAAGTGGCATTTATCCCTACCGCTGGCCCTTCTGCCTCAAGTTCCCAGGTTTCTGGCCTTCCTCCTGAACAAATCTACTGGGCTTACCCCTGACTCATTGGTATCAGTAACTCTCACAGCAGACCACAGGGCCGGGAAGTCAAGGGTACATCCTGGGCGGGTTTTATTAGCTCAAACCTCCGGGCCTGGGGTGGAGATTTCCATGGTTTGACTGGCCCCCTCCCGAAAGAATCCTCCTTTAGGTTCCTGGTAGCCTCTTAGCATCCTACCAGGTGCACCATATCAAGGGCATTGCCAGGAGACACCTGGCCGATAGAGTGCTGGAGAGGGGGTGGCAAAGCCCTCCAGAACATATCAGCTAACAGATGATCCAGCATAGCAGTGGGGCTCAGCACATCAGGCTGTAGCCACTTTTTTTCAAGAGGTGAAGTAAGTTATAATACTGGGGTCTAACGGGCTCAGCCAGATTGAACCTCCACCCGCTGGGCCCGGACCACCACATTCACCCCCAGTCTTGCCAGAATCTCACCCTTGACTTTCTGATAGTCGGCGGCTTGATCCTCCGGCAAGTCGAAATACACCCGCTGGGAATCGGAAGCCAGGAACGGAGCGACGACCTCAGCCCACTGATCTCGGGATAGATTCTCCCTTGTGGCCACCTTCTCGTACATCGCCAGGTAGGGTTCAATGTCATCTGAGGGTGTCATCTTGGGGATCACCGCACGGACCGCTTTCCGGACATCATGGACACCCTGGGATGCTCCTGCCGTCTGTAAAGCAATCACGTGTTGTAACAGCAGCTGGTTTGTTTCTTACTGGTGTTGGTTAGCCTCCACTAGAGCTTTCATTACAGCCTCCATTTTGTCACATGACACAGGTTTGAATTTAGCTGGTTTATTCCAGGACACCCAGCCGTACCCGAAAACAAAAATATTTTGGGTTTACGCCAGCCTCTCTGCACGTGCACGCATCCTCCTCCAATTGTGGGGATTCTCTCTGGCAGACAGGGTATACGGATGCAGTACAGAGGCAAATTACCAGTTCTTAAATCAAACTCATTATTCACACATAAGGCAAAAAAAATATATTCACTTTGCAGTCTTGGTGTTAGTTCACACACAATGGAAAGTCCACATAGCAAAAATCAAATTGTTGGTGTCACGGGCGTGCCAAAGGCGGACTCGGTCTCCCATCAGCCACAGACCTACTGCTTAGCTTCAGGAGTGAGGATCTGTGTTTTGGCCTCGTTCCCAGGGCGGCTTAGCTGGGAGGCTCCCTGCTCCTAGGTCTGCCTTGAGCGCCGAGCTGATCACTCGGTGCTCGACTTGTCTGTCTGTTGGTCATGTGATGCTGGCCATGTCACATGACCCTCAGACCCCACTATAAATACAGGCAGCCTGCTGGCCACAGGTTGCCTGTTAATTCTAGGTTCCTGGCTATTTGTTGGACTACTGAATACTCACCTGATCCTGTTCCCTGATGATCCTTTGCCTGCTCCTCCTGTACTGCGCATCCCTCCTGGTATTGTGACCTCGGCTCCCACCTGACTACTCTTTGCGGACTCCTCTGGTACTTCTCTACTCTCCTGGTATTTGACCCCGGCTTCTCCTGACCATTCTTTGCTTAATCGTTTGTACTGCGTAGCTCTCTTGGTTCTGACCTGGTCCGTTCACGTTCCATATTTTGTCTTGTCTGTCTTCCCTGCACATATCCTAAGTAAGGGATTGTCGTCCAGTTGTCCCCTGTCATCAGGACTAGTGAGGCAAGTAGGCAGGGCCAGGGGTGAGGGTGGAGCTCAGTGGTCACTATCCTTCCCCCTGTGTGTGTGTGTGTGTGGACGTGACCGTTACAGTTGGCAGTTCTACCTTCAGAAGTCCATAGCAGGCTTTTAGGGGGCCTGTCTCCCCTAAACACGGTCTCAGCCCTTCAGCACGGCACAAGCCTCAGATCCCAGCACACACACACCTTGCTGCTGAGCCCAGCTGTCTTTTTAGGATAGCTAGGTCCTGCCAAAACCCTGATCCGCACTTAAAATCCAGTTCGGTGTTTGACCCCACCTGGCTACAAATCAGCCTAGCAGCACACGCTGGGAGGAAAATACATGTTTTTCCAGACCATACCCTTCCCTGTGTCACACCGCATATAACCGCAGTGCTGATCGCTAAATAAATTTTGTTTTTTGACCAAAATACTTCAATAAATATTTTACCGCATATAACTGCAGCGCTGAGCGCTGATTAAAATTGATTGTTTTATTACCGAAATACGTCAATAAAGATATAACTACTGCAGCGCTGAACGCTGAATACATTTTGATTTTCAACTGAAATACGTCCCTAAAGGTTTTACCACATATAGCACGGAGATGGAGAGGGTCTTTGGATTCTATGCACTCCACGGACGTCTCAGAAATGGACCGCTGCTCCCGACAGCAGCTCCATGGAGATTTTACTGCATATAACCGCAGCGCTGACCACTAAATTAATTTAGTTTTTTGACCGAAATATGTCAATAAAGATTTTTCCACATATAACTGCAGCGCTGAATGCTGAATAAAATGTGCATTTTGACCGAAATATGTCAATAAAGATTTTACAAAAATATTACTGCAGCGCTGAACGCTAAATATATTTTGTTCTTCGACTGAAACACGTTACTAAACGTTTTACCACATATAACTGCAAACGCTGAATATATTTTCTTTTTGTACTTAAATAATAATAACTGCAGAAGTGAAATGAGTATATATTTTTCGTTTTGCACTGAAAAGGACAATAAAATCTTTTAGCAGAAAAAAAAGCACCAGTGAAGTGCGTATATATTTATTTTTTTCCTTTTTGTACTGAAATAGGACACTGAATGCTTTCACCACATATGACTGCAGTAGTGAAATGTGTATATATTTTTCCTTTTTGTACTGAAATGGGCCACTAAACGCTTTTAAGACATATAACCGCCGCCGATGTGAACTGAGAATATATTTTTCTTTTTGTACTGAAATACAAAATAACACATATAAGCACTGACTGAATGCTACTGCCACTACTTCTGTGAACCCCTGCACCACTATTTCCTGGGTAAGTAGGCTGCTGCGAAGCAGGTGGTCTACACCGAGCATGTTTGGCTCCCAACCTCCCACTGCTGCTATCCTGCTGACTCACTGCTGCCACCCTGCTAACTCCTAGCCATGCTTTCAAGATATATAACCGGCGCCGACTTGAACTGAGTATATCATTTTCTTTTTGTACTGAAATAGGCTACTAAATGCTTTCAAGACATATAACTGCCGCCAAAGTGAACTGAGAATTTTTTTTTTTTTTTTTACTGAAATACAAAATAGCACACTGACTGACTGCTACCACTGCTACTTCTGTGAACTCCTGCACCACTACTTCCCAGGCAGGTAGGCTGCTGCAAAGCTAGTGGTCTACCCCGGGCACATTTGGCTCCCGACCACCCACTGCTGCCACCCTGCTGACTCCCAGCCATGCTTTCAAGACATATAACTGCTGCCGACGTGAACTGAGAATATATTTTTCTTTTTGTACTGAAATAGACCAGTAAACGCTTTCAGCAAAAATAAATGCACATGTGAAGTACGTATATATTTTTCTTTCTGTACTGAAATAGGCCACTAAACGCTTTTGCCAGAAATAAGTTCACTAGTGAAGTGCGTATATTTTTATTTTTATGTACACTTTCAACACATATAACTGCAGAAGTGAACTGAGAATATATTTTTCTTTTTGTACAGAAATATTGTAGGCCATTAAACGCTTGTAACAGAATTAAAGGCACCAGTGAAGTGCGTATATATTTTTCTTTCTATACTGAAATAGGCCAGTAAACCCTTTTGCCACAAATAACTGCACCGGTGAAGTGCTTATATTTTTTTCTTTCTATAATGAAATAGGCCACTGAATGATTTTACCACAAATAACTGCATCAGTGAAGTGCATATATATTTTTATTTCTGTACTGAAATATGCCACTAAATGCTTTTGCCACAAAAACTGTACCAGTGAAGTGCGTTTATTTTTTTCTTTCTATAATGAAATAGGCCACTAAACACTTTTGCCACAAATAACTGCACCAGTAAAGTGCGCATATTTTTTTCTTTCTATAATAAAATAGACAACTAAAAGCTTTTGCCAGAAATAAGTGCACCTGTCAGATGCATATATTTTATTCTTTCTGTACCCTTTCAACACATAACTGCAGAAGTGAACTGCGTATATATTTTTCTTGTTTGAATTTATATAAGCCACTAAAGGCTTTTCAACATAGCACTTGTACCCCAAGAACAAATTGACAGAGCTGTATAATAGCTATTTGGATCCCCAAATAATCTTTCCCTGCACTTGTAAATCGCTTTTCTAGCAGTATCCCTAGCGCCTTCTGACGTCTCTACCTGCACTAAGATGCTGTGAAATGATTCCTCTCTATCCTTTCCCTGCACTTGTAAATTGCTTTTATGGCACTGTTCCTAGCGCTTTCTGATGTCTCTACCTGCACTAAGATGCTGTAAAATGATTCCTCCCTATCCTATCCCTGCACTTATAAATCATTTTTTTTCACAATCCGGTTTTTCCAATTGCTGTCCCTAGCGCCTTCTCACGTCTGTCCCTGCACTCAAAACACTTGAAAATGACTGACTCTAAGATGGCCGCCGTATTTATAGGGCTGTGACATCACAGGACTGGCTGGCTGCTAATTGGCTGCATGCATCGCATTATGGGTCACCTCGCCTTCGCAAAGTTCCTTGCCCCATGTCCTCACACGTGTAGCTGCCATTTTAGGAAAAATTGTGATTCGCCTGATTCGATTAGCTGATCTGTACTTAATATGTTTGTTTTCTGTTCTTCACAGCCAAATGAGTGGACATATTCTACACAAAATTTTGACACACAAATTCATCGGACACTTCTGAAGGTTTTAGACCTGGTTTCAGCTCTCTAGGACCTACCCATCTCAACATACAATATTGACAAAAATCTAAGCACAAAAGCAAATATGGAACCATTGGCTTCCACATAAAGGGCCTTCCTCCATATTACATCAGATGAGCCCTACTGGCCTATAGAAGCTTTCTTCATTGTTAGCCTAACTGACATACACACAGGTTTAGTCCAGGTTTTCCTGACATTTCTGTTTTACGGTATACCAGGTTTTGATAATTTTTCTTTACTCGCCATGGACTGACTGTAACTATACTGGTTTGTACCCATACTTGATTTCAGTATTTATCATAACCCTGCACTTGGAAGAAATACTCCTGTTGCAAAGTGCATGGTGGCTGCCCGAGCTTGAGGCATTACTGTAGTTTCAGAGAAACAGACAACGATGAGCTACTACCTGGGATATCAATAATGCTGCTTTCCATTACAATTCAACATCCTAAAATACTGTAATTATGCTTGGTTGCTACCAATTGGCCCAGTGGAGAAACAATGTTAACACTATAGTACACTTCTGTATGAAGGAGAACGACCAGGAATGTGCTGCTCTTGTGGAAAGGTTAGAATACAAATGTTTGCATTTTATTATAAAAGGTTTACTTTATTGGATATGTTGACTTCAAATCAGTAGCAACCAAAATTTGTAACCACACAAACAAACGACGAATAAAAATGCAAAGCCAGGTAATTATGCTAGTATTTTATATACATAATTACATGTATGTGCGTACACCATAATGGCATTATTTATGTGTATTGTTTATGCATATGGTATATTGGCAGTAGAGATGAGCAATTTCCTGAAATGAATTTTTCCTATTCTATTGATTCGACCGTCAGATTAGATTAAACCTGAATCGACAGTGGCCCTATTTAGATGAAAATTAATGTATCTAACCCCTTTAAGCTCTTTAACTCCAAAACAGTATTAGTCAAGTAAAAGTGATAGCAATATACAGTTGCAAGAAAAAGTATGTGAACCCTTTGGAATGATATGGATTTCTGCACAAATTGGTCATAAAATGTGATCTGATCTTCATCTAAGTCACAACAATAGACAATCACAGTCTGCTTAAACTAATAACACACAAAGAATTAAATGTTACCATGTTTTTATTGAACACACCATGTAAACATTCACAGTGCAGGTGGAAAAAGTATGTTAACCCTGGGAATTAATAACTGGTTGAACCTCCTTTGGCAGCAATAACTTCAACCAAACGTTTCCTGTAGTTGCAGATCAGACGTGCACAACGGTCAGGAGTAATTCTTGACCATTCCTTTCTTTACAGAACTGTTTCAGTTCAGCAATATTCTTGGGATGTCTGGTGTGAATCGCTTTCTTGAGGTCATGTCACAGCAACCCAATCGGGTTGAGGTCAAGACTCTGACTGCGCCACTCCAAAAGGCGTATTTTCTTCTGTTTAAGCCATTCTGTTGTTGATTTACTTCTATGCTTTGGGTCGTTGTCCTGTTGCAACACCCATCTTGTGTTGAGCTTCAGCTGGTGGACAGATGACCTTAAGTTCTCCTGCAAAATGTCTTGATAAACTTGGGAATTCATTTTTCCTTCGATGATACCAATCAGTCCAGGCCCTGATGCAGCAATGCAGCCCCAAACCATGATGCCCCCACCACCATACTTTACAGTTGGGATGAGGTTTTGATGTTGGTGTGCTGTGCCTCTTTTTCTCCACACATAGTGTTGTGTGTTTCTTCCAAACAACTTAACTTTGGTTTCGTCTGTCCACAGAATATTTTGCAAGTACTGCAGTGGAACATCCAGGTGCTCTTGTGAAAACTGTAAATGTGCAGCAATGCTTTTTTTAGACAGCAGTGGCTTCCTCTGTGGTATCCTCCCACAAAATCCATTATTGTTTAGTGTTTTACATATCGTAGATTCGCTAACAGGGATGTTAGCATATGCCAGTGACTTTTGTGAATCTTTAGCTGACACTCTAGGATTATTCTTTACCTCATTGTGCAGTCTGCACTGTGCTGTTGCAGTCATCTTTACAAGACGGCCACTCCTAGAGAGAGTAGCAGCAGTGCTGAACGTTCTACATTTATAGACAATTTGTCTTACCGTGGACTGATGAACAGCAAGGCTTTTGGAGATACTTTTATAACCCTTTCCAGCTTTATGCAAGTCAACAATTCTTAATCGTCGGTCTTCTGAGAGCTCTTTTGTGTGAGGCATCATTCACATCAGGCAATGCTTCTTGTGAAAAGCAAACCCAGAACTGGTGTGCATTCTTTATAGGACAGGGCAACTGTAACCAACCTCCAATCTCATCTCATTGATTGGACTCCAGTTGGCTGACACCTCACTCCAATTATCTCTTGGAGATGTCATTAGTCTAGGGGTTCACATACTTTTTCCACCTGCACTGTGAAAGTTTACATGGTGTGTTCATATATATATAATCAACTCAGAGATCAAGTACCAAAATACCCAATATATCAAAATGTATTAAATTCACATAAAACACATACATACATATATACAGACATGTGGAAACAACATAAAGTGCCAGAAGTGAAAGCTCATGTATATCCTGTGAGACCGGATATAAAATATGACGTGGACTACCATATAGAGAGCGTGGATATCTACGCATCCATATGAATCTCCTCTCAGATTGTCCAAACATACATAATGCATACCTGGCATGCATCCTAAAAATCACAAACTACAGTGCAAACTAGCTGATACCCATACATTCCAAGTGCGTGAAAAGGACCACAACAGATTCATATAAGTCAATGACGAAACATACATAAACTGTGTCCACGGAATATGGTATCTCAAAACAAATCCTCTCTTACCCAATGCCCCAGGTATGTGTCAAACAGGATAGGCAGTCACTACCTGGCGTACCCCTCTGTGACGAAACCAACCTCGCCACTGTGTTTTGGAGGGGGCTGGTTGCTAGCCTCTTGCCTCAGGATTATGGCCCATACTAACTTTAAAGAAAACAGGCCGGCCGCACAGCTTAAATCTGTCTTTGGAATTGTGTTTTATGTTATTATGCGTTCGGTTAAATTGTATGTTATGTGAGGGCACCCAGATAGCTAATATTATTGTATTCGTGTATTCTGAGTGCCATTCACCTAATGATATGCACTCAGACTTGAGCTATCTGGGGATATGTTAAATGTCTGTGTTTGCTGGGAGGGTGTGCCATTGTGTGTTTGGGTGGTGATTCCTGTCCTGTTGTCTCCATGTGTGTATTGGTGTTTTCCATTTGTCCTGAGACATAATTGGATTGCTCCTCGGGTGTCGCCAGGCAGAGAGGAGGAAACCATGATGCATTGTGGGGATGTGTTGTGTCTGTGTATCCTGAATTTCTGCATATCTGTCCTGTGTCGCAGTCTCCATTCTGGTCCCCTAAGGGCGTGGCCACCAGATGGGGACCTGCATAAATACGGGCGGGTAGCCCTCAATAAAGTGTTCCTGTTTTATCCTTCATCATGCTGAGACTGGTGTTTGGATAACTGATCAAACTGGGGGATTGCTATACGCTGAAGATTTGCTATACTCCCCTGGCATAACTACTAGCTCTTGTAAGAGCTGTTCCTGCTCTCTGGCTGTAGGAGAGGTTCACCCACTGGAGCCTGGAGCCTTGTCGTAGGTCCAGCGTGGGTGGAGGACGGTGAGACCCCAACCAAGCTGCGGCGGTTCGTGGGGTCTGCAGGGCGTATGGTGTCAAGTGGAGTGCTTGGAGTCCTCGGAAAGCACTAGGAGCATCTATCGGCGGAGGTACCCGGTCGGGGTGCTAGGAGATCCGTTACACCCTCAAGGCGTGTTTCGCGTTTGCTTCTTCAGGAGGAGTCAATAAAAACATGGCAACATTTAATTCTTTGTGTGTTATTAGTTTAAGCAGACTGTGATTGTCTATTGTTGTGACGTAGATGAAGATCAGATCACATTTTATGACCAATTTGTGCAGAAATCCATATCATTCCAAAGGGTTCACATACTTTTTCTTGCAACTGTATAAAACTGAGGGTAAATGAATAGTAATGGGTGGTAACAAACAACCATTTAAAAAAACACTGCACTGTTAGATTATTAAATGCTTTTTAAAATAAAAAAGTCCAATTTATTTCCTTTGTAGTGGCAAATGTCTGCCAGTGTTTAAACACACAGTGCTATCACAAGAAGCAGTGTTTTTTTGCCTGGGCAAACATCAGGCAAACAAAAAAACGAAGAAAAGCCAGGAGTAGTCTCGATCTGTGCATAAGTCTCTGTGCAACTTGCCAGGTAAACGGATGCATCATGGAAAGTCCCAGGTCCTAGGTCCCACTGGAACGGACGCAGTCCCAGCAAACTTCAGTCAGTAGCTAGCAGTACTGACCTGCACCTGGATAATGAAGGATAACAGTGGGCACTGACCGACCTGGGAGGCCACCTTTTATATGCCTGCTAACAAATCCCAGGGCGCCAAGTGTTCACTCCCATAGGTCATGATCCTGCCCTACACCTGTGTACAAGGCTTTAGTCGGTCATTAGTCAATGAGACCAATGCCGGCCCCCTAATCTGCTTTGAACTTGCGGCCAGGTGCTATTCCCTTCGCTGGTCGGCGAAGCGCATACGCGCGACCGCGTATCCCCTTGCAAATCCGCTTTCGAACGTAAATGCGGATGAACGACAGGCTCTGCAAGAGTGCACGAGCACGTCGATATGGAATGGAATCCACAATAGGCACCGGAGACAAGCTCGGCCGCAGCCCGGCCAAGCTGTCCCTGAAAGCCATGCGGTCTTCCCCTCTGGTGCACATGTGAACGCATCCCCGCGTCGGTTCGCAAAGGGGTCGGAGCTGGTGTATCAATGGAGACACGCATAACCTGTCCTGCAGCTCCACGAGGATCCTTTTTGGTCACACCGGAGTGCGAGACAATTGAGGATCTTACAGATAAACAGTCTAAATCCTTCTTCATCTTGTCATCTCCTCTGAACTCTGATATGTAAAAGGATAGCACTTCTATGTAACACAGGGGGCGCTACAAAGCAGTGCTCATCTGGTTGTACTGAAGCAGCAATATGGGCTTTTCCACTCTGCATTATTTAGATATTTTCAATTGAGTCATGCTCTTTGAGTCAGCTTTTTCATGTTGAAAATTTCCTTTTGCTGAGGTGCACTACAAATTAATTGGTAAGTGTTACTAAATGATGATTTAGTATGTGTTCAACCTTGAGTTTAGGAGTGGGAAAAGTATTTTGGTGAAATGAACTGTGTTGAGAGAAAATGTTTTCTAATTTAAAATATGCTTCTTACAATGCTACCTGGGTCCATTCAAAGTAGAACGTTATTCATGGATTATGTTATACACTAATGTTTTTATTTGAAATCCAGAAAAGATCTTCAGATTAATGTTTAAAATGTTTTCAGGAGTCGGCTGCCCTGATTCATCTTCTTTAGAGATATCCGAAGCTTAATCGGTATTGGGAGTTAGCTATTTTAATACTCAGCAAGTCTTATCAGATTATAATTACACTTTGTACTGTTAATTGTATAATAGCAGACATTTAAGGTTCTAAAGTGCATATCTGGTGGCATAGTGATAACCTTTATGTGTGTTCCAAGGTGCAGAATCTTAAAGAGATCCTGTCACCACGGAGTATACTACGTTTCATTACAGTAGGAAGGAGGTACAAATAATTAAACACACAAGAAGTTAACTTTGGAAGCATAACAACAGTAAATTCAGTCATTATGTTATGAGAGGAAACAGCTCATGGGGGCAGCCATCTTGTTACTGGCAGCTCGGGGTGCTGGGTGCATACAAGCCCCACTCCCACATTCCAGGCCTGTGTGCTCTGTTTCATAGCAGTCAGAGCCTCCTATCAGTGTCACTGCTCACAGCTGCCCCTGTATATAACCGCATCATAAGTCAGGCTTAGATATACTGGATAAGTAGCCCTATCATGTGTGATAGTGTGCTATTAGTCTCATGTATTTGAGGCAGTGCTATTTATTCTGTCTATCTTAGCCTAACATATATATATATATATATATATATATATCATGCTGCAAAGGCAATGTATCTACTACAGTATCACCTTAGATAGGCTTAGATACACTGGCTTAGTAGCACAGCATTACACATTATAGGCGGAGATACTGGATAAAAATCCTTAAACATCATGGGATCAGATACATTAGCACATTATCACACATGATAGTTTTGGTGTATCTAAGCCTAGTATTTAAGAATCTGTGTACCTAATCTGAGACAATGTATGCTGAGCCACTGTATCTAATTTTATATGCAATACTTTCTACTGAGCTGTGTATCTAATCTTACATGTGATACTGTCTGTTAAGTCACTGTATCTAATCCTATAATGTGATACTGTCTACTGGGCTGTGTATCTATTCCCATCGTGTGTGATACTGTCTGCTGAGCTCTGCATCTAATCCTATCATGTGTGATACTGTCTGCTGAGGTGTGCATCTAATCCTATCATGTATCATACTGTCTCCTGAGCTATATATCTAATCTTATCATGTATGATACTGTCTAATTGGAGCATAGGGGCATCTGATAGTGGCTGGCCTGAGGCTGTCTGGTGGGAGGCTGTGGGCGTCTGATAAGGGCTGATCTGAGGCTGGGGGTTTGGTTGAAGGCTAAATTAAGGCTGAATTAAGGCTGGTTTGGGGTCTGATTTTGAGGTCTGATGAAGAATGGGGGTGTTATTTAGGGGTATGATGAAGATTTGGGGTCTGATGAGGGTCTGATTTGAGGTGTAATGGATAATGGGGGTCTGCTCATAGGTCAGATGTGCTGTAACCCATGCATTTACTGTCTATATTTTGATGTAATACCCACTGATATACTATATATATATATATATATTATATTATATTAGTGATGATCGAGCACAAAAGTGTCTCGAGTGCTCTGGCCGAACACATCGGGATGCTCGGGTGCTCACCCGAGTATAATGGAATTCAGTGGGAGAACCCAAACATTAAACCAGGCACCCCCTGCTCTGAAGAGGGGAGGGTGCCTGGTTCATAGGAAAAGGTCAGAAATTGATGGAAACACCACCGAAAGGCATCGGGAACAGCATGGGGAGGATGTCTCAATGCATCTTGGACTCCCAGGTAGCTGCTAGGAACCATGTTGTCCAAGTAGTACGCCACTTTTAAAAACTGACAATAATATGCACAAAACCTAAAAAAAATTAAAAATTGACAGGAATCATTAAGAAACATTCTTTCCTGTATATTTACTTGTATATAAAGTGCAAGTGCTGCCAAAAATTACAAGGAAGAGGTACTCCGATACAACCTGTATATCACATAATGGAGGGCCTCATTCACAATGTGGTGCAATAGTTCAGGTAGTGGGACTCCTACATTCATAAAGCCTATGCACTAAGCGAAAGTGCTGCCAAAAACTACAAGGAACTAGCACTCCAAAACACCCTTTGTTACACATAAAGGAGGGCATCATGCACACCCTTGAAAAATTATGATTGATGGCCTGCTGGTGACCCTCAAAAACATTTGGAGCAAGGGCCTGCTGATATGACCATCTAAAACCTTAGGGGCAAGGGCCTGCTGCTGCATTGGTGACTCTAGATAACCTCTGGGCGATTGCACGTCCCCATGATGGAGACGATTCATTTGGATGTCTGCCCTATCAACTTTCGATGTTCTTTTCTGCGCCTACCATGGTGATCACGGGTAATGGGGAATCAGGGTTCGATGCCAGAGAGGGAGCTTAAGAAAGGGATACCACATCCAAGAGAGGTCAATGGCTGAAATCTGATTGGCTGTTGTTGCCTTGCCCCTTTTTTTCCCTAATTGTGAACCACCCAGAGAGGGTGGGTCATGTTATTAAAGCACAAGCATCCAATGAAGGCAGCAGGCGCGCGGCAATTACCCACTCCTGACTCGGGGAGGTAGTGACCATAAATAACAATACAGCACTCCTAAGCGGCCTTGTTATTGGAATGAGTACACTTTTCTTCAACGAGGATCTATTGAAGGGCAAGTCTGGTGCCAGCAGCCAACTTGCTCCCGGCCTCCGCAACATTCACCCAGTGTGCCATCATGGTGAGGAGTGTGTTGACCAGACTCTTGGCTACTGAGACTGGACTTGTAGGTGAGGGCCTACTGCCGCTTTGTTGATGCTAGATAACTTCTAGGAGATCAAACATCCCTGTGACGGCGACAATCCATTTTGATTACAGCTGACCCTGTAAAAGATTGTAGGTGAGGGCCTGCAGTTGAGCTAACCCTGTAAAATCTTATATGCGAGGGCCTGTAGGTGAGCTGACCCTGTAAAACATTATATGCAAGGGCCTGCAGGTGAGCTGACCCTGTAAAACATATGTGAGGGCTTGAAGTTGATCTGACCCTGTAAAAAATTATATGTGAGGGCATATATGCGAGGGCATTATGTGCAACAAATAAGCGTGTTGATATGATGGAAGAGGAGGAGGAGGAGGAGAAAAGGAAGATTTAACCATATACCCTTTTTTGTGGTGGAAGGGGTGAATGGTAATACAGTGTATTGAGTACATTAAACAACACATTTAAAGTGTCTTTGTTCATCTGCTTTCCTCTGGTGGAGTCAAAGTCTGGAGCAATCCAGGCCTTGTTAATTTTTATAAGAGTCAACCTGTCAGCATTTCCAGTTGACAGGTGGATACGCTTATCTGTTATAATGCCACCAGCAGCACTAAATAACCGCTGAGACAAAACGCCGGCAGCAGGGCAGGCCAGCACCTCCAGCCTGGACATCCAGTAGTTGTAAGACACTGAGGGACCACTGAGGATGCTGACACGGTCTGCTACATACTCCTTCACCATCTTCCAAAACTTTTTTCTCCTTGTGACATTAGGCCGCGCATCAGGGTGAGGGTGCTGGTGGGGTGTCATGAAACTGTCACAGGCCTTGGAGAGTGTTGCCCTGACTCTGTTGGAACTGCTGTGTGTTCTCCTTGTCTCCCCTCCTCTGTTGCTTAAGGAAGTACGTACTCTGCCGCCAGCGTCGTCAGATGTAAATTATTTTAGCAATTTTTCAGCAAGGACCTTCTGGTATTGCACCATTTTGCTTATCCTCTCCACCTGACCTGAGGAATGAGAGATGAGAAGTTCTCTTTGTAGCGGGGGTTGAGAATCCGTGTTGTCTTAAATGCATATAATGCGCGGGTCATGGGAAAGGCAACCTAACATGAAGTCAGCCATGTGTGCCAGAGTACCAACAGACAAGACTTCGCTGTCGTCATCAGGAGGATCACTCTCAATCTCCTCATCCTCTTCCCCCTCTTCTGAACACCCACGCTGAATAGATGGAATTAAACTTCCATGGGTACTACCCTCTGTAGCGGGGATAACCATCTCCTGCTCCTCCTCCTCCTCTTCATCGTCCAATTTGCGCTGAGAAGACGGACGGAGGGTGGTCTGGCTATCACCCTGTGTAATGTCTTCCCCCATTTCCACCTCCTCCACATGCAAAGCGTTGTCCTTAATTGTGAGAAGCGAGCGTTTGAGTAGACAAAGAAGTGGGAAGGTTAAGCTGATAATAGTGTTATCGCCGCTCAACATCTGTGTTGATTCCTCAAAGTTTCTTAAAACGTCACAGAGGTCAGACATCCATGCCCACTCCTCGCTTCTGATTAGCGGAAGCTGAATGGAAAGGCGATGACCATGTTGCAGCTGGTATTCCACTACGGCCCTCTGCTGCTCACAAAGCCTGACATACATGTGGAACGTGGCGTTCCAGTGCGTGCTCACCTCACACAACAGCCCGTGAGCTGGCAAGTTAAAGCGCTGCTGCAGCAGCGTTGACAGACCAGCTGAAGCTTGAATTGCGGAAATGTGCACACACGTGGTGCACCTTCACTAGTAACTCAGGAAAATTGGGGTAGATTTTGAGAAACCGCTGAACCCCCTAAGGTTAAGACATGGGCTAGGCTTGGGATGTGTCTGAGCTTGCCGCACTCCAAAGCCGCCACCAAGTTAAGGCCATTATCACACACAACCATGCCTGGTTGTAGGTTGAGTGGCGAGAGACACAGCTCAGTTTGGTGTCTTATCCCCTGCAGCAGCTCTGCGGCGCTGTGCTGTTTGTCCCCTAAGCATATCAGCTTCAGCACGGCCTGTTAACGCTTCCCCACTGCAGTGCTACACTGCTTCCAGCTACCAGCTGATCGCTGACTGGTGCTGCAAGCAGATAATTCGGAGGTGGAAGTGGAGAAAGGGGCGGAGGAGGAGAAGTGGGGGTTGCAGCAACTAACGTAGGTGCTGGTGGAAACCCTGATGGAATTAGGGCCCGCAATACTCGGCGTCGGTAGCACCTGTGCCATCCCAGGGTACAACTCGCTCCCGGCCTCCTCAATGTTCACCCAGTGTGCCGTCAGGGAAATGTAGCGTCCCTGGCCAAATGCACTTGTCTATGTGTCTGTGGTTCAGTGAACCTTCCCAGTAACTGCATTGGTCAGGGCACGTGTGACATTTCAGGACACATGTTGGTGTAAGGCGGGCACGGCACACCTCGAAAAATAGTGGCGGCTGGGGACAGAGTACCGTGGGATGGCCACAGCATCAGGCTGCGGAAGGCCTCAGTGTCCACAAGCCTAAATGGCAACATTTCTAGGGCCAGTAATTTGGAAAGGTGCGCATTTAGTGCTATGGCCTGTGCGTGGGTGGCTGGTTATTTGCGCTTGCTTTCCAATGCCTGGGGTAATGACATTTGGACACTGGGACAGGGAAGTGGATGTGGTCGCTGATGGTGCTTGCGAAGATCCAGGTGCAGGGCAGCAGGCATCCTTGCCTGCGTCTTTGGCAGGCTATTGGCCAGCATGTACCATAGGGGATGAGGAGGCAGTGGTATGACTCGCAGACACGGTGCTTGGATGCCATGCGAAGGATCATGCTGGTGGTGGTGAGATTACTAGTGTTCACGCCCTGGCTCATTTTGGTGTGGCACAGGTTGCAAAATACTATTCCTTTGTCGTCCGCACTTTCCTCAAAAAAGTACCATACTATGGAACACCTACCCCTTGGCAAGGGAGATTTACACAAGAGGGGGCCCTGTGGAACAGTTGTGAGCCTGTTTGGTGTGGCCTGACTTCTCCCTTTTGCCACCCCACTGCCTCTTCCAGCCTGTTCCGGTGCTGCAGATCCTTCCCCCTCTGTACTGCTGTCCTCGCTCGGCTTTCCACCTTCCTAGGTTAGATCAGTGACCTCATCGTCCACCACATCCTCTTCCACTTCCTCACTCTGATCATACTCTTGATTTGTTGACTTAACCACAACCTCAGTGATTGACAACTGTGTCTCATCCTCTTCATCAACCTCTTGAGACAGTAATTGCGGTTTACTCATTGGCAGCTGTGTCTCATCATCATCCACCTCATTAAACACTAATTGCCGTTCCCCACCGTCATGTTCTTGTGACTGTGAATGCTCAAGAGGTTGGGAATCAGGGCACAAGATCTCATGTCCCTCTTCAAGCATGCTTGGTGAGAGGGCCAAATCAAGTAATGGCGATGAAAAGAGATCCTCAGAATTTCCGAGTGTGGGATCAGTTGTTTGGCCAGACTCTCCATGGTAGGAGGAAGGAGGATCAGGGAGAGGATTCTGTTGACCAGACTCCTGGCTACTGAGACTGGACTTGGTGGAAAACAGGGTGGTGCTTAACTGACTGGAAGCACTGGTCTGACTTCAAAAGTTTTGTCCTGCGACGCCCTGCAAAATGGCACATGAAGCTAGGTATTGTGGATGATTGTTTTTCTTGTACTCTGGCAGCAGGCACAGTTTCAACATGCCCAGGGTCACGGCCTCTGCATGAACCATCAGCATCACGGCTACTTCCCCGTCCCTTACTGCTCGCCTTGCGCATATTAAATGTTATATGCACGCTTGACACACAAGATGTGCCACAGATGTCACAGTTCACAGTAAGCACAGTATATGTAAAAAGTACGTAAAAGTATGGAAAAAGGAAAATAGATTTCAGTTATATTTCTCCACTCTCTGGCCGTAACACACAGAAGGTATTGGACAGATGTCTCTAGTCACTGCAGACACACTCTATATGAAAATTATTGAAAACGATGGAAAAAATATAATATTTTTCAGGTATATTTCTCCAATCTATGCCCCTGACACACAGAAGGAATTGGACAGATGTCTAGTCATTGTAGACATACTCTATAGAAAAATGATTGAAAATGATGGAAAAAATATAGTATTTTTCAGTTATATTTCTCCAATCTCTGGCCCTGACACACAGAAGGCATTGTACAGATGTCTCTAGTCACTGCTGACACACTCTATATGAAAAATATTGAAAACAATGGAAAAAATATAGTATTTTTCAGTTATATTTCTCCAATCTATGCCCCTGACACACAGAAGGAATTGGACAGATGTCTAATCATTGTAGACATACTCTATAGAAAAATTATTGAAAATGATGGAAAAAATATAGTATTTTTCAGTTATATTTCTCCAATCTCTGGCCCTGACACACAGAAGGCATTGGACAGATGTCTCTAGGTACTGCTGACACACTCTATATGAAATTTATTGAAAATTAAGGAAAAATATAGTATTGTTCAGTTATATTTCTCCAATCTCCAAGGAATTCCCTGGTGTGGCAGTTCTTCAGGCCATGTGCTCAGGACAAGACACAAGTGTTTTTCACGCTGTGCAATCAGAGCCTGAAGCGAGACATAAACGTTCTGAACCTGAGCACAACCTGCATGACCAGGCATCTAAGTGCAAAGCACGAGCTGCAGTGGAGTAGACACCAAGAAAGGTCTCTGGCTCCCCCTGCTTACTCTTCTGCTGCAGCCTCGGCCTCTTCATCCCCCTCGGGAGTGACAATGGCACCTGCCACCCCGCAAACAGAGGATGTGCCAGCAACGCCACGACCTGGGTCACCAAGCATGTCCAGAATTTCCCATGGAAGCGTCTAGCTGTCTATCTCCCAAACACTGGAGTGAAAGAGGAAGTACCCCCCTACCCACCCACGATCCCTGGCCCTGAATTCCGTCTGGTGGACAAGGCCAGTTTTAAGAATCTGATGGCGGTGGCTGTCCCACAGTACATTGTGCCCAGCCGCCACTACTTTTCCAGGCGAGCCATGCCTTCCCTGCACAACCAAGTGGGGGACAAAATCAGGTGTGCACTGTGCAACGCCATCTGTGGCAAGATCCACCTAACTACGGATACGTGGACCAGTAAGCACGGTTAGGGACGTTATATCTCCCTAACAGCACATTGGGTAAATGCAGTGGTGGCTGTGCCTGAGGCGGATAGCAGTTTGGCGCATGTCCTTCAAACACCGAGGATTGCAGGGTGTTTCTCTGTGCCTCCTCTTGCTTCCTCCTCCTACTCTGCTTCCTCATCCTCTACCCCCTCCTCATCCGGTCAGCGTAACACCTTCACCACCAACTTCAGCATAGCCAAGGCTAAATGACATCAGGCAGTTTTGAAACCTATGTGTTTGGGGGACAAACCCCACACTGAGCAGGAGTTGTGGACGGGCATGGAACAACAGACTGATGAGTGGTTGGTGCCAGTGAGCCTCAAGCTCGGCCTGGTGGTGTGCGATAATGGGCGAAATCTTGTAGCAGCTCTGGGGCTAGCCGGTTTTACGCACATACCTTGCCTGGCGCATGTGCTGAATTTAATTTAATAACTTCACCCAATCAGATTTCAGACATTGACCTCCCTTGGATGTGGTATCCCTTTCTCAGGCTCCCTCTCTGGCATGGAACCCTGATTCCCCACTACTACTATCCTCGGCACCTCATTACTAGTACACTCACTCAACCACTACACCCCTGTAGCTCGGCACGCTGCAAATGCAATTAGGTACACAAATGCAATAAATCACAACATTGGCAACTACAATATGACAATATAACATTACATCAGTTGACCTTTTTGCAGTGACCTCGTTCAAGGGTACTGAACGGGCAATGATTGGCTACAGTGGTCCTGTGTGGATAGTCACTATTTCATCACTGCAGTTCAATAGAGACCAATTGGAGTATTAGAGTGGCTACACAGTGACAAGGACTTCTCCAGGTAAGTAATACTGATTATTTCAAATATCCTACTTTTTTAAAAAACTTTTGGCCTGAACACCCATTTTTAGGAATACTATATATCTATTAAGTGTACTGTATCCATGATGAAAGAAGAAGAGACACAAAATATAAACACAAACAGGGAGATTTATCAAGTAGAACTGGCTTAGTTGCCTATAGCAACCAATCAGATTCCACCTTTCATCTTCCAAAGGAGCTGTGAAAAATAAAAGGTGGAATCTGTTTGGTTGCTATGGGAAACTAAGCCAGATCTACTTAACACCAGTTTGATAAATCGCTCACAAAGATCTTTATTGGTCATTTAGGTGGCATTTATTACAATCACACATTTACACTGTTCCTGGTTATGATATGGTCCCAGCAATGAATTAAACATTACAGACAAAATTGATACACTGCATTATGCCTATTACAGGGTCCAAGGGATGGTGCATGAAACAGGGATTCTCTTTTTTTGTATCCTTTGAATCCCTGGGTCATACACAGTCTCTGATGGCGTAAAGGAAGGGAAGGAGAAATAATCTACAGCTCTCTCTGGAGTTATTACACTATGTATATATGTTTAAAGGGGTTTCCAGCTTTTCTTTACGTATTCAAATGTTAACCCCAGCCTTCTGTATCTGTGAAAAAATAGTTGCCTACTGCTTGCTGCACCATTCCAGCTCCCTGGATCCTTTCACTGGTCTTCTAGTCTATGTCTGTAAAGTTCTGGATAGACAATATCATGTGAGCTGTTACAGACAATGACTGACCTCATCAGTGAAGTGCCCCTAAGTAGCACTTGACCTAGCAGTGACATGCCGCTTGGAGACTTGTCACCACAGAGGCTAGTCATTGGCTGCAGTGGCACACGTTAGCCCGTCTATATCTATACGTTGACAGATAGGGACTGGAAGAATAGTGTTGGGCACGAATATTAATTGCGAATATCAGCACTTTGATAATTCACAAATATTTAGAATATAGTGATATATATTCGTAATTTTGAATATTCTAGATTTATTTTTTTCATCAGTAACCTGCCTTCTTGCTTGTGGGCCAATGAGAAGGCTGCAATGTATTTGTCTGAGCTTAGCAACATCCCTAGCAACCAATAGGAAAGCTGCCTACCCCTTACTATGTAAGAACCTCCCCAGCAGCCATTTTCTACAGTTTTTTAAAGTTCTGAGAGAGAGCAGTGACATTGCTGTGCTCTGTGCTTTCCACTCATTACATTAGATAGATAGTTAGATAGCTTATATATATAATACAGATAGTCAGTGTAGGTTATATCCTGATATAGTGTAGCTGTTGCAGTGCAGTGTGTTAGGTAGTGTGATAGGATCTGCTGTCCATACATGCAGACCTGCTAAAATGTGCAGTTTCACGTATTGCGCCAAAATATTCACATCATTAGTGCAGATTAGCACAATCGTGAATATATTGGAGCACTCTAATTGCATATAAAGCCATTTTTAATGTTCTGTCGTGTCAACCATTTTCTTCAGTCTCAGGAAACTTCTAGCAGCTTGGAAAATTTAGCAAAAAGGACCCGCGCCTGTATTTCACACGCATTACGCTAATATTATATTACTGATTTTTCGCAATCAAGAAAATATTCTCGAATTCGCAAACATATGATGAATATTCGCCCAAATATTTGTGAAATATTGCGAATTTGAATATAGCCCCTGCCGCTCATCACTATGGAAGAACAGTGAAGGGAGCCAGGGAGTCAAAATGGAACAACAGATAGCAGATGAGTATAGTTTTTTCACAGGTACAGCAGACAGAGGTTGAAGTTAAATAAAAGTACGCGAAAGTTGGGCACCTGCCATATTCTCTAGCATTAGACCTTTCAGTCATATAATAGAAAGTAATACAAATTTCTTGTGATAAATGACTATTGCATCTTGCTAGAAGACGATATTATGGAATTCCTCATAACATAATGACCAGGATTTGGCTCTTCAAAGACACAACACTGTACGGATGCTAAAGAGAGAATAAATTGGTTACAGACGTCTATGGTATATACATCATCAAGCTATCTACGTATATCCGTTATTTCCTCTTTTTAAAGACCATAGCTAGATCTACTCAGTCTGAAGATATGTATTCACACTTAAAGAAATAAGATTTGGCTGGGTTTATACCAGTATATAGAGAATTGGAGATCCCTAATAGTAGTAGTTTTTAGGCTCAACATCCTGATTTATTTCTGAATAATCCTTTATAGTGGTCAGTGCTTCATGTTTCACACACAGAGCTCTAAAACCCTTCATAGTCAAGCGTACAATGCCTTTATAGGGATTTTACTGCATATGGATTTATATTGAGTTCAGCAGCATACATAAGTGAAACCCTAGCTCCCCCTAGTTGTAGCTGCAGGGAGTCAGAATGTTTTCATTTCCTTTATACAAGGCATTTGGAGCTCTGTAACATATTAATGGAACATAAACAGCTTGAAAATTGTTGAGGAAGGGTGGCAGGTATGCATAGATATATATGCATGCCTACTGGGGCATGTGTATATATATATGTGTGAAGGCAGTTTGCCTGGATTTGTGGGAGGGGCTGAGGTCCGCCTCCAGCCTATTTAGGGCACCCCCTTTACCTGGCTCCTGCACCGTCCGAGGTCTGAGCTTTGAGGGAGGAAGTCGCTTGTGGAGTTACTGGAGAGTTACCTGCGAGTTGCTGAGTCTTGGAAGTTTTGCGTTACTCGGTTCACTGTGGGTCACGTTTGCCCGGTATACTATGAGTCATTCATACGGTACAGCTGGGGCCTCACGGTTGCCCCCTGTACCGGCTCATTTCATTTCACCAAACTTTGCACTCATGTCACAAATTCTCGTTACAAGTCACTATCATTTCATGTCTGCGGTACAGCACAGGGCCTCACGGTTGCCCCCTGTACTAGCTCAATTCATTTCACTATTTTCATTTCAACCATGTCACAGTTTCACTCCAAGTCACGGTTTTCATGTCTGCCTCTATTTCCGGTCATGCATGCACGCGTACCACACCGCATCCCCACTCCTAGCACCACCAGCACGTGTACCAGGTTCCCATGGCGGCCACCAACGCCGTTTCCCCTCCTCACCAACATCTCTCTCACACACATTCAGGTCACAATTTTCGTCACAAGTCACCATCATTTCATGTCTAGCAGGCTTGTTCACATGAAGATTGGTCATACCACACCACCACTCCGGTCTGTACCCCTGCAGCAAGCAGGCAGGTTGTCTCCTGGGCTCACCCCCCCCCCCCCCATTCCTGCTCATTTCACATCATGCCTCCCCTCGTTCATCACAGCAGCATGTTCACAAACACTCACACTTGCCCACAGGTTGGCTCGTTCCAGCAACACCACACTTTCTCCCCCTCCACATTCAGCGCTGCTGCGGCTGCGGACTTCCTCGTTCTCCCCACCGCTGCACCGGCCCGTCCCGCTGCTTCTCCTGCCGCGCTGCCGATGGCGGCCGCCCGCGTCCCGGTCCCTGGTCTGCGCACGCGCGGCCGGGGTACTGCGCATGCGCGGCGGCGTCGGCGCGTGCGCGGTATCCCGACGGCCGTCCGCTGGTGCGGCTGGTGTGTGGGGAGGGGGCCGCCACAGGTCTGCTCGGCCCCGGTCAAACCACAATACTCTGCCCCAGGCTGCAGCCACTGCCCCCCTCCCACAGGCGGCGCAACCCAGGAGGGGCTCAGACTGTTCCCCATCACACCTACACCCCCCACCACACCAGGCCACAGTCCCCTTCATTATAAAACCCGCCACATCACCCGCGTACCCCGGGAAAGGGAAAAATAAAAATTATGTAATTAAAGCTCCATAGTGTCATAGGGAGGAAAACCCGCCATGTAGTTCCAAAAAAAAAAAAAAAAAAAAAAAAAAAAAAATTTTTCTCAGTGTCATAGAAGAGAAACCCGCCATATAGTCCTGGCAAAAAAAAAAAAAAAAAAAAAAAAGACACGCTCTGCGAATCACACCTTCCTCCACGTCACGGGGGCTCATTTCGCACCACTGTTGCTCACGTCATGACCCCTGCACCAGCACCACAGATCCAGCTACCGCTCCCCCCCCATCAGGCAGCGCATTCAGGGGGGGCGCAAGTCATCATCACAAGAGCTTGCATCAGGGAACACACCCGCCATGCCAACATCAATGCATAAACAAATCCACCACAATAAAATCCACAACATTCAAAACGCATCACACAATCACCAAAGAAACCCGCCATAAGGAAAAAAAAAAAAACGCCATATGGAAAAAAAAAAAAAAAAAAAACGCCATAGGGAAAAAAAAAAAAAAAAAAAAAAAAAAAAAAAAAACCCGCCATATGAAAAAAAAAAAAATATACGGTCTGCTGATTACACGTTCCGCATCAAATCCCCCACGTCACGGGCCTCATTTCACACGCCATCCGCACAGCCGTGGCACCACTGCTGCTGACGTCATGATCCTCTCAGGTCATGCCGACGTTCATACCACAGTCCACTCTCGATCTCCTCAGCACTGTCCTCAGCAAGGACCAGGCCATTTTTAGCAAATCTGACAAATAAATAAATAAATCCCGCCATATGGAAAAAAAAAAAAAAAAAAAACCCCGCTATATGAAAAAAAAAAAAAATAAAATAGGGAAAATATAAACCCGCCATATGTAAAAAAAAAAAAAAAATTTATTAAAATCAAAAATACCCCCGGTTTCATTGCTACATTAATATCTCTGTGAAACCCCCCATGAAAAAAAAAATAAAAAATGCGGCCGCGGCTAAGTACGGGGGACCGCTGGCATCCAGGGTTGTCCGTCTCTACCAGCTGCCGGCAGAGCCCGGAGCAGGCGGTCAGCTTCCTACCCCACACTCAATTAGGCAGCACGATCGCCCAACACAAACCCGCCACATCACCCGCGTGCCCCATGGTCCAAAGTAAACAAATAAACAGATAAAAGAAAGGGAATCCCGCAATATAGTCCATGGCCACAAAAAAAAAAAAAATATATATATATATATATACATATATATTTTTATTCTGCCATTAGTCGCCCACGCATGGCTTCTCCGTTTAGTTTCACTCACAGCACTCCGCCATTTGGTCTCCCACGCGTGTCTTCTCCGGTTTAGCACGCACCCACGACTCCACCATTAGTCTCTCACGCATGGTTTCTCCGGTTCAGTTGTATACATACGACTCCGCATTTGAGTCTCTCACGCATGGCTTTCTCCATTTCAGTGTTTCACATACAACTCCGCCATTAGAGTCTCTCACACATGGTTTCTCCGTTTCAGTGCTTCACATATAACTCCGCCATTAGAGTCCCTCACGCATTACTTCGCCGGTTAGTTTCACACACATTTCTCCGCCATTACAGACTCTCACGCATTACTTCGCCGTTTTAGTTTTACACACTTTTCTCCGCCATTATAGACTCTCATGCATTACTTCGTCGTTCTAGGTCACACTCATAACTCTGCCATTAGAGTCTCTCACGCGTTACTTCGCCGGTTACTTTCACACACATAACTCCGCCATTAGAGACTCTCTCGCATCACTTCACCGTTTTGGTTTCACACAATAACTCCGCCATTAGAGTCTCTCACATATGACTCCGCCATTAGAGTTTCTCACGTATGGCTTCTCCGTTTTAGTGTCACACACATGACTCCGCATTAGTCTCACGCATGGCTTCTCCGTTTCAGTGTTACATACACAACTCCGCCATTAGAGTCTCTCACGCATCACTTCACCGTTTTGGTTTCACACAATAACTCCGCCATTAGAGTCTCTCACATATGACTCCGCCATTAGAGTTTCTCACGCATGGCTTCTCCGTTTTAGTGTCACACACATGACTCCGCATTAGTCTCACGCATGGCTTCTCCGTTTCAGTGTTACATACATAACTCCGCCATTAGAGTCTCTCACGCATCACTTTGCCGTGTTAGTTTACACATATGACTCCGCCATTAGTCTCACGCATGGCTTCTCCGTTTGGTGTCACACATATGGCTTCACCAGTAGAATCTCTCACGCACGGCCCTGCCATTAGAGTCCCTCACGCATGGCTTCTCCATATTATTTTACACAGATGGCTCCGCCATTAGAGTCTCTCACGCATGGCTTCTCCGTATTAATGTTTATACATATGGCTCCGCCATTAGAGTCTCTTACGCATGGCTTCTCCGTATTATATCCACACACACGACCCCGCCATTAGAGTCTCTCACGCATGGCTCCGCCATTAGAGTCTCTCACGCATGGCTTCTCCGTATCAATTTCACACACACGACCCCGCCATTAGAGTCTCTCACGCATGGCTCCGCCATTAGAGTCTCTCACGCATGGCTTCTCCGTATTAATTTCACACACACGACCCCGCCATTAGAGTCTCTCACGCATGGCTCTGCCATTAGAGTCTCTCACGCATGGCTTCTCCGTAGTATTTTACACACACGACCCCGCCATTAGAGTGTCTCACGCATGGCTCCGCCATTAGAGTCTCTCACGCATGGCTTCTCCGTGTCAATTTTCACACATATGGCTCCGCCATTAGAGTCTCGCACGCATGGCTCCGCCATTAGAGTCTCTCACGTATCGCTTCCCCATTTTAATTCCACACACAAACTCTGCCAGTCTAGGCCGGCTGCGTGGTCCCACAACCAGCAGGTTCCATGTCTTTTCTGCCTTCAGACCCGCTCGCATGGCTCGGTCATCTGTGGCTTGCAATACAATTATCTTGTGGTGACTCGCACGCGTGGCTTGCGCCATTAGAGTCTCTCTCACGTTATCATTTTCTCTGACTTTTAATTTCTAGGTTGTCAGATTCCTCCTGGAGCATAACATCACGCCCACTTTGTCATGTCTTCTCTTCTGGGGTTTGCTTCTTTTTGCCACCTTAAACTCAAATGTCATACAACGCCATCATACTCTATCTCACTGGCATTTTACACCACATGCTAATCTCACCCCCCAATAACATCAGTTGCGTGGCCGCTCACCAAATCAAAACCATACTCAGAGGTATTCAGAAAACGGAACCCGCGCGTCCAGCCCAGAGGCTACCCGTTAACAATCATATTTTCAAGGCATTATCCGAATTACTAGACGCCAAGCCTTCTGAAGCAGATACCAACTCCATCCTCAAACAGCAATTTACTTGGCCTTCTACGGTTCCGAGGCCCGGGGAATTCACTACAACCTACACGACCCAAGCCACACCTTGTCTTCTTGTCTCCCACTTGGCAAAACACATGGATCATTACGTCCTGACCTTACCTCACTCCAAGAGTAGTCAGCTCTTACCCGTCAACATTTCATATCACCCCACGCACAACAGAGGGTGTCCAGTCAGGATTCTGGATGCTTACAGACAACGTCACAAGTTTCTACCCTCTCAACCGCTACTTCACTACATGGTTCGGTACTCACCACCACCACCTTCATGACCCATGTCAGGTCACCCCTCACACAACTGGGCCTCAACGCAGCCAACTACTCAGGGCACTCCTTTCGCTTTGGAGCCGCGTCCGCGGCCTCCAGTGCCAACGCCCCGACTCATGTCATCAGGAATTGGGGCGCTGGAAGTCATCCGCTTACTCGCGATACATTCCCAATCCAACACAAGAGTTCAGAGATACTTTCCAAAACATGTCGGGTTGAGCTATTCATGTATATTTGACTACAATAACTGGTTATTTCATTTTTGCCCTCTTCTTTCTCAGGCCTACCTCATCCTCGGTTTCGGCACACCACAACCGACTACGCTTATTCCCTGATTTCCTAGGGTTCTTCACTGTACTACCGTAAGCGCCTCACACAAGTGTGAAGGCAGTTTGCCTGGATTTGTGGGAGGGGCTGAGGTCCGCCTCCAGCCTATTTAGGGCACCCCCTTTACCTGGCTCCTGCACCGTCCGAGGTCTGAGCTTTGACCCTCCCACCACTCCACTCATTTACAACTCATTTCTTTCATATCTCTATCCTTGGGTGGGCCCTCTTCTTTCTCAGGCCTACCTCATCCTCGGTTTCGGCACACCACAACCGACTACGCTTATTCCCTGATTTCCTAGGGTTCTTCACTGTACTACCGTAAGCGCCTCACACAAATATATATATATATATATATATATATATATGTATGTATTAGCGGTGCATAATGTTCTTATCAGAGGGCGATGCGCCTCTGATATTCCCCAGGGGCTCATTCATGCCCCTGTGGGAATTCATATAATGTGATATATATATATATGTGGCCCCTGTGGGGAAAGTATGCCCCCTGAATCATATAATGCCCCCTGAATATTCATATCATGCCCCCTTATATCATATAAATCCCCCCCCCCCCCTACATGGACCCAGATGCATCAATGTGAATGTGCCCCAAGCATTCACATTGATGTAATCTGGGTAAAGGCGCCAGGATGACCGGACAAGGTCCGGTCATTCTGGTGAACTCAAAGGATTCAAATTCAAAAGAATTTGAATCCTTTTGTTCTAATTATCTGCAGCCCTGCTGGAGATAATTAAGCATAATAGAGAGAGAGGAGATACCTCCGCTCCCTCTATTATGCGCATTCCGGCATCGCAATTACCATTGCGATGTCCGGAATGCTGAGAGCTACAGGCGGGAGATCAAAGGATCTCCCGCCTGTCAGCAACTGCACACGGCCCTGCGGCGCGCGTGCAGGGACGCGCGGGCAGGCGCGGTGACGTCATCTCACCGCGCCGGCCCACGTGTCCTTCACAGTGGTGCGCGCTCGCGCACTGCTGTGTGGGCGGTACGGAGTGCGGGCGGCCAGACATATAAGTCCGGCAGGCCCTGCACTAAGGGAGTAGAGAGCCGGCCGCCCACCCTCCCTGAAGAAACATCCCTGGACAAACGAGCCCCCCCTGGACAACGAGCAAGAGACCATAAGTATCATCCTCCTATACCACCAACGAACCTTATTAACCATATATCACCCTCCTATACCCTATACACCCTTCTATCTACCCTATACCACCAACGCACCCTCCTATCCACCCTGCCCTATATCATACTTTCCCCTGTTGTAAACCCTCACCCCCTGTACCCATTGTTAACCCTATTACCCATGTTTTCCTACCACCCCTGATTCTGTGCCTACAACCCTAGTCCCTGCCCTGCTGTGTCTACTACCCTAGTCCCGGCCCTGATACCCTTACTGTGCCTACCACCCCTGATTAACCCCTGGTGGTTACCCCAGTCCTTGTTAGTGTCCCTGTTACCCTTGCTGGGATTAACCCTTATATTGTGGTATCCCTGATTAACCCTGTTGTGCTCACCCCTAGATACCTTACCCCTATTACAGTTTGTGGTCTGCTTAGACCCCTGTAAGACCACCGTTGACCCTCGTTGTACCCCATAGGGATAGTATAGAACCAGGTGGGTGGGCTGTGAATATACTTGTATGTGTGAATTGTCTAGTTAGTTTATGGGTGGAATTTGGGAACGTGTAGTTTAGGATTGTATATTTAGTGCTGTATTGTTAGTGTATTGCGTGCGTAGTGTATTGTAAGTAATAAATACCGTTATATTTGTACCCTTTGTGTAGCGTGTACTTGTTAGCGGTAGTGAGTAAGGCGCATGCAGCTAGTGTAGCGATCAGTGTAAAGCATAGGGAAGGTATTGTGTAATTGTTATATAAAGGTATAAATAGGTGGAGTCATCAACGGCTCCTCCTATTTATGAATATTAATTATGGATATTCGCAAAATATTGGTGATTAATATTCCCCCTTTACAAAAATATATTACAAAATTAATCAGTGCAGAATTTTGGGCTTTTTTATATGAAATTAAAAACAAAGTTACTTTAAGAATATACTAGTATATTTACGCTTTACATTTTTTATCTTTTAGTAATAAAAGAACACTCCATCAGTCCTTTTTTGCCTTTAGAATGCTTAATACTGAAGGCTATTATTAAATAATATAGGGTTACACAAGGATATCTGAAACCCCAAAACAGGTGCTGCTTACCAATCGAGCCTGAGGAAGGGGTGAACGAATATACCCCAAAACGCGTCTGGTGACACATTCCCCGCAATTTGTGACCAGATATATTAACAGCTATCGATCTAAACCGACCCGAAATAAGTGGCATCCATCATCTTTGAAAGCTACCTGCGCGATTTGACGGCCAACACAGGAAGGGACCGGGACATCACTGGCCCACGTGTTGAACAGAAGACCACCTTCATTAGAAGAAAAAACTCCCGATACCGTAGTGCGACAACATTACTTGCACAACGCAGGGAGCAACAATATCCCAAGGTTCGGTAAAGTCTGACTCGACGGAAGCCGGATTAAAGGTACCTCAATAATCGCTTGCAAGCTGTAAAGTAGCGGGACGCCGCTACTCATCCTGATCGAGCGGGACGCCGCTCTGCTCAGGAGAGTTTTAAACAAAAATCAGTATTCATAGGACGGATTGGTTTTTGTGGAATAAGTTAAGGAACTTTGAAGTCTCATCTTCGATTGATAGTAGTGGATTTAACATTGACCTCCGATTTATTGCAGTTTGGCCTTTTTTTATCATTACCATCGATATATTGTTGTTGGGACTGCTGATTATTCATTTGAACATATTTGCTGCTATTTAGTTATATTGACTGTTGTCACTTACCAACATTTCAGATTTTATATGTTTATATATGTTTTTATAGTGAGGTCTATTGTTTTAAAATATCAGTATATCAATAAAAATATACATTTCTTGCATCTCTTAATGGTCCGAATTTTCTGAGAGTGCCCTGTTCCATATTCCTTCTATTATTAAATAATACTGTAGAGCCTCTTGTGCATGCCTTGTGTATACTTTATTTTAGTTGATGTTTTTAAGTTGATGTGCCATTATTAGGTTGTCTGCCACTTTGAGTTCTTTATCCCCTCTAATATGGTTCCCCTAATGCAGCCTAGATTTCCCATTATGCCTTTGGCTGTGCAGAGACAGAAGTTGTGGACTCCCATCACACTGCTTTTACTCTGTTCTGTGTCCTATCAAAGGGTAACAAGTGATATATCTGTGATGTGACATCAAATTACTGTTCCATTATCCCCTTCTACTCCCTGCCTTCCCAGAGCTAAAAATGTGTTTTTATTTTTTTCATTCATATAGCCATATGAGGGCTTGTTTTTTGTGAGACAAGTTGTACTTTCCAACGCCCCATTTAATATTGCAAATTATGTAGTGTGAGATTTTATTTTTTGACACAAGTTAGTAGAATATGAGACTTTGTAAGGAAAAACAAAAACAAAAACAAACAAAAAATTTCCGCTAACTTGTGCCAAAAAAAATGTCTGAATGGAGCCTTACCAGGGGGGGGGGGGTGATCAATGACAGGGGGGTGATCAATGACAGGGGGGTGATCAATGACAGGGGGGTGATCACCCATATAGACTCCCTGATCACCCCCCTGTCATTGATCACCCCCCTGTAAGGCTCCATTCAGACGTCCGTATAATTTTTACGGATCCATGGATCGGATCCGCAAAACACATGCGGACGTCTGAATGGAGCCTTACAGGGGGGTTATCAATGACAGGGGGTGATCAGGGTGATCACCCCCCTGTCACTGATCACCCCCCCTGTAAGGCTCCATTCAGACATCCGCATGATTTTTACGGATCCATGGATCCATGGATCGGATCCACAAAACACATGCGGACGTCTGAATGGAGCCTTACAGGGGGGTTATCAATGACAGGGGGTGATCAGGGTGATCAGGGTGATCACCCCCCTGTCACTGATCACCCCCCCTGTAAGGCTCCATTCAGACATCCGCATGATTTTTTACGGATCCATGGATACATGGATCGGATCCACAAAACACATGCGGACGTCTGAATGGAGCCTTACAGGGGGGTTATCAATGTGTCCATGTGTCCGCATGTGTTTTGTGGATCCGATCCATGTATCCATGGATCCGTAAAAATCATGCGGACGTCTGAATGGAGCCTTACAGGGGGGTGATCAATGACAGGGGGGTGATCAATGACAGGGGGTGATCAGGGAGTGTATATGGGTGATCACCCGCCTGTCATTGATCACCCCCCTGTAAGGCTCCATTCAGACGTCCGCATGATTTTTACGGATCCATGGATACATGGATCGGATCCACAAAACACATGCGGACGTCTGAATGGAGCCTTACAGGGGGGTGATCAATGACAGGGGGGTGATCAGGGAGTGTATATGGGTGATCACCCGCCTGTCATTGATCACCCCCTGTAAGGCTCCATTCAGACGTCCGCATGTGTTTTGCGGATCCGATCCATGTATCCATGGATCCGTAAAAATCATGCGGACGTCTGAATGGAGCCTTACAGGGGGGTGATCAATGACAGGGGGTGATCAGGGAGTGTATATGGGTGATCACCCGCCTGTCATTGATCACCCCCCTTTAAGGCTCCATTCAGACGTCCGTATGCTTTTTGCGGATCCGATCCATGTATCCGTGGATCCGTAAAAATCATACGGACGTCTGAGCGGAGCCTGACAGGGGGGTGATCAATGACAGGGCGGTGATCAATGACAGGGGGGTGATCAGGGAGTTTATATGGGGTGATCATGGGTGATCAGGGGTTTATAAGGGGTTAATAAGTGACGGGGGGATTTCTTTACTGTATTGGAGTCCGACTATCTATTAAATATACAGACCGGGTATACACTTTTCTGCAGAATGGCTATAAAGACCTGGCGGGTCATTAGGAGTTGGTGTGGAGTTAAGGCATCACTTATTTGCACCCCATTGTGGCATAATCCAAAGCTCGTGAATTTAAGCGATCTGAATTGTTGCCAGTATTGGAGGACTAAGAAGGTTCAGTATTTACATCAGGTGGTTAGTGGTGGACAAATTCTGTCCTCGATGGAAATAGGGCACAGAGCAAATTTGGGTGAGGTGGCCTGGTACGCATATTTCCAATTGAGGTCTGCACTTTCTAGCACTCTGAATAGTCACCTTCTTCTTATAGATACTCCTGAATTCCTACACGATTTTATTATTAAGAAAGCTGCCACGAAAATCAAAATATCACATTGTTATAGACACTTAATGAAACATTTTTTTCGGGGTCTTCTTTCTCCAGGACAGAAGTCCTGGTCTTTGTTACTTTCAGAGGTGGGTCCCCCAGATTGGGAGAATATAGGGGATAGTTTAAAATATGTTTCACATAATTTTAATCACACTGTTGTACAATTTAACATTTTGCACAAAATATATGTGACACCTATGTGGCTATATAGAAGAGGACTCCGAGGCAGACCACTTACACCTGTTTTGGGATTGCCCAATGGTGGGTAGTTACTGGAGATCGGTCCAGACCACCTTGGCTTGTAAACTTAACATTGTTGTTCCTCTGTCTCCCAGGATATGGGTCTTGGGAGACCTATCGGAGGTTAATTATCAGCCCATAAAACGTCAATTATTGATCAAGGTTATGTTCCTGGCTAGGCTTCTTGTCGCTAGACTATGGTTTAGCTCCTCCGCTCCAGACTGCAGCAACTGGCTGGCTCTGGTCGAGAAAGTGAAAAGCTATGAGAAGATTCTGCACAAACAAAGAGGATCTTATCTAAAATGGGGTAAACTGTGGGAAGAGTGGGACATGGTTTAATTAATTTGGAACTTTCCTTTTTTATTATATACTTTTTTTTTTTTTTCTTTCTTTTCCTGCAAGGTTGGGAGGGGGGGGATAGGTGGGGTGGGTTGGGGATGATTTCAGAATTTATAATATTATAAATGTTATGCGGATATGTATTTTTGCATTATAAATAGGGATGAGCGAACCCGAACTGTATAGTTCGGGTTCGTACCGAATTTTGGGGTGTCCGTGACACGGACCCGAACCCGGACATTTTCGTAAAAGTCCGGGTTCGGGTTCGGTGTTCGTCGCTTTCTTCGCGCTTTTGTGACGCTTTCTTGGCGCTTTTTGAAAGGCTGCAAAGCAGCCAATCAACAAGCGTCATACTACTTGCCCCAAGAGGCCATCACAGCCATGCCTACTATTGGCATGGCTGTGATTGGCCAGAGCACCATGTGACCCAGCCTCTATTTAAGCTGGAGTCACATAGCGCCGCCCGTCACTCTGCTCTGATTAGCGTAGGGAGAGGTTGCGGCTGCGACAGTAGGGCGAGATTAGGCAGATTAACTCCTCCAAAGGACTTGATTAACTGATCGATCTGCAGCTGTGGATCATTGAGCTGCTGATCCTCAATTGCTCACTGTTTTTAGGCTGCACAGACCGTTTGTCAGTCTCATTTTTCTGGGGTGATCGGCGGCCATTTTGTGTCTTGTGGTGCGCCAGCACAAGCTGCGACCAAGTGCATTTAACCCTCAATGGTGTGGTTGTTTTTTGGCTAAAGCCTACATCAGGGTGAAGCTGTCACACCAAGTGCATTTAACCAGCAATAGTCTGTTCATTTTTTGGCCATATCCCAGTCTAATTCTGTCACTAAATCCATACCGGTCACCCAGCGCCTAAATACTAGGCCTCAAATTTATATCCAGCTAAATCTGTCCCTAGTGCTGTAGCTGGGCGAGTTATTTAGTGTCCGTTCAAGCACATTTCTTGTTCTGGGTTGAAATACAATTCCCAATTTAGCAATTTCATAATTTAGTGGTTCCTGCTATATCAGAGCTCTTTGAAATCTATCCCAAAAAGGGTATATAATATTGAAGGTGCACATAGGGTCATTCAGAGTAACTTCACACACACCCGCTACTGTGTATTTCCAAGTCTAATTCTGTCACTAAATCCATACCGGTGACCCAGCGCCTAAATACTAGGCCTCAAATTTAATTCCCTCTAAATCTCTCGTTACCCACCGCTGTACTGTTGTTGCTGGGCAAGATATTTAGTGTCCGTCAAAGCACATTTTTTGTTCTGGGTTGAAGTACAATTCCCAATTTAGCAATTTCATAATTTAGTGGTTTCTGCTATATCAGAGCTATTTGAAATCTATCCCAAAAAGGGTATATAATATTGAAGGTGCACATAGGGTCATTCAGAATAACTTCACACACACCCGCTACTGTGTATTTCCAAGTCTAATTCTGTCACTAAACCCATACCTGTCACCCAGCGCCTAAATACTAGGCCTCAAATTTAAATCCCTCTAAATCTCTCGTTACCGTTGTCCTGTTGTAGCTGGGAAAGTTATTTAGTGCCCGTCAAAGCACATTTTTTGTTCTGGGTTGAAGTACAATTCCCAATTTAGCAATTTCATAATTTAGTGGTTCCTGCTATATCAGAGCTATTTGAAATCTATCCCAAAAAGGGTATATAATATTGAAGGTGCACATAGGGTCATTCAGAATAACTTCACACACACCCGCTACTGTGTATTTCCAAGTCTAATTCTGTCACTAAATCCATACCGGTGACCCAGCGCCTAAATACTAGGCCTCAAATTTAATTCCCTCTAAATCTCTCGTTACCCACCGCTGTACTGTTGTTGCTGGGCAAGATATTTAGTGTCCGTCAAAGCACATTTTTTGTTCTGGGTTGAAGTACAATTCCCAATTTAGCAATTTCATAATTTAGTGGTTTCTGCTATATCAGAGCTATTTGAAATCTATCCCTAAAAGGGTATATAATATTGAAGGTGCACATAGGGTCATTCAGAATAACTTCACACACACCCGCTACTGTGTATTTCCAAGTCTAATTCTGTCACTAAACCCATACCTGTCACCCAGCGCCTAAATACTAGGCCTCAAATTTATATCCAGCTAAATCTGTCCCTAGTGCTGTAGCTGGGCGAGTTATTTAGTGTCCGTTCAAGCACATTTCTTGTTCTGGGTTGAAATACAATTCCCAATTTAGCAATTTCATAATTTAGTGGTTCCTGCTATATCAGAGCTCTTTGAAATCTATCCCAAAAAGGGTATATAATATTGAAGGTGCACATAGGGTCATTCAGAGTAACTTCACACACACCCGCTACTGTGTATTTCCAAGTCTAATTCTGTCACTAAATCCATACCGGTGACCCAGCGCCTAAATACTAGGCCTCAAATTTAATTCCCTCTAAATCTCTCGTTACCCACCGCTGTACTGTTGTTGCTGGGCAAGATATTTAGTGTCCGTCAAAGCACATTTTTTGTTCTGGGTTGAAGTACAATTCCCAATTTAGCAATTTCATAATTTAGTGGTTTCTGCTATATCAGAGCTATTTGAAATCTATCCCAAAAAGGGTATATAATATTGAAGGTGCACATAGGGTCATTCAGAATAACTTCACACACACCCGCTACTGTGTATTTCCAAGTCTAATTCTGTCACTAAACCCATACCTGTCACCCAGCGCCTAAATACTAGGCCTCAAATTTAAATCCCTCTAAATCTCTCGTTACCGTTGTCCTGTTGTAGCTGGGAAAGTTATTTAGTGCCCGTCAAAGCACATTTTTTGTTCTGGGTTGAAGTACAATTCCCAATTTAGCAATTTCATAATTTAGTGGTTCCTGCTATATCAGAGCTATTTGAAATCTATCCCAAAAAGGGTATATAATATTGAAGGTGCACATAGGGTCATTCAGAATAACTTCACACACACCCGCTACTGTGTATTTCCAAGTCTAATTCTGTCACTAAATCCATACCGGTCACCCAGCGCCTAAATACTAGGCCTCAAATTTATATCCCGCTGAATTTGAATACAATACATTGGGCCAAATAATATATTTGTTGTTGTGGTGAACCATAACAATGAGAAAAACATCTAGTAAGGGACGCGGACGTGGACATGGTCGTGGTGGTGTTAGTGGACCCTCTGGTGCTGGGAGAGGACGTGGCCGTTCTGCCACATCCACACGTCCTAGTGTACCAACTACCTCAGGTCCCAGTAGCCGCCAGAATTTACAGCGATATATGGTGGGGCCCAATGCCGTTCTAAGGATGGTAAGGCCTGAGCAGGTACAGGCATTAGTCAATTGGGTGGCCGACAGTGGATCCAGCACGTTCACATTATCTCCCACCCAGTCTTCTGCAGAAAGCGCACAGATGGCGCCTGAAAACCAACCCCATCAGTCTGTCACATCACCCCCATGCATACCAGGGAAACTGTCTCAGCCTCAAGTTATGCAGCAGTCTCTTATGCTGTTTGAAGACTCCGCTGGCAGGGTTTCCCAAGGGCATCCACCTAGCCCTTCCCCAGCGGTGAAAGACATAGAATGCACTGACGCACAACCACTTATGTTTCCTGATGATGAGGACATGGGAATACCACCTCAGCATGTCTCTGATGATGACGAAACACAGGTGCCAACTGCTGCGTCTTTCTGCAGTGTGCAGACTGAACAGGAGGTCAGGGATCAAGACTGGGTGGAAGACGATGCAGGGGACGATGAGGTCCTAGACCCCACATGGAATGAAGGTCGTGCCACTGACTTTCACAGTTCGGAGGAAGAGGCAGTGGTGAGACCGAGCCAACAGCGTAGCAAAAGAGGGAGCAGTGGGCAAAAGCAGAACACCCGCCGCCAAGAGACTCCGCCTGCTACTGACCGCCGCCATCTGGGACCGAGCACCCCAAAGGCAGCTTCAAGGAGTTCCCTGGCATGGCACTTCTTCAAACAATGTGCTGACGACAAGACCCGAGTGGTTTGCACGCTGTGCCATCAGAGCCTGAAGCGAGGCATTAACGTTCTGAACCTGAGCACAACCTGCATGACCAGGCACCTGCATGCAAAGCATGAACTGCAGTGGAGTAAACACCTTAAAACCAAGGAAGTCACTCAGGCTCCCCCTGCTACCTCTTCTGCTGCTGCCGCCTCGGCCTATTCTGCTGCTGCCGCCTCGGCCTCTTCCTCCGCCTCTGGAGGAACGTTGGCACCTGCCGCCCAGCAAACAGGGGATGTACCACCAACACCACCACCACCACCTCCGTCACCAAGCGTCTCAACCATGTCACACGCCAGCGTTCAGCTCTCCATCTCACAAACATTTGATAGAAAGCGTAAATTCCCACCTAGCCACCCTCGATCCCTGGCCCTGAATGCCAGCATTTCTAAACTACTGGCCTATGAAATGCTGTCATTTAGGCTGGTGGACACAGACAGCTTCAAACAGCTCATGTCGCTTGCTGTCCCACAGTATGTTGTTCCCAGCCGGCACTACTTCTCCAAGAGAGCCGTGCCTTCCCTGCACAACCAAGTATCCGATAAAATCAAGTGTGCACTGCGCAACGCCATCTGTAGCAAGGTCCACCTAACCACAGATACGTGGACCAGTAAGCACGGCCAGGGACGCTATATCTCCCTAACTGCACACTGGGTAAATGTAGTGGCAGCTGGGCCCCAGGCGGAGAGCTGTTTGGCGCACGTCCTTCCGCCGCCAAGGATCGCAGGGCAACATTCTTTGCCTCCTGTTGCCACCTCCTCCTTCTCGGCTTCCTCCTCCTCTTCTTCCACCTGCTCATCCAGTCAGCCACACACCTTCACCACCAACTTCAGCACAGCCCGGGGTAAACGTCAGCAGGCCATTCTGAAACTCATATGTTTGGGGGACAGGCCCCACACCGCACAGGAGTTGTGGCGGGGTATAGAACAACAGACCGACGAGTGGTTGCTGCCGGTGAGCCTCAAGCCCGGCCTGGTGGTGTGTGATAATGGGCGAAATCTCGTTGCAGCTCTGGGACTAGCCAATTTGACGCACATCCCTTGCTTGGCGCATGTGCTGAATTTGGTGGTGCAGAAGTTCATTCACAACTACCCCGACATGTCAGAGCTGCTGCATAAAGTGCGGGCCGTCTGTTCGCGCTTCCGGCGTTCACATCCTGCTGCTGCTCGCCTGTCTGCGCTACAGCGTAACTTCGGCCTTCCCGCTCACCGCCTCATATGCGACGTGCCCACCAGGTGGAACTCCACCTTGCACATGCTGGACAGACTGTGCGAGCAGCAGCAGGCCATAGTGGAGTTTCAGCTGCAGCACGCACGGGTCAGTCGCACTACAGAACAGCACCACTTCACCACCAATGACTGGGCCTCCATGCGAGACCTGTGTGCCCTGTTGCGCTGTTTCGAGTACTCCACCAACATGGCCAGTGGCGATGACACCGTTATCAGCGTTACAATACCACTTCTATGTCTCCTTGAGAAAACACTTAGGGCGATGATGGAAGAGGAGGTGGCCCAGGAGGAGGAGGAGGAGGAGGAGGAAGAGGGGTCATTTTTAGCACTTTCAGGCCAGTCTCTTCGAAGTGACTCAGAGGGAGGTTTTTGGCAACAGCAGAGGCCAGGTACAAATGTGGCCAGCCAGGGCCCACTACTGGAGGACGAGGAGGACGAGGATGAGGAGGAGGTGGAGGAGGATGAGGATGAAGCATGGTCACAGCGGGGTGGCACCCAACGCAGCTCGGGTCCATCACTGGTGCGTGGCTGGGGGGAAAGGCAGGACGATGACGATACGCCTCCCACAGAGGACAGCTTGTCCTTATCCCTGGGCAGCCTGGCACACATGAGCGACTACATGCTGCAGTGCCTGCGCAACGACAGCAGAGTTGCCCACATTTTAACCTGTGCGGACTACTGGGTTGCCACCCTGCTGGATCCACGCTACAAAGACAATGTGCCCACCTTACTTCCTGCACTGGAGCGTGATAGGAAGATGCGCGAGTACAAGCGCACGTTGGTAGACACGCTACTGAGAGCATTCCCAAATGTCACAGGGGAACAAGTGGAAGCCCAAGGCCAAGGCAGAGGAGGAGCAAGAGGTCGCCAAGGCAGCTGTGTCACGGCCAGCTCCTCTGAGGGCAGGGTTAGCATGGCAGAGATGTGGAAAACTTTTGTCAACACGCCACAGCTAACTGCACCACCACCTGATACGCAACGTGTTAGCAGGAGGCAACATTTCACTAACATGGTGGAACAGTACGTGTGCACACCCCTCCACGTACTGACTGATGGTTCGGCCCCATTCAACTTCTGGGTCTCTAAATTGTCCACGTGGCCAGAGCTAGCCTTTTATGCCTTGGAGGTGCTGGCCTGCCCGGCAGCCAGCGTTTTGTCTGAACGTGTATTCAGCACGGCAGGGGGCGTCATTACAGACAAACGCAGCCGCCTGTCTACAGCCAATGTGGACAAGCTGACGTTCATAAAAATGAACCAGGCATGGATCCCACAGGACCTGTCCGTCCCTTGTCCAGATTAGACATTAACTACCTCCCCATAACCATATATTATTGGACTCCAGGGCACTTCCTCATTCAATCCTATTTTTATTTTCATTTTACCATTATATTGCGAGGCTACCCAAAGTTGAATGAACCTCTCCTCTGCCTGTGTGCTAGGCCTAAATATATGCCAATGGACTGTTGCAGTGGTGGGTGACGTGAAGCCTGATTCTCTGCTATGATATGAAGACTGATTCTCTGCTGACATGAAGCCAGATTGTCTGTTACGGGACCTTTCTCCTCTGCCTGGGTTCTGGGCCTAAATTTATGAAAATTGACTCTTACAGTGGTGGGTGACGTGAAGCCTGATTCTCTGCTATGATATGAAGACTGATTCTCTGCTGACATGAAGCCAGATTCTCTGTTACGGGACCTCTCTCCTCTGCCTGGGTGCTGGGCCTAAATTTATGACAATGGACTGTTGCAGTGGTGGCTGACGTGAAGCCTGATTCTCTGCTATGACATGCAGACTGATTCTCTGCTGTCATGAAGCCAGATTGTCTGTTACGGGACCTCTCTGCTCTGCCTGTGTGCTAGGCCTAAATATATGCCAATGGACTGTTGCAGTGGTGGCTGACGTGAAGCCTCATTCTCTGCTATGACATGCAGACTGATTCTCTGCTGTCATGAAGCCAGATTGTCTGTTACGGGACCTCTCTGCTCTGCCTGTGTGCTAGGCCTAAATATATGCCAATGGACTGTTGCAGTGGTGGGTGACGTGAAGCCTCATTCTCTGCTATGACATGCAGACTGATTCTCTGCTGACATGAAGCCAGATTGTCTGTTACGGGACCTCTCTGCTCTGCCTGTGTGCTAGGCCTAAATATATGCCAATGGACTGTTGCAGTGGTGGGTGACGTGAAGCCTCATTCTCTGCTATGACATGCAGACTGATTCTCTGCTGACATGAAGCCAGATTGTCTGTTACGGGACCTCTCTGCTCTGCCTGTGTGCTAGGCCTAAATATATGCCAATGGACTGTTGCAGTGGTGGGTGACGTGAAGCCTCATTCTCTGCTATGACATGCAGACTGATTCTCTGCTGACATGAAGCCAGATTGTCTGTTACGGGACCTCTCTGCTCTGCCTGTGTGCTAGGCCTAAATATATGCCAATGGACTGTTGCAGTGGTGGGTGACGTGAAGCCTCATTCTCTGCTATGACATGCAGACTGATTCTCTGCTGACATGAAGCCAGATTGTCTGTTACGGGACCTCTCTGCTCTGCCTGTGTGCTAGGCCTAAATATATGCCAATGGACTGTTGCAGTGGTGGGTGACGTGAAGCCTCATTCTCTGCTATGACATGCAGACTGATTCTCTGCTGACATGAAGCCAGATCCTCTGTTACGGGAGCTCTCTCCTCTGCCTGGGTGCTGGGCCTAAATTTATGACAATTGACTGTTGCAGTGGTGGGTGACGTGAAGCCTGATTCTCTGCTATGATATGAAGACTGATTCTCTGCTGACATGAAGCCAGATTGTCTGTTACGGGACCTTTCTCCTCTGCCTGGGTTCTGGGCCTAAATTTATGAAAATTGACTCTTACAGTGGTGGGTGACGTGAAGCCTGATTCTCTGCTATGATATGAAGACTGATTCTCTGCTGACATGAAGCCAGATTCTCTGTTACGGGACCTCTCTCCTCTGCCTGGGTGCTGGGTAGTGTTGAGCGCGAATATTCGAAAAGCAAATTTTTTTCGCGAATATCGCAACTTCGCGATTTCGCGAATATTTCGAATATAGTGCTATATATTCGTAAAAACGAATATTCGTTTTTTGTTTCCCCCCCCCCCCCCACAAAATTACAGTACACATATAATTGATTGTTTCCCAAAGGTCCAACAGCTCAGATCTTACTCACATTGCCTAGAAAGTGATTGAGGCGCGAATCTTCGTAAGGCGATTTTATTAGCGCACATGCGAATATCGGCACGTCCCAGAACAGAGGCAAAGGGCTTTGCATTCATACATTAGTGAATTGAGTTGCGAATCTTCGTAAGGCGATTTTATTAGCGCACATGCGAATATCTACACTTGTCCCAGAACAGAGGCAAAGGGCTTTGCATTCATACATTAGTGATTGAATTGAGCTGCGAATCTTCGTAAGGCGATTTTATTAACGCAAATGCAAATATCTACACTTGTCCCCAGAACAGAGAGGCAAAGGCCTGTGCATTCATATAGTATAGCACCATATTCGCGAATACGTAGAACTTCGTAAAAGTCGATTTACGAATATTCGTATTTTTTATTTTACTTTCCACCTTACAGATTACATTGATCTGTACTCTGTCAACTACTGTCATCACCCCCCACTGTATCTCGATTGATTCCCAAAAGTCTCACATTCCCTAGAAAGTGATTGAGGTGCGAATCTTCGTAAGGCGATTTTATTAGCGCACATGCGAATATCTACACTTGTCCCAGAACAGAGGCAAAGGGCATTGCATTCATACATTAGTGATTGAATTGAGTTGCGAATCTTCGTAAGGCGATTTCATTAGCGCACATGTGAATTTTGCATAGCATATGTATTATGCGATAATTCGAATTATCGCATATGCGAAATAATAACGAATTTGAATAATCGCGAATATTTTACGAATATTCTTTCGAATATTCACAAAATTTCGCGAATTCGAATATGGGACATGCCGCTCAACACTAGTGCTGGGCCTAAATTTATGACAATGGACTGTTGCAGTGGTGGGTGACGTGAAGCCTGATTCTCTGCTATGACATGCAGACTGATTCTCTGCTGACATGAAGCCAGATTGTCTGTTACGGGACCTCTCTCCTCTGCCTGGGTGCTGGGCCTAAATATATGCCAATGGACTGTTGCAGTGGTGGCTGACGTGAAGCCTCATTCTCTGCTATGACATGCAGACTAATTCTCTGCTGACATGAAGACAGATTCTCTGTTACGGGACCTCTCTCCTCTGCCTGGGTGCCGGGGCCTAAATATCTGAGAATGGACTGTTCCAGTGGTGGCTGACGTGAAGCCTCATTCTCTGCTATGACATGCAGACTAATTCTCTGCTGACATGAAGACAGATTCTCTGTTACGGGACCTCCCTCCTCTGCCTGGGTGCTGGGCCTAAATATATGCCAATGGACTGTTGCAGTGGTGGCTGACGTGAAGCCTCATTCTCTGCTATGACATGCAGACTAATTCTCTGCTGACATGAAGACAGATTCTCTGTTACGGGACCTCCCTCCTCTGCCTGGGTGCTGGGCCTAAATATATGCCAATGGACTGTTGCAGTGGTGGCTGACGTGAAGCCTCATTCTCTGCTATGACATGCAGACTGATTCTCTGCTGACATGAAGCCAGATTCTCTGTTACGGGACCTCTCTCCTCTGCCTGTGTGTGTGCTGGGCCTAAATATATGCCAATGGACTGTTGCAGTGGTGGCTGACGTGAAGCCTCATTCTCTGCTATGACATGCAGACTGATTCTCTGCTGACATGAAGCCAGATTCTCTGTTACGGGACCTCTCTCCTCTGCCTGTGTGTGTGCTGGGCCTAAATATATGCCAATGGACTGTTGCAGTGGTGGCTGACGTGAAGCCTCATTCTCTGCTATGACATGCAGACTAATTCTCTGCTGACATGAAGACAGATTCTCTGTTACGGGACCTCCCTCCTCTGCCTGGGTGCTGGGCCTAAATATATGCCAATGGACTGTTGCAGTGGTGGCTGACGTGAAGCCTCATTCTCTGCTATGACATGCAGACTGATTCTCTGCTGACATGAAGCCAGATTCTCTGTTACGGGACCTCTCTCCTCTGCCTGTGTGTGTGCTGGGCCTAAATATATGCCAATGGACTGTTGCAGTGGTGGCTGACGTGAAGCCTCATTCTCTGCTATGACATGCAGACTGATTCTCTGCTGACATGAAGCCAGATTCTCTGTTACGGGACCTCTCTCCTCTGCCTGTGTGTGTGCTGGGCCTAAATATATGCCAATGGACTGTTGCAGTGGTGGCTGACGTGAAGCCTCATTCTCTGCTATGACATGCAGACTAATTCTCTGCTGACATGAAGACAGATTCTCTGTTACGGGACCTCCCTCCTCTGCCTGGGTGCTGGGCCTAAATATATGCCAATGGACTGTTGCAGTGGTGGCTGACGTGAAGCCTCATTCTCTGCTATGACATGCAGACTAATTCTCTGCTGACATGAAGACAGATTCTCTGTTACGGGACCTCTCTCCTCTGCCTGGGTGCCGGGGCCTAAATATCTGAGAATGGACTGTTCCAGTGGTGGGTGACGGGAAGCCAGATTCTCTGCTATGGAACCTCTCTCCAATTGATTTTGGTTAATTTTTATTTATTTAATTTTTATTTTAATTCATTTCCCTATCCACATTTGTTTGCAGGGGATTTACCTACATGTTGCTGCCTTTTGCAGCCCTCTAGCTCTTTCCTGGGCTGTTTTACAGCCTTTTTAGTGCCGAAAAGTTCGGGTCCCCATTGACTTCAATGGGGTTCGGGTTCGGGACGAAGTTCGGATCGGGTTCGGATCCCGAACCCGAACATTTCCGGGATGTTCGGCCGAACTTCTCGAACCCGAACATCCAGGTGTTCGCTCAACTCTAATTATAAATAAAATATGGAAAAAAAAAAAAAAAGTGACGGGGGGGGGGGGGGGTGTAGTGTAGTGTAGTGTGGTGTTTGGTGCGACTGTACTGACCTACCTGAGTCCTCTGGTGGTCGATCCTAACAAAAGGGACCACCAGAGGACCAGGTAGGAGGTATATTAGACGCTGTTATGAAAACAGCGTCTAATATACCTGTTAGGGGTTAAAAAATTCGGATCTCCAGCCTGCCAGCGAGCGATCGCCGCTGGCAGGCTGGAGATCCACTCGCTTACCTTCCGTTCCTGTGAGCGCGCGCGCCTGTGTGCGCGCGTTCACAGGAAATCTCGCGTCTTGCGAGAAGACGCGTATATGCGTCCAGGAGGAATAAAGCAACCACCTCCCGGACGCATATATGCGTACAGCGGTCGGGAGGTGGTTAAGCTCTTTCAAGCTAGAGACAGAGGAGAGCAGTGTGTCATAGCATCTAACAAAAATACAGATTTACCCATCATCTTCAATAAAAGTAAGTCCCAGAGGAGAGACTGACCTCATGTCTACATAGGAAAGCAAACTTTGTGCTGGTGCTTAGACTGTAATCACATGCCCATAATGAAAGGGGTCAAAATGTATGGAAACTGCTGAGCTGGGATGAGATGAGACACGCCACTCTGCTAGAATATTCCTAATGAGTTAGGAGTACTTTTATAAGTTAATATTTATCATCCGTAATATGTTTTATTACTTGTTACAGACTATACACATATAGGGGGTAGTGACTATAGATTAATACATGTTTACATAAATTATAATTATTTAAAGACTTAAGGCATACCTATATCCTTTACGCAGAAGTTCAAATCCTTCATTGATCTTCAGAAATGGTAATCTGTGTGATATCAGCCCATCAATGTCAAACTTCTTATTCATATAATCAGACACAAGTTTTGGTACATCATCTTTACTCTTAAAACCTGCTCCAACAAACAGAAGTTGTTATTGTCACATTTCGACTTTTATATTTCTGTTTCTATTAATATGAGAAAGAGATTATAGTAATTAGAGGGTACTTCAAAAAAGAACATGGATCTCACATCTACACACTATGCATTGATCTATTGCTTCTCATCATCATTTATAAACTGTATATGTATACTTTTTGATCATGATCACTTTTGAAATGCATAAGCCCACTGACTGCATCAAGGTGGTCTCTTTTGAGAGGGAGGCTCCTCTAACAGCTCCATGTGAGTAGTGAAACATCTATATTATTCGTCTCAATTTGACAGGTGCCACGCCACTTTGACACCCCACCAACACTCCCCCCTTCTCCACCACACCCCTCCCCCTCCTTCCTCACCCCTGTGTGACCTTAGCCGAAGGAATGATTGATAGGGCTATTCAATCATTCCCCCACCAGTCCTAAGGTTTAAGGGGGCTCCCCATGTACCCTGGCGTTTTGAAGAGGTCACCATATGTAGCACAGTCTTTTTACTACATTGAATAAGTATGGTTTTGTGTGTGTGTGTGTGTTTGTGGAGAGAGGTCTGTTCCTGTGTGTTGCTGAAAGCAGAATTCGTTTTCGTCTAAAGACTGAAGCTGCCTTATCAAAAGTATCATGTCCATAGGTGTGACTTCTGGCAGTAATTCAATTAAGTTTTAATATCTTTAAAATAAAATGATATTAAGGTTGTATGAACCTCTTGTATGAATTTCTTAAAATATTATGAACTTCTTAGAATCTTTAATAATAAAATCATTAAAAAAACTGACTATGACAAAATAAAAAGCTTTAAAAATCATCAGCAGTTTATATTAAGTATATAGCACACAATACTATCTCTTTAAAGCATATGAATAAAACAATAAAAAGATTTATTTTTTTCTATTGTTACAACAATTAGTACTATTAGCAGGGTGGAGGGGCGGGGGTGCACTGTGAGCATTAGATATGTTTCCTTATCTTCTGACATAGCTGTTAAGTTAGATTATGTTAACATATGCATCTTTTCTACCAACTACAGCAAAATATATGATGTACACATTCAAAAAAACTTATACGCTTATATATTAATTTGTCAAAAGAGCTCTGCATTTCTGCTTATAAACACAGCACAATTTACAAGTTTCTTTTACACCATAAAAATTCCTTTTTACAAAATGAAATGTGTTTACAGACATAACCATGCAGAATGTAACAGAGGTAGAGTTGAGCGGACACCTGGATGTTCGGGTTCGACGGGTTCCGCCAAACGTAAAAAAAAAGTTCTAGTTCGGTACCCGAACTTGACCCCGAACCCCATTGAAGTCAATGAGGACCCGAACTTTTGAGCACTAAAATGGCTGTAAAAATATAATGGAAACAGCTAGAGGGCTGCAAATGCCAGCAAAATGTGGTTAAGTGCTCTGCAAACAAAAGTGGATAGGGAAATGACTTTAAATAACATAAAATACATTTTTTTTTAAATAATCGTGATTTAGGAGGACGAGGTCCATATGGAGTAGGAGGTTGGGGAGGCGGTGTAGATGGAAGCAGAGGTGGAGGAGGAGGAGTTAGCCTACACAGTTTTTTGGTTTTAATATTTATTTTTTAATTTTTGTTAAATTCGGGTACACCCCAAAACACCCCAAGTTTAAGCATTGAATGAAAGGAGGTGGCGCAAATCAATTAAAGAAGAATTTCTGAAATTGTATTCCCTGTCACCTATGCAGAGTAGAGGTTTATTCACGTCCAAAATTGTAAAATGTCAACCCAAGAATGTAACAGAAAAATTACTGACATTTATTAACCTGTTTACTTGGTAGATCATGGGTCTATGACAGAAAAAAATTGTTTATTGTCACCCGAAAATGTAACAGACAAACTATAGATTTTTTTTACCTGCATACTAGGTATAGGAGTGGAATATCACACCCCAAAATTGGTGAATTTCACCAGAAAATGTAACAGACAATTTTTTTTTTTATTTTTTTTACCTGTCTACAAGGTATAGCAGTGGTACATAACACCCAAAAATTGGTGAATTTCACCCGAAAATGTAACAGTCCATAGTAGTAAATTCACATAAAATATGTACAAAAAAATAAATAAATTATTTATGAGGTGGAGTTCCATATGGAGTAGGAGTTTGAGAAGGCAGTAGACGTAGCGGTGTAGGTGGAAGCGGCGGTGGAGGAGGATGAGGTAAACAACACAGTTTTTTTATTTAAATTTTTTAAATTAGGGTACACTCCAAAAAAGAGCAAAACATCAAAAATACAAGAATGAGCAATAGCGCTGTAAAATAACAATGGCTGGTAAAGGCGGGTATACATGTCTATTCTGCACAAGGTACGGACAAGTCCTGTGGGATCCATGCCTGGTTCATTTTAATGAACGTGAGCTTGTCCACATTGGCTGTGGACAGGCAGTTGCACTTGTCTGTGAAGACACCCCTTGCCGTGCTAAACACACGTTCAGATAATACACTGGCGGCAGGGCAGGCCAGCACCTCCAAGGAGTAAATGGCAAGCTCGGGCCTTGTGCCCAATTTGGAGACCCAGAAGTTGAATGGGGCAGACCCGTCATTCAGTACGTGTAGGCGTGTGCACACATACTGCTCCACCATGTTGGTGAAATGCTGCTTCCTGCTAAGACGTTCCTTAGCTGGTGGTGCTGGTTGTTGTGACGTGCTTTTCCACATTTTGGCCATGCTAACCCTGTCTTCTGAGGTGCTGGCGGTGCCCCAGCTGCGTTGGTAACCTCTTCCTCGTCCTCTGCCTTCGCCTTGTGCTTCCACTGTGCCCCCGTTGTCAGGTAGGAATGCCACCAGCAGCACGTCTACCAGCGTGCGCTTGTACTCGCGCATCTTACGATCATGCTCTAGTGAGGGAATTAAGGACGGAACGTTGTTCTTGTAACGGGGATCCATCAGCGTGGCCACCCCGTAATCAGCACAAGTTAGAATGTGGGCAACTCGGCGGTCGTTGCGGAGACACTGCAGCGTGTAATCCTTAATGTGTGCTAGGCTGCCCAGAGGCAACAAAAAGCTGTCCTCTGTGGGAGGTATATCGTCTGTGTCCTCTGTATCCCCCCAGCCAAGCAACAGTAATGGCCATGAGCTGGTCTGGGTGCCACCTCTCCTCATCCTCCACCTCGTCATCCTCTAGAACTGTGTCCTGGCTGGACAATTGTGTACTTGGCGTTTGTGGGTGCAGGAACCCACCCTTGGAGCCACTTGTGAATTACTGTCCGGAAACCCTAAGAAATGATCCCTCTTCCTCCTCCTCCTCCTGTGCCACATCCTCTTCCATCATCGCCAGCAGCGGTGAAACTCCACTATCACCTGCTGCTGCTCGCACAGTCTGGCCAGCATGTGAAAGGTGGAGTTCCTCCTTGTGGGCACGTTGCATATGTGGCGGTGAGCAGGAAGGCCGAAGTTTCGCTGCAGCGCTGACAGGCGAGCAGCAGCAGGGTGAGAACACCGAAAGCACGCACAGACGGCCTGCACTTTATGCAGCAGCTCTGACATATCGGGGTAATTTTTAAGGAATCTCTACACCACCAAATACAGCACATGCGCCAGGCAAGGGATGTGTGTCAAACCAGCTAGTGCCAGAGCTGCTACGAGATTTTGCCTATTATCGCACACCACCAGCCTGGGCTTGAAGCTGACTGGCACAAACCACTCATCGGTCTGTTGTTTAAGGCCCGTCCACAGCTCCTGCGCAGTGTGGGGTTTGTCCCCCAAACAGATAAGTTTTAAAACTGCCTGCTGTCGTTTACCCCTGGCTGTGCTGAAGTTGGTGGTAAAGGTGTTACGCTGACCGGATGAGGAGCTGGTAGAGGATGAGGAAGCGGAGTAGGAGGGGGAAACAACAGGAGCCAAACTGAAGTGCCCTGAAATCCTCGGTGGTGGAAGGACATGTGCCAAACTACTATCTGCCTCATGCCCAGCCGCCACTGCATTTACCCAGTGTGCTGTTAGGGAGATATAACGATCCTGACCATGATTACTGGTCCGCATATCCGTAGTGAGGTGCACCTTGCCACAGATGGCGTTGCGCAGTGCACACCTGATTTTGTCCCCTACTTGGTTGTGCAGGGAAGGGATGGCTCACTTGGAAAAGTAGTGACGGCTGGGCATGACGTACTGTGGGACAGCCACCGCCATAAGGCTTTTAAAACTCTACGTCTCCACCAGACGGAATGACAGCATTTCAAAGGCCAGTAATTTAGAAATGCTGGCATTCAGGGCTAGGAATAGCAGGTGGGTAGGGGGGTACTTCCTATTCCTCTCCAGTGTTTGGGAGATGGAGAGCTGAATGCTTCCATGGTACATTGTGGAGATGCTTGGTGACCCAGGTGGTAGTGTTGCTGGAAGATCCTCTGTTTGCGGGGTGGCAGGTGGCACTGTCACTCCAGAGGTGGATGAAGAGGCCGTGACTGCAGCAGAGGAGGAAGCAGGAGGAGCCAGAGACCTTTCTTGGTTTTTGAGGTGTCCTGGAGGGATACACCAAATGGAAAAGGACTTCGGAAAACTAGAGGAATGGTCAAAAATCTGGCAACTAAAATGTAATGTTGATAAGTGCAAGATAATGCACCTGGGATGTAAAAATCCAAGAGCAGATTATAAAATCAGTGATACAGTCCTTACCTCAGTATCTGAGGAAAGGGATTTAGGGATCATTATTTCAGAAGACTTAAAAGGTAGGCAGACAATGTCATAGAGCAGCAGGAAATGCTAGCAGAATGCTTGGGTGTATAGGGAGAGGAATTACCAGTAGAAAGAGGGAGGTGCTCATGCCGCTCTACAGAGCACTAGTGAGACCTCATTTGGAGTATTTTGCTCAGTACTGGAGACCATATCTCCAGAAAGATATTGATACTTTGGAGAGAGTTCAGAGAAGAGCTACTAAACTGGTACATGGATTGCAGGATAAAACTTACCAGGAAAGATTAAAGGACCTTAACATGTATAGCTTGGAAGAAAGACGAGACAAAGGGGATATGATAGAAACTTTTAAATACATAAAGGGAATCAACAAGGTAAAAGAGGAGAGAATATTTAAAAGAAGAAAAACTGCTACAAGAGGACATATTTTTAAATTAGAGGGGCAAAGGTTTAAAAGTAATATCAGGAACTATTACTTTACTGAGAGAGTAGTGGATACATGGAATAGCCTTCCTGCAGAAGTGGTAGCTGCAAATACAGTGGAGGAGTTTAAGCATGCATGGGATAGGCATAAGGCCATCCTTCATATAAGATAGGGCCAGGGGCTATCCATAGTATTTAGTATATTGGGCAGACTAGATGGGCCAAATGGTTCTTATCTGCCGACACATTCTATGTTTCTATGTCATGCAGGTTGTGCTCAGGTTGAGAATGTTTATGCCTCGCTTCAGGTTCTGATTGCACAGCGTGCAAATCACTCGTGTCTTGTCGTCAACACATTGTCTGAAGAACTGCCATGCCAGGGAACTTCTTGGAGCTGTCTTTGGTGTGCTCGGTCCCTTGCTGCGGTGGGCAGTAGCAGGCGTACTGCCTAGATGACGGCCGCTTCGCTTTTGCACCCTGCTCCCTCTTCTGCTGTGCTGGTGGCTCTGTGCGACCACTGCCTCTTCCCCTGAACAACATAGGTCACTCGCATGACCTTGATTCCATGTGGGGTCGAGGACCTCATCGTCCTCCACATCATCTTCCACCCAGTCTTTACCGCTGCCCTCCTTGTCGGTCTGCACACTTTCAAAAGCCCCAGCAGTTGGCATCTGTGTTTCGTCATCATCCGAGATGTGCTGTGATGGTTCTCAATATGTACTCATCTTGAAAGATAAGTGGTTGGGCATCGGTGCACTCAATCTCTTCCACTTCTGGGGCAGGGCTAGGTGGATTGCCCTGGGAAACCCTGCTAACAGAGTCATCAAAAATCAGAAGAGACTGCTGCATGACTTGGGGCTCAGACTGCTTGGCTGATTTGCAAGGGGGTGAGGTGAAAGACTGATGGACATCGGCTGCAGGTGCCAACTCTGATCTTTCAGCAGGAGACTGGGTAGGAGACATTTTGAAGGAACTGGAGCCACTGTCAGCAACCCAATCTACTATCGTCTGTACTTGTTCTGGCCTCACCATTCGTAGAGCCGCATTAGACCTGACCAAATACTGCTGCAGGTTCTGTCGCCTACTCGCACCTGAGGAAGGGGTTTCACTAGTGCGTGTAGCTGGCACAGATCGACCACGTCCTCTCCCTGCGACAGGAGCTCCACCAGCAGCACCACGACCTGGGCCATGTCCCTTATTTGACGCTCTCCTCATATATCTCGAATTTAGGATCTTGCCCTAAAAGAGTGTTTAATTAATAGTAGAATAGAACGACAGAATGTACAGGGTGTATCTCACACGCCCTGAACCAGACTAGGCCTCAATTAAATGTGTTTGCCCAAAATGGCTGTATTTCAAATACCTGAATAGAACCCCTGTATATAAAGGGTGTATCTCACACGCCCTGACCCACACTAGGCCGCAATTAAAGATTTATGCCCAAAATGACTGTATTTCAAATAACTGAATATAACTCAAATATAGTCAGGTCCATAAATATTGGGACATCGACACAATTCTAACATTTTTGGCTCTATACACCACCACAATGGATTTGAAATTAAACAAACAAGATGTTCTTTAACTGCAGACTGTCAGCTTTATGTGAGGGTATTTACATCCAAATCAGGTGAACGGTGTAGGAATTACAACAGTTTGCATATGTGCCTGCCACTTGTTAAGGAACCAAAAGTAATGGAACAGAATAATAATTATAAATCAAACGTTCACTTTTTAATACTTGGTTGCAAATCCTTTGCAGTCAATTACAGCCTGAAGTCTGGAACGCATAGACATTGCAAGACACTGGGTTTCATCCCTGTTGATGCCAGGCCTCTACTGCAACTGTCTTCAGTTCCTGCTTTTTCTTGGGGCATTTTCCCTTCAATTTTGTCTTCAGCAAGTGAAATGCATGCTCAATCGGATTCAGCTCAGGTGATTGACTTAGTCACTGCATAACATTCCACTTCTTTCCCTTAAAAAACTCTTTGGTTGCTTTTGCAGTATGCTTTGGGTCATTCTCCATCTGCACTGTGAAGCGCCGCCCAATGAGTTCTGAAGCATTTGGCTAAATATGAGCAGATAATATTGCCCAAAACACTTCAGAATTCATCCTGCTGCTTTTGTCAGCAGTCACATTATCAATAAATACAAGAGAATCAGTTCCATTGGCAGCCATACATGCCCACACCATGACACTACCACCTCCATGCTTCACTGATGAGGTGGTATGCTTAGGATCATGAGCAGTTCCTTTCCTTCTCCATACTCTTCTCTTCCCATCACTCTGGTACAAGTTGATATTGGTCTCATCTGTCCATAGGATGTTGTTCCAGAACTGTGAAGGCTTTTTTAGATGTCGTTTGGCAAACTCTATTCTGGCCTTCCTGTTTTTGAGGCTCACCAATGGTTTACATCTTGTGGTGAACCCTCTGTATTCACTCTGGTGAAGTCTTCTCTTGATTGTTGACTTTGACACACATATACCTACCTCCTGGAGAGTGTTCTTGATCTGTCCAACTGTTGTGAAGGGTGTTTTCTTCACCAGGGAAAGAATTCTTCGGTCATTCCGTGGTCTTCTGGGTCTTTTGGTGTTGCTGAGTTCACCGTTGCATTCCTTTTTAAGAATGTTCCAAACAGTTGTTTTGGCCATGTCTAATGTTTTTTCTATATCTCTGATCGGTTTCTTTTGTTTTTTTCAGCCTAATGATGGCTTGCTTCACTGATAGTGACAGGTCTTTGGATCTCATCTTGAGAGTTGACAGCAACAGATTCCAAATGCAAATAGCACACTTGAAATTAACTCTAGACCGTTTATCTGCTCATTGTAATTGTGATAATGAGGGAATAACACTCACCTGGCCATGGAACAGCTGAGAAGCCAATTGGCCCATTACTTTTGGTTCCTTAACAAGTGGGAGGCACACATGCAAACTGTTGTGATTCCTACACTGTTCACCTGAACACTTGAATGTAAATACCCTCAAATTAAAGCTGACAGTCTGTAGTTAAAGCACATCTTGTTTGTTTCATTTTAAATCCATTGTGGTGGTGTATAGAGCCAAAAATGTTAGAATTGCGTTGATGTCCCAATATTTATGGACCTGACTGTATATAAAGGGTGTATCTCACAATCACATCTGCAGCAAAGGCTGCCCAATTTTTTTTCCCCCCCCAAATGGGTGTTTGTTTAATAACTGAATATAACAGCAGTATATAACCCTGGAATTTCAAACGTCTTGATACTGCAAGGGTGCAACAATTGTGTATTTTGCACAAAAAAGGTGGTGTTTTATTAATAGTTGACTATAACCCCTGTATATACTGGGTGTATCTTACACACCCTTACCCACACTAGGCCGCAATTAAAGATTTATGTCCAACATAGCTGTATTTCAAATACCTGAATAGAACACCTGTATTTAAAGGGTGTATCTCACACGCCCTGACCGACACTAGGCTGCAATTAAAGATTTGTCCAAAAATGGGTATGACATCAGTATATAACCCTGGAATTTCAAACGTCTTGATGCTGCAAGGCCAGAAAAATGGTGTATTTTGCCAAAAAAGTGTGTTTTTAAAAACCCCGAAAATTATGGCTGTATTTCTAGCTTAAATTGCACACTGACTAATCCTGCAAATGCACCAGATGTTGTATATTGCCAAAAAAAGGGTGATTTTTTTACAACCAGATTATTAGTTCTGTTTTTCAAGCTTGGATTTCAATGTCAAAAAAGCTCAGATGCAGTGCTGGCGCACTGAGCTTGCATAAAATGGCCGCCGCCCACCTAACTGACTTATAAAAGTTTTTTTTTTTTTTTTTTTGGTCACTGGATCGCTGAGTTAGATTCATGTTTTGAACAAAGATTCAGTCTTATTCTCTCCCTGAAATCACCAGCCGCATCCTCTCCCTACACTAGTAACAGCAGAGTGAAGTGCAGCGCTACGTGACTCCAGCTTATATAGAGGCTGGGTCAAATGCTACACTGGCCAATCACAGCCATGCCATTAGTAGGCATGGCTGTGATGGCTTCTAAGGGCACACAGTTAACCGCTTGTTGATTGACTGCTCTGCAGCCTTTCAAAAAGCGCCAAGAAAGCGCCAAACACCGAACCCGAACTTTTACTGAAATGTTCGGGTCCGGGGTCCAAAAATCCTAAAGTTCGGTATGAACCCGAACTTTACAGTTCGGGTTCACTCAGCCCATTCTATAATGCCTCTATAGGGTTGTGATAATTGTGTCAACGATGTCTCCCACCTAGGTATGGCTGCAGTGGCGTACACACAATCCATGGGGCCCCGGTGCGAAACTGATCTATGGGGCCCCCTCCCCGTCGCCCCCCCCCCAACCTGCCTCCTAGCCCCCCCCCCACTACCTCCCCTACCAGTGGTGTAACTATAGTGTTATGGGCCACAGTGCAAACATTTTTTCAAAGAACCGGCCGATTTTTTTACTAAGGGCTCTTTCCGTGCGGCTAATCCGCGGCGTGACTGAGTGCCAAGCCCCATTCTAGACAGCAGAGACACGGAGCAGGGACATGATTGACTGTGATCTTTTTACTACAAAATCACGGTGACAACTTTATGTCTCTGTGATTTTGTAGTAAAGAGATCACAGAGAGGCATGGAGCATAATCAGTCATGTTAATGCTCTGTGTCTCTGCTGTCCGGAACGGGGCTTGGCTCTCATTTACGCAGCGGATTCCTCGCACGGGATCCGCTTGTGTTAAAGAGCCCTAAGCCCAATGCATGGCTACACTCACCTAGTCCTAATAAAATCTGGTCCTACCTCATCCAGGGTGTCGCTGGCGTCGGCGTGATGTCCGCTGGATCCAGAACAAGGTCCCTGTGGTGAGAAAAAAAGAATAATCACATAAGGAAGGGATGGTGACTGCCCCTGTGAAATCACCAGCTGGCCTGTAAGACTGAGCCATGCCAATGTGTAGCAGGGTAATCTAGGACATTTCCCCTAAGTGCAACCACACGGTACTAATGCCCACCTTGTGGCCCCTCACAGTAGTTATGCCCACCTTTGTTCCCGTCACAGTAATTATGCCCAGATATGTGCCCCCTCATAGTAGTTATGCCAAATATGTGTCCCCTTACAGTAGTAATGTCAGATTATGTGCCCCCTCACAGTATTAATGCCAGACTATGTGCCCCTCACCTAGTAACGCCAGATTATATGCCCCTTACAGTAGTAATGCCAGATTATGTGCCCCCTCAAAGTAAATATGCCCACATATGTGCCCCCTCAGAGTGGTTATGCCAGATTACGTGTCCTCTCACAGTAATAATGCCAGATTATGTGCCCCTTCACAGTATTTATGCCCGGTTATGTGCCCCCTCAAAGTAAATTTGCCCAGATATGTGTCCCCTCAGAGTGGTTATGCCAGATTATGTGCCCCTCACATTAGATATGCTCACATATGTGCCCCTCACATTGGTTATGCCAGATTAGGCTCCTTTCACACTAGCGTTCGTCGGTCCGCTCGTGAGCTCCGTTTGAAGGAGCTCACGAGCGGACCCGAACGCCTCCGTCCAGCCCTGATGCAGTCTGAATGGAGCGGATCCGCTCAGACTGCATCAGTCTGGCGGCGTTCAGCCTCCGCTCCGCTCGCCTCCGCACGGACAGGCGGACAGCGCCTGCAGACGGATCCGTACTGAACGGAGCCTCCGTCTGCATTAATATGATCGGATCCGTTCAGAACGGATCCGATCGAACGCTAGTGTGAAAGTAGCCTTACATGCCCCGTCACAGTAGTTATGCCTTCATATGTGCCCCCTCATAGTTATGCCTTTATATGTGCCCCCTCACAGTAGTTATGCCACATTAGGTGCCCCCTCAAATTAGTTATGGCAGATTAGGTGCCCCTCAGTAGAGATGCCAACTTTTGTGCCCCCTCACTCTAGTTGTTCCCATCAATCCCCCCCCCCCTCTGCCCCTCTGCCCCTCTGCCCCCTGCCCCTCTGCCCCCTGCCCCTCTGCCTCTCTGCCCCTTTGCCCCCCTGCCCCCAGTCTGCAGCATTAGAAAAAAAAATACTTACATACTTACCTTCTTCCCTGATGAGAGTAGGCAGATTGCCGGGTTTTTAGGTCTCCTCCCACAGCCAGCAGCGCGATCTGGGGCCAACAGGGGGAGCTCCTGAGCTCTGAAGATCAGTGAAGCAGGGAGCAGAGAGGTTTCCCTGCTTCACTATAGAAACGGAACTGCCGGCCCTGTGTGTGTGAGTGCGTGCCCCCCCCCCCCTTACTTGACCCTCCGGCCCCCCCACCCCCCATATTATACATGTAATGGTGGCATGGAGCGCTCTGATGGGGCCCGAAATTGCCACTGTACTTCATGCCGGGCCCCACCAGAGCGCTCCATTACATCTGAGTACAGCGGGAGCCCTGCCAGCGGCCGGGCCCCCTGGAGTGCCGGGCCCGGTCGCAACTGCGACCCCTGCGACCCTGGTATGTACGCCACTGTATGGCTGGCCTCGTGGCTCTGGCTCACTTGCAATACATTTGAGTGTAGTGATAGTAGGAGTAATAGAGGAATTTTGCAGCACAAATGATGTCCAGATCTTTAGATGAATTTCAAACTTTTCTTTACCAAAGATAACTTGTATCCAAGCAGTATACAGCTTTGGTCTCTGGTCCCAGTAGGTTTTGGCAATCATTGGCAGGAATAAATGCTTCTGCTTGATATGTGGGGAGCTTGCAGGATAGGACGTCTGCTTGGTAGCTCTGTAAATGTGGCAGGAATTCATCTTCTGCACTTCTCTGTAACTTCTGCTTTGTGGGGACAGATTAGCCGAGGAGGAATGGCTTCTCCTAGGTCACAGGACTTTACTCACAGATAGTTTCTCAGGGTATGCTTTCTTCCTGGAACTCTGGAGGTCGTCTGCTTTCTTCATCCAGCTGAGGCTGAAGGTTCTCAGACTGGGTATATGATCAATGTCTCAACCGAGACAAGATCCTTGCTTTCTTTCCTATACAGGGGATCTCCTACACACACACCCTACCCAAAGCAGGTGCAGGATGTGGGAACAGCCCACACTTCCACAGGGGGGGATCTAAGCTGGAATGAACCATTCCAGACTAGATACACTAAACTGTAACTAGTTCCTTACCAATGCATTGCTGCCACCTGCTGGTAGACCTGGAAAATTACAAGGAAAACAATTACATTTAACATAGATTTTACATGCACATCTGTGAAGACCTAATCAAAATCATATCAGATGACAATGTAAAGGCTCTTAGAAGATAGTAGTGGGGTAGAGGCGTGTAGTAACTCAACTCTGGGGTGTTATGCTAGCTGTCCGTAAAATTTACATTTAAAAATACAAATGTAGTGCAGTTCTGTACCTTCACCCAGATTTAATTCAGCAGGTGGGCATTATTACCTCTGGCCAGCTGTCTGTACAATTTGTGCCTTTTCCCTACATACGTGGTACAGTTCTGTACCTTCCTCAAAATTAACAATAGTGAGCAATTAGGTTCACTTATATCTGTACTGTGCCCTTACCTAGCATATACCCTGTTTCCTTATCTCATAGACTTTTGGGGAAGCAGATTGGAAAAGTGTCTGGAATTGACCCAATTTGCTATCACTGTACTGTTTTGCCCAGCCCTCAGTGTCATCACAGAGAGGGTTTTCATGGCATCTTGGCAGGTGGCATCTGCATTAGTGATGAGTGAAGTTTTCAGAAATTCTATTTGGCTGCTTCGCTGAACTTCTACAAGAAATTTGATTCATGACAAAGTACTTAGTCACGAATCGCATTCCATTGCATGTAGAGGAATCAATTATGGGGAACGATATGTGACAGCCCTATAAATAGCAGCAGCCATCTTAGAGTCTGCCATTTACCAGTTGCGACACACTGAGAGGTTTGGTCTGGGAAAACAGGTATTTTCCTCCCAGCATGTGCTGGTGGACTGATTTACAGCCCGGTGAGGTCAAATACCGGACCAGATTTTAAATGCCGGTCCAGGTTTTGGCAGCAACTGGCTGTCCATAAATAGGCAGCTGGGCTCAGAAGCTATGTCTCTGTGTTGGGATCTGGGAGCCTTGTGTCTGGATGAAGGCTTGCTACCTGTTTGGTGTGAAAACAAGTTGGTGCTGCTATAAGCAAGGACTCTTTGAGTGCTTGTTTTGTCACTTGCCTAAAGTGTGAATAAAACACTGAACTGTTTGATCCAAAGAACTTGTTGTTGCCTCTATACTGCGTCCGCTAATCCTGTCTACCATAGCGAATCCCCCCTATTAGTGGAGGATGCTGGAACAAGCAGTGAGGGTGGCGTGAACGGCGATACTTTTGGTTTCTGCATTTTTCAGGCACGGTTGTATGTCGTATATTAAACCAGCTGTATTACAACCAGTGCCCCACAACAAAATGGAGGCTGTTGTGAAGGCCCTCATGGAGGCTAATCTACAGCAGCGAGACAGACATGCATCAACGCGAGGCTAATAAACAGCAGCAGGAGACTAACCAGTTGCTGCTACAACATGTAATGACTTTGCAGACAGCAGTAGCAACCCCGAGTGTCCACGATGCCCGGAAAGCAGTCCGTGCGACGATTCCTAAGATGACCCCCGCAGACGACATCGAAACCTACCTGCCGATGTACAAGAAAGTGGCCATCAGGGAAAAGCTACCCCATGCCCAGTTGACTGAGGTCGGCGGGTGTATTTCGACTTGCCGGACGATCAAGCGGCCGACTACCAAAAAGTAAAGGTTGAGATTTTGGCAAGACTGTGGGTTATTGTGTTGGTCCGGGCCCAGCGGGTACATCAGTCGGGGTTGAAGCCGGCTGAGCCTGCGAGGACCCATTATTATGACTTACTCCACCTCTTGCAAAAGTTACTACAGCTTGATGTGCTGAGTTCCCCAGCTATGCTGGATAGACTATTAGCCGATATGTTCTGGAGGGCTTTGCCATACCCTCTCCAGCACTGGATGGGTCAGGTGTCTCCTGGCAATGCCCCTGAGATGGTGGACCTGGGGGAACGCTATGAAGCTACCAGGAATCTGAAGGAGGATTCTGTCAGGAGGGAGGTCGGCAAACCCCGGAAATCTCCACCCCAGGAGATTTGGGCAGATAAAGCCCACCCGGGATGTACCCACGGAGGACCAGGATCCAAAAGTCTGCTGGCAGTGTCAGGAGCCTGGCCATGTAAGGGCTGACTGTCCCCATTGGGTTGAGCCCATGGACACTAACTATAGCTACCATCAGTCGCTATATGCCAGGAGGCTGTGTGCAACAGGTACCCCAGAGTCTCTAAATCACTTGTGCCAGGTGGAAGTGGGAGACACTCCGGCGGAGGCTCTGCTGGACTCAGGGAGTCTGGTGACCCTAGTAAGGGCTACCCTGCTTCGGTCCACTGAGTATACTGCCCGTAACATAGGTGTGATGTGCATTCACGGAGACTTAAAAGACTACCCCACCGCGCTGGTGTCTCTAACCACGATGGCCGGTAGATGGACCCATGAGGTGGCTGTCACCACAAATATTCATTATGAACTCATAATAGGGAGAGACTTGCCGACACTGTGGCCTGCTATGAGAGTGACTGATACCCATGAGACAGGAGTAACCCTAGCAGAGTGGCCCGGCTCAGGGGGGAGACCAGAACCCTAGGAACATGAGACCAAAGGGCCAGCGGTAGGGGTGACTGCCACTTCTTTGGAAGAGGTGGAGACAACCCCGCTAACTGTGATGTGGGAGACATGGAGGACTTGCCGCCGGATCCTGAAATGGCAGACCTCAATGTCTCAGGGGATAATTTTGATACCGCCCAATGTCAGGACTCAACCCTATCCAGCGCCAGGAAAAAAAATTGTTAATTGTAGAAGGTGAACCACAACAACCTGTGGCAGAGTCAGTGTTTCCCCGTTTTGTGGTTCATCAAGATATGTTGTATTGGGTAAACCAACTACGTGGTGAGCCTATTGAACAGTAGAGATGTCGCGAACATAAAATTTTTCGCGAACCGGGCGAACTGCCATTGACTTCTATAGGCAGGTGAATTTTAAAACCCACAGGGACTCTTTCTGGCCACAATAGTGATGGAAAAGTTGTTTCAAGGGGACTAACACCTGGACTGTGGCATGCCGGAGGGGGATCCATGGCAAAACTCCCATGGAAAATTACATAGTTGACGCAGAGTCGGATTTAAATCCATAAAGGGCATAAAGCACCTAACAATCCAATTTTCTTCTTGAACAACGTGGTTTAAAACATCCAGTGTGTGTATACGATCAGGTATGATGTTGTATCGATCAGGTAGTGTAAGGGTTACACCCGCATCACAGACATTGACAGACCAAACTCCCCTTTTAATGCACCGCAAACAACCGCAAACAGTCCATTTGCCCAACCGCAAACTTCCCATTTGCACAAGGTTGGAAACCAAGCTAGCCATGTTCCGTTGATATCATTGAAGGTTTCTTCCTCCACCCAGCCACGTACAACACCAAGGGTCCCGGAAAGGTGAATTGAATTGATTTTTCATGGAGAAAGCCCAGATACGATTTCTTGATTAAGGACACGGAACAGTTCCTCCCCTGTGGGATTCCGTTCTCCCAGGCAAACCAGGTGTAGAACAGCCTGACACTGCCATGCCCTGCACGTGTTGTATGCTGGAGGGGCGCTGTGAATTGTCCCTGCAGTGGAGGCTGAGGACACGGTGGAGGATGAGGAGGCAGAGGCGGAAATTGCCGCAGGAACAATGGCGTGAGATCGTTGAGGTGGAAGCAGCGTCACCTGGCCAAGTTGCTGATGTGTCTGTGCAGGAATCACATTCACCCAGTGGACCGTAATAGGACATGTATTGTCCCTGACTGTAGTTACAGCTCCACACGTCAGCGCTGCCGTGCACTTTGGCAGACACCAACAGGCTCATGGACTGGCCCACCTTCTGTTCTACATGTGTGCAGGGCTGGTACTGCCTTTTTGGCAAAGAAATGATGGCTTGGAACTCTCCACCTCGACTCGGCACAAGCCATCAGTTCTCTGAAAGGTGCAGAGTCCACCACTTGGCCAGCAACTTGGCCAGAAGCACATTCAGCTTCTGTGCCGTTGGATGAGGGCACGCATACTGTCATATCTTGGCAATCGCTTTGGTTATCGATTGCTGACAGAATGATTGACGAGGAGTAGGAGGGCGAGGAGCAGGGGCATCAGGACCGGTAGATAATGGGAAGGACAGACAGCTCCCTTTTGCTGAGGTGGTGGAGCCTTGACTGCCTGAAATTGGGTGCATGCCACTGAGTGATGCAGCGGTTGCTGTGGCAGGCTGGACCACCACATCGGAGCCACGGTTCTCCCAGGCCACTTTATGGTGATGCTGCATATGTTGCCGCAGGGCCGTGGGGCCAACATTGGCACACTGGCCATGCTTCACCTTCTGCCCGCAAATTCTACAAATGGCCATGCTCACCTCCCCTGGCGGCTTAACAATATACTGCCACGCCGCTGAGTAGGTGATTTTACCCCCAACAATCCGCACTGACTGAATGCTACCACCGCTGCTTCCATGAATCCCTGCACCACTACTTTCCGGGCATATAGGCTTCTGCGAAGCATGTGGTCTACCCCGGGCACGTTTGGCTCCCAACCTCCCAGTGCTGCCACCCTGCCGACTCCCGGCCACGCTAGCAACTTGCTGGCTCCACCGCTGCCTCACGGGCAAGCTGCCACCCTCTTCCCCCGATGATGATGAAGACCCTAATTCACCCAGCTCCCAAGTGCGATCAGCTACATCATCATCATCGAGTACTGTCTGAACATCACTGATGTCCTCCTCAACGGTCTCTGGGTCAGGAGCCTGACCGCTCGCAACACCAGCTCCCACGCCACTCTCCTCATCACTACTTGCCAGCTTACCGGAAGAAGCGGCGGATGTCTCCTCCACATCTTGGCTCGCCAGTAGCTGATGACTGTCCTGTAGTAGCTCGTCCTCGCTGTATAGTCGAGCTCAGCCCACAGCATATAATACTTCTCTGGCTGAGGAAATAGAAAAGGACAGAGGCAGGTTGAGCATAGGTGAGGGCACAGGGACTGCTCCCGGGTCATACCAAATAAGGGCTTGTGTCTGACGAACCCACGACTCTTGGATGACCAAGTCATCCATTTAAGAACCACTGGGTTGCTGGTCAAGACACGACTGCTAGATGACACCTGGAGCTCAGGCCTCTCGCTGCGACTCCTGCTGCCATGCCCAATTACTCTGCTGCGACCTGTGCCTGCACCAGAAACATTTAGGCCTCTGCCTCTCCCCTGTGCAGGGTCTGGCACTTCTCTGTCTGACATACTGTTAGATCAAATAAATAAATAAAAAGGAAATTAAAACACCCCCAAAAAGTCTGTAATTTTTTTCACTTCGCCACACAATGGCTAATAAGTCCTTATTTTTTTTTTTTTACACTAATACACGCCAAAAAGGGATTTAGAACATATATTTGCGTCACTGAATGGCAAATAGGCCCTTATTTTTTTCCACTTATACACGCCACAAAAGGCTTTAGAACATATAACTGCACCGCTGAACGACAAATATACTGTATATTTTTTGCCACTAATACACGCCAAAAAGGGCTGTCATTTTCTCACTTTACCACACAACGGCAAATACAGTTTTTTGTGCCACTAATACATGCAAAAAAGGGCTTTAGAACAAATAACTACACTGCTGAACGGCAAATACACGTATATATTTTTTGCCACTAATACACACCAAAAAGGGCTGTAATTTTCTCTTTTCACCACACAACAGGAAATACTTTTTTTGTGCCACTAATACACGCAAAAAAGTGCTTTAATACATATAACTGCACCGTTGAACTGCAAATATATTTTTTTTTCCACTAATACACGCCAAAAAGGGCTTTAGAACATATAACTGCACTGCTGAATGGCAAAAATATATATATATATTTTTTGCCACTAATACATGCCAAAAAGGGCTTTAGAACATTTAACTGCACCGCTGAACAGCAAATAAGCCCTTATTTTTTTACACTTGCCACTAAAGGCTTTAGAACATATAACTGCACCACTGAACGGCAAATAATATATATTTTTTTTGCCACTAATACACACCAAGAACATTCCTGCATGTATAGTAATTTCGTATTTGTATTGTTTTATTGATTTATGTATTTGCACATGCACTTACACTATTGAAGGGGTCCCGCTATTTATCAAGAATCCCTGTCCACTGTTGTGGAAACTCAGGTGTTGATTAAGCAAGTAATCACTGCAATGATGCGGCTTCCTGTGCACATTTGTAAGCGCTGTGACCCCTCCAGTAGTGGAAAGCCAGAAGAAGCGCACACACACGCAAAACGGCTGTTGCTCATTGCTGTGTTTGCACTGTATGCACCCCCCTCCTGCCATGGAATAAAGTGTACCTTTCTACAATCGGTCAGTGCTGCTCGTTTTGAATATTCTCCTTTGTTTGAAGATATACACACCAAGAAGGGCTTTAGAACATATAACTGCACCACTGAACGGCAACTAATATATATTTTTTTTGCCTCTAATACACACAAAAAAGGGTTTTAGAACATATAACTGCACCACTGAACGGCAAATAATAATTTTTTTTTGCCACTAATACACACCAAAAAGGGCTTTAAAACATATAACTGCAGGGTCGGTGCAAGGATTTTTGTCAACACAAGCGAATCTACATTTTGGCGCCCACCCCCCCCATCATTTCACATTTCTGCCCCTCATGATTCATATCCATTTCTTGCCCCCCCCATCATTTCACATTTCTGCCCCTCATGATTCATGTCCATTTCTTGCCCCCCTCATGTGCCAATATAATAGTGCCATCCTCTCCCCCGCCCCCTAATGTACCAGTATCAAGTGCCTCTCTCCTCCCCCCTCCATGTGCCAGTATCATGGCGCCAATAGCCTCCCCTCCCCAGTGGCAGTAAAGTAACAGTCAAACTAATACACGCTAAAAAAAGGCTTTAGAACATATATCTGCACTGCTGAAGCGCCAAATATAATTTTTTGGGCCACTAATACACGCCAAAAAGGGCTATAATTTTCTCACTTTACCACACAACGGCAAATACTTTTTTTGTGCCACGCAAAAAAGGGCTTTAGAGCATATAACTGCACCGCTGAACGGCAAATAGGCCCTTACTTTTTCCACTTATACACTCCACAAAAGGCTTTAGAACATATCACTGCACCGCTGAACGTCAAATAATGTATATTTTTTTGCCACTAATACACGCCCAAAAGGGCTGTCATTTTCTCACTTCTCCACACAACGGCTAATAAGCCCTTTTTTTCCCACTAATACAAGCCAAAAAATTATTTAGAACCTATAACTGCACCTTTTAAAAAGGCAAATAAGACGTAGAAATATTTCCTTGTAATAAACCCTGTTAATGGCTGTATCAAACAACACTTGAACCCCAATAACAAAAACGTTTGCTGGAATTACAGAGCTGCATAATGGCAATTTTAATCTGCAGACAGTGCAGCAAGGTGTAATAGGATTGTTCCTATTACCCAGTCTGTAAACTCCCCTGCTAAACCCTATTCTGCTTTAATACTGTGTAATAATTCCTACCTATCCTTTCCCTACACTTCTAATGCTCTTTCCCTGAACGTCTATTGAGCAAAATATAAGTTTTAAAGTCTTTCCTAGCACTGTCCCTAGCGCCTGCTAACGTTTCTCCCTGCACTAAGTACACTGAAAAATGGCTGAATCCAAGATGGCTGAGGCTATTTATATGGCTGTGACATGATAGGGCTGTCTGGCTGCTGATTGGCTGCATGCATGGCATTGTGGGTGATCTCTCATTCGCTCGTGCGAATCAATTTTTTCCTGAAATTCTGATCGAATTCCACTTTGTCAACTTCGATTCGCTCATCTCTAGTTGTAAGGTCACTATCCCTATCTCTTTTATCACCATGGAGTGTAGACCATGTGCCACGACATGGTGGCGAGTCCCCTCCATATTGTATTGTGCAGGCCTTGTGATTGATTATTATTTATTCTGTATGTGATTTGTCTTTTTTACCTTATATTTAATCACACTTAGTAAATATTTATATTACTTAGCCTGTTATGCCTATTTATTCTCAAATCATTGAATTCACGTTAAAACAGTATGGCCTCCTTTACTTTTGTCCATTGAATTGGCAATCAAACAATAACATAATATACAAAAAATAATTTTCAATGATAAAGCCTTTATATACAAGTTATAGTACATGAGCTCAAGAGCTGAATATATTACCTCCAAAAGTACCTCCAGTGAGAACACGTCCAGATAAAATTAGCATAGGATCCAATGTCATGGTAGCTGATAAAAGAGGTACACCAACAATCACAGTTTTTCCATAGCCAAAGTGAGTGGATTTCAGAGCAGATGTCTAATGAAAAAACACAATAAAACACAGGTCAGCATTGAGAAATATAGCTACTATATTTACTGTACAGCCAATACTGGTTTGAAACTTACATTTTCAAAGTGAGATGGCCAAAATATTACATTTTTTAATAATGTCATTATAATATCCAAAATGTTTTTGTCATAAACATACCATGACTCCAATGTTTCCGGTGACCTCGAAAGCATAGTCCACTCCGTCCTCAGTCATCTCTGTCAGCACTTCATCGATGGGACGGTCATAGTCTTTAGGGTTGATAAAATCAGTGGCTCCAAACTCTTTGGCTTTTGCAAATTTGTCACTGTTTATATCAATGGCTATAATCCTGGAAGCACCAGCTACTTTACATCCAATAATCACTGACAAACCCACTCCTCCCAGGCCAAATACTGCACAGGTAGAGCCGGGTTTAACCTGAAATAAATAAAAATTTGTAGAACCACTGCTGCAACTGTTAGTAATGTATAAGTTAACAGCTCTGTACATTTCCCACTTTCCTTTACTTTTAGCTGTCTCAGAAAATTGCTTCGCGATTCCTAACAACACATTATCAGCTCCAATGTCAGATAGTTTATTAAGCTTCTTTCTTATTTTACTCTTACCTGTAGGCCAGGGTTGCAGTCACAAAATGGCCACTGATGGAGGGTCATGTGATTAATCCCATCCATTAGTGGCCTTCATTAACTTAACACTATGGATGGATTGTGCATGCACGTGTCCATTTGGATTGTTTCCATTTTGGGACTGCAGTTTAAAGATTGCGGAACTTTAAACGTTTAGAGTGGTCTAACCTGTCCCCAACACTGAGTTCCAGCTCCATTACTCAACAGCCGCCTACGCAGTTACAGGGTCTCTCTGGAATCAACATCCTGTTGACAGCGGGCACATGACCACTGCAGCCAATCACTGGCTGTGAGTGTAACCTGTCACCCATGTGGAATGTGACCCAGTGACATACCAAATGGGTGATACTGTCCACAGCAATCACGTGACCTCCATTAATAGGATGTTGATTCTAGACAGACCCAGGATCTGCCAAGATGGCCATGGAGCGATAGAGATGGAACCCAGCCGTGGGGACCAGGTAAGTATAATCACCAATATGGGCCTGGCCACTCTGTGAGATCTGTTATTCTTTTGACTTCTACTGCACGACTTTATATGTCTTGGCAGTAGACTCTTAAGTGTAACATAACATATAAAAGTGCGATTGGTTGTCACCCTGTGATCTGCAGTTTGTTGTGTCATTAGACAGCAGGGGTCTCAGGAAAGAAGCTACAACAATCTGGCTATAAAATTAACTGTAAATTAACTGTCTGTTGCAGGAAGGGGTTAATTCACTTCCTTTCATATAAAAATAAAGCAATAAATTACAAAGAAAAAAAAAGTTATAGATATAGACAGATATATTAACTAATTTTAGCAATAATATAGCATACTACATATGCACACATACACACATTTCACATCACTATTTCATTCATAAAAAAATATATAATTATTTGTTTTACTAATAGTATAGCAGACTTTCAGTGTGCAAAATATACAAACGTACACTTTTTTTCGTTTTTTTCTTTTTTCCTGATAAATGTAAACATGTAAAAATGTTTTGTCTTAATCTTTTGTAACTGCTAGAAAAAAATAAGAAAAAATAAAAAATGTTTTCATAATTTTCAGTTTGTCCTTAATTTATTTTTATAAATATATATTTATTTTATAATATAATATCTGTCATCTAATGGCACAAATGAAAAATATAATATGTTCAGTGAAAAATAACATCAAATACATGTAGGATGGATGCAGTTAGATACGCCGATTGAGAAAACTGAAAAATTGGTCTGGTAAGGAAGGAAGATGGGGGGGGGTTAAACACTCCGGTAATGAAGTGGTTAAAAAAGTTTAACAATCTCTTTATGCTTATTAAACCATCAGATATTGTGAATGGCTTAATAACAATGAATTACTTTGAATGCCTTCATGTGCTGTTCCAAAAATGTATGGAGTAAGTATTAGTATTATATCCTATTAATAAACATTATTGGCGCGCCTAATATTAGAATAGCTAAAAAAACTATGATAACATGTACACGAACCGCAGTGCCAAGTAATTCCCGTTCAAGTGCTAATAAATTGCTGCATAATAAAACTAAATCAAGCAGTGCCCCCTTCTGAGCACAAATAAGGATCACATGCACGCTAAAAAGCTGGACTCGTAAAAATAAACTATCTTACAAAGCAGTTAAAGGGAACCTATGACCACGAAAATGCATGTCATGTTATAGAGCAGGAGATGCTAAGCAGAGTGATGTATAGTTTTATGCAGGGTGTAGCGAGGGGGAGCGCAGATGAGGCATGCGCCCCAGGCGCAGAGGCTGGTGGGGGCGCACCCGTCCGGCAGTTCTTTTCACTGCTGGGCAGTTTGTTTCCATAGTGAAGCAGGGAGCCCTCTACTCCCTACTTCACAGTTCCGCTGGTGGGTGCTCTCCCCTAAGGCCGCACATGGCACTGCTGACTGTGGGAGGAGGGCTGAAAGCCCGGGAATCAGCCTCCTGCACAGAGAGCTTGTTCCGGATCACCACAAGGACCTTACGCCGACGACAGCAACGCCCGGAATGAGGTAGGACCAGTTGGTTCTTTAGTTTATTGCAAGGTGTATTGGTACTGCTGTGTACCCTATGATAGATTTCATTAGTTGGGACTGAGTGAGTATAGTTATGCATTGGGAGGAAGTAGGGGAGTGGCTTAGTGTTAAAAAAAATTGCTGCGGGTGTTGGGGGGCTCAAATCTTAATCCTTGCCCCTAGCTACACCTCTGTTTTTATGGGAAAAGATTCAGTAAAACCTGCAATTTATACATTTAAATTCCTGCTCATTCTGGGCTTTAAAGTCGGGGAGATGGTCCTATCAGTAATTGACAGCCTTCCCTCTATGACTATGTATTCAGAGATAGCCGTTAATCACTGACAGGACCTCCTCTTTGACGTTAAAGCCCAGAATGAGCAGGAATATAAATGACATGTTACACTGAATATTTTCCCATAAAAACTATATAACAATCCCTCATCAACTCTTGCTGTATGATATGGTGCCTGCTAGTAATGAGCCAAGTTATAAAAAATTCGATTTGGCTGCTTCCCCAAATTTCACAAAGAAATTTGATTAGTTAGGAATTACTTTGTCACAAATCACATTCCTTTCTAAGTAGCGGGCTCAATGAAGGAGAATGGTGATCGCGCCACAACCCTGTCATTGATCCTCTCAGATGCTGCATTCATCGCTGATCCCAGCATCTGATGTTAAAATGGAGGCCTTTCAGGGGTTAATCAAGGTTAAAAAAAAAAAAAAAGTTTTCTGATTGTCCTAACATAATATTCAATAACCAATCTATACAGTTTTGTCATGTAAAAACTAATTTGCATAAACATGGGTATATGGAAAAGACATGCAAATGAACAGAATCTGCCTTGTTTTTCAGCAGAAAAATCATTTGCATGGAAAATTTGTGATCTACACTACTCATGAACAGCGGCATCTATTGGTTTCATAGTCTTATGACAAGAGTAATAGACTTGTCATAAGACTATGAAACCAATAGATGGTGCTGTTCGTGAGTCATGAACAGCGCCATCTATTGGTTTCATAGTCTTATGACAAGATTATTAGTGTAGCCTTTTGAATTGAAAATTTGCGATAAAAATTTGCGATTAGAATATTCGCGATCTACACTACTCATATAGACACTATAGAGATGGCCTTGCGGTTCGCGTGGCGAAATTTTCTCGTTCACGGTTCGCCAAACGGCCAACATATGGCAATGTCCTCCGGCGCCATATTCTTTTACATTGTGAAGAACTGTGACCCATGACATATCCATCAAGTGGTACAGGAGAGCGAATTGAGACGTTTCAACACATAGACATACCCCCTACCTTATAAATTAACCTGATCTGGCTGCCATTTTACATTCAGTCCTTTGCCAGTGTAGGGAGAGGTTGCTTTGTGTAGCAGGGACAGACTGTTAGAGACACAAAACGCTAGCTAATTGGGCCACAAAAGTCCTTTTAAGGACTGGTGCGCTATCGATAGGTGTGACAAATTGAGCAGTGTAATATACTTATAATATACTTTCTAACATAGAAAGTATAGTATAGTGCAATTGTATTGTGCAGCAGCCACACAGAGTGCCAACCGCTATTGGAACAAATAATTTCTACTGGTGTGACTTACCAGTTGCCACCCAAAAAAAACTGATTGAGGCAGGGGTTTTATATACCAATAATATACTTTCTATATAGTGCATTTAGGTAGTGCAGCATTTGTTTGCGGTTTTGGTTTTGCTGCGCTACCGCATCTTCACATAGAGTGACAAACACTATTGGAACAAATAATTTCTACTGGTGTGATTTACCAGTTGCCCCCCCAAAAAATTGATTGAAGCAGGGGTGTTATATACCAATAATATACTTTCTATATAGTGCATTTAGGTAGTGCAGCATTTGTCTGCGGTTTTGCTGCGTTACTGTATCACATTGAGGCAGGGGTGTGATATACCTTCTTCCACAAATACTGCTCTTCTATAGGGACTTTAGTCACAGGGTCATTTTGAAAATGACAGGCAGAGAAAGAGGCAGGCCATTCCGCGGGGGTGGTAGGGGTCGGGCAGATGCACCAGGCCAGAGCCTAAGTGGGAAGTTGCAGAAGGTGCGTGCGATTACGTCAAATGACGCACCAGAATTAGTTGAGTGGCTCACTCAGCCTTCTGCTTCTGCACCCTCCTCATCCTGTCTATCTGCACCCTATTCACTCTCTGCTGTGTGCACCCCCAAAGACACCACCACCACCTCCACCACCATATCCCCTCCGCTCGAGTCAGAGGAATTATTTTCCCATCCATTACAAGACCTTACCGATGCGCAGCCATTATTGGCATCGGATCAGGAAGAGAAGGTATTAACGGTCGCCACCCAGCAGTCTGATGACAGTACCCAGATCAGCCCAAGGAGGGTGCTCCCCGCTGTTGCTGCCTACCATGAGATCTCTAATGTCAGTGGTGGTGAAGGTGATGATGATGACGTGTCCATGGACATCATGTGGGTGCCCACAAGAGAGGAAGAGGAGGAGAGTTTAGAGGGAGAGACGGAGCAGCATATAGGGAGGAGATGGAGAAGCAGGCAGAACTTAAAGTGCAAAGGAGGCAAAAAGCAGACCGCTAATGTATCTGGAACTGCGGAGCCATCCACCATGCACGGTCACATCTGGCGATCCCAGGACGCCGGCACATGGCTCCGCAGTGTGGACATTTTTTAACATGTCGGCTGCTGACAATAGTTTTGCCATCTGCAGCCTGTGCTGTCAACACATAAGTCGCGGTAAGCCCAACACTCACCTAGGGACGACCGCCTTAAGAAGGCACCTGGCCTCCCATCACCGAGCCCAGTGGGAGCAACACCGTCAAAACCCACAAAGCCACACTCCTGGTTCTCCCTGTCCTGCCTCTTCTGCTTCTCCTCTCTCCTCCTCTCCACTACACCTTCCACCGTGCCGTCGTCACGTTCATCTGGCAAAAGGCAGGCTTCCTTGCCCCAAATGTTTGAGCGAAAAAAGATGATGACACCGGATAGCCCTCTTGCCCAATGGCTGACCGCTGGCTTGTCAGAACTGCTAGCCTGCCAACTACTGCCATATAAACTGGTGGAGGCCTTTAGAAAAGTTGTGGTCATTGGCACACCGCAATGGAAGGTCCCAGGAAGGAAATCCCAGAGCTATATGGCCATGTTCAGCACACAGTGTCGGTGCCAAGATACATTTGACCACACACACGTTGTCTAGAAAACACGGGCAGGGAAGGTACATAACTTTTACTGCCCACTGGGTGAACCTTCTGACAACCGTCAAGCATGCAACCCGTGGCACCCACGTAGATTTGGTGTTACCACCACAGATTGCATGCAGGCCTGCCTATTCTTCTCCTCCTCCTACTCCATCCTCCCTCTCCTCCTCGGTTGACTCCTTCTTTTCCGCGGCTGACATTCAGCGGCGACACCACCTGCCCGTCAGATGTCTGATTTGTGACTGCCCAACGCGATGGAACTCCACCTTGTATATGCTTGATAGGCTGCTCCAGCAGAAACATGCAGTTAACGACTACCTGTACGAACTCTGCGGCAGGACAGGTTCTGGGGAGATTGTTTTTTTTTTCACCGCGCCAGTGGCTGCTCATGCGCGACACATGCAGACTTCTGAGGCCATTTGATGAGATCAGCAAACTGGTCAGTCACAGCCAGGGTGCCATCAGTGACATCGTACCTTACGCTTTCTTTCTGGAGTGTGCATTGCATCGTGTCATTGATCAAGCCGTCTAGGAGCAGGAAGATGAGGAAGTCTAAATGCTGGATGAGTTCCCAGGGGGAACTACTCCATCTGAGACCAGCCAACAACAGGAGTCTGAAGAGGAGTCAGAGGAGGATGGTGTCGGGGCGGAGGAGGAGCAAGAATAGCATGCTTTAAATGTTTCTGGGATCCTTGGTGTTGTCCGTGGCTGGGGGGAGGAGAACGAGGACAACATTATCCTGGATGATGAGCAGGAGCCAGGCCACGTCACCGCTTCCAGTATAGTGCAAATGAGGCCTTCATGCTCCAGTGTTTGAAGAGGGACCCCCATATAAAAAGCATAAAGGGCAATGACCAGTACTGGGTGGCAACGTACTTAGACCCTCGGTACAAACACAAAATGGTGGACATGTTACCAACATCACAGAGGGCTGGCAGAATGCAGCACTTCTAGGCCTTGCTTCGAAAACATGCTGCATTCTGCTTTTGCGGGCACTGGCAGAGGAATTTCCACTCACAGAGAAACAGTTGTGGGTACCAATCCAACAGCGCATACAAGAAGAGGGCGGTTTCAAGATGTGTTGGTCATATGAGATTATTCTTGCAGCCAACCCATCGACAGCCGTCCTCCATATCCAGCCTCAGGGAACGCCTAGACCGACAGGTGTCTTGATACATCGGGTTAACGGCCTATGTGGATGCTTTTAAGAAGTGATGAACCCCTGGACTACTGTGTGTGCAGGCTTGACCTGTGGCCAGAGCTGGCACAATTTGCCATGGAACTCTTGGCTTGCCCCTCGTCCAGTGTCCTGTCTGAAAGGACGTTTAGCGCAGCAGGGGAGATTGTGACCGATAAGCGCACTCGCCTAGCTCACGCCAGTGTGGACTAACTCACATTTCTAAAAATGAATGAGGTATGGATCTCGGAGGAATTCAACACATGTGACAAGTCGACCACGTTTAATTTAATTTACTCATGACAGCCCGAAAATATCTGCCACCATCCAGAACAAATCATGGTCCCTGTCTCAGGTAACTACAGCGGCCTTTTATGTCCATTGAATGCCTAATTTTTGTGGCCTGTACTGGCCGACATTTCCATTTTTATCCTGTGACTGCCTAATGTACCTCTAGCCACAGAATCCAAAGTTCTTTGCTGTCAGGTAAATGCCTACTGCCTAATTTTTGGGGCCTGTAATTTTTATCTCTAGCCACATAATCACACCCTTGTCTCACTCCTCTGCTTCTCAATATGGTGGTGTATGAACTGCATTCACCATGAGGACCTTCTAATGTCACAGGGTCATGTGACTGTGCCCCCCACCCTGTACTGTGTCCCTCACCCTGTACTTTGCCCCCTTGTACCCTGCAGTGTGCCCTCTTGCCACACCCTGTGCAGTGCCCCTAGTCATTCCCTGTACTGTGCCCTCTCATTTTATCTGGTCATGGTATGGCGGTGTTATCCGGTCACTGTGCAGAGGAGTTATCCGGTCACTGTGCAGAGGAGTTATCCGGTCAATGTATGGTGGTGGTATCCAATATCTGGATGGCCATACTGTATCCCTTTCCATGCCCACGTCACCCCTTTTTTAGACCTGGCATGAGCAGGAAAATATGCAGATTGAGGTGCTAGGGACCTTTCCACCACAATCTGTGTTAGAAATACATCTAACATAGACTTATATCTATATAATAAATGACCACCTAATTGTATTATTATTCGGGGGTAGGGCTAATATCTTTATATTATATAGATTCTAGTGTATTATACTGTGTCATGTATTTCCCAGTAGAAAATTATCCTTGGGAAACACAGTCCTCATCCCTGACCACCAGGACCAGGTAGCGCTCTGTCAGTACATGGCGACCTCCCCTCTCCGCCACGCTGCTCCGCTATGTACTGGTGCTTATTCTGATAGGGCTGGGTTCACATCCTATTTTTGTCATCCATTTAATGCATACCAAAAATGTATGCATTAACAGATGCCTCAGACTGATGCCGTACAGTGGCGTCCGTTCACCATACAGTTCCATGGTAGACATTTTTTTTACGTGAACATATGCATTTTTTTAATGGACTATGCAGGATACAAAAACGTGGAGTGCTGCACATTTGTATACATCAAACCGATAGGCTCCAGCAGGGCGCATTTTTTAGAGTTTCCCTTTAAGATGCAAAAAAATGGCCCCTGATTAAAATACATATTTTTGGTGGGAATTTTTGCCAATGATCCCCCTCTGGTATATCACTGTCCATGTTGTTGGACTATTTGTGTACTTCTAATAAGTGTTTTTTGGCTGCAAATATGACCTGAAGGTTTTTCAGGTTTGCCTGCCATTAAAGTGAATGAAGCCTGCCGTGAACGCACGGTTCACGAACATTTGATCGCGTTTGATTTGAGTTTGCGAATCTTCCCAGCCGATGTTCGTCCATCACTATTGATCTAGGTGCGCAGGTCCACCCAAGCCATCCAACAGATCGGAAGTGACTTTGAGGCTTACTGGCTCTCAGTCAGATGAGAGCTGGTTTGTAATGTCTCATAGTGCACAAGGCTGCATTTGTAAGGTATGCTGACTAAGCCTGTCATCTGTCTCATGGATAGATTGAGGGCTTGCATATACCTGGCTTTTGGCATATAGCCTTTCTGTGGTTGTCTATTGTATGTCGTAGATAATGGGAGTCCAAGATGCATCCAGCCATCCTCTTAATGCTGTTTCCAAACCATTTTGATGGGGTTTCCATCAATTTCTAACCTTTTTTTGTGAACCAGACACCCTGTCTTCTTCAGAGCAGGGGGTGTCTGGTTTGATGCTTGGATCTCCCATGGACTTTTATTGTATTAAATTGTACTCAAGCATCCGAAGTATTTGGCCGAGCACTCGGATGTGCCGAGCATAGTGATGCTGGAGCCGAACAGCATTTCGGCCGAGCATGCTCGCTCAGCACTAATAGCTACCTTACATCCAGCCCTGTTACATATGGTAGTCCAATCCTGATAAGTTGCTAAAACTTCTCCTCGCTATCAGAGCAATTATCGGGAGTATAAACACTTGTTCCTGATAATCAGCTTGTAAAATCTAGCAGCTGATCAGATGATGATCAAGCAAATGCTGAAGGGCATCTTTTATCAGGTTGAAAGATCCTTGATTATTTCAGAACATCAAAATGTGTAGTCAGGCAGGGGCATTGCTAGGGTCTCAAAAGATCTGGGGCACAAGCCCCAATAAATATGTTGCCCCCCCCCGCACTTTGCTGTACTTGCTATACAGCAGCACTTACCTGTCACATCCAGGGCCTCCAGGTGACGTCTCCTCTCTGTCATCATTTTCTCTGTAGATCTTCTCTCTCATCATCTTCTCCACTTGGTCTGGACAACTTCTCTCAGCCGCCTCGTCTCTGCAGAGTGTGACACACAGACATCTTAGCTTCCTCACATTCTATCATTATCCCCAAACTGGAGTCCCCACAGTGTTATCCTGCTGCTTGCTGTGCCCCCCCCAATACCCCCAAATACTATCCTGAAAAAACATTACTGCCCCCCATAGTAATAGTACTCCTCATAGTCCCACCAATAGTAATTCCCTTCTAGAATGCCCTCATTAGTAACACTGCCCCAACCGTGATAATGCTCCTCAACAATGCCCCCATTATTAAAAGAGCCCTCCTATATTAATAATACCCTCACAGAGTCCCTAGTAGAAATAAGGCCCCCTATTGTTCCCCCAGTGCTAGGCCCCCATAGTGCACTTAGTAGAAAAAAGGCAGATCTATAAGACCCTCCTATAGAGCCCCCAGTAGTAATAAGACCGCCTATAATGTCCCCTGGATCTGCAGTGCCCCCTGCAGTTATAATCCTCCCTCCACCATACAGTCCCATGTAAATAACATCACCTCCTCCCCAGCCGCCTCCAATGCACAATCCCATGTAAACATCACCCCCTAAGGCTACTTTTACACTTGCGATCCGCACCGATAATACAAACAAATGCATCTGTTCAGGACCGATTCGTTTGTATTAGATTTGAATTTTTAAGTCCCAATACAGATCCGTCCTGACTTACATTGAAAGTCAATGGGGGACGGATCCGTTTACAATTGCACCTTTTACAATCCGCATCCATTCAGAATGCATTGGGGTTAAACTGATGCGTTTGGGGATCCGCTTGTGAGATCCGTTTCAAGGCTCTCACAAGCAGCCCCAAATGCAAGTGTGAACGTAGCCTAAACATTAAGTCCCATGTACATAAACATCATTCCCCCCACCATCCACTTTCAACATACAGTCCCATGTAAATAACATCACTCCCTCCCCCAGCCACCTCAAGCACACAGTTCCATGTCAATAACATCCCTCCCTTCAGCCCTAACATACACCCCAGTTTAATAACTACAACTCCCTTCACTTACTTTTTCTCATGTACAGACATCACCATTAGACTCCTTCTCCTCTTCACTCTGGTCCAATCCTGCACTGGTCACATGATGGTGACATCATCCAGGTCATCCTATCACAGCCTGTTTTGATGATGTCACCACAGGTCCTTCATCTCTTCCCAGTGTATTAGATTCAATTGTATTGCCGTTCTGCATACGGCAATACAGTTGTATCTAGCAGGCAGGCAGGACATTCGGGGTCTGGGACAAAACATCCGGGGCCCAGGCCCCGAATGTTTTAACCTAGCGAGGCCCTTGTAGTCAGGAATGTGCTGCCGATCATCTATAGAAGAATGAGGGAAGAACAACTGCTGTAGCAATTGTTAATCCCTCATTCAAAGTTTGCATCGACCTGTGGATAATTATCATCTATCAGCTCTTGCACTGCCTTAACATAAACCAGTGAAATACCGCCCTTAGTATCACGCTGCTCCACAAGCACTCCATGTCCATCAGCATTGGTCCGGCTGGCAGGAAACTCTAAAACAAAATTGAAACTAATCAGCTGACTGATGATGTCACTGTTATGAAAAATAGTATGGGAGGACAACAGCTCAATAGTGTTTATCATGAATATTCGGATGAATCGCGAATATTATTTGCGAATATCGGCACTTCGAGAATTTGCGAATATTTAGAATGTAGTGATATATATTCGTAATTTCGAAAAATTCTTTTTTTTTTTTAAATCAGTGACCTCCCTTCTTGCTTGTGGGCCAATGAGAAGGCTGCAATGTCTTTCTCTGAGCTTAGCAACATCCTTACCAACCAACAGGAAAGCTGCCTACCCCTTACTATATAAGAACCTCCCCAGCAGTCATTTTCTACAGTTTTTTTTTAAGTTCTGAGAGAGACAGCAGTGTCATTGCTGTGCTCTGTGCTTTCCACACTACAGTAGATAGATAGTTAGATAGCTTATATATATAATACAGATAGTTAGTGAAGGTTATATCCTGTGTGGGGTTTCGCTCTAGTAGACAGGATTAGCGGACGCAGTATAGAGGCAACAACAAGTTCTTTGGATCAAACAGTTCAGTGTTTTATTCACACTTTAGGCAAGTAACAAAACAAGCAGTCATAATCAAACAAAAAGTCACCTTGCTGTGTTGGTGGTAATTCACACCATGCAGCAATTCTGCCTCAAAGAGTCCTTGACCATGGCAGCGCGAACCTGTTTTCACGCCAAACAGGTAGCAAGCCTTCATCCAGACACAAGGCTCCCAGATCCCAACACAGAGACATGGCTTCTGAGCCCAGCTGCCTATTTAAGGACAGTCAGGTGTGCTAAAACCCGGACCGGCACTTAAAATCCGGTCTGGTATTTGACCTCATCTGGCTGTAAATCAGCCCAGCAGCACAGGCTGGGAGGAAAATACATGTTTTCCCAGACAAAATCTTTGACTGTGTCACATACCCCCCCCCCCCCTTTGTTCAACCCTGAGGGGGTGAACACACGTCAGTCAGTGTACCCTGGACAGGGCATCCGCGTTTCCCTGTAACCGGCCTGCCCTGTGTTTCACCGAAAACTTAAAGTTTTGTAGGGAGAGAAACCATTGGGTTACCCGGGCATTTCTGTCCTTGGCCTGGCTCATCCACTTGATAGGGGAGTGGTCAGTCACCAGGCAGAATTTTCTCCCCAATAACTAATAGTGGACAGATTCTAGTGCCCACTTGATAGCCAGGCACTCTCTCTCCACTATACTATACTGGGTCTCGGGTGGTGTGAGCTTACGGCTAAGGAAGACAACTGGATGCTCCTCCCCGTTAGCCTCTGTGCTGTACTGTCTCAGGAAGTTGTGGTGACTGGTCGAGGCCTATTCTGTATCGCCTCTATTTTGTTTACTTCGGGTTTGATGACTCCGCGCCCAATGATATACCCCAGGTACTTAGTCTCTTCTAACCCTACCGCACATTTTTTGGGGTTAGTGGTTAGGACAGCTTTCCGAATGGAGTCCACTACTGGGGATGACAATATCGTCCAGGTAAGCCGAAGTGTACCGACAATGTGGACGAAGCACAAGTCGATTAGTTGCTGAAAAATGGCAGCTTCCGTTAAGGCCACCTGCCAGTACACTTTTGTAAGGTCCAAAACAGAAAAATATCGGGCTTCTCCTAACCTCTCAATGAGCTCATCCACCCGGGGCATGGGATATGCATCGAATTTGTAAACCTCGTTAAGTTTTTGAAAGCCGTTACAAAACCGCAACGTCCCATCCGATATGGGTATCAATACTATAGGACTGGCTCACTCACTTTTTGACTCCTCAATGATGTCTAGCTGCAACATTAGCTGCACCTCCTCCTTGTCGCTGAGCCTCGGGTACCTGGTATGGTTTTAATCTGACTTTTGCCTGAGGCTCAGTGACAATGTCATGCTGGATTATAGAAGCGCGTCCAGGGAGGTCCGAGAACACATCCATGTTCCAACCAACAAACTCCCTGGCCTCCTGAGTCTGTTTAGAGGAGAGGCTGTCAGCAATCTTTACTGTGGCAGCCGCCTCTCTTGCATCAGACAAAGGGGCTGGTACCTCTTCTCCTAGAAAACCCGGCCACAGGCTGTCTTCTGTACAGGTTTCCTTATCTTTCCACGGTTTGAGTAAATTCACATGGTAAACCTGCTCCGGCTTTTTCCACCCTGGATGGTGTACCTTGTAGTCTACATCTCCAATTTTCTCGAGTACCTCGTAGGGCCCCTGCCACCTAGCCAGGAACTTACTATCCATGGTCGGCACCGGAACCAAAACACGATCACCCGGGTTAAAGGTCCAGACCCGAGCCTGCCGATTATATATCCGACTCTGGGCTTGTTGAGATGCCGCCATATGCTTCCTAACAAGAGGCAACACTGTCTCTATATGATCTTGCATCTGGGTAACGTACTCAATGACACTTTTATGTGGAGTGGGTTTTTGTTCCCATGCCTCTTTGGCCACATCCAAGAGACCGCGAGGGTGTCTGCCATATAACAGTTCGAAGGGCGAGAACTTAATAGAGGCCTGGGGTACCTCTCGCATTGCGAACATAAGAGAGGGCAGAAAGAGGTCCCAGTCCTTCCCACCCCAGAAGGAGCTCCCAGCCACCACCCTTTTTAACATATCTTTTAATGTTTGGTTAAACCTTTCTACCAGACAATCCGTTTTCGGATGGTAAACGGACATCCGTAGCTGTTTTATGTGCAGCAACTTACAGAGTTCCTTTTTTCCACTTGGACATAAAAGGGGTCCCTTGGTCGGTCAAAACCATTTTAGGTAGTCCTACTTGGGAAAACATCTCCATTAATTCCTTAGCTATGAGTTTGGCCGAAAGGTATGTTGCAGTGGCACCGCCTCCGGGTACCAAGTGGGGTAGTCTAGAATGACTAAGATGTGTTGATGCCCTCTGGAGGACTTTGGTACTGGGCCTATGAGGTCCATAGCTATTCGGTCAAACGGTACTTCAATAATCGGGAGATGTACAAGGGGACTATGGAAGTGTGGCTGTGGGCAAAGTTATCTGGCAGGTAGGGAAAGACTTACTGCAGCCCCAGGTGACCCCCGAGAACATGTTGGTCGACTAGATCTAACACAAGCTTGTGATAAGCCTTGGGGACCACCAACTGTTCAATAGGCTCGCCTCCTAGTTGGTTTACCCGATACAACATATCCTGATGAACCACAAAATGGGGAAACACTGACTGAACATATAACTGCACTGCAGAACAGCAAATAAATTTTTCCTTTGTCACTATTACACGACTAAAAAGGGCTTTAGAACATATAACTGCACCGCTGAACGGCAAATATATTTTTCTTTTGCCACTTATACACGCCACAAAAGGCTTTAGAACATGTAACTGCACCACTAAACAACAAATATATTGTACTTCTGCCACTACTGCATGCCACAAAAGGATTTAGAACATATAACTGCACCGCTGAACTGCAAATATATTTTTCTTTTGCAACTAATACACGACAAAAAGTGCTGTAATTTTAGCACTTCACACATTGGCTAATAAGCCCCCCCCCCAATACAAGCCAAAAAATGCTTTAGAACACCCCAATAACAAGAACAGTTTGCTGGAATTACAGAGCTGTATAATGGCAATTTGGGTCCCCAGTCAGTGCAGCAAGGTGTAATAGGATTGTGCCTAATAACCAGGCTGTGACCTCCCCTACTGAACCCTGTTTAACATAAGTGCTGTGGAATGATTCCTCCCTATCCTTTCCCTACACCTTGAAAAATCTTTCCCTGCACTTGTAAATCTTTTTTTAGCACAGTTACGTTTTTTCTAGCACTTTCCCTAGCACCTGCTGATATCTCTCTCTGCACTAAGTACATTGGAAAATGGCAGAATCCAAGATGGCTGCCACTATTTATATGTCTGTCAAATAATAAGGCTGGCTGGCTGGCTGCTGATTGGCTGCATGCATGGCATTATGGGGGATCCATCCTTCCCAGAGTTCCTTGCTCCATGTCCTCACACATGTAGCACCCATTTTATGAAAAATGTTATTCGTTACCAGGAAGCGTGAGGAAAATCGGATTCGGTGTGAATCTAATTTTTCCTGAAATTCAAATCGAATTCCACTTCGTTAACTTCGATTTGCTCATCTCTATTCATAATTGCAGTTTAGCGGTGAAGTTACTTTGTACTACAGCCATTTACGTGGTGTATAAAAAGGAAATATATGTACGACCAATTAGCCGCTCTGCAGTGAATTGTGATTGTTATATTTATTTTTCTTCGGGGTGTAGAAATAGGAAAAAAAAAGAAAACAAAATGACATAATTGGCGTTCAGCGGTGAAGTTACATTTTACTACAGCGATTTACGTGGTGCATAAAAAGGAAATATACATCCATCCCATTAGCCTTTCTGCAGTAAATTGTGATTGTTATTTTTTTTTGGGTGGGTGGGGAGATCATCAATCAGAAAAAAATATATATATACAGTATGTCTAAATTGCCATTTAGTGGTGAAGTACCGTAGTTTTCACCCTATAAGACACACTTTTCCCCCCCAAAAGTGGGAGGAAAATGGCAGTGCGTCTTATGAGACATTTTTACCGCGGCCGGCGTGTGTATCAGTGAGGAGGGGCTGGGGGCCAGCCTTTAGTTTTGTAATGGCAGCGGGGCCTGGTGCAGTCACTGTATTCCATTGCACCGGGCCCCGCTCACTGTACTAATGGAGTCTACTGTAATTGCAGGCATGCAATGGTTAACTATAGATATGTTCGATTCAGCGCTGAGCAGCCTGTACTTGCGATCATAGTAGGCTGGAGACAGGTAGCTGGGCGGGCGGGCACTGGCAATGTAACTTCCTATGTCACGTGCCTGCTCCGCCCACTTTATGAACGAAGCAGGCGGCCCAGGCACGTGACGTAGGAAGTTACGCTGCCAGTGCCCGCCCGCACAGCCTCCTGCCTCCAGCCTGGCATGATCGCAAGTACAGGCTGCTCAGCGCTGGATCTAACATATCTATAGTTAACCATTGCATGCCTGCAGTTACAGTAGATACCATTAGTACAGTGAGTGGGGCCCGGTGCAATGGAATGCAATGACTGCAATGGGCCCCCGCTGCCATTTAAAAATGAGTGTATGTGCCAGCCCCCACCCCCTGTATTGGGGGTCATTCACAGTGGCTGACACTGTTATGGGGGGGATCTGTGGATGTCAAATAGCATAAGATGCTATTTATCTGTCATCCACAGATCCCCCCCATAGCAGTGTCATGCCATCCACAGATGCCCCCATAACAGTGTCAGCCACAGATCTCCATAACAGTGTCATCCACAGACCCCCATAACAGTGCCATCCACAGACCCCCATAATAGAGTCATTCACAGGCTACCATTAGTTCAAAGCCCACCAAAAGCACACCTTTTGGTTAAACATTTTTTTTCTCTTATTTTTCTCCTCAAAAACCTAGGTGCGTCTTATGGGCCGGTGCGTCTTATAGGGCGAAAAATACGGTAACATTGTACTACAGCCTTTTTTCGGGGGTATTATTTTAATTCTAATTCAATTATTTTACTATACAGTATGTCAGACAGACAGGTGACAGGCCCTTCAAAGGGAATGGGCAGTGGCCAAAATGTTTCTGTTGCAGGCAACAGAAGAAGAGGGGTGGCAGTTGGAGTTGCAGCGAGAGGCCTGAGCTCCCAGTGTCATCTAGCGGTCGTGTCTTGACCAGCAACCCAGCAGTGCTTGAATGGTTGACTCGGTCTTCGACTTCGTCGCAAGTGACATCAGACACTCCCAGCCAAGAGTTGGTGGGTTCCTCTGACACGACACTTAGTTGACATGGCCTGGGAGCAGGCCGTGTGATCGAAACACCTGTCCTGAACCTTCCTCTGTCATTTTCAGTTCCCTCAGTGCGAGAAGTATTATATGCCGTAGGACAAGCTACTAAAGGACAGTCAGCAGCTACTGCCCAGCCAAGATCTGGAAGAGACATCCGCCGCTTTTTCCGGTATTCGGGCAAGTAGTGATGATGATAGTCGCGTGGGAGCAGGTGTTGTGAGCGGTCAGCATCCTGGCCCTGAGACCATTGAGGGGGACATCAGTGACGTGCAGACAGTAGCGGATGATGATGATGCAGCCGATTGCACTTGGGAGCTGGGTGAAGAAGGGGCTTCGTTATCATCATCAGAAGAAGAGGATGGCAGTTTGAGTGTGAGGCAGTGGCTGAGCCAGCAGGGTGGTAGCTTGGCTATGAGTCAGCAGGGTGGCAGCAGTGGGAGTTCGGGGGCCAAACGTGCCTGGGGTAGACATCCCGCTTCGCAGGAGCCAACTGGCCCTAAAAATAGTGGTGCAAGGATTCAGGGAGACAGCGATAGCAGGCAGCTGAGGACTGTTGGGGGAAAATGCCATACACAGCGGTGTGGCAATTTTTTGTTAGGCGACCAGAGGAGGTGAACATGGCCATTAGCAGAATTTGTGGGCAGAAAGTGTTGGCACCACGGCTCTGCGTCAACACATGCAGTGTCACCATAAAGTGGCCTGGGAGAACCATGGCTCCGATGTGGTGGTCCAGCCTGCCGCAGCAACCCCTGCATCACCCTGTGGCACGCCCCCAATTTCAGGCAGTCAAGGCTCCACCACCGCAGCTGAAGGGAGCTGTCTGTTCTTCCCATTATCTGCTGGTCCTGATGCTCCTGCTCCTCATCCTTCTACTACTCGTCAGTCATTCCATCAGCAATCGATCCCCGAAGCAATTACGACGATACAACAGTATGAGTGCGCTCATCCAACAGCGCAGAAGCTTCACATGCTTCTGTCCAAGTTGCTGGTGCTGCAGTCCCTCCTTTTCCAAGTGGTGGATTCTGCACCTTTCAGAGAAATGATGGCTTGTGCAGAGCTGAGGTGCAGAGTCCCAAGCCGACATTTGTTTTCCAAAAAGGCAGTACCAGCCCTGCACAAATATGTAGAACAGAAGGTGGGCCAGTCCTTGAGCCTGTCGGTGTCTGCCAAAGTGCATGGCATCGCCGACGTGCGGAGCTGTAACTACGGTCAAGGGCAATATATGTCCTTTATGGCCCACTGGGTAAATGTGGTTCCTACCCAGCCACACCAGCAACTTAGCCAGGTGACGCCACTTCCCCCTCCACGTTCTCACGCCATTGGTCCTGCGACAATGTCCGCCTCTGCCTCCTAATTCTTTACTTTGTCCTCAGCCTTCGCTGCAGGGTCAATTCACAATGCTCCTCCAGCATACCACATGTGTAGGGCACGGCTGTGTCACTCTGTTTTGCACCTAGTTTGCCTGGGCGAATGGAGTCACACAGGGGAGGCACTGCTCTGCGTAGTTCATCAATAAATCGAATCCTGACTTTCTCCTCAACAACTTAAAATCGGAACCATGGTGGCCGACAACAGGAAGAACTGTGTCAAGGAGGGTTGAGCCATGCACCCTGCATGGCGCACGTGTTCAATCTGGTTGTAAAGCAGTTCCTGAAGTGTTCACCCTATCTTCAAGACATACTGAAAATGGCCAGGAAACTTTGCACGCACTTCAGCCACTCGTACACCACAAATCGCACCCTCCTTGAGCTGCAGTGACAGAACGGCTTCCCCCCAACATAGGCTGATAGGCAATGTTTCCACCTGTTGGAATTCCACCCTCCATATGTTGAACTGATTATATGAACAGAGAAAGGCCATAAACAAATTCTTGATGATATAGGCAGACAGAGGTCTGTGTAACTTCAATGTTAGCCAGTGGCAGCTAATGCGTAACACTTGCCGTTTGCTTAGGCCCTTTAAGGAGGCCACTTTATTTGTCAGTCACCAGGACTACGGGATTAACAACATGATTCCACTGATTCCTGTCCTTGAACAGATACTGGTAAATCTGGCTGGCCAGGGGACAGGAGACGTGGCGCCTACATCTCACGGCCACATGAGCCCTGTGGGGGCGGAACTTGAGGAGGAGGAGGAGGAGAAAAAGGACATTTGATCACAAGCAATGCATAGAGCAATAGCTGTTTTTTCTACACAGGTGAAAGGAGTGGAGGAGCAGGAGGTAGAGGGCAATGAGGAAGACTAGGCACAACACCCAGACACACACCGTGGCAGTATGCAGTGAAGATGGAGGCAGGGAGTCCCTTTGAGTCACTTGCACAAATGGCCCAATGCATGCTCAGTTGCTAGCGTAGTGACAGCCCAATTGTCACCATTTGCCAGAGGGATGTCTACTGGCTCTCCACCATGTTAGACCCTTGCTACTGCTCAAAAATGACTACATCCTATGTAGTCAGTTGGCTGCTGCCTATGTGCGCAATCACCATTATCACGCAGGTCTGACGGGGGGCCCTCTGCGCTCATGTTCCACTGTGCCATGACTGCTGGGGGGTTGGGGGGGGGGCAGGAGCAGTACCAGTTCCATCAGCGGCAACTTAAGTCTAGAGTCACTGATGAGTAAAGTTGAGCGGACACCTGGATGTTTGGGTTCGAAGGGTTCAGCCGAACTTCACAAAAAAGTTTGAGTTTGGGACCCGAACTTGACCCAAACTTGACCCTGAACCCGAACCCCAATGAAGTCAATGGGGACCCGAACTTTGGAGCACTATAATGGCTCAAAAAAGTCATGGAAAGAGCTAGAGAGCTGCAAAATGCAGCATAATTTGGCTAAGAGCATGGCAAGTGCTCTGCAAACTAATTTGGATAGGGAATTGACTTAAAATAACATAAAATACGTAAAAATAAAAAATAATAATCTTGATCTAGAAGGAGGTCCATATGGAGTAGGAGGTTGAGGAGGCGGTGGATGTGGCGGTGTAGGTGGAAGCGGCGGTGGAGAAGGAGGAGGTAGCCAACACTGATTTTTGTTTTTTATTTTATTTTATTGGTATTTTTTGGGTTCAAATTTGTGTAGACCAGAAAACATTGGAAAATATAAAAAAATAAAACAAAGAGAAAGTGCGCTGGAGTACAACAATGGCTGGGTGAGGCTGGTATACATGTCTATTCTGCACAAGGTACGGACAAGTCTTGTGAGATCCCTGCCTGGTTCATTTTAATGAACGTGAGCTTGTCCACATTGACTCTCTTCTGTTCAGACATTACACTGGCTGCAGAGCAGGCCAGCACCTCCAAGGCGTAAAGGGCAATCTCAGGACATGTGCCCAATTTGGAGACCCAGAAGTTGAAGGGGGCAGATCCATCAGTCAGTACGTGTAGGTGTGTGCACACATACTGCTCCACCAAGTCGCACGTCCCTGTGATGTCCACGATCCAATTGGATATCTTCCCTATCAACTTTCGATGTTCTTTTATGCACCTACCATGGTGATCACGGGTAATGGGGAATCAGGGCTCCATGCCAGAGAGGGAGCCTGAGAAAGGGATACCAAATCCAAGGGAGGTCAATGGCTGAAATGTGATCAAGTTATTGAAGCAGAAGCATCCACGTAAAGGAGGGGGCGCACGGCAATTACCCACTCCCGACTCGGGGAGGTAGTGACGATAAATAACAATACAGGACTCTTAAGATGCCCTGTTATTGGAATGAATAATAAAAGATTACAGGGAATGTCACTGCGGTATTTTGGATTAGAAAACGTTAGACAGGAAAGGCCCTACTGCCGCTTTCTTTTATGCTCCTACCATGGTGATCACGGGTAACGGGGAATCAGGGTTCCATGCCAGAGAGGGAGCCTGAGAAAGGGATACCACATCAAAGGGAGGTCAATGACTGAAATGTGATCGAGCGGAAATGTGGGACAAATTATTAAAGCGGAAGGATCGAATGAAAGGAGGGGGCGCTCATCAATTAAAGATGAATTTTAGAAATGTAAGTCACTGTCACCTATGCAGAGCAGGGGTTTTTCATTGCAAAAATGGGTTAATGTCACCCACCAATGGAAAAGACTATTTTAAAAATTTCGGTCCCTGTCAACTATGCAAAGCAGGGGTTTATTCACGGCAAAACTGGGTTCATGTCACCCACCAATTGAACAGATGATTTTAAAAAAATTAGGTCCCTGTCACCTATGCAGAGCAGGGGTTTATTCACAGCAAAAATTGTAAAATGTCACCCAAGAATGTAACAGACGCTTTTGCACTCTGCTCCCTCTTCTGCTGTGCTGGTGCCTCTGTGTGACCACCGCCTCTTCCTCCAAACTGCCCACGTCACTCGCATGACCTTAATTTCATGTGGGTTCTAGTACCTCATCATCCTCCACATCATCCTCCACCCAATATTTACCCCTGCCCTCCATGTCGGTCTGCACACTGCAGAAATCCGCAGCTGTTGGCACCTATGTTTTCATCATCAGAGACGTGCTGCGGTGGTCTTCGCATGTCCTCATCCTAAAATATAAGTGGTTGGGCATCAGTTCCACTTCTGGGGCAGGGCTATGTGGATGGGCCTGGGAAACCCTGCTCGCAGAGTCATCAAAAAGCAGAAGAGACTGCTGCATGACTTGGGGCTCAGACTGCTTGGTTGATTTGCAAGGGGGTGAGTTGAAAGACTAATGGCCATGGGCTGTAGGTGCCAACTCTGATCTTTCAGCAAGGAACTGGGTGGGAGACAATGTGAAGGAACTGGCGGCACTGTCAGCCACCCAATCTACTATTGCCTGTACTTGTTCTGGCCTCACCAATCGTAGAGCCACATTCGGCCTTACCAAATAATGCTTAAGGTTCTGTCGCCTACTCTCACCTGAGGAAGGTGTTTTACTTGTGCGTGTAGCTGGCACAGATCGACCACGTCCTCTCCCTGCTACAGGAGCTCCACCAACATCAGCAGCACCACGACCAGGGCTTACGTCCCTTATTTGACACTCTCTTCATTCTTTGCGTTCACCCACCAAACTAACAGATGGTTTATATCAGGCGACAATGTAACCGCAAATAATCAACAATTAAGTTCACTGACAGTAAGGCAGTGCCGGTGTCATAAAGAGGACACAACAGTGTGACAGGTGTGACAGCAGTATTGACTGGTTGTATTTGACTGTCAGAAATGCAGCAAAAGCCGCAAATGTAGTATCTTGCACAACATGGGTGTTTTTTTTTTAAACCAGAATATAATAGCAGTATTTAACAGTCGTATTGGACTGTCGGAAATGCCACAAAGGCCGCAAATATAGTATCTTGCACAAAATGGGTGCTTATTTTAAAACCACAATAGAACAGCAGTATTTAACGCTTGTACAGGACTGTCAGAAATGCAGCAAAGGCAGCAAATGTAGTATCTTGCACAAAATGGGTGTTTTTTTAAAACCAGAATATAATAGCAGTATTTAGCACTTGTATTGGACTGTCAGAAATGCAGCAAATGCCGCAAATTTAGTATATAGCACAAAATGTGTGTTTTTTAAAACCACAATAGAACAGCAGTATTTAACGAGTGTATTGGACTGTCAGAAATGCAGCAAGGGCGGCAAATGTATTATCTAGCACAAAATGAGTGTGTTTTTTTTTTTTATCACAATAGAACAGCAGTATTTAACGCTTGAATTAGACTGTCGAAAATGCAGCAAAGGCCACAAATGTAGTATCTAGCAAAAAATGTTTTAAAAAATAAATAAATAATTTAACAGCAGTTTTTAACGCTTGTATTGGACTGTCAGAAATGCAGCAAAGGCCGCAAATGTAGGATCTTGCACAAAATGGGTGTTTTTTTTAAACCAGATTATAACAGCAGTATTGACTGGTTGTATTGGACTGTTAAAAATGCAGCAAAGGCCACAGTATATTGGGAAGACTAGATGGGCCAAATGGTTCTCATCTGCCGACACATTCTACGTTTCTATGTTTCTATAAATGTAGTATATAGCACAAAATGGGTGTTTTTTTAAAAACCAGAATATAACAGCAGTATTTAACGCGTGTATTAGACTAACAGTAAGGCAGTGTCGGTGTCATAAAGAGGACACAACAGTGTGACAGGCGTGACAGCAGTATTGACTGGTTGTATTTGACTGTCAGAAATGCTGAAAAAGCTGCAAATGTAGTATCTTGCACAACATGGGTGTTTTTTTTTTAAACCAAAATATAACAGCAGTATTTAACAGTTGTATTGGACTGTCAGAAATGCAGCAAAGGCCGCAAATATAGTATCTTGCACAAAATGGGTGTTTTTTTTTAAAAGCAGAATATAACAGCAGTGATTAACTGCTGTATTGGACTGTCAGAAATGCAGCAAGGACTGCAAATGTAGTATCTAGCACAAAATGGGTGTTTTTTTTAAACCAGAATATAACAGCAGTATTTAACGGCTGTATTGGACTGTCAGAAATGCAGCAAAGTCCTCAAATGTAGTATCTAAAAGCTAATTCAACACCTTAATGCACTTGTACGTGCCAAGATGTATAGTCACACTCCCAAATATAATACAAATTCCTATGTTGAGCGGGTATACTTATACCTTAAAATATAACTTTTACTAGATATGCCATAAAATATTTAGAGTTAAAAAACACCAAACGACAGTGAGCAGATAGACTGAACCACTACCAACACATCCAACTAAGTCATATACCGTTTAGTTGCCTAGGGATAGAACAAAGGTAATATACAGTCCTACCGCCTCCAGACGTGTAGATTGCAGATGGATGGGGCCCCACTCTGCTACACCAATGGTGAGGCGACATAATGCATGGGACACTTCCCTGCATCTGAACACAGCAGGACCACTGTCGGACTGTACCTCCTATTAATTAGGAGTTGATGTGTTGCTTCATTATTGAACTTCACTACTATATACCCCTGATGAGTCCTATGATGAAGACGAAACATGGCATGTAGGGATCCAGTGAGGGCAAGCATAGGGATTAGGCCCCTTACTAGGGACAGGTTCCATATGGGGTCGCCCCTGTCGGAACTGGTGCTCTGTGTCTGCTAGGCAGTTAAATGGACTAGTCCCCCTCCTTAGTATAACTGTGAGGGTACCATTTTTTTAGGGTCACTAGTTGTTGCTGCCTATTATATGTGCAACCAAGCACCCGTTCTCAATATTCTTGGCCACTGCATTTGAAGGATACCTTTCTATTACACACCGTACATCAATCTTCAATCTACACGTCTGGAGGTGGTAGGACTGTATATTACCTTTGTTCTATCCCTAGGCAACCAGACGGTATATGACTTAGTTGGATGTGTTGGTAGTGGTTCAGTCTATCTGCTCACTGTCATTTGGTGTTTTTTAACTCTTCATGGCATATCTAGTAAAAGTTATATTTTAAGGAATAAATGTAGTATCTTAGCACAAAATGGGTGTTTTTTTTTAAACCATAATATAACAGCAGTATTTAACGCTTGTATCGGACTGTCAGAAATGCAGCAATGGCCGCAAATGTACTTTATGGAAAAAAAAATGATTTTTTTCACCCACAGTTAAACAGATGGATTTAATGATTTTATTTTACTATCAAATTTGAAGTGCAGGCCAAAAAAGGTACTTTATGGCCAAAAATAAGTATTTTTTTTTACCCACAATGTCCCAGTTGTATTCACTGATTATATTTCAATATTTCAAAATAGAGTGCAGGCCTCAAAGGTACTTTCTGACAAAAACAAAAAAAGATTTTTTTCACCCACAGTGAAAGAGATGGATTTACTGATTCTATTTCACTATCAGATTTGCAGTGCAGGCCTCAAAGGTACTTTATGGTACATTTGTAATAGTGAAAGAAAATCAGTTAAATCCATCTGTTTAATTGTGGGTGAAAAAAAAATCATATTCAAATGTACTTTTTAGCAAATAAAAAATAATTTGTCCCCACAGAATCTAGCAGATGCATTTACTTGGATTGTACTTTACAGAAAAAAAATTGAATATGTCACCCCCTTGGTCCCTGAACTCACAGACGGATTTCCAATAATATTTTCCCTTCTCCTGGCACATATGCAGTGCAGGGTCACTTAAAATATGGTTATATGTTGCCCACTGAACTAAAAGAACAGGGTTAAATTATTGTCCCTGGCACATATGCAGTGCTGGTGCACTGAACGTGCACAAAATGGCCGCCGACGCCCACCTAACTAACAGACGGATAAAATGGATTTTTCTGTGTCACTGGGCTCAGGGCAGGGTACAAAAATGTTGCACTGCACCCATGTGACTCCAGCTTATATAGAGGCTGGGTCACATGCTGCACTGGCCAACTAATGCTGAGTCACATGCTGCACTGGCCTACTAATGGCATGGCTGTTATGGATTCTAAGGGCACACAAGTTAAACGCTTGTTGATTGGCTGCCCTGCAGCCTTTCAAAAAGCGCCATTAAATCGCTGAACACTAAACCCAAACTTTTACTGAAATGTTTGAGTTCGGGTCCAGGGTCAAAAAATCCTAAAGTTCCATACAGGTTCACTCAACCCTACCGATGAGCAGTTTTCTTTACCCACCTACTGAATAAACTACTAACCAGCAGCAGCAGGTAGACATAGAGCAGAACCTGAACCAGTAGATTGTGGCATACTTGGAGTGCACCCTGCCACCCCACATCGAAGATCCCCTGGACTACTGGGCAGCCAAACTCGATTTGTGGCCATAACTGTCCGAGATTGCCCTGGGCAAGCTTACCTGCCCGGCCAGCAGTGTGGCATCAGAGCAGGTGTTTAGTGCAGCAGTGGCCATAGTTACCCAAAGGAAATCTCGCTTGTCCACCCAAAATGTTAAGAAACTGACCTTTGTGAAGATGAATCAGGCGTGGATCAGACAGGTTTTTCAAACACCAATGCCTGATGCATCAGACTAGATAATTCATGGTGCCTCACCTACAATTTGACAAAAGAGACTGGTTTCTTCTTGATACCTGCTTCAGCTACTATTCTGATGTTGCCACCCGCCTGATGCCACACATCTGATGCCAAGTGCTCCTTCTTACACCCACTGTCATCAGCGGGTACTGTTATTGCCACCCACCTCCCACTATGTTACTGGTCCACTCTGTGGTCTCCTCATGCTGCTGCCACCTCATCACTCTGTTGTCTCCTCATGCTGCTGCCACATCACCAGTCTGTGGTCTCCTCTTGCTGCTGCCAGCTCACCACTATGTCACTGGGGGACTCTGTGGTCTCCACATGCTGCTGTCACCTAACCACTCTGTGTTGTCCTCATGCTGCTGCCACCTAACCACTATGTCACTGGGCCACTCTATGGTTTCCTCATGCTGCTGCCACCTTAACACTATGTCACTGGGCTACTCTGTGGTCTCCTCATGTTGCTGCCATCTCACCACTATGCCACTGGGCCACTCTGTGGTCTCCTCATGCTGCTTCCACCTCACCATTCTGTGGTCTCCTCATGCTGCTGTCACCTCAATACTATGTCACTGGGCCACTCAGTGGTCTTCTGATGCTGCTGCCACCTTCCTACTATGTCACTGGGCAACTCTGTAGTCTTCTCATGCTGCTGCCACCTCACCACTTTGTCATTTGGCCACTCTGTGTTCTCCACATGCTGCTTCTACCTCACCATTCTGTCACTGGGCCATTCTGTGGACTTCTCATGCTGTTCCCACACTCCCTACTCCATGACTGGACCACTATTTTGCCTTTTTGGCCTGGTTGATATCATCATGTATTTGACCCTTCTTCTGATCTGTCAGAAGGAAGGAAAAATGAGATGCAAAACAGATCCTATCTATGTAGCATCTGTAAGACCTGTATGACATGGTCCCTATTTTGCATCACAATTGGCTTATGATTTGGCAGCCAAAAACAGGAGTGGGTACAAAACACAGAAGACATGCAAAGATTCTATTCACGTGTCATCTCTGTTTTGGATCCACTCCGTGTTTTTTTGCTTTAGCAATACTGATGGATTACTGATCAAATGATGACCGAGTGAAGGTATATGCTCAACAGACATTATCCATTTTTTGGGGATAATTGTCCTGACAGATCAGAGGCAGGGCAAAATAATCAGTGACATCAACACATACTGCAATTTTCATGTGAGGTGCAAAAAAAGGAAAATAAAAATAAAAACACAATGTCATTTTTAGTCACCTTGTACCCTTCCCTAAAAAAATGTATGACAATGATCAAAAAGGTGTACCTACCACAAAAATATTACCAACACTTTTACACAGTTCCATGGGTGGAAATTTTAAAAAGTTCTGGCTGTCAGAAAATGATGCAAAGACATTTTTGAAAATTGTAAAAAGTTTTATTTTTTTGTAAAACAAAAACTATACAAATCTGTTATTGCTGTTATTGTATTGACCCGCAGAAAAAGGATGTCTTGTCATTTTTAGTGCACAGTGAACGCCGTAATATCAAAATCAAAATAAAAAAAACTTGGGGGATAATTTTTTTAATTTCACCCCACAAAGAATTTTTTCTCATTTTCCAATACAAGACATGATAATTAAATTATGCCATTAAAAACACAATATGCAAAAAATAAGCCCTATCACAGCTATCTAAATGAAAATTTTTAAAAGTTATGGTTCTAGGAATGTGGGGAGGAATAAACAGATGCAGAAACAAAAATGGGCTTTGTCTTGAAAGGCTTAAAGCCCTCATGAGCAAATTGCCAATAATTAAGCTGGAGCTCTAATTAGCTACTGTGAAAAGTAATAGAACTAAACCTAGCACTTACCTTAGCTATTTTAACAGCAGAGCCATATCCAGTGGCAAATCCACAGCCAATAAGGCAGACCTTATCCAGTGGTGCATCCTGGTTTATCTTAACAACTGAAATTTCATCAACCACTGTGTATTCGGTAAAAGTGCTGGTATTTGAAAAGTTATGAACAGGTTTCCCCTTGCAGGTAAATCTGGTGGTGTTGTCAGCTAGCACTTCATTATATTTCCCAAGCCTGTTTAATAAATGGAAGGAAATAATTAACAACTACTTTCTGTATTGTACTTGTCCCATGTTGGACATTTTGGGCATATTCCTATTAAATAAATTGCAGCCTAATAAAATATTAAACGTCTAAATGCAAGTTTAAATCAATTTTTTCAGTACTAGATGTATTGTAATGTGAACACAAAACAGACTACAATATTTTAAAAATCACAATGAATTTATATACTGAGCCAGGGCTGAAATATAGGGAAGACACCCATTACGTGTGCCAAAGGGACTCCATCATTGATAAAGGAGTATGAGAAAATTTCCAAAACCCAATTTTTTAAGGACCAGGTGTGAAGTCACTTTGCGGGGCTTACATATTAGAAATCACCCATAAATCACCCCATTTTAGAAACTACGTCCCTCAAGTTATTTAAAATTGATTTTACAAACTCAGTTAACCCTTTAGGTGTCCCACAAGAATTAAAGAAAAATGGGGATAAAATTTCAAAATGTCACTTTTTTAGCAGATTTTCAATTTTAATCAATTTTTCCTGCAACACATTAAGGGTTAGCAGCCAAACAAAACTCAAAGTTTATTACCCTGATGCTGTAGTTTACAGAAACACCACATATGTGCTCAAAAACTGATGTATGAGCACACAGGAAGCATCAGAGTGGAAGGAGCACCATATGGCTTTTGGAGAGCGGAATTAGCTGGAATTGTAATTGTGAGCTATGTCGCAGATGAAGACACCATGAGATGACCCTACAGTGGAAACCCCCAAAAAGTGACCCCATTTTGGAAACTACACCCCTAAACGGATATTTCAAGGTATGTAGTGAGTACTTTGACCTCAAAGGTGTTTCTTAGAATTAGGAAACACTTGGCAGTGAAAATGAAAAATTGCAATTCTTTCATGAAAAAGTTGCTTTACACCCACATTTTTCACTTTCCCAAAGGGTAACAGGACAAAATGCACCCCACATTTTGTTCCCCATTTCTACACTAAAACTACCTAAAATTGATTTCTATGTAACACAAAATATTTATTTTTTCACCCGCAAAAATAGAAAACTGAGCATAAAAGCAACCAGTAAAAAATATATGGTACTTATTGGTGCTCAGGGTTGCAGAACGCACACAAGCTGACGTTAAGTGCGTCCATGCAGACACTGCAATATAAAATTATTCTGCAGATACAAAAAAAGAACACTAGCTAAAAATTAACATATATATATATATATATATATACATACAGTACAGACCAAAAGTTTGGACACACCTTCTTATTCAAAGAGTTTTCTTTATTTCCATGACTATGAAAATTGTAGATTCACACTGAAGGCATCAAAACTATGAATTAACACATGTGGAATTATATACATAACAAAAAAGTGTGAAACAACTGAAAATATGTCAGTTGTTCTTCAAAGTAGCCACCTTTTGCTTTGATTACTGCTTTGCACACTCTTGGCATTCTCTTGATGAGCTTCAAGAGGTAGTCACCTGAAATGGTCTTCCAACAGTCTTGAAGGAGTTCCCAGAGATGCTTAGCACTTGTTGGCCCTTTTGCCTTCACTATGCGGTCCAGCTCAACCCAAACCATCTCGATTAGGTTCAGGTCCGGTGACTGTGGAGGCCAGGTCATCTGGCGTAGCACCTTATCACTCTCTTTCATGGTCAAATAGCCCTTACACAGCCTGGAGGTATGTTTGGGGTCATTGTCCTGTTGAAAAATAAATGATGGTCCAACTAAATGCAAACCGGATGGAATAGCATGCCGCTGCAAGATGCTGTGGTAGCCATATGCTGGTTCAGTATGCCTTCAATTTTGAAAAAATCCCCAACAGTGTCACCAGCAAAGCACCCCACACCATCACACCTCCTCCTCCATGCTTCACGGTGGGAACCAGGCATGTAGAGTCCATCCATTCACCTTTTCTGCGTCGCACAAAGACACGGGGGTTGGAACCAAAGATCTCAAATTTGGACTCATCAGACCAAAGCACAGATTTCCACTGGTCTAATGTCCATTCCTTGTGTTCTTTAGCCCAAACAAGTCTCTTCTGCTTGTTGCCTTAGCAGTGGTTTCCTAGCAGATATTCTACCATGAAGGCCTGATTCACACAGTCTCCTCTTAACAGTTGTTCTAGAGATGTGTCTGCTGCTAGAACTCTGTGTGGCATTGACCTGATCTCTAATCTGAGCTGCTGTTAACCTGTGATTTCTGAGGCTGGTGACTCGGATGAACTTATCCTCCGCAGATAAGGTGACTCTTGGTCTTCCTTTCCTGGGGCGGTCCGCATGTGAGCCAGTTTCTTTGTAGCGCTTGATGGTTTTTGTGACTGCACAATTCCCAATTTTTTGGACTGACTGACCTTCATTTCTTAAAGTAATGATGGCCACTCGTTTTTCTTTACTTAGCTGCTTTTTTCTTGCCATAATACTAATACTTTGTTGAAGAACCTTTTGATTTTATTACAGCACTCAGTCTTTTGGGGTATGAGTCTATCAGCATGGCACATTTTGAATTGGCAAGATTTGCCCTCTTTTCTTTGCAAAAACACTCCAAATCTGCGATTGCGAGGGCATCTCCTGTGCACAGCCCTCCACAGATTTTCAATCAGATTCAGGTCTGGGCTCTGGCTGGGCCATTCCAAAACTTGAATTTTCTTCGGGTGAAGTCATTTCTTTGTTGATTTGGATGTATACTTTGGGTCGTTGTCATGCTGAAAGATGAAGTTCCTCTTCATCATGTTCAGCTTTCTAGCAGAAGCCTGAAGGTTTTGTGCCAATATTGACTGGTATTTGGAACTGTTCATAATTCCCTCTAGCTTAACTAAGGCCCAAGTTCCAGCTGAAGAAAAACTGCCCCAAAGCATGATGCTGCCACTACCATGCTTCACTGTGGGTATGGTGTTCTTTTGGTGATGTGCAGTGTTGTTTTTGCGCCAAACATATCTTTTGAAATTATGGCCAAAAAGTTCAACCTTGGTTTCATCAGATCATAACACCTTTTCCCACATGCTTTTGGGAGACTTCAGATGTGTTTTTGCAAAATGTAGCCTGGCTTGGATGTTTTTCTTTGTAAGAAAAGGCTTTTGTTTTGCCACTCTACCCCATAGCCCAGACATATGAAGAATACGGGAGATTGTTGTCACATGTACCACACAGCCAGTACTTGCCAGATATTCCTACAGCTCCTTTAATGTTGCTGTAGGCCTCTTGGTAGCCTCCCAGACCAGTTTTCTTAAATTTTCATCAATTTTGGAGGGACTTCCAGTTCTTGGTAATGTCACTATTGGGCCATATTTTCTCCACTTGATGATGACTGTCTTTCTTCACTGTGTTCCATGGTATATCTAATGCCTAGAAAATTATTTTGTACCCTTCTCCTGACTGATACCTTTTAACAACTAGATCCCTCTGATGTTTTGGAAGCTCTCTGTGGACCATGGCTTTTGCTGTGGGATGCGACTAAGAAAATTTCAGGAAAGACCAACTAGAGCAGCTGAACTTTATTTGGGGTTAATCAGAGGCACTTTAAATGATGGCATGTGTATGCTGACTATTTAACATGATTTTGAATGTGATTGCTTAATTATGAAGACAGCTACATCTCCAGTTATAAGACGGTGTGCATACTTATGCAACCACATTATTTCACTTTTTTGAAAATTGTAGATTCACACTGAAGGCATCAAAACTATGAATTAACACATGTGGAATTATATACATAACAAAAAAGTGTGAAACAACTGAAAATATGTCATATTCTAGGTTCTTCAAAGTAGCCACCTTTTGCTTTTATTAATGCTTTGCACACTCTTGGCATTCTCTTGATGAGCTTCACGAGGTATTCACCTGAAATGGTTTTCACTTCACAGGTATGCCCTGTCAGGTTAAATAAGTGGGATTTCTTGCCTTATGGGCTTGGGATCATCAGATGCGTTGTGGAGAAGTCAGGTGGATACACAGCTGATAGTCCTACTGAATAGACTGTTAAAATTTGTATTATGGCAAGAAAAAAGCAGCTAAGTAAAGAAAAATGAGTGGCCATCGTTACTTTAAGAAATGAAGGTCAGTCAGTCCGAAAAATTGGGAAAACTTTGAAAGTGTCCCCAAGTGCAGTCACAAAAACCATCAAGCGCTACAAAGAAACTGGCTCACATGCGGACCGCCCCAGGAAAGGAAGACCAAGAGTCACCTCTGCTGCGGAGGATAAGTTCATCCGAGTCACCAGCCTCAGAAATTGTAGGTTAACAGCAGCTCAGATTAGAGACCAGGTCAATGCCACACAGAGTTCTAGCAGCAGACACATCTCTAGAACAACTGTTAAGAGGAGACTGTGTGAATCAGGCCTTCATGGTAGAATATCTGCTAGGAAACCACTGCTAAGGACAGGCAACAAGCAGAAGAGACTTGTTTGGGCTAAAGAACACAAGGAATGGACATTAGACCAGTGGAAATTTGTGCTTTGGTCTGATGAGTCCAAATTTGCGATCTTTGGTTCCAACCCCCGTGTCTTTGTGTGACGCAGAAAAGGTGAACCGATGGTCTCTACATGCCTGGTTCCCACCGTGAAGCATGAAGGGGGAGGTGTGATGGTGTGGGGGCGCTTTGCTGGTGACACTGTTGGGGATTTGATCAAAATTGAAGGCATACTGAACCAGCATATGGCTACCACAGCATCTTGCAGCAGCATGCTATTCCATCCGGTTGGCATTTAGTCGGACCATCATTTATTTTTCAACAGGACAATGACCCCAAACACACCTCCAGGCTGTGTAAGGGTTATTTGACCATGAAGGAGAGTGATGGGGTGCTGCACCAGATGACCTGGCCTCCACAGTCACCGGACATGAACCCAATCGAGATGGTTTGGGGTGAGCTGGACTGCAGAGTGAAGGCAAACGGGCCAACAAGTGCTAAGCATTTCTGGGAACTCCTTCAAGACTGTTGGAAGACCATTTCAGGTGACTACCTCTTGAAGCTCATCAAGAGAATGCCGAGAGTGCGCAAAGCAGTAATCAAAGCAAAAGGTGGCTACTTTGAAGAACCTAGAATATGACATATTTTCAGCAGTTTCACAATTTTTTGTTATGTATATAATTCCACATGTGTTAATTCATAGTTTTGATGCCTTCAGTGTGAATCTACAATTTTCATAGTCATGAAAATAAAGAAAACTCTTTGAATGAGAAGGTGTGTCCAAACTTTTGGTCTGTACTGTAGATCGTTCTCTAGAATTGATTTATTTCTCTTGGATAGACCATTATTACCCAGGATTTCTAATTCTGCTATAGGGGTTACATCGTGGTCTGACCACGCCCCAATTTCATGCTCAATATCCCAAATTCTGTCTTGTAATGCTCAGAAATCGTGGAGGATTAATACCTTCCTGTTATGCCATCCTAAGTATAAGCCACTGATAGAAGCCGCCATAGCAGAATATTTTTCCCTTAATACTACCAAGAACATAAATACCTTTACCCTCTGGCAAGCTCACAAAGCTACTATTAGAGGCGAACTGATAAAACAGAGTTCATACTTCAAAAAGTCCCGAGAGGCGAAACTATCAAGCCTTCTGGACCAGGCAGCTAGTTTTGAAGATCAGATTAGATTGGACTTATCCGCGTCTCTCCATAAGTCTATCCTATCCTTGTAAATCCACTCCGTTTTACAAATTGATTATGACCGTCAAATAACCTCTATGCGAATGGCTTATTATCATTCCTTCAACAAACCAAGTAGATTTATGGCGAGGAAATTCAAACCTTTAGCTCAAAAAGTAAATATACCCTACATGCTTGCTCCTGACAAATCCTCTAGAATCACGCACCCAAATGAGATAGCAGAGGCCTTTAACCATTACTACTCTAAACTATATAACCTTAATAATGACCCCTCCAAGCACCAGCCGTCCCCGGAGACAATTGATTCTTTTCTTCGCAAGGTCCATCTCCCTTCTCTAAATAAAGAGCAGCTCACACAACTGAACTCCCCTATCTCTATTTCCTAAATTGACGCAACGATCAAGTCCCTAAAACTGAACAAATCGTCAGGCCCTGACGGATATTCTAATGAGTATTACCAACTGTTCTCACCCCTACTAAATACTCATTTGGCTAAGCTGTTTAATAAGGTTCTAGCTGGGGAACAGTTTCCTTCTGAAATGTTACAGGCAACGATAGTTACCATCCCGACACCAGGTAAGGCAATGGACTCCCCTGCAAATTTTCTCCCGATTTCTCTCCTCAATTACGACGTAAAACTATACGCAAAATTGATAGCACATAGGCTCTTGAAAATTCTGCCCACACTTATTCATAATGACCAGGTTGGTTTCACTAGAGGCAGAGAAGCACCTGATGGCACTCGTCGGATATTGGGTCTGTTACAAAGGGCCGGGGGGTTGGGATCGCCTTCTCTGCTTCTAACTTTGGATGCAGAGAAGGCATTCGACCGTATACATTCGGGATATGAATCAGCGGTACTAGATAAATTCGGTTTCCATGGCCCTATTAAAAACGCGATCCAGGCGTTGTACTCCACTCCCTCAGCTAGAGTTTTAGCGAATGGCTCCCTCTCGTCTCCCTTTGCAACTACAAACGGTACCCGACAAGGTTGCCCCCTTTCACCTTTCCTCTTTTTATTGGTCATGAAGCCCTTTGCAGAATTGATAAGGACGTCAAATTCGATAAGGGGCATCCCGGCTGGGGATAGGCAACATAAAATAGGGTTATTTGCGGACTAGGTTATTTTGACTATAAGTGACCCCCTTCCTTCTCTAAGAGCCACTTTGCGAATTATACGGGAATTTGGAGAAGTGTCTTATTACAAAATTAATGAATCTAAATCCCAAATCCTGGCGATAAAGGTTGCGCCTTCATTACAGTCGGCAATAGAAAGAGAGTTCCCTTTTCAATGGGCAGTTGACTCAATTGCTTATCTCAGCGTCCAAATATGCTACCCCCTCACGCAATTAGTTAAATGTAACTATGGAGTACTGTATAATTCCCTCCAGGCTGACCTTGACCGCTACTCAAAGATAAACGTAATCCTGGCTAGGGCGAATAGTACTGTATAAAATGATGGTGCTCCCAAAGATCTTATACCTGTTTTGCACTTTACCCATACCTATTCCCACCTCAGTTATGGCAAAATTTAAGTCTCAAATGCTCTCTTCTATATGGAATAAAGGCCCCATAGAATTGCAGCCTTTATACTTTATAACCACAGGTCTCATGGTGGCCTGGGAGTGCCTAATCTTCATGGTTATTATGACGCCTTTTTCTTAAAACAGCTAAGATTTTGGTGCCAACAGGGTTTGTCACCCAGCTGGAAGCAGATAGAAACTGATCTTAATAAGGGAAGAACACTTTATTTGCTCCTGGTGCATGCCGTTGATCCCAGCTTCCCGCCTCCCTCAGCGCTGACCTTAAGATCATCCATCCATACATGGAAACTATGGACCAGACAGCTCCAAAGAAAAAAATACAGATCCCCATAGAGATCTTACAGTACTACATAGAGGATATCTCGGTGGGGGGGTGGCAGAAGGCTGGGATACAGGTGTTAAATGATTTTTATGATAACGATGTGTTGAGGTCCTTCTCAAGCCTACAGATCTCTTTTGGTATACCAGACTCATACCAATATCACTATACCAGGATTGTTCACTTTTTGTGGCATCAAAGAGATTTATTGCTTCCGGTGGATCTCCTGACTATTCTAATGAGTTCACAAGGTGACTTCCAGTTCCCTACTAGCTCAGTTTACAAAAGGGTGATAGGAGATATGCGATTGACTAAAAAGGCCCACTTTCTGAATTGGGACAGAGATCTGAAGCGCTCACATTCCATAACACAATGACAAACTGCGATAAGAATTGCGTACCAAGCCACAAAGTGTTCCGCATTACTAGAATGCTATCACAAATTACTTACACGGTGGTATTTTACTCCAGCTAAGCTCAATAGATTCTACTCCAATTCAGAAAACGTATGTTGGCGTTGCAAGAATGTACCAGGCAACCTGATCCATATCTTTTGGGACTGTGCGTTATTGCAACCCTTCTGGTTGAAGGTTGAAGAAATGGTGAGAGAAGTAACTGGCTTCAATATACGATTATCCACAGCTTTGGCACTCCTCTCCTTAGATGTTGAGTTAATTCCACGTCAGCATAGGTTAATAACATGTCATATTCTTCTATCTGCCAAAGTTTTAGTTGCTAAACTTTGGAAATCTCCTGCAAGCCCTACTTTATGTGAATTCAAAGATAAAATATCCACTCATGCTATATATGAACACCTGTGGGCTCTGCGGGCTAATAGACTGCGGCAGTTCCGTTTTGCATGGTCTCCTTGGCTTGCAAAATTCCCTATTCCTATATGCTTTAATCCTTAGGTTTAAAGCTAGATTAAGGCCTTATTCTAGTCCAACATGATGGTGAAGATAAGCCCGTGACCATCAATTTCACACGTAAACTTTATTTTTGTTTGTTTTAATTGCGTTTCTTCTCAAATGTCCCTGTATTTATTTTCCATATGATTCCTATTCTTACTTGTCGCTGTTCTACGTAGGCAGCACCCGAGCGGGTGCCGTAGAACTTGATTTATAATGAATCTTTGCCTAGTGTTTTATGTGGTGGCTGTGTCCACTCTCATGTTCGTTTGCTACTTCTGTCTTTCATCCTGAGTGGCTGCAAGCCATATAAATGCTGATTTCTACTGCTTTGTCAAAAAGATAATAAAAATTATTGTGAAAAAAAAAAAGTGACAGAAACACCACCGAAATGGGGACGATGTCTGGATGTATCTTGGACTCCCAGGTCACTGCTGGGAACTATTTTGTCAGAGTTTTACATGAAAAATTGTTCGGAACCATTCTTTACTGTATATTCAATTGTATATAAAGTGCAAGTACTGCAGAAAATTACAAGCAATAGGCACTCCGAAACAGCCTGTATATCACATAAAGGAGGGCCTCATTCACATTGTGGTACAATTGTTTAGGTAGTGGGACTCCTACACTCATAAAGCCTATGCACTAAGTGAAAGGGCTGCCATAAATTACAAGAAATCGGCACTCCAAAACTTTGTTACACATAAAGGAGGGCTTCATACACACCCTTGAAAAATTATGATTAATGGCCTGCTGGTGACCCCCAAAAATATTTGTAGCAAGGGCCTGCTGATCTGACTATCTAAAACCTTAGGGGTGAGGGCCTACTGCCGCATTGGTGACTCTAGATAACCTCTAGGCGATTGCACGTCCCTGTGATGGCGACAATCCATTTGGATGTTTGCCCTATCAACTTTCGATCTTCTTTTCTGCGCCTACCATGGTGATCACGAGTAACGGGGAATCAGGGTTCAATGCCGGAGAGGGAGCTTGATAAAGGGATACCACATCCAAGGGAGGTCAATGGCTGAAATCTGATTGTCTGTTGTTGCCTTGCCACTTTTTTTCCTAATTGTGAACCACCCAGAGAGGGTGGGTCAAGTTATTAAAGTACAAGAATCCAAGGAAAGCAGCAGGCGTGCGGCAATTACCCACTCCCGACTCGGGGAGGTAGTGACGATAAATGACAATACAGCACTCCTAAGCGGCCCTGATATTGGAATGAGTACACTTTCCGTTAACGAGGATCTATTGGAGGGCAAGTCTGGTGCCAGCAGCCAACTTGCTCCAGGCCTCCACAACGTTCACCCAGTGTGCCATCATGGTGAGGATTGTGTTGACCAGACTCTTGGCTACTGAGACTGGACTTGTGGGTGAGGGCCTGCTGCTGCTTTGTTGACTCTATATAACTTCTAGGCGATCGCACGTCCTCGTGATGGCAACGATCCATTTGGAGGTCTGCCCTATCAACTTTGGAGCAATTTTTCAACAAGAACCTTCTGGTATATCATCGTTTTGCTTGTCCTCTCCACCTGAGGAATGAGAGATGAGAAGTTCTCTTTGTAGTGGGGGTCGAGAAGGGTGAACAACCAGTAATCCGTGTTGTCTAAAATGCGTATAACGTGCGGGTTGTTGGAAAGGCAGCCTAACATGAAGTCAGCATGTGTGCCAGAGTACCAACAGGCAAAACTTCGCTGTCATCATCAGAAGGTGAGCTGACCCTGTAAAAGATTTTAGGTGATGGCCTGCAGGTGAGCTGACCGTGTAAAACATTACATGAGAGGGCCTGCTGCTGAGCTGACCCTCTAAAACATTATATGCGAGGGCCTGCAGGTGAGCTGACCCTGTAAAACAATATATGAGAGGGCCTGCAGTTGAGCTTACCCTGTAAAACATTATATGCGAGGGCCTGCTGCTGAGCTGACCCTCTAAAACATTAGAGGTGAGGGCCTGCTGGTGAGCTGACGCTCTAAAACATTATATGCTAGTGCCTACTGGTGAGCTGATGCTCTGAAAACATTATATGCGAGGGCCTGCAGGTGACCTGACCCTATAAAACATTATATGCGAGGGCCTGCAGTTGAGCTGACCCTGTAAAACATTATATGTGACGGCCTGCTGCTGAGCTGACCCTCTAAAACATTAGGAGCGAGGGCCTGCTGGTGAGCTGACACTCTAAAACATTAGGGGCGCGGGGCTGCTGGTGAGCTGACACTCAAACATTAGGGGCGAGAGCCTGCTGGTGAGTTGACACGCTAAAACATTATATGCGGGTGCCTGCTGGTGAGCTGTTGCTCTAAAACATTATATTCTAGTGTCTGTAGGTGAGCAGATGCTGTAAAACATTATATGTGAGTGCCTGCAGGTGAGCTGACACTCTAAAACATTATATGCGAGTGCATGTTGTTCAGCTGACCCTATAAAAAAAAATTGTTGAGGGCCTGCAGTTGAGCCGACCCTATTAAAAAAAATTAGAGTGGAGGGAATATATACAATCTGGAGGAGGAGGAGAAAACAAGATTCAACCATATACTCTTTTTTTTTGTGGTGGAAAAGGTGCATGGGAATACACTACAGTAGATTGAGTACATTATAAATTATAGATTGAAATTGCCTTTGTTCATCATCAGCTCAGCTGTCATCTGGAGGAGCTGAGAAGTCAGGGGCAATCCAGGCCATGTTCATTTTTATCTGAGTCAACCTGTCAGCATTGCCAGTGGACAAGCGGATATGCTTATCTGTTATAATGCCACCAGCAGCACTAAATACATGCTCAGACAAAACGCTGGCGGCAGGGCTTCCAAGGCGTAGAGTGCAAGTTTGTGCCACGTGTGCAGCTTGGACATCCAGTAGTTGTAAGGCACTGAGGGATCATTTAGGACGCTGACACGGTCTGCTATGTATTCCTTCACCATCTTCCAAAACTTTTCCCTCCTTGTACCACTAGGCCGCGCTTCAGGGTGAGGTTGCTTGCGGGGTGTCATGAAAGTGTCCCATGCCTTGGAGAGTGTTGCCCTGCATTTGTTGGAACTGCTGTGTGTTCCCCTTGTCTCCCTTCCTCGGTTGCCTCAGCGTTGTGAGATGGAAAATTTTGGAGCAATCTCTCAACAAGTACATTCTGGTATTGCATCGTTTTAGTCGTCCTCTCCACCACAGGAATGAGAGATGAAAAGTTCTCTTTGTAGCGGGGGTCGAGAAGGGTGAACACCTGTTAATCCATGTTAAAATGCATATAACGCGAGGGTCACTGGAAAGGCAGCCTAACATGAAGTCAGCCATGTGTGCCAGAGTACCAACAGGCAAGACGTCGATGTCGACATCAGGATGACTCCCCATCTCCTCATCCTCCTCCTCCTCTTCTGCCCATCCTAGCTGAACAGATGGATTTAAAGTTCCATGGGTACTACCCTCTGTAGCAGAGGCAACTGTCTCCAGCTCCTCTTCCTCCTCCTCTTTATGGTCCAATTCGCGCTGAGAAGACGAACTGAGGGTGGGCTGGCTATCACCCTGTGCATTGTCCTCCCCCATTTCCTTGTCAGCCATATTCAGAGCGTCATCCTTAATTGTGAGCAGCGATCGTTTGAGTAGACACAGCAGTGGAATGGTTATGCTGATAATAGCGTTATCGTCACTAACCATCTGTGTGGATTCATCAAAGTTTTTTAAAACCTCATAGAGGTCTGACATCAATGCCCACTCCTCGCTTGTGAATAGTGGCAGTTGACTCGAAAGGCGATAACCATGTTGCAGCTGGTATTCCACAACTGCCCTCTGCTGCTCACAAAGCCTGGCCAATGTGTGCTCACGTCGCACAACAGTCATAGAGCTGGAAGTCGCAAGCGTTCCTGCAGCATTGACAGACCGGCTGAAGCTGTGGACGACTTGCGGAAATGGGCACACACGCGGCGCACTTTCACTTGTAGCTCTGGCAAATTGGGGTAGGTTTTGATAAACCGCCGAACAACTAAGTTTAAGACGTGGGCTAGGCATGGGATGTGTGTGAGCTTCCCGAGCTCCAAAGCCGCCACCAAGTTACGGCCCTTGTCAGACACAACCGTGCCTGGTTGTAGGTTGAGTGGCGAGAGCCACAGCTCAGTCTGGTCCCTTATACCCTGCCACAACTCTGCGGCGGTGTGCTGTTTGTCCCCTAAGCAGATCATCTTCAGCACGGCCTGTTGATGATCACCTACAGCAGTGCTACACTGCTTCCAGCTAGCGACTAATGGCTGACTGCTGTTGGAGGTGCAAGTGGAGGAGGAGGCGGCAGAGGAGGAGAAGTAGGGGTTGGAGCCAGAAACATGGCTGCTGGCGGAAACCCTGATGGACGTAGGGCCCGCAATCCTGGGCGTAAGTAGCACCTGTGCCATCCCAGGGTACGACTCACTCCCAGCCTCCACAACATTCACCCAGTGTGTGGTCAGTGAAATGTAGCGTCCCTGGCCACCAGCACTTGTCCATGTGTCCGTGGTTAAGTGGACCTTCCCAGTAACTGCATTGGTCAGGGCACGGGTGATGTTCTGGGACACATGCTGGTGTAAGGCAGGCACGACACACCGTGAAAAATAGTGGCGGCTGGGGAATGCGTACAAAAGAACGGCCGCCAACATCAGCCTGTGGAAGACCTCAGTGTCCACAAGCCTAAATGGCAACATTTCAAGGGCCAGTAATTTTGAAAGTTTCGCATTTAGTGCTATGGCCTGTGGGTGGGTGGCTGGGTATTTGTGCTTGCGTTTAAATGACTGTGTTATGGAGACTTGAAAGTTGTGCTGGGACAGGGAAGTGGATGTTGTTATTGATGGTTGATGCGAATGTCCAGGTGCGTGGAGAGGGGCATCCCGGCCTGCGCCTTCGACAGGGGATTGGCCAGCAGTGCGTAACACAGGGGAAGAGGAGGCAGTGGTGTGACCCGCAGACCCAGATTGTGGACCCAGGCATTCGGCCCACTTATTAGGGTGCTTGGATGCCATGTGGCGGATCATGCTGATGGTGGTGAGGTTGCTAGTGTTCACACCCCGGTTCATTTTGCTACTGCACAGGTTGCAAACTACCACTCTTTTTTGTCGTCTGCACTTTCCTCAAAAAATGCCATACAGCGGAAGACCTACCTTTTAGCAAGGTAGATTTACACATGGGGGTGCTCGGTGTAACGTTGCAGGCCTGTTTGGTGTGGGGAGACTTCTCCCTTTTGCAACCCCACTGACTCTTCAAGCCTGTTGCGGTGCTGTGAAACCTGTACTGCTGTCCTTGCTCGGCTTTTAACCTTCCCATGTTGGGTCAGTGACCTCATCGTCCACCACCTCCTTTTCCACTTCCTCACTCTGCTCATCCTCCTGACTTGATCTAACCACAACCTCAGTCAATGACAACTGTGTCACAAATGATTGCCGTTAACCACCGTCATCTTCTTAAAACTGTGAAGGCTCAAGAGGTTTGGAATCAGGGCACAATAACTCAGGTCCCTTTTCAAGCGTGCTTGGCGCGAGGGCCAAATTAAATAGTGGTGCTGGAAAGAGCTTCTCGGAATATCCGAGTGTGGCATCACTCGTGTGGCAAGACTCTCCATGGTGGGAGTAAGGATGATCAGAGTGAGGATTCGGCTGACCAGACTCTTGGCTACAGAGGCTGGACTTGGTAGAAGAGAGGGTGGTGCTTAACCGACTGGAAGCATTATCTTCAGCATCAGCATCCAACCAACCAACTGTTCGCACTGGTCCGACTTGGACAGTGTTGTCCTGCGCCACCCAGCTAAGTTGGACATGAAGCTGGGTATGGTGGATGTTGCACCATTAACATCATGCCTACTTCCCCGTCCCTTAGTGCTCGCTATCTTCATATTAATGGTTTTGTCACTAGATGTGGCACAGATTGTTTTACTGTCCGCTAAAGACACAGTTTTCAGATGCAGGACAGTATATGTCACAGAAACCCATAGAATATGGACACTATTAGGGAAAGATTATTGGAATTTTGAAATACTGACATTGTTTTCTGATGTAGTACAGTATTGGTTACAGAACACCACAAATTATAGACGCCATATTAGGCCCAGATTATTGGAATCTGCAATACACACACTGTTATCTGATGTAGTACAGTATTGGTTACAGAACACCTCAGATTAAGGACACTATGTTAGGCCCAGATTATTGGAATCTGCAATACAGACACTGTTTTCTGATGTAGTACAGTATTTGTTACAGAAACCCACATAATATGGACATTATATTAGGTCCAGATTATTGGAATTTGCAATGCAGACACTGTTTTCTGATGTAGTACAGTGTTTGTTACAGAACACAACAGATTATGGACACTATATTAGGCCCAGATTATTGTAATCTGTCATACAGACACTTTTTTCTGATTTAGTACAGCAGTGGTTACAGAACACAACAGATTATTGACACTATATTAGGCCCAGATTATTGGAATCTGCAATACACACACTGTTTTCTGATGTAGTACAGTACTGGTTACAGAAAACCACAGATTAAGGACACTATTTAAGTCCCAGATTATTGGAATTTGCAATACAGACCCAGTTTTCGGATGCAGTACAAGATATGTGACAGAAACCCACAGAATATAGATACTATATTAGGCCCAGATTAGTTAAATTTTCCCTAAAGAAATAGTTTTCGGATGGCGTACTGTATATATTACAGAAAGCAACACACACGATGGACACTAGATTAGTTGCAAATTAGTTACATTTGCCCTAAAGAAACAGTTTTCGGATGGTGTACTGTATATGTCACAGAAAACAACACACTATGGATAGAGTTGAGCGAACACCTGGATGTTCGGGTTCGAGAAGTTCGGCCAAACTTCCCGAAAAATGTTCGGGTTCGGGATCCGAACCCGATCCGAACTTCGTCCCGAACCCGAACCCCATTGAAGTCAATGGGGACCCGAACTTTTCGGCACTAAAAAGGCTGTAAAACAGCCCAGGAAAGGGCTAGAGGGCTGCAAAAGGCAGCAACATGTAGGTAAATCCCCTGCAAACAAATGTGGATAGGGAAATGAATTAAAATAAAAATTAAATAAATAAAAATTAACCAAAATCAATTGGAGAGAGGTCCCATAGCAGAGAATCTGGCTTCCCGTCACCCACCACTGGAACAGTCCATTCTCAGATATTTAGGCCCCGAAACCCAGGCAGAGGAGAGAGGTCCCGTAACAGAGAATCTGGCTTCATGTCAGCAGAGAATTAGTCTGCATGTCATAGCAGAGAATGAGGCTTCACGTCAGCCACCACTGCAACAGTCCATTGGCATATATTTAGGCCCAGCACCCAGGCAGAGGAGAGAGGTCCCGTAACAGACAATCTGGCTTCATGTCAGCAGAGAATCAGTCTGCATGTCATAGCAGAGAATCAGGCTTCACGTCACCCACCACTGCAACAGTCCATTGTCATAAGTTTAGGCCCAGCACCCAGGCAGAGGAGAGAGGTCCCGTAACAGACAATCTGGCTTCATGTCAGCAGAGAATTAGTCTGCATGTCATAGCAGAGAATGAGGCTTCACGTCACCCACCACTGCAACAGTCCATTGGCATATATTTAGGCCCAGCACCCAGGCAGAGGAGAGAGGTCCCGTAACAGACAATCTGGCTTCATGTCAGCAGAGAATCAGTCTGCATGTCATAGCAGAGAATGAGGCTTCACGTCAGCCACCACTGCAACAGTCCATTGGCATATATTTAGGCCCAGCACCCAGGCAGAGGAGAGAGGACCCGTAACAGACAATCTGGCTTCATGTCAGCAGAGAATCAGTCTGCATGTCATAGCAGAGAATGAGGCTTCACGTCAGCCACCACTGCAACAGTCCATTGGCATATATTTAGGCCCAGCACCCAGGCAGAGGAGAGAGGTCCCGTAACAGACAATCTGGCTTCATGTCAGCAGAGAATCAGTCTGCATGTCATAGCAGAGAATCAGGCTTCACGTCACCCACCACTGTAACAGTCCATTGTCAAATATTTAGGCCCAGGCACCCAGGCAGAGGAGAGAGGTCCCGTAACAGAGGATCTGGCTTCATGTCAGCAGAGAATTAGTCTGCATGTCATAGCAGAGAATGAGGCTTCACGTCACCCACCACTGCAACAGTCCATTGGCATATATTTAGGCCCAGCACCCAGGCAGAGGAGAGAGGTCCCGTAACAGACAATCTGGCTTCATGTCAGCAGAGAATCAGTCTGCATGTCATAGCAGAGAATGAGGCTTCACGTCAGCCACCACTGCAACAGTCCATTGGCATATATTTAGGCCCAGCACACAGGCAGAGGAGAGAAGTCCCGTAACAGACAATCTGGCTTCATGTCAGCAGAGAATCAGTCTGCATGTCATAGCAGAGAATGAGGCTTCACGTCAGCCACCACTGCAACAGTCCATTGGCATATATTTAGGCCCAGCACCCAGGCAGAGGAGAGAGGTCCCGTAACAGAGGATCTGACTTCATGTCAGCAGAGAATTAGTCTGCATGTCATAGCAGAGAATGAGGCTTCACGTCAGCCACCACTGCAACAGTCCATTGGCATATATTTAGGCCCAGCACCCAGGCAGAGGAGAGAGGTCCCGTAACAGACAATCTGGCTTCATGTCAGCAGAGAATCAGTCTTCATATCATAGCAGAGAATCAGGCTTCACGTCACCCACCACTGTAAGAGTCCATTTTCATAAATTTAGGCCCAGCACCCAGGCAGAGGAGAGAGGTCCCGTAACAGAGGATCTGGCTTCATGTCAGCAGAGAATCATTCTGCATGTCATAGCAGAGAATCAGGCTTCACGTCACCCAACATTGGAACAGTCCATTGGCATATATTTAGGCCCCGGCACCCAGACAGAGGAGAGGTTCATTCAACTTTGGGTAGCCTCGCAATATAATGGTAAAATGAAAATAAAAATAGGATTGAATGAGGAAGTGCCCTGGAGTCCAATGATATATGGTTAAGGGGAGGTAGTTAATGTCTAATCTGGACAAGGGACGGACAGATCCTGTGGGATCCATGCCTGGTTCATTTTTATGAACGTCAGCTTGTCCACATTGGCTGTAGACAGGCGGCTGTGTTTGTCTGTAATGACGCCCCCTGCCGTGCTGAATACACGTTCAGACAAAACGCTGGCCGCCGGGCAGGCCAGCACCTCCAAGGCATAAAAGGCTAGCTCTGGCCACGTGGACAATTTAGAGACCCAGAAGTTGAATGGGGCCGAACCATCAGTCAGTACGTGGAGGGGTGTGCACATGTACTGTTCCACCATGTTAGTGAAATGTTGCCTCCTGCTAACACGTTGCGTATCAGGTGGTGGTGCAGTTAGCTGTGGCGTGTTGACAAAAGTTTTCCACATCTCTGCCATGCTAACCCTGCCCTCAAAGGAGCTGGCATTGACACAGCTGCCTTGGCGACCTCTTGCTCCTCCTCTGCCTTGGCCTTGGGCTTCCACTTGTTCCCCTGTGACATTTGGGAATGCTCTCAGTAGCGCGTCTACCAACGTGCGCTTGTACTCGCGCATCTTCCTATCACGCTCCAGTGCAGGAAGTAAGGTGGGCACATTGTCTTTGTAGCGTGGATCCAGCAGGGTGGCAACCCAGTAGTCCACACAGGTTAAAATGTGGGCAACTCTGCTGTTGTTGCGCAGGCACTGCAGCATGTAGTCGCTCATGTGTGCCAGGCTGCCCAGGGGTAAGGACAAGCTGTCCTCTGTGGGAGGCGTATCGTCATCGTCCTGCCTTTCCCCCCAGCCACGCTTATTTTTACAATAAAGGTGATTGATCAGAAGCACCGGATTACCTGCTGCCTTCATCACTACGACTCTACATACGATCCTGGCCGGGGGGGTTCAAGTCACAGGTGTCATATGCTTATCCTGGTGACCACCCCCCCAGTGAAGTGAGTGTTTTTAAGAGTGTGATTTTGTCCTGGATTGGGCATTCCTCACCTCTATTATTATTATTATTTCTTTGATATTTTATCTTCTTCATATATATATTTATATTTATTTCATCATTTATTCTTTCATATTAATTCCATTCCATTTTTATCAGTCTCTATCTTTGTCAACCACATTGTCTTCTAAATTGGGCTGTCAGACGGTCTTTCCTGTGGAGCAGGGTTTACTTAGGGTCTTCCACGGTGGAGCACCCATTATCCAGGTTTTACAACATTGCTTCCTTTCCTGCTCTTGATAACTATCACGGTTTAGTGGTACTCCCATTCTAACTACACTGGTAATAAGGCCTGGCGCTCTCTTCCATTTGGGGTCTAAACTATAAGTGATGGACTCTCCAACACTGTAGTTTATTACCCCTTACACCCGTTCATTATCCTTTAAGTGTCTGTAGGTACAAACACTTCTTGAGCTGCCTCACCTCCCTTCCCTTATTTTCCTTATTTTCCTTTTTCTCTTTTCTTTTGCCAGTTTTATCCCAACACCACCCCTGTCGGCGCCCAATTTTTCAATTTTCTATTCCTTTGGGATACATTGTGATCCCAACAGGTCTGAATTGAATTAACTTCCAAATTTTCTTTTCTGTTCTTTATCCCCCAGCCACGCACCAGTGATGGACCCGAGCTGCGTTGGGTGCCACCCCGCTGTGACCATGCTTCATCCTCATCCTCCTCCACCTCCTCCTCATCCTCGTCCTCCTCGTCCTCCAGTAGTGGGCCCTGGCTGGCCACATTTGTACCTGGCCTCTGCTGTTGCCAAAAACCTCCCTCTGAGTCACTTCGAAGAGACTGGCCTGAAAGTGCTAAAAATGACCCCTCTTCCTCCTCCTCCTCCTCCTCCTGGGCCACCTCCTCTTCCATTATCGCCCTAAGTGTTTTCTCAAGGAGACATAGAAGTGGTATTGTAACGCTGATAACGGCGTCATCGCCACTGGCCATGTTGGTGGAGTACTCGAAACAGCGCAACAGGGCACACAGGTCTCGCATGGAGGCCCAGTCATTGGTGGTGAAGTGGTGCTGTTCTGTAGTGCGACTGACCCGTGCGTGCTGCAGCTGAAACTCCACTATGGCCTGCTGCTGCTCGCACAGTCTGTCCAGCATGTGCAAGGTGGAGTTCCACCTGGTGGGCACGTCGCATATGAGGCGGTGAGCGGGAAGGCCGAAGTTACGCTGTAGCGCAGACAGGCGAGCAGCAGCAGGATGTGAACGCCGGAAGCGCGAACAGACGGCCCGCACTTTATGCAGCAGCTCTGACATGTCGGGGTAGTTGTGAATGAACTTCTGCACCACCAAATTCAGCACATGCGCCAAGCAAGGGATGTGCGTCAAATTGGCTAGTCCCAGAGCTGCAACGAGATTTCGCCCATTATCACACACCACCAGGCCGGGCTTGAGGCTCACCGGCAGCATCCACTCGTCGGTCTGTTGTTCTATACCCCGCCACAACTCCTGTGCGGTGTGGGGCCTGTCCCCCAAACATATGAGTTTCAGAATGGCCTGCTGACGTTTACCCCGGGCTGTGCTGAAGTTGGTGGTGAAGGTGTGTGGCTGACTGGATGAGCAGGTGGAAGAAGAGGAGGAGGAAGCCGAGAAGGAGGAGGTGGCAACAGGAGGCAAAGAATGTTGCCCTGCGATCCTTGGCGGCGGAAGGACGTGCGCCAAACAGCTCTCCGCCTGGGGCCCAGCTGCCACTACATTTACCCAGTGTGCAGTTAGGGAGATATAGCGTCCCTGGCCGTGCTTACTGGTCCACGTATCTGTGGTTAGGTGGACCTTGCCACAGATGGCGTTGCGCAGTGCACACTTGATTTTATCGGATACTTGGTTGTGCAGGGAAGGCACGGCTCTCTTGGAGAAGTAGTGGCGGCTGGGAACAACATACTGTGGGACAGCAAGCGACATGAGCTGTTTGAAGCTGTCTGTGTCCACCAGCCTAAATGACAGCATTTCATAGGCCAGTAGTTTAGAAATGCTGGCATTCAGGGCCAGGGATCGAGGGTGGCTAGGTGGGAATTTACGCTTTCTCTCAAATGTTTGTGAGATGGAGAGCTGAACGCTGCCGTGTGACATGGTTGAGACGCTTGGTGACGGAGGTGGTGGTGGTGGTGTTGGTGGTACATCCCCTGTTTGCTGGGCGGCAGGTGCCAACGTTCCTCCAGAGGCGGAGGAAGAGGCCGAGGCGGCAGCAGCAGAAGAGGCCGAGGCGGCAGCAGCAGAAGAGGTAGCAGGGGGAGCCTGAGTGACTTCCTTGGTTTTAAGGTGTTTACTCCACTGCAGTTCATGCTTTGCATGCAGGTGCCTGGTCATGCAGGTTGTGCTCAGGTTCAGAACGTTAATGCCTCGCTTCAGGCTCTGATGGCACAGCGTGCAAACCACTCGGGTCTTGTCGTCAGCACATTGTTTGAAGAAGTGCCATGCCAGGGAACTCCTTGAAGCTGCCTTTGGGGTGCTCGGTCCCAGATGGCGGCGGTCAGTAGCAGGCGGAGTCTCTTGGCGGCGGGTGTTCTGCTTTTGCCCACTGCTCCCTCTTTTGCTACGCTGTTGGCTCGGTCTCACCACTGCCTCTTCCTCCGAACTGTGAAAGTCAGTGGCACGACCTTCATTCCATGTGGGGTCTAGGACCTCATCGTCCCCTGCATCGTCTTCCACCCAGTCTTGATCCCTGACCTCCTGTTCAGTCTGCACACTGCAGAAAGACGCAGCAGTTGGCACCTGTGTTTCGTCATCATCAGAGACATGCTGAGGTGGTATTCCCATGTCCTCATCATCAGGAAACATAAGTGGTTGTGCGTCAGTGTATTCTATGTCTTTCACCGCTGGGGAAGGGCTAGGTGGATGCCCTTGGGAAACCCTGCCAGCGGAGTCTTCAAACAGCATAAGAGACTGCTGCATAACTTGAGGCAGTTTCCCTGGTATGCATGGGGGTGATATGACAGACTGATGGGGTTGGTTTTCAGGCGCCATCTGTGCGCTTTCTGCAGAAGACTGGGTGGGAGATAATGTGAACGTGCTGGATCCACTGTCGGCCACCCAATTGACTAATGCCTGTACCTGCTCAGGCCTTACCATCCTTAGAACGGCATTGGGCCCCACCATATATCGCTGTAAATTCTGGCGGCTACTGGGACCTGAGGTAGTTGGTACACTAGGACGTGTGGATGTGGCAGAACGGCCACGTCCTCTCCCAGCACCAGAGGGTCCACTAACACCACCACGACCATGTCCACGTCCGCGTCCCTTTCTAGATGTTTTCCTCATTGTTATGGTTCACCACAACAACAAAAATTTTATTTGGCCCAATGTATTGTATTCAAATTCAGCGGGATATAAATTTGAGGCCTAGTATTTAGGCGCTGGGTGACCGGTATGGATTTACTAACAGAATTGGACTTGGAAATGCACAGTAGCGTGTGTGTGAAGTTATTCTGAATGACCCTATGTGCACCTTGAATATTATATACCCTTTTAGGGATAGATTTCAAATAGCTCTGATATAGCAGAAACCACTAAATTATGAAATTGCTAAATTGGGAATTGTATTTCAACCCAGAAGAAAAAATGTGCTTTGACGGACACTAAATAACTTTCCCAGCCACAACAGGACAGCGGTAACGAGAGATTTAGCGGGATATAAATTTGAGGCCTAGTATTTAGGCGCTGGGTGACCGGTATGGATTTAGTGACAGAATTAGACTGGGATATGCACAGTAGCGTGTGTGTGTGAAGTTATTCTGAATGACCCTATGTGCACCTTGAATATTATATACCCTTTTAGGGATAGATTTCAAATAGCTCTGATATAGCAGAAACCACTAAATTATGAAATTGCTAAATTGGGAATTGTATTTCAACCCAGAACAAAAAATGTGCTTTGACGGACACTAAATAACTTTCCCAGCCACAACAGGACAGCGGTAACGAGAGATTTAGCGGGATATAAATTTGAGGCCTAGTATTTAGGCGCTGGGTGACCGGTATGGATTTAGTGACAGAATTAGACTTGGAAATGCACAGTAGCGTGTGTGTGAAGTTATTCTGAATGACCCTATGTGCACCTTGAATATTATATACCCTTTTAGGGATAGATTTCAAATAGCTCTGATATAGCAGAAACCACTAAATTATGAAATTGCTAAATTGGGAATTGTATTTCAACCCAGAACAAAAAATGTGCTTTGACGGACACTAAATAACTTTCCCAGCCACAACAGGACAGCGGTAACGAGAGATTTAGCAGGATATAAATTTGAGGCCTAGTATTTAGGCGCTGGGTGACCGGTATGGATTTAGTGACAGAATTAGACTGGGATATGCACAGTAGCGTGTGTGTGTGTGAAGTTATTCTGAATGACCCTATGTGCACCTTGAATATTATATACCCTTTTAGGGATAGATTTCAAATAGCTCTGATATAGCAGAAACCACTAAATTATGAAATTGCTAAATTGGGAATTGTATTTCAACCCAGAAGAAAAAATGTGCTTTGACGGACACTAAATAACTTTCCCAGCCACAACAGGACAGCGGTAACGAGAGATTTAGCGGGATATAAATTTGAGGCCTAGTATTTAGGCGCTGGGTGACCGGTATGGATTTAGTGACAGAATTAGACTGGGATATGCACAGTAGCGTGTGTGTGTGAAGTTATTCTGAATGACCCTATGTGCACCTTGAATATTATATACCCTTTTAGGGATAGATTTCAAATAGCTCTGATATAGCAGAAACCACTAAATTATGAAATTGCTAAATTGGGAATTGTATTTCAAACCAGAACAAAAAATGTGCTTTGACGGACACTAAATAACTTTCCCAGCCAAAACAGGACAGCGGTAACGAGAGATTTAGCGGGATATAAATTTGAGGCCTAGTATTTAGGCGCTGGGTGACCGGTATGGATTTACTGACAGAATTAGACTGGGATATGGCCAAAAAATAACCACACTGTTGCTGGTTAAATGCACTTGGTGACGGGCGCAGCTTGCCCCTGATGTAGTATATGGCCAAAAAATGAACAGACTATTGCTGGTTAAATGCACTTGGTGTCACAGCTTGACCAACCACACTACTGAGGGTTAAATGCACTTGGTGACGGGCGCAGCTTGCCCCTGATGTAGTATATGGCCAAAAAATGAACAGACTATTGCTGGTTAAATGCACTTGGTGACGGGCGCAGCTTGCCCCTGATTTAGTATATGGCCAAAAAATGAACAGACTATTGCTGGTTAAATGCACTTGGTGTGATAGCTTGACCAACCACACTACTGAGGGTTAAATGCACTTGGTGACGGGCGCAGCTTGCCCCTGATGTAGTATATGGCCAAAAAATGAACAGACTATTGCTGGTTAAATGCACTTGGTGACAGGCGCAGCTTGCCCCTGATTTAGTATATGGTCAAAAAATGAACAGACTATTGCTGGTTAAATGCACTTGGTGTGATAGCTGGACCAACCACACTACTGAGGGTTAAATGCACTTGGTGACGGGCGCAGCTTGCCCCTGATGTAGTATATGGCCAAAAAATGAACAGACTATTGCTGGTTAAATGCACTTGGTGACGGGCGCAGCTTGCCCCTGATTTAGTATATGGCCAAAAAATGAACAGACTATTGCTGGTTAAATGCACTTGGTGTGATAGCTTGACCAACCACACTACTGAGGGTTAAATGCACTTGGTGACGGGCGCAGCTTGCCCCTGATGTAGTATATGGCCAAAAAATAAACAGACTATTGCTGGTTAAATGCACTTGGTGTGACAGCTTCACCCTGATGTAGGCTTTAGCCAAAAAACAACCACACCATTGAGGGTTAAATGCACTTGGTGACAGGCGCAGCTTGCCCCTGATGTAGTATATGGCCAAAAAATAAACAGACTATTGCTGGTTAAATGCACTTGGTGTGACAGCTTCACCCTGATGTAGGCTTTAGCCAAAAAACAACCACACCATTGAGGGTTAAATGCACTTGGTCGCAGCTTGTGCTGGCGCACCACAAGACACAAAATGGCCGCCGATCACCCCAGAAAAATGTGACTGACAAACGGTCTGGGCAGCCTAAAAACAGTGAGCAATTGAGTATCAGCAGCTCAATGACCCACAGCTGCAGATCGATCAATAATCAAGTCCTTTGGAGGAGTTAATTTGCCTAATCTCGCCCTACTGTCGCAGCCGCAACCTCTCCCTACGCTAATCAGAGCAGAGTGACGGGCGGCGCTATGTGACTCCAGCTTAAATAGAGGCTGGGTCACATAGTGCTCTGGCCAATCACAGCCATGCCAATAGTAGGCATGGCTGTGATGGCCTCTTGGGGCAAGTAGTATGACGCTTGTTGATTTGCAGCCTTTCAAAAAGCGCCAAGAAAGCGTCACAAAAGCGCCAAGAAAGCGACGAACACCGAACCCGAACCCGGACTTTTACGAAAATGTCCGGGTTCGGGTCCGTGTCACGGACACCCCAAAATTCGGTACGAACCCGAACTATACAGTTCGAGTTCGCTCATCCCTAACTATGGACACTAGATTAGGCCCAGATTATTGAAATGTACGCTAAAGAAACTGTATTCGGATGAAGTACTGTATATATCACAGATGTGTATTACACGCACACACTACAGAGACAGTAGATGAGGACTAGCCCTGATTATTTAAATTTACGCTAAAAAAACTGTTTTCGGATGGAGTACTGTATATGTCACGGATGTGTATTAAACACAGTCCATAGACAATAAATGTGGCGCTGATTATTTTTATTTATGCAAAAAGACAGCCTGCGGATGATGTACAGTATATGTCACTAATAGGTATTAAATAAAATTATCTTGCTGCTGTCAAACACACACACAGTAGTCCTTAAAATGACTTTGGGGTCTTTGAAAAGCTTTTGGTAGTAAAAACAGCAAATTTCTCTCCCTGCACTATCTGTCCCTTCCTCAGCAGAGGATGTCCCTGAGACTGATCAATTTATTGCTGCTCTAAAACACACACACACACACAGTAGTCCTTAAAAGGACTTTTGGGTCTTTGAAAAGCTTTCTTAGAAATAAGAATAAGAATTAGAATTACTTTGAATTTCACTCCCTACAATGTGTTTCCCTTCCTACGCTCTGCTCTCCTTGACTATGACTGATCCATGCACGTGTCATCGGGTGCTATATAGCACCAGATGATGCATTCTGGCCAGCCAATCACTGTAATGCCAGCAGCCAACATTGCTACTGGCATTACAGTGATGGCAGTACTTACCTGCATGTTTATTGGCTGCTTAGCAGCCGCGAAACGTACGGGGAGGAGACTCGAGGATGGAGCTCGAGCACATGGCGGTACTCGGTCGAGTACCGCCATGTGCCTAAGCATAGCGATACTCAAGCCGAACCGGTATTCAGCCGAGCATGCTCGCCCATCACTAAAAGTTATGCATGTTGTTATAATAATCTCTCTGCTTCATATGTCCTAGTGGATGTAACATTGGGGGAGTCACTTATTGAGAAGGATTTGGGTGTCCTTGTAGATCATAGATTGAATAACAGCATACAATGTCAATAAGCTGCTTCTAAGGCCACCAGAATATTGTCATGCATTAAACGAGGCATGGCCTCGCGGGGTAGGGATATAATAATTCTACTTTACAAAGCATTGGTGTGGCCTTATCTGCAGTATGCCGTTCAGTTCTGGGCACCAGTCCATAGAAAGGATGCTATGCAGCTGGAAAAAGTACAGAGGAGAGCGACTAAACTGATAAGGGGCATGGAGCGTCTTAGTTAAAAGAAGAAAGATTAAAATAATTAAATGTATTTAGTCTTCATAAGAGACATCTAAGGGGGGACATGATTAACCGATTCAAATATATAAATATTCAAAAATATACAAAAAATGCGGTGAAAAACTGTCCCATGTAAAATACCCTCAAAAGTCTTTACTGTGAAAACTGTGAATCTGTGTAATAGACTTTCTCAGGACATGGTTACAACAGGAACAGTGGACAGTTTAAAAAAGGGCTTAGATTAATTCTTAAATGTAAATTACATTAATGCTTATGAAGGTGTCTAGAAGTCTGAGTCTCACTTTCTTCTGGAATTCGCATCCCCACATATCCTTTGGTTGAACTTGATGGACCTATGTCTTTTTTCAACTGTATTAACTATGTAACTAAAAGCCATTGAAATCCATTAAAAGTCAGTTAACATTTTCTTGCCATTCTTTACTTAACGCATTTACCATCAAGTTTAGCTCGGCTGCATCTGTATATATCAGTTGCTTAGTTGTATAGGAACTAGTATGAGCAGGAATACATTTTTGCCTGCTCCTAATATGTGCCCTATCAATAAAATACAATGGTGGACATTAATTAAACAAGATACATCAGTTTTGTGGTCTAAAAAAGTTGTAAGTCATGGCAACTGCAATATTTTCTTTTGGTTAAATTTGCAACATTTAGTAATCCTTGCCATTTTTCACAGTGGTCTATGGTTAAGGGGTAAAAGTGACCCTAGACCTAGACCTAGATTATGCCTCATTTACGATGTGCTTTTGCAAAAGTCACAAAAAAGTCGCAGCCCATGCCAGGCAAACCCCTGGTCGACTTTTATCTGATGGTGGAGCAGACGAATCTGTACGCCCAACAGTTCGTCGCTCAAAACCCAGGCTCATTTTTGGTAGGCCCGGTGGCTGGACGCCGGTCAGTGCAGCCGAGATGAGGACATTTTGGGGCCTCGTGCTGCATATGGGTCTAGTCCAAAAACCCAGTGTCAGGCAATACTGGAGTGGGGACGTTCTATACCAGACCCCACTGTACAGTATAGTCATGACACGTCCCCGGTTTGAGGCCACCTGGAAATGTCTGCATTATTCCGATAATGCAGCATGTCCACCCCGAGGTGATCCTGCCTATGACCAGCTGTATAAGATACGGCCGGTCATCGATCACTTTGGGGCCAAATTCATGGAGGCCTACGTACCTGGAAGGGAGGTCGCGGTTGATGAGTCTCTCGTTGCGTTCAAGGGGAGACTCAGTTTCCGCCAATATATTCCCACAAAGCGGGCGAGGTATGGCGTGAAGCTATACAAAATTTGTGAGAGTACCTCAGGGTACACTTACAAATTTCGTGTGTACGAGGGGCGAGATTCCCGTATTCAACCCCCAGAATGTCCCCCCACTCTGGATGTTAGCGGGAAACTCGTGTGGGACCTTATGTACCCACTGCTGGATAACGGTTACCACTTGTATGTGGATAACTTTTATACCAGCATTCTCTTGTTCAGGTCCCTTGCCGCCAGATCCACGTTCGCTTGTGGGGACCGTGCGGAAAAATCAACGCAGCCTCCCTGCCTACCCCCACCAGGTACCTATCCCCCAGGGGTGAGACCCGTGCACTTACCAGTGGAAACCTGTTGCTGGTCAGGTATAAGGACAAGAGGGATGTCCTTATGCTGTCCACAATCCACGGTAACAGCACCACCCCAGTCTCTGTGCGAGGTACCACGGCAACGGTCCTCAAGCCCGATTGTATCGTCGACTACAATCGGTATATGGGAGAAGTTGATCTCTCTGATCAAGTCCTCAAGCCATATAACGCCATGCGCAAAACCCGGGCATGGTACAAAAAAGTTGCGGTCTACTTGGTACAGGTTGCCATGTCCAACTCTTTTGTACTATCCCGAAGCGCTGGCAGCACAGGGACATTCCTCCAGTTCTATGAGGCAGTCCTCAAGGCCCTGATCTTTTCGGACCGGGAAAGAGCAGGTCGGAGTACCTCGGGAACTGGAGGCGCCCGGATCGTCCCTGGCCAACACTTTCCAGGTGTGGTCCCCTATACTGGAAAGAAGGTACGAACCCCAAAAAAGTGCAGTGTGTTGCAGGAGGGGGATACGGAAGGACACCACCACTCAGTGCGACACGTGCCCCGATCATCCGGGCCTCTGCGTTATCGATTGCTTCAGGGAGTATCACACTTCTATGGAGTACTAAATTTGTGTAATCCCCAACAGTTCACTAGAGAACATAAAAAACTATGGCTCTCAGACTTTGGAGACACGAAAACGATTTTTTTTCCCCAAAAAATATTAGTTTTAGTGCAGGCATCCTCAAACTGCGGCCCTCCAGATGTTGTAAAACTATAACTCCCAGCATGCCCAGACAACCTACAGCCATCAGCAGGGCATGGTGGGCATTGTAGTTTTACAACATCTGGAGGGCCGCAGTTTTAGGATGCCTGCTTAGTGTCTCCAAAGTCTGAGAGCCATACATATTGGGCATCGTCGCGTGCGTAAAAGTCGTCGCTATAAAAATAACTTTTGACCAAATGCCTCGGATGAACGGTGTTAAAAATATAAAATAAAAACGGTGCCAAAAAATTTCCATTTGAATCCTTTTTGCCGGTAATAAAGCAAGGGGTAACAGCCAAACAAAACTAAATATTTATTGCCCTGATTCTGTAGTTTGCAGAAACACCCCATATGTGGTCGTAAATGGCTATATAGCCGCACGGCAGGGCATAGAACGAAGGGAACTCCATACGGTTTCTGGAAGGCAGATTTTGATGGACAGTTTTTTTTTTGACACCATGTCCCATTAGAAGCCCCCCCCCCCCCCCCCCCCGATGTAGCCTAGACTAGAAACTCCAAAAAAGTGACCCCATCTAAAAAAACTACACCCCTCAAGGTATTCAAAAGTTATTTTACAAACTATGTTAACCCTTTAGGTGTTCCACAAAACTAAATAGCGAATGTAGAAACAATTTTAGAATTTAATTTTTTTGTTACATTGCCTCAAAAAAGAGTAATATAGAGCAACCAAAAATCATATTTACCCCTAAAATAGTCCCAAAACAACAACCACCTTATCCCGTGGTTTCCTAGATGGGGTCACTTTTATGGAGTTTCTACTCTAGAGGTGCATCAGGGGGCTTGAAAGGGTACATGGTGTAAATAAACCAGTCCAGCAAAATCTGCCTTCCAAAAACCATATGACGTTCCTCTTCTTCTATGTCCTGCCGTTTAGCCAAATAGTAGTTTACGACCACATATAGGGTGTTTCTGCAAACTACAGAATCAGGACAACCCATTTTTGTTTTGTTTGGCTGTTAACCCATTTTTTCCAGTAATAAAGTAAGGGTTAAAATGGAAAATTTTCGAAAAAATAGAAATTTCAAAATTGTTTCTCCATCTGCCATTAACTCTTGTGGAACACCTAAAGGGTTAACAAAGTTTGTAAGTTACTTTTTTGAAATTTCTATTCAAGGGGTGAAACAGGGGGCTTGAAATGGGACATGGTATAAACAAAACCAGTCCTGCAAAATCTGCCTTCCAAAACCCATATGGTGTTCCCCTCCTTCTATGTGCTCCCGTTCGGCCAAACAGTAGTTTACGACCACATATGGGGTGTTTCTGCAAACTACAGAATCAGGGCAACCCATTTAGAGTTTTTTTGGGCAGTTAACCCTTGTTTTACTCCTGGAAAAACTTGATTATATTGGAAAATTTTCCAAAAAATAGAAATGTCTAAATTGTTTCTCAATCTGCCATTAACTCTTATGGAAGACCTAAGGGGTTAATAAAGGTTGAAAAAACAGTTTTGAATACCTTGAGGGTTGTAGTTTCTAGAATGGGGCATTTTTAGGAGGTTTCTATTATCTAAACCTCACAATATGACTTCAAACCTGAACTGGTCCATAAAAAGTGGGATTTTGAAGATTTCTGAAAAATTTCAAAATTTGCTTCTAAACTTCTAAGCCTTGTAAAATCCCCAATAATAAAGGTTGAAAATCCCCAAAATCCCCAAAAATAAAATATCATTCCCAAAATGCTACAAACATGAAGTAGACATATGGGGAATGTAAAAATTTTTTGGGGGTGTTACTATGTATTACAGAAGTATAGAAACTGAAACTTTGAAATTTGCAATTTTTTTACAAAAATTGGTAAAAATTGTATTTTTTTATGCAAAAAAATTAACTTTTTTGACCCAATTTTAGCAGTGTCATGAAGTACAATATGTGATGAAAAAACAATCTCAGAACGGCCTGGGTAAGTCAAAGCGTTTTAAAGTTATGAGCGTTTTAAAGTTATGACACTGATTTGCAAAAAATGGCCAAGTCCTTAAGGTGAAATGGCGCTGAGTCCTTAAGGGGTTAAAAAAATGAAGCTATGATGGGCTTGACCAACTTTATTCTGGATTTACTGAATAGATTGCTAAAGATTGTTTCTTACATTCAAAGCATCTAATCACCATCTACTTGAGAGTTTACCAAAGGTATAGTTTAACGTTCCTGATTCATTAGAATAAGAGATTCTTGTTGAAAAATTCGGATGAATTTTGATTATGGAATGAGATAGATTTCTAGGCATTCAAAGTACATTTGATTTGGGTATAATCATTTAATGCCGTATCGAATCTTATGGTCGATGTGGAATAGCCATATTAAATATTACATATATTCTCCAATAACAAAATACTTACTCTTTTCTGTAGCAAAGATTAGTGTCTGGATTTAGACAACATTTGCATTTTCTACACTGAGGCATAAACAATGGGATGACTTTGTCTCCTGCAAGAAAGAGAATATAGGAAGCATATTGTAAATTTACAGTTGTAGTATGCAAAATTTATTTTAACTGTGCATTTAAGCAGATGATCAATTTTGGCATTTAAAGGAGAACTGCTAAGACGAACATGATTGAAATAAAGTTGCAAGAACAAATAGGTGAAGCCTTTGGAATTCTTTATTGATCACTGTTAGTCTAAATTTGTCCTGGATTTATTTATTTATTACTGCTAATAAAACATGGTTATCTAAAGCAAAATTATAGACAAACACGATCTAACAACAGTAAATCAATAAAACCACATTTTAATCATACATATATTTTATTGAGTACAGTGCAGGGAGAGATTTAATAACCCGTAGATCCCCTTTTAGTGGCAGTTGTCTCCGAATGTGTTAGCTGAGAATAAGATTTGCAATGCATTGAGAAGTGATGGCTTACATGCATGGCCTTCTGCAAGCCATGCCACAGCATATTAGAGTTAAGGTACGAACTAGAGATAAGCGAATGGGATCTGAATCGGGTACAAACCAATTGTACCAAAATCGAAAGTGCTTTAAATGCCAGGAAAATCTCATCAAAAGTTTTTCTCAAGAAATTTGATTCTGATGAATCTGAGTTTTTGAAAAAATTCTGTTCGAATCATGATTCGAAAGAATTGATTTTTTTTTTATCTGTAGTAAGGACTCTTACTATATATTACACATGCTTATATTACACCTGCAGATGAACGCTCATTAGTGATAATCTAGCAGTGTAATACTGCCACAGATTACCCAATGACTGAGCAAACGCACAGTCATTCGGTCAGGGATGCTCAGCTTGTGGCCCTCCAGCTATTGCAAAACTACAACCCCCAGCATGCCTTAATAACTGTAGGTTGTCCAGGCATGCTATGAATTGTAGTTTGGCAACAGCTGGAGGATCGCAGGTTGGGCATCCTTGCATTAGGTAATTGAAATCTTTTGGCAGGCTTAAAAATCCTTGTTTGTCGGTGGCAGATCATGCGGTATAATCACGATCTGCTGCTGACAAACAATAAATCAGTATGTGGACGGACGATGGGATTAGTGATCGCTCGACCCTATACTAAGAAGGAGATCGCTGCATCCATCTTCTATGCTAGCCATCAGGCGATTAGCAAGAAGTAAAGCTTCCCTCCCGACAATCGCCTGCATAATCTGTAGGTGGAATATAAGCCTTAGCTCTTATGCACACGACCGTAGTTCGGGTCTGCATCCGAGCCGCAGTTTTTGCGCTTCAGGTACGGACCTGTTCACTTCAATAGAGCCGCAAAAGATGCGGATAGCACTCAGTGTGCTGTCCGCATCCGTTGCACCGTTCCGTGGCCCCGCAAAAAAAATATAGCATGTCCTATTTTTGTCCGTTTTGCGGACAAGAATAGGCATTTCTACAATGGGCTGCCCGTTTAGTTTTGAAAATTGCGGAAGGCACACAAGCAGCTATTGTTTTTTGCGGATCCGCGGTTTGCGGATTGCAAAAAAACTGCACGGTTGTGTGCATTTAGCCTTACTTTGCCATTCCAAAACACAAAGCTACCAATCAAATACCACCTTTCATTTTTCACAGCTCCTTTGGAAGGTGGAATCTGATTGGTTGCTATGGGTAACTAGGTCTGTTCTACCTTATGCCAGTTTGATGACTGTCCCCCAAAGTCTTTTATAGCTATCATTTCATTAATTTGTTTGCTTTGGGCCATTGTCTTGTTGCGCCACTCAATGCACATACTCCTGTAAAATAACATAGTTTATAAGGCTGAAAAAAGACATTTGTCCATCCAGTTTTGCCTGTTATTCTGCAGGTTGATCCAGAGGAAGGCAAAAAAAAACTGTAAGGTATAAGCCAATTTCCAATCAGACAATCAGAATAAGGTCTCATGCACACAAACGTATTTTCTTTCTGTGTCCATTCTTTTTTTTTTTGCGTATATGGAACCATTCATTTCAATAGGTCCGCCAAAAAAAAATACAGAAGTTACTCCGTGTGCATTCCGTTTCCATATGTCCTCATTTCCGTTCCGCAAAAAAATAGAACATGTCCTAATATTGTCCGCATTACGGACAAAGATAGTACTGTTCTATTAGGGGCCAGCTGTTCCGTTCCACAAAATACAGAATGCACACGGACGTCATCCGTATTTTTTGCGGATCAACGACCCATCTCTAGTAACTATAATCTGTTATATTATTACTAGAGATGAGCGAATTCCTAAAAAATTCGATTCGGCCGGATCACCAAATTGTTTGAAAAAATGTGTGCAGAAAACAAAAACAGAATCCATAACACTGATGTGAACCCGCCCTTAGAGGTCAATGTTAGCGTCAAGAAGAAGCGCACTCCTTTTACACTGTCGGCTACTGATTCCACATAGATATCTACAGAACCTGTTCTATTAAATGCTTATACAAGTAAAGCCCCCCGACAGAGTGGAGATGATGTCACTAATCAGTTTGCCCTTCCTCTGATCCGTCAGAAGAATAGCCCCCAAAAAACGTATGATGTGAAGCTCAGTGCATCACCAGCTCAAACACACAAAGGCTAGCCCAGTGCAATGCAGCATGACAAAGGGGATCATTGAAGCAAGGAATTGCTCCAGGAGCGCCGCGGCCTTCTCACTGTTTACCGCAGGCCTATAACTAGTATAACTGGCCTGGGTGCGGCTACGCCAAGTTTACTGGAATGGAGCTTAGCCGTGCCCAGGCCAGCAATACTAGTTGTGATGTCAATGGGCCTGGGGGAAACAGAGAGGATGCCGCGGGGCTCCTGGAGCACCGCTGCTTTCTCAAACAGATGATCTATCCAGAGAATAGATCATCAATAAAAAATAACTCCAAAAGCTCTTTAAATACTATGTGTAAACCCAGCTTAAGGATAAATGCACACATTCAGGATTTATGTGCGGACAATCCGCACTGAAATCCGCAGATGTTTTCAGGGAAATCCATGCGGTCAATATGCATCAATTGGTGCGGATTTACGTGCGGATGTGATGCGGATTTTACTCTCCCCGTTGAAGTAAATGGAGAAAATCCAGTCAGGAAAAATAAAATAAATTCACATGATGCAGATTTTAAAAGCTGCACCGCAAGTCAAAATCCACACGGAAAAAGTCCTCATCGTGTGCATGAGAATTTCAAATTCTCATAGAATACAATGTACATAACCTACGGTGCAGATTTTCCGCACACAAATCGGCACATAAAATCCTCACACAAACCTCATTGTGTGGATTTGCTCTTAGGGTGTTACTACACATTACATCAATGCTGCTTCACAAGTTCAACAAAAAAAAAAAAGGGCTTCACTTGAGTATGCTAGGTAGAGACCACCTAGCAGTAAGCCCGTTGATGTCACTGGCACAAATGAGCGGTCTACAGTACTGTCCTAGGCTCTAAAAAAGCCTAGGGCAGCGCTGTAGATCGCCCATTTGTGACAGTGACATCACTAGGCTCACTGATAGTACGTCACCAGTAGTAAAGAAAAAGCCCTTGTCCAGTGAAGCCGGACTGGGGAGGCGCTGAGGGGAGTCCAGCATGACGCTGGTTTGGTTGGCGAGGAGTCAGGAAGTTAAAGGGTTAATGGCCCAGTAGCTGGGAGGTGGAGGGAGTTGCCGGGATTACTGGGGGGTGGGTGTCATGAGAGGTATTAAAAAGATATATTTGCCATTTTCTAGGTAGATATCAAACTGCACTCACCATGTTCATGGATGCGATGCTGGCCCAGATCAGGAGGGAAGCTGAGGCAATGGCACCGGGGTGGCTGAGGGAGCAGTTAGGAGGCCTGCTTCAGGGACACCCAGTTGCTGTCGATATCCCAGATGAAGGGGCTAGACGGCCACGGCGGGTCGAGCGCCGGCGCGCTAGAGCACCGACGAAACCCCACAGGTCAGGGGCCGATTGCGGAGCTCCTCGGGGACCCTCCACGGCGGGTAGCGGCGCAGCAGGCTCCAGTTAGGCGCTTCCGCCGTGGGAGGAATCCTATGCAGCGGCGGGCCTCTGAGCAGAGCGGAGAGTTTACCCTTCTCCCCCGCTCTCTGCAGCAGGTTCAACAGGATCAGGACCAGGGTCTGCGGTTCCTCCCAGGTGTCCTGGCACTGGGAGGTCCGCTTAGCGAGGGAGAGATACGGCTGGAGGACAGGCTGTGCAGGAGGCTTCCAAGGATGTTCACAGGCCCCATGATGCCCAGGATGAATGAGAAGGCCACACCCCCCCCAAGTGGCAGGTGCCATCTTAGCGAGGAACAGGAGCGACGCTAATGGAGAAAAAGCCGGGAGGTCGGACTGCAGGTTCAGCTTGGCAAGTACATCCGGGGAATGTGCCATCGGTAACCAGGAGCGGTTGGATACAGGATCAGCGGCTACTGGTTACACAGCACCTGTGCAGACTGGTGAGATTGCTTGGGGTCCTCTTCTTTCCAGTCTTAGGCGTCCGGGGGGTGTCGGGAGTGGGACATCCGGCGTGAAGTGGGAAGGGGTCTGGGACAGCTTTTGGGCAGATAGGCGGGGTGGTTATCGTGTTTAGGGGCGGGGGAGCGTCGCCGCTGCTGGCTTGGGGAGTGGGTCCAGGGAGTGAGGCATCTGACGCGGGTACGGCTAGTGAGTCAAGTGGGTCAGTGTCGGTACAGACTCAGGTGGGGGGAGGACAATAGGCAAAAAGTGGACGACGCGGCAAAGGGAGAGGTGTACGTGTGTCTTGAGGGTCCGCTGGGGGTGCACTTAAAGCAGGAGGTTAGGGACAGGATTTGGAAAGGGGAGTATGTGGAAATATTTTGCCTACTTCCTTTGGAGAGATTTAATTTGGATAAGGGAAAGAAAGATGAAGGTAGAAAAGAGGAGGAAGAGAAGAGGAATTATCGCTTGATTCCGCAGATGTTTGCAAACTGGTTGCAGGCGTTTGCAATTTTGGCCAGCATCATTGGGGAAAAGAGGCCGGAATGTTGTTTGGCGCTGTTCTGTTACATGGACGCAATAGGGGAGGCATACCAGGTTTACGGGGGTACGGGCTGGCTCCAGTACCACGAACAATTTAGGCAGAGAAAGGCGGTGCGGCCCAGCATACGTTGGGACCACAAGGATATCGGGCTCTGGTTATGGGTTAATGCCCCAGTAAGGTGGGGACAGTCCTTTCGGGGGGATGCTGGGAGGTCAGGACAGGGCAATTTTGCGGCGGCATCGGCAAAAGAGTTGTGTTTCCTGTTTAACAAAGGAAACTGTAAATTTGCCGCAAAGTGTAAGTTCAAACATGAGTGCACCACATGCTGCGGATCTCACGGAGCGAATAGATGCTTTAAGCGAGGTCGACAAAAAGGGGGGGACAATGTTGGAAAAGGGTTGGACTCCGGTTTGGGTGGAAAAGATTGTGTGGTTTTTAAATAAGTACCTGCATCAGGAGGCAGCAAAGTTGTTGGAGGGAGGTTTTATGTCTGGTTTTTACATTCTGTCAGTTCCGTCGCAAGGTTCCGTGGTTCATAAGAAATTAAGGTCGGCGCTAATTCACACCGAGGTAGTTTCCAAAAAATTGGCTAGGGAGGTGATGTTGGGACGAATGTCTGGTCCATTTTCCGACCTGCCTTTGGTGAATTTGAGGGGGTGGTTCCCAAAAAAGAGCCGGATAAGTTTAGACTCATTCATCACCTTTCTTTTCCAAAAGGTGCATCAGTCAATGATGGTATTGATCCTGAAATATGTTCAGTGGTTTATATATCATTTGACACGGCTGTGGAATGGGTAAGGTAGTTGGGCCCGGGGATGTTACTAGCAAAAACTGCTATTGAAGAGCGTTTTGCTTGTTACCAGTTCATCCGGAGAGTTTGCACTTGTTAGGTTGTTTTTGGGAAGGGTGTTATTTCGTGGATAGGCATTTGCCAATGGGGTTCTCATTGTCGTGTGCCTACTTCAAGACATTTAGATCCTTTCTTGAATGGGTAATAGTTGAGGTGTCCAGGTGTTAATTAGTTATTCATTACTTAGACGATTTTTTGTGTCTAGGTCCAGCAGGTCCACGGGAGTGCTCGTCGTCGTTGCACACGGTGCAGTCGCTTTTTGGGGAGTTCGGGGTTCCAATGGTGGTGGATAAGTCAGAGAGGCCGACAACTGAGTTGTGTTTTTTGGGGATTGTTATCGACAAAAAATGGAGTGTAAGCTGCCATAGGATAAGTAAAAAAAAATTGGGATTAGAAGTCGGCAAGGCAAAACGGGCGGCAAAATTTAGGTTGAAGGAGTTACAATCATTGTTGGGTAAACTTAATTTTGCATGTAGAATTATGCCGATGGGGTGCATTTTTTGCCGGCGTTTGGAGTCTGCAACTTCATTTTATTTGGCTGGGAAAAGAGCTGCGGAGGGATTTTGATGTTTGGGTGGGGTTTCTAGAGGTCTATAATAGGAAGACGTTAGTTATGGGTGAAGCTGTTAATAACGTTGACTCTGACCTGTTTTCCGATGCGGCCGGGGGGGCAGGTTTCGGGGTATACTGCCATGGGCAATGGTGTGTGGGACGGTGGCCCGACTCTTGGGTTACTAAGGGGTGGGTCAGAAATTTGGCGCTATTAGAGCTTTTTCTAATTGTGATGGCGGTGGTGCTGTGGAAAGATAAGTTTGCGAATAAGAAGGTTCAGTTCCATTGCGACAACCTGGGAGTAGTGCAGGCAATTAATAGTTTGTCTGCGTCCCCCCCCCCCCGGTTGTTAAGCTGTTGCAGTTTTTAGTGCTCAGATGCTTGTCCATCAATGATTGGATAGTGGCAGTTCACGTTCCGGGAGTTTTTAATTGTATTGCAGATGCCCTTTCTCGTTCACAGTGGGAGAGTTTTCGTCAACTGGCACCAGAGGCGGAGGCCGAGGGGTTGGAGTGTCCTGCTTGTCTGTGGGAAATCTTGGAGGAACAGTAATGGGGCTGGTTCGGGCATCATTGAGTCCTGGCACTTGGGCTGCGTACGGTAAGGCATAGGAGGCTTGGAAGAGGTGGTGTGTGCAGTTAGGGACTCAGGAGGTGGACAAGGAAATGGCGTTATTGTTATTTTTAGGTCACATCAGGAAGAAGAATGGTCCGTTGCACAGTTAAATAGGTGCATAGCGGGCTTAGCGTTTTGGTTTTGGCTTACGAGGTCTTACGGACGTTACAAAAACATTTCTGGTTAAGCGAGTATTAAGGGGGTAGAGAAGAGATAAATGGGCTGAGGATGCTAGAAGGCCGGTGTCGTTTAAGTTGTTGATAGATGTTGATGCTAAGTTGGGGTCAGTTTGTAGGTCGCAATGGGAGGTTAGTTTATTTAAAGCCGCCTTTTCAGTAGCGTTTTTGGGGGCTTTTCGGTTGGTGGAATTGGTAAGCAGCAGTGTCGCTAGGGCAGGGGGTTTGCGGACGGAGGATGTGGATTTATATGTGGATAGAGTGGAGATACGCATTCGCAAATCAAAAACGGACTGTGAGGGCAGGGGAAGGCGGTTCACTTTGTTTGAGGTTCCGGGATGTATTCTATGACCGATTAGGTGCTTGCGGGATTATGGAGGTGAGAGTGGGACCGGGACTAAGCCTTTTTTGAGGCACGAGGATAGGTTATTCCTGTCTCGGTTACAATTCTTAGCGAATTTCAAAAGATGCTTGAAAGTATTGGGGGTTGATTCAAAGGGCTATACAGGGCATTCTTTTAGGATTGGGGCGGCGATGGAGGCGAATCGTTTGGGGTTGAGCGAGGAGGTGATAAAGAAAATAGGGCATTGGGAATCTATTTGATTCCGCTCTTATGTGAGATTGGGTAGAATGTGAGTTGGTTCTGAAGGGTTTTGGGTAATGTTGCTTTTGTTTTGTTGTTTATTTATAGGTTCGCAGGCGGCCTTGGTGTGGATAATGGGACACTCATTCGTGTTCTGGGGGGCAATTAGAGCAGAAGTCAGACCAAATGGGCGGCGATTGGGTTTCGCACGTAATGTTGCGGTTTTGCGTGGCTCTGAATGAGAGGTATGCTTTGGGGTGGGGTGTTGTGGGAGGTGCACAGGTTTGTGCGTTTAGATCAACCCCCAGACGTATTGGTATTACACGTTGGGAGGAATGATCTTGGGGCGCAGCCGTTCAGGGAGCTAATTAGAGACATCAAATTTGATCTCCTGAGGTTATGGGCTTTGTTTCCAAACATGGTTACGGTGTGGTCAGACATTGTGCCAAGGCGGACTTGGAGGGGTGTGAGGTCAGTGGACAGGTTGAATAAGGCCCGCATTAAGGTCAATAGGGTGGTCGGCAGATTTGTGGCTAGAAATGGTGCGATCGCCGTTCGGCATGCGGAGCTGGAAGCAGGAGTGGGCAATTTTTGGCGGGCGGATGGTGTGCACCTTAATGCGGCTGGTATTGATTTATGGACTTTGGGAATCCAGGGTGGTATTGAGATAGCCCTGAGAATGTGGAGGAACGCGCAAACTTAAGTGGGTCAAGTTACGCGTCGTTGGCGGTGGGAGGTCCTAGAAGTTGGTGCATATGCTGGTTGTTAAGAATGGGAGGGCCCCTACGGGTGGGGCTGGACTCTCATCGGTTAACAGGAATCTAGGCATTAGGCGCCCATCAGTTGGTGCCTCCGAGTTGGCGTTCATCGGCTGGGGGCAAGATGTAGTTGCCAGTTTGTTTTGGTGATTTTATTTTATTTGGGCTTCTAGGACCTCCCTCATCATTCACTCAGGTTATTGGGGGTTAATGTTAATTTATTAATGCTTTGCTATGTTATTTATGTAATAAAATGGCTGCTGTGGCCGAATTAATTTGAATTCTGAGTCTGGCTCTTATTCATCAGAGGGGATCAAGAGGGGTAAGGGGTTAGGAAGACCCAAGCAGTCTAACCAGTACCCTAGTCAAGTGAGGCCGGACTGGGGCGGAGCTGAGGGGAGGCCAGCATGACATTGGTTTGGTTGGCGAGGAGTCAGGAAGTTAAAGGGGTAATGGCCCAGTAGCTGGGAAGTAGAGGGAGTTGCCGGGGTAACTGGGGGGTGGGTGTGGTGAGAGGGAAGAGATAGGTGCCATTTTCTAGGTAGATATCAAACTTCCACCCTCCAGCCCCTTTTTTTTATAAAAAAAAGAAAAAGAAGAAAGGAACTAGTATATGTGTGGGGCAGATTGATGGTGGGGATTGTCGCGGCAGTCGTGGCGGTGGGAGGTCCTAGAAGTTGGTGGATTTGGTGGTCGTTGAGAAATGGAGGGCTCCCACGGGTGGGGCTGGACTCTCATCGGTTAACAGGAATCGAGGCATTAGGCGCCCATCAGTTGGTTCCTCCGAGTTGGTGTTCATCGGCTGGGGGCAAGATGGAGTTGCCAGTTTTATTGGTGATTTTATTTTATTTGGGCTTCTAGGACCTCCCTCCTCATTTACTCAGGTTATTGGGGGTTAATGTTAATTTATTCATGTTTTGTTGTTATTTATGTAATAAAATGGCTGCTGTGGCCGAATTAATCCAAATTCTGAGTTTGGCTCTTATTCGTCAGAGGGTATCAAGAAGGGTAAGGGGTTAGGAAGACTGTTAAAAAAGTGGCCTATATGATGCCTAAAATGCCTATTATTGTAACTGCACAACAAATTAGCGGAAGCTATACAGTAAAAACAGCATGACTAGACAGTTTTCAAAACTACCAGAAAAATAGTGATTCTTGCTAATATGGAACTGCATACACACTTGAGAGAGGTGAATCAATGTATAAGCCATGTAAGATAGCGGAGGGAGAGTAGAATTATAGTAAGATAAGTTGGTTTGCAGATCTGGGAAGAGGCAGTGAATCTGGCAAGTCTCCTCAACAGCAATTCCAGAAAATGCTCACACTTCCTCCTGCTTATACTTGTTGGGCGAGCTGGACCTTGCCTAACCACAGTGGACTAGTGAGACCCCTAGTGGTCATATCTTTGCAGCTTATGTTTGGGTGGATGACGACAAATAATTTCAATAAAGTGATTTACAGATCTGATAATTAGACCCCCTTCCTAAGAAATAAGAATATATTATTGAATTGTACAGTGACTCTTTTTTATTACAACAGAAAACAAAATTGCCTCCAGTCACCTATAATTAGATGAAGATACAGTAAATTAGTGCCCCCCTTAGTATAGGGGTACCCATGTACTATTCAATAAAATAAAAAAAGAACTACGTACAGTACTCTTTGTCATATGTTTTATGTAAAAAATAAATAAATCCAAGCTCGTTTTTTTTTTCTTGTCCATTAGTAGGTGCATGAGAGTCAGACAACCCACCAGTCAGCTACAGGTCTACTTATTGTTAGGTAGTGATTTTCTCTAGCTTTGTGATTCAAAAGACAAATATATAGCAAATAGGGTTGAGCAAACCCGAACTGTAGAGCAGCCAATCAACAACCGTTTAACTCGTGTGCACTTAGAAGCCATCACAGCCATGCCTACTAATAGCATGGCTGTGATTGGCTAGTGGAGCATGTGACCCAGCCTCTATATAAGCAGGAGTCACGTAGTGATGCACATCACTCTGCTCTGATTAGTGTAGGGATAGGATGCAGCTGTTGTGAGGCAGAAAATAGGAAAAAATCCTTTATCAGAAGTGCTTGTTTAACTCAGCGATCTACAGTGATTTTGTTTTGTGGGTGCAGTGCACAATATTTTTACCCTGCCCTGAGCCCAGTGACACTAAAAAAGAACTTTTATCCATCTGTTAGTTAGGTGGGCATCAGCGGCTATTTTATGCAAGTTCAGTGCACAAGCACAGCATATGTGCTTTTGTGACAGTGAAATACAAGCTTGAAATACTGCAATTATATTCTGGGTTTAAAAAAAATCACCCATTTTTGTCAATACCCTACATCTGGGGCCTTTGCTGCATTTGTGAGTGTGAAATACAAGCTTGAAATACTGCAATAATATTCTGGGTTTAAAAAAACACACATTTTTGTCAATACCCTACATCGGGGGCCTTTGCTGCATTTGTCAGTGTGAAATACAAGCTTGAAATACTGCAATAATATTCTATTATTAAAAAAACACCTATTTTGGGCAAAATACTAAATTTGCGGCCTTTGCTGCATCTGTCTGTGTGAAATACAAGCTTGTAATAATGCAATAATTGTCATGGCGGATGAGCATTCAGACACACAGATAAACCGACAACTAGGCTCTAGGCGAGAAGCAGGGGAAGGGTCACCTCCTAGCTAATCCCTGACTTCTCTGCCTGCACTGCTCAGCCCACATTCAGACCTTGGTGGTAGGAATTATGTGTCCCCGTGCCTGGGCTAAAACACCCTAGATTCCCTGAGATGGTGAAAAGCGGAAATAGGAGCAGCCTGCTCGCACATAACCTGGATGGGAGAGATTACAAAAACACAACCTAGACAGCAAACAACAAAAACTGAAACCACACTGATCTTTTCTGAGCTGGAACAGACAACCTTCCTTCCTTGCTTCCAAGGCCAGACTGATTTCTATAACCTGCCCAGAGCACTGGAATTGAGAGCTATTTAAACTAATGACACCACCCAGTGCACCTGATGGGAGGCGGATCCAGCATGACTCATAGTCAGAGCAGGGCATGACAGTACTCCCCCTTCTACGGGTGATCTCCGGACACCAACCTTATCCGGATGGGATCTATGAAACGCCCTCACCAGACGGCTGGCACTGACATCCAGCGCCGGAACCCACATCCTCTCCTCAGGGCCGTATCCCCTCCAGTGTACCAGATACTAAAGGGAACCCCGAAGAACTCTAGAGTCGAGAACCTTGGAGATCTCGAACTCCAAATTTCCATCGACCAGAACAGGAGGAGGAGGCAATGGCGATGGTTCCACCGGTTTCACATATTTTTTCAGTAAAGACCTGAATCCTAAAAGTTTGCGGAAGATTCAGCCGAAACACTACTGGATTGATCACCGTAGATATTTTGTACGGACCGATAAATCTTGGACCCAGTTTCCAAGATGGCACTCTCAACTTAATATTTTTAGTGGACAACCATACCAGATCACCCACACACAGGTCCGGACCAGTCACACGTCTCTTGTCAGCCATTCGCTTATACCTCTCACCCATCCTCTCCAAATTCCCTTGGATCCTCCGCCAGATGTTAGACAAGGCAGAAGAAAATCTCTCCTCCTCTGGTATCCCCGAGGAACCAATCCCAGAAAAGGTACCAGACTGAGGATGAAAGCCGTATGCGCCAAATACGGCGACTTACCCGTGGACTCCTGCCTACGGTTATTCAAAGCAAATTCTGCTAGAGACAAGAATGAGGACCAGTCCTCCTGATTCTCAGCCACAAAGCACCTCAAGTAGGTCTCCAGGTTTTGATTAGTTTGCTCTGTCTGTCCATTCGACTGCGGATGAAAAGCCGAAGAGAACGAAAGTTGAATGCCCAGCCGAGAACAGAACGCCCTCCAAAACCTGGAGACAAACTGCGTGTCCCTATCGGAGACCACATCCGAAGGAATACCATGCAATTTCACAATATTATCCACAAAAATCTGCGCAAGAGTCTTGGCGTTAGGCAGACTAGTTAAAGATATAAAGTGAGCCATTTTACTGAAACGGTCAACTACCACCAAAATTACTGTTCTCCCTGGAGGAACTCGGCAGATCCGTAATAAAGTACATAGACAAGTGCGTCCAGGGACGAGACGGAATAGACAATGGAAGAAGTGAACCAGCCGGTCGAGTATGAGCACAGGTTTCACAAGCTGTCACGTAATCCTCAATGCTCTTACGCAACCCTGGCCACCAGAACCTCCGCAGATCACAGGTGGACTTACCACCAGGATGTCCAGCAAGGACAGTATCATGATGTTCCTTGAATACCTTGTATCGCAGGCCCTCAGGAACAAACAACCTCCCTGGGGGACAAGAACCAGGAGCCCCCTCCTGGGCTCCCAACACCTCCATCTCCAATTCAGGGTACAGAGCGGAGACCACCACTCCATCAGCCAAAATCGGAGCAGGATCTTCTGAATCACCTTCCCCAGGAAAGCTGCGAGACAAGGCATCTGCCTTGACGTTCTTAACCCCTGGGCGAAAGGTAACCACAAAATTAAACCTGGTAAAAAACAGTGACCAACTGGCCTGTCTAGGGTTCAGACGCTTGGCAGATTGTAAGTAAGCCAAATTCTTATGGTCTGTATATACCGTAACGGGGTGAGACGCCCCTTCCAACCAGTGACGCCATTCCTCAAAGGCCAACTTGATAGCCAGCAACTTTCTATCTCCAACATCATAATTCCTCTCGGTGACCGAGAGCTTCTTGGAGAAAAAAGCACACGGGACCCATTTTCCAGGAGATGGACCCTGCGACAGCACCGCTCCAACCCCCATTTCAGATGCATCAACCTCCACAATGAATGGTTGAGACACATCGGGCTTCACCAGAATGGGAGCAGACGCAAAACGCTCCTTAACCACCTCCGGACCGCCTAACGCAGATTCGCGTTCCGGAGGTGGCAGGCTGGCGCACAGTCACGCATATATGCGTCATCTCGCGAGACGCGAGATTTCCTGTGAACGCGCGCACACAGGCGCGCGCGCTCACAGGAACGGAAGGTAAGCGAGTGGATCTCCAGCATGCCAGCGGCGATCGTTCGCTGGCAGGCTGGAGATCCGAATTTTTTAACCCCTAACAGGTATATTAGACGCTGTTTATATAACAGCGTCTAATATACCTCCTACCTGGTCCTCTGGTGGTCCCTTTTGTTAGGATCGACCACCAGAGGACTCAGGTAGGTCAGTACAGTCGCACCAAACACCACACTACACTACACTACACTACACCCCCCCACCCCGTCATTTATTAACCCCTTATAAACCCCTGATCACCCATGATCACCCCATATAAACTCCCTGATCACCCCCCTGTCATTGATCACCGCCCTGTCATTGATCACCCCCCTGTCAGGCTCCGTTCAGACGTCAGTATGATTTTTACGGATCCACGGATACATGGATCGGATCCGCAAAACGCATACGGACGTCTAAATGGAGCCTTACAGGGGGGTGATCAATGACAGGCGGGTGATCACCCATATACACTCCCTGATCACCCCCTGTCATTGATCACCCCCCTGTAAGGCTCCATTCAGACGTCCGCATGATTTTTACGGATCCATGGATACATGGATCGGATCCGCAAAACACATGCGGACGTCTGAATGGAGCCTTACAGGGGGGTGATCACCCATATACACTCCCTGATCACCCTCTGTCATTTATCACCCCCCTGTCATTGATCACCCCCCTGTAAGGCTCCATTCAGACGTCCGCATGATTTTTACGGATCCATGGATACATGGATCGGATCCGCAAAACGCATACGGACGTCTAAATGGAGCCTTACAGGGGGGTGATCAATGACAGGCGGGTGATCACCCATATACACTCCCTGATCACCCCCTGTCATTGATCACCCCCCTGTCATTGATCACCCCCCTGTAAGGCTCCATTCAGACGTCCGCATGATTTTTACGGATCCATGGATACATGGATCGGATCCGCAAAACACATGCGGACGTCTGAATGGAGCCTTACAGGGGGGTGATCACCCATATACACTCCCTGATCACCCCCTGTCATTGATCACCCCCTGTCATTGATAACCCCCCTGTAAGGCTCCATTCAGACGTCCGCATGTGTTTTGTGGATCCGATCCATGTATCCATGGATCCATAAAAAATCATGCGGATGTCTGAATGGAGCCTTACAGGGGGGGTGATCAGTGACAGGGGGGTGATCACCCTGATCACCCCCTGTCATTGATAACCCCCCTGTAAGGCTCCATTCAGACGTCCGCATGTGTTTTGTGGATCCGATCCATGTATCCATGGATACGTAAAAAATCATGCGGATGTCTGAATGGAGCCTTACAGGGGGGGTGATCAGTGACAGGGGGGTGATCACCCTGATCACCCCCTGTCATTGATAACCCCCCTGTAAGGCTCCATTCAGACGTCCGCATGTGTTTTGTGGATCCGATCCATGTATCCATGGATCCGTAAAAAATCATGCGGATGTCTGAATGGAGCCTTACAGGGGGGGTGATCAGTGACAGGGGGGTGATCACACTGATCACCCCCTGTCATTGATAACCCCCCTGTAAGGCTCCATTCAGACGTCCGCATGTGTTTTGTGGATCCGATCCATGTATCCATGGATCCGTAAAAAATCATGCGGATGTCTGAATGGAGCCTTACAGGGGGGGTGATCAGTGACAGGGGGGTATTCACCCTGATCACCCTGATCACCCCCTGTCATTGATAACCCCCCTGTAAGGCTCCATTCAGACGTCCGCATGTGTTTTGTGGATCCGATCCATGTATCCATGGATCCGTAAAAAATCATGCGGATGTCTGAATGGAGCCTTACAGGGGGGGTGATCAGTGACAGGGGGGTGATCACCCTGATCACCCCCTGTCATTGATAACCCCCCTGTAAGGCTCCATTCAGACGTCCGCATGTGTTTTGCGGATCCGATCCATGGATCCGTAAAAATTATACGGACGTCTGAATAGAGCCTTACCAGGGGGGTGATCAATGACAGGGGGGTGATCCGGGAGTCTATATGGGTGATTACCCCCCTGTCATTGATCACCCCCCTGTCATTGATCACCCCCTGTCATTGATCACCCCCCCTGTCATTGATCACCCCCCCCTGTAAGGCTCCATTCAGACATTTTTTTTGGCATAAGTTAGCGGAATTTTTTTTTTGTTTTTGTTTTTTCTTACTAAGTCTCATATTCTACTAACTTGTGTCAAAAAATAAAATCTCCCATGAACTCACCATACCCCTCACGGAATCCAAATGCGTAAACATTTTTAGACATTTATATTCCAGACTTCTTCTCACGCTTTAGGGCCCCTAAAAAGCCAGGGCAGTATAAATACCCCACATGTGACCCCATTTCGGAAAGAAGACACCCCAAGGTATTCGCTGAGGGTCATATTGAGTCCATGAAAGATTGAAATTTTTGTCCTAAGTTAGCGGAAAGTGAGACTTTGTGAGGAAAAAAACCAAAAAAATCAATTTCCGCTAACTTATGCAAAAAATAAAAAATTTCTAGGAACTCGCCAGGCCCCTCATTGAATACCTTGGGGTGTCTTCTTTCCAAAGTGGGGTCACATGTGGGGTATTTATACTGCCCTGGCTTTTTAGGGGCCCGAAAGTGTGAGAAGAAGTCTGGGATCCAAATGTCTAAAAATGCCCTCCTAAAAGGAATTTGGGCCCCTTTGCGCATCTAGGCTGCAAAAAAGTGTCACACATCTGGTATCGCCGTACTCAGGAGAAGTTGGGGAATGTGTTTTGGGGTGTCATTTTACATATACCCATGCTGGGTGAGAAAAATATCTTGGTCAAATGCCAACTTTGTATAAAAAAATGGGAAAAGTTGTCTTTTGCCAAGATATTTCTCTCATCCAGCATGGGTATATGTAAAATGACACCCCAAAACACATTCCCCAACTTCTCCTGAGTACGGCGATACCAGATGTGTGACACTTTTTTGCTGCCAAGGTGGGCAAAGGGGCACATATTCCAAAGTGCACCTTTCAGATTTTGCAGGCCATTTTTTACAGATTTTGATTGCAAAGTACTTCTCACACATTTGGGCCCCTAAATTGCCAGGGCAGTATAACTACGCCACAAGTGACCCCATTTTGGAAAGAAGACACCCCAAGGTATTCCGTGAGGGGCACGGCGAGTTCCTAGAATTTTTTATTTTTTGTCACAAGTTAGCGGAAAATGATGATTTTTCTTTTTTTTTTCTTTTTTCCTTACAAAGTCTCATATTCCACTAACTTGCGACAAAAAAAAATAAATTCTAGGAACTCGCCATGCCCCTCACAGAATACCTTGGGGTGTCTTCTTTCCAAAATGGGGTCACTTGTGGCGTAGTTATACTGCCCTGGCAATTTAGGGGCCCAAATGTGTGAGAAGAACTTTGCAATCAAAATGTGTAAAAAATGACCGGTGAAATCCGAAAGGTGCACTTTGGAATATGTGCCCCTTTGCCCACCTTGGCAGCAAAAAAGTGTCACACATCTGGTATCGCCGTACTCAGGAGAAGTTGGGGAATGTGTTTTGGGGTGTCATTTTACATATACCCATGCTGGGTGAGAAAAATATCTTGGTCAAATGCCAACTTTGTATAAAAAAATGGGAAAAGTTGTCTTTTGCCAAGATATTTCTCTCATCCAGCATGGGTATATGTAAAATGACACCCCAAAACACATTCCCCAACTTCTCCTGAGTACGGCGATACCAGATGTGTTACACTTTTTTGCTGCCAAGGTGGGCAAAGGGGCACATATTCCAAAGTGCACCTTTCAGATTTTGCAGGCCATTTTTTACAGATTTTGATTGCAAAGTACTTCTCACACATTTGGGCCCCTAAATTGCCAGGGCAGTATAACTACGCCACAAGTGACCCCATTTTGGAAAGAAGACACCCCAAGGTATTCCGTGAGGGGCATGGCGAGTTCCTAGAATTTTTAATTTTTTGTCGCAAGTTAGTGGAATATGAGACTTTGTAAGGAAAAAAGAGAAAAAAAAAATCATAATTTTCCGCTAACTTGTGACAAAAAATAAAAAATTCTAGGAACTCGCCATGCCCCTCACAGAATACCTTGGGGTGTCTTCTTTCCAAAATGGGGTCACTTGTGGCGTAGTTATACTGCCCTGGCAATTTAGGGGCCCATATGTGTGAGAAGTACCTTGCAATCAAAATCTGTAAAAAATGGCCTGCAAAATCTGAAAGGTGCACTTTGGAATATGTGCCCCTTTGCCCTCCTTGGCAGCAAAAAAGTGTGACACATCTGGTATCGCCGTACTCAGGAGAAGTTGGGGAATGTGTTTTGGGGTGTCATTTTACATATACCCATGCTGGATGAGAGAAATATCTTGGCAAAAGACAACTTTTCCCATTTTTTTATACAAAGTTGGCATTTGACCAAGATATTTTTCTCACCCAGCATGGGTATATGTAAAATGACACCCCAAAACACATTCCCCAACTTCTCCTGAGTACGGCGATACCAGATGTGTGACACTTTTTTGCTGCCAAGGTGGGCAAAGGGGCACATATTCCAAAGTGCACCTTTTGGATTTCACCGGTCATTTTTTACACATTTTGATTGCAAAGTTCTTCTCACACATTTGGGCCCCTAAATTGCCAGGGCAGTATAACTACCCCACAAGTGACCCCATTTTGGAAAGAAGACACCCCAAGGTATTCCGTGAGGGGCATGGCGAGTTCCTAGAATTTTTTATTTTTTGTCGCAAGTTAGTGGAATATGAGACTTTGTAAGAAAAAAAATAAAAATAAAAATCATCATCATTTTCCGCTAACTTGTGACAAAAAATAAAAAGTTCTATGAACTCACTATGCCCATCAGCGAATACCTTAGGGTGTCTACTTTCTGAAATGGGGTCATTTGTGGGGGTTTTCTACTGTTTGGGCATTGTAGAACCTCAGGAATCATGACAGGTGCTCAGAAAGTCAGAGCTGTTTCAAAAAGCGGAAATTCACATTTTTGTACCATAGTTTGTAAATGCTATAACTTTTACCCAAACCATTTTTTTTTTGCCCAAACATTTTTTTTTTATCAAAGACATGTAGAATAATAAATTTGGCGAAAAATTTATATATGGATGTCGTTTTTTTTTGCAAAATTTTACAGCTGAAAGTGAAAAATGTCATTTTTTTGCAAAAAAATCGTTACATTTTGATTAATAACAAAAAAAGTAAAAATTTCAGCAGCAATAAAATACCACCAAATGAAAGCTCCATTAGTGAGAAGAAAAGGAGGTAAAATTCATTTGGGTGGTAAGTTGCATGACCGAGCGATAAACGGTGAAAGGAGTGTAGTGCCGAAGTGTAAAAAGTGCTCTGGTCATGAAGGGGGTTTCACCTAGCGGGGCTGAAGTGGTTAATAGCCGAAAAGGCCTGCAATGCCTCATCCGACCAGACAGAGACGTCAGCGCCCTTCTTAGTCATATCAGTGAGAGGTCTTACAATGGTGGAATAGTTCGAAATAAATTTCCTATAATAATTTGTAAACCCCAAGAACCGCATCAAAGCTTTCTGATTCTCTGGTCGGTCCCATTCCAGAACCGCCCAGACCTTTTCGGGGTCCATATGAAAACCAGAGTCATAAAGCAGATATCCCAAGAACGGAAGCTCCTGCACCGAAAACAAACATTTCTCCAATTTAGCATATAATTTATTCGCTGAAATACTGCTGGAGTGTTCGTCAAGCCAAAAGGCATAAACAGATTCTCAAAATGACCCTCGTGCGTATTGAAGGCCGCTTTCCACTCATCCCCCTCCTTGATTCTGATCAGGTTGTAGGCCCCTCTCAAATCCAACTTGGAGAACACCTTGGCTCTAACAATCTGATGAAAAAGGTCAGAAATCAAAGGCAGGGGATATGGATCCCGGACCGTAATACGGTTCAATTCCCGGAAATCCAAACACGGTCTTAGCGATCCATCTTTTTTTTTTTACAAAGAACAAGCCTACTGCCACCGGAGATTTAGATGGCCTGATATGACCTTTTGCCAAACTCTCGGCGATATACTTTCGGGTTGAGAAAGGTTGTAAAGCCGAGATTTGGGCAATTAAAACCCTGGGATGAGATTAACTGGACAATCATAGTACATAAGTACATAAGTACATAAGGCCGAAAAAATACATTTGTCCATCCAGTTCGGCCTGTCATCCTGCAAGTTGATCCAGGGGAAGGCAAAAAACCCCTGTGAGGTAGAAGCCAATTTTCCTCACTTTAGGGGAATAAAAATTCCTTCCCGACTCCAATCAGGCAATCAGAATAAATCCCTGGATCAACGATATCTCTCTAGTAGCTATAGCCTGTAATATTATTACGCTCCAGAAATACATCCAGGCCCCTCTTGAATTCCTTTATTGTACTCCTCATCACCACCTCCTCAGGCAGAGAGTTCCATAGTCTCACTGCTCTTACCGTAAAGAATCCTCTTCTATGTTTGTGTACAAACCTTCTTTCCTCCAGACGCATAGGTTGTCCCCTCGTCACAGTCACCGTCCTGGGAATAAATAGATGACGGGATGGATCTCTGTACTGACCCCTGATATATTTATACATATTAATTAGATCTCCTCTCAGTCGTCTTTTTTCTAAAGTGAATAACCCTAATTTTGATCATCTTTCAGGGTACTGTAGTTGCCCCATTCCAGTTATTACTTTAGTTGCCCTCCTCTGGACCCTCTCCAGCTCTGCTATGTCTGCTTTGTTCACTGGAGCCCAGAACTGTACACAGTACTCCATGTGTGGTCTGACTAATGATTTGTAAAGTGGTAGGACTATGTTCTCATCACGGGCATCTATGCCCCTTTTGATGCAACCCATTATCTTATTTGTCTTATTTGCTATCATAGTCTCAATGAGGGGGCAATTCCTGAGCCCCACCCTCTGAAATGACATCCACCAAATCTGAGAGATACTGAGGTAAAGCCGTAGTGGACACACCAGAGATAGATGTGCCAAGACAATTATCTGAACAAAACTCACTCCAACCAATGATTTGTCTCGCTTGTCAATCTATAAGTGGGTTATGTTTAGTCAACCATGGCAACCCCAAAACTATAGGAGCTAGCAAATCCTTCATGACAAAACATGAAATAATCTCAACATGTGAATCACCCACCCCTAAGTGAATACCATGAACAATGTGAGTAAGACTCCTTTGAGAAAGAGGGGTAGAATCAATTGCAAAAACTCGAATCTCATTCTCCAAAGTGCAAGTACTTAGTCCAAGACCTTGAAGAAAAAGAAAGTCAATTAGGTTTACCCCAGCACCACAATCAAGGAATACTTCAATAAAAAAAAAATCTTGACTCTAGCGCCACCACAGCTGGAAGGAGAAAACGGGAACTGCAGGGAGCTTGCATACCTGCCTGCTCCACCACACCATTCACGCTACCAAGTGTCAGGGAAGTTTTTTTTTTTTTCTCTTCCACCTGCGGTTTAACAAAAGGACAAGCAAAAATAAAATGACCACTCTTTCCACAGTAGTAACACAGTTTGTGCAATTTCCTAAAGTCTCTACTATCAGAATGGCAAGAAACCTGACCTAGCTGCATGGGTTGCTCCGCTACCCCAGAGTTACCTGTAACATCACCCGGGGAGGCAGTAGAGACGAAACCATTCACAGAAGGGATCCCTTGCGCGGAGGGAGCCCTACACCTTTCTCTGATACGTCTATCTAACAGTACTGCTAAAGACATGGCATTCTCCAAAGAGTCTGGGTATTCATGAAAAGCAAGGGCATCCTTCAATCTCTCAGATAACCCCCGACAAAACTTACTACGTAAGGCGGGATCATTCCACTCTAATTCAGTAGCCCATCTCCTAAACTCAACACAGTAAGCCTCTGCAGTATGTTCACCCTGAAATAAATTACGTAATCTCGTCTCCGCCATCGAGACCCAATCCAGTGTGAAATACAAGCTTGAAATACTGCAATAATATTCTGGGTTAAAAAAAAACACACCCATTTTTGGCAATACCCTACATCTGGAGCCTTTGCTGCATTTGTCAGTGTGAAATACAAACTTGAAATACTGAAATAATAATCTGGGTTTAAAAAATCATCCATTTTTGGCAATACCCTACATCTGGAGCCTTTGCTGCATCTGTCAGTGTGAAATACAAGCGTTAGATACTGCTGTTATATTGTCATTAAAAAAAACACCCTTTTTAGGCAAAATACTAACTTTGCAGCCTTTGCTGCATCTGTCAGTATGAAATACATGTGTTAGATACTGCTGTTATCATCTGTTATTAAAAAACACCCATTTTGGGCAAAATACAAAATTTGCAGAGAATGAGGAGACCATCAAATAAGGAACGTGGCCCAGGTCGTGGTGCTGCTGGTGGAGCTCCTGTTGCAGGGAGAGGACTAGGTCGATCTGTGCCAGCTACATGCACATGTGAAACACCTTCCTCAGGTGCGAGTAGGCGACAGAACCTTCAGCATTATTTTGTCGATTTTAATGCGGCTCTAAGAATGGTGAGGCCAGAACAAGTACAGGCTATGGTAGATTTAGTTGCTGACTGTGCCTCCAGTTCCTTCACATTGTCTCCCAGCCAGTCTCCTGCTGAAAGATCAGAGTTGGCACCTGCAGCCGATGTCCATCAGTCTTTCACCTCACCCCTTGCAAATCAGCCAAGCAGTCTGAGCCCCAAGTCATGCAGCAGTCTCTTCTGCTTTTTGATGACTCTGCTAGCAGGGTTTCCCAGTGCCATCCACCTAGCCCTGCCCTAGAAGTGGAAGAGATTGAGTGCAACAATGCCCAACCACTTATGTTTTAAGATGAGGAGGACCACCGCAGCACGTCTCGGATGATGATGAAACACAGATGCCAACTGCTGTGGCTTTCTGCAGTGTGCAGACCAACAAGGAGGGCAGGGATGAAGACTGGGTGGAAGATAATGTAGAGGACAATGAGGTCCTCTACCCCACATGGAATCAAGGTCATTTGAGTGAACTGTGTAGTTCGGAGGAAGAGACAGTGGTCGCACAGAGCCACTGGCACAGTAGAAGAGGGAGCAGGGTGAAAAAGGGGAGAAGCTGTCCCCTAGACAGTATGCCTGCTATTGCCCACCGCACCAAGGGGCCAAGCACACCAAATCCAGCTCCAAGGAGTTCCCTGGCGTGGCAGTTCTTCAGAAAATGTGCTGACGACAAGACACAAGTGGTTTGCACGCTGTGCAATCAGAGCCTGAAGCGAGACATAAACGTTCTCAACCTGAGCACAACTTGCATGACCAGGCATCTAAGTGCAAAGCACGAGCTGCAGTCGAGTGGACACCTCAAAAACCAAGAAATGTCTCTCGCATCTCCTGCTTCCTCTTCTGATGCAGTTTCGGCCTCTTCATCCACCTCTGGAGTGACAGTGGCACCTGCCACCCCGCAAACAGAGGATCTGCCAGCAACACCACCACCTAGGTTACCAAGCATCTCTACAATGTCCCATGGAAGCGTTCAGCTCTCTATCTCCCAAACTCTGGGATTAGCTGGTTTGACGCACATCCCTTGCCTGGCGCATGTGCTGAATTTGGTGGTGCAGAGGTTCCTTAAAAATTAACCCCGATATATCAGAACTGCTGCAGAAAGTGCGGTTGTCTGTCAGCGCTGCAGCGTAACTTCGGCCTTCCCGCTCACCGCCTTATATGCGACGAGCCCACAAGGTGGAACTCCACCTTGCACATGCTGTCCAGACTGTGCGAGCAGCAGCAGGCGATAGTGGAGTTTCAGCTGCAGCACGCATGATTGGGCCTCCGTGCGAGACCTGTGTGCCTTGTTGCGCTGTACTCCACCAACATGGCCAGTGCCGATGACACCGTTATGAGCATTACTATCCCACTTCTATGCCTCCTTGAAAAAACGCTTCGGGAGATGATGGAAGAGGATGTGGCACAGGAGGAAGAGGAATCATTTCATAGGGTTTCAGGCCAGTCATTCACAAGTGCCTCCGAGGGTGGGTCCTGGAGGATGACGAGGAGGAGATGGAGGAGGAGGAACTGTGTTCACAGCAGGGTGGCACCCAGACCAGCTCATGGCCATCACTGGTGCATTGCTGGCGGGATACAGATGACACCTCCCACAGAGGACAGCTTGTCGTTGCCTCTGGGCAGCCTGGCACACATGATCGATTACATGCTGCAGTGTCTCCGCCATGACCGTGGAGTTGCCCATATTTTAACTTGTGCTGATTACTAGTTGGCCACGCTGCTGGATCCCCGTTTTGAGGACAGCGTACCGTCGTTAATTCCGTCACTGGAGTGTGATCGTAAGATGCACAAGTACAAGTGCACACTGGTAGACGTGCTGCTGGTGGCATTTCCACCTGACAGTGGGGGTACAGTGAAAGCACAAGGCGAAGGCAGAGGAGGAGGAAGAGGTCACCAACGCAGCTGGGGCACCACCAGCACCTCAGATAGCAGGGTTAGCATGGCCGAAATGTGGAAAAGCTTTGTCAGCACGCCACAACAACCTGTACTACCAGCTGATATGGAACATCTTAGAAGAAGGCGGCATTTCAGCAACATGGTGGAGCAGTATGTGTGCACATGCCTACACATACTGAATGACGGGCCTGCCCCCTTCAACTTCTGGGTCTCCAAATTGGGCACATGGCCTGAGTTTGCCCTTTACACCTTGGAGGTGCTGGCCTGCCCTGCAGCCAGTGTATTGTCTGAACATCCTCCCTTGGATGTGGTATCCCTTTCTCACTCTACCTCTCCGGCGTGGAAACCTGATTTGCCGCTAACCGTGATCAACATGGTAGGCGCAGAAAAGAACATTGATAGTTGATACAGCAGATATCCAATTGGATCGTGGACATCACAAGGACGTGTGACATGGTGGAGCAGTATGTGTGCACACGCCCACACGTACAGACTGATGGGTCAGCCCCCTTCAACTTCTGGGTCTCCAAATTGGGCACATGGCCTGAGCTTGCCCTTTACGTCTTAGAGGTGCTGACCTGCCCTGCAGCCAGTGTGTTGTCTGAACGTTTGTTTAGCATGGCTGGAGGGGGTTATCACAGGTTATATTTCCCAATGTTTTGGGGTGTACCCTAATTTAAACAAAAAATAATAATAAAATAAAACCAAAAGTGTAGGCTGCCTCCTCCTCTATATGGACCTCGTCCTCCAAGATCATGATTATTTTTTATTTTTATGTTATTTTAAGTCATTTCCATATCCAAATCTGTTTGCAGAGCACTTGCCATGCTCTTAACCACATTTTGCTGCCATTTTCAGCCCTCTAGCCTTCTCCATGACTTTTTTAGAGCTATTTTAGTGCTCCAAAGTTTGGGTTCCCATTGACTTCAATGGGGTCCGGGGTCATGTTCGGGTCCCGAATTTTTTGTGAAGTTCGGCCAAACCCGTCGAACCCGAACATCCAGGTGTTCGCTCAGCTCTAATAGTAAACCTAAAAGTCTCTTTTCTAGGGCTAAATAAAATATCAACTTTCTTTAAAGACAGACTTTTGAACCCAAGAACACTTCATGCAAGGCAAGTGTCTAAACCACCAAGCTATAGCATCCGACAGTAAACTAAAAGATATTCTTCATCTATGTGATTGAGCATATTAAAAGTACAATGCAGCTAAATGTCAATGTGTTGCTGACTAGTGAGAAGAGAAAAGTTAGACATCAGGGTCACACATCACTTGAATTTGTCTCTATTTTGGGGCTCAATAAAATGTACATTTTTTTTAAAGACTGATAAGGGTTTTGAACCCAAGAACACCGCATGGGAGGTAAGTATCTAAACCACTAAGCTATAGCTACAGATAGCAAACTGAAGGATTTTCTTTATCTATGTGATTGAGCATATGAAAAGTGCAATGAAGCTAAAAGTCAATGTGACACTGACTAGTGAGAAGAGAAAAGTCAGACATCAGGGTCACACATCACTTGAATTTGTCATTTTTCTAGGGCTCAATAAAATGTCAATTTTTTATTTATTTTTTAAGACTGATACCATAGGGGTTTTGAACCCAAGAACACTGCATGCAAGGTAAGCATTTGAACCACTAAGCTATAGCTTCAGTAAGGTATGATAGGGAAGCAGTTTAGACACAGAGCTATTAGCTCAGCTGTAGACTTTCTTTGGTTGTGTGATTTAGCATACAAATACACAGTACATCTATAACTCATTCTCACTTTGACCCTGACCTATGAAGATGATAAGTCAAACTCAGATGTCAGAGTCAAATATCAAAGTCAGGTGTCAGGGTCAGGTGTCACACTGGCATTATTCTGATACTTGACAATGATAACTGACCATATCCTAAAATGAACACTGTACACATCTAATATATAAAGCTGAGTGTATGTGTGTGTATGTCCGCTAAAAGGAATCCGCACTGTCGAGTTTACAATCACAAAGTTTGGCACACAGGTACATCAGGTGTCCGGAAAGGTTTTAGACCGGGTTCAGACCACCCTCAAAAGACGGACTAAAAAACCCCACCCCACTCTGAGAGTGAGCTGTTCAAAAGGACATCCCTGTGTCGGTCCAGGCCCTGCGCCGGACGGAGGACAGGGAGCCTGTAAGCTAGACTGTCCAGCCAAAAACCGGACCTCAGGCCACCCTAGGGCAGGCTGCTGTGGAGGTCACAGTTAACTCCTTAAGGACACAGCCATATTTCACCTTAAGGACCAGGCCATTTTTTGCAAATCTGACCAGTGTCACTTTAAGTGGTGATAACTTTAAAACGCTTTGACTTAACCAGGCCATTCTGAGATTGTTTTTTGTCACATATTGTACTTCATGACGCTGGTAAAATGGGGTAAAAAAAACCATTCCCTTACGTCCTACCAGCAGCACAGATGGGGTTAACTGCCCCCCGTGGACTGGTAGGACCGGCGGAATTTTAATGAGCCCAAAGATTAAACCAATAAAAGAACTCCAGCTCCCTTAAAGGGAGGGGTTCATCCCCCAGCCCACCGTGTTTTTTTCTGTCCTCGCGGACAGGTGGACTGGCGAGTTCTCTCTTTTTTCCCCCTGGTTTATTAGACAGGGGTTTTGGGACCATGCTGACTTAGTTCTCGGTCCCTCTTTTACTTATCTGTGTGCGCTTATATTGCGCTCCTTGTAGCATGTGTTTTCCGTGCTCACAGGTCCTCCCACTCCCCTGCGATAGCCGGCAGCGCTCCTGTTGCTGGGCGCCGCCATGACCGGAAGTGACGCGGCCCTTGCCTCGGCGTCACTTCCGGTTTCCTCGGCGTCGGCCGGCCGGGGTTATCCGGCCGTTCTTTTTCTTTTTTCTGGCGCAGCAGGGATGAGCGTTATGTGGGGACATTTCCTTATAGGCTTATGCCTTTTTTTCCCCCCCTTTTCTTTCCAAAGGGAGTTTGTTTGTAGCTGTGCTTAGGGGGAGGTTTTTAGCCTTGACTTTACCACTCCCCTGGGCGGAGCTATCCTATTTAAGCTCCCTGATTCCCTCAGTCGGTCTCTGGTTGCGCTGCTTTAACAAGCTAGCTCCAGAGTCTCCTGATTTGTGAGACATTGCCTTCAGACTGCTCTTTCTCTTTTGCTCAGCTATTTTGTTCTCTCCTCTGGTTCGTGCTCAGGACACTGGAGGTTTTTTTTCTTATTTTCCATTTAATGATGCTTTAAATTCCTCTCCTTTTTGTTCCCTTTTTAGCTATGGCCTCTCCCAGAGAGCCCGATCAGCTTCGGAAATCAGCCACCAAGAGGAAACACCTGGCTTGCTATGACTGCAATACGCCTCTTGAGGACAGCTGCCCTTTTTCCAGATGCAACAGCTGTCGTTCCGCCACTGCTACTGAGCCTTCCATGCAGGACATGTACCAGTGGGCTAAGACTTATGTCGACGACTCCATTAAAGGGGTCGTAAGTCTCCTTAATGAGAGACTACCTGTTCCCTCCCAAACACCAATGGAGGTGCCCCTCCCCACCGATAGGCCTATGCCCCTTTCTGTGGGGTCATCTTCCTCGGATGAGGAAGAGACGTCTTCGGGGTTCTTTCCACCGGAAAAGACCCAGAAGCTTCTAAGGTCCATCAGGTCGGGGGACCATGATGTTGACGTCGGGGAGTCTTCCGATCCCGCCTGCCGGACCCAGCGGGTCTTTAAGGCAGATGAGACCCTTCTCTCCGTGATGCGCACGGAGTGGGAAAAGCCTGAGAAAGGCCCAGTCCTTACTAGGAAGTTTAAGCTTATGTTTCCTATGGCTATACCCTTAGTGGAATCATGGGGTTCCATTCCTAAGGTGGACATGGCGATTGCCAAGTTGTCCAGGCGCACTCTGGTTCCTGCAGACGATGGGTCTAGCCTGCAGGACCCTCTAGACAGGAGGGCAGAGTGCACCCTCAGGAGAGGTTATTCAGCGGCCGCAGCCTCGGCCTCGACCTCTATTGCTGCCACAGAGGTCTCCTCCTTCCTCAGATCCAAGCTGAACCAAATTCAGACTGATGTTGACCAGAGTGTCTCTCGGGACGATATTCTTGCTGCCTTCAAGTCCGTCAACTTAGCGGTGGATTTCCTCTGTGACACAGCCCAACTCCAATTAAAATTGGCGGCCAAGACTATGGCTTTGGTGTCTGCCGCCAGGAGACCTCTGTGGCTCAAGCCTTGGAATGCGGATAACGCATCCAAATATAACCTCTGTGGGCTCCCCTTTGAACCTAGCCGTCTTTTCGGGTCTGAGTTAGACACTATTATGGAGGGTCTATCAGACAAGAAGGGGAAGAGCCTTCCCCAGCAGCCCTTTCGAGGCAGGGGAAGACAAGCCCGCGGAGGTCGCTCAGGACAGCAGGGACGTAAGGATTGGGGGGGACCGCCTAGAAAATTTTCCAGGCGTTCCCGCAAACCCAGGGAGGCAAAGCCCTCCTGACTATGGGCCTCTCAGAGGCTCTTGGATAGACCCTGCTGTCCCTACCGTTACGCCTCTCGATTATCCCGTACCCCACCTCCCTGTGGGGGGGCGTCTTTTCTTTTTCAGTCACGTGTGGGCCCAGGAAATTCGAGACCCCTGGGTCCAAAATATAGTAACCACCGGCTATCTAATAGACCTTATTTCTCCCCCCCCAGGAAGATTCATTGCTACACGCAGTTTTTTGCCAACCAGGCAGAGGGTCTTGGAAGCCTATATCCAAGACTACCTTTCCAAGGGAGCCCTGGAGGAGGTACCGGCAGGGGAGAAGGGTTCAGGGTTTTATTCCCCGGTATTTCTGGTACCCAAAAAAACGGGAGATCTTCGGATAATTATAGATTTGAGATTTCTCAATCGTTTCATAAAAAGGACCAGGTTCCGCATGGAAACCATAAGGTCAGTCAGCCACCTCCTCAACCCTGGGGATGTGATGGCTACTCTGGACCTCAAAGACGCTTACCTCCACATCCCGATCCACCCTTCCTCCCGGAAGTTTCTCAGGATCGCGGTCCAGATATCAGGTGTGTGCAAACATTTCCAGTTTGCCGCCCTTCCCTTCGGAATCTCTTCTGCCCCCCTGATCTTCACCAAGGTGGTAGTATCGGTAGTGGCAGCATTGAGACTCCAAGGTCTGACCATTGTCCCTTACCTGGACGACTGGCTTCTTCTAGCCTCTTCAATCCCTCTACTTTCCCACCAACTTCATGTCGCAATATCCTTTCTGCTCCGCCTAGGCTGGATGGTCAACTGGTCGAAGTCGAACGTGAGCCCTTCGACTTCTATCCACTATCTAGGATTCATAGTCGACTCTTTACAGATGTCCCTCCGGTTGACACCAGAAAGAAGAATGCGGATTCAGGACCTAGCAAGGTTCCTTTACGTACCACGACGAGTCTCCATACGGACCCTCATGAAGATGGTGGGGCTCATGTCAGCGGCTGCGGATGCAGTCCCTTGGGCTTTATGGCACCTCCGACCCCTTCAATCGGAGGTCTTAAGCAAGTGGAACGGCAGCCCCAGGGGGCTAGATTCCCTGTGCTCCCTATCCAATCAATCCCGGAATTCCCTCAGATGGTGGTTTCATCTACCAGAAGGGAGGTCTATGACCCAACCAGCTTGGCTCATATTGACCACGGACGCGTCCCTTGTAGGCTGGGGCGCTCATCTAGACGGGTCCCCAGTTCGGGGGTCCTGGTCTCCTCAGGAGCGGCATCTTTCCTCAAATCTCCGCGAGATGCATGCTATCCGGCTAGCCCTCCTTCACTTCGCCCCTCAAATTCAGGGCAAAGCAGTGAAAGTCCAGTCAGACAACATGACTGCCGTGCTTTATATAAACAAGCAAGGGGGCACAAGATCCGTACCCCTTCTCTTAGAGATTGGGGTAATTCTTCGGTGGGCAGAGCTGAACCTATCCCATCTATCCGCCACTCACATCAAAGGCTCCCTCAATGTCATCGCGGACCGCCTAAGTCGTGGCCTACCGACCATGGAATGGTCATTACATCCGGAGATCTTCAAACAGTTAATCCTCAGGTGGGGGATGCCAGAGGTGGATCTCATGGCAACCAAGTTCAACGCCAAGGTACAGAGGTTCTGTTCCCTTTACAGGGAGGACAACCCCCTGGCGATAGATGCTCTGACAATACCGTGGAGGTTCAGGCTGGCGTACATCTTCCCTCCTTTTTCCATGATCCCGAGGGTATTGATGAAAATCCGTCAGGATCTGGCCTCGGTAATAGCCATCATACCGTTCTGGCCCAGGAGATCCTGGTTTACCCAGCTCATTCAGATGAGTCGGGGACAATATTGGAGACTCCCCCCGGAGCAGACCCTGGTGTCGTGGGACACGCATCTCTGCCCAGATCTGCACAGATTCAACCTGACAGCCTGGAGGTTGACCAGTCCCTTCCCAGAGTGGAAGGGCTCTCTGAGTCGGTCCTGAGAACTTTATCGCATTCCAGAGCAGAGTCTACCAGAAAGGCCTACTCTCGGATTATGAGGATCTTCGCCTCTTGGTGTAGCTCCAACCAGGTGGCGTCCGCAGATCCGCCCCTCGCAGCGATCTTACAGTTCCTCCAGGATGGGATAGACAGAGGTCTCTCCCCTTCTACCCTGAAGGTCCAAGTTTTTGCCATCTCGGCCTGTCTTAACAGACCATATTCTCGGGACCCGCTCATCAAGCGCTTCCTTAAAGGAGCGGAAAGATTGAAGCCTACAATACTGAGACCCGTTCCTCAATGGGATTTGTCAGTTGTTCTTAAGGGGCTAGCATCTCCCCCCTTTGAACCCTTGGAGGAGGCAAGTTTTAAACTTTTAACTCTTAAGATGGTTTTTCTTCTGGCCATAACTTCGGCCAAAAGAGTCTCGAAGCTTCAAGCTTTCTCCGCATCTTACCCTTATACCATGTTTCTACAAGACAGGGTCCTTCTGAAATTTCTACCTTACTTTAGACCTAAGGTTTCTACCTTCCAAAATATTAATCAGGTAGTCTCTCTACCTGTATTGCTCTCTGCCTCCTCCTCTGATGCTCCAGTTCGACATCCACTGGACATAGCTAGATGCCTTCAGATCTATGTGGATAGATCTAAAGAATTCAGGTTGGATGAAAATCTCTTTATCCTGTTTGCCGGTAAGTCAAAAGGCCGGAAAGCGTCTAAGACGACTATTAGTCGCTGGGTTAAGGAGGCCATTAGGGAAGCCTTTATTTCCCAAGCCTTAGATCCTCCGGAGTTTGTGAGGGCCCATTCTACAAGGGCCGTAGCTACCTCTGTTGCGGAAAGAAGTCTTCTCCCCCTAGAGTTGATCTGTAAGGCAGCCTCCTGGAGCTCTGAGTCTACCTTCATCTCCCATTATAGGATCGATGCTAGGATATCGGAGTTCTCGGCCTTTGGGCAGACAGTCCTTACTTCTGCCGAGCATGAGGACCCTCCCTAGGGGATTCTTCTTGCTATCTCCCCATCTGTGCTGCTGGTAGGACGTAAGGGAATCGTTAATTTCTAACGATAATTTGTTTTCCCTTAGTCCTAACAGCAGCACACAAATTTCCCGCCCTAAAGTACTTTTTTTTTTTTCTTGTAACATACACGGTGGGCTGGGGGATGAACCCCTCCCTTTAAGGGAGCTGGAGTTCTTTTATTGGTTTAATCTTTGGGCTCATTAAAATTCCGCCGGTCCTACCAGTCCACGGGGGGCAGTTAACCCCATCTGTGCTGCTGTTAGGACTAAGGGAAAACAAATTATCGTTAGAAATTAACGATTTTTATTTATAAAAAAGTACTAAATTTGCCAAAAACTTAAAAAATTAGCAAATTTCCAAGTTTCAATTTCTCTACTTCTATAATACATAGTAATACCTACACAAATAGTTATTACTTTACATTCCCTATATGTCTACTTCATGTTAGGATCATTCTGGGAATGACATTTTATTTTTGGGGGACGTTACAAGGCTTAGAAGTTTAGAAGCAAATCTTGAAATTTCTCGGAAATTTTCAAAAACCAACTTAAGGACCAGTTCAGGTCTGAAATCACTTTGTGAGGCTTACATAATAGAAACCACCCTAAAAACTACACCCCTCAAAGTATTCAAAACAGATTTTACAAACTTTGTTAACCCTTTAAGTGTGGAAAATAGAGATACAATTTCTAAATTTCACTTTTTGGGCAGATTTTCCATTTTAATAATTTTTTTCCAGTTACAAAGCAAGGGTGAACAGCCAAACAAAACTCTAATGTTTATGGCTTTGATTCTGTAGTTTACAGAAACACCCCATATGTGGTTGTAAACCACTGTACGGGCACACGGCAGGGCGCAGAAGGAAAGGAATTCCATATGGTTTTTGGAAGGCAGATTTTGCTGGACTGGTTTTTTGACACCATGTCCCATTTGAAGCCCCCCTGATGCACCCCTAGAGTAGAAACTCCAAAAAAGTGACTCTATTTTAGAAACTAAAAGGTATTCAAAACTGGTTTTACAAACTATGTTAGCCCTTTAGGTGTTCCACAAGAATTAATGGAAAATAGAGATACAATTTAAAAATTTCACTTTTTTGGCAGATTTTCCATTTTAATAATTTTTGTACAGTTACAAAGCAAGGGTTAACAGTCAAACAAAACTCAATATTTATGGATCTGATTCTGTAGTTTACAGAAACACCCCATATGTGGTCGTAAACGGCTGTACGGCCACATGGCAAGGCGCAGAAGGAAAAGAATGCCATACGTTTTTTGGAAGGCAGATTTTGCTGGACTGGTTTTTTGACACCATGTCCCATTTGAAGCCCCCCTGATGCACCCCTTTTATAAACTACAGGAGGATAGGATGGCAGTTTTGTTGGTACTAGTTTAGGGTACATATGATTTTTGGTTGCTCTATATTACACTTTTTGTGAGGCACGGTAACAAGAAATTGCTGTTTTGGCACAGTTTTAATTTTTCTGTTGTTATTTACAACATTCATCTGACAGGTTAGATCATGTGGTATTCTTATAGAGCAGGTTGCCACAGACGCGGCGATACCTAATATGTATACTATTTTTTTTATTTATGTAAGTTTTACACAATGATTTCATTTTTTAAACAAAAAAAAATAATGTTTTAGTGTCTCCATAGTCTGAGAGACATAGTTTTTTCAGTTTTTGAGTGATTATCTTAGCTAGGGTCTCATTTTTTGCAGAATGAGATGACGGTTTGACTAGCACTATTTTGGGGTGCGTATAACTTTTTGATCGCTTGCTATTACACTTTTTGTGATGTAAGGTGACAAAAAATTTTTGGGAGATCAGTGTTAAGGGGGCACGGTACTGTAGCTGTCACTGTTATAGTGGATACTGTGGATATATTTTAACGACACACACAAACATTAAATTAAATAGATTAAATATACCCGTGCAAAGCCAGGTCCTTTAGCTAGTTTTTTAAATAATCAATGCAAAAATCGAGGTAAATCCAAAATATCGTTTTGTGGGGAAAAAATCTGTATCAATTGTATTTAATTAAAATTATGCTAGACCTAGGACTTTAGTGGGACAGCTGAATTAGAGATGAGCGAAGTTTAAAAAAATTGGATTGTCACAAATCGCTTTAAATCACTTAATAATGAAGACCGCACTGTATAGTCCTTCTTCATTGTTTATGGCCGCAAAGCACCTTTAATGCACCTTTAAACGGGGGTTGTTGCTGGTATGGAGTTTGGCTGGTTAGGTGGGGCACAATATGCATATTATTGCTGTTCTGGCCTGCAATCTCCTGCAGTTTATTTGACAGTAAACACAGAATATTAACCAGCTCTAGCATACCCACTTCTCCAACCCCAGTGCTCTCCTGCCCTACAGGTGGAAGCTCTTCTTCTGCCATCTGCTTTTCCTCCTTTTCCACATCATCTAATATCAATGAGACTATGTCATCGGGAACATCCAGCTCCTCTCTCTGCATCTTGCGTGCCTTTCTAGGACATGGAGACTTTAAGGGATGATTTGGAAGAAGTAAAGCCAGTAAAAGAAAAGGATGGTTATCATTAAGACCTGTCCCCCCTAAGAGGTGCAGACTGGATGGTATTTGTTGGCACGCTGGCAGTGGAATAATGAAGGCTTCCACCTTATTGTTATTAAATTCCATATCTTAGTTTAAGGCTGATGTAGGAATAAGTAAATAAAACTGACACAGAATAAGTCTTCCTGCACTCCCCCTTTCCAATATTCATTTATTAAACGTTTTCAACAACACTGTCCTTAGCGCATGAGTGCTTGCCACTAGGGATGAGCGAACTCGAACTGTATAGTTCGGGTTCGTACCGAATTTTGGGGTGTCCGTGACACGGACCCGAACCCGGACATTTTCGTAAAAGTCCGGGTTCGGTGTTCGTCGCTTTCTTGGCGCTTTTGTGACGCTTTCTTGGCGCTTTTTGAAAGGCTGCAAAGCAGCCAATCAACAAGCGTCATACTACTTGCCCCAAGAGGCCGTCACAGCCATGCCTACTATTGGCATGGCTGTGATTGGCCAGAGCACCATATGACCCAGCCTCTATTTAAGCTGGAGTCACATAGCGCCGCCCGTCACTCTGCTCTGATTAGCGTAGGGAGAGGTTGCGGCTGCGACAGTAGGGCGAGATTAGGCAGATTAACTCCTCCAAAGGACTTGATTAATCGATCGATCTGCAGCTGTGCATCATTGAGCTGCTGAAATTCAATTGCTCACTGTTTTTAGGCTGCCCAGACCGTTTGTCAGTCACTTTTTTCTGGGGTGATCGGCGGCCATTTTGTGTCTTGTGGTGCACCAGCACAAGCTGCGACCAAGTGCATTTAACCCTCAATGGTGTGGTTGTTTTTTGGCTAAAGCCTACATCAGGGTGAAGCTGTCACACCAAGTGCATTTAACCAGCAATAGTCTGTTCATTTTTTGACCATATACTACATCAGGGGCAAGCTGCGCCCGTCACCAAGTGCATTTAACCCTCAGTAGTGTGGTTGGTCAAGCTGTCACACCAAGTGCATTTAACCAGCAATAGTCTGTTCATTTTTTGGCCATATACTACATCAGGGGCAAGCTGCGCCCGTCATCAAGTGCATTTAACCCTCAGTAGTGTGGTTGGTCAAGCTGTCACACCAAGTGCATTTAACCAGCAATAGTGTGGTTATTTTTTGGCCATATCCCAGTCTAATTCTGTCAGTAAATCCATACCGGTCACCCAGCGCCTAAATACTAGGCCTCAAATTTATATCCCGCTAAATCTCTCGTTACCGCTGTACTGTTGTGGCTGGGCAAGTTATTTAGTGTCCGTCAAAGCACATTTTTTGTTCTGGGTTGAAATACAATTCCCAATTTAGCAATTTCATAATTTAGTGGTTTCTGCTATATCAGAGCTATTTGAAATCTATCCCTAAAAGGGTATATAATATTCAAGGTGCACATAGGGTCATTCAGAATAACTTCACACACACGCTACTGTGCATTTCCAAGTCTAATTCTGTCAGTAAATCCATACCGGTCACCCAGCGCCTAAATACTAGGCCTCAAATTTATATCCCGCTAAATCTCTCGTTACCGCTGTACTGTTGTGGCTGGGCAAGTTATTTAGTGTCCGTCAAAGCACATTTTTTGTTCTGGGTTGAAATACAATTCCCAATTTAGCAATTTCATAATTTAGTGGTTTCTGCTATATCAGAGCTATTTGAAATCTATCCCTAAAAGGGTATATAATATTCAAGGTGCACATAGGGTCATTCAGAATAACTTCACACACACGCTACTGTGCATTTCCAAGTCTAATTCTGTCAGTAAATCCATACCGGTCACCCAGCGCCTAAATACTAGGCCTCAAATTTATATTCAGCTGAATTTGAATACAATACATTGGGCCAAATAATATTTTTGTTGTTGTGGTGAACCATAACAATGAGGAAAACATCTAGTAAGGGACGCGGACGTGGACATGGTCGTGGTGGTGTTAGTGGACCCTCTGGTGCTGGGAGAGGACGTGGCCGTTCTGCCACATCCACACGTCCTAGTGTACCAACTACCTCAGGTCCCAGTAGCCGCCAGAATTTACAGCGATATATGGTGGGGCCCAATGCCGTTCTAAGGATGGTAAGGCCTGAGCAGGTACAGGCATTAGTCAATTGGGTGGCCGACAGTGGATCCAGCACGTTCACATTATCTCCCACCCAGTCTTCTGCAGAAAGCGCACAGATGGCGCCTGAAAACCAACCCCATCAGTCTGTCACATCACCCCCATGCATATCAGGGAAACTGTCTGAGCCTCAAGTTATGCAGCAGTCTCTTATGCTGTTTGAATACTCTGCTGGCAGGGTTTCCCAAGGGCATCCACCTAGCCCTTCCCCAGCGGTGGAAGACATAGACTGCACTGACGCACAACCACTTATGTTTCCTGATGATGAGGACATGGGAATACCACCTCAGCATGTCTCTGATGATGACGAAACACAGGTGCCAACTGCTGCGTCTTTCTGCAGTGTGCAGACTGAACAGGAGGTCAGGGATCAAGACTGGGTGGAAGACGATGCAGGGGACGATGAGGCCCTAGACCCCACATGGAATGAAGGTCGTGCCACTGACTTTCACAGTTCGGAGGAAGAGGCAGTGGTGAGACCGAGTCAACAGCGTAGCAAAAGAGGGAGCAGTGGGCAAAAGCAGAACACCCGCCGCAAAGAGACTCCGCCTGCTACTGACCGCCGCCATCTGGGACCGAGCACCCCAAAGGCAGCTTCAAGGAGTTCCCTGGCATGGCACTTCTTCAAACAATGTGCTGACGACAAGACCCGAGTGGTTTGCACGCTGTGCCATCAGAGCCTGAAGCGAGGCATTAACGTTCTGAACCTGAGCACAACCTGCATGACCAGGCACCTGCATGCAAAGCATGAACTGCAGTGGAGTAAACACCTTAAAACCAAGGAAGTCACTCAGGCTCCCCTTGCTACCTCTTCTGCTGCTGCCGCCTCGGCCTCTTCTGCTGCTGCCACCTCGGCCTCTTCCTCCGCCTCTGGAGGAACGTTGGCACCTGCCGCCCAGCAAACAGGGGATGTACCACCAACACCACCACCACCTCCGTCACCAAGCGTCTCAACCATGTCACACGGCAGCGTTCAGCTCTCCATCTCACAAACATTTGAGAGAAAGCGTAAATTCCCACCTAGCCACCCTCGATCCCTGGCCCTGAATGCCAGCATTTCTAAACTACTGGCCTATGAAATGCTGTCATTTAGGCTGGTGGACACAGACAGCTTCAAACAGCTCATGTCGCTTGCTGTCCCACAGTATGTTGTTCCCAGCCACCACTACTTCTCCAAGAGAGCCGTGCCTTCCCTGCACAACCAAGTATCCGATAAAATCAAGTGTGCACTGCGCAACGCCATCTGTAGCAAGGTCCACCTAACCACAGATACGTGGACCAGTAAGCACGGCCAGGGACGCTATATCTCCCTAACTACACACTGGGTAAATGTAGTGGCATATGGGCCCCAGGCGGAGAGCTGTTTGGCGCATGTCCTTCCAACACTGAGGATTGCAGGGCGCTTCGTTGCAGCTCTGGGACTAGCCAATTTGACGCACATCCCTTGCTTGGCGCATGTGCTGAATTTGGTGGTGCAGAAGTTCATTCACAACTACCCCGACATGTCAGAGCTGCTGCATAAAGTGCGGGCCGTCTGTTCGCGCTTCCGGCGTTCACATCCTGCTGCTGCTCGCCTGTCTGCGCTACAGCGTAACTTCGGCCTTCCCGCTCACCGCCTCATATGCGACGTGCCCACCAGGTGGAACTCCACCTTGCACATGCTGGACAGACTGTGCGAGCAGCAGCAGGCCATAGTGGAGTTTCAGCTGCAGCACGCACGGGTCAGTCGCACTACAGAACAGCACCACTTCACCACCAATGACTGGGCCTCCATGCGAGACCTGTGTGCCCTGTTGCGCTGTTTCGAGTACTCCACCAACATGGCCAGTGGCGATGACGCCGTTATCAGCGTTACAATACCACTTCTATGTCTCCTTGAGAAAACACTTAGGGCGATGATGGAAGAGGAGGTGGCCCAGGAGGAGGAGGAGGAGGAGGAAGAGGGAGAGGGGTCATTTTTAGCACTTTCAGGCCAGTCTCTTCGAAGTGACTCAGAGGGAGGTTTTTGGCAACAGCAGAGGCCAGGTACAAATGTGGCCAGCCAGGGCCCACTACTGGAGGACGAGGAGGACGAGGATGAGGAGGAGGTGGAGGAGGATGAGGATGAAGCATGGTCACAGCGGGGTGGCACCCAACGCAGCTCGGGTCCATCACTGGTGCGTGGCTGGGGGGAAAGGCAGGACGATGACGATACGCCTCCCACAGATGACAGCTTGTCCTTACCCCTGGGCAGCCTGGCACACATGAGCGACTACATGCCGCAGTGCCTGCGCAACGACAGCAGAGTTGCCCACATTTTAACCTGTGCGGACTACTGGGTTGCCACCCTGCTGGATCCACGCTACAAAGACAATGTGCCCACCTTACTTCCTGCACTGGAGCGTGATAGGAAGATGCGCGAGTACAAGCGCACGTTGGTAGACGCGCTACTGAGCGCATTCCCAAATGTCACAGGGGAACAAGTGGAAGCCCAAGGCCAAGGCAGAGGATGAGCAAGAGGTCGCCAAGGCAGCTGTGTCACGGCCAGCTCCTCTGAGGGCAGGGTTAGCATGGCAGAGATGTGGAAAACTTTTGTCAACACGCCACAGCTAACTGCACCACCACCTGATACGCAACGTGTTAGCAGGAGGCAACATTTCACTAACATGGTGGAACAGTACGTGTGCACACCCCTCCACGTACTGACTGATGGTTCGGCCCCATTCAACTTCTGGGTCTCTAAATTGTCCACGTGGCCAGAGCTAGCCTTTTATGCCTTGGAGGTGCTGGCCTGCCCGGCGGCCAGCGTTTTCTCTGAACGTGTATTCAGCACGGCAGGGGGCGTCATTACAGACAAACGCAGCCGCCTGTCTACAGCCAATGTGGACAAGCTGACGTTCATAAAAATGAACCAGGCATGGATCCCACAGGACCTGTCCGTCCCTTGTCCAGATTAGACATTAACTACCTCCCCTTAACCATATATTATTGGACTCCAGGGCACTTCCTCATTCAATCCTATTTTTATTTTCATTTTACCATTATATTGCGAGGCTACCCAAAGTTGAATGAACCTCTCCTCTGTCTGGGTGCCGGGGCCTAAATATATGCCAATGGACTGTTCCAATGTTGGGTGACGTGAAGCCTGATTCTCTGCTATGACATGCAGACTAATTCTCTGCTGACATGAAGCCAGATCCTCTGTTACGGGACCTCTCTCCTCTGCCTGGGTGCTGGGCCTAAATATCTGACAATGGACTGTTGCAGTGGTGGCTGACGTGAAGCCTGATTTTCTGCTATGACATGCAGACTGATTCTCTGCTGACATGAAGCCAGATCCTCTGTTACGGGACCTCTCTCCTCTGCCTGGGTGCTGGGCCTAAATATCTGACAATGGACTGTTGCAGTGGTGGCTGACGTGAAGCCTGATTTTCTGCTATGACATGCAGACTGATTCTCTGCTGACATGAAGCCAGATCCTCTGTTACGGGACCTCTCTCCTCTGCCTGTGTGCTGGGCCTAAATATATGCCAATGGACTGTTGCAGTGGTGGCTGACGTGAAGCCTCATTCTCTGCTATGATATGAAGACTGATTCTCTGCTTACATGAAGCCAGATTGTCTGTTACGGGACCTCTCTCCTCTGCCTGGGTGCTGGGCCTAAATTTATGAAAATGGACTCTTACAGTGGTGGGTGATGTGAAGCCTGATTCTCTGCTATGATATGAAGACTGATTCTCTGCTGACATGAAGCCAGATTGTCTGTTACGGGACCTCTCTCCTCTGCCTGGGTGCTGGGCCTAAATTTATGAAAATGGACTGTTGCAGTGGTGGCTGACGTGAAGCCTGATTTTCTGCTATGACATGCAGACTGATTCTCTGCTGACATGAAGCCAGATCCTCTGTTACGGGACCTCTCTCCTCTGCCTGTGTGCTGGGCCTAAATATATGCCAATGGACTGTTGCAGTGGTGGCTGACGTGAAGCCTCATTCTCTGCTATGATATGAAGACTGATTCTCTGCTTACATGAAGCCAGATTGTCTGTTACGGGACCTCTCTCCTCTGCCTGGGTGCTGGGCCTAAATTTATGAAAATGGACTCTTACAGTGGTGGGTGATGTGAAGCCTGATTCTCTGCTATGATATGAAGACTGATTCTCTGCTGACATGAAGCCAGATTGTCTGTTACGGGACCTCTCTCCTCTGCCTGGGTGCTGGGCCTAAATTTATGAAAATGGACTCTTACAGTGGTGGGTGACGTGAAGCCTGATTCTCTGCTATGATATGAAGACTGATTCTCTGCTGACATAAAGCCAGATTGTCTGTTACGGGACCTCTCTCCTCTGCCTGGGTGCTGGGCCTAAATTTATGAAAATGGACTCTTACAGTGGTGGGTGACGTGAAGCCTGATTCTCTGCTATGACATGAAGACTGATTCTCTGCTATGACATGAAGACTGATTCTCTGCTGACATGAAGCCAGATTGTCTGTTACGGGACCTCTCTCCTCTGCCTGGGTGCTGGGCATAAATTTATGAAAATGGACTCTTACAGTGGTGGGTGACGTGAAGCCTGATTCTCTGCTATGACATGAAGACTGATTCTCTGCTATGACATGAAGACTGATTCTCTGCTGACATGAAGCCAGATCCTCTGTTACGGGACCTCTCTCCTCTGCCTGCGTGCTGGGCCTAAATATCTGACAATGGACTGTTGCAGTGGTGGCTGACGTGAAGCCTGATTTTCTGCTATGACATGCAGACTTCTTCTCTGCTGACATGAAGCCAGATCCTCTGTTACGGGACCTCTCTCCTCTGCCTGGGTGCTGGGCCTAAATATCTGACAATGGACTGTTGCAGTGGTGGCTGACGTGAAGCCTGATTTTCTGCTATGACATGCAGACTGATTCTCTGCTGACATGAAGCCAGATCCTCTGTTACGGGACCTCTCTCCTCTGCCTGTGTGCTGGGCCTAAATATATGCCAATGGACTGTTGCAGTGGTGGCTGACGTGAAGCCTCATTCTCTGCTATGATATGAAGACTGATTCTCTGCTTACATGAAGCCAGATTGTCTGTTACGGGACCTCTCTCCTCTGCCTGGGTGCTGGGCCTAAATTTATGAAAATGGACTCTTACAGTGGTGGGTGATGTGAAGCCTGATTCTCTGCTATGATATGAAGACTGATTCTCTGCTGACATGAAGCCAGATTGTCTGTTACGGGACCTCTCTCCTCTGCCTGGGTGCTGGGCCTAAATTTATGAAAATGGACTCTTACAGTGGTGGGTGACGTGAAGCCTGATTCTCTGCTATGATATGAAGACTGATTCTCTGCTGACATAAAGCCAGATTGTCTGTTACGGGACCTCTCTCCTCTGCCTGGGTGCTGGGCCTAAATTTATGAAAATGGACTCTTACAGTGGTGGGTGACGTGAAGCCTGATTCTCTGCTATGACATGAAGACTGATTCTCTGCTATGACATGAAGACTGATTCTCTGCTGACATGAAGCCAGATTGTCTGTTACGGGACCTCTCTCCTCTGCCTGGGTGCTGGGCATAAATTTATGAAAATGGACTCTTACAGTGGTGGGTGACGTGAAGCCTGATTCTCTGCTATGACATGAAGACTGATTCTCTGCTATGACATGAAGACTGATTCTCTGCTGACATGAAGCCAGATCCTCTGTTACGGGACCTCTCTCCTCTGCCTGCGTGCTGGGCCTAAATATCTGACAATGGACTGTTGCAGTGGTGGCTGACGTGAAGCCTGATTTTCTGCTATGACATGCAGACTTCTTCTCTGCTGACATGAAGCCAGATCCTCTGTTACGGGACCTCTCTCCTCTGCCTGGGTGCTGGGCCTAAATATCTGACAATGGACTGTTGCAGTGGTGGCTGACGTGAAGCCTGATTTTCTGCTATGACATGCAGACTGATTCTCTGCTGACATGAAGCCAGATTCTCTGTTACGGGACCTCTCTCCTCTGCCTGGGTGCTGGGCCTAAATATCTGACAATGGACTGTTGCATTGGTGGCTGACGTGAAGCCTGATTCTCTGCTATGACATGCAGACTAATTCTCTGCTGACATGAAGCCAGATTCTCTGTTACGGGACCTCTCTCCTCTGCCTGGGTGCTGGGCCTAAATATCTGACTATGGACTGTTGCAGTGGTGGCTGACGTGAAGCCTGATTTTCTGCTATGACATGCAGACTGATTCTCTGCTGACATGAAGCCAGATTGTCTGTTACGGGACCTCTCTCCTCTGCCTGGGTGCTGGGCCTAAATTTATGACAATGGACTGTTGCAGTGGTGGCTGACGTGAAGCCTGATTCTCTGCTATGACATGCAGACTAATTCTCTGCTGACATGAAGCCAGATTGTCTGTTACGGGACCTCTCTCCTCTGCCTGGGTGCTGGGCCTAAATTTATGACAATGGACTGTTGCAGTGGTGGCTGACGTGAAGCCTGATTCTCTGCTATGACATGCAGACTGATTCTCTGCTGACATGAAGACAGATTCTCTGTTACGGGACCTCTCTCCTCTGCCTGGGTGCCGGGGCCTAAATATCTGAGAATGGACTGTTCCAGTGGTGGGTGACGTGAAGCCAGATTCTCTGCTATGGGACCTCTGTCCAATTGATTTTGGTTAATTTTTATTTTTTTAATTTTTATTTTAATTCATTTCCCTATCCAAATTTGTTTGCAGGGGATTTACCTACATGTTGCTGCCTTTTGCAGCCCTCTAGCCCTTTCCTGGGCTGTTTTACAGCCTTTTTAGTGCCGAAAAGTTCGGGTCCCCATTGACTTCAATGGGGTTCGGGTTCGGGACGAAGTTCGGATCGGGTTCGGATCCCGAACCCGAACATTTTCGGGAAGTTCGGCCGAACTTCTCGAACCCGAACATCCAGGTGTCCGCTCAACTCTACTTGCCACGTCTCTTCCTATTCTCAGCTGACAGGACAATGAAGGAGCCCACGCGAGATGAGGGTTTTATAGGGCTGTGATATCACAGGGGATGGCTAGATGGGGACTGACTGGCTGCACAGCATTATGAGTGATCTTGCGTTCCCAGGCTTGTCTTTTCTACACTTAGTTTCACTTTGTAACATGTGCAGCTGTCATTTTAGGAGAACCTGATTTGTTACTGCGAGGCACAAGGAAATAATAGCTTGTGTACAGATATACGTGTCACTCAATGAATAGTAGATTTTTTTTAAATTAAAAAATCGTAATAGAATAAAGGAAAATGTTTTACATTTAAAAAAATTATAGAATATGTGTTTACAAAAAGTCGGGGACAGATTGAAGGGAGTATGTCTGCAGGAACAGTCTGTAGCCATGGAAGCACATACTGTATGTAGATCTTCATGGGACGGGACAACAACTTGTAGAATAAAATTAAAACTATTTGCAAATCTGGTTCAGTTTTTATTTTAGTTGCTATAACTTGAAAAAGTAGTACAAATTGCCACAAAGGTGTACTTTTTAACGTTTTCCTTGACAATTGATAGAAACTTTTTGCCATTTTTTTAATCTTTTTTTTTAATTATAAGCCTTACCGGGTTTCAGATCTGTTACTCCTTCACCAACACTCTCTACAATCCCAGCACCTTCATGGCCCAGTATCACAGGGTATTTATTGTCGCCGATTTCTCCTTTTATAATATGTTCATCTGAACCACAAATTCCAGTCGCCACAATCTGTAGGAACACATGGGATTTCACATTTTAACCACATGTGGATTACCACTAATTGCCATGCCTCTCGCCTCTCCCGTACTCTATGCGGTTCCACATCAAGTGCGGGTGAAGCACAGATATTGGGGTTAAACACCTACTGTTGTAGTCACTTGGGTGCAATGTGTAATAGCATTAAAAGATTACATCCACACATGGTGCATATGCCGCAATGCAAAGGATGAAATCTGCAGGAAATGCACAATAAAATCCACATCAAAATTCACATGGCTCCTGGGGGCAGGTTTAATGCTGTGAGAGGAGAAAAGGAGCCATGTTTTTAATCCTGTACCCTTAGAAAGGGGTATTTCCATCTGATAAATTGATGGCATACTACAAGAACATGCCATATCTTTATGATTGGTGGGGGTCTGACCTCTGAAACTCCGAACATACTTGAGGTTGGAAATCCACTGAGGATTAAATAATGGTATATAATAGCAATATCATCACTTTATCAAATGGGAATACCCTCTTCATTTCTATAAGGTTGACATAACTTACTATAATTTATGTCTAATTATACTATACTCTGTACATAATTTGGGGTGATATTTACATTTTAGATACAGTACACATCCCTAGAAGATTTGGAAAACATTTTTATAACTAAATAGTTATAATAAAGTTGTTTTCAGGTATAAATATCACCTTTATGCGAACTTCATGAGCCTTTGGTGGAGCAACTTCAATCTCTTCTATGCTGAGCGGTTGATTAGGTGCCCAGCACACCGCAGCTTTACATTTGATTACCTGAAAGTGAAATAATAATAATAAAACTGTATATATTCAAAAGTCAAGAGTAGCATTCATTTCCCTATTCACATTTCTCACCCCATTGTCAGTATAATTGTAGGGTTATGAGATAACACATATATTGTGTACAAAAGCAAATGAGTAGAAAAAAAGAAAGACACAATTGAAGGACTAGGGTTTTTTATCTGGTGCACATATTTGGAAGCTATATGCTCCATTTTGATCCATTTTAAGTTTTGGCTTCTAGGGTCTATCTATGGTCTATACACCCGGGAATGTTTATGGCCGATATGTCAAACATATTAGTCTGCTGCATGGCTGTAATGTTTATACACCTAATAATACACGAATCTTGCATTAAAAGTCAATTAGCAATTCTGGGCATGAGTTGGAAGATTATTCTGGGGTAGACACTGGATGCCACAAATATGGTGAGCTTAAATTGTAACTAGTAAAAAAAAGACGAAATCTTTTGGATTATATATATGTAGCAAATAGATTGCTGTTCAGTAAATTGTCAGCAGGTGGCACCATATTAATGTTTTACTGTGCAGATTTATACACTTTGACAGTCTCTACTTTTAATATTTTTACCAAATGTGAAATAGTGAAAACATAAGTATTTTTTTGGATTGTCCAGCTCTGAAAGTTAACTCAATGTTCCATTTTATTTAACCACTTTACAACTGGGCCATTTGCCCCCTTCCTAACCAGGCATAATTTTGCAAATCTGACATGTCTCACTTTATGTGGTAATAACTTTGGAACGCTTTTACTTATCCAAGCCATTCAGAGACTGTTTTCTCATGACACATTGTGCTTCATGCTAGTAATAAATTTGAGTCAATATATTTCACCTTTATTTATGAAAATAGCTCAAATTTACCAAAAAATTACAAAAATTAGCAATTTTCAAAATTTCTATTTCTCTGCTTTTAAAACAGAAAGTGATACCTCATAAAATATTTATTACTTAACATTACCCATATGTCTACTTTATGTTGGCATTATTTTGGAATTTTCATTTTAATTTTTTAGGACGTTAGAAGGCTTAGAAGTTTAGAAGCAATTCTTAAATTTTTTTAGAAAATTGCCAAAACCCACTTTTTAAGGACCAATTCAGGTCTGAAGTTATTTAAAACTGATTTTAAGAACTTTGTTAACCCTTTAGGAAAATGGAGATCAAATTTTTAAATTTCACTTTTTTGGCAGATTTTCCATTTTAATCCAATATTTTCTTTAACACATCGATGGTTAACAGCCAAACAAAACTCAATATTTATTACCCAGATTCTGCATGTGGTCATAAACTTCTGTATGAGCACACGGAAGGGTGCAGAAGAAAAGGAGCGGCACATGGTTTTTAGATGCCATGTCCCATTTGAAGCCTCCTCTGATGCACCCTTACAGTAGAAACTCCCAAGAAGTGACCCCATTCTGGAAACTAGGGGATACGGTGCCAGTTTTATTACTATTTTAGTACTATTTTGGGGTACATATGATTTTTTGATCATTCATTATAACACTTTATGGGGCAAGGTGACCAAAAAATTGGTTGTTTTAGCACAGCTTTTATTTATTTATTTCTACAGCATTCACCTAAGGGGTTTGGTCAAGTGACATTTTTATAGAGAAGATCGTTACAGACGTGGCAATACCTAATAAGTATACTATTTCTTATTTAAGTTTTACACAATAATAGCATTTTTGAAACAAAAAAATTATGTTTTAATGTGTCCATGTTCTGAGAGCTATAGTTTTTTATATTTTTTTAGCAATTTTCTTATGTAGGGCCTCATTTTACCGGGATGAGGTGACGGTTTTATTGGTACTATTTTGTGGGATATATGCCTTTTTTATCACTTGGTGTTGCACTTTTTGTAATGTAAGGTGACAAAAATTGCTTTTTTTGACACTGTTTATTTATTTATTTTTTAAAGTGTTTACCCGAGGGGTTAGGTCATGTGATATTTTTATAGAGCTGGTTGTTACGGACGCAGAAAGGCCTAATATGTATGCTTTTTTTTATTTATTTCACTTTAACATAATAATAGCATTTTTGAAAACAAAAAAATTATGTTTTAGTGTCTCCATGTTCTGAGAGCTATAGTTTATTTTTTATTTTTTTGCGATATTCTTATGTAGGAGCTCATTTTTTGCGGAATGAAGTGATGGTTTTATTGGTACCATTTTGTTGGACATATGCCTTTTTTTATCACTTGGAGTTGCACTTTTTATGATGTAAGGTGACAAAAATTGCTTTTTTTGACACAGTTTTTTTTATGGTGTTTATCGGACTGGGTCGATCATGTGATATATTTATAGAGCCAACCGTTATGGACGCAGCACTACCAAATATGTCTATTTTAATTTTTTCAATTTTTAACATTTTTTAATTCCTATACTTGGGGATTTTTTTTTTTTACATGTGAAACCTTTTTTTATAAATTTTTTCAACACTTTTTTTTTTTTTTTCCTTGTTGATTTCTCCTGAAACTGGGGCTGACATAGTAGCCCCCGTTGCAGGAGAAATATACCCCCCAGAGAGGCTGTACAGCGTAACGTGTGTCTGTGTTCCAATGCTGGGGGATAAAACCATATGCGTTTCGGGGTTTAGAAGAATGACCCCTTCATTCAATTACTGATGAAGGGGTCATTCCTCTAAACCCCGAAACGCGTATGGTATTATCCCCCAGGATTGAAACACAGACACATGAACATCTACTACCTGAGAAGGAGTGGAATTTGCCATTCTGCAACATCTATTTGTGAACAACGCCGGCTGTACAGAGAAAACCTTAATCCATTGCGGGTCCACGTGCATTACCACAGTTGGCGCGATATTGTCTGGCAAGTAACAGCCCTTGAGACCGGAGCGCCCAATTACACAAGAGGCACACCGCGTCGAGGGCCAGAAAAACCCACTGAAGTCCTCCCGGTAAGATCGTGTTAGTTTTGCAAAAGTTAGCGATTGCATTATCCGAATAATACAGCGGGACGCCGCTGTCTCAGCCAAGTGAGCGGGACGCTGCTCCAAATACTGTCAGTCAATACTTGATTGCGCTTGAGACTGGAGATTACCTGGCATACAGATTCGAGTTTTAGAAGACATCTGGCCATATTTTAATCGCAATTTTTATCTAACTTTTAACATTGTGGACAATTGAACACTATTGTAGGTCTGGATGACCAGTATCCAATCCAGTCATTGGGAATCATTGGAGGCTATCTATTGATGGACTATTGATGGAGATTCTTTTTAGGAACACAGTGTTATGAGTCCAAGTATTCTATGTATTATTATTGCTGCTAAATCAATTGTGTTATAGATCATTTGGATATTTATCTACTTTTATACATTTATTAATAAACCCTACTGTTCTCAATACTATTACTATTTTACTTATTTGATTTCTGTCAGATTGGGTGTTATCTATCAGTGGGTGCACCTCAAATTGATTCCTTTTCACCCTCGTGCGACATATTTCTAGTTTTATATAGACTAACACTAAGAGGGTACAGCAGCCATTTTAGCGCCAATGCTCTCACCCAAGTGTCATCGCACAATGCAGTGACTGGTCTACAATGCATTTATAGTGCGCCTTACAGTAATAAGCTCCTGATGAAGTGCCCACCATATATAGGCACGGAAATGCGTTGAGCCGGATGTATTGATTACCTTACAATAGTTGAGGCACACTGACAGGTGGCAGTTAGCCGCATGTGAATGGCAGTGAACGCTATCTCCTAGGTCACTGTGTATCATAGGCAGCTTGCACGCTAATTCTGTTCAATAATACTCATTTGAAGGCACACCATTGATTCCTTTGAGTCAGCCATCAGAGTTTTTTTTGTGTAGTGGAGGTGTGTTCAATGGATCGTGAGCTATTAAGCAATGGATACTAGAGTTTGTGCACCACTTGATCCATTGTTTCTGCTGTGAGGTTTTGTATATTTACTCATTAGCCACACAGCAGGCACATTAAGCCTGTTGGTTAATACTGGTGGGGTTACACCCTATGCTTTTATCATTTATTATCAATTAAAGATTTATTATTTATATTTTTTAACGTTCCTATCAGGTGTTTTGAGCACTTCACGTATCAAGTGTATATACCGGTTGGGTATCTCCATACTGTTATATATATGATTTTTTACACTGCATGCATTTTTGGGTTATGTTTTTTTTTTTATATGTATAATTATATGGTGTTATAATGGAAATTCCTATGTACTGTAGGATTATATATACCTGTCTATGAATGTAGACGGTAGAATATATGTAAGGGTTATGTATTCACTAAGATTTATATTTATTGCTACATGATCTGAGACATCCATCTCCATGCCACTTCGTTTTAACACACCAGTATTATGGTGTTTGTCCAGTTGTTTATAATTCAGTTTTTAAAATGTCTGTAGGTCTGTGTCACACAGCGCACTGCGTTCTCCTAATTTGGGCATAGTTTTAAAAGATTTTCCAGTTTCCTTGTTTTTATTAGATTACTTGTCTGACCATGTCCTGCTCCTCTTTTAATTATGGATCACCTGACCCGTTTCGGTCACGTGACTTTGTCACGTTATCCAGGTCCTTTTTATGTTGTTTGTGTATTAGGAAGGTCTTTACTAGTGAAGGACCTTTTGACTATGGGTCATATGACCTGCTGTGGTCACGTCATCAGGGATCACAATTTCTATGCATACTGCCTGTGTTCTAAGAATGTCTCTATCGGTGAAGGACCTTCAGCACCTCCCTCTATGATGTGGAGTGGAGGATCTCAAGTTGCAATTAAATAAGTGGTCATGTGACGAGGAGCAGGACACAGCATGACATGTGGACAGATGACCGCTTAGATTTAGCGGTCATGTGTTGGGGAGTGGGGGATGTGGTTTGGCTTTAATCACGCCCCTACTTTCCTCTTCAAGTTTCAATTGGATACTTCTAGGGTTTCAGGATTCTTTTTGCCCTATTGATTACATGCTGGGAGGCGTGGCTGTGTGCCCACATGACTTGTGAGTCTCAGACGCCGCACAGGTGTCTGTAATTCAGCATTATGTACCCGGATATAAATAAGACATCCATCTCACTGCTCCTCACTGCTCCTCACTTCCCCTGACGAAGCCATCTGGTGAGATGTGTAGGGTAAGTGAGGGACACTGGATGGGTGATGTGACGGTTAATACGTTTGTTTACTAGTGTTGATCACGAATATTCGAATTTAAAATTTTTATCACGAATATAGGTACTTCGAAAATTCGCGAATATTTCGAATATTATTATTTCGAATATTATTCTAGCTTGTGGGCCAATAAGAAGGCTGCAATATACTTGACTTTAGGAGTAGTAGTGTTTGCGAATTTTGCTCTATATTTGTTTTTTCGAATATTCGCTATATTGCTATATATTCTTGTTTTAGAATATTACAAATATTCGAAAAAACTAAGTTATAGCAATATAGCGAATATTCGAAAAAAATAGAATATGGAGCAATTTAGCTAATATGGTGCTATAATCTTTGTCTAATAGTTGTAAATTGAAAAATTCACAATAAAAATTCGAATCCGAAAATTCGCATATTACACAATCATTACCTTGCCGATTTTTTGAGTAAAGAAAATCGGGAATTTTCTAATATTCGGCGAATATTCTAAAAATATTCGCGAAATATCACAAATTCGAATATGACACCTGCTGCTCATCACTATTGTTTACAATTGAATGAGCTACTAAATGTGGTTCCTGTAATCCTAAAAAGGCAAACTGAGACTAAACAGGGTAAAATAATCAGTGATTTTATTAAATACATAAATATGACAAAAGACACAAAAGCACATCAAAAGATGTGGTACGAATCACTCCTGAGGAATAGTATAAAATAGATGTATATAAATGGAGGCTTGTAATAAAATGCTAAAACGTCTCTGGAGGTGGAAGGGAAGATAAGTGATCAGGTGGGGCTGCCATAAAAAAAATAAAAATAAAAACACCAGAAGTTGTCTTGTTAGTGTTAAATCGCAAGGTAGCAATACAAAGAGGTAGTGCAACACAAAGGTAAGATATATATTAAACCCTAAAATAAGGGAAGATGTCAAAAAGTATGACAAAACGACAAACAATAAACTGGCAGTCACAGTGAATCACTATCAATGTATGCTTCCCAAACCTCCTAACAGAGATAAAGTATAAAGTGCAAAGTGCAAAAGCAAACACAATGCACTCATATTACTGATAATATAATCCCATAAACCTACCCATGAAGTTAGGGGGAGATGATTCCTCAAGGAGAGCCGTACAACCCAACGCACTTTTCGGCGTCTGCCTTCTTCCGTGGGCGTGGCACTCCCTGAGAAAGGTAGCACTTTCTCAGGGAGAGCCGCGCCCCCGGAAGAAGGCAGACGCCGAAACGTGCGTTGGGTTGTACGGCTCTCCTTGAGGAATCATCTCCCCCTAACTTCATGGGTAGGTTTATGGGATTCTAGCACAGATCTACGAGTAAGTCAATATTATAGCACCACCGCGGGAGAAGTGCCCGCTTTATGCACATGCGCAAAACCGGCTGGGACACCCTGCGCCTGCACCTGGAGCCACAGCTGGGTAGGAGAGGGTGCGCACGCGTGGCTATATACACCCGTCGGCCACACACATCTGGATTACACTGCGTGTGCACACTCAGGGGTAGGTAGATTTGTTAGTGCAAAATGTTCCATCAGATCTCCCTACCCCTAAGTGCGCAAGCACGGACACAGATCATTAGGAGCAGTTCAGCCTCTCCCTGCTCCCAACACTCTCAGCCATCCGACGACGGGGGGGGGACTGTGCAGTATTTTTGGGGGGCTGTTAAGTACTTTGAAGGGGGAAGACTCATTCTCCTGCTGCGGTGCTATAATTTTGACTTTGCGCAGCGCCAAATACCCCCTCCTCCAGCTGATCCTCATCACTTCCGGTGTGGCCGCATCACCGGAAGTGACGAGGGTATGGCATTCTGATAAGGTATAGTATTCTGACAGAACACTGGCAAAGACAGTGGGTGAATGTGCATATCCTAGTGCGATTGGCCGGCAAGCTAATATACAAGCCTACTATTTGAGCCTATACAAATGAACTATCTAACACATTTTTATTGAAAAGCTTATGCTGCACTAAGATTTTTAGTTACAAAGTACCTTGACCTTGGCAAGCCAATAAATCCTGACTGCAGGGCTTATGTTACACTAGGACTCTAGGTTACAATCTGCTCCCATTAAGAGTGTATATTAACCCTTTGAATTACCTCCATTTGAAGAGAGAAGGTATATCATATAATGTGAATGTCACATCATCAGGGATGGTATATCACCAGGAATGTATATTTGATATCATATTGTGGTAGTAATACTCTATAATATATAACACCAAAATATTTAACATCTGTCATATATTTGATCAAAAGAAGATTATTATTGACACAATATTCTAGCAGTGATTTTTGTCTTTTAAGAAGTATTTTATATTTACATTTTATTCTGGTATTTGTTTTATGTGTAAATTTAATAAAAGTACTATTTTTATTGTAATACACAGTTGCGTGATTTAACTATATCGAATTTCTTGTTGAAGTTCGGCGAAGCAGTCAAAACTTCCCTCAGCTCTACTTGGAGTGTTTCTTCAAGTTTTAAAAAGATTCATGAGGCCTGAACAGGAAGAAATTCTTTCTTGGAAGGGTATTTGACTAGTGTAGCAATGAATATTGCCCTGGAGGAGAGAAAACCTAGCTACAATTCTGGGCCAATTAAAAATAAATAATTACATTATGTAAAGGGCTTGGCAGTGCCTACTGTGTATGAGCTGGATTGGGAAATATATCTATAGAGTTCTCTAAACACAGACATGACTCTTTTTTCAATTGCAATCTTAAAAACTCTCTGGTACCTCTTTTTCTAGCATATGCACAGTAGGGAGGCAGAAGGAATTAAGTAAAGTATGGCTGAAGTATAAAACTTCACACAGTTTATAGTCTGACACTAAGGAGACACACCGGTGTGCATACAAGCCGTATACCTAAAATGGTGACACATTTTTAAACAAGACTACTTGAATTATTATTTTTTTAGATGTATTGGTTGTAAAATGCACGTTCTGTATTGTTCGATGCATATTCTCACTTGTGATATGTTCCTAGATTGGTTCCATGAGCTGAAACACTCACACGCTTCCAATCCAAAGACAGCAGCTGTAATGGTTAAATATCATATGATATGTTTTGGAAATTCGGAGTGAGAGAAATCTTTGGCCGAGGCTTCAAATGCTCTTCAGAGCAGCATGACTGCTTTGAGTAAAGAATCCCTTATGACCCCACAAGGTCATCTGCAACGCATTTCAAAGTAAAGTGTAGAATGTTCTATTTTCCTTTTATTTACCAGAACTGACAGAATTAGTAAAGTTCAAGTCTTCTGTACTGACTGCTAATGGGAATGTGCTGTTTAGTTATACAAATCCACACAATACATTCAGCTGGATGTGGGCTCATAGAAGCAAGTGCATTAACCAAGAACATTTTACATGTAAAACATCAAGCAATGTAACTTTAAATACTTTCACATAATGTTTAATTGAAAAGGCATAGATACAGTATATAAAGGTCAGAAGTGTTGTCATAACCTATAAACTAGGAAAATCTAAACACATAAGTACTCCGACTTACTTGCCCAGCAGTAGCCATATTACACTTCCTTCCACAAACCTGTCCAGAGATGAATGTGAATCATTTTTTAAAAGCTGCGAATTACACCTCCTATTTTCCTCCCCCTCTACAAGACTAAGTGCCTAGGACCCCTCCCCTGTAAGCAGCATTAATAGACTCAGCACAGAGTGTTTATTTGTGCAGATTCTGTGATAGGACAAAGGATAGGATAAGGAATACAATCTAAAAATCCTCTTCTTACTAACAATTCATACATGTGAACTTTTTTCACATTTTTTTATGTAGTAATTGTGATGCAGTATTTCTTTACACAGAATAGGGATGCAAATGAGCTCTTAACAAGCTCTGCCTCTAATGCCACCAGAAATAAGGCAGCTATCCTATAAGCCAATGTTCAGCTCTTAAAATATGCCTTGAGACATGACTTGGATATTAAATAAACCAGCACCTCATCTGCAGACAGCTGTTTTGGGGTGATTGCCCCTCATCAGTGCAGAGCAGAGAGTATTGGCTTAACTGGGTGAGAGGCCTGTGTCAAGGTAAGGGGGGGAACTAACTCTCCTTAGGGAGAGATCACCTTAATCGGTGTGAGGAGACTTATAGGCCATACATGTTCCTCTGGAATTCTGGTAGGGGAGGGATGCAAATGAGCTCTTAACAAGCTATGCCTCTAATGCCACCAAATGTAAGGCAGCTATCCTATAAGTCAATGTTCAGTTCTTAAAATAAGCCTTGAGACATAGGGATAGGGATGCAAATGAGCTCTTAACAAGCTCTGCCTCTAATGCCACCAGAAATAAGGCAGCTATCCTATAAGCCAATGTTCAGCTCTTAAAATATGCCTTGAGACATGACTTGGATATTAAATAAGCCAGCACCTCACCTGCAGGCAGCTGTTTCGGGGTGATTGCCCCTCATCAGTGCAGATCAGAGAGTATTGGCTTAACTGGGTGAGAGGCCTGTGTCCAGGTAAGGGGGACCTAACTCTCCTTAGGGAGAGATCACCTTAATCAGTGTGAGGAGACATAGGAGAGCTGCCTTACATCTAGTGGCATTAGAAGCAGAGCTTGTTAAGAGCTCATTTGCATCCCTTCCCTCCCAGAATTCCAGAGAAGTATGAATGGCCTATAAGTCTCCTCACACCGATTAAGGTGCTCTCTCCCTAAGGAGCGTTAGTTCCCCCCTTACCTTTACACAGAATACTAATGTAAATAGCCTCCTAGTAACTTTGATAGAAAAAAGTGATCAAACCAGTTTGGGGGGTTGGAGGGGGCAGGGGAAATTGGGATCACATGGTACAGAATGGGGAAGTCATGTTTAATTTTAGTCTTGAAACCCGTACCCCTTTTTTACACAAAGACAATGCATGTGTATTTTTTTCTGTGATTTGATTTATTATAAGTTAGATTGTATTATTTCAGTATAGCTGATTAGACAGAGTTAATATGTACTTCTCAGTGCAGTGGTTGTTGCTTTTAATTTGCTATGTAAGGAACTGACATAACACAATTGTCATTTACAGGGAACCTGTCAGGTTGAACATGGTGTCTGAGCTGCAGGCAGTATGTTATTGAGCATGAGGAGCTGAGCAGATAGATGTGTAGCACACAATCATCATTGGACTGAGGGAGCAGGTGATGGAGTGAGTTGCTCACCTGTGGAGAACTGATCCGCCCGGAGCTGAGAGCGATGGACGTGCAGCACATGGATTGTTAGCTGAAAGCTGCTGCATGCGCTATTCTCCCCCGGGACTCGTCCCTCCTGTCTCCATCTGTCCTGCAATTTGAAGTATGATAGGCAAGGTCCCTCGGATCTTTTCGGGGCGGCAGCTGGCAGGTGACACCTAAAGAGCAATACTAAAGAGGTATACTCTGTACTAGCAGAAGAACGGCTGCAGGCTTTTTTTTGGGGTACGCCATCCTCTGTCCGTTGTCCATGTGGAATGGTGGGTTGAATTTTGAAAGACACAGGGGGGTAATGCCGACACGCCGCAAGCTGGCTGTGAACAATCCATACCGCTCAGTCAGATGCGGAGCATCAGCATGCAGAGACTCAAATGGATGTGCAAACGCACAAGGAAGGAATAGCCGTGAATCAGGCTGGCTGGATCAGAAGAACAGTCCTCCTGCCCCCCCCCCCCCCCCCTGAAGAACTGTTGGGGGGAAGGATGGCAGACTCGGACAGAGATGAAGCCAGAGGAGGAAAAATGGATAGAGGGGACTTTGTGGATGAGCCTATCACATCTATAGAGCCACAGCAATCTATTCCCCAGAGTGATCCTTCTCCAGAGGTCACTATACAAAATATTGTACACTACAATTACTCAGATCTTTAATTCAGGCTTTTCCTACAAAGCAGGACCCAGATGAGGTGGTAAACCGCACTGAAAGCGCACAGCAGCAAGTAGTTGCGGAACTGAAAGCTGACATAGAGACATTAAACATCTGAATGACCACAAGAGAGAATATTACGGCAGAGCTGAGACCCAGTGTGGAGGAATTGGAAGGCAGAGTAGAGTACTCCACAAGCCAAATGCAACAGATGGCCCTGCAGATAGACAACCTAGAGAATAGAGGGCGTAGAAACAACATATGCCTAAAGGGTCTACCGAAATTATTACCTTAGGATGATCTTAATAGATCATCCTTGCTGCGCTATGAAGCGCAACACGTGAATAAAGACGCCGTCCCCATCAAAATCAAATTAACATATAAAAAGAGACATAATAAATAAATGCTACAAACGTTGTAGTATTTATTATGTCTCTTTTTCTATATTAATTTGATTTTATCACTGTTTTTTTATGCACATTGATGATGCACTACAGGGTTTTACATTGTGTTGGTAGTAGAGTTCAGCGTCCTTTATGCATCGGACTGGTACGCATCCCACACATGCGCTGGTCTGGCTCATCATGTAGTGCTCCATTAAGCTTGCTCCCATGGTGACCGGCGGGGGGTGACATATTTACTCACGTGTTGCGCTTCATAGCGCAGCGTGATGATGCACCTGGCACAGGTCACTGTAATGGTCCACAGGTGCGTTTTAGATATATAGTACAGACCAAAAGTTTGGACACACCTTCTCATTCAAAGAGTTTTCTTTATTTTCATGACTATGAAAATTGTAGATTCACACTGAAGGCATCAAAACTATGAATTAACACATGTTGAATTATATACATAACAAAAAAGTGTGAAACAACTGAAAATATGTCATATTCTAGGTTCTTCAAAGTAGCCACCTTTTGCTTTGATTACTGCTTTGCACACTCTTGGCATTCTCTTGATGAGCTTCAAGAGGTAGTCACCTGAAATGGTCGTCCAACAGTCTTGAAGGAGTTCCCAGAGATGCTTAGCACTTGTTGGCCCTTTTGCCTTCACTCTGCGGTCCAGCTCACCCCAAACCGTCTCGATTGGGTTCAGGTCCGGTGACTGTGGAGGCCAGGTCATCTGGCGCAGCACCCCATCACTCTCCTTCATTGTCAAATAGCCCTTACACAGCCTGGAGGTGTGTTTGGGGTCATTGTCCTGTTGAAAAATAAATGATGGTCCAACTAAACGCAAACTGGATGGAATAGCATGCCGCTGCAAGATGCTGTGGTAGCCATGCTGGTTCAGTATGCCTTCAATTTTGAATAAATCCCCAACAGTGTCACCAGCAAAGCACCCCCACACCATCACACCTCCTCCTCCATGCTTCACGGTGGGAACCAGGCATGTAGAGTCCATCCGTTCACATTTTCTGCGTCGCACAAAGACACGGTGGTTGGAACCAAAGATCTCAAATTTGGACTCATCAGACCAAAGCACAGATTTCCACTGGTCTAATGTCCATTCCTTGTGTTATTTAGCCCAAACAAGTCTCTTCTGCTTGATATCTCTAGATATTCTACCATGAAGGCCTGATTCACACAGTCACCTCTTAACAGTTGTTCTAGAGATGTGTCTGCTGCTAGAACTCTGTGTGGCATTGACCTGATCTCTAATCTGAGCTGCTGTTAACCTGCGATTTCTGAGGCTGGTGACTCGGATAAACTTATCCTCCGCAGCAGAGGTGACTCTTGGTCTTCCTTTCCTGGGGCGGTCCGCATGTGAGCCAGTTTCTTTGTAGCGCTTGATGGTTTTTGTGACTGCACTTGGGGACACTTTCAAAGTTTTCCCAATTTTTTGGACTTACTGACCTTCATTTCGTTTTTCTTTACTTAGCTGCTTTTTTCTTGCCATAATACAAATTCTAACATTCTATTCAGTAGGACTATCAGCTGTGTATCCACCTGACTTCTCCGCAACGCAACTGATGGTCCCAACCCCATTTTTAAGGCAAGAAATCCCACTTATTAAACCTGACAGGGCACACCTGTGAAGTGAAAACCATTTCAGGTGACTGCCTCTTGAAGCTCATCAAGAGAATGCCAAGAGTGTGCAAAGCAGTAATCAAAGCAAAAGGTGGCTACTTTGAAGAACCTAGAATATGACATATTTTCAGTTGTTTCACACTTTTTTGTTATGTATATAATTCCACATGTGTTAATTCATAGTTTTGATGCCTTCAGTGTGAATCTACAATTTTAATAGTCATGAAAATAAAGAAAACTCTTTAAATGAGAAGGTGTGTCCAAACTTTTGGTCTGTACTGTATATATATATATATATATATATATATATATACCCCATTCACTATGTAATTCAGACTCCTGATGAAGCCAGGGGGAGTGGCGAAACGCGATAGCTTTCTGTGCCAGCAGCGCTGGGTCACTTGCCTACCATGGGTAATTACCACTAGTTTTTATATTGGTCTTGTGTTTTCCTAATGTGCCCCCTTACAGGTGCCTTGGGTATTGTTTTAGGCTTACATTATGCCTGCTACCAGCATTGTTACTTATATGGTTACTATTGCCCGCTGTGAGCAGTGTTATTTACTTTGCTACTTATAGTTACCAGTTACTTATACAGCTGATAGTGTATTGCCCTTTGGATAGACACTTTACCTGTTATTATTGTGTATGTACTTCATGCTGGGCAAGTGACCCGGAGATCTGCCTGGTTGGTCTCTGATACACAGGGGTTTCTTAGTTGGTGTCTCCTTTCTCTGGGGAGTTCCAGCTTATATTTTCACCATTTATTTTTCTATTACCTTGATATTTTGTTCTAATACATTTTTTATATTTTTACTTTATAAGTTGTGCTATTATTCTTTTGGGCTATTGGTGTAGTTCAGTATAGGTTGTGTATAATGCAGTACTAGGCCCATATGCAATTATTTGTATATTTCTTTAGATACGGGTTGGTTTACACAATTTTCAATATAGCGACATCCCGGCAACTGGAGGCGACATTCTTAATGGACAGAGCCCACAGGGAAAATCGCCCAAATAATAGGGAGCCTCAAAATCCATGAGATATTGTGTGTCGTTTACATAATTACTTGGATAAAGAGGAGATCATGAAAGCAATAAGACATGTTGATACAGTGGAGTATGAGTGAGCCCATATATGGCTGTTTTCTGATGTGTATGTTCGCACGTTAAGGATGAGGCGTTTGATTCACCCTATATTGGATAAGATAAGAGAGGCAGGGGCGAACTATCGCTGGGGATATCTGTTCCATCTTATTGTAAAACAGAACAACAGGACTTTTTTTTTACATCGTCATGAGGAAGTGAAAAACGTATGTGCCTTTTTACAAATTAATCTCATGGAGGTACCAGACTGGTTGTCGGCAAAACAAGAATGGAGAAGTGGTCCTGTACCCGGGACTGTTTAGAGATTTTTCTTTGGGATACTATTTGCTGTTTTTTTGTTGTTTGTTTTTTAAAGATTTTAGTTCTCTGCTTCCTCCCTTGCTTATTGGCTTTCTTCCTCCTCTACTTCCCCCTCACATGACTCACATGACTTTTGTTTCTATTTTACACTAGATTTATACTGTGTGGGTGTGTGGGGGGGTGGAGAGAGGAGGAGTAATGTAAATGTAAGTGGAGGCATAAAACGATGCTAGTGGGGAGGGAGCAGATGGATCTGATATACAGAAAGAATAGTATCTGAACTGTAAAAATATGGTGGCAGAATCACATAGTTTGATGTTAAAATAACAATTTGCAAAGTGAAGTTTGCATATATCTAGCTTGATAAAGAATTGGGTGGCTCTATGGTCTCTACTCTTATGGTTCTCTACACACCCTAAGTTTTATCTTTTTTTAACTTGGTTAGGCGCTTGCCGAGGAACGCTAATAGGTTTTTTGTTTAGTTTTTTTCTCTCTCCTTGCTTTCCCTGCGTAGCAGCACTTATCTCGCTGGTTAAGTACTCGGAGCTCGCCCTAGGGCGTAGGCACCAGACACATATCATGACTTTATCAGTACAAGACACATTACGTATTGGATCCCTTAATGTGAAGGGTCTGCATTACCTAGGGGAAAAGATTGATAATAATGTGATACTTAAAAAAGAGGGGCTACATATAGCCTTTATCCAAGAGATTCATTTTACTGCACAGCATCAGTTTAAGTTGAATGATAGGAGCTTCCCCATAGCTTATCATAGCTACACTACCAACCCAAGATCAAAGGGTACAAGTATATTGATTACACATATGATACCTTGGCAGCATAAAGAAACGTATAAAGACAAGAAAGGGAGATACATCTTTGTGAAGGGGGAAATTGCGACAGAAAAGTATACTTTGGCTTCGGTGTATCTCCCAAATATTAAACAGGAAGAAGCACTGGGGAAAATCTTAAAGAAACTAGACGAGATAACAGAGGGAGTACTGATAGTCGGAGGAGATTTAAATTTTGTGCTTGGCCCTTCTAGGGATACATCAAGAGGGATATCTCAATTAAGTAATAGTGCCCTCCATAAGTGTCAGTCCACACTTCATGCTCATCAGCTATTGGACACCTAGCGAATATGTCACCCTACAGACAGGGATTTTTCCTTTTATTCACCGGCGCATACAGTCAGGTCCATAAATATTGGGACATCAGCACAATTCTAACATATTTGTCTCTATACACCACCACAATGGATTTGAAATGAAACTAACAAGATGTGCTTTAACTGCAGACTGTCAGCTTTAATTTGAGGGCATTTACATCCAAATCAGGTGAACAGTGTAGGAATTACAACAGTTTGCATATGTGCCTCCCACTTGTTAAGGGACCAAAAGTAATGGGACAATTGGCTTCTCAGCTGTTCCATGGCCAGGTGTGTGCTATTCCCTCATTATCCCAATTACAATGAGCAGATAAAAGGTCCAGAGTTCATTTCAAGTGTGCTATTTGCATTTGGAATCTGTTGCTGTCAACTCTCAAGATGAGATCCAAAGAGCTGTCACTATCAGTGAAGCAAGCCATCATTAGGCTGAAAAAACACAACAAACCCATCAGAGAGATAGCAAAAACATTAGGCGTGGCCAAAACAACTGTTTGGAACATTATTACAAAGAAGGAACGCTCAGAAACACCAAAAGACCCGAAAGACCACGGAAAACAACTGTTGTGGATGACCGAAGGATTATTTCCCTGGTGAAGAAAACACCCTTCACAACAGATGGCCAGATCAAGAACACTCTCCAGGAGGTAGGTTTATGCGTGTCAAAGTCAACAATCAAGAGACTTCAGAGTGAATACAGAGGGTTCACCACAAGATGTAAACCATTGGTGAGCCTCAAAAACAGGAAGGCCAGATTAGAGTTTGCCAAACGACATCTAAAAAAGCCTTCACAGTTCTGGAACAACATCCTATGGACAGATGAGACCAAGATCTACTTGTACCAGAGTGATGGGAAGAGAAGAGAATGGAGAAGGAAAGGAAATGCTCATGATCCTAAGCATACCACCTCATCAGTGAAGCATGGTGGTGGTAGTGTCATGGCGTGGGCATGTATGGCTGCCAATGGAACTGGTTCTCTTGTATTTATTGATGATGTGACTACTGACAAAAGTAGCAGGATGAATTCTGAAGTGTTTTGGGCAATATTATCTGCTCATATTCAGCCAAATGCCTCAGAACTCATTGGACGGTGCTTCACAGTGCAGATGGACAATGACCCAAAGCATACTGCAAAAGCAACCAAAGAGTTTTTTAAGGAAAGGAAGTGGAATGTTATGCAATGGCCAAGTCAATCACCTGACCTGAATCCATTTGAGCATGCATTTCACTTGCTGAAGACAAAACTGAAGGGAAAATGCCCCAAGAAAAAGCAGGAACTGAAGACAGTTGCAGTAGAGGCCTGGCAGAGCATCACCAGGGATGAAACCCAGCGTCTGGTGATGTCTATGCATTCCAGACTTCAGCCTGTAATTGACTGCAAAGGATTTTCAACCAAGTATAAAAAAGTGAAATTCTGATTTAGGATTACTATTCTGTCCCAATACTTTTGTTCCTTATCAAGTGGAGGCACATATGCCAACTTTCGTAATTCCTACACAGTTCACCTGATTTGGATGTAAATACCCTTAAATTAAAGCTAACAGTCTGCAGTTAAAGCACATCTTGTTAGTTTCTTTTCAAATCTATTGTGGTTGTGTATAGAGCCAAAAATGTTAGAATTGTGTTGATGTCTCAATATTTATGGACCCACCTTTAATACATATTCAAGGCTAGATTTTTTTATTTTTTAAACATCACAAGCTGGAGGTGTTACAATCAGTAACAATAGACAGTATATCCTTTCCAGACCACGCACTTATTAAGTTAAATATTAGACTCTGCGATCCATATCCATGACAGTGGCAATGGAAATTGAACCCATTATTGTTAGAAGATATGATAGTCTTGGAGGATGTTAATACTACACTGGTGGAATACTTTTCAGTTAATCAAACAGATGATATTTTACAGGGCACTATTTGGGAACCACATAAGTGTGTAGTGCGAGGAATCTTGGTGAAACACGGCTCCCGTATAAAAAAGGAAAAAGAACGTAAACTAAGAGAGCTGTTAGCAGAAATTCAGAATTTGGAACTAGAGCAGAAGAGATATTTATTAGAGGAAGATAGAAAGAAATTAACTAAAAAACAAGAAGAGTTATGTCTTATGCTGGTTGAGAAGGCAAAGAAAGATTTGGCTAAATGTAAAAGACACTACTATGAATATGGTGACTTTTAAATAGGCGTGAGTCATCTAGTGATGCCTCCGCCTATTTATACCAATTAAACAATCAACACTACTGATTACCTTACTCTACTCTGAACTGCCTATGTCTACTGCTGCGGCGCCTATTACAATAAGAGACCACACACTGTGCTTAAATAAAAGGTATTTTTTAACACACTATACGTCACAGTCTAATATTTGCTTATAATAATATATATCTATATCAATGGAATAGATATATATATTTATAGCAGGACACAGCAATATAAGTAAACAAACACACTAATACGGTCCTAACTACGCTAACACAGTCCCACGTCCTCCCCAGGATCTAACTACAATTACAATACTACACTTACATACACATAAATATCGGTAACCCTCCCGCCTGGCTACTCACTGTCCCTATGGGGTACAAGGGGTTAAAAACACAATTGTGGCACTGCAGGGGTTAATACATGCAGGCCAAGGAACACAGGGTTGTAACTGTGCAGGGGTAACCCAATAAAGGGTTAACAATGTAGCAGCAGTGAAAGGGGTTGACACACTGCTGTAGGGGTACAAGGCAGCAGCAGTAAAGGGGCTACTGCTGGGGCTACACACCAGGCAATGCAGAGGTTAATGCTCTGCAGGGACTTGCAGGGCAGAGCAGGGTTGATGCAGGGCAGAGAAGGGGAACAGGGCACTGAAGGGGTTAATACTCTGCAGGGACTTGCAGAGCAGAGCAGGGTAACAGAGCACTGAAGGGGTTAATGCTCTGCAGGGACTTACAGGGCAGACTGCAGAGGTATCAGGGCAGAGCAGGGGAACAGGGCACTGAAGGGATTAATGCTGGGGACTGCAGCAGGGGTTGAGCAGCGATGAGCACTGTCTGCTCCCTCTCTTCTCTGTGGCTGCCTGGGATCTGCCTGCGCTTCCTTCCAGGTGGGTAAGGGTTGGGGCAGGTCGGGAGTCACTCCTGGGAGCTCGCTCTTTCTTTCCAGCGCAGCCTGCGCTCTCCTCCTCTGGGGGATGTTCTATAGTGCAGCCTGCTCTTCTGAGCGCCGCACACGCTCTCCTGGCATCTGGGGGGTGCGGGGATCGTGAGTCTGAGCGCTGGATGCTCTCTCCTTCAGAGGGGGGTCCTGATCTCCCGAGCGCAGTGCCGCTCTGGTATTTAAACCCTGCGGCGCTCGCTCCTGTTTTCCTGCCCTGCACGCCTGCAACCAGGACCACGTGGGCTGGCGCGGCGATATGACATCATCTCACCAGCCCACGATCCTTTGATCCTCCCGCCTGTGGAGATATCGCACATCTCTGGCACTGTAATTACAGCGCCGGAGGTGAGCGGCACCCAGGAGCATAGGAACTCTTTTTTCTCATGTCCCTGTTAGGCATACCATTTCAGGGCAGAGGATCTTTACTGATTATCTGTCCTTTGAAGAGGCCGAAACTGGACATAATTGTCCAGTTGTCGGTCTCTCCCCCCCCCCCCCCCCAGCAGGCACATTCCAGAGGGGGGGCATCTATGGGAGATTCTGGGCACAGTTTAACTGTACACATATATATATATATATATATATATATATATACTTATAGATGCTTGGGGCACATCCATAAATCTATATATATTTATATACATAAAACATGGGGTCTGAATGGACTGCAATAAGCCCACCTACACATATATATTATTTAAAAGCACTAAAAGCACACCAGGAAAAAACATATATTTCTTGTATTCAGATGAAAGAGAAAAATGAGTGCACCACCCGAGTGAAATAGCAAAAGCTTTGACATTTTTTTTTGCAGAACTGTATAATATAGACACACAAAATCTAGCAGCATCAAGCCCAGGGTTTAGAGATAGAATAAAGCAATATATTGGGGAGTCGGGCTTCTCCAGTCTGGGTGAAGAAGAGCTGAATTTTTTGGAACTTCCTTTGACTATAAAAGAATTGAAAGATGCTATCAGTCAATCAAAGGAGGGGGAAAGCTCCAGGCCTGGATGGGCTGACACTCAGATATTATAAGACTTTTGGAGAGTCTGTTTTGTCTCCATACCTGTTGGCACCTTTCAACTCAATAACCAAGGGCAACTCTCTCCCTAGGGACTCCACGCGTGCATATATTTCTGTAATCCCCAAAGAAGGTAAAGGCACTTCACAATGTAGCAGCTATTGCCCCATATCACTGTTGAACAGTGATTTAAAATTGTTTTCAAAGATGTTGGCCAAAAGACTATCAGATGCTATGGGAAATGCCATTCACCCGGACCAGGTTGGATTTTTTAGAGGCAGAGAAGCGAGGGATACCATTAATGTGGTCTACTTTGCCCCTGTCGAGGAACCTGCAGATGATGCTCTTGGTTACTGATGCAGAAAAGGCCTTTGACCGGATAAATTGGATCTACATGGAGGAAACCCTGAAGAGTTTTGGCTTCCGGAGCAACTTTTTGAGCTGGATATTGGCTCTGTATAGGGAACCATCGGCCAGGGTGCGGGTGAATGATGTTCTCTCAGATGAATTCCAGATAGGAAACAGCACAAGGCAGGGCTGCTCCCTCTCCACGATGATTTTTGTCCTAGTGCTAGAACCATTTCTATGTAAAATTAGATCAAATATGGACTTGAGAGGAATTAAAACTGCAGAATGGTAACACAAAGTCGCAGCTTAATTTTTTAAAAATCATACAATGGGATTTTCTGGATTTGTTTAAGATTCTGTCTCTCACAGTTGAAGTGTACCTACGATAAAAGTTACAGCCCTCTTCATTTTTTGTAGGTGGGTCAACTTGCAAAATCGCTAGTGTATCATATACTTATTTTCCCCACTGCATCAGAATTTGAATGTAAAAAATAAATACAATTTGCAGTGGAGTAGGTAGAAGATAGATAGATAGATAATAAAAATGTAAGCAGCACCAGAATAAAACAATTCACGGGTACAAATTTCCCCTGACAACATGTTTAAAAATCTCCAAAATATAAAAATAGAACACAAGGCATCACTCCAAGTATGGTGAAGACACAGAGCTCTTCTTTATTCACCCATAGCTACATTTCAGCCCAAACACAATGAGGCCTTTTTTCAAGCTTGAAAATGCCTCATTGTGTTTGGGCTGAAACATTCCTACGGATGAATAAAGAAGTTCACTGTTTCTTCACTATACTTGGAGTGATGTTTCATTGATAGATAGATAGATAGATAGATAGATAGATAGATAGATAGATAGATATGCCACAACAACGGGATGGAGTCCATTTAAGAAATGGCGTTGGTACCCAGGTGTAGGAATGGCCGAGTGATATAGGGTGGTCTATAATGTCCCTTAATGTTTTGTGCACATGTCATGATGCTCCTACCTGGATATGCTAGAACCCCAGGCGTTGGCTCTGAAGCAGACAAACGGGGTGAACAATTGAGGGATTTGAAGAAATATTTGAGTCCAGACCTTGTGATGAATTTCAATGGCAGCTTTAATTTGCATAAACATTTCTCCAAATGGTTTACAGACATTAGCTTGGTTCCAGCAGGCTTTAGCATTAACTCTGGCAGGCAAACTATCTCCACCCTGCTACATCGGTTTCTCTTTGGCTCTGCTGTACTAACAGACTTAAATAGAATCTGTGCTTATGCAGGATGCTGCAACTTCTCTCTGTAGTCTGACTCTGGAATATGCCAGGGAATAGGTTAGAATCCTGGCAGCTCCAACATGGAGTTTCAACCAGAACACACCAGAACTCCCTACCTTCTTCTGGTAGCAAACAGGACTGGCCCACTTCTGACCAAGAAAGGAGGGAAAAATGGAATGTTGAGTTCCATTCTCTCTAAGTGTAGCTCTGCCATAGTTGCTGCCAACTGCTGGTGAACCAGGCACATTACATGACCATTTACATAGCATTATTATAAATGCACAGTGTCTAGGGACCTGGAAATACATGTATAAGATAACATTATATTAGCATTTACAGATAGAAGCAGGGCGTAGTAGCGTAACATTCCCCTTTACTTAAAACCAAGCCAACCTTGGTTTGTGCTTAGGATATGCTCTAAGAGTACCCAAGGAAAGTTAGAGTGCTGCATAAGACAATATACTATTACTGACTGATATAGCAACGGCTACCACTAGGTCTCTGCCCATATGAGTAAGGTGTCTATTCACAGTTTTCCCTCTCAGGAATAACCAGAGAACCAGAAGGTCTGCAAAAAGCAATCATTCCTGGCTTTATTTTGAGTATTGTGGCCACTAATACCAAATAAAGCATGGGGGTGTCTTCACTCTGTAATCCCACCACTATGCAATGAAACCCCGCAAATTGAAGGGTGGCTTCATCCTGTATTCCCTTCCAGCACTAAGGTCTAACCATGCTTTACGCTCTGTCATCTTGATGTCTGAACTGGTAGCTGTTACACTTTTTTTTCTAAGATAGTGCACAGTGCCTTAGGGCACTTAGGAACATATTTTTTTAGCAGCTGGGTTACCCTTTACGATGTTAGACCTGCTTGTCACTTTTCCACTTGGTCCTCCCTGTGTAGCAACAGCACATGATCCCAAAGACACAGTACATACTGGCTCCTTCCCCTCCCATGTCTGTGGAGAGAACAAGGTTAAGGGCATATGCAAATCATACAATATAATACCTAGGCTTTCTAAACTGACAAAAGGCAAAGTGGGACCATTATTATTCAGTGTCCTCAGAGGCAGTCCATATGAGCAATGAAGCAAGGATGCTAACTATCTGGCTAACAATCTAAAGTCCAAAGTCCATTCAAAAAATGCATAAGAGGTCACATTGTTGTATCCATAAAAGAGTCCATACATTTGGCAAAAGTGCTTGAATGTTGCAGAACCTTAGAACTTTAGTGCAAAAAATGTAGTGCAAAAAATGTTACAATAAAAATCAAAAATTTTGAAAGGTGCTCATTTAGTGCTATAGCCTGTGGGTGGGTGGGTGGAGGGGTATTGGCGCTTACGGTCAAAAGCCTGGGTACATCTGTACGCTGTGCTTGGACACAGAAAGGGGTATGCTAGCAGATGGTTCTTGTGAAGGCCCAGCTGCAGGGCGGGAGTCATCCAGGCCTGAGTCTAGGACAGAGGATTGGCCAGCACATAACACAGGGGAGGAAAAGGAGGCAGTGGTGTGACCCACAGACACTGATTATGGACCCAGGGGTTCAGTCCACCGATTAGGGTGCTGTGATGCCATGTGGTGGATCATGTTGGTGGGGTTGAGGTCACTACTGTTGCCACCCCTACTCATTTAGCCTCCAGTGTACAGTCTTACCCCATTATGTTCCAGTGTTTGAGTGTTTATTGTTGGGTTTTTAGTTAGTTTATTAATAGGATGTAAAATATGTTATGGTTATTGTTATTTTTGAAATGTTGAGTTCTTATTTAGGTATAGCACAGTTACAGTTAGCAAATTCCAATTCTTTTATCGTCCGCACCTTCCTCAATAAAGCCCCAGACTGCGGAACACCTTCCCCTTGTCAAAGGAGATTTGCACAAAGTGGAACAGTTGCGGGCCTGTTTATTGTGGCCTGCATTCTCCCTTTTGCCACCACACAGCCTGTTGCAGTGCTGTGGATCCCTCCCCTTCTATCCTGCTGTCCTCGCTTAGCTTTCCACCTTCCCAGGTTGGGTCAGTGACTTCATCGTCCCCCATCTCCAAATCCACTTCCTCACTCTGGTCATCCTCCTGACTTGTGTTGACCTAACAAGACCCTACTTATTGACAACTGTGTCTCATCCCCATCATCCACCAAGTGAAACACTAATTGCCATTCCCCCCGTCATCTTTCTCTGACTTTGGAGGCTTAAGAGTTTGGAGATCAGTGCATAAGATATCCTCTTCAGGGAGGGTAAGCTCACCTGCAGGCCCTCACCTACAATTTTTTTGGGGGTCAGCTGACATGGTATATTATTTTCTATGTTTCAGACTTGGAAGGAAACATAATTTGGTTTCCTTCAGTGGTGAACCTTTCACGCATGTGTTTTTTTACAGGATTCTGTTTTTTACTTAGTGGCACAGGGGTAAATATTTCAATGTTTTTATTTTTTAAAATATGTCAGGCTTGACTCCATTTTCTCCTCTCTCCTTTGCAGATGCCTTTTTCCGGAGATATTAGACCCTTTCACATTTTGGGCCTGGAGGATTTATAATTGTATTCCTTTTTTTCATTGTATGTGCCACTTTCCCTAGCGCTTTCTTTGGGGTAGACAATAGAATTCCAAGATAGTCAGATAGCAGCTTGTAATTGTGGTACAGTTCCATAATGTAAAGAGACAACAAATGCTGACTGCCATTCCCTGCGCTAACTCTGCTATGTGACGTTCTCTGTAACCCAAAGGAACAATACGAATAGAAATGTCACGGGTAGTACGGGGAAGGAAAGACAACCAAAGGGGACAACAACAAAACAACTACAGACTAGGCCCCAAGCTTAGGGAATAAAGAGGTCACCTCCTAGCAAACCCTGACTCTCTCCCTAAGCTGCTAACCACATATGAAAATCTCAAAAGGTAGAAATGCACATGCACTGCAACCTGAGGCTACTGACACACTGCACCAAACCCTCAGCTTAGGGAACAGGGAAAGGAGCCAACCTGAAGGAGCCAGTGTCTCCCTGAGGCCTAGTCAGAACTGACACAACAAGAAAAGGGAAAGGAGTTAGATTGAGAAGCAACTGAAACAGGAGAATCACCATACCAGCAGAGCACTCCTCAGAAGAACTTTTAGCCGCAGGGAAACCAGTGAAAGGCCGAACATATAATGGGGCCACCTGACTGATAATGAGTAACACCTGCAAAGGGGTGGAAACCTGTCAGCAACAATGAGAACAATAGAGATCTGTCAGATCGACTCCTGAGTCCTCCGTCTATCTGAACTTCTAAGATCTCTCCCAGAGCTGGTGGTGACAAGAAATTGGTCATTTTTTCTTGGTAGCCTGTGCTGACCGCCATTCCCTGCGCTAACTCTGCTATGTGACATTCTCTGGAACCCAAAGGAACATTACGATTAGAAATTAGTCATTCTTTCTTGGTAGCCTTTGCTGAATGGGTCAATTAACTTCTTAGATGGTCAGATCAGCAGGACCTTGCTCCTAATGTTTTTGAGGGTCACCAGCAGGCCATCGATGATAATTTTTAAAGGGTGTGTATAATGTCCTCCTTTATGTGTAATAAAGGGTGCATTGTAGTGCCAGTTCCTTGTAATTTTTGGCAGCCCTTTCACTTAGTGCATAGGCTTTATGAGTGTAGAAGTCCCACTATCTGAACAATTGTAGCACCATGTGAATGAGGCCCTCCTTTATGTAATATACATGCTGTATCTTTTCTTCCTTGTAATTTTTGGCAGCACTTACACTGTATATACAATTGAATCTACAGAAAATAATGTTTCCTAATACTTTTTCCTCTAAAAAGGATTTTTTTTGTGAGGGCGGGGTTTTGTCAGTTTTTTTCTCAGTCTGTTAAAGTGGCGTACAACTTGGACAACATGGTTCCCAGCAGCGACATTGGTGTCCAAGATGCATCCAGACATGGTCCCCATGCTGTTCCTGATCGATTTCAGAGGTGTTTCCATCACTTTCAGACTTTTTCCTATGGTCCAGGCACCCTCCCCTTATCCGTGCAGGGGGTGCCTGGTTGTCTCCCATTGACTTCCATTATACTTGGGTGCTCGGCCGAGCGCACGAATATTGCAATGTGTTCGGACCGAACACCCAAACACTTTGGTGCTCGCTCATCACTAGTCACCACCAGCACTGCTGCTCATTGGCTACCTGCTACGGAAGTTGGGAGAGTAAAGGACACTTTGCAGATGGAACGGAGGATGCAGTTGGAGGAGCGATTTCATATCAGGGGCTGGTAGTGAGTGCCACGGACCCCCACCGGTCGCAGTACTGCTCTGGGGTCCCTTCTGAGCTCGGGCCCCGAAGCAGTCGCTTCCCCTGCTTTCCTGATAGCTACACCACTGGTCGATCTCATCTGTCGCCGATTCTGGTGGCCGGGGTTGCGTAAGTGTGTTGAGGACTATGTGTCAGCCTGTGGTACCTGTGCACATGCTAAGGTGACACATACTCGGCCTTCTGGATCTCTCCTTCCATTGCCCATCCCGTCCAGACCTTGGAGCCATTTGTCCATGGATTTTATCACAGATTTACCGAATTATTTGGGAAAAACTGTGATTCTGTGGTTGTCGATCTTTTTCTTAAAATTGCACACTTAATTGCATTACCTAGTCTACCCAATGCTAAAACTCTTGCACAGGTGTTTGTCTACAACATCGTGAAACTACATGGCATTCCCTCTGATGTGGTGTCCGATAGAGGGACTCTGTTTCCAGATTCTGAAAAGCGTTCTGTACTCGTCTGGGTGTACAATTGTCCTTCTCTTAGGCTTTTCATCCTCAGTCGAACGGACAGACGGAGCGCACTAATCAGAATCTGGAGCCTTACTTGAGATGTTTTGTTTCAGAGAATCAGGAAGAGTGGTCTTCATTTTTGTTGTTAGCTGAGTTTGCTATAAATAACCATAGACAGGAATCCACTGATAAGTTGCCGTGCTTTGGGGCACATGGGTTCCATTCACAGTTTGGTACATTTTCTGGTGCTCAAAATTCAGGCATTCCCGAGGAAGGAACGGTTTTACTCTTCTTTGTCATTACATTATGTGCGGTATATCTCCTGTGTAACGTTTCCACATCCCAAATACCTGTGACATTCACTGTAATTTTTTATTAGCTGCTGCTGACATCAGCAACCTTATCTGCAGTATTTTTCCTGTGTAACATTTCCACATCCCAAATACCTGTGACATTCCCTGAATTTTTTTATTAGCCACATCCCAAATACATTTATTTATTTCTTTTGCGCATACACTTACAAATGCTATGCTACTGTACGTGTGACATACTTTCAATATTATATAACATTTACTATGAAGACGGAAAGCTGTAAGGGACAAGGAAGTGGCTGTGATGCTGATGGTGCACTGTGAACTGTGCCTGCTACCAGATCAGAAGAAAAAAAATCATCCATGATACCTAGCTTCATGTCCCAGTTTGCAGGGCGGCGCAGGACAACGCTCTCGAAGTCAGACCAGTGAGACCAGGTGGTCGGTTGGATTGCAGCAGATAATGCTTCCAGTCAGTTAAGCACAACCCTGTCTTCCACCAAGTCCAGTCTCAGTAGTCAAGAGTCTGGTAAACACAATCCTCACCCTGATCCTCCTTCCTCCCACCATGGAGAGTCTTGCCAAACAAGTGATCCCACACTTGGATATTCCGAGGATCTCTTTTTAGCACCATTCCTTCATTTGGGCCTCTTGACAAGCCCGCTGGAAGAGGGACATGAGATCTTGTGCCCTGATTCCCAAACACTTCAGCATCCACAGTCACAAGAAGATGGGGAACGGCAATTAGTGTTTCATGAGATGGATAATGAGGATGAGACAAAGTTGCCAATAAGTCAACGGCAATTAGTGTCTCAAGAGGTTGATGATGAGAATGAGACACAGTTGTCAATAACTGAGGTTGTTGTTAGGTCAACAAGTCAGGAGGATGAGCAGAGTGAGAAACTGGAAGAGGAGGTGGTGGACGATGAAGTCACTGACCCAACCTGGGAATGTGGTAACCTGAGCGAGGACAGCAGTACAGAAGGGGAGGGATCTGCAGCAACGCAACAGGCTGGAAGAAGCAGTGGGGTAGCAAAAGGGAGAAGGCAGGCCACACCAAACAGGCCCGCAACTGTTCCCCCGAAGCACACCCTTGCAGAAATCTCCCTTGCCAAGGGGTATGCGCAGTATGGCGCTTTTTTGAGGAAAGTGCGGACGACAAAAGAATTGTAATTTGCAACCTGTGCCATAGAAAAATGAGCAGGGGCATGAACACTAGCAACCTCACCACCACCAGCATGATCCGCCACATGGCATCAAAGCAACGTAATACGTGGCCCAAATGCCTGGGTCCACAATCTGTGTTTGTGGGTCACACTACTCATATATATATAGAAGTATGGGGGGCACTCAATATCAGGACCACATGGACCACCATACAAATAAATATAAATATTTATTTATTAAAAATATTTGATAAAATCCCATAATGAAAACCACTATACCCATAAAAATATATATAAATATATATATAAAAAATATCAATATGTAAATATAAATATATAGCAAAGAAAATCCGCAGCACTCCTTGAAGTTTAAAAAATGTGTAGTTTTGGGGGGCGGAGCTTGCGCCGGAACGAGATGGCCGCATAGCTCCGTGCTCTGTAAGGAGACTCGTCCCTAACGCTCGCTAACACTAGCTTTCAGAGGCAGGAATGGTGAAAATCGGGAACCCCCGACAAGGCGACCCTCCCGCCACCACGAAGAACCAGGTATCCGGCGGCGATATGGAGAAATTTCTAAAGAAAGCCGCTGCCACGGTCGCTGCCAGGGAGCCCAAGATGGCGCCGACACCACTGCTTAAAGCGCCCAAGCGCGCTCCGGCCCAGTCGGAAGAAGACAGCGATGCCGAAGAGACGCATTCAACCTCTGAACTCCCGATCACGAGGAGATACTTAGATCGAGCTCTAGGCAGAGTGATGGAACCGATCCTCGCGGAGCTCTCGGCTTGCAGGCAGGAGGTGAGACAAATCGGGGACCGGGTGGAAACCCTAGAGACGCACCAAGCTGCGATCTTAATCCACCAGACCTCTGTGTCTGATTCCTTTCGCCGCTGCGCCTCTTACCTAAATGACCTCCACAGCGCATTAGAGGATCAAGAGAACAGGGGGCGCCGTAACAACCTCCGATTCAGAGGTGTGCCGGAATCGGTCCTCCCAGGCAATATCTCGGCCTCCATCTTAGAAATCTGTGGCTTGCTGCTGGGGTCTGACTTCCCGCAAGAGGTCATAATAGAGCGTGCGCACAGGGCCTTGAGGCCTAAGCCTAAACCGACAGAGCCACCCAGAGACATTATATGCAGATTCCTTAACTTCCAAGTGAAATCCGCCATCTTGGATGCAGCACGTACCCGCTCTGACCTGGTTTATGAGGACTCCAGGATCGACATTTATCAAGACCTAGCGCCCTCAACACTGAAAAAACGCAGATCCCTGAAGCCCCTAACGGACTGGCTCCGATCCCACAAAGTTCCTTATAGATGGTCATATCCGTTTGGCCTAACATTCACCTATGAGGGAAAGAGGGTCAACGTCTCATCCTTTACTGATCTCACGGCTACCTACGAGCTATTGAATGTTCCTCCTATGCCGATAGAGAATTGGGAACTGTTTCAGGATCTGAGTGTTCTACCGGATATTCCCAAAGTGGCCCCATTCGAAGTGCTCCGTACGCCGAAGTCGTCCCGTTCCAAGAAAAGAGGCTCTAACCTTACTCCTAGAAGTCTCTCTCAAGAGCATTAGACTGATCCGCATGGCATCATCCTGACCCTATAGAGACCCGCTGGGGTTAAGAAGTATGCCTTCGCCTGCTTGCAGTTACTTAACGCTGATTTCCACCCCATGGCCATGGGCACTGTCATAACCACTCTGAACAGACTTCCTCCCCTTTCTTGCCTCACCACAGTTACCTTATGGGCGTTATACGTTCTCCCCCTCGGTCTACAGACCAACTAACCCCCTCTCACCTTTGTCATATCACAATATGCCTACAGTTTTAACTGTTGTTTGTCTAAACTGTTCTGTTCTGTTTTTTCTACCCATTTTAATCCCAAGGTACAGGCCTTTCTTAATGCCACAGAGTAAAAAACCCCTCCTTCTCGCACCCGTACTGCTGCGCTGGACACTGATTTCCCACAGATCTACGGCGCCTCCTGGGGGGGGACCACCACAGATGCAAGGTAATACACTACACACCATACCCAATGGCTGATCTATCTGTGGCTTCTTACAATGTTAAAGGTTTTCATTCCCCTTCAAAGAGGAGCCAGATCTTTACCATTCTAAGAAAAGCCGGTGCTGGGGTGGTCTTCCTCCAGGAGACGCATTTTCGCTTCAATCATTACCCAGACATGAGGTTCTCTTATTATTCCAACTGGTATCATTGTGGGGGCGGTTCCTCGGCATCTAGTGGGGTCAGTATAGGTCTCCATAGGAGAATTCCCTTCAATTTTGTGGATCAGCGCATGGATCCGGATGGCAGGTTCCTGTTAATTAAAGGGAATATTGGACCGCAAACTTATACTTTCATCAACTTATATGCTCCAAACTCTGGTCAATCTCGCTGGTTGGCGGATATTTTCCCTACCATAGACTCCTTTAAAGAGGGAATAGTAGTGGCAGGAGGCGACCTAAATATAGCACTATACCCACAGCTGGATATTTCCTCTCGGAGGTCTTCCCACTCTAGCAAATCCTTAAAATCAATCAGGAACGCCCTTTGGGACTTACATTTGGTGGACATCTGGCGATCCCACCATCCCAGTACTTTAGATTACACGTACTTTTCCCCAGTCCATAACACCTACCACAGAATTGACTACCTGTTCATTTCCAAGGAACACCTGCATCTTTGCAGGGAATCATCCATCGGCTCAATACACGCCTCAGACCATTCCCCAATTTATGTCTCAATCCTAGCCCCTACCAAAACTCCCTCATGCTTTAATTGGCGCTTAAATGAAACTATATTGGGCTACCAAGATTCAGTCGACATGATCTCCAAACACATCACAGAATATTTCTCACTGAATAAGAGCCCCGATCTCATGGCAAACACCCTCTGGGATGCCCACAAGCCGGTAATCAGGGGACAATTTATCTGCATTGGCACACACCTTAAGAAAAAGAGGGAAAGGGAAATTGACGATGCACTAAAAAACATCCAGAGGCTTGAATCACATCATAAAGCTAACCCGTCCGAATCTCAACTTCGAGAACTATCGGAGTACAGGGCCAAACTCAAATCCCTCCTAGTAGCTAGAGCAGCTAAATACTATATGAATTCCCAGCACAAATTCTTTGCCCATGGCGACAAGGCAACCAAATTCGTCATGAGTAGAATTAAGGGGAGGAGATCTGCAAATTATGTCCACCAGCTAACCTCGCAGGGTGGGTCACCCATCTTCTCGGTCACACAGATAGCAGCCCAGTTCCGCTCCTTCTATAACGACCTCTACAATCTCCCTACCACAGTGGACGCAGAAGCTCATGCTTCTGCCTTGTCTGCATTTTTGGAAGCCTCTAAACTTCCTAGCATTTCCCCAGAACAGAAGTTAAGCCTTGAAACCCCCTTTTCATTGGATGAGCTCAGGAAAGCGATGTGTCAAATGCCATCAGGTAAGAGCCCGGGTCCAGACGGACTTCCGTTGGCTTATTACAAAACCTTCAACGAACTTCTCTTCCCGCATCTTCTGGAAGTTTGTAATCAGACCCTACAGGGCACTCCTCTCTCTAGAGATATGACCGCGGCTCACATCACCCTGATCCCTAAACTAGGGAAAGATCCCAAACTATGCTCTAATTATAGACCAATCTCCCTCCTAAACATAGACCTCAAGCTCCTGGCCAAGATGCTAGCCAACCGCTTGGCCACCCTTCTCCCTCAACTGGTTCACGGGGATCAGGTGGGCTTCATCCGCAACAGAGAGGGCAAGGACAATACAACCAGGGTGATTAATGCACTATGTCATGCCAAACGGATTGCTTCTCCTCTGCTCTTGCTTAGCACGGATGCGGAGAAAGCATTCGATAGGGTGAAATGGTCGTACTTGAAGCAGACTCTGTTGAGCTTCGGCCTACCTGATCCCTTTGTCCAAGCAACATTCTCGATGTACAAACACGCAACAGCCGCAGTCCTAGTAAATGGCAGCGTGTCCCCCCCGTTCCCTATCAGAAATGGGACCCGCCAGGGCTGCCCGCTATCGCCCCTCCTCTTCATATTAGCACTTGAGCCATTTCTTTCAACTATCAGGTTGGACCGGAGAGTGGAGGGTCTATGTTTGGGAGGCAGGGATCAAAAAATTGCTGCCTTTGCCGATGACGTCCTCATAATGACAACCAATCCGAGGGTGTCCTTGCCCCACATTCAGTCTCATCTTAGCGCATATAGCATCCTTTCAGACTTCAAAATCAACGCCAACAAATCGCTAGTAATATGTCTAGGCATTCCCCAGAGAACCAAGAGCCAGTTAATGATTAATTCCCCATTCAATTGGTCCTCCCAAACTATTACTTACCTAGGGGTAAAGATCAGCCCAGATATAGCCGACCTTTTCTCCCTTAATTACACCCCGCTGAGAAACTCACTTTTTGAAGCCATAGATAATTTGGCCAGGACCAACCCTATGATGTCGTGGTTTGGCCGTAAAAACCTTCTCTCTTCCCTAATCCTGCCTCGACTTACCTACATGCTACAAGTCCTTCCTATCCCTGTCCCAAAGCATTATTATGACTCCATAATAAGAAAGTTCAGATCCTTCATTTGGTGCGGAAAGAAAGCGAGGCTCTCATTTGCCCTCCTTACCAGGCCCAGGCATACGGGGGGAATAAGCCTCCCAAATCCTGATCTATACGGGAAGGCTATCCTTCTGTCCCGCGCACTAGCCTGGCTACGCCCTCCCCCACATTCGGCCACAGCTCTGATAGAACTGGACATCTTGAATACTCCAGCCAGAGCTCTCCTTTTAGGTCAAGAGTCGACCCCCCTTGTCTCAATGTCCCATTACCCAATAATTAAGGCCACGCTGGATGCCTGGAAGTGGCTATCTACCTCGCACTGTTCCATTCCGTTCCCCTCCCCTCTACTGTCAGTAGCAGATGCCCTCAACACGGCCCCACACACTCTACGTAGCTCGACCTCTATGGGATTAATCTCTTCCTCAACCCCCTTGATCTCCTTGGCTCTCCCCATCGGAGCCTGGATGGGCCTGGAAGATATAAACACTCTACTCAACCCTCTTCCATGCGACTTCCTCTCGGTCGCTTATCTCAGAGCCTACCTGAAACACCACATAAACATAGGTGACCTCATACGTCCTTTAGTCTGGTTTGAGGCATTGATATCGGCCCAACCAACACCTAGAAAACTCACATCTCAGATCTATGGCAAACTGCGGCACACACCTATGATAGCCAAACCTTCCTTCGTGAGACAATGGGAGCTGGATCTGAACATAGACATTCTCTACGAAACCCTACCGAAATTTCTAGAATCTCCCCATCGGGCCTCCCGCTGTGTCCGAATCCAGGAAAATGGCTACAAGATCCTTACCAGATGGTATAACACGCCGGACAAGACTATAAGATTTGTCGAATCTGCTTCGGACACTTGCTGGAGGTGCTTGGGAGAGAGGGGTACATTCTACCACATCTGGTGGGGCTGCCCCCTAATTCACAAATAGTGGTGTGAGGTCTTCTCATTGGCCAATAAGGTCTGCAACACCAAGATACAGCCTTTGCCGCTACTCGCCCTCCTACCCTCCTCCATAGAAAAGGGTAATGTCAAACCGCCCTTTGTATTCACGCAAATGTTGCTGGCGGCTCGCCTGCTACTTCCCAAACATTGGTTGCAGACTTCAACTCCTACTATGGACCAGTGGTTCCAAAAAATTGACCAGATCCACAGGTTTGAGGAACTTTCCTCTTGGGAGTCACGCTCTCATGTTCTTTTCCTCAAAAAATGGTCGTTATGGTCCAAGTTTAGATCCCCCAACCCCAAATAGACATCTCTACTGCCTTACTAGTTTGGGGATCCTACTACTCTGCACCCAGACAATACCATATGTTACATTATATTGCCCTCCCAGGGAACTCTCCTGGGTCTGATAGGGTGCCCTATCGCCATTGCTCCAAATTATCCCTACCAGCCCCACTTCCTTCAACTGCCTGGGAGATCTGACACTCATACTCCTCTCACTGGTGCGTGAATGCCTGCCTTTGGGTTCTATGTGTCATTTATGCAATACTTTGACAGTTGTCATGTGCTTACTCTGATTTCAGCATTATTTAAGTGTGGCCTGCGTGCCTATACCTTGGTACCCTGTTACCCTTGTTAGGGTACTTTCACACTAGCGTTCGATCGGATCCGTTCTGAACGGATCCGATCATAATAATGCAGACGGAGGCTCCGTTCAGAACGGATCCGTCTGCATTATTTTTAGCATATAACAGCTAAGTGTGAAAATAGCCTCGTACGGATCCGTCCAGACTTTCAATGTAAAGTCAATGGGGGACGGATCCGCCTGAAGATTGAGCCATATTGTGGCATCTTCAAACGGATCCGTCCCCATTGACTTACATTGTAAGTCTGGACGGATCCGCACGGATCCGCACGCCTCCGCACGGCCAGGCGGACACCCGAACGCTGCAAGCAGCGTTCAGCTGTCCGCCTGTCCGTGCGGAGGCGAGCGGAGCGGAGGCTGAACGCCGCCAGACTGATGCAGTCTGAGCGGATCCGCTCCATTCAGACTGCATCAGGGCTGGACGGCTGCGTTCGGGTCCGCTCGTGAGCTCCTTCAAACGGAGCTCACGAGCGGACCGACGAACGCTAGTGTGAAAGTAGCCTTATACTTGGAAATTTCAATAAAAATATAAAAAAAAAAAAAAATGTGTCGTTTTATTCGCACATGTCAAAATAAGACAGGAGAATGGTGAACTCCTTGCCGTACAGCCAAATGTTGAGAGTACGGAGAATAGTGGACAAGGATGAAAATATGACTTCAGCATTAACTAAGATGCAACAATCCTTTATAAATAGGGGGTACCCTAGCAGGTTAGTCAAAAAACATCCTGATAGAGCAAGGGATATCCCGAGAGAGGAATTGCTAATGTTGAAACAAAGACAGGCTAATGACAGATTACCTTTTGTGTCAACATACAATGAGTTGAGTCCAAATATTGAAAGGATAGTGAGGCGCCACTGGGGGCTGCTTAGCAGTGGGCATCCCAATATAGCTGCCTTTAAACAACTGCCTATGATGGCATATAAAAGAGCAGGTAACATTAGGGATAAGGTGGTGCATTCTAGATTACCGGAAAAGGGTCAGTTGAGACAGACGTTTCTTAAAACAAAACGTATGGGATCTTTCCCGTGTCTGGGATGCGTGAATTGTAAACTGATGCATAAAGGGTCGGTGTTCGCGCATCCGGACACAGGAGAAATCTTTAGCATAAAGCATTATCTCACATGTGATTCATCATGGGTGATATATGTTTTATGGTGTCCGTGTAAAATGCTCTATGTGGGCGAAACCACGTGTCATGTAAAAACCAGGTTGAACAATCACAGACAATCCATTAGGAACAAAACACGTGATCTGAGATTTATGGTCTTGGACCATGTAAAACCATTAGATAGAGGAGGTGATCGATTAACTATTTTAAATAAAACTGAGCTCAGGTGGATCTTCCGGTTGGATACTCTGAAACCCAAAGGGTTAAATGTCGAATTTAGGGTGACAGGAGGGATGGTTAGTTAATACCTTTTTGCTGCTCCAATCTCTGTTTGTATCTAGCATGCTGTATGGGGTGGACCCAATGGATGTTACATGATTGACCCACGTCATAATGTGATGTATTTTGTATAATTGTACTCTTTGAAAGTATGATTCAGGCGTTTACCTTAGCTGGTTGGTAAGTGGAAAGAGGGAATAGAAGGAGTAAAAGGCGCAAGATATTGCTCAAACGAGTGCCCTAAAGAAAAATGGCGGAAAAGACCTGTGACTGGGCTCGGATCACTGCCGCAGCGTACTGCCACACGTGTGTGTGTGTGTGTGGTAGCCGCTGACGGAGCGAATCTGACGTCATGACGCTAGGTCTCCGCCTACGGATGACGCATAGGCGTTATGTACTGCGTTGTCAGTGGGGAAGGAATTGACACATGCGCACTGAGGAGGGAGAGACGCGGAGTAGTGGCGTGCCTCCATACAAGTTTAGACGCCATCTCCTTCTGTTCCACCGCATGTAGCCACGGCAAGGTATTTTATTATATAGTATCTACACTGCACTTTACACTTTATTCTATGCACTTTCATTTACTAAACATGGTGATGAATAATCATGATTGATATTGAAACAATGAATAAGCACTGTGAGTCATCTCCATCAATGCACATTGAGATAATGAATGAATTGTAACATGCCTTAAATATGGGAGTGTACTGGTTTTGTATTGGTTGAGGAATTAGTTGGTTACAATGTGATGATGTACTTATACTTGCACATATGCACTTTATGTTCACCTTGAGAAAGGTTCTGTGAGAGAACCGAAACGTTGTCTTATTTTGACATGTGTGAATAAAACTACACATTTTTTATACTTAAAAAAAAAGTCTTATTTTGACATGTGTGAATAAAACTACACATTTTTTATATTTCAAGGAGTGCTGCGGATTTTCTTTGCTGCTTAAGTCCTGAATCGAGGGACCACCGCGGGCACCTCACAGCTATAGCTGTGTATCAAAAGGAGTGCTGCCTGACTTTTTCTATGGATATTTATATATATATATATAATATATAAAGCTGAGTGTATGTGTGTGTGTATATGTCCGCTAAAGGAATCTGCACCGTGGCATTTGCAATCACGAAATTTGGCACACAGGTAAATAGGGTGTCCAGGAAGGTTTTAGAACAGGTCTCAACTCTCTAGGACGTACTGTTCCTGAGATATTCCCCGAAAAATGCATTAGCCAATAGAAGCTTGGTCACATGACCCTTATCAGCCAATAGAAGCTCTCAGGTCCTTCAGCCTCCACATACACAGTTTTACTTCAGGTTTCCATAACAACCCAGCCATTTATCTTCACTGCTATAGATGAGCTTTAAAGGAAATCTGTCACCAGGATAATAGCTATTGAAGTGAAGCCATGGCCTAATAGCACTTAGTACCTTATTTCCAGATGGGCCTTTGTTCCAGCAATAGATGTTTTTATCCTCTGAAAATCCAGTTTACTTAAAATGCAAATGAGCCAGTAAGGTGTCCAGAGGGGCGTCACTCTTGCAGGAAGGAGCCCAGACACGCCCCCTGCCCCAATGTGTCCACCTGCAAAAGACTTAAAACCTCGCCCCCAGGTCCCACTAAGCCACGCTCCTGATCTGGTTAGGCCACGCTTCTGATCCGCCATGCCCCTCCCACTCCTAAATTGACAGGGATTGAAAAAAATTAAGGTAAAAATCAACTTCTGTAAGCTGCAGGGGTGGGAGGGAGGGTGACTTTCTCCCTGCAGCTCACACTCACCCAGCCAGGGCCGTCTTTAATATTGATTGGACCCTGGGCAAAAATGTACTTGGGCCCCCTGGATCCCGCCTTCCCACACCATAGCATGCAATCACGCCCTCCACCACAACACACACACAAAATCCACATATCTGGTAGAGTCCAGTGAATGACTGTAAATACTTCCAGTTCTGAAGACTCCAGCGGCTCAGGATCAGTGCTCTGGGCTGTAAGTGGGCACCGCTCTGCAGGAAGGAGACCAGGGCTCGGCTCACCCTAGTGTTACAGTGCACCCCAGCACCCCACAGTATGCAGTATAGCACCCTATAGTATACAGCACCACACAGTATGCAGTTTAGCACCCCACACTATACAGTACCCCACAGTATATAGTAGAGCAGTATAGCAGCCCAAAGTATACAGCACCTCACGGTATACAACACCTCACTGTATACAGCACCCCAAACTATACACGATACAGCCCCCCACACTATACAGTACAGCAGTATAGCACTCCCCCACACTATACAGGCCCCCCACAGTATACAGCCCACCACACAGTATACAGGCCCCCACACAGTATACAGGCCACCCCCCCCCCCCCACAGTATACAGCCCACCACACAATATACAGCCCATTACACAATATACAGCCCACCACACAATATACAGCCCACCACACAGTATACAGCCCACCACACAGTATACAGCACCCCACTATACAGTAGTTTACAGTATATTAACATAACAGCCCCTGTCACCTTTTTCTGATGTAATCTTTACACAAAAAAGCTCCACAGTTAACTTCTGGAACACTCAGTAGGACCTGTGATGACCTCATAGCCATGTGACCAGTAATTGCTAGGTTACTGGTCACATGGTAATGATGTCATTAAGGTCCTAGAGCAAAACTCATTAAGGTCCTAGAATTAAGATCATTAACACAGTACGATCATGATGCCTGTGTAGCCGACAGCCTGACACCCGGAGCAGTAGCTAGCAGGGCTCAAGAGGCAGCTGCCTTGGGCCCCCCAGGAGCAACTGGGCCCAGGGCAAAAGTAAAGACGGCCTTGCACCCAGCAGAGTGCTGCTATCTTAGAGTGAGCTGTTCAAAAGGACATGCCCCTGATTCGGGTTAGGCCATGCCCCCTCCCACTCCTCAGCTGACAGATTGAAAAAATGAGGTTAAAAATCAACTTATAGGTCCCGCTAAGCCATGTCCAGATCTGCTTAGGCCACGCCCCATCCCACTCCTGAGCCGACACAGATTGAAAAAATGATGGTAAAAATCAACTTCTGTCAGCTGCAGGGGTGGGAGGGACTGTGACTTTCTCCCTGCAGCTCACACTGTCAAGGGGGTGGTATGCTCTGAACGTCACTGTTAAAGGGGAAGGCTGCTGTAAAGGTCAAAGTTAAGGGGGGTGGGCTGCTGTGGGGGTCCAATTTTAAGGGACGGGGCACTGTGGGGGTCAGTGTTAAGGGGTGTAGTGTTTTAACAACACACACAAACATTAAATTAAATAGATTAAATATACCCGAGCGAAGCCCAGTCCTTCTGCTAGTGTATATATATATATATATATATATATATATTAACAAGCGATAAAAACCTCCTTTCTGGGATATTCTATATCAACAGCAGTAAATGTACATAGATAGTGTTCATATAAGGATATGATGTTAATCCACATATGCTATGGCAACACCCAGTTTCGCTCAATAACTTATGTCCACAATCTCTAGAAAACTATTCCTGTATTAGACCCTGCGCTCACCGGCTGCATACATCACATAGAGCCTCAGGTTAAGTGTTCATACTTTACCACTCTACGCCGTGTTCACGCTCGGTCTTGTAAGGTCTTTGGGGTACTTCCTCCTCTTCAGCCTGCCAGGACCTATGCGGCGTCCCATTTAAATGATCCCACTGCTGTTTCCTGTTTAAATACTGTATTCACCGCTTGGATTGCATAAACTATGTGGTCACCTTGGTGACTGACACAACTCTGTCTTGTATTGGCCAAGCCATGGTCGTGTGACTCACCCTCTGACGTGAGTGGCGTTCTCTCATCAGCGCGTCTTCTGTCATGTGGACGTCGCTGGGGAGGAGCACCGCTGCATCCGTGGGAGGTGAGTGATTCAACTGACTTCATGCTTGGGCAGTGACCACAGGGGAATGCCAACTCCATGCTGACACACTGAACCACCAATGGTACGCTGTTTTTGATATTTCTTTATATCTAATATAGATCAGCTGTGGAAGATCAGCTTAGCCTATCTCTTTTTTAACCCTTCACTTGATCTATCCACTGGCACTTTATATTTTTTATATATAAACGGATCGATACTATGTATTTACATTCTAGCACGATTTTAATCACGGAGATATTGTTTTTATTCATTGTAATCATGCATTTACTGTATTAATTTTGCTATGTTTGACTGTATAAGTATATGTTGTAATCACTTGATGCACTGAATGGTTAAACTGTTCACTTCCATCACATGACTTGATTCGGGTATATATATATTTACCATTTTATATTTATATATATATATATTTTTTTTATGGGTATTGTGGTTTTCATTATAGGATTTTATCAAATATTTTTAATAAATAAAGATTAATATTTATTTGTATGGTGGTCCAGGTGGTCCCGATATTGAGTGCCCCCCATACTTCTATATATATCTAAGTGTGTTAATACAGGCTTTGGGTGAGCCAGAGGGGTGTGCACCTTTCCGTTTCTGAATTGGTAGATGAGCCGCTTATATTTCCAATTTTTTAGGGTCACACCACTGCCTCCTCTTCCACTGTGTTATGTGCTGGCCAATCCCCTGTCGAAGACGCAGGACTGGATGCCTTCCGCCCTGCACCTGGACCTTCGCAAGCACCATCAGCGACCACATCCACTTCTATGTTCCAGCGCAGCGTACAAGTGTCCATACCCCAGGCATTTGAACAAAAGAGAAAATACCCAGTCACCCACCCACAGGCCATAGCACTAAATGCACAACTTTCCAATTTACTGGCCCTGAAAATGTTGCCATGTAGGCTTGTGGACACTGAGGCCTACCGCAGCCTGATGTCGGCGGCCGCCCCTCGTTATGCAGCCCCAGCCGCCACTATTTTTCACGGTGTATCGTACCCGTCTTACACCAGCATGTGTCCCGTAACATCACTTGTGCCCTGAACAATGCAGTTACTGGGAAGGTCCACTGACACATGGACAAGTGTTTTCAGCCAGGGATGCTACATTTCCCTGACGGCATACCGGATGAACGTTGTGGAGGCTGGGAGCGAGTCATACCTTGGGATGGCACAGGTGCTACCGATGCCAAGGATTGCGGGCCCTAATTCAGGGTTTCCGCCAGCACCTACATTAGTGGCTTCAACCCTCCCTTCTCCTCCTCCACTTCCACCTCAGAATTATCCTCTTGCAGCACCAGTGAGCCATCAGTTGGTAGCTGGAAGCAGTGTAGCACTGCAGTAGGAAGCGTCAACAGGCAGTTCTTAAGCTGATCTGCTTAGGTGACAAACAGCACACCGCGCAGAGCTGTGGCAGGGGATAAGAGATCAGACTGAGCTGTGGCTCTCGCCACTCAACCTAGAACCAGGCAATCAGGCATGGTTGTGTCTGATAATGGCCATAACTTGGTGTCGGCTTTGGAGCTCGGCAAGCTCACACACATCTCTTGCCTAGCCCACGTCTTCAACGTGGTGTTTTTTTAAAACCTACCCTAATTTGCCTGAGCTACTGGTGAAGGCACACCGCGTGCTCACCGACTGTTGTGCGACGTGAGCATGCACTGGAACTTGACGTTCCACATGTTGGCCAGGTTTTGTGAGAAGCAGAGGGCAGTAGTGGAATACCAGCTGCAACATGGTCGTCATCTTTCCAGTCAGATTCCGCTCTTCCCAAGCGAGGAGTGGGCATGGATGTCTGACCTCTGTGAGGTTTTAAGAAAATATGAGGAATCAACACAGATGGTGAGCGGCGATTACGCTTTTAACAGCATCACCATCCCACTTCTGTGTCTACTCAAACACATGTGGAAGAGGTAGAAATGGGGGAAGACATTACACATGGTGATAGCCAGACCACCCTAAGTTTGTCTTCTCAGCGCAAATTGGATGATGATGAGGAGGAGGAGCAGGAGACGGTTGCCTCCACTACGGAGGGTAGTACCCATGGAAGTTTAATTCCATCTGTTCAGCGTGGATGGGTAGATGAGGAGGAGATTAAGATTCATCCTCCTGATGAGGACAGCGAAGTCTTGCCTGTTGGGACTCTGGCACACATGGCTGACTTTATGTTAGGCGGCTTTCCCATGACCCACGAGTTTTATGCATTTTGAACAACACCGATTACTGGTTGTTCACCATGCTACAAAGAGAACTTCTCATCTCTCATTCCACTGGTGGAGAGGATGAGCAAAATGATGCAATACCAGAACAGTCTTTGTGGAAAAATTGCTCCAAAAATTTCCAGCTCACAACGGTGGTGGCAGAGTTCCTTGGGCAACAGAGGAGGGGAGACGAGGGGAACATGGAGCAGTTCCAACAGAGGCAGGGCAACACTCTCCAAAGCCTGGGATAGTTTCATGACACCCTGCCAGCAACCTCACCCTGATGCACGGCCTTGTGTCACAAGAAGGGAAACATTTTGGAAGATGGTGAAGGAGTACGAAGCAGACCGTATCAGCGTCCTCAATGATCTCTCTTTTTGCCTTATAACTACTTGATGTCCAAGTTGGACACGTGGCACAAACTGGCGCTTTACGCCTTGGAGGTGCTGGCCTGCCCAGTCGCCAGCGTTTAGTCAGAGCAGGTAATTAGTGCTGCTGGGGGCATAGTAACTGATAAGCGCATCCGCCTGTCAACTGAAAATGCTGACAGGTTGACTCTTATAAAAATGAACAAGGCCTGGATTGCCGCTGACTTCTCTACTCCACCAGAGGAAAGCGGGCGAACATAAAGGTACTTTAAATGTGTTTTTTATAATTTACTGAATACACTGTATTCCCATGCATCCCTTCCACTACAATATGGAAGGGGTTCAATCTTCCTTTTCTCATCCTCCTCCTCTTCCATCATATTAACATGCTTATTAGTCTGCCCTCATATATAATGTTTTAGATGGTCAGCTCACCAGCAGGCCCTCACCTACAAACTTTTAGAGGGTCATTTCACCTGCAGGCCCACACATATAATATTTTACAGGGTCAGCTTACCTGCAGGCCCTGGCATATAATTGTCTTGTGGGTCAGCTCACCAGCAGGCACTTACCTACAATCTTTTAGAGGGTCAGCTCACCTGCAGGCCCTCACATATAATGTTTTAGAGGGTCAACTCACCAGCAGGCCCTCACCTACAATCTTTTAGAGGGTCAGCTCACCTACAGGCCCTCGCATATAATGTTTTAGAGGATCAGCTCACCAGCAGGCCCTCACCTACAATCTATTAGAGGGTCAGCTCACCAGCAGGCCCTTGCATATGTTTTTGAGGGTCAGCTTACCAGCAGACCCTCAACCATAATGTTTTACAGGGTCAGCTCACCAGCAGGCCCTCGCCCATAATTTTTTCAATGGTTAGCTAAGCAGCAGCTACTCGCCCATAATTTTTTCAATGCTCAGATCAGCAGCAGTCACTCGCCCCTAATGTTTTAGAGAGTCAGCTCTGCAGCAGACCCTCACTCCTAATGTTTTAAATGGTCAGATCACCAGCAGGCCCTTGCCCCTAATGTTTTAGAGGGTCACCAGGAAGCCCTTGCTCCTAATGTTTTCGAGGGTCACCAGCATGCCATTAATCATAATTTTTCAAGGGTGTATGAGGCCCTCTTTTTTGTGTAATAAAGGGTGTATTGGAGTGCTGGTTCCTTGTAATTTTTGGAAGCCATTTCACTTAGTGCATAGGCTTTATGAGTGTAGGAGTCCCACTACCTGAACAATTGTACCACAATGTGAATGAGGCCCTCCATTATGTGATATACAGGTTGTATCAGAGTGCCTCTTCCTTGTAATTTTTAGTAGCACTTGCACTGTATATACAAGTAAATATACAGGAAAGAATGTTTCCTAACAATTTTTCCTCTAAAATCGAATTTATCTTCGGTTTTGTGTGTATTATTGTCAAAACTGTTAAAAGTGGCATTCTACTCGGACAACATCGTTCCCAGCAGCTAACTGGGAGTCCAAGATGCATCCAGACATCCTCCTTAATGCTGTTGCCGAACCATTTTGGTGGTGTTTCCATCAATTTCTGACCTTTTCCTATGAACCAGACACCCTTCCCTCTTCAGAGCAGGGGGTGCTTGGTTTAATGCTCGGGTTCTCTAATTGACTTCCATTGTGCTTGGGTGCTCAGTAGGGCACACAAGCATCCCGAGGTGCTTGACCCGAGCACCCGAACATCTGAGCACTTTGGTGCTCGATCAATACTAATAATTAATAGATTAGATAGAAAGATAGATAAGAGATGGATAGATAGATAGATGCATTCATCGACCCATATGGCAAACAAATATTGCAAAGCAGAGTATAAAAGCAGCAATAAGTATAGATATTTCGTGGTAACAAAATGATACATAAAATACAGGTATGTATACCAATATTTATCTACATTGTCACATAAAGTTTGGCATTTTGGTTCTAATTACGATAGATAGGACATTGAAAAACTTTAAGGGGTTGTCTCACGTCAGCAGATTGCATTTATGTAGACAAAGTTAATACAAGCCACTTTCTATATTATTTTGATTTTCCATATTTCCTCCTTTGCTGACCTGATTCATTTTTCCATCACACTCTACACTGCTCCAGGGCAGAGGTGGCCGAACTTGCACAACATAGAAGGGGTGCTGGCTGTGGACAGGCGGCTGTGCTTGTCTGTGATAACCCCCTCCTGCCGTGCTAAACACACGTTCAGACAATACACTGGCTGCAGACAAGGCCAGCACCTCCAAGGCATAAAGGACAAGCTCACGCCATGTGACCAATTTGGAGACCCAGAAATGGAAGGGGGCAGACTGATCAGTTAGTACGTGTAGGCGTGTTCAAACATACTGCTCCACCATGTCACATGACGTCCACAATCCAATTAGATATCTTCCCTATCAACTTTCGATGTTCTTTTATGCACCTACCATGGTGATCACAGGTAACAGGGAATCAGGGTTCCATGCCAGAGAGGGAGCCTGAGAAAGAGATACCCCATCCAAGGGATGTCAATGGCTGAAATGTGAATGGGCGGAAATGCGGGACAAGTTATTAAAGCGGAAGAATCGAAATGAAAGGAGGGGGTGCGCGTCAATTACTCCCGACTCGGGGAGGTAGTGATTATAAATAACAATACAGGACTCTTAAGATGCCCTGTTATTGGAATAAGTAATAAAAAATTACAGGGAATGTCACTGTGGTATTTTGGATTAGGAAACGTTATACAGGAGAGGCTTTGCTGGCGCTTTGTTGACTCTATATAACTTCTGCCTGATCGCACGAACCCGTGACAGCCACGATCCAATTGGATATCTTCCCTATCAACGTTCGATGTTCATTAATGTGCCTACCATGGTGATCATGGGTAACGGGGAATCGGGGTTCCATGCCGGGAGCCTGAGAAAGGGATACCACATCCAAGGGAGGTCAGTGGCTAAAATGTGATTGGGCGGAAATGTGGGACAAGTTATTAAATTAAATTCAGCACATGCGCCAGGCAAGGGATGTGCGTCAAACCGGCTAGGCCCAGAGCTGCTACGAGATTTCGCCCATTATCGTACATCACCAGGCCGGGCTTGAGGCTCACTGACACCAACCACTCGTCGGTCTGTTGTTCCATGCCCATCCGCAGCTCCTGCACGGCGTGGGGTTTGTCCCCCAAACAGATAATTTTCAAAACTGCCTGCTATCGTTTTCCCCCTGGCTGTGCTGAAGTTGGTGGTGAAGCTGTTCCTGCCTTAGGCTACTTTCACACTTGCGTTCGGAGCGGATCCGCTCCTATAATGCAGACAATGGGATCCGTTCAGAACGGATCCGTCTGCATTATATTTCAGAAAAAAAGTCTAAGTCTAATTGTTAGTCAGACGGATCCGTCCAGACTTTACATTGAAAGTCAATGGGGGACGGATCCGTTTGAAATTGAGCCATATTGTGTCAACTTCAAACGGATCCGTCCCCATCTGGACGGATTCGTTTGACTCCGCACGGCCAGGTGGACACCCGAACGCTGCAAGCTGTGGTCGGGTGTCCGCCTGCTGAGCGGAGGACAGACGGTGCCAGACTGATGCATTCTGAGCGGATCCGCATCCACTCAGAATGCATTGGGGCCGTATGGATCCGTTCGGGGCCGCTTGAGAGATCCTTCAAACGGAACTCACAAGCAGAGCCCCATACGCAAGTGTGAAAGTAGCCTTACAATGTAAGTCAATGGGGACGGATCCGTTTGAAGTTGACACAATATGGCTCAATTTCAAACGGATCCGTCCCCCATTGACTTTCAATATAACGCACAGCCAGGCGGAAACCCGAGCGCTGCAAGCTGCGTTCGGAGCGGATCCGTCTGGTGACTGCACAGACGGATCCGCTCCTATAATGCAGACGATGGGATCCGTTCAGAATGGATCCGTCTGCATTATATTTCAGAAAAAATTCTAAGTGTGAAAGTAGCTCAGACGGATCCGTCCAGACTTTACATTGAAAGTCATTGGGGGACGGATCCGTTTGAAATTGCACCATATTGTGTCAACTTCAAACGGATCCGTCCCCATTGACTTATTATTTATATGTAGATTGAGTGTTGCTAAATATTCGTGTATGCAAATATATATTATTTTTTTTTTTTCGTTCACATATGAGGCCTTTTTTTTTTTTTGAGGGACAAGATGCATTTTTTATTGCCACCATGTAATTTAACATGTTTTGTATTAGAAAAAATTGTTTTATATGTAAAATTGGGAACGGGTGGTGATTCAAACTTTTAATATAGTGGTGTTTATTAAACTTTATTAAACTTTTTTTTTTTTACAGCAATTAGCCCCCATAGGGGTCTCGTACATGGGATCTTTTGATCCCGTCTCCTATTCACGATAATAGAGATCTATTACGGTGAATAGGATTCTTACACACTCCATTCTGCGCTGTGCCTCGTGCATAGCTCAGTATGGAGAAAGCCATGGCAGGCCTGAATGCGATTTCACTGCAGGGGCTCCGATTGGAAGGAAGATGGAGGCGCATCACGTCACAGGTGCCGCACTGAGCCTTGATCGCAGTACCTGAGGGGTTGAATGGCATGGGCGGCGCGATCGCCGCTTCCTGTTAGTGCGGCCGGATGTCGGCTGTATCATTTAGCCAGCAGATCGTTCGTATGGAGCGGCTCACTGCAGAGGCCCGCTCCATACATCCCCTGTCACGCAATGACATACCTTTACGTGATAATGTGTGAAGGGGTTAAAGGCGTAACTACTTTTTGATTTTTTTTTTTTGTGGATATTTCTTGGAATATTTGTATAATAAAAAAATTGTGATGATATGCTTTCATCTTTATCCTTCAGCGCTTTCTGGAGCGGGGATACCCATGGACCAGCAAAAGGGTCGAAAAACTGGCCATCGTGCGGTCTGTCCGGGCCAAATTAAAATTAAAAAGCGGGATATGGCACGACCACAAGGCCATTCAAAAAAAGTTTTGTGACCTGAAGCGCCTACACAAAAAAAACGTTGATGAGTACAGTCGGCGATTATGCCCAGGTACAGTGCTTACATGATTTTAGTATTTCTCTCTACAACACTCAGTAATGTATATATTCAGTTATGCTGCTAATCCGTACAGATGTAGTAGGGTTAACACACAACCTCTTAACTCAAATTTCTTAACTTATCACGTAATCTTGAAACACAAGGTATTTTTAAATATCTTAACACATTTAATTGCATTAAGTTTACATAACACGTCTCATAAAGCATGTGTGTTACCTCTACTACATCCGTGTTTCATCCCTTTGCAAATGATTACTTAATACCTGTTGTGACGTGTACAAAATCTTCCGGTTACATCATATATCTCTACCTCGCTGAGATTGTATATATATTGTTATACAGGAGGAGGAAGAGGTGGTCTTAGGCTAGTTTCACACTAGCGTTCGGCTGTCCGCTCGTGAGCTCCGTTTGAAGGGGCTCACGAGCGGACCCGAACGCTTCCGTCCAGCCCTGATGCAGTCTGAATGGATGCGGATCCACTCAGACTGCATCAGTCTGGCGGCGTTCAGCCTCCGCTCCGCTCAGTGAGCGGACACCTGAACGCTGCAAGCAGCGTTCGGGTGTCCGCCTGGCCGTGCGGAGACGTGCGGATCCGTCCAGACTTACAATGTAAGTCAATGGGGACGGATCCGTTTGAAGATGCCACAATATGGCTCAATCTTCAAGCGGATCCGTCCCCCATTGACTTTCAATGTAAAAGTCTGGACGGATCCGCTCAGGCTAATTTCACACTTAGCCTTTTTTTGCCAATATAATGCAGACGGATCCGTTCTGAACGGAGCCTCCGTCTGCATTATTATGATCGGATCCGTTCAGAACGGATCCGATCGAACGCTAGTGTGAAAGTAGCCTTACATCCCCCACCGGGAGGGTAAATATGTGCACACATTACTATAATTTGATATACATAACATATTCACAAGCATCCCACGATCCCCACAACACCCTGCATCTCCGGAGCTGTAATGCACATGTGCAATGAATCTGACAAATAGCAGCCCTTAGTTAACATGGCTGCCTGTTTAGCTGTGTTGCATTTGCACCTAGGGTGGCCAGACGTCCGGTTTTAGGCCGGACAGTCCGGTTTTCAGGCTCCCTGTCCTCCGTCCGGCGCAGTGCCTGGACGGACACAGGGATGTCCTCCTTTTCAGTAGCTCACGTCTCAGACAGCAGCATTGTGCTGTCTGAGCGTGAGCTGCAGCAACTGACCGAGGCTTCTCTCACCCCCAGTCAGTCACTAGAGCCGCAGATATGGCTCCCTGTGGATGACTGAGGGGGAAGAGAAGCGCCCCAGCTGCCCCCGTTTACCTTCCATTCACAAAGTTCTTCCCTCTCCTCCCCCGTGTTTTTTTTTCCAGCCGAGGGTGGGGGGCGTGGCTTCACTTGCGGTTTGGAGGCGTGGTTTGGGTCATTGTGGGAGTGGTTTGGGCGTTGTGGGTGTGGTTTGGGCCGGTCCGGCTTTCTAGGGTGAAGCCAGTGGCCACCCTATTTGCACCCCGGTTCACAAACGATTATGCCTGGGGGCAGGGTGTTTGTTGGTCCGTAATAGACTGTCCCTCTGCATCAAGTGACGTTCCGCTGAGGCCTACGCTTAATGGCCGGTCGTGAAGTGGTTAAAAGTGGTAACAATGAGGGGACAACAGAAACTAGTGTTATATTAAAATAAATAAAAAGCACTATTTGTCTTATAAGTAACCCTAATTTTAATTATAATATTTTTTTTTCCAGTTGTGAACATGGCCATAAGAGAGCTGGAGGCCACCAAACAAGAATTTATAAAAAATGTAGCGGAGCTAAAAAAAATTCAATACCGCTTTAATCGGAAGTCGCGGCGGAAATAAACCTCCACCAGCTCCGAAAACTGGACAAAATAGTATCGGAGCTGAAAAAGTTGCCATAGAGGCTTGCTTTATTATTTTTGTTTTAATAAATACATTTTTTACAGTTTGATAACGTGTGTTGTTTTTTATTTTTATGTAATGTTACAGTGTAATTTTAGACATTTGCTGGAAGGCCCCTTTATTCCAGGGTCAGGAGGACAGACAGCAGAACAGACAGCATTAGGTACACGGTAAGGCTACTTTCACACTAGCGTTCGGGGCTCCGACCATAAGCGGCGCCATGTCTATTACCCTGTTTCCATGTAACTGCGGCTGCTGTATGTAATGATAATGAATTATTACTTTGGCCCAGACTAAATTGTCTGTACTGTAACCCCATTGGTTACAATAAAAAAAAAACACAACAAATTTTATAGAACAATAAAGTTTTATAAAACAATCTTTAAATAAAAAGAATATTGAGAATATAAATAACAGAAGCCCCCCAAAAAAATGAAAAATAAAAAATTAAGGCAATTTTTTAATTTCTTGGAGCTTTTGGAGCAGTCCAGCCATGGCCTTTTTGTTGGCCTCTTCTGCTAGGGTCAGCTCATCCTTCACCCTTTTCCGCAGCTGCGCCCTCAACTTTTTCATTCGGTCGCACTGCTCCCGCTGCACTTTTTTCACCTCTTTCAATAAGTTGTTTATTGCTGTAAAAGTAAAGGAAATATACATTTTAAATCTACTTCAAAATACAATCATTGTTTAGTGTATAAAGCAAATAAAGCCCTGTCTGACCCAGGAAGAAGTACATCAGCGACTTAAAAAGATTAAAATAGACAAATCGCTAGGACCGGATGGCATACACCCCCGTATCCTAAGGGAATTAAGTAATGTCATAACCAGACCCTAATTTCTGATATTTGCAGATTCTATACTAACAGGGAATGTCCCACAGGATTGGCGCATAGCAAATGTGGTGCCAATATTAAAAAAGGGTCCAAAAACAGAGCCTGGAAACTATAGGCCGGTAAGTTTAACATCTGTTGTGGGTAAACTGTTTGAAGGTTTTCTGAGAGATGCTGTCTTAGAGCATCTCAACGGAAATAAGCAAATAACGCCATATCAGCATGGCTTCATGAGGGATCGGTCATGCCAAACTAATTCAATCAGTTTCTATGAGGAGGTTCTAGACGTGGTCGCGGCGAATCAATGGATGTCGTATTTCTGGACTTCTCCAAAGCATTTGACACTGTACCACATAAAAGGTGAGTATACAAAATGAGAATGCTCGGACTGGGAGAAAACGTCTGTATGTGGGTAAGTAACTGGCTGAGTAATAGAAAACAGAGGGTGGGTATTAATGGTACACACTCAGAGTGGGTCACTGTCACTAGTGGGGTACCTCAGGGGTCAGTATTGGGCCCTATTCTCTTCAATATATTTATTAATGATCTTGTAGAAGGCTTGCATAGTAAAGTATCAATTTTCGCAGATGACACTAAACTGTGTAAAGTAATTTACACTGAAGAGGACAGCATATTGCTACAGATGGGATCTAGATAGATTGCAGGCTTGGGCAGATAAGTGGCAGATGAGGTTTAACACCCGTACATACTAAATGGTAAAACACCCGGTAACACTGACATGGAAAAGGATCTAGGAATTTTGGTAAACAGCAAACTAAGCTGCAAAAACCAGTGTCAAGCAGCTGCTGCCAAGGCCAATAAGATAATGGGTTGCATCAAAAGGGGCATAGATGTCCGTGATGAGAACATAGTCCTACCACTTTACAAATCACTAGTCAGACCACACATGGAGTACTGTGTACAGTTCTGGGCTCCTGTGAACAAGGCAGACATAGCAGAGCTGGAGAGGGTCCAGAGGAGGGCAACTAAAGTAATACCTGGAATGGGGGTACTACAGTACCCTAAAAGATTATTAAAATTAGGGTTATTCACTTTAGAAAAAAGACGACTGAGGGGAGATCTAATAACTATGTATAAATATATCAGGGGTTAGTACAGAGATCTATCCCATCATCTATTTATCCCCAGGACTGTGACGAGGGGACATCCTCTGCGTCTGGAGGAAAGAAGGTTTGTACCCAAACATAGAAGAGGATTCTTTACGGTAAGAGCAGTGAGACTATGGAACTCTCTGCCTGAGGAGGTGGTGATGGTGAGTACAATAAAGGAATTCAAGAGGGGCCTGGATGTATTTCTGGAGCGTAATAATATTACAGGCTATAGCTTCTAGAGAGGGGTCGTTGATCCAGGGAGTTATCTGATTGCCCGATTGGAGTCGGGAAGGAATTTTTTATTCCCCTAAAGTGAGGAAAATTGGCTTCTACCTCAGTTTTTTTTTGCCTTCCTCTGGATCAACCTGCAGGATGACAGGCTGAACTGGATGGACAATTGTCTTTTTTCAGCCTTATGTACTATGTTACTATGTTAATCCATTATATATTGGTTTAGTTAGGATTAATAATAGTTCTTTAGACTTTAGGGTTATGGACTTAGTAGTTAAGTTAATGCTTTTGATGTAGATTAATTACTTTATAGTGTTCATGTTTTATATTACTGTTGTGTGTTGTACGTTCTTTGTTGACATTTTCATAGTTTTTACACCATTTTTTAGATAAATATTAATATTGTTTTGTGCACTTTATTTTTTAGTCTAAGAAAATTTTTATATTTTGGATGCTCCTTACATCTTAATTAAATTGTATGCCTCATTCAGATACTTTACGGAAATCAGTACACCAGTAACATCAGCTAGCTGTAAAAAAAACTTTACGTGGAATTAATTAGGGTCCGGCTTTTTGGACTGAACCCAGACAGATATAGTGGCACAGGTCACTCCTGTACTCCATCAAGCCTTTTTAATAGAGTTGAGCGAACACCTGGATGTTCGGGTTCGAGAAGTTCGGCCGAACTTCCCGGAAATGATCGGGTTTGGGATCCGAACCCGACCCGAACTTCGTCCCAAACCCGAACCCCATTGAAGTCAATGGGGACCCGAACTTTTCGGCACTAAAAAGGCTGTAAAACAGCCCAGGAAAGGGCTAGAGGGCTGCAAAAGGCAGCAAAATGTAGTTAAATCCCCTGCAAACAAATGTGGATAGGGAAATGAATAAAAATAAAAATAAAATAAATAAAAATTAACCAATATCAATTGGAGAGAGGTCCCATAGCAGAGAATCAGGCTTCATGTCACCCACCACTGGAACAGGCCACTGTCAGATATTTAGACCCCGGCACCCAGACAGAGGAGAGAGGTCCCATAACAGAGATTCAGGCTTCATGTCAGCAGAGAATAAGTCTTCATGTCATAGCAGAGAATCAGGCTTCACGTCAGCCAAAACTGGAACAGTCCATTGTCATATATTTAGGCCCCGGCACCCAGACAGAGGAGAGAGGTCCCATAACAGAGATTCAGGCTTCATGTCAGCAGAGAATCAGTCTTCATGTCATAGCAGAGAATCATGCTTCACGTCACCCAACACTGGAACAGGCCACTGTCAGATATTTAGGCCCCGGCACCCAGACAGAGGAGAGAGGTCCCATAACAGAGATTCAGGCTTCATGTCAGCAGAGAATCAGTCTTCATGTCATAGCAGAGAATCAGGCTTCACGTCAGCCAAAAATGGAACAGTCCATTGTCATATATTTAGGCCCCGGCACCCAGACAGAGGAGAGAGGTCCCATAACAGAGATTCAGGCTTCATGTCAGCAGAGAATCAGTCTTCATGTCATAGCAGAGAATCAGGCTTCACTTCAGCCAAAACTGGAACAGTCCATTGTCATATATTTAGGCCCCGGCACCCAGACAGAGGAGAGAGGTCCCATAACAGAGATTCAGGCTTCATGTCAGCAGAGAATCAGTCTTCATGTCATAGCAGAGAATCAGGCTTCACGTCAGCCAAAACTGGAACAGTCCATTGCCATACGGCCCGCACTTTATACAGCAACTCTGACATGTCGGGGTAGTTGTGTATGAACTTCTGCACCACCAAATTCAGCACATGCGCCAGGCAAGGGATGTGCGTCAAATCGGCTAGTCCCAGAGCTGCAACGAGATTTCGCCCATTATCGCACACCACCAGGCTGGACTTGAGGCTCACCGGCAGCAACCACTCGTCGGTCTGTTGTTCTATACCCCGCCACAACTCCTGTGTGGTGTGGGGCCTGTCCCCCAAACATATGAGTTTCAGAATGGCCTGCTGACGTTTACCCCGGGATGTGCTGAAGTTGGTGGTGAAGGTGTGTGGCTGACTGGATAAGCAGGTGGAAGAAGAGCAGGAGGAAGCCAAGTAGGAGGAGGAGACAACAGGAGGCAAAGAATGTTGCCCTGCGATCCTTGGCGGCGGAAGGACGTGCGCCAAACAGCTCTCCGCCTGGCGCCCAGCCGCCACTACATTTACCCAGTGTGCAGTTAGGGAGATATAGCGTCCCTGGTTGTGCTTACTGGTCCACGTATCTGTGGTTAGGTGGACCTTGCCACAGATGGCGTTGCGCAGTGCACACTTGATTTTATCGGATACTTGGTTGTGCAGGGAAGGCACCGCTCTCTTGGAGAAGAAGTGGCGGCTGGGAACAACATACTGTGGAACAGCAAGCGACATGAGCTGTTTGAAGCTGTCTGTGTCCACCAGCCTGAATGACAGCATATCATAGGCCAGTAGTTTAGAAATGCTGGCATTCAGGGCCAGGGATCGAGGGTGGCTAGGTGGGAATTTACACTTTCTCTCAAATGTTTGTGAGATGGAGAGCTGAACGCTGCCGTGTGACATGGTTGAGATGCTTGGTGACGGAGGTGGTGGTGTTGGTGGTACATCCCCTGTTTTCTGGGCGGCAGGTGCCGACGTTCCTCCAGAGGCGGAGGAAGAGGCCGAGGCGGCAGCAGCAGAAGAGGTAGCAGGGGGAGCCTTGTTTTTAAGGTGTTTACTCCACTGCAGTTCATGCTTTGCATGCAGGTGCCTGGTCATGCAGGTTGTGCTAAGGTTCAGAACGTTAATGCCTCGCTTCAGGCTCTGATGGCACAGCGTGCAAACCACTCGGGTCTTGTCGTCAGCACATTGTTTGAAGAAGTGCCATGCCAGGGAACTCCTTGAAGCTGCTTTTGGGGTGCTTGATCCCAGATGGTGGCGGTCAGTAGCAGGCGGAGTCTCTTGGCGGCGGGTGTTCTGCTTTTGCCCACTGCTCCCTCTTTTGCTACGCTGTTGGCTCGGTCTCACTACTGCCTCTTCCTCCGAACTGTGAAAGTCAGTGGCACGACCTTCATTCCATGTGGGGTCTAGGACCTCATCGTCCCCTGTATCGTCTTCCACTCAGTCTTCCTCCCTGACCTCCTGTTCAGTCTGCACACTGCAGAAAGAAGCAGCAGTTGGCACCTGTGTTTCATCATCGTCAGAGACGTGCTGAGGTGGTATTCCCATGTCCTCATCATCAGGAAACATAAGTGGTTGTGCGTCAGTGCATTCTATGTCTTCCACCGCTGGAGAAGGGCTAGGTGGATGCCCTTGGGAAACCCTGCCAGCAGAGTCTTCAAACAGCATAAGAGACTGCTGCATAACTTGAGGCTCAGACAGTTTCCCTAATATGCATGGGGGTGATGTAACAGACTGATGGGCTTGGTTTTCAGGTGCCATCTGTGCACTTTCTGCAAAAGACTGGGTGGGAGATAATGTGAACGTGCTGGATCCACTGTCGGCCACCCAATTGACTAATGCCTGTACCTGCTCAGGCCTTACCATCCTTAGAACGGCATTGGTCCCCACCAAATATCGCTGTAAATTCTGGCGGCTACTGGGACCTGAGGTAGTTGGTACACTAGGACGTGTGGCTGTGGCAGAACGGCCACGTCCTCTCCCAGCACCAGAGGGTCCACTAACACCACCACGACAATGTCCGCGTCCGCGTCCCTTACTAGATGTTTTCCTCATTGTTACCGTTCACCACAATAAGAAAAAAAATTATTTGGCCCAATGTATTGAATTCAAATTCAGGTCTTTTTTTTTTACAGACACCTAACACTATCTGGCCATCTATTTAGGTACCGTATTACACTAATACAGGCACAGCAGTAACGACAGATTTAGCTGAATATAAATTGTAGGCCTATTATTTAGGCGCTGGGTGACAGGTATACGTTTGCGGACAGAATTAAACTTGGAAATGCACGGTAGCGTGTAAAGTTATTGAGGATGACACTATCCGCACCTTCAATCTAATATACCCTTTTATGGATCGATTTAAACTTGGCCTGATACAGCAGAAACCACTGATTTAGGGAATTGCTAAGTTGGGAATTGTATTTCAACCCAGAACAAAAACTGTGCTTTGACGGACACCAAATAACTTGACCAGCTACAGCAATAACCACAGATTTAGCTGAATATAAATTGTAGGCCTAGTATTTAGGCGCTGGATGACAGGTATACATTTACGGACAGAATTAGACTTGGAAATGCACGGTAGCGTGTGAAGTTATTGAGAATGACCTTATCCGCACCTTCAATCTAATATACCCTTTTATGGATAGATTTAAAGTAGGCCTGATACAGCAGAAACCACTGATTTAGGGAATTGCTAAGTTGGGAATTGTATTTCAACCCAGAACAAAAACTGTGCTTTGGCGGACACTAAATGAATTGACCAGCCTCAGCAATAAACACAGAATTAGCTGAATATAAATTTTAGGCCTATTATTTAGGCGCTGGATGACAGGTATACGTTTACGGACAGAATTAGACTTGGAAATGCACGGTAGCGTGTGAAGTTATTGAGGATGACACTATCCGCACCTTCAATCTAATATACCCTTTTATGGATAGAGTTAAAGTTGGCCTGATACAGCAGAAACCACTAATTTAGGGAATTGCCAAGTTGGGAATTGTATTTCAACCCAGAACAAAAACTGTGCTTTGACGGACACCAAATAACTTGACCAGCCAGAACAGTACAGCAATAACCACAGATTTAGCTGAATATAAATTTTAGGCCTATTATTTAGGCGCTGGATGACAGGTATACGTTTACGGACAGAATTAGACTTGGAAATGCACGGTAGCGTGTGAAGTCATTGAGGATGACACTATCCGCACCTTCAATCTAATATACCCTTTTATCGATCGATTTAAACTTGGCCTGATACAGCAGAAACCACTAATTTAGGGAATCGCTAAGTTGGGAATTGTATTTTAACCCAGGACAAAAACTGTGCTTTAACGGAAACCAAATAACTTGACCAGCCACAGCAATAATGACAGAGTTAGCTGAATATAAATTGTAGGCCTAGTATTTAGGCCCTGGATGACAGGTATACGTTTACGGACAGAATTAGACTTGGAAATGCACGGTAGCGTGTGAAGTTATTGAGAATGACCCTATCCGCACCTTCAATCTAATATACCCTTTTATGGATAGATTTAAAGTAGGCCTGATACAGCAGAAACCACTGATTTAGGGAATTGCTAAGTTGGGAATTGTATTTCAACCCAGAACAAAAACTGTGCTTTGGCGGACACTAAATGAATTGACCAGCCTCAGCAATAAACACAGAATTAGCTGAATATAAATTTTAGGCCTATTATTTAGGCGCTTGATGACAGGTATACGTTTACGGACAGAATTAGACTTGGAAATGCACGGTAGCGTGTGAAGTTATTGAGGATGACACTATCCGCACCTTCAATCTAATATACCCTTTTATGGATAGATTTAAAGTTGGCCTGATACAGCAGAAACCACTGATTTTGGGAATTGCTAAGTTGGGAATTGTATTTCAACCCAGAAAAAAAATATATCCTTTGCCAGACAGCAGACAGTATTACAATTGGCTAGCCACAGCTGAAACACCAGATTTAGGGTACTGCTATTTTGGCAATTGTATTTCACCCCTCAATAAAATAGCAAGCACAGCCAAGCCCCTGATGTAGGATATAGCAAAAAAATAACCACACTATTGATGGTTTAATGGACTTAGTGGCAGCTTGCCCCTGATGTAGGATATAGCAAAAAAATAACCACACTATTGATGGTTAAATGGACTTGGTGGCAGCTTGTGCTGGCGCACCACAAGACACAAAATGGCCGCCGATCACCCCAGAAAAAAGTGACTGAAAAACGCTCTGGGCAGCCTAAAAACAGTGAGCAATTAAATAGCAGCAGTTCAATGATCCACAGCTGTAGATCGATCACTGAATTAAGTGTTTTTGATGAGTTAATCACTGCCTAATCTCGCCCTAACAGCAGCTGCAACCTCTCCCTACACTGATCAGAGCAGAGTGACGTGCGGCGCTACGTGACTCCAGCTTAAATAGAGGCTGGGTCACATGCTGCACTGGCCAATCACAGCCATGCCAATAGTAGGCATGGCTGTGATGGCCTCTTGGGGCAAGTAGTATGACGCTTGCTGATTGGCTGCTTTGCAGCCTTTCAAAAAGCGCCAAGAAAGCGACGAACACCGAACCCGAACTTTTACGAAAATGTTCGGGTTCGGGTCCGTGTCACGGACACCCCAAAATTCGCTCATCCCTACTTTTTAATAAAGTTTGGATTAAAAATGCTGTTCTTTTCAAGTGTGGACAGGAGATGTGAAAACTGAACCTGCAGAGAAATGAGCATGGTCTCTGACAGACCCTAAAGAGTGGTGATACACTAATAGTTTTATTACACTGCTTCGAGTCAACGCAAAGTGTGGGACTTTAGGTTATGCAATATCTGAAGTCTGAATAACAATTCGAGGTTGAACTTAAACTTGTTTATAATTGTTTTCTTGAATAAAATCTGCCTGTGGTGAAGACTAAACTGACACCTGTATGTGTGTGGGGACATTTTTTAATGGACCTCCTCCTCATCCTCTTGGACCTGAACTGCCTCAGGTGGGCTATGGGCCTGATGCCCTGATGGTCCTGGCTGCTCCTCTTCCTGCTCATCATCCTCCTCATCCTCCGTCATCGCCTTCTCTTCCACCACCTTCTTGTTAGAGCGCTTAGGGCGCACTTTTGGAAGAGGCACCCCTGTAATGAACAAATTTTTTTAAAATACCAAGATAAACAAGCAAAGCAAAAAAAAAAAAGCTAACAGTACACAAATTCATCTATGGTGGTATCTGGATGGGATAATGATTATCCCTATGTTTGATTTCACATGATTTGGTGTTAGATGAAACTATGAATGAAGTCTTTCAGATGGTTTACAGTTGAGTATGTTAATAGCTAGCATGAGGTACCGGGGGGTATTGGCTCGCAAGGTACTGTTGCAGGGTTATTGAAATGAGGTGGACCAAGTCAACTGTTTTGACATTGGATAAGGGTTTACATCATATATCTGTATCTCGCTGTGAGTGTATGTATATATTGTAAAGGGATACTCAGCTACGTGTCCCAACATTTATCAAATTCGTGCTGGAGAACTTTTAGGCAGAAGAGAAACCCAACTAAATTATTTATTGCAAATTTACAACGTTACCATTGTTCCTGAATACCAGTATAGTCTGTCTTCTACACAATTATCATTTTGCTGTAACAGCCTGCCTACAATCAATATGCTGACTGCGCTGTTAATAGTGTGCCTGCGAAGCTGTATGGTAGGAAATGTCTAAAGCCGATTAGTACGCTTAGACCTTTTCAAGGGTAATCTGGCACCCGTCCCATCGGTTCGACACCACTGAACTTAGTTATCAGTTGTAAAGGGATAGAAATACTTATTTGCATAACTGAACACATAAATAGCAATAGGTGGGTGATAGAAAATTAATGTAATCATCGTACCTGGACAATTTTTGTCTCTGACCTCTTTGATCAGCTCCATCTTGTGCTGTTTGAGGTCAGACCATTTCTTCAACATAGCCTTTTTGGAATGAATCTTTCCATGCTGCTGCCACAGCCTCTCTCCGCACTATGGCCTGCTTCTCAAGACGGCATTTTATATCGTCGTATCCCTTCTCCAACATAGTCTGCAAGATAACAATGAAAGGATGTAATCCCAAAGTTGTAAAATACAATTATTAGTAATTAAGTAATTATAGTCATGTCAACCATCAAAAATATAATGTAATATCAAAACGGTAAAAGAGTAGATATTTATATAGTTCACCATGGAACTATATGAAAGCAAAAAAAAACATTTATATTCAAGGCAAATTTCAAGAACTAAACTCCACAGTGGCCGCCCCTTTAAGAGTGACTTTGACAGTGGCCTCCCCTTTAACAGTGACTAGAACTGTGGCCGCCCCTTTAAGAGTGACTTGAATAGTGACCGCCCCTTTAACAGTGACTAGAACTGTGGCCGCCCCTTAAAGAGTGACTTGAATAGTTACCGCCCCTTTAACAGTGACTAGAACTGTGGCCGCCCCTTTAAGAGTGACATACTTTTATCGGTAGAATTACTTACAGTGATCAAAGCTTCCAGCTCTTCTTGATTGAAATTGCCCTTTGCCATTTTCGAATAAACTTATCTCTGTCTCTCTCCACTCCCCTTGCGATCCAAAGACAAAGACAGGCACGCACGCACGTACGTACGCACAAACACGATTATTTAAATGACGTATTATCGCGATAACAAACCAAACATGGTAGACTGTATAAGTTGAAATCGCAATTAGATTCGTTCAGGCTATAATAATCGAATTGCGATTTCAACTTAATGCTATATTCCATATTCGTTAATTCTAGCCTAATATGGAATATAGCAGTGCTAATTTGAAATCGCAATTCGAATAATTCAAGTTATAATAATCGAATTGCGATTTCAACTTTTTACGTATATTCTTAATGCTCTAACTTTGTCTTTTAGAATATTCGTAATATTCTAAAAGACGAAGTTAGAGCAATATAACGAATATTCTAAAAGACGAAGTGAGAGCAATATTAAGAATATTCGTAAAATGCACATATATATTGTAATTTAGCTAATATACCGCTATAGTAATTTTTTTAATAGTATACATATTTTACAAAACTTAAGTTCAGAGGCAAAAAAAATTGAGAAAAAAAGGATTATAGCACTATATTAGCTAAATTACAATCTATATGGGTATTTTACGAAATTTCGTAATATTGCTCTAACTTCGTCTTTTAGAATATTACGAATATTCTAAAAGACGAAGTTAGAGCAATATTAAGAATATTCATAAAATACACATATTAGCCTAGCCATAGTCAATTAGTCATAGGAACGTTGCCTTATACTATCAAAAGAAAAAATCGCAATACGCGATTAATTAAATTGCATATTATTCGCGATAATTGGAATAATTACGAATATTTGATTTTGACGAATATAACACGAATATTCAATCGAATATTCGCGAAATCGAATATGGCTCATCACTAGTATTCACTGATTATATTTCACTATCAGATTTGCACTGCAGGCTGAAAAGGTACTTTATGGAAAAATATATTTTTTTTCCCCACAATTAAACAGATGGATTTAACAGATTTTCTTTCACTATCACAAATGCAGTGCAGGACGCAAATGTACTTTTTAGCAAAAAAAATAAATTTACCGTATATACTCGAGTATAAGACGAGTTTTTTGGCACATATTTTTGTGCTCAAAAAGCCCCCTTGTCTTATACTCGAGTCTAGGTCTTGATTGCGAAAATTTGCAAAAAAAAAAAAAAAATCACATTTAAATTTTTGACAGATAAAACTTATTTTTTTGTGTCACTGGGCTCAGGGCAGGGTACAAAAATGATGCATTGCACCCACAAAAAAAATTAAAAATAAATTGCTGTAGATCGCAGAGTTAACAACAAGTTCTGATATCAGATAGATTCTTTCCTATTCTCTCCCTCACAGTAGCAGCATCCTCTCCCTACACTAGTAAGAGCAGAGTGATGTGCAGCGCTACGTGACTCCAGCTTATATAGAGGCTGGGTCACATGCTGCAGTGGCCAGTAGTGATGGCCAGTTCACAGTGTTCACCGACAAACACATGCGATCTGCCATCTTTATTCCCAAGCCCGGCGATGCAGAGGTAAGTCCTTACCTGTGCCTGCGCCACAAGCTGCTCTGAAACACATGTGGTCACTGGGAGCAGGCAGTTCCGAGAACAGCCCAATAAAGGCTCTGCATCGCCGGACTTGGGAATAAAGATGGCAGATCGCATGTGTTGGTCGGCGAACACTGAGAACTGGCCATCACTAGTGGCCAATTACAGCCATGCCATTAGTAGGCATGGCTGTGATGGCTTCTAAGGGCATACAAGTTAAATGCTTGTTGATTGGCTGTCCGGCAGCCTTTTAAAAAGCGCCATTAAATCGCTGAACACTGAACTCGAACCCAAACTTTTACTCAAATGTTTGGGTTCGGGTCCGGGGTTCGCTCAACCTTAATCTTGACATCTCCAAAGCATTTGACACTGTACCACATAAAAGGTTAGTATATAAAATGAGAATGCTCGGACTGGGAGAAAACGTCTGTAAGTGGGTAAGTAACTGGCTCAGTGATAGAAAACAGAGGGTGGTTATTAATGGTAAATACTCAGATTGGGTCACTGTCACTAGTGGAGTACCTCAGGGGTCAGTATTGGGCCCTATTCTCTTCAATATATTTATTAATGATCTTGTAGAAGGCTTGCATAGTAAAATATCAATTTTTGCAGATGACACTAAACTGTGTAAAGTAATTAACACAAAAGAGGAAAGTATTGCTACATATGGGATATTATTTACGGTAAGAGCAGTGAGATTATGAAACTCTCTACCAGAGGAGGTGGTGATGGTGAATTCACTAAAATAATTAAAGAAGGGCCTGGACACGTTGCTAGAGTAAAATAAGATTACATGTTATAGTTACTAGAATTCTAGGGTCATTGATCCAGAGAGTTAGGGCTCATCACACGACAGTATTTTGCGTTCAGTATACAGGCTGTTTTTTTAGTTCAGTATGTGGTACATATACTGAACCATTCATTTCAATTGTTCAGCAAAAAAAACTGAAGTGTCTCCGTGTGCATTCCGTTTCCGTATTTCTGTACCGTGAAAGGATAGAACATGTCCTATTATTGTCCGCAAATCACATTGCTTGGCTCCATTCAAGCCAATGGGTCTGCAAAAAACGGAACACATACGGAAATGCATCCGTATGTCTTCCTTATTTTTGCGGAACAATCTATTAAAAATTGTATGCCCAGCCTAATTTTTTTCTATGTGATTACAGTATACTGTATATGCCATACGGAAAAACGAAACAGAAACAGAAACACAATGGGGACAAAAATGGAACAATGGATCCGTGAAAAATGGACCACAAAACACTGAAAAAGCCATACTGTCATGTGCATGAGCACTTATTCTGATTTGCCTGATGGAATTTCTTTACCCCTAATAAGAGGAAAATTCTACCTCATGCATAACACGCTAAGGGCTCTTTCACACTTGCGTTCTTTTTTTCCGGCATAGAGTTCCGTCGTCGGGGCTCTATGCCGGAAGAATCCTGATCAGTTTTATCCTAATGCATTCTGAATGGAGTGAAATCCGTTCAGGATGCATCAGGATGTCTTCAGTTCCGGAACGGAACGTTTTTTGGCTGTGCTTTTTGCTCCGGCCAAAAATCCTGAAGACTTGCCGCAAGGCCGGATCCGGAATTAATGCCCATGGAAGGGCATTGATCCGGATCCGGCCTTAAGCTAAACGTCGTTTCGGCGCATTGCCGGATACGACGTTTAGCTTTTTCTGAATGGTTACCATGGCTGCCGGGACACTAAAGTCCTGGCAGCCATGGCAAAGTGTAGTGGGGAGTGAGGGAGCAGCATACTTACCGTCCGTGAGGCTCCCGGGGCGCTCCAGAGTGACGTCAGGGCGCCCCACGCACATGGATGACGTGATCACATGGCACGTCATCCATGCGCATGGGGCGCTCTGACGTCACTCTGGAGCGCCCCGGGAGCCGCGCGGACTGTAAGTATACCGCTCCCCCGCTCCCCACTACTACTATGGCAACCAGGACTTTAATAGCGTCCTGGATGCCATAGTAACACTGAAAGCATTTTGAAGACGGATCCGTCTTCAAATGCTTTCAGTTCACTCGCGTTTTTCCGGATCCGGCGTGTAATTCCGGCAAGTGGAGTACACGCCGGATCCGGACAACGCAAGTGTGAAAGAGGCCTAAACTGGATGGACTTATGTCTTTTTCAGCCTATGTTACTAGTCATCCTTTTCTATATATGGGTATATTGTAATCTTTGTATATTGAAAAATTTGGGACTCTTAATTTTGCACAGTGTCACACTTTGACTAAAACCTAAGTATTGTTACAGTCAAAGCTAGCAGAGAACATGGTCAAATCTTCTCCAGACAAAGTATTTTTCAATCAAGTACGGTAGATTTGAGATTTTTAACTAAATTGAATCACAAGAATGGTTCCAACAAATCAGACTCGAATGATTTTTTTTAATTTTTTCTCTTTTTCCAGCCTTATTTTTTTTTGTCATTTTTCCAAAATAGACATAACAAAAATAACTAAATAAATAAATAGAGAACATCAATATCAACTTGATTTGCATTTCCTGAAAAGAGCTAAAAGTTTGCGTGTGTGTGAGTGGGAGTGAAGAGGTGCAGTGTATTCTGACACAAAGTGTATCTAAATTATAGTATACGGAATACAGAATTGTAGTGAATACTGGCACAGTTCAAAGTATACAGAAATCATTGCATACTGAAAGAAAATCAATATGTATTATTTTAAATGTCAATGGTATTTATTGACACCAAATGTATCTCTATTGTAACATGTAATGGCACAGTTCAAAGTATACAGTAATCTCTGCATAGTATTGTGGTTGGTGTGTGTACTTTGAACACAATGAATAGAATACTAGAGGGGCAGGGTATAATAACACAAAGTTTAACTCATTGTATAATGAATATAGAATTGTATTGAATACTGGTACAGTTCAAAGAATATGGTAATCATTACGCAATACATAGAAACAGAATAATTTAATGCATCCTGCATGGTAGAACAAAATGCAGGTGTAAATAGTCACAATTAATGGGGAATTCAAATAATAATAGTGTAGGCTGGCTCACAATATTTTTGCATACAAATTAATTAATACACTTATTAAAACAAACACCAACTTAGTGTCGACATATCAGCATGAATACATTGAATAGGTATATAAAGTGCGGAGCTCACGCACAAAACCTAAAAAGCTAGAGTACTCCAAAATATAAATAAGACCTTATGACTAGGGTGCAACTGCAAGAATCAATTGGATTACTCAAATGTCCGTAGATTTATATGCCGATTTAGCAGCTTGTAGGAACCATGTGGTTCAAAGAATGTCCTTCCTGCAAACTCCTACAACGATGGAGTTTGCAGGAATGGGGAATTAATGGGGAATTTAAACAGGCATAGAAGAATTTTTCAAACTGTATATGATCTATATACTAAAAGCTAAAAACTCATCTAATAGGCAATCAATATGTAAAAAAGCATCTGGGCCCATGCATTAGCAGCAAGATGACCTCAATATGGATGTCTACCTAACACTAAGCCTATTTCTATGCCATTGATGGGCATCAACTTTCAAGTAAAGCTGAACCCATAAAAACCACTGACTGCTACCATTATTACCTCTCAGGGTGAGCAGGCAATGACCTGTTACGTCACTGTATTCCAGTAAACCTTCCATGGACAGAAGGCACATGGTCAGCTATACATATCACCTAATTAAAAAGGCTGTGAAGGTAATGGGTTAGAGATGAGAGAACCTGTCAAAATTTGTTTTGGTTTATAGTCGCTGAATTTTTTAATATGTTTTGTTTGGATCCAAATTGATTTGGGCCAAATCAAATTGTCTCCAATTGCCCTGGGAATTGGTATATAACATCCTTCAGTCTCCTATGACTTTTTTTTAGGAAAACATGTTATCTCTTTTTGTTCATTTTTCATGAAATTTGGGTGTCGTGGATGGTGCCATTGTCATTATCATCCTCCTGCTCCTTCACCTCTGACTCCTCAACCAGTGGCAGCTCCTCATCCTCCTCCTCCATGTGGGACCCCGACATCTACAGGGAGGACAGCAAGATGTGTTAGCTGTCATTGTCACCTGCTGCATGAGCGTCAATGTCTGTTCAAAGATAAATATGAGGACAATGAAATTTTTCATGCAGTTGTCCCTGCTGACAAAACCAGTGGCCTCTTCAAAGGGTTACAGCACCCGACAGTCGTCTCATTTTGAGCTGCCACTGTCTGACCTCAAAACAGCACATGCTCCCTGCTGAGGTGGTCTGGTGCATGACAAAATTGTTCACAGCTTTCCACTGTTTGTACATACAATGTAGCATGTGCAATGTTGAATTCCAGCGAGTTGGAATGTCACAGATTAAGCTGTATAGTGTCATACTGTTCCTTCACTGCAAGTCCTGGAGAGCGTTCCTTGTCTCCTGGACATTGCCAGCACTTTGCACAAGCCAATGTACTATCTTTTTTTTTTCAAAACATTTTATTTCATTTCCGCAGACAGAAAAATTGTCTTCCGAATTTCACAATATCATATACACTGACAGTGACAAAGTAAAGAGCATTAAGTCTGAGAAATAATTAATGTATAAAGAAAGAATAACCACAGTATAACCCCCCCCCTCCCTCCCCCCAACCCATACTGTCTGGATGTACCTCCTCCCTTATACTATTGTTACCTTGCCAATACAAATAGCAATAAGAGAAGGCAAGCCTAAAATAAACCTCCTATATCTACTTCTCATAGTTCATGAAACTTTTAATTTTCCTAGAATGCCTCTGATATCTTTCTGTAAGTACCATTCAGTATGCTTAAAGTTACTCATGAGAGTTTGTGTTTCTTCCGTTGACAAATGTTTTGCAATACATTTCGACCATTTATTCAAAAAAGCTGCTGAACTCCTATTCTTATTGGACTCTGCATCTAATTGGTCTATTAGCAGGAAGTGCCGCATTAGACTGTGGAATTCTGTACCTGTGGAAGTATGAGGCTCTAGCCATTTGTGTAATAAGCATTTCAATGCTACTAGTGATACCCCATCTATCAGTTTGGGTACTTGGATTGTGTCTGGAAATACATGAAATAGAACTACTTCTGGTTCACATGGTAAATCAATATGCCACGTGTCCTTAATCCAAGACAGCAACCACTCCCAATACTGCTGCGTCTTGGGACATAGCCACATCCCGTGGTCCAGATCAGCCTTTAGGAGACTACATTTTGGACATTTATTTATCCAAGACTCTGTATTACGAGTATTAGTTATATTGAACGCGTATATTGCTCTGTGCATTAGTTTCAGCTGAGTTTCCCTCCATTTTTCACATATTACTGCTTTCCTTGTCCTAATCCACCCCGTCATTATTCTCTCTCTCCAGCCTTGGTTCACCAATAGCTTACCCCGACCTCCACTAATTGTAGCAGCCGTTTTATCATTATCACTATCTCTAAGTTGCCTATATATGTCAGATAATGACCACTTATTTCCTATCTGCTTGAGTAGAGTATCAAAACCATTAACTTTGCATTCCGAGGAAACCTGTTTTAACCTAGACTTACAAAAGTGCATTATTTGATAGTACTGCATTTCCTGCCTGTCAAGGAGACCATATTTATCACATAGCTCTGATAACGTAAGGTATCTTTGCTTCTGAACATGCAAAAAATGCTGCACAGTTGTAATCCCCTTCTGCCTCCATTGTTGAAACAGTTTGTTAGTGTTTCCTACCTCGAATTCTGGATGGGACCATAGAGACATATATTTAGAAGTCTTAAAGGATAGGTTATACAGTTTTCTCACTTCCTTCCATGTTACAATGGTGTCCCTATTGAACTCTTAATATCTATTGGGATCGAGGCTAGGTGTGTATGTAATAGTGCTCCCAAATCCCACCCCTGGGCTAGTTCTTTTCCCAATATCAGATTTGAATAATAAGATGTCTTAGTCAACCAATCCCTACAATGGCGGAAAAGGCTGGCCAAATTATATCTTCTAAGGTCAGGGAAGCGGACCCCTCCCTTTTCCACTGGCAAATATAGCTTCCGTAGGGCTATCTTAGCTCTCTTTTTGGACCATATGAATTGTGAGAATGCTTTATTTAACTCTTTTATATCCCTATGTCTGATTAGGATGGGTAATGTTTGCATTGGATAAAACAGTTTGGGGACACTAACCATTTTTACCAAATGGCATCTACCCAGCAGAGATAAGGGCAGTGATTGCCATCTCTCTAGCTCTTGTTTTATCTGCTTTATCAATGGTGTGTAGTTGAGGCTATACAGAGAATGAGGCGAGGGTCCAATTTTAATACCTAAATATTTGATATGCTTTTTTGAAACAGCTACGGGACAGTCATGCACTATTGGCTGATTTTTTGAGAGTGTATTACCTACATATAGGAGTTCGCATTTTTCAATATTAACTCTAAATCCTGAGCTTTTCCCCAAATCCTCTATCACTTTAAATATTCGGTGAATATCTCTAGAAGGATTTGCCAGGAACATAATTATCTTGTCTGCTAAAAGTGACAGTTTCACCTCTCTTGACCCTATCTTTATAACTTCAAATGCTTCTGACTTTTCTAAGTACCTGGCTAATGGCTCGATTGCTATATTAAACAATAGTGGTGAAAGAGGACACCCTTGCCTCTTCCCTTTTAATAGTGGAAAAGATTGAGAGAGAAAGCCTGGTAATACTATTTGTGCCTTAGGGTCCGAGTATAAAGCTGATATATACGTTCGGAAAGCTCCTTTAATATTCATTACGTCTAATACCTGCGCCAGCCATCCCCAATGCACATTATCAAACGCCTTTTCGGCATCTATTGTAAGGAGTGCAGGTGACTCTCTTAATTGAGGACTCCTAGCAACATAATCCAGAACAGTCAGCACCCTCCTCATATTAAACACTGCAGATCTGCCCTTTACAAATCCCACCTGAGATGGCCCAATTAGGTTCGGCAGTTTATCAGCTAATTTATCAGCAATAATTTTAGAGAATAGCTTGTGATCCATATTTATTAATGATATAGGTCTGTAGGACGATGGCAAAAGCAAATCTTTCCCAGGTTTCGGTAGCAGACGTATATAGGCTGTATTATTAGTTAGTTTTGTGACTGTCATGGTCTTACCTTCTTGCCGTCCTTCTTCGTTTGACATGTGCTGGCGGCCATCTTGGTTTCTGGGTTTCTTGTAGCCTCCCACCCTGCGGCTTCTCCTTCCCACTGGGAGGAGCTGGATGCCTAGCTCATATATATAGGAGGTCTGTGGCTTCAGTTCCTTGCTTGGTCCTCCTGTGTTCACATGCTTCTAAGACTGCTGCTGCTTCTGGTTCCTGATCCTGGCCTCGTCTGACTACCCCGCTGGTTCCTGATCCTGGCTTCGTCTGACTACCCTGCTGGTTCCTGATCCAGGCTTCGTCTGACTACCCTTCTGGTTCCTGACCTCTGGCTACGCAAGACCCTGCTTCGGTTTAGCCATCCGTTTGGACTTTTGCTTACAGCTTGATTTCAATAAAGCCTTCTTATTTCCGCTTATCTCTTGTTGTACGTCTGGTTCATGGTTCCTTGACATTAGGACCAAGCCATGAATTCTGACGGTACAGGGCCATCCTCGCTACCTACGCTGGTTGCCAGACTTGATCAGCAGGATCACCTGTTGGGTCGGTTCGCTGTGGCGTTGCAAACCCTGCTTGAACGCACGGCTCATTTCGCTTCCGTTGCCGATGGGTCGGTTGTCGCTCCTGGGCCCGCTCCTACTGCCGCTCCGGTTGTTGCGCCAGAGTCTACCCTGACACCTGTTGCTGCGCCTGCGGTGTCTCGGGGTATGACCGGTTCTGCCCCCCTTCCACAGCGCTTTGGGGGAGAGCCAACTCAGTGCCGAGGTTTCCTTAACCAGGTGGGCATTTATTTCGAGTTGCTGCCACATGCCTTTCCTACTGAGAGATCAAAGGTGGGCTTCTTGATCTCGCGGCTCTCGGACAAGGCCTTGGCCTGGGCCAGCCCTTTATGGGAGAACAACAATCCGGTGGTTGCCGAGTTTTCCGGTTTTGTTGCTTCTCTTCGGAAGGTATTCGATGTGCCGGCTCGTGCTGCCTCTGCTGCGAAGCTCCTTATGTCCATCAGACAGGGTTCACGATCCGTAGCTGAATACGCCATTGAGTTTCGTACCCTGGCAGCAGAGGTGGGCTGGAATAATGAGGCTCTGGTCGCTGCTTTCTCTCATGGTCTCTCGGATGCCTTGAAGGATGAGGTTGCAGCTAAGGACCTACCAGTGGAGCTCGAGTCTCTTATTTCTTTCCTGATTTTGATTGACACCAGACTCAGGGAGAGACCTTCCTTTAAGGAGAGCCTGCGGAGGTCTTCTAACAGATTGGCGCCTACGTTTGCTGTCCCACCCGTGCCTCCCTCTCCTCCCACGCCTCCTGGGGATGACTTGTCTGGGGGTGAACCCATGCAGCTGGGGTTTGCTCGCCTGTCCGAGGGGGAGAGGGTACTCCGGAGACGCGAGGGCCGATGCATGTACTGTGGTCTCAGTGGGCATTTTCGGTTGGCATGTCCGAACCGTCCGGGAAATGCTCGCACCTGAGATCCTGTCGGGGGCAGATCTTGGGTGGAGTCTCCTCGTCCCCGGTTTCCCGTGTTGACAAACCACTGATCACTGTTGTCCTCTCCTGGGTCGGGGGCTCGGTGACGACCCAGGCGTTGGTGGACTCTGGTGCTGGTGGTTTGTTCATTGATAGTGTGTTCGCTGCCGCCAATTCCATTCCTCTGCAGCCTCGAGGTTCCCCACTGGCTCTTGAGGCGATAGACGGCAGACCCCTTCTGCCGCCACACGTGACTCATGAGACCCTTCCAGTGGGGATAGACATTGGTGCCGTTCACCTGTCTCCAGGTTATTTCGTCTCCACACTACTCCGTGGTCTTGGGGTACCCCTGGCTCCAGAAGCATAATCCGACTTTCGATTGGAGATCGGCCGAGATCCTCTCGTGGTCACCGCAGTGTGGGGCTAGTTGCATCCATGGGCCTGTCAAGTTGCTGTGTACTTCTTCGGACTCTCTCTTGCCTCCTGAATACGAAGAGTACCGGGATGTATTCGACAAGGTGCGCGCGGTTGCCCTACCTCCGCACCGCCCATACGATTGTGCCATAGAGTTACAATCTGGTGCCATTCCTCCTCGTGGCAAAGTCTATCCACTGTCGGTAGCGGAGAATGAGGCCATGGAGGAGTACGTGAGGGAGGCGCTTTCACGCGGACACATTCGCAAATCCTCGTCCCCGGCAGGGGCTGGATTTTTCTTTGTGAAAAAGAAGGGCGGTGAGTTGAGGCCTTGCATCGATTACAGGGGTCTCAATCGCATCACGATCAAGAACGCTTACCCAATACCCTTGATTTCCGAACTGTTCGATCGCCTCAAAGGGGCCACGGTCTTTACCAAACTCGACCTGAGGGCGGCATATAACCTGGTAAGGATCAAGGCGGGCGATGAGTGGAAGACCGCGTTTAACACCAGGACCGGTCATTATGAATCCTTGGTTATGCCCTTTGGGTTGTGCAATGCGCCCGCAGTCTTCCAGGAATTCATCAACGATGTTTTCCGTGACCTGTTGCAGCAGTGTGTGGTGGTCTATTTGGATGACATCTTGGTATATTCTGAATCCATGGAGGCCCACATTATGGATGTCAGACGAGTGTTGCAACGGTTACGAGAGAACAGGCTGTTCGGTAAGCTTGAGAAATGCGAATTTCACCGATCCCAGGTAACCTTCTTAGGTTACATCATTTCCGCTGAGGGGTTCTCCATGGATCCTGAGAAGGTTTCGGCTGTCTTACAGTGGCCCCAGCCCAGTGGTCTCCGTGCCCTGCAGCGCTTTTTGGGCTTCGCCAATTATTATCGGAAGTTCATCAGGGACTTTTCTATGCTAGCCAAGCCTCTCACGGATCTGACCAGGAAGGGCAGTAATTTCCAGGTCTGGCCGCTCGAGGCCATCCGAGCTTTTGAGGCTCTAAAGTCCGCCTTTGTGTCAGCTCCGATTCTGTCCCATCCCAACCCTGGGTTGCCCTTTGTCCTCGAGGTGGACGCGTCTGAGACGGGAGTAGGCGCCCTTCTGTCTCAGCGTAGAACACCAGAGGGTCCTCTGCTTCCTTGTGGGTTTTACTCCCGGAGTGCAACTATCAGATTGGTGACAGGGAGTTATTGGCCATCGTGCAGGCCCTTAAAGAATGGAGGCACTTGCTCGAGGGTTCGGTGGTTCCGGTTCTCATCCTGACGGACCACAAGAATCTGACCTACCTTTCTGAGGCCAAGAGATTGACACCACGTCAGGCCAGATGGGCTCTGTTCTTGTCACGTTTTAATTACGTGGTCTCCTACCTACCCGGTTCCAAGAACATCAGAGCGGATGCCTTATCACGGCAGTACCCTGAGCTGTCCGGGGAGGAGTCGATTCCGACTTCGGTCATACCTCCGAATCAGATCCTGGCCGCCATTCGCACCAGCCTGACCTCTCCCCTGGGTGAGCAGATTTTGGCGGCTCAATCTGGTGCTCCCTCTGGGAGACCCAACGGCAGATGTTTTGTGCCTGAGGAGTTGCGCACTCGGTTGTTGCGAACCTACCATAACTCCAAGGCCGCGGGGCATCCTGGAAAGAATCAGCTGTCCTGGGCTGTTTCACGTCTGTTCTGGTGGCCTTCTCTACGTTCCGACATCGCCGCATATGTAGCGGCATGCTCCGTTTGTGCCCAGAGTAAGTCCCCTCGGCACCTTCCGTTGGGCCTTTTGCAACCCATAGCCACCGGGGAGCGCCCATGGTCACACCTGGGGATGGATTTCATTGTGGACCTCCCTGCATCCCGAGGCCATACGGTCATTCTCATGATTGTGGATCGGTTTTCCAAAATGTGCCACTGTGTTCCTCTCAAGAAGTTACCCTCTGCACAAGAGTTGGCCACGATTTTCGCCAGGGAGGTCTTCCGGTCGCACGGTTTGCCCAAGGAGATTGTGTCGGATCGGGGGAGTCAGTTTGTGTCCAGGTTCTGGCGCGCCTTTTGTTCCCAGTTGGGGATTCATCTCTCTTTCTCCTCGGCCTACCACCCTCAGTCCAATGGGGCCGCAGAACGATCCAATCAGGCCTTGGAGCAATTCCTTCGTTGCTATGTCTCCGATCACCAAGACAATTGGGTTGACCTCCTGCCTTGGGCTGAGTTTGCCAGGAACACGGCGGTGAACTCTTCCTCTGGGACGTCTCCCTTCATGGCCAATTATGGGTTCCAACCTGTCGTGTTACCGGAGGTTTTCTCTCCCCAGGATATTCCGGCTGTGGAGGATCACCTTTCCGTCCTACGTGCTTGTTGGGTACAGATCCAGAGGTCCCTTGAGGTCTCTGCGCAGCGCCAGAGACTCCAGGCTGATCGCAGACGAGCGCCCGCTCCTTCCTACCAGGTCGGAGACCGTGTATGGTTGTCCACCCGCAACCTCAACCTTCGAGTGCCCACTCCCAAGTTGGCGCCTCGCTTTGTTGGTCCCTTCCGAGTGCTTCGCAGGGTAAACCCGGTAGCCTATGCCCTTGCGCTTCCTCCTGGCATGCGGATCTCCAACGTGTTTCATGTCTCCCTGTTGAAGCCATTGGTGTGTAATCGTTTCACTTCCTCGGTTCCTCGGCCTCGTCCGGTCCAAGTGGGCAATCGTGAGGAGTATGAGGTGAGCAATATCCTGGACTCACGCCTGGTCCGCGGTCGGTTGCAGTTTTTGGTCCATTGGCGTGGTTATGGTCCAGAGGAGCGTTCCTGGGTTCCCTCCGCAGATGTCCATGCTCCTGCTTTGCTCCGAGCCTTCCACGCACGCTTCCCTCAGAAACCGTTCCTTACTCCGCGGAGGAGGGGCCCTTGAGGGGGAGGTACTGTCATGGTCTTACCTTCTTGCCGTCCTCCTTCGTTTGACATGTGCTGGCGGCCATCTTGGTTTCTGGGTTTCTTGTAGCCTCCCACCCTGCGGCTTCTCCTTCCCACTGGGAGGAGCTGGATGCCTAGCTCATATATATAGGAGGTCTGTGGCTTCAGTTCCTTGCTTGGTCCTCCTGTGTTCACATGCTTCTAAGACTGCTGCTGCTTCTGGTTCCTGATCCTGGCCTCGTCTGACTACCCCGCTGGTTCCTGATCCTGGCTTCGTCTGACTACCCTGCTGGTTCCTGATCCAGGCTTCGTCTGACTACCCTGCTGGTTCCTGACCTCTGGCTACGCAAGACCCTGCTTCGGTTTAGCCATCCGTTTGGACTTTTGCTTACAGCTTGATTTCAATAAAGCCTTCTTATTTCCGCTTATCTCTTGTTGTACGTCTGGTTCATGGTTCCTTGACAGTGACTTTGCCGTCCAAGACCCTGTTAAAGCTCTCTGTAAGCATTTGCGATATATCATCTTTCAATATTTTATAGAACTCACCAGTATATCCGTCCGGACCTGGCGCTTTTGCTGAAGGCATATTTTTAATTGTCCTAGAGACCTCTTCCACTGACACTGGCTTATTAAGGTCAAGGAGCTGACTGTCCTGAAGCTTAGGTATATCAGTCTGTTCAAGATAATGGATTAGGGATGGCTGGGTATCAGGCCCTGCTGAATACAATTTCATGTAATATTCTCTAAAAATCTCTAGGACTTTCTCAGGCTTATTCTGACTCTTACCTTGCCCATCTAGCAACGTCGGGGAAACTAGCTGGTTTCTTGGCCCCCTGGACAACCTCGCCAGCAGCCTCACAGATTTATTCCTGTATTAAAATAATTTACAGTCTTTCTGTGAGATATACATCCCTTCCCATCTCTTTCAGATGGGGATTGAAGAAATTCTGAATATGCCTTTCTAAGTTTATTTGTCATTTCTCCTAATTTCTTTTTGGTTCTTGCCTTTAGAGCATGTACAAAGGACATTATTTTACCACGTAAAACTGCTTTTTCCGTATCCCATAATAAAATCGGATCCTCTCTGTGTTGGGCATTATCCTCCTGGAACTCCAAGTGCCATCCCCGTAATAGATCTTTAAAGTTTTCATTTTCTCCTAGGAAGGTAGGAAACCTCCATTCATAATCAGACCCCTTTTGCATTTGCTCTTTAACATCCAGTTGTATTGGGGCATGGTCTGACATGACCATATCTAGGATCTTAGGGTGTTCAATCATGGAGAACAAGGGGGCCGATACCAACAAATAATCGATACGAGACCACGAATCATTAGGAGCCGAGTAGAAAGTGTATTCTCTTCCCTCAGGATTAACTGTTCTCCAAGGATCCATGAGGTCATGGTCCCGTGCCAACTGTTCTAATACTTTTTCTCTCCCTACTACAGTCTTTTTCATTGATCTAACAGATTTGCGGTCTTCCCTGCCCTCCATCACCGTAGTCATGTCACCACCCACTATAACATTACGTTGCTGTAAAGTGCCCAGGTGTGCGCCTATCACCTCAAAAAACGTTTTATTATCCCCATTAGGACCATAAATATTAACTTACCCTATCTCTCCCATAGGGGTTTTCATAGTCACTATTTGCCATCTCCCAGCGTCATCGGTCGCATGCGTCATTATATCAACTTGCAATTTCTTATGAAAAAGTACTAGTGTTCCTCCTTTCCGGTTTGTTGATTCTGATCCTATTGCTTTCCCCACCCACATTCTCTCCATGCAAGCAAAATCCTCTGCACCCAAGTGGGTTTCTTGTAGCAGTGCAATGTCAGCTCTACATTTTTGCAAATGTTTCAGGATCATATTTCTCTTGGCCGGGGAACGAAGCCCTTTCACGTTCCATGATATAACTCGCATTAAAATATTATCGCATGGAGAGGATGCGGCCTAGGTACTTGAGTATACATCCAGACAAACAACATACCCCTTCCCGCCCCAAACAGTTTCCATGACAACTTGCCTGGAAATAAATTCCCACTAACTTCACAACTGCCAATAACATTATATGTTACCATAATCCTCTTCTCACTCCCTATCGACTTCACTTTTTTCCAACATGGTCAGTCAAACCCTTTGTATGACTTCAAACAAATATATGAACATTTGAAGGCCTTACGTGTTCAATCTTTAAGACTAAATGTCCTGCTGAGCGTAATGAACATGACAATTTATCATACAGTTACTGCCTTCAACGTGAAGGCCACTTTCGCAGTTCCCCGCTCATGTCCATACTTGACGCGACAGCTTCTTTTCCATTCTCCGTGGACTTGACTGGCTTCTCTGGTGGTCGACGTCGGTCAGGAGGTCTTAACGGCAGATGCTGTAGATCCAATTGCGTTCTCGCCTCTTCTGCTAATGTATAAGTAGATGTCGTACCATCCGAATGGAATATTTTGAGAAGGGCTGGGTATAAGAGCGCGAACCTAGTATGTCTCTCATATAATTCAGAACAAATCCCTGAGAACTCTCTTCTCCTCTTTTGCACCTCAACGGAGTAGTCTGCAAATATCAGCACTTTCTGGCGGATTTCAAGTGAAGACCCCTGTCGCTTGTATTGTAGCACTATGGCCGTCTTATCCGTAAAGTCCAGATATTTCACTATGACGAGTCTCGGTCTCTGCTGTAAGGCTGAAGCGACTTTTGAGATGCGGTCTGCCCCCTGATCTCAGGTCTGGGCCTATACGGTGAGCTCTTTCCACCTTGCACGATTTTTAAAGCCCCAGAACCGATGGTATCTCTTGTTTGCATATTGCGATCAAATCTTGGGATGGGACAGACTCCTTTAGTCCCAATATGCGCAGGTTGCTCCTTGGCGAGCAATTTTCCAGATCATCCACTTTCATTTTTATGGACGCTGTCTCCCTTTCTGCTTTCTCCAGCAACGTGCGCAGGTCGGAGCACGATTCTTCTAGTATTTATATACGAGTCTCTGCGCTCTCCAGCCTTGACCCGTGTTCTGCTGCAGTTGCTTGTAGGGACTGAAGTGTATGTCCCACTGTGCTGGCAAGGGATTCCTACAGATCGGGTAGGATCCGATTAGCCACTTCTATTGCCAGCTTAACATAGTCAATGCCAGCCTCGTCTCCTCTGAGATCAGCTTCTTCCGGCACTGCGCGTCCTTCCATTGTCTCCTGCTGTACAGACATGGGAGCGCCTTTCTCCTCCCCTTCACACTCCCGCGCTGCAGACTTCCAAGCTTTATTCTGGCCTTTTGACTTGCTTCTCGTCCCCATATATAGGATGTATAGGATGACGATAGTCCCGAATCTTGTCCGGTGTGTAGGGGAGAATTAGTTTACTGAGGTTTGACTGCACGGAGCTGAGGTTAGCTGCGTCTCACCATGCAGGCGCCAGAACCGGAACGCCAATGTACTATTTTAAAAAACATTGCACAACTAGGTTAATGACATGCACCATGCAGAAAACATGTGTTTTTTACCCCAGGTTCTGGGTGGCACGATGTTGTAGCCAACTTTGCCTGGTGGCAATTAAGCTGGCTCACCATCAGATTGCTGGGCATGTAGGGTTATTTCCAGGCCATGCATTCCATTACTGATGACTGACAACAGAACAGGAGAAGGAGCAGTCTCAACGGGAAAAGCAGAAAGGGATGATGACTATGTGAAAGACACAGTCCTTCCAGTGGATACAGGCTGTCTGCCACAAGTGAGACCAAGAGAAAGAATAAACTCTTCTTTTGGTAACTTCAGCCAACTTTGTTTGCCCACAGGATAGGGTGATGCCACTTCATGTTGCTCAATAGAGCTCTGGTGCTGTGGTGTTTGTATTTGGCTGCCAACAATTACTTTAATCTTGCAGGGCTTGTCTTCCAGCAGCGTGGATGAAAAACTGCCAGACGGGAGATACTCGTGCAGAGCCAGAGGCAGGCAAGCTTGTCTTGGGGGGCACCTTGGCCCCTTAACTTATTTCCAGCTCTTCATTTGCCCCGACTGTCACTGTAGCTGCCCCATGACTAATACCATGGCTTCAGATGCCACAATTACCACCACCATCACATCTATGCATGAATTCTCCAGCCTCCTCTTGAAGCTCCTCATCAGGGCACTCCTAAAGCTGACTGCTCACACACAATCCATCAAGAAGGAGACTCTGTTGACTATCTGCCATAGGGCATTGTGGGGTTTTCTTGCCACTTCATAGGAAAAAGGAAGGCAACCCTCTAGGAATGGGCAGTGAAGACTGAGAGGCCTCCACTGAAAGTCTTCTTTAGGGCTGCAAGAAGGAGGAGCAGAAGGAAGGCTGTGACCCCCTGGCAAATCCAGAAAACAGCTTTCTTAAGGCCTCTTTCACACGGGAGTCAGTTTTTTTGCCCGTATAAGAGCCGGGTGCGTTGCGGGAAAATGCGCGATTTTTCCGCGCGAGTGCAAAACATTGCCGTGCGTTGCACTCGTGTGAGAAAAATCGCGCATGTTTGGTACCCAAACCCGAACTTCTTCACAGAAGTTCGGGCTTGGGATTGATGTTCTGAAGATTGTATTATTTTCCCTTATAACATGGTTATAAGGGAAAATAATAGCATTCTGAATGCAGAATGCATAGTAAAACAGCGCTGGAGGGGTTAAAAAAAGAATAATAATAATTTAACTCACCTTAGTCCACTTGATCGCGAAGCCCGACATCTCCTTGTGTCTCCTCTGCTGAACAGGACCTGGGGTGAGCTGCTGCATAAAATACAGGTTAAGGACCTTTGATGACGTCACTCTGAATCACCATGGTAAAAGATCATGTGACGTACCATGTGATGACCGGAGTGACGTCATGAAAGGTCCTTAACCTCAATTTAATGCAGCAGCTCACCCCAGGTCCTGTTCAGCACAGAGGAGATACAAGGAGATGCCGGCTTCGCGATCAAGTGGACTAAGGTGAGTTAAATTATTATTATTATTTTTTAACCCCTCTAGCGCTGTTTTACTATGCCTTCTGTATTCAGAATGCTATTATTTTCCCTTATAACCATGTTATAAGGGAAAATAATAATGATCGGGTCTCCATCCCGATCGTCTCCTAGCAACCGTGCGTGAAAATCGCACCGCATCCGTACTTGCTTGCGGATGCTATGCGATTTTCACGCTTCCCATTCACTTCTATGGGGCCTGCGTCGCGTGAAAATCGGACAATATAGAGCATGCTGCGATTTTCACTCAACACACAAGTGATGCGTGAAAATCACCGCTCATGTGCACAGCCCCATAGAAATGAATGGGTCAGGATTCAGTGCGGGTGCAATACGTTCACCGCACGCATCGCACCCGCACGGAAAACTCGCCTGTGTGAAAGGGGCCTAAGTGTCAACCTACCATGTAATTATCTCCCCCCCTCCTCCCACACAAACACTTGAACTGTCTGGATATAACACAGATTTTGGTCTAGTGTTTCATGTTTTCATTCAGAAATTTAAAATCCTACCCGCTGTATTGTAAGACACACATTGCACAAGTGTATTGCTATTCCCAACCCCTTAAAAAAATAAAAATAAATTTAAGGTGTGTGGAGATGCCCTCACACAGATTTTGCCTTAGAATTTCACCTTGTCACTCAGAGATTTAATACGGTACCCTCTGTATTGTAAGACACATGTTGCACATATATTTTCCTACTGTCCCAAACCCCCCAAAAAACTTGAACATGCTGGAGATGGCCTGACACAGATTTCAGCCTAGTATTTCACGTTTTCACTCAGAGATTGAAAACATCATCACTGCCTTGACCTGTCAATCAAAGTGCAGAGGGAGATTCAGTTGCAGAGAAAGAGGAGCCTCTAGGCGCATATTCAACAGGTCAGCTAGTTTTATAGGTACATATCTGCTGACAGTTGCCAATACATTGGGGGCATGGTGAGTAGGAGATGGTGGTTTACAGTGTTAAATGTTGCAGAGATCCAGAAGAATGAGCAGAGAGTAGCCCCCGTTGCCTTTAGCTGTGAGAATGTCTTTTGTCACTTTGGTGAGGGTAGTTTCTGTAGAGTGTAAAGGGCGGAAATAACATTGTAATAGATCAAGGGGACAGTTTGTGGATGAATAGGCCAAGTGCTTCAGGACTTTAGAGATAGGTCTGTAGTTAGTTGCACAGGACAGGTCAGGAGATGGTTGTTTAATAAAGGGTTTATGTCAAAATGCTTGATAGACAAGGGAAAGAATAAAGGGGAAGATTGATGAGTTTAGGTGGATAGTGACTAGTGTGAAGTTTGGAAAAAATGTGATTCGGCTGCTTCGCCGAATTTTACAAAGAAATTCACTTTGTGATGAATTACTTCATAATGAAGCACATTTATTTGTAAGTAGCAGGTGCAATGACTGGGAATCTGGGAATGGAGATTGCACTGCCCCCCATAATTGAACCCCTCAGATGCCGCGTTCATCGCTGATCATGGCATCTGAGAATAAAAGTAAGGGCTTTCCGGGGTTAATCTGGTAAAAAAAATACTGAACTTATCCATTTAAGTGCTAAGAGGCTGCCGCGGCCATCTTGGTTGAAGACATGGTGCATGATAACTTCATCACGCTGGCCGGCATGGTTACGTCATATGTCCCTGCATATAACATTTTGCATGGGATCTTCAATCAAGATGGCTGCGGCGGCCTCTTCATGCTTAAATGGATGAGGTGCATATATTTCGGATCTGAGGAAATTCGGATCGAAGTCCACTTCGGATACTTCGATTTTCCTAACACTAGCAGCAGTGACAGCCAGAATGAGAGACTGTAGGAGGTGTGAGGGAATAGGTGGTATGTGGTAGGGTGAGAAGAAGAGAGACTTCTTCTGTGACCTGGTCGAATGTGGAAAGTGAACTATAGGAGGTGGGGGAAGGGGATCAATAACACTTAGTGGCTGAGAGCTAATTTCATGCCCAAAGTTTTCAAGTTTCCCCTTTGAAGTGTGTGAGAATATGCAACAGTGAAGGAGAGAAGGTTGTGGTCAGAGAGCGGGAGAGAAGAGTTAGTAAAATCAGAAACCAAGCAGAGCCAAAAGAAGAACAGATACAGTGTGTTAGTGTCTTTGTGCGTCTGGGAATTGGAAAAATGTGAAATGTCAAGAGAGGAGATTATAGATAGAAGGTGGGGTGCAGATGTGGAGATAGGGCTGTCTATGGTGATGCTAAAGTCACCCAAAATGAGAGTTGGTAATTCCGAGGACAGGAAATGTAGAAGCCAGGCAGCTAAGTGATTCAGGAACTAGGTGGGTGAGCCAGGGGGGTGATAATAGCTGCCAGTGCCACTCTCAAGGAGTGGGTGGAATACTCTGAGGTTGTAGATCTCAAAAGACGGGAATGAGAGTGATGGAACTGGGGAATGACCTAGAATGTGTTTTGTGGAGAAGTATTCTGACTAGAGTTGAGCGAACACCTGGATGTTCGGGTTCGAGAAGTTCGGCCGAACATCCCGGAAATGTTCGGGTTCGGGATCCGAACCCGATCCGAACTTCGTCCCGAACCCGAACCCCATTGAAGTCAATGGGGACCCGAACTTTTCGGCACTAAAAAGGCTGTAAAACAGCCCAGGAAAGAGCTAGAGGGCTGCAAAAGGCAGCAACATGTAGGTAAATCCCCTGCAAACAAATGTGGATAGGGAAATGAATTAAAATAAAAATTAAATAAATAAAAATTAACCAAAATCAATTGGAGAGAGGTTCCATAGCAGAGAATCTGGCTTCCCGTCACCCACCACTGGAACAGTCCATTCTCAGATATTTAGGCCCCGGCACCCAGGCAGAGGAGAGAGGTCCCGTAACAGAGAATCTGTCTTCATGTCAGCAGAGAATTAGTCTGCATGTCATAGCAGAGAATGAGGCTTCACGTCAGCCACCACTGCAACAGTCCATTGGCATATATTTAGGCCCAGCACCCAGGCAGAGGAGGGAGGTCCCGTAACAGAGAATCTGTCTTCATGTCAGCAGAGAATTAGTCTGCATGTCATAGCAGAGAATGAGGCTTCACGTCAGCCACCACTGCAACAGTCCATTGGCATATATTTAGGCCCAGCACACACACAGGCAGAGGAGAGAGGTCCCGTAACAGACAATCTGGCTTCATGTCAGCAGAGAATTAGTCTGCATGTCATAGCAGACAATGAGGCTTCACGTCAGCCACCACTGCAACAGTCCATTGGCATATATTTAGGCCCAGCACACACACAGGCAGAGGAGAGAGGTCCCGTAACAGAGAATCTGTCTTCATGTCAGCAGAGAATTAGTCTGCATGTCATAGCAGAGAATGAGGCTTCACGTCAGCCACCACTGCAACAGTCCATTGGCATATATTTAGGCCCAGCACACACACAGGCAGAGGAGAGAGGTCCCGTAACAGAGAATCTGTCTTCATGTCAGCAGAGAATCAGTCTTCATATCATAGCAGAGAATCAGGCTTCACGTCACCCACCACTGTAAGAGTCAATTTTCATAAATTTAGGCCCAGAACCCAGGCAGAGGAGAAAGGTCCCGTAACAGACAATCTGGCTTCATGTCAGCAGAGAATCAGTCTTCATATCATAGCAGAGAATCAGGCTTCACGTCACCCACCACTGTAAGAGTCAATTTTCATAAATTTAGGCCCAGAACCCAGGCAGAGGAGAAAGGTCCCGTAACAGACAATCTGGCTTCATGTCAGCAGAGAATCAGTCTTCATATCATAGCAGAGAATCAGGCTTCACGTCACCCACCACTGTAAGAGTCAATTTTCATAAATTTAGGCCCAGAACCCAGGCAGAGGAGAAAGGTCCCGTAACAGACAATCTGGCTTCATGTCAGCAGAGAATCAGTCTTCATATCATAGCAGAGAATCAGGCTTCACGTCACCCACCACTGTAAGAGTCAATTTTCATAAATTTAGGCCCAGAACCCAGGCAGAGGAGAAAGGTCCCGTAACAGACAATCTGGCTTCATGTCAGCAGAGAATCAGTCTTCATATCATAGCAGAGAATCAGGCTTCACGTCACCCACCACTGTAAGAGTCAATTTTCATAAATTTAGGCCCAGAACCCAGGCAGAGGAGAAAGGTCCCGTAACAGACAATCTGGCTTCATGTCAGCAGAGAATCAGTCTTCATATCATAGCAGAGAATCAGGCTTCACGTCACCCACCACTGTAAGAGTCAATTTTCATAAATTTAGGCCCAGAACCCAGGCAGAGGAGAAAGGTCCCGTAACAGACAATCTGGCTTCATGTCAGCAGAGAATCAGTCTTCATATCATAGCAGAGAATCAGGCTTCACGTCACCCACCACTGTAAGAGTCAATTTTCATAAATTTAGGCCCAGAACCCAGGCAGAGGAGAAAGGTCCCGTAACAGACAATCTGGCTTCATGTCAGCAGAGAATCAGTCTTCATATCATAGCAGAGAATCAGGCTTCACGTCACCCACCACTGTAAGAGTCAATTTTCATAAATTTAGGCCCAGAACCCAGGCAGAGGAGAAAGGTCCCGTAACAGACAATCTGGCTTCATGTCAGCAGAGAATTAGTCTGCATGTCATAGCAGAGAATGAGGCTTCACGTCACCCACCACTGCAACAGTCCATTGGCATATATTCAGGCCCAGCACCCAGGCAGAGGAGAGAGGTCCCGTAACAGAGGATCTGGCTTCATGTCAGCAGAGAATCAGTCTGCATGTCATAGCAGAGAATCAGGCTTCACGTCAGCCACCACTGCAACAGTCCATTGTCATAAATTTAGGCCCAGCACCCAGGCAGAGGAGAGAGGTCCCGTAACAGAGGATCTGGCTTCATGTCAGCAGAGAATCAGTCTGCATGTCATAGCAGAGAATCAGGCTTCACGTCAGCCACCACTGCAACAGTCCATTGTCATAAATTTAGGCCCAGCACCCAGGCAGAGGAGAGAGGTCCCGTAACAGACAATCTGGCTTCATGTCAGCAGAGAATTAGTCTGCATGTCATAGCAGAGAATCAGGCTTCATGTCAGCCACCACTGCAACAGTCCATTGGCATATATTTAGGCCTAGCACACAGGCAGAGGAGAGGTTCATTCAACTTTGGGTAGCATCGCAATATAATGGTAAAATGAAAATAAAAATAGGATTGAATGAGGAAGTGCCCTGGAGTCCAATAATATATGGTTATGGGGAGGTAGTTAATGTCTAATCTGGACAAGGGACGGACAGGTCCTGTGGGATCCATGCCTGGTTCATTTTTATGAACGTCAGCTTGTCCACATTGGCTGTAGACAGGCGGCTGCGTTTGTCTGTAATGACGCCCCCTGCCGTGCTGAATACACGTTCAGACAAAACGCTGGCTGCCGGGCAGGCCAGCACCTCCAAGGCATAAAAGGCTAGCTCTGGCCACGTGGACAATTTAGAGACCCAGAAGTTGAATGGGGCCGAACCATCAGTCAGTACGTGGAGGGGTGTGCACACGTACTGTTCCACCATGTTAGTGAAATGTTGCCTCCTGCTAACACGTTGCGTATCAGGTGGTGGTGCAGTTAGCTGTGGCGTGTTGACAAAAGTTTTCCACATCTCTGCCATGCTAACCCTGCCCTCAGAGGAGCTGGCCGTGACACAGCTGCCTTGGCGACCTCTTGCTCCTCCTCTGCCTTGGCCTTGGGCTTCCACTTGTTCCCCTGTGACATTTGGGAATGCTCTCAGTAGCGCGTCTACCAACGTGCGCTTGTACTCGCGCATCTTCCTATCACGCTCCAGTGCAGGAAGTAAGGTGGGCACATTGTCTTTGTAGCGTGGATCCAGCAGGGTGGCAACCCAGTAGTCCGCACAGGTTAAAATGTGGGCAACTCTGCTGTCGTTGCGCAGGCACTGCAGCATGTAGTCGCTCATGTGTGCCAGGCTGCCCAGGGGTAAGGACAAGCTGTCCTCTGTGGGAGGCGTATCGTCATCGTCCTGCCTTTCCCCCCAGCCACGCACCAGTGATGGACCCGAGCTGCGTTGGGTGCCACCCCGCTGTGACCATGCTTCATCCTCATCCTCCTCCACCTCCTCCTCATCCTCGTCCTCCTCGTCCTCCAGTAGTGGGCCCTGGCTGGCCACATTTGTACCTGGCCTCTGCTGTTGCAAAAAACCTCCCTCTGAGTCACTTCGAAGAGACTGGCCTGAAAGTGCTAAAAATGACCCCTCTTCCTCATCCTCCTCCTCCTCCTCCTGGGCCACCTCCTGTTCCATCATCGCCCTAAGTGTTTTCTCAAGGAGACATAGAAGTGGTATTGTAACGCTGATAACGGTGTCATCGCCACTGGCCATGTTGGTGGAGTACTCGAAACAGCGCAACAGGGCACACAGGTCTCGCATGGAGGCCCAGTCATTGGTGGTGAAGTGGTGCTGTTCTGTAGTGCGACTGACCCGTGCGTGCTGCAGCTGAAACTCCACTATGGCCTGCTGCTGCTCGCACAGTCTGTCCAGCATGTGCAAGGTGGAGTTCCACCTGGTGGGCACGTCGCATATGAGGCGGTGAGCGGGAAGGCCGAAGTTACGCTGTAGCGCAGACAGGCGAGCAGCGGCAGGATGTGAACGCCGGAAGCGCGAACAGACGGCCCGCACTTTATGCAGCAGCTCTGACATGTCGGGGTAGTTGTGAATGAACTTCTGCACCACCAAATTCAGCACATGCGCCAAGCAAGGGATGTGCGTCAAATTGGCTAGTCCCAGAGCTGCAACGAGATTTCGCCCATTATCACACACCACCAGGCCGGGCTTGAGGCTCACCGGCAGCAACCACTCGTCGGTCTGTTGTTCTATACCCCGCCACAACTCCTGTGCGGTGTGGGGCCTGTCCCCCAAACATATGAGTTTCAGAATGGCCTGCTGACGTTTACCCCGGGCTGTGCTGAAGTTGGTGGTGAAGGTGTGTGGCTGACTGGATGAGCAGGTGGAAGAAGAGGAGGAGGAAGCCGAGAAGGAGGAGGTGGCAACAGGAGGCAAAGAATGTTGCCCTGCGATCCTTGGCGGCGGAAGGACGTGCGCCAAACAGCTCTCCGCCTGGGGCCCAGCTGCCACTACATTTACCCAGTGTGCAGTTAGGGAGATATAGCGTCCCTGGCCGTGCTTACTGGTCCACGTATCTGTGGTTAGGTGGACCTTGCCACAGATGGCGTTGCGCAGTGCACACTTGATTTTATCGGATACTTGGTTGTGCAGGGAAGGCACGGCTCTCTTGGAGAAGTAGTGCCGGCTGGGAACAACATACTGTGGGACAGCAAGCGACATGAGCTGTTTGAAGCTGTCTGTGTCCACCAGCCTAAATGACAGCATTTCATAGGCCAGTAGTTTAGAAATGCTGGCATTCAGGGCCAGGGATCGAGGGTGGCTAGGTGGGAATTTACGCTTTCTATCAAATGTTTGTGAGATGGAGAGCTGAACGCTGGCGTGTGACATGGTTGAGACGCTTGGTGACGGAGGTGGTGGTGGTGGTGTTGGTGGTACATCCCCTGTTTGCTGGGCGGCAGGTGCCAACGTTCCTCCAGAGGCGGAGGAAGAGGCCGAGGCGGCAGCAGCAGAATAGGCCGAGGCGGCAGCAGCAGAAGAGGTAGCAGGGGGAGCCTGAGTGACTTCCTTGGTTTTAAGGTGTTTACTCCACTGCAGTTCATGCTTTGCATGCAGGTGCCTGGTCATGCAGGTTGTGCTCAGGTTCAGAACGTTAATGCCTCGCTTCAGGCTCTGATGGCACAGCGTGCAAACCACTCGGGTCTTGTCGTCAGCACATTGTTTGAAGAAGTGCCATGCCAGGGAACTCCTTGAAGCTGCCTTTGGGGTGCTCGGTCCCAGATGGCGGCGGTCAGTAGCAGGCGGAGTCTCTTGGCGGCGGGTGTTCTGCTTTTGCCCACTGCTCCCTCTTTTGCTACGCTGTTGGCTCGGTCTCACCACTGCCTCTTCCTCCGAACTGTGAAAGTCAGTGGCACGACCTTCATTCCATGTGGGGTCTAGGACCTCATCGTCCCCTGCATCGTCTTCCACCCAGTCTTGATCCCTGACCTCCTGTTCAGTCTGCACACTGCAGAAAGACGCAGCAGTTGGCACCTGTGTTTCGTCATCATCAGAGACATGCTGAGGTGGTATTCCCATGTCCTCATCATCAGGAAACATAAGTGGTTGTGCGTCAGTGCATTCTATGTCTTTCACCGCTGGGGAAGGGCTAGGTGGATGCCCTTGGGAAACCCTGCCAGCGGAGTCTTCAAACAGCATAAGAGACTGCTGCATAACTTGAGGCTGAGACAGTTTCCCTGGTATGCATGGGGGTGATGTGACAGACTGATGGGGTTGGTTTTCAGGCGCCATCTGTGCGCTTTCTGCAGAAGACTGGGTGGGAGATAATGTGAACGTGCTGGATCCACTGTCGGCCACCCAATTGACTAATGCCTGTACCTGCTCAGGCCTTACCATCCTTAGAACGGCATTGGGCCCCACCATATATCGCTGTAAATTCTGGCGGCTACTGGGACCTGAGGTAGTTGGTACACTAGGACGTGTGGATGTGGCAGAACGGCCACGTCCTCTCCCAGCACCAGAGGGTCCACTAACACCACCACGACCATGTCCACGTCCGCGTCCCTTACTAGATGTTTTTCTCATTGTTATGGTTCACCACAACAACAAATATATTATTTGGCCCAATGTATTGTATTCAAATTCAGCGGGATATAAATTTGAGGCCTAGTATTTAGGCGCTGGGTGACCGGTATGGATTTAGTGACAGAATTAGACTTGGAAATGCACAGAAGCGTGTGTGTGAAGTTATTCTGAATGACCCTATGTGCACCTTCAATATTATATACCCTTTTAGGGATAGATTTCAAATAGCTCTGATATAGCAGAAACTACTAAATTATGAAATTGCTAAATTGGGAATTGTACTTCAACCCAGAACAAAAAATGTGCTTTGACGGACACTAAATATCTTGCCCAGCAACAACAGTACAGCGGTGGGTAACGAGAGATTTAGAGGGATTTAAATTTGAGGCCTAGTATTTAGGCGCTGGGTGACAGGTATGGGTTTAGTGACAGAATTAGACTTGGAAATACACAGTAGCGGGTGTGTGTGAAGTTATTCTGAATGACCCAATGTGCACCTTCAATATTATATACCCTTTTAGGGATAGATTTCAAATAGCTCTGATATAGCAGAAACCACTAAATTATGAAATTGCTAAATTGGGAATTGTACTTCAACCCAGAACAAAAAATGTGCTTTGACGGACACTAAATATCTTGCCCAGCAACAACAGTACAGCGGTGGGTAACGAGAGATTTAGAGGGATTTAAATTTGAGGCCTAGTATTTAGGCGCTGGGTCACCGGTATGGATTTAGTGACAGAATTAGACTTGGAAATGCACAGAAGCGTGTGTGTGAAGTTATTCTGAATGACCCTATGTGCACCTTCAATATTATATACCCTTTTAGGGATAGATTTCAAATAGCTCTGATATAGCAGAAACCACTAAATTATGAAATTGCTAAATTGGGAATTGTACTTCAACCCAGAACAAAAAATGTGCTTTGACGGACACTAAATATCTTGCCCAGCAACAACAGTACAGCGGTGGGTAACGAGAGATTTAGAGGGATTTAAATTTGAGGCCTAGTATTTAGGCGCTGGGTGACAGGTATGGGTTTAGTGACAGAATTAGACTTGGAAATACACAGTAGCGGGTGTGTGTGAAGTTATTCTGAATGACCCAATGTGCACCTTCAATATTATATACCCTTTTTGGGATAGATTTCAAATAGCTCTGATATAGCAGGAACCACTAAATTATGAAATTGCTAAATTGGGAATTGTATTTCAACCCAGAACAAGAAATGTGCTTGAACGGACACTAAATAACTCGCCCAGCTACAGCACTAGGGACAGATTTAGCTGGATATAAATTTGAGGCCTAGTATTTAGGCGCTGGGTGACCGGTATGGATTTAGTGACAGAATTAGACTGGGATATGGCCAAAAAATAAACAGACTATTGCTGGTTAAATGCACTTGGTGTGACAGCTTCACCCTGATGTAGGCTTTAGCCAAAAAACAACCACACCATTGAGGGTTAAATGCACTTGGTGACAGGCGCAGCTTGCCCCTGATTTTGTATATGGCCAAAAAATGAACAGACTATTGCTGGTTAAATGCACTTGGTGTGACAGCTTCACCCTGATGTAGGCTTTAGCCAAAAAACAACCACACCATTGAGGGTTAAATGCACTTGGTGACAGGCGCAGCTTGCCCCTGATTTTGTATATGGCCAAAAAATGAACAGACTATTGCTGGTTAAATGCACTTGGTGTCACAGCTTCACCCTGATGTAGGCTTTAGCCAAAAAACAACCACACCATTGAGGGTTAAATGCACTTGGTGACAGGCGCAGCTTGCCCCTGATTTTGTATATGGCCAAAAAATGAACAGACTATTGCTGGATAAATGCACTTGGTGTGACAGCTTCACCCTGATGTAGGCTTTAGCCAAAAAACAACCACACCATTGAGGGTTAAATGCACTTGGTCGCAGCTTGTGCTGGCGCACCACAAGACACAAAATGGCCGCCGATCACCCCAGAAAAATGAGACTGACAAACGGTCTGTGCAGCCTAAAAACAGTGAGCAATTGAGGATCAGCAGCTCAATGATCCACAGCTGCAGATCGATCAGTTAATCAAGTCCTTTGGAGGAGTTAATCTGCCTAATCTCGCCCTACTGTCGCAGCCGCAACCTCTCCCTACGCTAATCAGAGCAGAGTGACGGGCGGCGCTATGTGACTCCAGCTTAAATAGAGGCTGGGTCACATGGTGCTCTGGCCAATCACAGCCATGCCAATAGTAGGCATGGCTGTGATGGCCTCTTGGGGCAAGTAGTATGACGCTTGTTGATTGGCTGCTTTGCAGCCTTTCAAAAAGCGCCAAGAAAGCGTCACAAAAGCGCAAAGAAAGCGACGAACACCGAACCCGAACCCGGACTTTTACGAAAATGTCCGGGTTCGGGTCCGTGTCACGGACACCCCAAAATTCGGTACGAACCCGAACTATACAGTTCGAGTTCGCTCATCCCTAATTCTGACTCCACCACCCTGTTCTCAGGTATGGGGGTTTGAGAAAAATGTAAGCCACCATAAGACAGAGCAACTAAGGAAGCAGTGTCAGATTGCTGAATCTATGTTTCAGTTAGAGCCAGCAGGTCAAGAGAATTAGTGAGAAAGAATTCATGTGGGGGAGTTTGTTTTGCACACTGACAATGGATTCCAGGGCCCATAAAGAAGAAAAGAAGAAAGAGGGGACGTGCAATAAATGTTAATGAGCTTCCTAGGGTTTATATGTGAGATGTGGAAGAGATTAAAATTAGCAGAAGAAGATGGACCAGGGTTATCCCCTGAAGTGAATGGCTAGAAAGAGCAAGTGATTTAGTGATTTGTAAAAGTGTTTTTGCTGTACTACAAACTGGTACATGATGGGTTAAGTTACTTTAGGAAGGTGAATAATGCATGTGAGCTGTAAATTGGTAAGGGAAGGAGAGAGGGGCGAATGTGGAGAGAATGCAATAGAGGAGCGACAGGGAGTAAGTGTGGAGGAGAAGAGCATACAATTAAATGGACAGAGATACAATTAACATTGTAAACTCTTTGGAAACGTGTTTCAGTTTCTCTCATAGCACACCTGTCTTCTGCCCTTTTATCACTGTCATGAATGGTGTGATGTTAAAAGGCAGGAAGTGCTCAACTCCATATGCAGTTATGCATCTATACCCAGGGAAGCAGATCCTGCACTTGTGTAACACCCCAGAGTTGTGTTACAAAACTCTTTTACCCGCTACAACCTGCTAAGAGCATTAACATTGTCATTTAATGTGATCTTGATTATTTAATTCACAACTGTGCAGATAAAACCATTTCAAATGTAATTTTTTTCCTTGTAATGTTTCAGGTCTACCAGCAGGTGGCAGCATCATTGGTAGGAATAGTTTTAATGTTATGGCCATTCAGAATGGAACATTCTTGTTCTGTTCAGCCCCCCTGCTTAAGGGGAGTGGAGTGTCCAACATCCTGCAGCAAGGGAGGAAAAAAACTGTTAGAGCCAGTTCTAGCTCTCCCTGCATAGGGAAGACAGCAAGCAAGGACCATGTCTCGTCCTGAGATCTGATCAGATTCCCAGTCTGAGCTTTGCAGCTCAGCTGGGCGAAACCAAATAGAAAGCTGCAGATCACTCCAGTTCCAGGAAGAACCATACCCTGTGAAGATAACTGTGAGTAGAGACCAGAGACCCAGGAGAAGCCATAATCCTCCTCAGCTAGTCAGTCCCTAGATAGCAGATGATAGTCAGTGCAGAAGCCAAATTCCTGCCATATTACAAAGCAACAAGCAGATGTCCTTTTCCTGCAAATCTCCAGGTACATGATAGAGCAGAAGATAAATCCCTGCCACACATTGCCAACACCTGCTGGGACCAAAGACTAGTGCTGTACCTTGCTTGGATGAAAGCTACTACCAGTAAAGACAAGTTTGAACTTCACCCAAGGTCTGGATCTCAATTACTGCTGCAAATTCCTCTATTACTCCTACTAGCACCAACTCATTTTATTGCAAGTGAGCCAGGAGTCCAGCCGTACCCAGGTAGAAGACACCGTTGACACAATTACCACTACCACACAGAGACATTACACCACTCTGGCATTCCTAACCTGGTACATGAGTTGCTTACTGGCATGCTGCAATTGGCTTCAAGAACAAACAATAGACTATTATACACATATCCTGACCCACTGCATAATTTGGCGTCCGTGTAACCGTACCACGGTCCTGCTCATTGCACTTGTGGCCCGTTGCTAATGGCTATCTCCAGCAAAAATGCATACAATGGAGGATGCCCGCAGCGGACCACAAGTACCAGAAAAAGACATCCTACACAAGATAGAAAAACGTGTGGATGTAAATAGCTATATGAAATAAACATTAATAAGGAAGGTGCACTACTGTGGATGCAAACAAACAAGTCTGACTAAACCCTCAAACTGGTGTTAAAATTGAGAATTTAGACAATATATCCTTATGTGAAGGACATATCTGAGCCCGAGCAGCGCCAAGGTATCTCAAGTAGCTCGGGACCTAACGCTAACCTACCTGTGCTGTATGGGCAATACCAGGAGCCAGTGGGCGAATTACAGGAGCGTAAGGTCCAACTTACAGCAAACTCCCAGTTACCTTCAGCATGCAGCCATGCTTGCAATGGGAGGAGGGAGGAGGCTGTGAGTCCCACCCAAGACTGTCTCATAAGGCCCAGGCCTCACAGGTGCACCTTAATGTGTCATGTGGATGAACATCAGGCACATTTAAATGTGGAGTTTATATACTTCCAAACATATATATTTACAAACAACAAAAAATGGCATAGTGTCAAAAGGCAGGAAGCGCTCAACCCCATATGCAGTGGTCCATCTATACTGGGGGGGCAGATCCTGCACTTGTGACCTGTTGCTAATGGCGATCCCCAGCAAAAATGCATATAGGGGAGGATGCCTGCAGCGGACCACAAGTACCAGAAAAAGACATCCTACACAAGATAGAAAAATGTGTAGATGTAAATAGCTATGTGAAATAAACATTAATAAGGAAGGTGCACTACTGTGGATGCAAACAAACAAGTCTGACTTAAACCTTATATCTATATACAAACTACAAAAAATGGCGTGGTGTCAAAAGGCAGGAAGTGCTCAACCCCATATGCAGTTGTGCATCTATACCCAGGGGAGCATATCCTGCACTTTTGACACTACGCAATTTTTTGTAGCTTGTATATAGATATGCTTGGAGGTATATAAACTCTATATTTAAATGTGTCTGATTTTCATCCACAGGCAACATTTAGGTGCACCTGTGAGGCCTGGGCTTTATCATCCAGTCTTGGGTGGGTCTCGCAGACTTCTCCTGCCTCCTATTGCAAGCATGGCTGCATGCTGGAGGTACCTGGGAGTTTGCTGTGTCAGACTTTATGCTTCTGTAAGTTCCCCACTGGCTCCTAGTATTGCCCATATGGCACAGGTAGGTTAGCATTAGGTCCTGAGATACTTGAGATACCTTGGCGTGGTGCTTGGGCTCAGATATGTCCTTCATATAAGGATATACTGGCTAAATTCTCAATTTTAGAACAGACACGGAGGCTTCGTATTGCTTCGTATTGCTTTTCTCTTTCTTTACTAAAATATAGCAGCAAACACAGGAAGAGAAAAAAAGTGCCCCTGTAGCCTAGGCAACCAGCCACTCCCCCGGACTAGCCGGTATAAGAGTCAGCTCCAACCCATAGTCCTCCTCTTTCTTACTGCTCACAGGAAGATAAGTATCTGATCTACCTGTGTGGTATTTGATTGTTATATATGTGATAAATTTTCTCCTCAGGGATCGCGATTTCCTTTCCCTTGCTAGTCTGTGTCCCCCTGTGCGTTGTTTCGCCAGGGGGGACTCTTTATTTCGTTACCTGCAGCCCCTGTTTAAATCTGTATCCTCTGCGGCCGTCTCCCTGCCCCATATTGTGGTCTCGTGGAGGCTCCGGCACTTGCGCCGGAAGTATCGCGAGATTTCGGACGCGCGCGCCTCCCGCTGCCCCGTCCTCTCCCGTGACTTTGGCGGCCATTTTCACCAGTTGCCTGCGACCTGCTGTGCCCTGTAGACCCGGCTCCGGCTAGTTCAAGGTTTTTTCTCCCTTCTAGTTCAGTGGCCACATTAGGACCTTATATGATGTCCTTCCCGACTATTAACCCCCCTTCTCCTGGGGACGCTGCTCCTCAGGTGGCTCCGGTCATTTCCCCTCCTGGGGTGCCTGTCGCATCTCCCCCTCATATGGATCCGGTCCCTGATGCCGCATCCTTGCTCCAAAAAGCTGTAGCGGAGGCCATTGCCTCGGCTATGGGCTCCATGTCGGCCACCATTTCGCACACCTTATCCCAAGCGCTCCGGAACCACTCCGGTGACGCGCCTGTCGCACAACAAGTGATGAACCCTGATCCCTCCCCATCCACCTCCATGGGCGAAGTCCAACTAGATACTCAGGCCTCCAGAACCCCTTTGACTGGTGACTCGTCTCACCCACAGGATAGCGTGCCACTGACACGCAAAAGAGCCTTACCACGCCAGGCGGAACGGGCGCGGCAGTGGAAATGCGCCAGAGCGCAATTTGAGAGCGACTCCGACTCAGAAATCGGGTCTAGTGAGGAGGCTGAGGATGAGTACGTGTTTGAGTCTGGGGACGCTACAGACACGGAGGGCCCGGGTCCGTCGGACCCCTCGCCTCTGACCGACCTTCTGGCGCATCGTGCGCCCTTCCGGTTGCTCAGCAGGGTGCGCTCCTAGACCCTTATGGGGAGCCGCTCTTTGATCCTGATGCCTTACACCATCCCAGGTCGGCGGAATGGCTCCCCGCTGAGCATGTTTCCAGTTACCTGGAGAATTGGGTCTGTCGCCCGCTTAGCAAAGCGGCGCGTAATAAACTAAAGGCTGAGTGTCCCAGGCCTATCATCCCTAATAAGGTGTGTGACACCCCCACCGTTGACCCCAAGATGACGCAATTTCTTGCGAAACTTGGTTGGAATCCGCGTAAAGGTCTGAATTCTGCATTGAAAGCTTGCCAGGACAAGCTGCTTGATATCTTTGGGCCCCTGGCTAAGTTATTCGACTTGGCGGAGGCCGCTCGGGCCGAGAATAGACAGGTGGACCCGGAAGATCTCCGAGGTTGGGTGCAGCGGGCGATATGTATTGCGGGTAGCGTCAATACCTCGCTCTCTATAGAAAGGCGCAAGGCCATACTCTTTAAAATTGAGCCTAAGTTGGCGAACTTCGCCCTCACTGAGCCGGGCAAAGACGCCCAGGGCCTCTTATTCGGAGACTCTTTTATAAAGGACCTGGGGCGGTATGTAGGTGCCTTCACGGCCTTGGACAAGGCGCAGTCCTCCATGAGGAAGGTGTTTCAGGGACGGGTCTCTTCCAGGGCCGGCAGTGTCAGGGGCCGCCTGTCCGGCCGTTCATCCTATCAGGCCCGTACCGGGGGCCGAGGCTCCTTCTCCCAGCCAACGGGTTACCAGGGTCCCTCCTACCAGGACTCGTGCCAGCCAACCCAGTTCTTCCCCTCCCGTGGAAGACCTTGGCGCTCCAGAAGCTTCAGAGGCACTCCCGGATCAAGACGCCCGTATGGTAAGATTGCCACTTCCTCGTGTTTCTTTCAATCCACCTGTAGGGGGCAGACTCCATCATTTTTTCCCTGCTTGGCAGGCCATTACATCGGACAGCTGGGTCCTGTCAACGGTCCTGGGCTTCCGGATAGAGTTGGTCTCCTCACCGGACTGCATTCCGTGCCCCCATCCGCTAAGTCTTACCGCGACGGACCGCGCTTTGGTCCAAGAAGAGCTCTCTATCCTTTACAGGAAAGGAGCCGTGGAGCCTGCGCTCGCCTCCACCCCGGGAGTAGTAAGCAATATTTTTCTGGTCGAGAAAAAGGGAGGTCAGATGCGTCCGGTTATCAACCTCCGGGCCCTGAACACCCTGGTGCGCTACAGACACTTCAAAATGGAGGGCATCCACCTCCTGAGGGACCTCCTTCTGCCGGGGGATTGGATGGTCAAGCTGGACCTCCAAGATGCGTACCTTACAGTCCCGGTTGCTCCTCTCTCCTGAGACCTTCTCAGGTTTCTCTGGAACGGGGAGACCTGGCGTTTTACTTGTCTGCCCTTTGGTCTCTCCTCCGCCCCTTGGGGTTTTACCAAGCTCCTGCGGCCGGTTGTGGCCTGGCTTCGGGCCAGGGGTGTCCGTCTCATTGTATATTTGGACGACATCCTGCTAATGGCCCGGAGCAGGGACCTGCTCCTGTTTCACCTTCGCTGGGCGACAGACCTCCTGTCACGGTTGGGGTTCCTGATCAATTGGGAGAAGTCTTGCCTGTTACCGTCCAGACGCATGGAGTTCCTGGGTTTCCTGGTGGATTCGGAGTCTCTTTGCAGAAAGTGCGCGCCATTCGCAAGGAGTTGCAACGAACTCTACGGCGCCCCCAGGTTTCCCTGCGACAGTTGGCCCGCATAATTGGCCTCCTTTCGGCATCCATACAGGCGGTTTTCCCCGCACCCCTCCACTATCGGGCTCTTCAACGCTTGAAGATCGCCCACCTTCGGGGGGGTGCCTCTTATGCGGATGTCATCTCCTTGGATGCCGAGACGCGGGACAAGCTCGCCTCGTGGATCCACAACCTGTCGGCCTGGAACGGCAGGGCCATTTTCGGTTCTCGTCCGGAGTTCACGGTGGATTCCGATGCCAGCCTTCTCGGTTGGGGTGCCCACTGCGAGGGGGTGTCCACGGGGGGTCTTTGGTCCCTGGAGGAATCCAGCCTCCATATCAATGCCCTGGAGTTACTGGCCGGGTCCTTTGCGATCCGGAGTTTCACGTGCGACAAGGTGAATGTTTGCATTCGCCTCCGGATGGACAACGTGTCCGCCGTACGGTACGTCAATCACCGGGGCGGCACTCGTTCCGCTTTGCTAGCACGATTGGCGAAAGATTTCTGGAACTACTGTTTCTCCAAGAATCTGGTGGTCCGGGCAGACTACCTTCCTGGCCTCTACAACACCGAGGCGGATTGGAGCTCACGTCATTGGGCGGACGCCAGCGTTTGGAAGCTCAATGTGGGGGTCTTCTGCGGTATCTGTTCTCTCTGGGGTTCCCCGTCAATCGACCTTTTTGCGTCTCGGCTCAATGCCCAGTTCCCGCGTTTCTTCACCTGGAGGCCGGATCCCGCGGCGGAGGCCGTGGATGCGTTTCTCCAGGACTGGTCCAGCGAGTTCCTGTATGCCTTTCCCCCCTTCGCTCTCATTCCCAGGGTTCTCCTTCAGGTCAGACACCAGTCGGCCGAACTGGTGTTGGTGACCCCGCTTTGGAGATCTCAGGCATGGTTCCCTCAGCTCCTCGAGCTGACGGTGGATGTCCCCAGGTTGTTGCCGGCCCTTCCAGATCTGGTGTTGGGTCCCCTCGATCTGCTTCACCCGCTTCTGACGGAGGGCTCCTTGTCTCTCCTGGCCTGGAGGATCTCTGGATCTCCGGTGAACTCCAGGGTCTTCCAGGCTCGACTAGACGCCTACTGGCCAACGCTTGGGCCCCTGGTACTAGACGTGCATACCGTTCCGCCTGGAAGTCTTGGGCTGGTTGGTGCATGGGAAGGGACTTGGATCCCGTATCAGCACCTGTTTCAGCCGTCCTGAATTTCTTAACGGCCTTGTTTGAGGAGGGCCGGGCTTATCGGGCCATCAATGTGTATCGGTCGGCCATTTCTTCTTCCCACCAGGGGCTCGGGGGTCGCCCGGTGGGGCAACATCCTCTTGTGTGCCGTCTTTTGAAGGGCGCACGCCTATCCCGTCCCCCTAAACCGAAGTATTCTTCTACCTGGGACGTGTCATTGGTTCTGTCCCTTTTCTCGTCCTGGCCTTCGAATTCTGAGCTTTCCTTGCGCCACCTTTCGGCCAAGCTGGTCTCCCTGCTGTGCTTGGTATCGTGCAGACGGGTGTCCGACGTCCAGGCTCTGGACATTTCAGCTCGGTCTTTTACGCCTGAGGGGGTGTCCTTTTTGATTTCTAGGCGCACGAAATCCTCTTCTCATTCTATCTCTTACCCGGCGTTTGCGGCCAGGCCTGACTTGTGTCCGGTCGCTTGCCTTTGCGAATATGAGGTTAGAACTCGAGCTCACCGCTCTCCTGCCTGTCCGAATCTTTTTCTGGCCTGTCGCGCCCCCTTTGCCCCGGTTTCTTCCACCACTTTGGCTCGGTGGGTCAAATGGGTGCTTTCGCTTGCTGGGGTGGACACCTCCACTTTCTCGGCTCATTCGATGCGCAGCGCTTCGGCCACCGCTATGTTGACCTCTGGGGCTAGGTTGCAGGATATCCTTAGGGCGGCTGATTGGTCGCGGGAATCTACTTTCCGGGATTTCTATTTCCGCCCGTCTCCTCATGCGTTTTCTGCGGTGGTCATGCAGCTTTGAACTTGCAATACGATTTTACTAGTTATACGACGTAAAGTCATGATTTTAGTAAGACACGGAGGCGAGTATTGCCCTCCCTACATTTTCTGTTCCCACCCTTGTTGGGTCTTGGGTATGGTAAGTACTTCTCTCCATGGGTTATATGATTATTAATGTCCTTGTCTGTATACCAATTGCATGCCTGGTGTTTTTCCTCCCATAGTAGGACGGTGACGTTGCTCTTTGTTTTACCGGTTGCATGCCTCAGAAATTCATTCCTTGGTGGGATGGTGTCGAGTCACCGCGTTTCGTGTCTTTTGCCTTAGGTTGATTCACCCGGAAGTTGCAGTTCCAGAGGTACCTCCAGGATTCGCAGCTCCAGTTGTTCCGTTTGGTTTCGCTGTCTGGCGGTTGGTTTCTTTGTTGACAAGACGTTCCAGGACTGTTCGTGTTCCGGTTGATGCGGTCCAGTGGCTGACATGATGAGTGGAATTCCGAGGGTCCAGGTTGTTGGTTCTTCCTGTTCGCTTAGAGGAGTTACAAGAAAGAGGAGGACTATGGGTTGGAGCTGACTCTTATACCGGCTAGTCCGGGGGAGTGGCTGGTTGCCTAGGCTACAGGGGCACTTTTTTTCTCTTCCTGTGTTTGCTGCTATATTTTAGTAAAGAAAGAGAAAAGCAATACGAAGCAATACTCGCCTCCGTGTCTTACTAAAATCATGACTTTACGTCGTATAACTAGTAAAATCCCACAATTTTAACACCAGCTTGAGGGTTTAGTCAGACTTGTTTGCTTGCATCCACAGTAGTGCACCTTTCTTATTAATGTTTATGTCATGATTAACTGCCAGGCACATATTTATTCTGGCACTTTGACAAAGATGGCAATTTGGTGCCAAACCCTAAAATAACTACCTTCCCTTAGAGTATGGGGGTCATTTATTATACTGAAATATGCCTATATTAGGAGTATTTGTGACACAGATTGCAATGTTGTTGTTTTTTAAATCAAATAATTTTTCTTGAATTTTTTTAGCATTTATACAGAAACAAAGCTGACACGGATTCATGTGCAAAAATATAAAGACCCAAATTGGGTACATCCACAGTAATAAACAGAACATACCCAATTTCGTAACCCAACCCCCACTCCCTCCCCTGAACCTCACAATAACTCTCTCTTTTCCCGACCTATAATCATGCATTTCTATCACATGAAGATCCTAAAGGTCCAACAAACCTTACCCAACCCACCCTGTCTTTACTGAGTAATACCCCTCCCCAACTGAAGAGATAGTAGGCGGCTAGAGGGCAGTCCCGGTGTTGTCATCTACAGTCCCCAAATAGAGTCAAGCGTTTTGAGGGTACCTCTCTAACCCGATTATCACATTCATGCGTGTAATGAACTCCTCTTTGGTTGGTATATTGCCGCTGATCCAGTATTTGGCTATTAGGTTCCTGGCTTGGTATAATAATCTACTTATTCCAATGTTGGGTCCCTCTGTGGAATCATTCTGCAGTAGACCCAATATACATGTTAAATGTTCAGCAGGGAGTCTAATTCTATATACCTCAAAAATAACATCCAGTATTGCTTGCCAGAAAGGGCCTAGAGAGGTACATTCCCAGAATATATGAAGGAGGTGTGTCAGGGATACCACATTTAGGGCAATTAGATGTGTCACGTATACCCAATCTGTGAAGGAACGGGGTGTCCTATATACCCTATGTATCAAATATAGTTGTGAGAGTCTGTGTGCCTCGCACAGTGACAATGAAGGTCCCCTAGATAGCACTTCTGACCATTGTGTATCTGCTAATGAACCAAAACTTTGCACTTTTTTGTACATTGTTTCATGGATGTTTGGTGAATAAAGAACCCTCATTTGGATATGCTGCTGGACCTCCAGACCCCCATATCTGACCCCCATCTTCTATTTTTACGCTGATCTGTTGACCATTGAGGATCGGTGGTTTAAACAAGCTGTTGCATTCCGAAGGAGTCATACAAGGTACATTGGTGCTGCTCTAAACTATTTATTACTGCTATCCTCAGCATAGGTCATCAATATCAGATCAGCCGGGGTCCTCCGGCACCCTTGACTATCAGCTATTTGAAGAGAGGGCAGCGCTCATATAAGAGCTGCTTCCTCTGTTCTGTTCACCTGCTCGCCGTAGCATTTGCAGTAATGAGCAGGTAAACAGAGAAGGCAGCGCTCATACAAAAAAAAAAAAGCGGACAACCCCTTTAAAGACATACTTGGAAACATTACATACAGCGCTACAGAACATACAGGGTAATACCGCGCCACATCCTGTACCTCTTACATCCAGTGACTTCTCTTCTCTGATGTAGATACTCTCTTTCCTCTTCTTCTCCTGTCAGACCAGACCACCATGGTGACTTATTTCAGCCGCGCCTCGTCTCTGCAGAGTTTAAGAAACAGACATCTTACTTTCCTACTTTTCCATCCTCCTCCTCACCTTCTCAACACCCCATCCTGCCACCCCCAATACTGTATCCACTGTGCTCTCCAAAACTTTCCTGCAGAAACAGTCACCCTGAAAATACTGGTACAACACAAAAACCCCTTTATATTGTGCGCTCGTACACATAAATCACCCCTTACTGTTAGATCAGACCCCCATATAAAACCCTAAATGAGATCCCCCATCTCAGACCAAACCCCCTTTAGACCTCTATGTCAGACCCCATATAGGACCCCAGTTTTAGACCTCAGATCAGACCCCCATTATACCTCCATATAAGACCCTGACCCAATATCAGACCTCAGATAAGACCCCCATTAGACCTCCAGACCCCCCTATAAGACTTCCAGACCCCCATTAGACCTCCAGACTTCCACTAGACCACCAGACCCCCATATCTGACCCCATTAGACCTCCAGACCCACATTAGACCTCCAGACCCCCATATCTGACCCCCATTAGACCTCCAGACCCCCATTAAAGTTCTAGACCCCAATCAGACCCCATTAGACCTCTAGACCCCCAATCAGACCTCCAGACCCCCAGTCAGATCTCGTCACACCTCCCTGTCAGACCTCTCCACACCCCCCTGACAGACCTCTCCAGACCCCCCCAGTCAGACCTCTTCAGATGCACCCGTGAGACCTCCAGACCCCCCCATTAGACCACTTCAAGCCCCCAGTCAGATCTCAAGACCCCCCAGTCAGACCTCCAGACCCCCATAGACCACTCCAGACCCCCATTAGACCTCTCCAGACCCTCCCATTAGATCTCCATATCAGAGCTCAGATCAGATTGTAAAATAACAAAGTAACTTACCTCTCCTGCCGCAACTCTCCTTATCCTGGCTGTCTTCTCTTCTCATGGCCCACGCTGAAGTCACCTGACCTCCTGCAGCATCAGGTCAGAGTGCGCTCTGTACCTCCTGATGCTGCAGACAGCCAGGACACAGCAGAGTGGGCCCCAAGAAGAGCAAGCAAGAGGAGGGGTAAGTACTGGACAGCGCTCACAGCGCTTCTCTCCCCCTCCTCCTGCAGACTAGTGAGCGCTCACTACTAGTATCCCCTTTATAAGATGCACTGCATCTTATAAAGGGAAAAGTACAGTACACTGGCAAGGGGACCGCTGCGACCCCTATAATTACGCCAGTGAGTAAATGTCCTCTATTGTGTCTGTGAGACCAAAAATTAGGGTGCATGACTTGTAGAAACGCGGAGCATCCTTGGCATCACTGTGCTGATTGGTGGGATACTTCAGACCCCAATGATCACTATTGATGGCCTACAAAAGTGCTCAGCAACCTTTGGCCAGGAACGCAGCTTTTGCATAGCTATATCCTATACTTGCCCATGTTTTGCACGCGTGAGAAAAATCGGCATGTTTGGTACCCAGACCCGAACCCGGACTTCTTCACAGAAGTTTGGGTTTGGGATCGGTGTGTGTCTTTTTACCATCGTGATGGATCATGTGACGGACCATGTGATGAGCGCAGTGACGTCACCACAGGTCCTTTTCCTGTGCAGAAGAGAAGCCGGGCTGCTCGAACAAGTTGATTAAGGTGAGTTAAATTATGTTTTATTTTTTTAACCCCTCCAGCCCTATTGTACTATGCATTCTGTATTAAGAATGCTATTATTTTCCCTTCTAACCATGTTATAAGAGAAAATAATAATGATCGGGTCCCCATCCCGATCGTCTCCTAGCAACCGTGCATGAAAATCGCACTGCATCCGCACTTGCTTGCGAATGCTTGCGATTTTCACGCAGCCCATTCACTTCTATGGGGCCTGCGTTGCGTAAAAAAACACAATATACAGTAGAACATGCTGTGATTTTCATGCAACGTACAGGTGATGCATGAAAATCACCACTCATGTGCACAGCCCCATAGAAATGAATGGGTCCGGATTCAGTGCGGGTGCAATGCGTTCGTTCACCTCACGCATTGCACCTGCGTGGAAATCTCACCCGTGTGAAAGGGGCCTAAGGCCTCATGCACACGACAGTTTTTTTTCACGGTCCGCAAAAACGGGGTCCGTGGGTCCGTGATCCATGACCGTTTTTTCGTCCGTGGGTCTTCCTTGATTTTTGGAGGATCCACGGACATGAAAAAAAAAGTCGTTTTGGTGTCCGCCTGGCCGTGCGGAGCCAAACGGATCCGTCCTGAATTACAATGCAAGTCAATGGGGACGGATCCGTTTGATGTTGACACAATATGGTGCCATTTCAAACGGATCCGTCCTCATTGACTTTCAATGTAAAGTCTGGAGTTCTTTTATACCATCGGATTGGAGTTTTCTCCAATCCGATGGTATATTTTAACTTGAAGCGTCCCCATCACCATGGGAACGCCTCTATGTTAGAATATACTGTCGGATATGAGCTACTTCGTGAACCTCAGATCCGACAGTATATTCTAACACAGAGGCGTTCCCATGGTGATGGGGACGCTTCAGGTTAGAATACACTACAAACTTTGTACAAGACTGCCCCCTGCTGCCTGGCAGCACCCGATCTCTTACAGGGGGATATGATAGCACAATTAACCTCTTCAGGTGCGGCACCTAAAGGGGTTAATTGTACTATCATATTCCCCTGTAAGAGATCAGGGCTGCCAGGAAGCAGGGGGCAGACCCCCCCCCTCCCCAGTTTGAATATCGTTGGTGGCACAGTGTGCGCCCACCATCGCCCCCCCTCCCTCCCTCTATTGTAATAAATCGTTGGTGGCACAGTGTGCGCCCACCATCGCCCCCCCTCCCTCTATTGTATTAAATCGTTGGTGGCACAGTGTGCGCCCACCATCGCCCCCCCCTCCCTCTATTGTATTAAATCGTTGGTGGCACAGTGTGCGCCCACCATCGCCCCCCCTCCCTCCCTCTATTGTATTAAATCGTTGGTGGCACAGTGTGCGCCCACCATCGCCCCCCCCTCCCTCTATAGCAGTAACATTAGTGGCAGTGTGCGGTCTCCCATTCCCCCCCCCCCCATCATTGGTGGCAGCGGAGTTCCGATCGGAGTCCCAGTTTAATCGCTGGGGCTCCGATCGGTAACCATGGCAACCAGGACGCTACTGCAGCCCTGGTTGCCATGGTTACTTAGCAATAGTACAATTGTAGAAGATTCATACTTACGTGCTTGCTGCTGCGATGTCTGTGTCCGGCCGGGAGCTCCTCCTACTGGTAAGTGAAAGGTCTGTGCGGCGCATTGCTAAAGAACTGTCACTTACCAGTAGGAGGATCTCCCGGCCGTTCACAGACATCGCAGCAGCAAGCAGGTAAGTATGAATCTTCTACTGTTGTACTATTGCTAAGTAACCATGGCAACCAGGGCTGCAGTATCTTCCTGGTTGCCATGGTTACCGATCGGAGCCCCAGCGATTAAACTGGGACTCCGATCGGAACTCCGCTGCCGCCAATGATGGGGGGGAATGGGAGACCGCACACTGCCACCAATGTTACTGCTATAGAGGGAGGGGGGGGGCGATGGTGGTTGGCACACTGTGCCACCAACGATTTATTACAATAGAGGGAGGGAGGGGGGGCGATGGTGGGCGCACACTGTGCCACCAACGATATTCAAACTGGGGAGGGGGGGGGGGGTCTGCCCCCTGCTGCCTGGCAGCCCTGATCTCTTACAGGGGAATATGATAGTACAATTAACCCCTTTAGGTGCCGCACCTGAAGGGGTTAATTGTGCTATCATATCCCCCTGTAAGAGATCGGGTGCTGCCAGGCAGCAGGGGGCAGTCTTGTACAAAGTTTGCAGTGTATTCTAACTAGAAGCGTCCCCATCACCAGAGGAACGCTTCTGTGGTAGAATATACTGTCGGAAATTAGTTTTCACAAAGTGAAAACTTAGATCAGAAAAAGCTTTTATGCAGACGGATCTTCGGATCCGTCTGTATGAAAGCAACCTACGGCCACGGATCACGGACACGGATGCCAATCTTGTGTGCATCCGTGTTCTTTCACGGACCCATTGACTTGAATGGGTCCGTGAACCGTTGTCCGTCAAAAAAATAGGACAGGTCTTATTTTTTTGACGGACAGGATACACGGATCACGGCCTCGGCTGCAAAACGGTGCATTTTCCGATTTTTCCACGGACCCATTGAAAGGTCCAATGGGTCCGCGAAAAAAAACGAAAAACGGCACAACGGCCACGGATGCACACAACGGTCGTGTGCATGAGGCCTTAGTGTCAGGGTTTGGTCGGTATTAAGGTTAGGGTCATTTTTAGGGCTCATGCACACAAATGTATTTTCTTTCCGTGTCTGCTCAGTTTTTTTTTGTTTTTTTTTGCGGACTGTATGTGAAACCATTCATTTCAATAAGTCCACACAAAAAAACGGAAGTTACTCCTTGTGCATTCTGTTTCCATATGTCCATTCAGCAAAAAAATAGAACATGTCCTATTATTGTCCGTATTGCGGACAAGGATAGGGCTGTTCTATTAGGAGCCAGCTGTTCCGTTCTTCAAAATGCAGAATGCACACGGACGACATCCGTATTTTTTGCAGATCAGTTTTTTGCAGACCGCAAAATACATACAGTCGGGTGCATGAGCCCTTAGGGTTACGATTAATAATAGGGTCAGTATTACAGCTACCGTTATTATTAGGGTTGGTATTACAGTTACGTAGGAGTCTGGATTAGGATTAGTAATAAGGTTAGGGTCAGTATTATTGTTAGACTCTGTATTAGGATTAGGGTTATTATGACAGTTAGGTTGAGTATTAGGGTAAGGGGTCAATATTACAGTTTGGATCAGTATTAGAGCCCGGGGTCAGTTTTCAGGCATATGAACAGAAAAGGGAAGGACAGTCTCAACTAACCTGTTACAAAATTTTACAAAATGACGGGTCCTCATTAGAGTTGAGCGAACACCTGGATGTTCGGGTTCGAGAAGTTCGGCCGAACATCCCGGAAATGTTCGGGTTCGGGATCCGAACCCGATCCGAACTTCGTCCCGAACCCGAACCCCATTGAAGTCAATGGGGACCCGAACTTTTCGGCACTAAAACGGCTGTAAAACAGCCCAGGAAAGGGCTAGAGGGCTGCAAAAGGCAGCAACATGTAGGTAAATCCCCTGCAAACAAATGTGGATAGGGAAATTAATTAAAATAAAAATTAAATAAATAAAAATTAACCAAAATCAATTGGAGAGAGGTTCCATAGCAGAGAATCTGGCTTCCCGTCACCCACCACTGGAACAGTCCATTCTCAGATATTTAGGCCCCGGCACCCAGGCAGAGGAGAGAGGTCCCGTAACAGACAATCTGGCTTCATGTCAGCAGAGAATCAGTCTTCATGTCATAGCAGAGAATCAGGCTTCACGTCACCCACCACTGTAAGAGTCCATTTTCATAAATTTAGGCCCAGCACCCAGGCAGAGGAGAGAGGTCCCGTAACAGACAATCTGGCTTCATGTCAGCAGAGAATCAGTCTGCATGTCATAGCAGAGAATGAGGCTTCACGTCACCCACCACTGCAACAGTCCATTTTCATAAATTTAGGCCCAGCACCCAGGCAGAGGAGAGAGGTCCCGTAACAGAGGATCTGGCTTCATGTCAGCAGAGAATCAGTCTGCATGTCATAGCAGAGAATCAGGCTTCACGTCAGCCACCACTGCAACAGTCCATTGTCATAAATTCAGGCCCAGCACCCAGGCAGAGGAGAGAGGTCCCGTAACAGACAATCTGGCTTCATGTCAGCAGAGAATCAGTCTGCATGTCATAGCAGAGAATGAGGCTTCACGTCACCCACCACTGCAACAGTCCATTTTCATAAATTTAGGCCCAGCACCCAGGCAGAGGAGAGAGGTCCCGTAACAGAGGATCTGGCTTCATGTCAGCAGAGAATCAGTCTGCATGTCATAGCAGAGAATCAGGCTTCACGTCAGCCACCACTGCAACAGTCCATTGTCATAAATTCAGGCCCAGCACCCAGGCAGAGGAGAGAGGTCCCGTAACAGACAATCTGGCTTCATGTCACCAGAGAATCAGTCTGCATGTCATAGCAGAGAATGAGGCTTCACGTCAGCCACCACTGCAACAATCCATTGGCATATATTTAGGCCTAGCACACAGGCAGAGGAGAGGTTCATTCAACTTTGGGTAGCCTTGCAATATAATGGTAAAATGAAAATAAAAATAGGATTGAATGAGGAAGTGCCCTGGAGTCCAATAATATATGGTTATGGGGAGGTAGTTAATGTCTAATCTGGACAAGGGACGGACAGGTCCTGTGGGATCCATGCCTGGTTCATTTTTATGAACGTCAGCTTGTCCACATTGGCTGTAGACAGGCGGCTGCGTTTGTCTGTAATGACGCCCCCTGCCGTGCTGAATACACGTTCAGACAAAACGCTGGCTGCCGGGCAGGCCAGCACCTCCAAGGCATAAAAGGCTAGCTCTGGCCACGTGGACAATTTAGAGACCCAGAAGTTGAATGGGGCCGAACCATCAGTCAGTACGTGGAGGGGTGTGCACACGTACTGTTCCACCATGTTAGTGAAATGTTGCCTCCTGCTAACACGTTGCGTATCAGGTGGTGGTGCAGTTAGCTGTGGCGTGTTGACAAAAGTTTTCCACATCTCTGCCATGCTAACCCTGCCCTCAGAGGAGCTGGCCGTGACACAGCTGCCTTGGCGACCTCTTGCTCCTCCTCTGCCTTGGCCTTGGGCTTCCACTTGTTCCCCTGTGACATTTGGGAATGCTCTCAGTAGCGCGTCTACCAACGTGCGCTTGTACTCGCGCATCTTCCTATCACGCTCCAGTGCAGGAAGTAAGGTGGGCACATTGTCTTTGTAGCGTGGATCCAGCAGGGTGGCAACCCAGTAGTCCGCACAGGTTAAAATGTGGGCAACTCTGCTGTCGTTGCGCAGGCACTGCAGCATGTAGTCGCTCATGTGTGCCAGGCTGCCCAGGGGTAAGGACAAGCTGTCCTCTGTGGGAGGCGTATCGTCATCGTCCTGCCTTTCCCCCCAGCCACGCACCAGTGATGGACCCGAGCTGCGTTGGGTGCCACCCCGCTGTGACCATGCTTCATCCTCATCCTCCTCCACCTCCTCCTCATCCTCGTCCTCCTCGTCCTCCAGTAGTGGGCCCTGGCTGGCCACATTTGTACCTGGCCTCTGCTGTTGCCAAAAACCTCCCTCTGAGTCACTTCGAAGAGACTGGCCTGAAAGTGCTAAAAATGACCCCTCTTCCTCCTCCTCCTCCTCCTGGGCCACCTCCTCTTCCATCATCGCCCTAAGTGTTTTCTCAAGGAGACATAGAAGTGGTATTGTAACGCTGATAACGGTGTCATCGCCACTGGCCATGTTGGTGGAGTACTCGAAACAGCGCAACAGGGCACACAGGTCTCGCATGGAGGCCCAGTCATTGGTGGTGAAGTGGTGCTGTTCTGTAGTGCGACTGACCCGTGCGTGCTGCAGCTGAAACTCCACTATGGCCTGCTGCTGCTCGCACAGTCTGTCCAGCATGTGCAAGGTGGAGTTCCACCTGGTGGGCACGTCGCATATGAGGCGGTGAGCGGGAAGGCCGAAGTTACGCTGTAGCGCAGACAGGCGAGCAGCGGCAGGATGTGAACGCCGGAAGCGCGAACAGACGGCCCGCACTTTATGCAGCAGCTCTGACATGTCGGGGTAGTTGTGAATGAACTTCTGCACCACCAAATTCAGCACATGCGCCAAGCAAGGGATGTGCGTCAAATTGGCTAGTCCCAGAGCTGCAACGAGATTTCGCCCATTATCACACACCACCAGGCCGGGCTTGAGGCTCACCGGCAGCAACCACTCGTCGGTCTGTTGTTCAATACCCCGCCACAACTCCTGTGCGGTGTGGGGCCTGTCCCCCAAACATATGAGTTTCAGAATGGCCTGCTGACGTTTACCCCGGGCTGTGCTGAAGTTGGTGGTGAAGGTGTGTGGCTGACTGGATGAGCAGGTGGAAGAAGAGGAGGAGGAAGCCGAGAAGGAGGAGGTGGCAACAGGAGGCAAAGAATGTTGCCCTGCGATCCTTGGCGGCGGAAGGACGTGCGCCAAACAGCTCTCCGCCTGGGGCCCAGCTGCCACTACATTTACCCAGTGTGCAGTTAGGGAGATATAGCGTCCCTGGCCGTGCTTACTGGTCCACGTATCTGTGGTTAGGTGGACCTTGCTACAGATGGCGTTGCGCAGTGCACACTTGATTTTATCGGATACTTGGTTGTGCAGGGAAGGCACGGCTCTCTTGGAGAAGTAGTGCCGGCTGGGAACAACATACTGTGGGACAGCAAGCGACATGAGCTGTTTGAAGCTGTCTGTGTCCACCAGCCTAAATGACAGCATTTCATAGGCCAGTAGTTTAGAAATGCTGGCATTCAGGGCCAGGGATCGAGGGTGGCTAGGTGGGAATTTACGCTTTCTATCAAATGTTTGTGAGATGGAGAGCTGAACGCTGGCGTGTGACATGGTTGAGACGCTTGGTGACGGAGGTGGTGGTGGTGGTGTTGGTGGTACATCCCCTGTTTGCTGGGCGGCAGGTGCCAACGTTCCTCCAGAGGCGGAGGAAGAGGCCGAGGCGGCAGCAGCAGAATAGGCCGAGGCGGCAGCAGCAGAAGAGGTAGCAGGGGGAGCCTGAGTGACTTCCTTGGTTTTAAGGTGTTTACTCCACTGCAGTTCATGCTTTGCATGCAGGTGCCTGGTCATGCAGGTTGTGCTCAGGTTCAGAACGTTAATGCCTCGCTTCAGGCTCTGATGGCACAGCGTGCAAACCACTCGGGTCTTGTCGTCAGCACATTGTTTGAAGAAGTGCCATGCCAGGGAACTCCTTGAAGCTGCCTTTGGGGTGCTCGGTCCCAGATGGCGGCGGGCAGTAGCAGGCGGAGTCTCTTGGCGGCGGGTGTTCTGCTTTTGCCCACTGCTCCCTCTTTTGCTACGCTGTTGGCTCGGTCTCACCACTGCCTCTTCCTCCGAACTGTGAAAGTCAGTGGCACGACCTTCATTCCATGTGGGGTCTAGGACCTCATCGTCCCCTGCATCGTCTTCCACCCAGTCTTGATCCCTGACCTCCTGTTCAGTCTGCACACTGCAGAAAGACGCAGCAGTTGGCACCTGTGTTTCGTCATCATCAGAGACATGCTGAGGTGGTATTCCCATGTCCTCATCATCAGGAAACATAAGTGGTTGTGCGTCAGTGCATTCTATGTCTTTCACCGCTGGGGAAGGGCTAGGTGGATGCCCTTGGGAAACCCTGCCAGCGGAGTCTTCAAACAGCATAAGAGACTGCTGCATAACTTGAGGCTGAGACAGTTTCCCTGGTATGCATGGGGGTGATGTGACAGACTGATGGGGTTGGTTTTTAGGCGCCATCTGTGCGCTTTCTGCAGAAGACTGGGTGGGAGATAATGTGAACGTGCTGGATCCACTGTCGGCCACCCAATTGACTAATGCCTGTACCTGCTCAGGCCTTACCATCCTTAGAACGGCATTGGGCCCCACCATATATCGCTGTAAATTCTGGCGGCTACTGGGACCTGAGGTAGTTGGTACACTAGGACGTGTGGATGTGGCAGAACGGCCACGTCCTCTCCCAGCACCAGAGGGTCCACTAACACCACCACGACCATGTCCACGTCCGCGTCCCTTACTAGATGTTTTTCTCATTGTTATGGTTCACCACAACAACAAATATATTATTTGGCCCAATGTATTGTATTCAAATTCAGCGGGATATAAATTTGAGGCCTAGTATTTAGGCGCTGGGTGACCGGTATGGATTTAGTGACAGAATTAGACTTGGAAATGCACAGAAGCGTGTGTGTGAAGTTATTCTGAATGACCCTATGTGCACCTTGAATATTATATACCCTTTTTGGGATAGATTTCAAATAGCTCTGATATAGCAGGAACCACTAAATTATGAAATTGCTAAATTGGGAATTGTATTTCAACCCAGAACAAAAAATGTGCTTTGACGGACACTAAATATCTTGCCCAGCAACAACAGTACAGCGGTAACGAGAGATTTAGCAGGATATAAATTTGAGGCCTAGTATTTAGGCGCTGGGTGACAGGTATGGGTTTAGTGACAGAATTAGACTTGAAAATACACAGTAGCGGGTGTGTGTGAAGTTATTCTGAATGACCCAATGTGCACCTTGAATATTATATACCCTTTTAGGGATAGATTTCAAATAGCTCTGATATAGCAGAAACCACTAAATTATGAAATTGCTAAATTGGGAATTGTACTTCAACCCAGAACAAAAAATGTGCTTTGACGGACACTAAATATCTTTCCAAGCAACAACAGTACAGCGGTAACGAGAGATTTAGCAGGATATAAATTTGAGGCCTAGTATTTAGGCGCTGGGTGACAGGTATGGGTTTAGTGACAGAATTAGACTTGGAAATACACAGTAGCGGGTGTGTGTGAAGTTATTCTGAATGACCCAATGTGCACCTTGAATATTATATACCCTTTTAGGGATAGATTTCAAATAGCTCTGATATAGCAGAAACCACTAAATTATGAAATTGCTAAATTGGGAATTGTACTTCAACCCAGAACAAAAAATGTGCTTTGACGGACACTAAATATCTTTCCAAGCAACAACAGTACAGCGGTAACGAGAGATTTAGCAGGATATAAATTTGAGGCCTAGTATTTAGGCGCTGGGTGACAGGTATGGGTTTAGTGACAGAATTAGACTTGGAAATACACAGTAGCGGGTGTGTGTGAAGTTATTCTGAATGACCCAATGTGCACCTTGAATATTATATACCCTTTTAGGGATAGATTTCAAATAGCTCTGATATAGCAGAAACCACTAAATTATGAAATTGCTAAATTGGGAATTGTACTTCAACCCAGAACAAAAAATGTGCTTTGACGGACACTAAATAACTTTCCCAGCTACAACAGGACAGCGGTAACGAGAGATTTAGCAGGATATAAATTTGAGGCCTAGTATTTAGGCGCTGGGTGACAGGTATGGGTTTAGTGACAGAATTAGACTTGAAAATACACAGTAGCGGGTGTGTGTGAAGTTATTCTGAATGACCCAATGTGCACCTTGAATATTATATACCCTTTTAGGGATAGATTTCAAATAGCTCTGATATAGCAGAAACCACTAAATTATGAAATTGCTAAATTGGGAATTGTACTTCAACCCAGAACAAAAAATGTGCTTTGACGGACACTAAATAACTTTCCCAGCTACAACAGGACAGCGGTAACGAGAGATTTAGCGGGATATAAATTTGAGGCCTAGTATTTAGGCGCTGGGTGACCGGTATGGATTTAGTGACAGAATTAGACTGGGATATGGCCAAAAAATAACCACACTATTGCTGGTTAAATGCACTTGGTGACGGGCGCAGCTTGCCCCTGATGTAGTATATGGCCAAAAAATGAACAGACTATTGCTGGTTAAATGCACTTGGTGTCACAGCTTGACCAACCACACTACTGAGGGTTAAATGCACTTGGTGACGGGCGCAGCTTGCCCCTGATGTAGTATATGGCCAAAAAATAAACAGACTATTGCTGGTTAAATGCACTTGGTGTGACAGCTTCACCCTGATGTAGGCTTTAGCCAAAAAACAACCACACCATTGAGGGTTAAATGCACTTGGTGACAGGCGCAGCTTGCCCCTGATTTTGTATATGGCCAAAAAATGAACAGACTATTGCTGGTTAAATGCACTTGGTGTGACAGCTTCACCCTGATGTAGGCTTTAGCCAAAAAACAACCACACCATTGAGGGTTAAATGCACTTGGTGACAGGCGCAGCTTGCCCCTGATTTTGTATATGGCCAAAAAATGAACAGACTATTGCTGGTTAAATGCACTTGGTGTGACAGCTTCACCCTGATGTAGGCTTTAGCCAAAAAACAACCACACCATTGAGGGTTAAATGCACTTGGTGACAGGCGCAGCTTGCCCCTGATTTTGTATATGGCCAAAAAATGAACAGACTATTGCTGGTTAAATGCACTTGGTGTGACAGCTTCACCCTGATGTAGGCTTTAGCCAAAAAACAACCACACCATTGAGGGTTAAATGCACTTGGTGACAGGCGCAGCTTGCCCCTGATTTTGTATATGGCCAAAAAATGAACAGACTATTGCTGGTTAAATGCACTTGGTGTGACAGCTTCACCCTGATGTAGGCTTTAGCCAAAAAACAACCACACCATTGAGGGTTAAATGCACTTGGTCGCAGCTTGTGCTGGCGCACCACAAGACACAAAATGGCCGCCGATCACCCCAGAAAAATGTGACTGACAAACGGTCTGGGCAGCCTAAAAACAGTGAGCAATTGAGGATCAGCAGCTCAATGATCCACAGCTGCAGATCGATCAGTTAATCAAGTCCTTTGGAGGAGTTAATCTGCCTAATCTCGCCCTACTGTCGCAGCCGCAACCTCTCCCTACGCTAATCAGAGCAGAGTGACGGGCGGCGCTATGTGACTCCAGCTTAAATAGAGGCTGGGTCACATGGTGCTCTGGCCAATCACAGCCATGCCAATAGTAGGCATGGCTGTGATGGCCTCTTGGGGCAAGTAGTATGACGCTTGTTGATTGGCTGCTTTGCAGCCTTTCAAAAAGCGCCAAGAAAGCGTCACAAAAGCGCCAAGAAAGCGACGAACACCGAACCCGAACCCGGACTTTTACGAAAATGTCCGGGTTCGGGTCCGTGTCACGGACACCCCAAAATTCGGTACGAACCCGAACTATACAGTTCGAGTTCGCTCATCCCTAGTCCTCATCTGTTCTTTTGTCAGGACTTCACACACATGAAGACGGCACTGCAGAGAACTGTATTGTGCACTGCCATATATCAATACCGTAGGCTGGTGATCAGCAACCTCCGGAGCTCCAACTGTTCTGAAACTACAGCTCCCAGAATCCCCCTTTCACATCTATAGGAGTTACAAGAATAGCTGAGTAAATGTGAATGGTGAGAGTTGTAGTTTCTCAGCAGCTGGAGTGCCAAAGGCATTGGCATAGCTAAAGGCTCATGGGCCCTGATGCAAGAGTTCATCTTGGGCCCCCTTACCCCACTGCTTTGTGGCCAGGGGCAGGGAGGAAAATAGCCTTTGCGGTGCCTGAGGGCAAAAATTTAAATGGCAACACCTACTCCCTATGCCAAATTTTTTAGCTAACTCCTTCTCTTTGGTCAGAGGAGTGAGTTGCCCAGCATGTATTTTGTATAATACCGGTGTTTTCTTAAGAGGTACAGGAGTCTTCGGACTCCCTCAGGCTCCTGGGACCGGTAGCGAGTGATACCTCTGCACCTCCTATAACTATACCCCAGGCCGAAGGTTGCTGAGCACTATTGTAGGCCATCAGTACTGATCATGGGGGTCTCCACTCTCCCAGCAATCAGAACAGTGATGTCAAGGATGCTCCACGTTTCTGCAAGTCATGCACCCTGATTTTTGGTCACGCAGACAAAATGGAAGACATTTACTAATCGTTTTATGCCATTATACTGATGTAAAAAAGTCACCGACATGTGTACCATAATTTGCGACTTTTTAAGCTTTCTGACACTTTTCTGGAGCAAAGTCCACCACTTCCTCACTCAAGTATGGCAGAGCGGATTAACCCCATAGATGCTGCAGGTGATTAGGCACCACGGCATCTAATGGGTTAACAGGGCAGCAGAGTTGATGATATAATCATAATCCTAGTATAATTCACTCCTCAAAAATAGGGCACCATCTATTAGACTCATAATCTTATCCTATGCATTCAGCACAATACTAAGATTTCACGGTCACAGCGCCATCTATTTGAATGATAACCTTGATCCTGTGTTAGCTGTTGGAAATGTGGAGAAGCACAGCGCCCTCTAGTGGACATACATTGTCACTGTCTGGTCAGTCAGGAATTAAATAACAACATTTTGCATGCTGCACCACGCCCACTACTGCTCATTTAAATGAATCTGAATGTTAGTACAACGTTAAAATGAAAATTCAGATGGGCTTTCTCTTTCATTTGACTTTTGGCAGGAAAAATGCCTGCAAGAGATGCAATTGAAATCTCAATCTACCATTTTCAGCTTCTACTTAGTGCTTTCATTTCATTTATGATTAGGACATGAAAAACCCACTATAGGAAGAGGAGAATTAATTGACAAAGTGTAAATTTAAAATGAAAAAGGCTATTTATTTTTACATTTATTTTTGACCCTTATTATTATTTTTTTTTAAATTTTGGCATGCATTTTGCAGACACTAGATGAAATTAAAATGTTAAAACTTTATTTTAATTATCATTTTATTTTTTTCTATTTTATTTTAATTTTGGCAGGTTTTACCTCCCATAGTACCCAGGATATAAATCTGGGGCCAAATCCCATGGCTGCAAGCACCCCTAACAAGAACTTCCACTCGACACTGTCAAAAGCTTTCGCAGCGTCGAGTGAAAGGACAGCACAACCCCCCACTTAAGTCCTAGACATCTGCAGATTAAGGTATAATCTCCTAATGTTAATTGCAGTAGATTTACCCGAAATAAAGCCAGTCTGGTCACTATGAACCAAGCTAAGGATGACCTTTATTAACCTGTTAGCCAGCACTTTGGCCAGGGGTTTAACATCTGTACATACATAATAAAGATAAGGGTGGTAGGAGTTCAGACACATAGAGCCCTTACCAGGCTTGGGCAGCACTATTATTATGGCCTCTTCCATGGAATAAGGTAGTTTGCCTAGCAATTCTGCCTGTTCAAAGACTGCCAGAAGTTGGGGTAGCAAGAAGTCCTCATATTTCTTTAGGAATTCCCCAGCTAGGCCATCCGCCCCAGGAACCTTCTCATTTGGGAGCTCCTTCACAGCCTCCTCTTGTTCTTCTAAGCTTAGAGGTTCTTCAAGACATGCTCTCTGCTCCGCCATCAGTATTGATAGCTGAAAAGAGGGAAGAAAACTCTGAATCTCTCCTTCACCACGCTGTAGCATAGAGGAATACAGTCATGTGAAAAAATTAGGACACCCTTTGAAAGCATGTGGTTTTTTGTAACATTTTTAATAAAAGGTTATTTCATCTCCGTTTCAACAATACAGAGAGATTAAAGTAATCCAACTAAACAAAGAAAACTGAAGAAAAGTCTTTTCAAGATCTTCTGTAAATGTCATTCTACAAAAATGCCTATTCTAACTGAGGAAAAAGATAGGACACCCTTGCCCCTAATAGCGAGTGTTACCTCCTTTGGCTGAAATAACTGCAGTGAGACGGTTCTTGTAGCCATCTACCAGTCTTCGACATCGGTCTGAGGAAATTTTACCCCACTCCTCAATGCAGAACTTTTTCAGCTGTGAGATGTTTGAGGGGTTTCTTGCACGTACAGCCCTTTTCAAGTCACCCCACAGCATCTCAATGGGATTCAAATCTGGACTTTGACTTGGCCATTCCAGGACTCTCCATTTCTTCTTTTTCAGCCAATCTTTGGTTGATTTACTAGTATGTTTTGGGTCATTGTCATGTTGCATGGTCCAGTTCCGCTTCAGCTTTAATTTTCTAACTGATGGTCTCACATGTTCTTCAAGCACCTTCTGATACACAGTAGAATTCATCGTGGATTCTATGATGGTGAGCTGACCAGGTCCTGCTGCAGCAAAGCAGCCCCAAACCATGACACTTCCACCTCCATGCTTCACAGTTGGTATGAGGTTCTTTTCTTGGAATGCTGTGTTTGGTTTACGCCAAACATGTCCTCTGCTGTTGTGTCCAAATAATTCAATTTTGGACTCATCTGTCCAAAGAACATTATTCCAGAAGTCCTGGTCTTTGTCAACTTTATCTCTGGCAAATGTCAGTCTGGCCTCGATGTTTCTCTTGGAAAGCAAAGGTTTCCTCCTTGCACACCTCCCATGCAAGTTAAACTTGTACAGTCTCTTTCTGATTGTAGAGGCATGTACTTCTACATCAACAGTAGCCAGAGCCTGCTGTAGTTCTCGAGATGACACTTTAGGGTTTTTGGAGACCGCTTTTAGCATCTTGCGGTCTGCTCTTGGGGTGAACTTGCTGGGGCGACCAGTCCTGGGCATGTTGGCAGTTGTTTTGAAAGCCCTCCACTTGTAGACTATCTTCCGGACAGTGGAATGGCTGATTTCAAAATCTTTTGAGATCTTTTTAAATCCCTTCCCAGACTCATAGGCTGCTACAATCTTTTTTCTGAAGTCCTCTGACAGCTCTTTTGCTCTCACCATGGTGCTCACTCTCACTTCAACAGTCAGGAGCACACCAAACTAAATGTCTGAGGTTTAAATAGGGCAAGCCTCATTCAACATGCAGAGTAACGATCTACTAATTATGTGCACCTGGTGTGATATACCTGTGTGAGATCTGAGCCAATTTAAGAGGGAATACATGTGAGGGTGTCCTATCTTTTTCCTCAGTTAGAACAGGCATTTTTGTAGAATGACATTTACAGAAGATCTTGAAAAGACTTTTCTTCAGTTTTCTTTGTTTAGTTGGATTACTTTAATCTCTCTGTATTGTTGAAACGGAGATGAAATAACCTTTTATTAAAAATGTTACAAAAAACCACATGCTTTCAAAGGGTGTCCTAATTTTTTCACATGACTGTATAGTCGCCTTTAGTAGTTACTAAATATCCTAGGGATGTCCGGGCTTTCCGTTACCAAACCACCCTCTGAGTTTCGGATACACCTATGTAGGAAGGACCCTGTTGGAAACTGCACAGTTATGGTGCGGTTCCCATAAACTTGCAAACAAAATATATTTTGAAAAACACATTCCCCACTGTAACACGGCTACTTAACTAGAATATGCCTAGTGGCCGTGGGCAACGTGAGCTTATAAAAGACCTAAAATATGGTCTAGCTTCCTGTTAGAAAAATATCACTCACTTCCTCACTAGTGATGTTGCGAACATAAAATTTTCCGTTCGCGAACGGCGAACGCGAATTTCTGCAAATGTTCGCGAACGTGCGAACCAGGCGAACCGCAAAAGACTTAAATAGGCAGGCGAATTTTAAAACCCACAGGGACTCTTTCTGGCCACAATAGTGATGGAAAAGTTGTTTCAAGGGGACTAACACCTGGACTGTGGCATGCCGGAGGGGGATCCATGGCAAAACTCCCATGGAAAATTACGTAGTTGACGCAGAGTGTGGTAAGTTGAAATCGCAATGCGATTTATAGAACTTGAATTAATCGCATTGCGAGTTCAACTTTCTCAAATCCGACAGTACATTCTAGCATTGATTTGTCTCCATGGTGATGGGGACGCTCTATGAGCACGCAAGTCGGCAGAAGTTCTAAGTTGAAATCGCAATGCGATTTATAGAACTTGAATTAATCGCATTGCGATTTCAACTTAGAGCTTCTGCCGACTTCCGTGATCATGGAGCGTCCCCATCACCATGGGAACGGCTCCATGCTAGAATGTACTGTCAGATTTGAGAAAGTTGTAATCGCAATGCGATTAATGCAGGTTACATTAATCGCATTGCGAATTCAACTTAGAGCTGCTGGGTTCCCTAATGGGTGTATTGCTAGAATATAACGAATATTGAGAATATAGTGCTATATTCGTTATATTCGTCAATTCTAGCAATACAACTATTAGGAACTTAGCTCTAAGTTGAATTTGCAATGCGATTAATATAACCTGCATTATTCGCATTGCGATTACAGTTCCTGAGTTCCTAATGGTTTTATTGTTAGAATTGACAACGAATATAGCACTATATTCTCAATCTTCGTTATATTCTATCAATATAACCATTAGGAACCCAGCTCTAAGTTGTCATTGCAATGCGATTAATATAACCTGTATTAATCGCATTGCGATTACAACTTTGTGACACTGCAGCTTCAGAATTAATCTAAGATGGATGCTGTCCTTGCTTTTTGATAGGCGGTGGGAGGGTCTGGGAGGGAGGGTATGCTGATTGGCTGGAATGTGTCTCCTGACTGTGAGGTACATGGTCAAAGTTTGCTCAATGATGACGTATAGGAGGCTGACCGAACATTGCATATGTTCGCCCGCCGTGGCGAACGCGAACAAGCTATGTTCGCTGGGAACTATTCGCCGGTGAATAGTTCGGGACATCTCTATTCCTCACTTCTCCCCGCACTTTACAAAGCATTCAGTCGGCATCCCATCACTGAACATGAAATATAAATAACGAAACCAGAAACATAATCAGACTTGAGTACTCTTTACTTGACTCTCCAGGTGATATCCTTTTCCAGACTTCCCAGTCGGGGGTCATTCTTCACTGTGCCTCCTGCCATAGCTGGGCCTCATTAGTGTCTAGCCAAGACACAGCCTCTGCTGGTTAGTCAAAAAAATGTGTAGGGCTCGTAGGCGTTTTTATATGATATGATTTAGTCAATATCCACTGTGTTATGCTATAGATGTGGGTTATACATGCTACCCTAATGTTCTTCAGTTGTGGCCTAGAATTATGGTCTGATCCATACGCGGTTCCGACATACTGACGCCTCAGGATCCCCTAGGTAACGCGACGCCTAGCTCTGTGACTGCGCGGACGAGCAGGGCGGGATCTCTGTGACGCTGTGGTCAACTGTTCACTGACGTCGGCTATCGCTGGATCTCGCTTTTGACGTGCTTGTGTGACGTGGAGCGGGGCCGGTCGATGCAGGGACATGCGCAGTACGGAATTCAGGACACGGACCACAATGAAAAACTTTGTTGATAAGGTAACTACAGGTGATGACTAATTAAAATATGTTAAGAGAGCAGTATGGAAGTCTGTGCAAAGATAGGTAGTGAGATATGTGGGCTGGTTTCTGGTTAGTTTTAATTGGTACTGACAATTGTGGGTGGTCCTTTGTTTGAGTATTTATATGCATTTGGGTTATATTGTTTTTATGCTTGACAAAGGCTGTTGTACAGCCGAAACGTTGCTGATTTTTTGTATGCTGTGAAGTCCTCAATAAAGATGAAATGATGGGAGATGCTTCCACCGCTGTTTGATTTCCACATCTTTTAAAGTGGGGTCAGCAGGGCAAGGATCAACAGTACTGACCCCCTGCGTCGCATGATCCTGAGTCCGCTCATCTGTTTCCCCTAGGTGTTTTGTGGGCTGTTGAGAGCTTGAGGTTGCCACATCAGAGTCCATTTTGGTATCTGGACCTGCTTGTTGTAACTTCCAGTCATCTGCAGGGTCACCTGCTACCCCTCCCCCCCATTCCTCAGTAGCAGCCTCACCTCCGGGTTCTTGGCTAGCTGTCCTGGCAAAATGCATCAGTTTGGATGCTACCTCCGCCGCTTTTTCTGCTCCATGCTTCCCGGGCAGCTGCACAGGCCTAGCGAGGCTCTCCTCCCTGGGTTCTCTATCCCAAGCTCTCTCTTTGTTTTTGCCGGTCATACTGGTACCGGAGATGATACCAAGGCGCTCTGGTAGGTCTTAGTTTGTCAGAAGGATGTTGTGCGGGAACTCTCCTCAGTGCGTCTGCTCACATGCTCGGCCACACACCCCTCAGCGCAACGGTTAGTTGCGCCTTAATCTATGACTTTTCCCCACTTACGCCAGGTATAAATAAGTGGGTTTTGCATGAGCAGGGAAGGGGACAGGCCGGTAGGCCCATCTCATTTACCATATTCTACCACTGTTTTAGGCTAGGAAGCTGTCTTACATTTAGACTGAAGCTGGATGCACTAACTTGAGGCTTGTGCTTCTTTATAACTTCGGCGAATCTACCGCCAGATATAAAGTCTAAAACGCCGGTCTTAATGACCCCCTATCTGTAGAGGAGTGTGACCATAGGTTTAGGGGTAATTTAGCTAATTAACCTATTAATCAATTAAACAAAACACCTGAGAAGAAATGCTATGTGTAGATAAGCAAAGGCATGGATGGGCAATAAAATCACTATAGATCACAGGCTTTACAACAGTTACAGAGATAACATAAATTGGAAGAGAAGACATAGGACTAAGTACAATAATATCACATTTCCAGGAAACAGCATAGAAGGCTATGTAACAGGAATATGCAGGAGTATATAACTGTGTGGAGAGAAGAATGTTAAACTGCCACGATTAACTGCAAGGCACTTACACAATGTGACACTTTGACAAAGATGGCACTTTGACTCCTGCCAAACCCCAACACGAGTAGCTCCCTTTAGACCAGTGGTGGCAAACCTATGGCAGAGCCAGAACTCAGAGCCTTCTCTGTGGGCCCCAGCACCCTGGAAAAAGTCTATGGTGTACCATTATGCCTTAGGCCCCTTTCACACGAGCGAGTTATCTGCGTGGGTGCAATGCGTGACGTGAACGCATAGCACCCGCACTGAATCCTGACCCATTTTTTTTCACTCATCAGTTCTGCGTTGGTAAAAATGCAGCATGTTCTATATTCTGCGTTTTTTACGCAGCCCTGGCCCAATAGAAGTGAATGGGGCTTCAGTGAAAAACTCATTGCATCTGGAAGCTGATGGTTGCTAAGGCCCCTTGCAGACGAGCGTGAGCGGATTAGCCCCGGATGCGTTGCAAATGCGTTCAGTGGAAAATGTGCGATTTCGCAAGCAAGGGAATTCAATTTTGAATGCGATCAGTTGTTCAGTTTTTTCCACACTAGTGCAATGCGTTTTGATGTGTTTTTAATACGTGTGATAAAAAACTGAAGGTTTACAATCAACAGCTCTTAGTAACCATCAGTGAAAAACACATTGCATCCGCACTTGCTTGTGGATGCAATATGTTTTTCACTGAAGCCCCATTCACTTCTATGGGGCCAGGGCTGCGTGAAAAACAGTACTGCAGTGTTTGTAAATGGGGCAGAGGGGACGTGTAGTGATTGGTGGGTGAGGGAGTGGGGGACAGGTGACACTGAGGTCCTCTGTTCCGCACAGGCTCTTGCACCCAGAAATGTGTTGCATGCGCCAGTGTGAAGCATCCACAACCACACACTATCCCCATAATTTGTCATATGAAGCCGGGGTGTAGTGGTTGGGAACATGGGCGATGACTCGCCTTAGATTCCCCATTACGACGGAGATCATACATTTGGGCTAATACCCAATGCGTGTATCACTGTAGACATTTAACGGCTATGTGTGACACCTGTTCCCTATGTGCTGCATATGAGTATGGTAACCATGGTCACGGAGTGACAATAATATTGGATCCCGATCCTCTGGTCATGCGCAGTGGCTGACAGCCACTGAAATAGATGTTTTCGATGCGGGCACCTTGTGCGCATGCGTGGGATATGGGGAGATCTCGCGGGCCTGGGACATATACCGGCGCCTGCACAAAAACACTAGATGCGGGCGTGCGGTGCCAATGTGTGGGAGTTCGGGGACTCTCGAGATCTTAGGATGCATAACGGCACTTGCGCAGTACCCGATAAGGGACGTCAAGATCGGATCACATGTATGAGAATTCATGACGGGGGTTTGTCCTCTTTTTTAATTTTTTTAATTGATTTATAATTTCAGCACAGCTGCACTTTATGTAGTAATTAGTGATATTTACGAATGTAACACCTAAATATGGATATGGGATCAACTTTCCTTTGTAATCATGTACACTATGTAAACACTATTGTGATTTATGTGCATAGGCCCCAGATGTAGGATCTTGCAAAGAAAATGTGATTTTTTTTAAACCCAGAATATAATTGCAGTATTTCAAGCTTGTATTTGACTGTCACAAATGCACATATGCTGTGCTGGTGCACTGAACTTGCATAAAATGGCCACAGCCACCTACCTAACTGACAGATAAAAGTTATTTTTCTGTGTCACTGGGCTCAGGGCAGGGTAAAAAGATTGTGCACTGCACCCACAGAATAAAATTTAGTTAGATCGCTGAGTTAACAAGCACTTCAGATTAAAGATTCTTTCCTATTCTCTCCCTCACAGCAGCAGCATCCTATCCCTACACTCATCAGATCAGTGTGACGTGCAGCGCTACGTGACTCTAGCTTATAAAGAGGCTGGGTCACATGCTGCACTCGCCAATCATAGCCATGCCATTAGTAGGCATGGCTGTGATGGCTTCTAAGGGCACACAAGTTAAACGCTTGTTGATTGGCTGCTCTGCAGCCTTTCAAAAATCACCATTAAATCGCCGAACCAGAACTTTTACTCAACCCTACTCATAATACCCTCTGTCCTTCCAGCAATTAGTTATTGGGGTGCAAGTGCTATGTTGAAAAGCCTTTAGTGGCTTTTATCTGTTGGAAAAAATAAATTTATACGCAGGTCACTTTTGCTATTAACTGCGCTGATATCATTTAGTGGCCTATTTCAATACAATACAAAAAATATATATGCAGGTCAATTTTGTTGTTATTTACGCTAAAATCATTTGCGGTCATTTCTTGTGAAAGAGCATAGGGCGGTATTTCAGTAATGCACGAAACATTTAAATGCACTGCACGGTTGCATTCATTTCTGGCGAAAGAGTATAGGGCCTTATTTCATAAAAAAAATAAAAACTACATACACGCTGCTGGTGAAAGCGTATAGTGGCCTATTTCAGTCCAAGAAGAAATATATATTCTCAGTTCACTTTTGTAGTTATTTCTGTTGAAAGCATATAGGGACGTATTTCAGTAAACAAAGAAAAATAGATACGCACTGCACTGTTGCAGTTATTTCTGTTGAAAGCATATAGTTGTCATGTTACCTTCTTGCTGTTCTCCTTCGTTTGACATGTGCTGGCGGCCATCTTGGTTTCTGGGTTTCTTGTAGCCTCCCACCCTGCGGCTTCTCCTTCCCACTGGGAGGAGCTGGATGCCTAGCTCATATATATAGGAGGTCTGTGGCTTCAGTTCCTTGCTTGGTCCTCCTGTGTTCACATGCTTCTAAGACTGCTGCTGCTTCTGGTTCCTGATCCTGGCTTCGTCTGACTACCCTGCTGGTTCCTGATCCAGGCTTCATCTGACTACCCTGCTGGTTCCCGATCCAGGCTTCGTCTGACTACCCTTCTGGTTCCTGACCTCTGGCTTCGCAAGACCCTGCTTCGGTTTAGCCATCCGTTTGGACTTTTGCCTTACAGCTTGATTTTCAATAAAGCCTTCTTATTTCCACTTATCTCTTGTTGTACGTCTGGTTCATGGTTCCATGACATTAGGACCAAGCCATGAATTCTGACGGTACAGGGCCATCCTCGCTATCTACGCTGGTTGCCAGACTTGATTAGCAGGATCACCTGTTGGGTCGGTTCGCTGTGGCGTTGCAAACCCTGCTTGAACGCACGGCTCATTTAGCTTCCGTTGCCGATGGGTCGGTTGTCGCTCCTGGGCCCGCTCCTACTGCCGCTCCGGTTGTTGCGCCAGAGTCTACCCCGACACCTGTTGCTGCGCCTGCGGTGTTTCGGGGTATGACCGGTTCTGCCCCCCTTCCACAGCGCTTTGGGGGAGAGCCAACTCAGTGCCGAGGTTTCCTTAACCAGGTGGGCATTTATTTCGAGTTGCTGCCACATGCCTTTCCTACTGAGAGATCAAAGGTGGGCTTCTTGATCTCGCTGCTCTCGGACAAGGCCTTGGCCTGGGCCAGCCCTTTATGGGAGAACAACAATCCGGTGGTTGCCGAGTTTTCCGGTTTTGTTGCTTCTCTTCGGAAGGTATTCGATGTGCCGGCTCGTGCTGCCTCTGCCGCGAAGCTCCTTATGTCCATCAGACAGGGTTCACGATCCGTAGCTGAATACGCCATTGAGTTTCGTACCCTGGCAGCAGAGGTGGGCTGGAATAATGAGGCTCTGGTCGCTGCTTTCTCTCATGGTCTCTCGGATGCCTTGAAGGATGAGGTTGCAGCTAAGGACCTACCAGTGGAGCTCGAGTCTCTTATTTCTTTCCTGATTTTGATTGACACCAGACTCAGGGAGAGACCTTCCTTTAAGGAGAGCCTGCGGAGGTCTTCTAACAGATTGGCGCCTACGTTTGCTGTCCCACCCGTGCCTCCCTCTCCTCCCACGCCTCCTGGGGATGACTTGTCTGGGGGTGAACCCATGCAGCTGGGGTTTGCTCGCCTGTCCGAGGGGGAAAGGGTACTCCGGAGACGCGAGGGCCGATGCATGTACTGTGGTCTCGGTGGGCATTTTCGGTTGGCATGCCCGAACCGTCCGGGAAACGCTCGCACCTGAGATCCTGTCAGGGGCAGATCTTGGGTGGAGTCTCCTCGTCCCCGGTTTCCCGTGTTGACAAACCACTGATTACTGTTGTCCTCTCCTGGGTCGGGGGCTCGGTGACGACCCAGGCGTTGGTGGACTCTGGTGCTGGTGGTTTGTTCATTGATAGTGTGTTCGCTGCCGCCAATTCCATTCCTCTGCAGCCTCGAGGTTCCCCACTGGCTCTTGAGGCGATAGACGGCAGACCCCTTCTGCCGCCACACGTGACTCAGGAGACCCTTCCAGTGGGGATGGCCATTGGTGCCGTTCACAGAGAGTCGGTCTGTCTCCAGGTTATTTCGTCTCCACACTACTCGGTGGTCTTGGGGTACCCCTGGCTCCAGAAGCATAATCCGACTTTCGATTGGAGATTGGCCGAGATCCTCTCGTGGTCACCGCAGTGTGGGGCTAGTTGCATCCATGGGCCTGTCAAGTTGCTGTGTACTTCCTCGGACTCTCTGTTGCCTCCTGAATACGAGGAGTACCGGGATGTATTCGATAAGGTGCGTGCGGTTGCCCTACCTCCGCACCTCCCATACGATTGTGCCATAGAGTTACAACCTGGTGCCGTTCCTCCTCGTGGCAAAGTCTATCCACTGTCGGTAGCGGAGAATGAGGCCATGGAGGAGTACGTCAGGGAGGCGCTTTCACGCGGACACATTCGCAAATCCTCGTCCCCGGCAGGGGCTGGATTTTTCTTTGTGAAAAAGAAGGGCGGTGAGTTGAGGCCTTGCATCGATTACAGGGGTCTCAATCGCATCACGATCAAGAACGCTTACCCGATACCCTTGATTTCCGAACTGTTCGATCGCCTCAAAGGGGCCACGGTCTTTACCAAACTCGACCTGAGGGCGGCATATAACCTGGTAAGGATCAAGGCGGGCGATGAGTGGAAGACCGCGTTTAACACCAGGACCGGTCATTATGAATCCTTGGTTATGCCCTTTGGGTTGTGCAATGCGCCCGCAGTCTTCCAGGAATTCATCAACGATGTTTTCCGTGACCTGTTGCAGCAGTGTGTGGTGGTCTATTTGGATGACATCTTGGTATATTCTGAATCCATGGAGGCCCACATTCTGGATGTCAGACGAGTGTTGCAACGGTTACGAGAGAACAAGCTGTTTGGTAAGCTTGAGAAATGCGAATTTCACCGATCCCAGGTAACCTTCTTAGGTTACATCATTTCCGCTGAGGGGTTCTCCATGGATCCTGAGAAGGTTTCGGCTGTCTTACAGTGGCCCCAGCCCAGTGGTCTTCGTGCCCTGCAGCGCTTTTTGGGCTTCGCCAATTATTATCGGAAGTTCATCAGGGACTTTTCCATGCTAGCCAAGCCTCTCACGGATCTGACCAGGAAGGGCAGTAATCCCCAGGTCTGGCCGCTCGAGGCCATCCAAGCTTTTGAGGCTCTAAAGTCCGCCTTTGTGTCGGCTCCGATTCTGTCGCATCCCAACCCTGGGTTGCCTTTTGTCCTCGAGGTGGACGCGTCTGAGACGGGAGTAGGCGCCCTTCTGTCTCAGCGTAGAACACCAGAGGGTCCTCTGCTTCCCTGTGGGTTTTACTCCCGGAAACTGTCTTCCGCGGAGTGCAACTATCAGATTGGTGACAGGGAGTTATTGGCCATCGTGCAGGCCCTTAAAGAATGGAGGCACTTGCTCGAGGGCTCGGTGGTTCCGGTTCTCATCCTGACGGACCACAAGAATCTGACCTACCTCTCTGAGGCCAAGAGATTGACACCACGTCAGGCCAGATGGGCTCTGTTCTTGTGACGTTTTAATTACGTGGTCTCCTACCTACCCGGTTCCAAGAACATCAGAGCGGATGCCTTATCACGGCAGTACTCCGAGCTGTCCGGGGAGGAGTCGATTCCGACTTCGGTCATACCTCCGAATCAGATCCTGGCTGCCATTCGCACCAGCCTGACCTCTCCCCTGGGTGAGCAGATTTTGGCGGCTCAATCTGGTGCTCCCTCTGGGAGACCCAACGGCAGATGTTTTGTGCCTGAGGAGTTGCGCACTCGGTTGTTGCGAACCTACCATAACTCCAAGGCCGCGGGGCATCCTGGGAAGAATCAGCTGTCCAGGGCTGTTTCACGTCTGTTCTGGTGGCCTTCTCTACGTTCCGACATCGCCGCATATGTAGCGGCATGCTCCGTTTGTGCCCAGAGTAAGTCCCCTCGGCACCTTCCGTTGGGCCTTTTGCAACCCATAGCCACCGGGGAGCGTCCATGGTCACACCTGGGGATGGATTTCATTGTGGACCTCCCTGCATCCCGAGGCCATACGGTCATTCTCATGATTGTGGATCGGTTTTACAAAATGTGCCACTGTGTTCCTCTCAAGAAGTTACCCTCTGCACAAGAGTTGGCCACGATTTTTGCCAGGGAGGTCTTCCGGTTGCACGGTTTGCCCAAGGAGATTGTGTCGGATCGGGGGAGTCAGTTTGTGTCCAGGTTCTGGCGCGCCTTTTGCTCCCAGTTGGGGATTCATCTCTCTTTCTCCTCGGCCTACCACCCTCAGTCCAATGGGGCCGCAGAACGATCCAATCAGGCCTTGGAGCAATTCCTTCGTTGCTATGTCTCCGATCACCAAGACAATTGGGTTGACCTCCTGCCTTGGGCTGAGTTTGCCAGGAACACGGCGGTGAACTCTTCCTCTGGGACGTCTGCCTTCATGGCCAATTATGGGTTCCAACCTGCCGTGTTACCGGAGGTATTCTCTCCCCAGGATATTCCGGCTGTGGAGGATCACCTTTCCGTCCTACGTGCTTCTTGGGTACAGATCCAGAGGTCCCTTGAGGTCTCTGCGCAGCGCCAGAGACTCCAGGCTGATCGCAGACGAGCGCCCGCTCCTTCCTACCAGGTCGGAGACCGCGTATGGTTTTCCACCCGCAACCTCAACCTTCGAGTGCCCACTCCCAAGCTGGCGCCTCGCTTTGTTGGTCCCTTCCGAGTGCTTCGCAGGGTAAACCCGGTAGCCTATGCCCTTGCACTTCCTCCGGGCATGCGGATCTCCATCGTGTTTCATGTCTCCCTGTTGAAGCCACTGGTGTGTAATCGTTTCACTTCCTCGGTTCCTCTGCCTCGTCCGGTCCAAGTGGGCAATCGTGAGGAGTATGAGGTGAGCAATATCCTGGACTCACGCCTGGTCCGCGGTCGGGTGCAGTTTTTGGTTCATTGGCGTGGTTATGGTCCAGAGGAGCGTTCCTGGATTTCCTCCGCAGATGTCCATGCTCCTGCCTTGCTCCGAGCCTTCCACGCACGCTTCCCTCAGAAACCGTTATTTACTCCGCGGAGGAGGGGCCCTTGAGGGGGAGGTACTGTCATGGTCTTACCTTCTTGCTGTTCTCCTTCATTTGACATGTGCTGGCGGCCATCTTGGTTTCTGGGTTTCTTGTAGCCTCCCACCCTGCGGCTTCTCCTTCCCACTGGGAGGAGCTGGATGCCTAGCTCATATATATAGGAGGTCTGTGGCTTCAGTTCCTTGCTTGGTCCTCCTGTGTTCACATGCTTCTAAGACTGCTGCTGCTTCTGGTTCCTGATCCTGGCTTCGTCCGACTACCCTGCTGGTTCCTGATCCAGGCTTCATCTGACTACCCTGCTGGTTCCCGATCCAGGCTTCGTCTGACTACCCTTCTGGTTCCTGACCTCTGGCTTCGCAAGACCCTGCTTCGGTTTAGCCATCCGTTTGGACTTTTGCCTTACAGCTTGATTTTCAATAAAGCCTTCTTATTTCCACTTATCTCTTGTTGTACGTCTGGTTCATGGTTCCATGACAATAGTGGCCTAGTTCAGTCCAACAAGAAAAATACATTTTCAGTTCACTTCTTCCATTATTTTTGTTGAAGGCGCATAGTGGCCTATTTCAGTTCAACAAGAAATTTATATTCTCAGGTCACTTCTGCAGTTATTTCTGGTGAAAGCCTAAAAGGGCGTATTTCAGTACTACATGAAAAATATATTCTCAGTTCACTGTTGCAGTTATATCTGGTAAAGCCTTTACTAGTGTATTGCAGTATAAAAAGAAATATACCGTATTTTTTGCCCCATAAGACGCACTTTTTCCCCCCCAAAGTGGGGGAAGAATGCACCTGCGTCTTATGGGGTGAATACTAATGAAGCGTTTCCATTATGGAATCGCTTTATCAGTACCAGAGGACCTGGTCCTTGGCTCGGCTATCTGCTGTACAGGGCTGTGCACAGCGTGAGTGCTCTGTGACCTCACACTGTGCACCACGATACACAGCCAACAGCAGGATCAAGAGTATCGCGATGGTGAGGAGCGGTGGCGTCCAGGAGCAGGCAAGGTAAGTGAGTTTATTTTATTTTATTTGCGCTGGGGGCTGATGGCTGACATATAGGTGCTTATATATGGGGCTGCTGGCTGACATATGGGGGCTGATGGCTGACATATGGGGGATGACAGCTGACATATTGGGGCTGATAGATGGCTGACATATGGAGGCTGATAGATAGCTGACATATGGAGGCTGATAGATGGCTGACATATGGGGGTTGATCGATGGCTGACATATGGGGCTGATAGATAGCTGACATATGGGGGTTGATCTGAGGCATTGGGGGTCTGATCTGAGGTCTAATTGACATTGGGGGTCTGATTGGGGCTATAAGCTGAGGTCTGATTAACATTGGGGGTCTGATTGCTGGTCTGACCTAAGGTGTAATGGAAAATATTATTTTCTTATTGTTCTCCTCTGGTACGTCTTATAGGGTAAAAAATGCGGTACATTCGCCATTTGCTGCTGCACTTATATCTTGAAAAACCTTTATTGACGTATATCAGTAGAAAAAGAAATATACATTCGCCATTCGCTGCTGCACTTATATCTTCAAAACATTTATTGACGCATATCAGTAGAAAAATTTAAATATATTCAGCATTCACTGTTGCAGTTATATGAGGTAAAGCCTTTTGTGGCATATTTCTGTACAAAAATCAAAATATATTCAGTGTTCAGCGCTGAAGTTATATGTGGGAAAGTCTTTTTTGCGGTATGGACTGAATTACGTTGTGTTGAAATTTTGTATTTACGTTTCACACACTGCGCACTTACGTGACGACGTCCATAAGAGTGGCACACCAATACAGGTGAATACACTATACACTAACCCTGCACAAAAATGCAAATAATTCACACCATCCCGCATCTATTTACGGTATTGCTTACTGGACACTATGGGGACTTTTCTGCAGCACAGAAAACGCACAAGGTCCACGTCTCGCTGTTCCAGCGCGGACCTACTTCCTCTGCTACGTCCAGTTCACTTCAGAAAAAATCTTGTATTCTGCATTAAGTACTGCACTGATATGCGCTAAAATCTCTTTTGAAATATTTGGTTGGAAAAAAAACTTGTATTCGGCGTTAAGCACTGCACTGATATGCGCTAATCTCTTGTGAAATATTTGGGTGGAAAAAAATCTTGTATTAGGCGTTAATTGCTGCACTGATATGCGCTAAAATATCTTTTTAAATATTTGAGTGGAAAAAAAACTTGTATTCTGCGTTAAGCGCTGCACTTATATGCAGTAAAATCTTTAGCAAATTATTTAGGTGGAAATAAAAATGTCCACCTCCTCCAATAACTTCCTCATCTCTTCATTTACATTGGACACACTAACTTTACCCTCCCCCCCCCCCCCCCACACACACACAGATATATATCTAAGTGGTTCCTGCACCACCTAGGAGCAAATAAAGGTAAATGATACTGCCAGCCTGTTAAAGGGAACTGCAGCATGATGCCACAATACATTTGATATGACATTTAGCAAGAGTTTAAAGTGCCCACATATAGTACATAGTGGGACACTGCATCAAGATTTATTAGGCGTGGATCAGCCAGGATTTCAACACACCAATGCCTGATGCATCAGACTAGATCATCCATGGTGCCACACCAACATTTTGACAAAAGAGACCGTTTTCTTCTGGCTACCTGCCTCAACTACTATTCTGATGCTGTTACCCGCCTGATTCCAAACATCTGATGCCAAGTGCTCCTTCTTTCACCCACCATCTTAAGCAATTACTAGTATTGCCACCCACCTCCACACTATGTCACCTTGCCACTCTGTGGCCTACTTATGCTGCCATGTCCACACTATGTCACCTTGACACTCTGTGGCCTCCTGGTGCTGCTATGTCCACACTATGTCACCGTGCCAGTCTGTTGTATCATGTTGCTGCTGCCATGTCCACACTATGTCACCTTGCCCCTCTGGCCTCCTGATGCTGCCATCTCCACACTATGTAACATTTTCAGTTCACTTCTTCCATTATTTTTGTTGAAGGCGCATAGTGGCCTATTTCAGTTCAACAAGAAATTTATATTCTCAGGTCACTTCTGCAGTTATTTCTGGTGAAAGCCTAAAAGGGCGTATTTCAGTACTACATGAAAAATATATTCTCAGTTCACTGTTGCAGTTATATCTGGTAAAGCCTTTACTAGTGTATTGCAGTATAAAAAGAAATATACCGTATTTTTTGCCCCATAAGACGCACTTTTTCCCCCCCAAAGTGGGGGAAGAATGCACCTGCGTCTTATGGGGTGAATACTAATGAAGCGTTTCCATTATGGAATCGCTTTATTAGTACCAGAGGACCTGGTCCTTGGCTCGGCTATCTGCTGTACAGGGCTGTGCACAGCGTGAGTGCTCTGTGACCTCACACTGTGCACCACGATACACAGCCAACAGCAGGATCAAGAGTATCGCGATGGTGAGGAGCGGTGGCGTCCAGGAGCAGGCAAGGTAAGTGAGTTTATTTTATTTTATTTGCGCTGGGGGCTGATGGCTGACATATAGGTGCTTATATATGGGGCTGCTGGCTGACATATGGGGGCTGATGGCTGACATATGGGGGATGACAGCTGACATATGGGGGCTGATAGATGGCTGACATATTGGGGCTGATAGATGGCTGACATATGGAGGCTGATAGATAGCTGACATATGGAGGCTGATAGATGGCTGACATATGGGGGTTGATCGATGGCTGACATATGGGGCTGATAGATAGCTGACATATGGGGGTTGATCTGAGGCATTGGTGGTCTGATCTGAGGTCTAATTGACATTGGGGGTCTGATTGGGGCTATAAGCTGAGGTCTGATTAACATTGGGGGTCTGATTGCTGGTCTGACCTAAGGTGTAATGGAAAATATTATTTTCTTATTGTTCTCCTCTGGTACGTCTTATAGGGTAAAAAATGCGGTACATTCGCCATTTGCTGCTGCACTTATATCTTGAAAAACCTTTATTGACGTATATCAGTAGAAAAAGAAATATACATTCGCCATTCGCTGCTGCACTTATATCTTCAAAACATTTATTGACGCATATCAGTAGAAAAATTTAAATATATTCAGCATTCACTGTTGCAGTTATATGAGGTAAAGCCTTTTGTGGCATATTTCTGTACAAAAATCAAAATATATTCAGTGTTCAGCGCTGAAGTTATATGTGGGAAAGTCTTTTTTGCGGTATGGACTGAATTACGTTGTGTTGAAATTTTGTATTTACGTTTCACACACTGCGCACTTACGTGACGACGTCCATAAGAGTGGCACACCAATACAGGTGAATACACTATACACTAACCCTGCACAAAAATGCAAATAATTCACACCATCCCGCATCTATTTACGGTATTGCTTACTGGACACTATGGGGACTTTTCTGCAGCACAGAAAACGCACAAGGTCCACGTCTCGCTGTTCCAGCGCGGACCTACTTCCTCTGCTACGTCCAGTTCACTTCAGAAAAAATCTTGTATTCTGCATTAAGTACTGCACTGATATGCGCTAAAATCTCTTTTGAAATATTTGGTTGGAAAAAAAACTTGTATTCGGCGTTAAGCACTGCACTGATATGCGCTAATCTCTTGTGAAATATTTGGGTGGAAAAAAATCTTGTATTAGGCGTTAATTGCTGCACTGATATGCGCTAAAATATCTTTTTAAATATTTGAGTGGAAAAAAAAACTTGTATTCTGCGTTAAGCGCTGCACTTATATGCAGTAAAATCTTTAGCAAATTATTTAGGTGGAAATAAAAATGTCCACCTCCTCCAATAACTTCCTCATCTCTTCATTTACATTGGACACACTAACTTTACCCTCCCCCCCCCCCCACCCCCACACACACAGACTGCGATGTAAAATGCAGCATTCGCCCTATAAAACGCCGGGGGATTTTTCCCCCACTTTTGGGGGGAAAAAAGTGCATCTTATGGGGCGAAAAATACGGTAATAGAACATGTTCTGTAGACATCTATGTGGAATCAGCTGACAAGTGTGTAAAAGGAGTGCGCTTCTTCTTGGCACTAACATCGACCTGTAAGGATGAGTTCATACTTTAACAGTTAACTCCACAGCGCCCACCCCTTTAACAGTGAACCTCCACCGTGCCCATCCGTTTAATAGTGGCCCCTGCCCCCCATGCATGTAGCAGTGTAGTTGTGCCATCATACGTCATATGACTGAATATTTAAGGACCTACCAACTGCTAAAACCTGTGATCAGTTGTTATGGCAACCTGGAGTAGGACCTGCAAGCTTCTATTGACTGATAAGGGACATGTGACCGTGTGTATGGCAGTTAGGATTTAAGTGAAAGTAATCACAAAGTGAAGCACCACACATCGCTGGTGCTGCAAAAGACTTGTTAGTCGTAATCCGCAATAGAAAAAATTGCTGCACACAGCTGATTCAACTTGCCATTAATCAGTGAAATGTATTATTCACAACTTGTTTTATGTTGCATAGATGATCCAGTGGATGACCATATATCAGAGTCACATTGTATAAGTACTGAACGTTTCGGCCTATTTCGGCCTTCCTTAGCAGTATATGATCTGGCAGTGACAGCGGGCGGGTGCGCTGGACCACAGCCGTCACTGCCAGATCATATACTGCTGAGGAAGGCCGATATGGGCCGAAACGTTCAGTACTTATACAATGTGACTCTGATATATGGGCATCCACTGGATCATGTATGCAACATAAAACAAGTTGTGAATAATACATTTCACTGATTAATGGCAAATTGAATCAGCTGTGTGCAGCAATGTTTTCTATTAAGGATTTAAGTGAAAGACTTGCAGGCTTGTATTGGCTAATGCAGGTCATTTTTTGGGAATATCTCGGTAACGGTACGTCCTAGAGAGCTAAGACCCCCACAAGATTTCTTTCCAGGTAGCAAGGGATGTGTATACCAAGCTTCGTTGAAATGGATGGTTACGTTTTTGAGTTTTCATGGAACATACACACGTACGTACACACATATGCACATCCTTTTTTATGTATATAGATTGGATGCACTTTACTGGCCAAGTGGGTTCTCTATCACAGTACTCAGCCGCATGATTTTATATGTGTTTATTGTCATTGTTACATTGTGTTTCAATAAAGTGATGTTTTGTTATATTAGATGTGTGGTCTATGTGATTTGGTAGAGTGGCTTTTATGTGTTCACACATGAGTGATAGGGTTATTTCCCTGTCGGAGTTATTTTGGTTTTCATGTCATGTGTTAGTAGTCACAATGTCATCACTCCAGGTCAACAACAAAGCCAGATGGAAGCATTTGAGTGACTGCACTGGAGTGTAAGTGAGCTATATTTGTGATTTTATCACATTCCCTACTTTCTGAAAGACAACCCCTTTAAGAACACCGTATCGCTAGTAAGAGTATCCATGGTGCAAGCAAAACAGACAGAAAAAATAAGCACAGAGATCTTTATTGGTCAAGTGACATTTATTACAATGAGACAGTAACACTGTCCTCATTTTATGATATTGTCCCAGCAATGAATTAAAAGATCACTCCGGGCAAAACTTTATACACTGAGTTATGCCTACTACAGGGCCAAAAGGGGTGGTGCATGACACAGGGATTCTCTCTATAGTATTTTTTGAATCTCATTGTCATACACAGACTCCCAGGAAGCAAATGATCGGGAGGAGAAAACAATTAAAAATGAAATTTGAAAAAGTAAGAAAAGACTTGACAATCCATTTATGCATTTTTCCTGATGTGTATCTAAATAACATGATATATATTGAGGATACAGTGTACACCCACCATAATTTGTAGCATTAGAGCATTTAATTATAATATAGAAGTGAATGAAATTTCTTGTGATAAATGAATGTTGCATCTTGCAAGAAGACATCATTAAGGATTTCTTCATTAGATGTTGACTGGGACCAGTCTTTTCAAACAGTCAACACTGTACGGATACTAAAGAGAAAACACATTATTTACAAACATCTTAGGTATTTACATTAGCTCTCTATATCTGTTATTTGTTCCATTTAAAGATCATGGCATAACCTAGTCAGTCTGAATATAGTTATTAATGCATAAAGAAATACTCAACTGCTGAAATTGTACTTGCATATGCAGTGTCCCAGGGGACCACTGCAAAGGGTTAATTATTGCTAAAATAGTTAATTTAATACCACTGAGTTAAATATAATTTTTTGTTGAATCACATTTACTTAAGGACTTTGAATACCTACTGGCAATGTATGGGCAACAAATAGTTAAAACTGGAAGACTTGGTTAGGTTACCAGGGTGATGGACTTATCCTGCCCCTGGTTAGCACATACATGTGTCTTACAATACAAAGAGTGGTGGTTTATATCTGAGTGATAATGTGAAATACTATTCCTAACATGTCGGTGCTTCTCCAGAAAGTTTAAAATTATTTATTGTTTTATTTTTAAGTTTAGGACAATATACACTATTTGTCTTTTGGTTGAAATTTTGGTAAAACGTAAAAGGTTCATGCTACAGTGATATTATATCATGAAAGTAGGTCATTTAAGTAGAAGAATGCAATGGTGAAACAAAAGCCAACAACAGTGGTGAGTAGTGTTGATCGAGCATGCTCGGCCAAACACCAGTTCGGCTCGAGCATCTCGATGCTCAGCACATGGCGGTATTTGGCCGAATACCGCATGTGTTCGAACGCAATGCTCGAGTCTCCTCCCCATACGTTTCTTGGCTGCTATGCAGCCAAAAAACATGCAAGTAAGTTGGTTACTGGCATTACAGTGATTGGCTGGCCAGAACGATGATGCAAATTCGGCTCAGTCTTAGGAAGAGCTGTGCTGAGGAAGGGACAGACAGTGTAGTGAGTGATATAGAAATATTTTAATTAGAAATAACTTTTCAGAGACCCAAAAGTCCTTTTAAGTGACAGTGACATTAGCTGCGCCACATCTCCTGTGTAAAGTGTGTGCATCCAAAAAATATCTGTGACATTCAGTGTATTTTTTCAATAGACGGTGTCCGCTTCGGACAGTGAGATTAGCTGCGCCACATGTGCGCCTAAAATGTTTATCTGTGACATACAGTGTACTTTTTATGTAGACCCTTTGAACAGTGTCATTACCGGTGGTACCTCTCCTGTGTAACGTTTCCTCATCCCAAATACCTGTGACATTCCCTGTAATTTTTTATTAGCCGCTGGTGACAGCATTGACATTATCTGCGGAATATCTCCTGTGTGATGTTTCCACATCCCAAATCCTACGCTACTGTACATGTGACATAATTTCAAGCATATATCACATTTAAAATGAAGAAGGCGAGCAGTAAGGAACAGGGAAGTGGCAGAGATGCTGATGGTGCACACAGAGGCCGTGGCCCTGGGCACGTTGAAACTTTGCCTGCTGCCAGAGCACAACAAAAACAGTCATCCATGATACCTAGCTTCATGTCCCAGTTTGCAGGGCGGCGCAGGACACCACTCTTGAAGTCAGACCAGTGCGACCAGTAGTCGGTTGGATTGCAGCAGAAAATGCTTCCAGTCGGTTAAGCACCACCCTGTCTTCCACCAAGTCCAGTTTCAGTAGCCAAGAGTCTGCTCAACACAATCCCCATCCTGATCCTTCTTCTGGGCAAACAAGTGATTCCACACTTGGATATTACCTCTTTTCAGCGCCATTCCTTGATTTGGCCCTCTCGCCAAGCACGCTTAAAGAGGGATAGATCTTGTGCCCTGATTACCAAACTCTTGAGCATCCACAGTCACAAGAAAATAATGGTGGGGAATGACAATTACTGTTTAATGAGATGGATAATGATGAGACACAGTTGCCAATAAGTCAATGGCAATTACTGTCTCAAGAGGTTGAGGGAGAGGATGAGACACAGTTGTCGATCACTGAGGTTGTAGTAAGGTCAACAAGTCAGGAGGATGAGCAGAGTGAGGAAGTGGAAGTGGACAATCAGGAGAGGTGGAACTTTTATTAATTAAATCAAAATAAAGTGATAATTAACCAAATAGGCCCCTATAAAGACCTCCCCAACACAAACACCGTGCAAACTGTTAAGTAATACACAAACAAAAAATTAAAGGGAGGGATATACTTGTGCTGCTGTTAGGACTAAAGGAAAACAAATTAACGATTCCCTTACGTCCCAACAGCAGCACAACTGGGGACTTAGGAAAAAGAGAACCTTGAGAGAGGGTCTTCCAGCTCAGCTGAATTCAAGACAGACCTGCCAAAGGCGGTGTGTTCTGAACTCCTTAAGTCAAGCCTATAATGGCCTACAGCTAGGGTAGAATGAGCCGGATAAAAGCAAGGGGCGCCAATCCCTGATCGATTAAAGCTACTCTGAAGGCCTCTTTGATCCAATGGCTTAATGCCGGTTTAGAAGTTTTAATACCTTTGTTCGATCCGGCAAAAAAAATGAAAAAATTCTCAAATCTTCAAAAGTCTTTAGTTCTTTCTAGGTATATCCTCATACTTCTGGCAACATCTAGGGTCTGTAGGATCTGCTCTTCTTCCGACACTGGAGATGGATAAAAAAAACTGGTAAAGAAATTACCTGGTTTAAATTGCGGAAAGAAGGTATCTTAGGAACAAAGGTAGGGAGAAACCGCAGGAGGACTCAATCTGGTAAGAATAGTATATATGGCTCCACAGCAGCCAAGGCCTGCAATTCTCTGATTCTCTTTGCTGAAATAATGGCAAGCAAAAAACTGGTTTTCCAAGACAAGAACTTTAAAGCCACGCTCTGAAGGGGCTAAAAGGGGGGAGAGCATAACCCCCTGAACACAACTGACTGATCCCACTGAGGTATAGGGCTCAGTCAGGATCCTAGGTTGCAGTCTTTCGGCTCCTTTAAGGAATCTTTTGATTAGAGGATCCTGAGAAAATGGCTTGCCCAAAACTACAGACAAAGATGAGTTATGTACTCATAAGGTTGAGGGTTTGAGACCTTTGTCTAATCCATCCTGAGGGAACTGAAGAACGGAAGAAAGAGGGGGATCCAAGAGGACACCACATTTAGGGCACACCACTGCGGAAAAATCCTTGCAATTTTGGAATAGGCTTTGTTGGTAGATACCGATCTGTAATGAGATAAAGTCCTCGGGACCCTTGCAGAAAACCCTCTAGACTCTAGAAGGGGGCGATCAACCTCCAGACGGTCAGGTCGAGACTCTTCAAGTCTAGGCAGGACCCTGCCAGATGTACTAGGTTCTGCCTCAGGGGAAGCTTCCAATATTGGCCCTGGCTCATGTGCCTGAGCTGGGTGAACCAAGACCTCTTCGACCAGAAAGATATTATGCCGATCACTGAGGTCTGTTCTTGCCTGAGTTTCATTAATACCGTTGGTATCATGGAAACTGGAGGGAATACATAGGCCAACCTGATCCTCCATGGAATGGACAGAGCATCCACCGCCCAAGGATTGTCCTCTCTGTATAGGGAGCAGAATCTGTCCACCTTGGCATTGAATCTTGTCACCATTAGATTGATCTCTGGCATTTCCCACCGTTGCATATTCTGATGAAAGACTTCTTTGCTTAGGGACCACTCTCCTGGCACCGGAAGATTTCGACTTAGGCGATCCGCCACCACATTGAGAGTTCCTCTGATGTGAACTGCGGCCAGGTGGGTAAGGTTTTTTTCTTCCCAAGACAGGAATACATCCCACTTCCTGGAGGAGAGGTTGAGATCTCGTTCCTCCCTGTCTGTTTATGTAGAATACTGTTGTCATATTGTTCTAGCAAACTCTCACTGCCTTGCCCTGGACTTGAGGCACAAAGTGTAGGAGCTCCAACCGGACCATTCTCTTAAGTTTGACCACATTTGGCTCTCTTGGTGAGTCCAAGTACCTTGTACTGGAACTTCTTCCAGATAGGCTCCCCAACCTAGAAGGGATGCTTCTGTGGTCAACATGAAACAACGGGGTGGAATCAAGGACCTCCCATCTTCAGGCTGCTTCCACGGCATACCCGAGGAGACAGGGAGCATTTCTTGTCTAACCAAGTAAGGTTGCGGTTCCACAGGCCCAACACTTCTGACTGAAGAGGGCGCAAGTGTGCTAGGGCCCAAGGGACTGCCTTTGCAGTTGCTGACATGTGGCCCAACATCTTCATCAAGGTTCTGATGGAAACCACACGGGGGACCATTAGAAACACTGAGGCTCTGATTAGCTTCTGGCGTCTCTCTGGAGTGAGGGAGAGAGTCATCCAAGAGGAGTCTATTATGAACCCCAAGAATCTTTTTGATGTTGCCGGTACGATTTCGGATTTTTCACAATTTATTATCCAGCCTAAATGCTGGAGAAAAGTAAGAGCCAAATGAGGATGGTTCTGCAACACCTCTGGAGACGCGGCTTTTAGTAGCTAGTCATCTAGATAAGGAATAATCTCTAAACCCTCTAGCCTCAAGGCTGCCACTATAGCGACCACTCTCTTTGTGAAGGTGTGGGGGGCAGAAGAGATTCTAAAAGACAGGACAGCAAACTGAAAATGTCTGACAGTGCCCCTGAAAGACACAGCAATCCGTAGGTATCTTCTGTGATCCGGATGAATGGGTACATGAAGATATGCATCCTTGAGGTTTATGGTGACCATGAGGTCCCTTGTTTGAAGAGCTTCTATGACCGAGCAAATGGTCTCCATTCTGAACCGCTTTTGGGTTATAAAGTGGTTCAGGTAACTGAGATCTATTATCATTTGCCAGCTCCCGTCCGGCTTGGGTACAAGAAACATGGGGGAATACACTCTGGATCCTTTTTCTGCAGAGGGCACTTGCTCTAGCGCTTCCTTTTGTAGGTAAAGAATGATGGATTGTTCTTTTACAGAAGAGAGGAGTGAGATCCTCACAAACCTTGAAGGAGGAGGAGCTAAAAAAACATATTCTGTACCCCTCTCATAACTTGAAAGACCCACTGGTCAGAAAGTCTGTGTTCCCAATTTTTGGGGAAATGGCGGAGACGTCCGCCTACAGGAGTGAGCAAGCCGGGGGGAATAAGAGGGTCTACAATAAGATCTGCCAGAGGAGTAGAGATGGCGTCAGAGGCTTGAATTTTTATCCTTAGGGTCCTGGGTGCGAGGATTTGGTCTGCCATGAGAGCGTTGTCCTCTGTGGGATCTATGGTAGGATTGGGATCTGGGTACCCTAAATTGCCTATCTCTCCCCCTAGAGGATTGCTGAGGGAGACACAATCCTTTTCTATCAGAGAGTCCCTCCATAATCCTATCTAGCTCAGACCCAAATAGTCTCCCTGGTTCGTAAGGGAGACCACAAAGATTGTACCTAGAGGCATTGTCTGCCTACCAGGGTCTGAACCAGAGGGGCCTCCTACTGGCCACAGAAAGAGCCATCAACTTTAAAGCCAACCTAAGCTGTTAAGATGCTGCCTCACTCAAGAAATCTGCTCCCAAAAGAGCAGACCTGAACTGAGAACTGATATCAGTTCTAGCCATGTCAGAGTTTACATCTGTTTGAATTTCCAGGAGCTTCTTCCTGAGAAAATTAGCAACCTCGAAGGACGCAACTGCAACTGAGGCAGAGGCGGATGCAGCAGAATAGCTTCTTCTTAAAGTGCATTCAACTATTATATCTAGTGGATCCTGTAGATTACAACTATCCTCAGAGGGAACCACTGTGCATCTTGACAGCTTGGATATGGCTAAATCCACCTTGGGAGAAGGACCCATTGGTCCAGCTGACTTTGGACTAGGGGGTATATTACCGGTCCTTTCTCTGGATGCTTCCATTCAGTTGTCATCAAACTTCTGAGCGAATCTTCCACTTTGTAGGCCCTAGGCCCCCTAAAGTTGGATGTAGAAGCTTCCCCTTGATCAACATCCTGGTCCCTTGACCTGATGTATCTCAATAGTTGCTGAACCTTTTCCACCGGGAATATCTGGGTGGTAGTGTCCTCATCTTCCTCACTATCTGAAGCCGAGGAATGGGGTTCATCAACAATCATCAGGTCTTCTCCAAAAGACGAAGATCTCCTAGGAGAACCATGTCTAGGCCTTTTCTGGGCTAATGCGTCAGTTATGGACTTGCCCATGAATTATTTTACCCAGGTTATCATGTCCAGAGAATGGGGCTCAGGATCTGAAGGGGGGCGACAACAAGGCGCTACAGCCCCAACACGTCAGGTGCCTGCGTTTTGGAGGTCTTCCGTCCCGAAGAGGGCACCTCTCCCGAGCCCGGAGAAGACATTTGAAACAATTCAGAAAAAACTATTGAAGAAAATGGCAGATTGCAGCAGCAGCCGAGGCAGCTGGAGAATTAGCAGGTAGCATCAGCTAGGAGTGTTTCTCAGAAGCATCAGAATCGTGCGTGAGCACAACCATGTCAGCACTAAGGAATCAGCAACTCTCACAACAAGGAGTGAACAGAGAGACAGCTGAAGGAGAATTAGCTTCTTAAATAGCAGAGAGGGGAGGAGAACAATCTTCCGCCTCACTCTGACATCAGAGAGCCTTACAGCACAGAGTAAAAAGGAGAAGAAAAAATTATGCAGGGGAAGTTCGAAGTAGAACTTCCTCTGGTTTTCTGTCAAGGATGTAAGAAAGTGATTAATAACTTTAGTTTAAATCACTACTTCCAATCCGGAGCCGGCAGTTCCCTAATTCCCCCCCCCCCCCCTGCCGATCGGAGAGAGACTGGAGAGAGACGCTAGAACCAAACTGGCAGCGGTGGCGCATGGTAGTTTTAGAAAAAGCTACCTAAACTGCTTTACATACAGGTAAACCTAAGACCCTGTCTGTGTTAAGGAACGGACAGCTTAAGGCACAAGGGGATCGTAGTCAAGTGGAAACCGCACACCGGATCCTCACTGCTAAAACTGCAGGAACAGAAAATAGAAATTAGAATACATATAGAATAAATTGGTCTCCAAAAGACCACCACCTGTTCCTTCTGTCCCCAGTACAGAAAAAACATTGCACAGTGTTTGTGTTGGGGGAGGTCTTTATAGGGGCCATTTTTAAATTTAATTTATAAAAGTTCCACCTGTCCTGATTGTCCACAGGGGCAGAAATACCCCAGATGTGCTGCTGTTGGGACGTAGTTTGCTACCTGTGCCGTACTAAAATGAGCCGGGGCATGAACACTAGCAACCTCACCACCACCAGCATGATCCACCACATGGCATACAAGCTCCGTAATAAGTGGGATGAACGCCTGGGTCCACAATCTGTGTCTCCGGGTCATACCACTATCTCCTCTTCCCCTGTGTTATGTGCTGGCCAATCCCCTGTCAAAGTCGTAGGCCCGGATGCCTCCTACCCTGCCCCTGGACCTTCGCAAGCACAATCAGAGACCACATCCACTTACGTGTCCCAGCGCAGCGTCCAAATGTCCTTACCCCAGGTATTTGAACGCAAGCGCAAATACCCAGCCACCCACCCACAGGCCATAGCACTAAATGTGCAGCTTTCCAAATTACTGGCCCTGGAAATCTTACCATTTAGGCTTGTAGACACTGATGTCGTCAGCCGTCACGCGTTACACAGTCCCCAGCTGCCACTATTTTACACCAACATGTGTCCCATAGCATCATGTGTGCCCTGACCAACGCAGTTACTGGGAAGGTCCACTTAACCGCGGACACATGGACAAGTGCATTCGGACAGGGACGCTACATTTCCCTGACGGCACACTGGAGGAACATTGTAGAGGATGGGAGCGAGTCGTATGCTGGTATGGCACAGGTGCTACCGATGCCAAGGATTGTGGGCACTATGTCGATCAGGGTTTCCATTAGCACCTAATTTAGTGGCTCCAACCTCCACTTCTCCTTCTCCGCCTCCACTTCCACCTCCGAATTATCCATTTGCAACACCAGTCGGCCATCAGTTGGTAGCTGGAAGCAGTGTAGCACTGCAGTGGGGAAGAGGCAACAGGCCGTGCTGAAGCTGATATGCTTAGGGGACAAACAGCACACCGCCGCAGAGCTATTGGAGGGGATAAGAGACCAGACTGAGCTGTGACTCTCGCCACTCAACCTACAACCAGTCATGGTTGTGTCTGATAATGGCCATAACTTGGTGGTGGCTTTGGAGCTCGGCAAGCTCACGCACATCCCATGCCTAGTCCATGTCTTAAACTTACTGGTTCAGCGGTTTCTCAAAACCTACCCCAATTTGCCTGAGCTACTGGTGAAGGTGCGCCGTGTGTATGCACATATCCGCAAGTCATCGACAGCTTCAGCCAGTCTGTCAACGCTGCAGCAGCGCTTGAAATTGCCATCTCACCGACTGTTGTGCAACGTGAGCACATGCTGGAACTCGACATTCCACATGTTGGTCAGGCTTTGTGAGCAGCAGAGGGCAGTAGTGGAATATCAGCTGCATCATGGTTGTCGCCTTCCAGTCAGCTCCACTATTCACAAGTGAGGAGTGGGCATGGATGTCTGACCTCTGTGAGGTTTAAGGAAACTTTGAGGAATCAACACAGATGGTGAGAGGCAATAACGCTATTATCAGCGTAACCATCTCACTTCTGTGTCTAATCAAACACTCGCTGCTCACAATTAAGGACGGCGCTTTTCATGTGGAAGAGGTGGAAATGGGGGAAGACATTACACAGGGTGATAGCCAGGCCACCCTCAATTCGTCTTCTCAGTGTGAATTGGACGATGAAGTGGAGGAGGAGCAGGAGACGGTTGCCTCCGCTATAGAGGGTAGTACCCATGGAAGTTTAATTTCATCTGTTCAGTGTGGGTGGGCTATAGAGGAGGAAGAGGATGAGGAGATGGACAGTCATCCTCCTGATCATAACAGCGAAGTCTTGCCTGTTGGTACTCTGACACACATGTGTGACTTCATGTTAGGCTACCTTTCCCGCGACCCCTCGGTTATACGCATTTTAGACAACACGGACAACTGGGTGTTCACCCTTCTTGACCCCCGCTAAAAAGAGAACTTGTCATCTTTCATTCCTCAGGTGGAGAGGACGAGCAAAATGGTGCAATGCCAGAAGGTCCTTGTTGAAAAATTGCTCCAAAAATTTCCATCTGACAACGATGGCGGCAGAGTCCATAGTTCCTTGGAAAACCGAGGGGGGGGAGACAAGAGTAACAAACAGCAGTTCCAATAGAGGCTGGGCAACACTCTCCAAAGCCAGGGACAGTTTAATGACACCACACCAGCACCCTCACCCTGATGCGTGGCCTAGTGTCACAAGGAGGGAAACGTTTTGGAAGATGGAAGGGGTACATAGCAGACCATGTCAGTGTCCTCAAGGATCCCTTAGTGCCTTACAAATACTGGATGTCCAAGCTGGACACGTGGCACGAACTGATGCTCTACGCCTTGGAGGTGCTGGCCTGCGCTGCCACCAGCGTTTTGTCTGAGCAGGTATTTAGTGGTGCTGGTGGCATTATAACAAATAAGCGTATCCGCCTGTTAACTGAAAATCCTGACAGGTTGACTCTTATAAAAGTTAACAAGGGCTGGATTAACCCTGACTTCTCGACTCCACCAGAGGAAAGCTGATAAACATAAAGGCACTTTAAATGTGTTGTTTGCAATGTATTGAATACACTGTATTCCCATGCACCCCTTCCACCACAAAAAAGGGTATATGGTTGAATCTTAATTTTCTCCTCCTCTTCCATCATATCAACATGCTTATTCATCGCATATAATGCCCTCGCATATAATGTTTTACAGGGTCAGCTCACCTCTAGCCCCTCACCTACAAACTTTTAGAGGGTCAGCTCACCATCAGGCCCTCACTTACAATCTTTTAATGGGCCAGGTCACCTGCAGTCCCTTGCATATAATGTTTTATAGGGTCAGCTCACCTGCAGGCCCTAGCATATAATGTTTTACAGGGTCAGCTCACCTGCAGGCCCTCACATATAATGTTTTACAGGGTCAGCTCTCCAGTAGGCCCTCACCTACATTCTATTACAGGGTTAGCTCACCTGCAGACCCTCGCATACAATGTTTTACAGGGTTAGCTCACCTGCAGGCCCTCACCTACAACCTTTTAGAGGGTCAGCTCAACTTTATGTGACATACAGGTTGTATCGGAGTGCCTCTTGCTTGTAATTTTTGGCAGCACTTGCACTTTCGATACAAGTAAATTTACAGGAAAGAATGTTTCCTAAATTTTTTTTCACTAAAATCAATTTTATCTTCAGTCTTGGCCGTATTATTGTCAGTCTGTAAAAGTGGCATACTACTTGGACAACATCATTCCCAGCAGCAACCTGGGAGTCCAAGATGCTTGTAAACATCCTCCCCCAACACCTTTGGTGGTGTTTCCATCAATTTATGACCTTTTCCTATGAACCAGACACCTTACCCTCTTCAGAGCAGGGGGTGCCTGGTTTAATGCTCGGGTTCTCCCATTGACTTCCATTGTGCTCGGGAGCATCCTGAGGTGTTCGGGCTGAGCACCTGAGCACTTTGGTGCTCGATCAACACTAGTGGTGGGTATACCCCCACAAAAAATGTAAATGTCTTATTACATCAAATACAGCTTGACAACGATATTTCATGCTGTTCACGAGTTGACTTATTGTCTGCTGTGGCATTGCATCCCACTATTTTTGAAGGGCGGCACCAAGATTATTGAGGTTCTTGGGTACAGAGTTATGAGCCTCTACACAGCAACTCAGCTGTTCCCATAGGTTTTCAATGAGATTCAAGTCTGGAGAAAGTGCAAGCCACTTAATTTTAGGAACTCCACTCTCCAGCAGCCATTCCCTAATGATGCAACCTCAATGAGCTGGCGCATTGTCGTCCATGAAGATAAAATTAGGCCTGTGTTGTTCATGCAGAGGCAAAATGATAAGATTAATAATGTTATTCAAGTAGTATGAGCTTGTCACTGTATCATTCACAATGTGTAGGGCAGTTCTGTATTGACTAGACACACCTACCCACACTGTAACACCACCACCACCAAAGGCTTGTCTGGTCACAACAGTGTCTGGTGCATAGCGCTCTCCTTGACATCTCCAACATTGTTGGTGGCCATCATTTATGCTCAGCGTGAATCAATTTTCATCAGTGAACAGCACTGAGGCCCACTGGTCCCTCGTCCATAGATGCTCCTTGGCCCCTGCAAGACAATGATGCCTGTGCCTGGTGGTTTAGTCAGGTACCTTTGCAGGTTGTCCAGCAAGCAGTAAACAGTTTCTAATGGTCTGACATGACACTTGGGTGCCTCACCCCTCCCTTAAATGTGCATGGCGTTGTGTGGCATTTATCAAAAGCAATTGTCGAGGCTCACCTGGTCCCAGGTCGAAATGGAAGCACGAATATTCACCAGGAACTAAGCAATAGTAGAAATATAAGTGAAGAGGGAGATCCAGCTTCCAAATAACATATAGATACTTTAATGAAAAGGGTGCTAAAATCCAGACCTGTACATCAGGTCAAATGTGTGGCATTTATCATCCGGTTCCACAGGGCATTGTTCACAATGAAGAGGTTATCAGTGTTGGATGTGGCCAAAGGACGCCCACTTCTATGTCTTCCTGTAACTCTTCCAGTTTCTCTGTATCTCTGTTGCGACCTGCTGATTACACTCTGTGACACTCTAAGCTCAGTGACAACTTACATCTGAGAACATCCTACTTGAAGCCTCACTATGGTGAGGTACTGTTGATCAATTGTTAGGTGTCATCTTGGTCTCATGATGTCAAAATGTGAAAAGCAAGATGAGGAGAACTGTTTAAATACCAATTGTAATTGAAATGTTTTGGGTGATTCATAGATCAAACACCTGTTGTGAACTTTCCCTTAAAGCTCCTTGCTAGAGAACAGCAAGTTGTGCAAAAAGTACTGAAACATTGAACAGTTGGACATGTGCATTCAAAAGTTTAGAGAAGGTCACATTACGTTGACCTGTAAAGGTTAGAGTGCATTTTAGGTTCATCCTGAAAGTTCAACCAAAAGCCAAATATCTCTAACTTTTTGTGAGTAGTGTATGAAAATCAGAGCCATACAGGAAAGACTGTCCTCCTGTCTACAAAGGATGGAAAAAAGTCTGGACTAGTGATCAGAATGTGATCGCAAGCCCATAATGAAAGGGTTTGAAATGTATGGAAACAGCCGAGATGGGATAAGGCAATATACACAGCTAGAATATTGTTGATGAGTAAGGCTACTTTCACACCTGCGTTAGGTGCGGATCCGTCTGGTATCTGCAAACGCTTGTATCCATTCAGAACGGATACGTTTGCATTACCATGAACAAAAAATAAATAAATATATATATATATATATATATATATATATATTATTTTAGTTTTTTTGTTCATGATAATGCAAACGGATCCATTTTGACTTACATTGAAAGTCAATGGGAGCCGGATCCGTTTTCAATTGCACCATATTGTGTCAGTGAAAACGGATCCATCCCCATTGACTTACATTGTAAGTCAGGACGGATCAGTTTGGCTCCGCATCGTAAGGGGGACATCAAAACGCTGCAAGCAGTGTTTTGGTGTCCTCCTCCAGAGCGGAGTGCAGGCGGAATGGAGCCAAACTGATGCATTCTGAACGGATCCTTATCCATTCAGAATGCATTGGGGCTAAACTGACCCGTTTTGGGCCACTTGTGAGAGCCCTGAAATGGATCTCACAAGCGGACCCAGAAACGCCAGTGTGAAAGTAGCCTTAGCCAGAGTGCTCTTTAAAACAATATTTAAAATCCCTAACATGTTTTATTCCTTGTACTGTATTAGGCTAGGTCCATGTTGGGGATTGGGTAAAATGAAATGTATGTATTATTATTTTTAATTATTATTGTTTTAAGACATAAAGCATACCTATCTCCTTTATGCAGAAGTTCAAACCCTTCATTGATCTTCAGAAATGGTAATCTGTGTGTTATCAGCCCATCAAAGTTAAACTTCTTATTCAGATATTCAGACACAAGTTTTGGTATATCATCCTTAGGCTTAAAACCTGTCCCAACAAACAGAAGTTATTATTAATTATAATATTTCTTCTACATTTCTGATTTGATGTTGTATTAATATGAGAAAGAGATTATAGTAATTAAAGGAAAATTAAAAAAGAACATGGATCGCACATCCAAACACTATGCATTGATCTATTGCTTTTCAGAATCATTTTGAGGCCTTTGTATATTTTTTTATTAAAATGCATAAGCCCACTCTTGTGATTGGGTCCCTACTCTAATTTGGTGTGGTGCCACATGGTGGCCACTGCCGCTGGAACACAGCACCCTCAGGCGGTGAGACCCAGCATTTCAAAAGCACTCCTGCTGTCGGGATAAGCCCCCTTGGCACTGGACAAAGTTCACACATTGTGCTGCCTGGCTGTGTGAGAGAAGTGATGAAAGCCTGGGAATCAGACCCCTACACAGCCAGCAGCAGTGTGTGTGTGACCACATCATGCTGCCCCAGCTGCTGTGGAATGCTGGATGTGCCTGATCATCAGGGAAACAGTTAAGTATTTCAGTTTTTTCTTTTTACTTTATTAATGGAGCTGAAGGTGGCATAAACAACAGTGAGGATGGCAAAAGGTGGGCATTACTACAGTGAAGTGACAACTACTGTAACTAATTGTTATGGCTAGGTCTTACAGAGTCAGCACAGCGTCCCCTGCTGTGGATATAACAGGGGCAGTTGCCATCTCTTTCTTATGTGAATATTCTTTTTGCTCTTTATAGGGTATGATACCGGGGGTCATTTAAAAAGACAGCCTTTTTACACCGATCATTATTCCCCTTTTGCTTTGCTGGAGGATTAGCCTAATTTATTAATTAGGCATACCTCCGGCAGTCCATGCGTCTAGAGTAAAAACTACTTGACCCCCTGGATTAGGTCCTTTTTTATGTCTGTTTTCCAGTATAAAAGATAGTAAATGTGTCAACGCTGGAGTCTAGGCCTGCCTCACACCAGGGGCGGACTGGGCCGGGGGGCAGGGGGGCAATCCGGCCGGCCGGCCGGCCGGCCGTCCGTGCCGGAATAAACAGCCGCTTTATGTCAGGGACGCTTTACGGCTGCCAGGGACGAGACGGGGAGCAGGGGAGCAGTGCGCCGGAGCGGCGCAGGCAGCGCGATGACGTCATCGGCGTGATGACGTCATCGCGCCACCTGCGCCGGTCCTGCGGCCTAACTGCCGTAAAGTGATTGCATCTCTGTGCTGGCTGGAGGCGGGAGTCCAGAGAAGCAGGGAGGTAAGTATTTCTGACTGACTTTTTTTTTTTTTTTCTTTATTTCTGTCCCTATCTGGCTACTACTGGGCTGGCACTTTATGAGGGGGGTGGGGGGCAGGGGGCACAATCTGGCTAGTGGTGGCTACTCCTGGCACATTATAGGAGTAGCCACCACTAGCCAGATTGTGCCCCCTGCCCCCCACCCCCCTCATAAAGTGCCAGCCCAGTAGTCTACTGGGCTGGCACTTTATGAGGGGGGTGGGGGGCAGGGGGGCACGGGGGCACAATCTGGCTAGTGGTGGCTACTCCTGGCACATTATAGGCCCCCCCACCTAATCTGGCTACTACTGGGCTGGCACTTTATGAGGGGGGTGGGGGGCATGGGGGCACAATCTGGCTAGTGGTGGCTACTCCTGGAACATTATAGGCCCCCCCCCCTAATCTGGCTACTACTGGGCTGGCACTTTATGAGGGGGGTGGGGGGCATGGGGGCACAATCTGGCTAGTGGTGGCTACTCCTGGCACATTATAGCCCCCCCCCCCCAATCTGGCTACTACTGGGCTGGCACTTTATGAGGGGGGTGGGGGGCAGGGGGGCACAATCTGGTTAGTGGCTACTCCTGGCACATTATAGGGGGGCCCTATGTGGCTACTGGCAGATTATAGGGGGGCTAATGGCTACTGGCACATTATAGGGGGGGCTATGGCTACTTGCACATTATATGGGGGGCTATGGCTACTGGCAGATTATAGGGGGGGCTATGGCTACTGGCAGATTATAGGGGGGGCTATGGCTACTGGCAGATTATAGGGGGGCTATGGCTACTGGCAGATTATAGGGGGGCTATGGCTACTGGCAGATTATAGGGGACCTATGGCTACTGGCACATTATGGGGGGGCATATGGCTACTGGCACATTATAGGGGGGCCCTATGTGGCTACTGGCACATTATGGGGGGCCTATGGCTACTGGCAGATTATAGGGGGGGGCTATGGCTACTTGCACATTATATGGGGGGCTATGGCTACTGGCACATTATATGGGAGGCCTATGGCTACTGGCAGATTATAGGGGGGCCTATGGCTACTGGCAGATTATAGGGGGGCTATGGCTACTGGCAGATTATAGGGGGGGCTATGGCTACTGGCAGATTATAGGGGGGGCTATGGCTACTGGCAGATTATAGGGGGGGCTATGGCTACTGGCAGATTATAGGGGGGCCTATGGCTACTGGCAGATTATAGGGGGGCTATGGCTACTGGCAGATTATAGGGGACCTATGGCTACTGGCACATTATGGGGGGGGGGCATATGGCTACAGGCACATTATAGGGGGGCCCTATGTGGCTACTGGCACATTATAGGGGGGCCCTATGTGGCTACTGGCACATTATAGGGGGGCCCTATGTGGCTACTGGCACATTATAGGGGGGCCCTATGTGGCTACTGGCACATTATAGGGGGCCCCTATCTGGCTACTGGCACATTATAGGGGGCACTATGGGGACATTAGCTCAACTGGGGATATTACAAGGGGGTATTTTGTGCACTGTCTATTATAAGGAGAATTATTTCTACTGGGGGGGTGGGGCATTATGGTGGGCTTTATTACTCCCCCATGGTATGACCCCCTAGTAGCAGCCCCAGCCTCTCCCTGCTCTGTGACCCCTCTGCCCCTTCTCCAAATCCTTATTATGAAATCTTTCTCATTAGGATAAAACACAACATCAGCTCCGCCGAGCCCCCGGCCAAAGCGTGGAAGTGGCGTCCGAGATCCCCAAGGGTCAAGTAACTGTAAGTTTTCAAATGAAATATGTTTATGTTATACAGTCATCAAGTGTCATGGGGGGGACACAGAGCAGCGCCCAGCGGGGAGGAGAGAATACACGGATGCACTGTATCAGCCAGAAAATGACACTTTCGGCATTATACCAAAAATGCAATTTTCGGCTGATGTGTTTCGGCGGCCGATATATCGGAGCATGCCTAGTTTATTTTGTTTTACGGTGTTCTTATTTACATGGCTGACGAAAGTGGGGGGGGGGGGGGCTCAGTGGGCCTCTGGGTGTTACTTGCCCCCTGGGCCAAAAGTTGCCAGTCAGCCCCTGCCTCACACCCTCGCCACTCCTAAACAGTTGCAAAAAATGGGCTTGTGACTTAAAACTGGAGTAAAAATATTCATAAAGATATTATTAAAAGTTAAGTTTTAAGCTATTTACCCATAACCGTAAGGGGACTGGGTGGGATTGGTTGAGTACAGTTATTCACTTGGTGGAGTTAGAGGTATGGCTTAGCTTGAAAAAAATTACTGCAGCATGCCACATTGATTTTGTCCCTCTTTCTGATATAAAATTGTGAGGCAAGTATGGAGGGGCATTGCCTTGGTGAATCCTTGCCCCGGGTGCTGCAAACTTGGTGGATCCGGTATGTCCACCATCATTTAGCATGGTAGATACAGTAGAAGTACATATTGATATACACTGTTAACATCACAACAGATGGAACCATACTATGGAAGTAAATGTAACTGTAACATTTTTAATGGATGAAAGTGGTAAAATGGTTAATTTCTCATGATCTTTACAATAAATATAAAATTAACGGGATAGCTATTTACATATTGGTAGTTTTTGGTTTAGTTGACCATACACCAGGGATTTCGGATTTCTGAAAATGCAGATTTAGACTATTTTCTGACAACTGTTGGTGGTGACTTTTGTAACATAAAGCTCATGACAGATGTACATTGATATATGTGAAAAACTTGATCTGATGTTTTAAATATTTTGTCAGTTTCAATTATTTGTGCCACATGACCTGTACCCCATTCATAGAAATGATCTGGTGTATGGCCTGCTTTAGGGTGCTGACACATATTCAGGCTTTTTAATGTAGTTTTTGAAGCCAAAACCAGGAGTGGACTGAAAAAAAAGTGGAGAAGTTGTATCTGTCCTTTATACTTCTCTTTTGTTAGGATTCACATCTGATTTTGGCTTTAAAAAAAATGGCACATAAAAACCTAAACGTATGGCAGCACCCTGAATGTTGTCAATTGGATTGGCAATCAAATTGACACATGCAGTTACCCCACACTATGGCTATGATGGGCAGAAGATCTGCTGTACAATACAAATAAAAATTTTCACCAATGACACATCCTATATATATATACAAGTTATATAGTACATGTGCCCTGGAACTGAATATAATACCTCCAAGAATTGCTCCAGTCAGAACACGTCCAGTTAGAACTAGCATTGGATCAAATGAAATCGTAGCAGTTGAAGGAGCTAAACCTACAATCACAGTTTTTCCATAGCCAAAGTGGGTGGATTTGAGAGCAGATGTCTAATAGAAAACGCAATAAAACACAGGTCAGCATTGAGAAATATATCAATTTGGTTACAGTACAGACAATATTGGTTTTGAGACCCACATTTTCAAAGAGAGATGGACAAAATTTAAATATTTTATAATGATTTTATTAATAGTGTTGAGCGCGAATATTCGAATTACGAATATTTATCTCGAATATCGCAACTTCGAGAATTTGCTAATATTTCGAATATAGTGCTATATATTCGCTATATCGAATATTTGTAATTTTTTAACATCTGAAAACATGATTTCTCTATGCTTCTTGCTTGTGAGCCAATGAGTCATTGGACCACAAGCAACTTAAACAGGGAGGAATCATGTTTTCAGATGTTAGAAAATGACAAATATTCGATATAGCAAATATTCCATATAGTGATAGATATTAGTTTTTTTAGAATATTCTTTTTTTTTTTTCCTTCTTAAGTCATGATTCCCTCCTGATTAAGTTGCTTGTGGGCCAATGACTAATTGGCCCACAATCAAGAAGCAGTGAGGAATCATATTTTCAGATTGAAAAAAATGACAAATATTCTAAAAATGAATATATAGCACTATATTCCAAATAGTGCTATATATTTGTTTTTTAGAATATTCGTCATTTTTTTCCATCTGAAGTCATGATTCCTCCCTGCTTAAATTGCTTGAGGGACAATGACTTCAGATGGAGAAAAATGATGAAAATTTGAAAAAAATGAATATATAGCACTATATTCTATAGTGCTATATATTCGTTTTTGACCCACTTTGCATTACGCGATTTTTACATTGCAGATTTTTCGCAATCGCTAAATAATCTCGAATACGAATATTTGCGAATATGTGATGGATATTCTACCACATATTCGCGAAATATCGCGATTTTGAATATGGGACCTGCCGCTCATCACTAGTAATTAGAATATCCAAATGCTGGGGGCGGAGCTAGCGCCGGAGCCGGATAGCTGTGTGATGTGAAGCTCTGCTGAGAACGATTCCCTCAGAAGCTCTAATCTTCAGCTGTTTATGCCCAAAATGGTCAAGATAGGTGGCCCTAGGCCTGCTGAGGCCCCTGAACCTCCTAAATCGACTTCTCAAGCGGGAGGAATGGAGAAATTTATTTAAAAAGCGGCGCAGACTTATGCAAGCAGAGAATCCAAGATGGCGCCGGAGCCTCCGCGCACACCGAGAAGCAAACAGCAAGCTGAATGCACTGCTGAGAAGGTGAGAGACGGCTCCCCTGAGGCAGACACGCTTGCACTCTCCCGGTCCTTCTTAAAGAGAGAGCTGTCTGAAGCATTAGAACCGCTCAAGACCGACCTCAATTCCATTAAAGAGGACATGAGGCACATAGGGAGAAGGGTGGAGGCGCTTGAAGAAGCTAACGTTGCCCTTACCTCACACCAAGCGGTGGTCTCTGACTACCTAGGGGCCCACCAGAAACATCTCAATGCCCTCTATTTACAACTTGAGGATCAAGAAAACAGAAGCAGGAGAAACAACCTCCACTTCAGAGGAATATCTGAATCAGTGGGCACGGAGGAGATTTCTGAGACGGTGACACAAATATGTCTGCAGCTCCTGGGGCCTGACTCAACACATGAAGTTCTTATTGAACGAGCCCACAGGGCATTGCGCCCCAAGCCTCAATCCACAGAACCTCCCAGAGACATAATTTGCAAGTTCTTGCACTTCCCTGCTAAAGAGGCAATCTTGAATGGAGCCAGAAACGCCCCTCAATTGACATGGGATGACCACCCGATCTCCATATTTCAGGACTTAGCCCAATCCACACTTAAAAAGCGTAAATCCCTGAAGCCGCTTACAGATCTATTGAGGAACATGAAAATCATGTACAGGTGGTTGTTCCCATTTGGACTGTCCTTTTTTCACGATGGTCGCAGAGTATCCATTCAATCCTATGCAGATTTGGATAAAGCGTACGACATCCTGCAAATTCCGACGCTCCCTATTGAGAACTGGGACTTAGTGAGAGATATCTCTGGATTACCAACTCTGACTTCGGATGGCCCGTGGGAGACCCCTCGCACTCAAAGGTCTCAAAAGATTAGAAGAAAACGCCAATCATCGTCCTCAAAGAGACTGACACTCTCAGACGACTGATGCATACTATGTGATTTCTCCCAATCTCCATTTGGGAAAAGGTCATATTGTTTGGTTTCCACATAGTCACTCTCTTGACAGTTATTTTTGCCTCCTAGTTCTAGTATAATGTTGATAGGATCTTATCACTAATTACTTCTACCACTTACTTTTGCTTAGAAGTGTCGCAATGCTCCCCCTATCTTTAAGATATTGTTTGGGCGGACACTGATGCTTAAACTTTTCTCCTTAATGAGGGATCGTCATGGTTGCACTCTAGTGAGAGTAATGCAATTCCCCCCTTGCCACTGACTTCAGTTGGTTATCATAGCTTAGTACCAGCCTGGTGCTATTGTTGGTTCTGTTTATGTTTTTCCTTTTATTTTGTTAACTTTTTTTTGTCCCCCGATAGGTCTCAAGAACACTCTAAATTGTATGCTTCATTTGCATCCACTGATCTGCGAAAACCTCTGCCTTTACTGGAATCAGCGCTTACCTCGAGGCGGCATCCTCCCCCCACTCTGGTTGGTTGATATCACACATTTTTCACCTACATTTTTAGCTTCATCCACTACTTACATCTCTTATGACCATGTCTGATTTAAGAGTGGTGACTTATAATGTCAAGGATTTGAGATCCCCATCTAAGAGGTGCCAAATCCTATCCCAATTAAACAGAGAGAGATGTTCTGTAGTCTTCCTGCAGGAAACTCACTTTAAACATGGAAATTACCCAAATATTTCCTTCTCTAAATTTCCTACCTGGCACCACTGTGGGGCTGGGGGTGCCGCCTCGAGAGGAGTTAGTATTGGCTTCCACAGAAGCCTACCCTTTCAATACAATTCACATGTTCAAGACCCTGAAGGCAGGTTCCTAATACTTAAAGGCGTGATAGGCTGTTCACTCTATACCCTTGTGAATGTATACGCTCCTAATACGGAACAGATAGATTGGCTAACTAAATTAATTACACTAGTAGAAGCCCATAAAGAAGGCATCCTAATTGTGGCCGGAGATTTTAATTTAGCCCTCAACCCGCTATTGGACACTACCTCCAAAAAATCGTCCGTCTCCCAAAAAGCCCTTAGTTTTCTTCAGACTAAACTTCTCGAGCTAGGGGTCACAGACATATGGCGTTGTCTCAACCCACAGGGACTAGACTACTCCTTCTACTCCCCCTCTAACAGATCCTATAGTAGGATTGACTACATCCTTATTTCTAAGGAACACCTACAGCTATGCTCGCTTGCTAGGATCGGTGATATAACACTGTCTGACCATTCTCCTATCTTCTGTGACATACACCCTCCTATTAGATCGCATAAGAGATCCAACTGGAGATTTAACGAATCCTTGTTAGGAAATGAGAAGCATGTTGCCAGTATCTCCACCTACCTTGAGGAATACTTTTCAGTCAACAATACTGGTGATATCTCCCCCCAAACACTTTGGGATGCCCATAAGACCTTTATAAGAGGCAGGCTGATTAGCCTCTGCTCCTTTCTTAAAAAGCAGTCTGATAAAAAACTTTCCACTCTATTGTCTAAAATACACACCCTGGAAAAAACACATAAGCAATCGCTGATGGCCCTACACCTCTCAGAACTTACCTCCTTAAGGACTGAATTAAAAAATCTACTTAATGAAAAGTCCGCTAAGTACTATTTATCCGCACAGCAGAAAGTCTTTGCCCATGGAAATAAGGCTTCTAAATTTGCGATGCAAAGGATTAAGCAGAGGAAGACCTCTCGCTATATTCAAAGCATTAGATCCTCACAGGATACCTTATTATTTAAATCTAGTGAAATTGCTGACCAGTTCAGGAAGTTCTATGAGTCTTTATACACTCACCTAAAGAATTATTAGGAACACCTCTTCTATTTCTCATTAATGCGATTATCTAGTCAACCAATCACATGGCAGTTGCTTCAATGCATGTAGGGTTGTGGTCCTGGTCAAGACAAACTCCTGAACTCCAAACTGAATGTCAGAATGGTAAAGAAAGGTGATTTAAGCAATTTTGAGCTTGGCATGGTTGTTGGTGCCAGACGGGCTGGTCTGAGTATTTCACAATATGCTCAGTTACTGGGATTTTCACGCACAACCATTTCTAGGGTTTACAAAGAATGGTGTGTAAAGGGAAAAACATCCAGTATGCGGCAGTCCTGTGGGCGAAAATGCCTTGTTGATGCTAGAGGTCAGAGGAGAATGGGCCAAATGATTCAAGCTGATAGAAGAGCAACGTTGACTGAAATAACCACTCGTTACAACCGAGGTATGCAGCAAAGCATTTGTGAAGCCACAACACGCACAACCTTGAGGCGGATGGGCTACAACAGCAGAAGACCCCACCGGGTACCACTCATCTCCACCACAAATAGGAAAAAGAGGCTATAATTTGCACGAGCTCGCCAAAATTGGACTGTTGAAGACTGGAAAAATCTTGCCTGGTCTGATGAGTCTCGATTTCTGTTGAGACATTCAAATGGTAGAGTCCAAATTTGGCATAAACAGAATGAGAACATGTATCCATCATGCCTTGTTACCACTGTGCAGGCTGGTGGTGGTGGTGTAATGGTGTGGGGGATGTTTTCTGGGCACACTTTAGGCCCCTTAGTGCCAACTGGCCATCATTTAAATGCCACGGGCTACCTGAGCATTGTTTATGACCATGTCCATCCCTTCATGACCACCATGTACCCATGCTCTGATGGCTACTTCCAGCAGGATAATGCACCATGTCAGAAAGCTTGAATCATTTCAAATTGGTTTCTTGAACATGACAATGAGTTCACTGTACTAAAATGGCCCCCACAGTCACCAGATCTCAACCCAATAGAGCATCTTTGGGATGTGGTGGAACGGGAGCTTCGTGCCCTGGATGTGCATCTCTCAAATCTCCATCAACTGCAAGATGCTATCCTATCAATATGGGCCAACATTTCTAAAGAATGCTATCAGCACCTTGTTGAATCAATGCCACGTAGAATTAAGGCAGTTCTGAAGGCAAAAGGGGGTCCAACACCGTATTACTATGGTGTTCCTAATAATTCTTTAGGTGAGTGTATAATCTCCCCCCCTCTGCTCTCCCGGATCCCTTACTGAGTAGAACCTGTAACATCAATGTCTTCTTAGCCTCTCTTAAACTGCCATCGCTATCTATGTCCCAAAAGGAAGCCCTATCTGCACCCTTTACTATTTCAGAATTACTAGCTGCTATCAAGTCGACCCCCAAAGGTAAATGCCCAGGCCCAGATGGGCTTTCCATAACTTATTATTCGACGTTTAAAGACACTCTCCTCCCCTTCTTGCTCCCAATCTATAACCTGGCCTTAGACAAACACCCACTTTCAGCTGACATGACAAAAGCCACCATTACAGTTATCCCTAAACAGGGCAAAGACCCTACTTCCTGTTCAAATTATTGCCCTATTTCCCTGTTAAATGTGGACCTTAATTTACTTTCCAAAGTCTTGGCCACTAGACTGCAGAACCTTCTACCCCAGTTGATTCATTCAGACCAGGTGGGTTTTGTGAGGGGAAGAGAAGGAAAAGACAACACCACCAAGGTTTTAAATACACTGTACTATGCCTCTCGTAAATCCACTCCCCTAGTTTTGCTCGGCACAGACGCCGAAAAAGCATTTGATAGAGTGGATTGGACATACATCTCTTTAACTTTATCCAAATTTCAAATACCGGTACCATTTATCGATGCTATCTTTTCCATGTACACCCACTCTTCGGCGTCTGTGTCGGTAAACGATACCCTTTCACCTAGCTTTCCCATTAGAAATGGGACAAGACAGGGCTGCCCACTTTCCCCTCTTATTTTCGTCCTAGTGATGGAGACGTTACTTCAGTCTTTTAGGCAGAATTCTGATATTAAAGGTCTGCAGGTTGGTGGCCATGATTTCAAATTGGCTGCGTTTGCAGACGACCTATTAATTATTACTACCAACCCCCAGATATCCATACCTGTAATTTTATCTAGTCTTAACCACTTCGGTGCCCTGTCTAACTTCAAAGTGAATGCAACCAAATCCCAGATAATCCACACAGGCCTCTCCCCACAAAGTGTCCTTTCACTACAAAAGAATTCCCCTTTCAATTGGCAGACTCTGCAGTTGACTTACCTGGGAGTGAAATTATCCCCAAATCTGGGAGACCTATTCAATATTAACTACAAGCCTCTCTTATCTGCATTGATAACCCAAATGGATTCCCTAAACTTTCCCTACCTGTCCTGGTTTGGGAGAAAAAACATCCTTATGTCACTGGTAATACCTAGACTCACATACTTGATGCAAGTGCTTCCCATCGAAATCCCCAAATCCTACTTCTCCTCTCTTAATAAACACATCCGTAAATTTATCTGGCAAGGCAAAAAACCACGTATTTCTTTTGAGACCCTAACTAAATTGAGACCAAACGGAGGAATAGGGCTTCCTGACCCAGAGACATATATGAAAGCCATTCAGCTAGCCAGGGTTGTAGACTGGATTAGAAACCCTCCTCACAAACAGTGGTTGGTTTTGGAGAATGCTTTCCTACCCTCTCCTATCAGGGCCCTCGTTCTGGCCGACAGACCCCCTCCAGCCCCCAGCTCTATACGAAATCCCTTGATTCGGAATACTTTAAAGGTCTGGAGGTGGTTCTCGACCAACTTGGGGGCTCTGACTCTCCTTTCTCCTTACATCTCTATAAAAGATGTAGTGGCCCTAGCTCCCAAAGACCTAAGAGATAGCTGCCACCCTTCCCTTGCAAACCTAGGGCTTGAGGTTTCAAATCTACTCAAAGAAGATGGAGGTATCCTTTCGGATCACGAAATATGTGACCTTTTTAAGGTTGCTATTAAGAACCCCTTTTTATTAAGTTTTATTAGAAAGGAATCGCTCCTTATTGCAAAAAAAGCCTCACCGACCCAGGACCTCCGGTGGTTCGACAAGATGATTGAGGCTTCTTTATACCCCTCTAAGTCCATATCGAATATATATAGGCAGCTCAAATCTCCCCCCTCTTCCGTCAAACCAGCTGCGATTGGGCTCTGGGAAAGCGACTTACAGCGAAAATTCACTTCTTCGGAGATATCCAGTATATTGATCGCTCCGCACAAGATTTCTAGGTGTATTCTTATCCAAGAAAATAGCTATAAAATCTTGATGCGCTGGTACAAAACACCAGACAAGACTTGTCTCTACAACCCCAATCATACTGACACTTGCTGGAGGTGTGGTAAAGAAAAAGGTTCTTACTTTCATATTTGGTGGTCCTGCGACCTAATTAAACCTTGGTGGTCCAACATTGTTAATCTCTGCAACCAGATTTGCCAGACCTCTTTCCCCTGCACCCCGGAGGTTGCGCTGCTTGGCCTGGGTCTGGGAGGATCTAAGTCTCGCAAATCTACCCTATTTTAATTTATGATAGTCACTGCTAGACTGTTGATCCCTAAATTTTGGCTATCTGCAGACAATCCTAGTCAAGATCACTGGATAAATAGACTCGACCAGATATATAGACTAGAGGAAATCTCCCATTGGGAACAGCGGACCAGACATATCTTTCTTCAGATCTGGACCCCATGGAGGGTATATAGGAAGTTTGCTTAATTACCATGGGTTGACCTTTGCTCTATTAATTCCAATTGGGTAAGCGATCTACATACTCACATGACCTGAGCAGCCTGTCTTATAGAGGTTCGCAGGTCATTGTCTTCCGTTATTGAGATTTTCGCATGAGAGTACGCTTAACTTTAATCCACGACGCTTGCATAGAGATGTATCTTTATTGTTGTTCTACCTATCCCGTAGAGACCTGATTGGTCCCTTTTCTTATCTTATGTATACTTTTGTTTTCATTTCTATGTTTATTTTTATTTGATTTTGGTTCACATTTATGTCTTCTGTTGTTTTATTGTATTGTTTCTATTTTTATAGAGATTGTGCTATCTAGACACCCGGTCTAGTATTGTGGACTTCTTATGATCATTTGTACAATCTCATCAAACGTGATAACGCATATATATGTGTATATGTGTACTATGAAAAACAATAAAAATTGTTAATATAAAAGAAAAAGAATATCCAAATGCTTTTGTCATTAATGTACCATGACTCCAGTGTTTCCAATGACCTCAAAGGCATAGTCTACTCCGTCCTCAGTCATCTCTGTCAGCACTTCATCGATGGGACGGTCATAATCTTTAGGGTTGATAAAATCAGTGGCTCCAAACTCTTTGGCTTTTGCAAATTTGTCACTGTTTATATCAATGGCTATAATCCTGGAAGCTCCAGCTGCTTTACATCCAATAATCACTGACAAACCCACTCCTCCCAGACCAAATACTGCACAGGTAGATCCGGGTTTAACCTGCAATAAATAAAAAAAACTGTAGAACGGCTGCTGTAACTATTGGTATAAGGAGAGAACTCTATACATCACCATCACTTAAATTTCTCTTCACTTTTAGCTGTCTCAGAAAATGGCTAAATATGCAATACTTAGAAATAAATAAAATAAATAAAAACCTGATAATTAAATAACTGGGCTAAAACAGCTTAGCCGGGAGTAGACAGTGTTGGCACTTCAGCCACATTTCCCATGTGTGTCAGAAGTGATCAAGTCTATTGTGAGCTAATGCAAACATGTCTTCACACCAACAATTGTTGACTTCTCTAATAATTTTTGAATCGAAGGAACGCTCTCATGTTTCCAACAAAATTTTATTTTTAGTCTAGTGGTAAATAAATTGTGGGCAACTATTGTTGAAATGAAAAGTCATTGAGACCATAGAGAGCAAAGACAACACAAGTGTAGAACAAATTGGGGAGGCACATAGGTGGGATATAAGGCCAAAAACCTTCTTCCAAAGGTCTTGGACTAATTGACAAGATCACCATAAATGTAAATTAAAACCCTCTTGAGAATGGCATTTTCAGCACTCAATGGAAATATCAGGGAGAAATCTATTTAGGTACACTGGTGTATAATACCAATGGCAAAATATCTTTCTGGTATTCTCTAAGTGGCCAATGTTTTTAGAAAGTTTAGAAGTAATGGTAAAGGATTCAAGCCATTGGTCAGGAGATATGGAAGTTTGGAGATCCTTCTGCCAGAGATCCTTCAAGTGATCAAGAGGATCTTCAGGTGGTCCCTTCAACAGTTGATAGCCTCTGGATATACCCTTGTTGGCCGAGGTGTTTTAGCAGATCCATTCCCCCAATATAGGCTTTATAGTATTTGAGATGGGCAATTTGGGTGATTGTAGTAAGTGGTGAAGCTGTAGAAATTAATAAAAATCTCTTCTTGGGATATTATATTTATCTCTGAGATAGGTGAAGGTGACAAAGCTATTGTCTACCCACAGGTGGGCAATTTTGGTAAGGCCAGTGATTTTCCAAGTTGAAAGTGACAGGTAAGTGAAAGAGTGGTTTAGTGTTAGCTGGAATGGAGTTCCAAGTATGAAAAACCGCTTTAAGAGTTACCAATGAGGTATGGATTTTGGCTAGGGATGAGCGAACTCGAACTGTATAGTTCGGGTTCGTACCGAATTTTGGGGTGTCCGTGACACGGACCCGAACCCGGACATTTTCGTAAAAGTCCGGGTTCGGGTTCGGTGTTCGTCGCTTTCTTGGCGCTTTTGTGACGCTTTCTTGGCGCTTTTTGAAAGGCTGCAAAGCAGCCAATCAACAAGCGTCATACTACTTGCCCCAAGAGGCCATCACAGCCATGCCTACTATTGGCATGGCTGTGATTGGCCAGAGCACCATGTGACCCAGCCTCTATTTAAGCTGGAGTCACATAGCGCCGCCCGTCACTCTGCTCTGATTAGCGTAGGGAGAGGTTGCGGCTGCGACAGTAGGGCGAGATTAGGCAGATTAACTCCTCCAAAGGACTTGATTAACTGATCGATCTGCAGCTGTGGATCATTGAGCTGCTGATCCTCAATTGCTCACTGTTTTTAGGCTGCCCAGACCGTTTGTCAGTCACATTTTTCTGGGGTGATCGGCGGCCATTTTGTGTCTTGTGGTGCGCCAGCACAAGCTGCGACAAAATGCATTTAACCCTCAATGGTGTGGTTGTTTTTTGGCTAAAGCCTACATCAGGGTGAAGCTGTCACACCAAGTGCATTTAACCAGCAATAGTCTGTTCATTTTTTGGCCATATACAAAATCAGGGGCAAGCTGCGCCTGTCACCAAGTGCATTTAACCCTCAATGGTGTGGTTGTTTTTTGGCTAAAGCCTACATCAGGGTGAAGCTGTCACACCAAGTGCATTTAACCAGCAATAGTCTGTTCATTTTTTGGCCATATACTAAATCAGGGGCAAGCTGCGCCTGTCACCAAGTGCATTTAACCCTCAATGGTGTGGTTGTTTTTTGGCTAAAGCCTACATCAGGGTGAAGCTGTCACACCAAGTGCATTTAACGAGCAATAGTCTGTTTATTTTTTGGCCATATACTACATCAGGGGCAAGCTGCGCCCGTCACCAAGTGCATTTAACCCTCAGTAGTGTGGTTGGTCAAGCTGTGACACCAAGTGCATTTAACCAGCAATAGTCTGTTCATTTTTTGGCCATATACTACATCAGGGGCAAGCTGCGCCCGTCACCAAGTGCATTTAACCAGCAATAGTGTGGTTATTTTTTGGCCATATCCCAGTCTAATTCTGTCACTAAATCCATACCGGTCACCCAGCGCCTAAATACTAGGCCTCAAATTTATATCCCGCTAAATCTCTCGTTACCAGCTGTCCTGTTGTAGCTGGGAAAGTTATTTAGTGTCCGTCAAAGCACATTTTTTGTTCTGGGTTGAAATACAATTCCCAATTTAGCAATTTCATAATTTAGTGGTTTCTGCTATATCAGAGCTATTTGAAATCTATCCCTAAAAGGGTAGATCATATTGAAGGTGCACATAGGGTCATTCAGAATAACTTCACACACACCCGCTACTGTGTATTTCCAAGTCTAATTCTGTCACTAAACCCATACCTGTCACCCAGCGCCTAAATACTAGGCCTCAAATTTATATCCTGCTAAATCTCTCGTTACCGCTGTCCTGTTGTAGCTGGGAAAGTTATTTAGTGTCCGTCAAAGCACATTTTTTGTTCTGGGTTGAAATACAATTCCCAATTTAGCAATTTCATAATTTAGTGGTTTCTGCTATATCAGAGCTATTTGAAATCTATCCCTAAAAGGGTAGATCATATTGAAGGTGCACATAGGGTCATTCAGAATAACTTCACACACACCCGCTACTGTGTATTTCCAAGTCTAATTCTGTCACTAAACCCATACCTGTCACCCAGCGCCTAAATACTAGGCCTCAAATTTATATCCCGCTAAATCTCTCGTTACCGCTGTCCTGTTGTAGCTGGGAAAGTTATTTAGTGTCCGTCAAAGCACATTTTTTGTTCTGGGTTGAAGTACAATTCCCAATTTAGCAATTTCATAATTTAGTGGTTTCTGCTATATCAGAGCTATTTGAAATCTATCCCTAAAAGGGTATATAATATTCAAGGTGCACATTGGGTCATTCAGAATAACTTCACACACCCGCTACTGTGTATTTCCAAGTCTAATTCTGTCACTAAACCCATACCTGTCACCCAGCGCCTAAATACTAGGCCTCAAATTTATATCCTGCTAAATCTCTCGTTACCGCTGTCCTGTTGTAGCTGGGAAAGTTATTTAGTGTCCGTCAAAGCACATTTTTTGTTCTGGGTTGAAATACAATTCCCAATTTAGCAATTTCATAATTTAGTGGTTTCTGCTATATCAGAGCTATTTGAAATCTATCCCTAAAAGGGTAGATCATATTGAAGGTGCACATAGGGTCATTCAGAATAACTTCACACACACCCGCTACTGTGTATTTCCAAGTCTAATTCTGTCACTAAACCCATACCTGTCACCCAGCGCCTAAATACTAGGCCTCAAATTTATATCCCGCTAAATCTCTCGTTACCGCTGTCCTGTTGTAGCTGGGAAAGTTATTTAGTGTCCGTCAAAGCACATTTTTTGTTCTGGGTTGAAGTACAATTCCCAATTTAGCAATTTCATAATTTAGTGGTTTCTGCTATATCAGAGCTATTTGAAATCTATCCCTAAAAGGGTATATAATATTCAAGGTGCACATTGGGTCATTCAGAATAACTTCACACACACCCGCTACTGTGTATTTCCAAGTCTAATTCTGTCACTAAACCCATACCTGTCACCCAGCGCCTAAATACTAGGCCTCAAATTTATATCCCGCTAAATCTCTCGTTACCGCTGTCCTGTTGTAGCTGGGAAAGTTATTTAGTGTCCGTCAAAGCACATTTTTTGTTCTGGGTTGAAGTACAATTCCCAATTTAGCAATTTCATAATTTAGTGGTTTCTGCTATATCAGAGCTATTTGAAATCTATCCCTAAAAGGGTATATAATATTCAAGGTGCACATTGGGTCATTCAGAATAACTTCACACACACCCGCTACTGTGTATTTCCAAGTCTAATTCTGTCACTAAACCCATACCTGTCACCCAGCGCCTAAATACTAGGCCTCAAATTTATATCCTGCTAAATCTCTCGTTACCGCTGTCCTGTTGTAGCTGGGAAAGTTATTTAGTGTCCGTCAAAGCACATTTTTTGTTCTGGGTTGAAATACAATTCCCAATTTAGCAATTTCATAATTTAGTGGTTTCTGCTATATCAGAGCTATTTGAAATCTATCCCTAAAAGGGTAGATCATATTGAAGGTGCACATAGGGTCATTCAGAATAACTTCACACACACCCGCTACTGTGTATTTCCAAGTCTAATTCTGTCACTAAACCCATACCTGTCACCCAGCGCCTAAATACTAGGCCTCAAATTTATATCCTGCTAAATCTCTCGTTAGTGCTGTAGCTGGGCGAGTTATTTAGTGTCCGTAACCATTATATTGCGAGGCTACCCATAGTTGAATGAACCTCTCCTCTGCCTGTGTGCTAGGCCTAAATATATGCCAATGGACTGTTGCAGTGGTGGGTGACGTGAAGCCTCATTCTCTGCTATGACATGCAGACTGATTCTCTGCTGTCATGAAGCCAGATTGTCTGTTACGGGACCTCTCTGCTCTGCCTGTGTGCTAGGCCTAAATATATGCCAATGGACTGTTGCAGTGGTGGGTGACGTGAAGCCTCATTCTCTGCTATGACATGCAGACTGATTCTCTGCTGTCATGAAGCCAGATTGTCTGTTACGGGACCTCTCTGCTCTGCCTGTGTGCTAGGCCTAAATATATGCCAATGGACTGTTGCAGTGGTGGGTGACGTGAAGCCTCATTCTCTGCTATGACATGCAGACTAATTCTCTGCTGACATGAAGCCAGATTGTCTGTTACGGGACCTCTCTCCTCTGCCTGTGTGTGTGCTGGGCCTAAATATATGCCAATGGACTGTTGCAGTGGTGGGTGACGTGAAGCCTCATTCTCTGCTATGATATGAAGACTGATTCTCTGCTGACATGAAGCCAGATTGTCTGTTACGGGACCTCTCTCCTCTGCCTGTGTGCTAGGCCTAAATATATGCCAATGGACTGTTGCAGTGGTGGCTGACGTGAAGCCTCATTCTCTGCTATGACATGCAGACTAATTCTCTGCTGACATGAAGCCAGATTCTCTGTTACGGGACCTCTCTCCTCTGCCTGTGTGTGTGCTGGGCCTAAATATATGCCAATGGACTGTTGCAGTGGTGGCTGACGTGAAGCCTCATTCTCTGCTATGACATGCAGACTAATTCTCTGCTGACATGAAGACAGATTCTCTGTTACGGGACCTCTCTCCTCTGCCTGTGTGTGTGCTGGGCCTAAATATATGCCAATGGACTGTTGCAGTGGTGGCTGACGTGAAGCCTCATTCTCTGCTATGACATGCAGACTAATTCTCTGCTGACATGAAGCCAGATTGTCTGTTACGGGACCTCTCTCCTCTGCCTGTGTGCTAGGCCTAAATATATGCCAATGGACTGTTGCAGTGGTGGGTGACGTGAAGCCTCATTCTCTGCTATGACATGCAGACTGATTCTCTGCTGACATGAAGCCAGATTCTCTGTTACGGGACCTCTCTCCTCTGCCTGTGTGTGTGCTGGGCCTAAATATATGCCAATGGACTGTTGCAGTGGTGGCTGACGTGAAGCCTCATTCTCTGCTATGACATGCAGACTAATTCTCTGCTGACATGAAGCCAGATTGTCTGTTACGGGACCTCTCTCCTCTGCCTGGGTGCTGGGCCTAAATTTATGACAATGGACTGTTGCAGTGGTGGCTGACGTGAAGCCTCATTCTCTGCTATGACATGCAGACTGATTCTCTGCTGACATGAAGCCAGATCCTCTGTTACGGGACCTCTCTCCTCTGCCTGTGTGTGTGCTGGGCCTAAATATATGCCAATGGACTGTTGCAGTGGTGGCTGACGTGAAGCCTCATTCTCTGCTATGACATGCAGACTAATTCTCTGCTGACATGAAGCCAGATTGTCTGTTACGGGACCTCTCTCCTCTGCCTGGGTGCTGGGCCTAAATTTATGACAATGGACTGTTGCAGTGGTGGCTGACGTGAAGCCTGATTCTCTGCTATGACATGCAGACTGATTCTCTGCTGACATGAAGCCAGATCCTCTGTTACGGGACCTCTCTCCTCTGCCTGTGTGTGTGCTGGGCCTAAATATTTGCCAATGGACTGTTGCAGTGGTGGCTGACGTGAAGCCTCATTCTCTGCTATGACATGCAGACTGATTCTCTGCTGACATGAAGCCAGATTCTCTGTTACGGGACCTCTCTCCTCTGCCTGTGTGTGTGCTGGGCCTAAATATATGCCAATGGACTGTTGCAGTGGTGGCTGACGTGAAGCCTCATTCTCTGCTATGACATGCAGACTAATTCTCTGCTGACATGAAGCCAGATTGTCTGTTACGGGACCTCTCTCCTCTGCCTGGGTGCTGGGCCTAAATTTATGACAATGGACTGTTGCAGTGGTGGCTGACGTGAAGCTTCATTCTCTGCTATGACATGCAGACTGATTCTCTGCTGACATGAAGCCAGATCCTCAGTTACGGGACCTCTGTCCTCTGCCTGTGTGTGTGCTGGGCCTAAATATATGCCAATGGACTGTTGCAGTGGTGGCTGACGTGAAGCCTCATTCTCTGCTATGACATGCAGACTGATTCTCTGCTGACATGAAGCCAGATTCTCTGTTACGGGACCTCTCTCCTCTGCCTGTGTGTGTGCTGGGCCTAAATATATGCCAATGGACTGTTGCAGTGGTGGCTGACGTGAAGCCTCATTCTCTGCTATGACATGCAGACTGATTCTCTGCTGACATGAAGCCAGATTCTCTGTTACGGGACCTCTCTCCTCTGCCTGTGTGTGTGCTGGGCCTAAATATATGCCAATGGACTGTTGCAGTGGTGGCTGACGTGAAGCCTCATTCTCTGCTATGACATGCAGACTAATTCTCTGCTGACATGAAGACAGATTCTCTGTTACGGGACCTCCCTCCTCTGCCTGGGTGCTGGGCCTAAATATATGCCAATGGACTGTTGCAGTGGTGGCTGACGTGAAGCCTCATTCTCTGCTATGACATGCAGACTAATTCTCTGCTGACATGAAGACAGATTCTCTGTTACGGGACCTCTCTCCTCTGCCTGGGTGCCGGGGCCTAAATATCTGAGAATGGACTGTTCCAGTGGTGGGTGACGGGAAGCCAGATTCTCTGCTATGGAACCTCTCTCCAATTGATTTTGGTTAATTTTTATTTATTTAATTTTTATTTTAATTCATTTCCCTATCCACATTTGTTTGCAGGGGATTTACCTACATGTTGCTGCCTTTTGCAGCCCTCTAGCTCTTTCCTGGGCTGTTTTACAGCCTTTTTAGTGCCGAAAAGTTCGGGTCCCCATTGACTTCAATGGGGTTCGGGTTCGGGACGAAGTTCGGATCGGGTTCGGATCCCGAACCCGAACATTTCCGGGATGTTCGGCCGAACTTCTCGAACCCGAACATCCAGGTGTTCGCTCAACTCTAATTTTGGCTTAATTTGAACCCACTTTTTTGAGCAATCAATTAAAAGAAGAGCTCTAATTTAATCTAGGATTATGGCTTTATGGTAATGAAATATAGGAGTATTCAATCCTCCTTGTTTTGGATGTAACATAAGAATAGAAGCTTTGATTCTGGGATTTTTTCTTCCCCACAAGAAGTAGGTTAATATGGATTGCAATTTATCAATATAGGGTTTAGGTATACATAAAGTATATATAATTTTTTTTGTAAAATAGCCATCTTAATGGCTGCTTGTCTGCCTCGCCACAAAAAGTTTTGCAGTTTCAAGGAGGATAAGCTTTGTTTAATGGAGTTTAATAGGGGGTGGGGGGGGGTGACATTATGCTGAAATAAACGTGAAGTTGGGTAGGTGAGGTTGATACCGAGATAGGGTAGAGAGGTTTAGGCTATAGAGAATCCAAATGAGTTTGTAATATGAGTCATGGTGGATCTAAGAAAACCTAAATTGAGGATTTGGAATTTGGATATGTTGACTTTGTAATAAGAGTTCTCACTGAATAGTGTGATAATATTGCATATAGCAGGAATGTGGGCTTGGAAGTGATAATTACATAATCTGCAAATAATCCTATGTGATGTTCACTAGGGCCAGTTTTAATTCCAATTATTGAAGTGGAGGATGTGATGCAAAGGGTTCCATTATCAAGCCAAAGAATAATGGGGATAAAGTGCATCCTTGGTGTGTTCTATTAGAAATGGGGAATGGAATGAAAGAAACCCAGAAGGATAAACAAAGGCTGTAGGAGAGGTGCTATGCTATGATAGCTGTCAAAAAAGATGTAGAAATGCCAAATTTTTAGAGGGAAGCTCTAATATAGTCCCAATGCACCCTGTCGAACGCCTTCTCTGCATCCAATGAAAGGAGCAGAGAAGGCATCCAAGTGACCTGGACAGTATTTATCACGTCAATAACCCTTTTTGTTTCATCAGAAGATTTATCAAAACCAATCTGGTAATAGTTGATAATAGTTGGAAGACTGTTGACTAATCTTGAAGCTAATATTTTAGAGTAAATCTTTAGGTCAGTATTGAGTAGTGATATTGGTGTGAAGTTTGAAGCCCGGTCTAGTGATTTTCCAGGCTTAGGAATGATTATAATCAAAGCTTGTAACATGTCGGGGGAATATATTCTGAGTGGATTATATGATTAAAGGTTCTATATAGGTAAGGAGATAGGATACAGGCATATTGTTTTAGAATATTCAATGGAAAGGCCATTAGGGCCTGGGGTTTTGTATGGTTTCAAAGAAGAGATAGCTTGTAATATTTCATTAGTAGAAATGTATTTGTTTAGAGAAGCCAATTGTTTTTCATTTATGTTGGGTAGAGAAATTAAATCTAGAAATGAGTTGATATGAGAGACTTTTGGATGTGGACCAGGAGTCTAGGCGTTAAGGTTGTTTAATTCTAAGGTTGCATAATTGTATAATTTTGCAAACTCTTCCGATATTAGTTTAGGATTAAGAAAATATGTTGATCATAAAGGAACAGGATTCTTGATTTAACCCTATTCACTTGGTTATAGTAATTGGCTTTAGTTCTGTGGAGATGGAAATCATAGTTATATTGAAGGTGAAGGAATAGTTGAGGTAGTCACCTGAAATGGTTTTCACTTCACATGTGTGCCCTGTCAGGTTTAATAAGTGGGATTTCTTTCCTTATAAATGGGGTTGGGACCATCAGTTGTGTTGTGGAGAAGTCAGGTGGATACACAGCTGATAGTCCTACTGAATAGACTGTTAGAATTTGTATTATGGCAAGAAAAAAGCAGCTAAGTAAAGAAAAACCAGTGGCCATCATTACTTTAAGAAATAAAGGTCAGTCAGTCCGAAAAATTGGGAAAACTTTGAAAGTGTCCCCAAGTGCAGTCACAAAAACCATCAAGCGCTACAAAGAAACTGGCTCACATGCGGACTGCCCCAGGAAAGGAAGACCAAGAGTCACCTCTGCTGCAGAGGATAAGTTCATCCGAGTCACCAGCCTCAGAAATCGCAGGTTAACAGCAGCTCAGATTAGAGACCAGGTCAATGCCACACAGAGTTCTAGCAGCAGACACATCTCTAGAACAACTGTTAAGAGGAGACTGTGTGAATCAGGCCTTCATGGTAGAATATCTGCTAGGAAACCACTGCTAAGGACAGGCAACAAGCAGAAGAGACTTGTTTGGGCTAAAGAACACAATGAATGGACATTAGACGAGTGGAAATCTGTGCTTTGGTTTGATGAGTCCAAATTTTAGATCTTTGGTTCCAACCACCGTGTCTTTGTGCGACGCAGAAAAGGTGAACGGATGGACTCTACATGCCTGGTTCCCACCGTGAAGCGAGGAGGAGGAGGTGTGATGGTGTGGGGGTGGTTTGCTGGTGACACTGTTGGGGATTTATTCAAAATTGAAGGCATACTGAACCAGCATGGCTACCACAGCATCTTGCAGCGGCATGCTATTCCATCCGGTTTGCATTTAGTTGGACCATCATTTATTTTTCAACAGGACAATGACCCCAAACACACCTCCAGGCTATGTAAGGGCTATTTGACAATGAAGGAGAGTGATGGGGTGCTGCGCCAGATTACCTGGCCTCCACAGTCACTTTACCTGAACCCAATCGAGATGGTTTGGGGTGAGCTGGACCGCAGAGTGAAGGCAAAAGGGCCAACAGTGCTAAGCATCTCTGGGAACTCCTTCAAGACTGTTGGAAGACCATTTCAGGTGACTACCTCTTGAAGCTCATCAAGAGAATGCCAAGAGTGTGCAAAGCAGTAATCAAAGCAAAAGGTGGCTACGTTGAATAACCTAGAATATGACATATTTTCAGTTCTTTCACACCTTTTTGTTATGTATATAATTCCACATGTGTTAATTCGTAGTTTTGATGCCTTTAGTGTGAATCTACAATTTTCATAGTCATGAAAATAAATAAAACTCTTTGAATGAGAAGGTGTGTCCAAACTTTTGGTCTGTACTGTATCTGATTTGAATTGGTGCATATAAATTGACTATAGTATAAAGCGCATTGTTCATGGAACTTACTATTATTATAAATCTGCCTTTATCATCAGATATTTGCTTGTGTAGTTGAAAGGCAATAGATACAGTGGTCCCTCAAGTTGGTTCCGGGATAAACAATGTATGTTGCTTTTCCAGGGTCATGCATAGTACATCCAAATTTGGGATTTTGTACTAACCCATAATTACTTTGTGTTCAATGTTCAATTCTACCACCAGCTCAGAGCCACCGCAATGGGTAGTCCATGCGCACCGCACCGACCCACGCAAATTTGTTCCTGGGCTGGTGGGAAGATACCGTTGTCTTTTCTGAGACCATGACACACTGGACCAAATTTATCACCTTTTGGTCCAGGTTTATAGATGATAGTCTGTTATTTTGGTCTGGAACACCAGAGGATTTTAAACTGCAGGAACTGAACACAAATCATATAGAGTTATACTTTACGTATGAACTCCATTGTGATATTATAACGTTCTTGGATATACAAATCCAGAGGGGAGAGATTAATGCCTTAAAAAACACATTATTTTGTTAAAAAAACATCAACAACAGCCTTCTCAGGTGGAATAGCGTCCACCCTAGACCATTGAGAAGGGGCATCCCAAAAGGACAATTTCTGAGGGTCCGCAGAAATTGTTAGGACCACATGGATTTCACTAAGCAGGCCTCACTATTATTTCATCGTTTCAAACAGAGGGAATACCCAGACTCATGTCTGTATGAGGCCTGGAGTAATGCCAAATCCATAGATAGGTCCACATTACTCCAGTCGGAGGGGAAAAAAGGCTCACGAGAAGTGATCAGAATTATCGGCACAGATGACACAGAATCCCAACAAGTTTGGGAAATTTGGGGACGATACTAGTCCCTTCTTAAAACTGATCCAGACCTGACCAATCTTCTCCCAGACTACTCGGCCATAACGTTCAGGCGGGGACGAAGTATAGGGGAGGCACTGGTACACCATTTTGAAGCCCCCACATGAAATACTTGACTGTTGGATAGGAGATGTGGTACTCACAGGTGTGCGTAAAATGTAAGGCATGCCCATTCGTTGAAGTGGGCAATACCTTCTCGAACAGTGCTCAAGAACGGACCTACACTGCTCGTACGTTTGCAAATTGTAATACTTTAGGCTTAGTGTACCTGGCTCAATGTGAGTGCGGAAGTAAACACGTCGGCAAGACCTGTAGAGCTTTCAAGAAAAGGATCTTGGAATATGTTGGGGATGTTCGCAACAAACGCGACAAACTGCTCTGAAGACATATAGTACTCCATCATGGGGGCAATCCTAATACAATGCAATTTTCCGTGACTGAGACAATAAAACACGCCATCAGGGGAGGAGACTTTGATAACATTTTAAAACAAAAGGAATCCAACTGGATTTACGTGTTAAATACCATTTCACCAGCTGGTCTTAATGAAAATACAGATTTTTCATGTTTTCTATAGTCGGCCATTATAACACTTAATCTATGAGGTAGCAGTTACCTGATCCAGCTATATATGAATAACAACTGGGAATATGCGGCCATTCACTAAACTGGGCATTCTTACTTCCTCTAATACCCTCTCAATAATTATTTTATAGAGGGGGTTCACTATCATTTACTGTCTGGCATAGACCCAAGAAAAATGTTGCTGTTTTTTTCCCCTCCCCCCATTTTTTCTTTATTTTTCTTTATTATTATATTGTATTTGTATTCATTTTCTTATTATCTGTCTGCTCCTTGCAAAATTGTCTGAGTTAAATCACACATAGGTGCCTCTGTGGCCCATTCATGTCATGACCTTTTGATCTAGTGTAGCAGGTGTATATGTGCTGTATCAGTGTCCAGGCACTGTTCATGTGACTGCAAATTATCCCATGCTTTAGGCCGTGGCGACTCGTGATCACGAAACCCACCGGTCTAAAACATGACGAAAGCTACATCATCATTTGGGGCCTCTCTTGGTGATAGCGCTTGATTACTTCTCTAGGCAAGGACACCCCTTATCTATTTGGCCCATATAAATCCCCTAAGCTGACGTGCTTGTCACTCTGCGGACATTTGACCGACAATGTGACACAGGTATGCTTTGCGGCTTTATTTCCTTGAGTGTTTCCCCCTTGATGACATCTTTGGTATCATGACTGGTCCATGACAAACCTCTGTGTTATTTCATTACAGACAATTTGCTATGCGGCCCATCTACAGTATGCCATTGAACAGCAACCACACTGACTGGCCACCCTCCTTAACTTCTTTAGGTTGAACATATAGGGCACGCAAGTACCGTTTATATTGACCGACAATTGTTTGTGCAACATCTATTTTGCACCGTACAGTGGAGACATTTATATATATTTTTCATGTATATCAAGTGTGAGGGGGTTATTTGGGCCCATTAGCCCAACTATACCTATGGTTTATTCTCTATTGAGTCTTATCAAATGACCAATTGGTTCGGATGTAATTGCTGACCATCAGGTTTTGACCATCTAAGTAACCAAAAAGTTTATTTTGGCATATAAGAATATAATCTGATACTGTGGAATCTGTACTCAGCATCTATTTATTATTTTGACGTACTCAGCTTTCATTATTTTGTGTATCTAGAGTAGGTCATTGATTAGACCTGTTTTATGGCACCTTATCTTGGTCTGCCTCGAAAATCCATCTTCAGGGGCCATCCTAGGGCTTGTAGGAGGTTCCTGAATACGGGATCGCCCTTATCGGGGAGGCTATTCCATTCTATAGGCAGTGCTATACAGTATAGGGTGAAAACCAGGGAAAGGTTTCTAATTTACCATCACCAGCCTGCCTATGCTATTGTCCCATCCTGTATTGCGGAACACTGATGATTATTGTGTCTTCTTCATCCATTTATTATATCAAACACAAAAATAATAACTTTAGTGGGGTAATTTTAACTAATATAATAAAGGTTACGTTTTAGACTTGGGTGGTATTCTGTGAATAGATTACTTGGATTTATACCACTTTAGGATATTGACCCTCTGATGGGTTACTGTCTTAGCTGTGATTCCACAGTATATAGATGTACCAGAACAATAAAATGGAGTCGACACTCACTGGTATCCAAAAGGAGCATCTTATCCTGGCACAGACATGGGGATGTACAGGACATGTAGTACCGCAAAGGAGCTACTAGTTAAACAATAAAGGTGTTTTACCAGTGAAATGGCCATGTTGATAGGTTGGATCTGAGTCTGAGGCATTGTATGTTGAGTCTAGTTTCAACTTACTATGGCCCAGAAAAAAAACATTGTACATTGAAAATATTGTATCCTGAGGTAATTGCATCTTGGGGGATCACTGTATGTTTGAATCCCATAACCACTCCTCTTTTTGTGTACAGCATGGGAATAATATATATGGGGAAAGGCAGAATTATCCAAACGGTGGGCATCTGCATAATTAAGGTGACTCTCTTGTAGACAAAAAATGGCACATTTTTGCTTTTTAATTTCAGACCAGGTTAGATATCTTTTAAGAGGACTATTGAGTCCCTTAACAATAAGTGATAATATCTTAATTCCCAAGATGTTTTAAGGAAGAGAGATTATGTAATAAAGCAAATTGGCATAACAAATGTTGTCTACCACATGGTATAGAGAGTAACCTGGAGTTTGGGAAAGCAATGCAATACTTAAGTCCATAGACTTGCAGTGTTGTCTTCTGTACAAAGCTTAAGCAGTCAGGAACAAGATGATATTGATAGAAGAAATCTTTGAGATTGGAAAATTGAGCTTGAATTTGCACGTCTAATGCTGCCATGGTTGCTAAAAAAAAAAGTCCATAGACTTGCAGTGTTGTCTTCTGTACAAAGCTTGAGCAGTCAGGAACAAGATGATATTGATAGAAGAAATCTTTGAGATTGGAAAATTAAGCTTGAATTTGCACGTCTAATGCTGCCATGGTTGCTAAAAAAAAAAAAAAAAAACAGGGACCAGAAAAAAAAAAGAGTCACCTTTGCACGTCATCAGTCTCATTTGAGGAGGGGTGAAATAAAGTAGATAAAGAGCACTGCTTTAGCTGGAAAAGAGAATTTTCAACGCTGCAGAACTGTAGTAGGCGGTGAAAGGTTGTACCAAACTGTAGACATTTAAGAGAAATGTACAACCTTGCAGACAAAAAACTAAAATGGTATAAGAATAAAAATTATCAGATTTTGTTTGAGGGTCTTAAGTTTGTCCACTCTTTGGAGAGGAGTGTAGGTTTTTTCTTAGGAAGAGACTTTGGTGGAGAAATGTCACCCTCCTCTGGACTGTCAAGTGCCCAATTCTTAATGGCTGTATGGACTTCCTTAGTCAAGAAGTATGTGCATACCCATTTTTGCGTATAATCAGCTTAACTGTGAAGCTCCATTTATAGGGGATGTTGTGGTTCCTTAGAACTCTTGTGTAGTTTGTAAACTATCTGCGTCTCGCTAATGTAACACGTGATAAGTCCGCATATGAAAAGATTTGCTGAAAACTTTCTGGTACAGACTTTTTTGGTGAGCTGTCTTCGGAAGGGTTTCTTTTACATGATAGTAATGGATTCTAGCCAGGATATCACATGGGATATGAGAAGGTAGAGTTTAAGGTTTGGGGACCCTATGTGCCCTATCAGTAATGAGATCATTTTCTGAGGATTCAGGCAGAAAGGCAACTATTAGATCTGTTAAAAACTCTTTCAAGAGTCAAGTACTGTCTCAGGTATATTTCTAAATCTGTTGTTTTTCTACCACGACCGATCTTCAAGGTCAGCCAGTTTTAATTTAATGGCTGCTATATAGGGTTGAGTGAACCCAAACAAGTGGTTCACTGTCTGACCTTATAAGCCATCACAGCCATGCTTCTAATGGCATGGCTGTGATTGGCCAGAGCAGCATGTGACCCAGGCTCTATATAAGCTTGAGTCACGTAGCGCTGCACGTCACTCTGCTGTTACAAGTGTAGGGAGAGGATGCTGCTGGACTTGTGATTTCAGGGAAGAGTATAGGAGAGAATCTAACTCAGCGATCTACAGAGAAATAGTTGTGTGGGTGCAGGGCACAATCGTTTTACCCTGCCCTGAGCCCATTGACCAAAAACAACCAACGTATAATTCTGTTAGTTATGTGGGCGGTGGCGGCGGCCATTTTATGCAAGCTCAGTGCACCAGAACTGCATTTGAGCTTTTGGGACATTGCAAATCACAATTTTTGGGGGCAAACTACAGCATCTTGATTAGTCAGTGTACAATTTAAGCTAGAAATACACCCATCTTTTTCTGGGGTTTGAAAAACACACTTTAATTTATTTTTTTAAAACAGTATTTTCCAGATCTGCAAGTGTTAAATTCAAGTTTAATACAGGTCCTTCTAAAAAAAATTGCATATTGTGATTAAGTTCATTATTTTCTGGAATGTACTGATAAACATTAGACTTTCATATATTTTAGATTCATTACATACAACTGAAGTAATTCAAGCCTTTTATTGTTTTAATATTGATGATTTTGGCATACAGCTCATGAAAACCCAAATTTCCTATCTAAAAAAATTAGCATATTTCATCCGACCAATAAAAGAAAAGTGTTTTTAATACAAAAAAGTCAACCTTCAAATAATTATGTTCAGTTATGCACTCAATACTTGGTCGGGAATCCTTTTGCAGAAATGACTGCTTCAATGCGGCGTGGCATGGAGGCAATCAGCCTGTGGCACTGCTGAGGTGTTATGGAGGCCCAGGATTTTTTATTAGTCAAAATCCCTTTTAGAGACCCTCGGGATATTATTATTAATACAACGTTGGTCTATTGAGACCTAGAATCCCTGTAGGGGTCCCTAACTAATGTTAAAATTATTTCTTTATTAATTATTTATTTAAAAATAAATTTTAGGGAAACACACACTCTGAAGAAAAAATTCCCATGAAATAAAGGCGAACGCAATTACACTACTCCGGATCTATCCCATATGATACTAAACACTGATAATTTTAAAAGAATTTTTTCTTCAGAGTGTGTGTTTCCCTAAAATTTATTTTTAAATAAATAATTAATAAAGAAATAATTTTAACATTAGTTAGGGACCCCTACGGAGGCCCTGGATGCTTCGATAGCGGCCTTAAGCTCATCCAGAGTGTTGGGTCTTGCGTCTCTCAACTTTCTCTTCCCAATATCCCACAGATCCTCTTTGGGGTTCAGGTCAGGAGAGTTGGCAGGCCAATTGAGCACAGTAATACCATGGTCAGTAAACCATTTGCCAGTGGTTTTGGCACTGTGAGCAGGTGCCAGGTCGTGCTGAAAAATGAAATCTTCATCTCCATAAAGCTTTTTAGCAGATGGAAGCATGAAGTGCTCCAAAATCTCCTGAGAGCTAGCTGCATTGACCCTGCCCTTGATAAAACACAGTGGACCAACACCAGCAGCTGACATGGCACCCCAAACCATCACTGACTGTGGGTACTTGACACTGGACTTCAGGCATTTTGGCATTTCCCTCTCCCCAGTCTTCCTCCAGACTCTGGCACCTTGATTTCCGAATGACATGCAAAATTTGCTTTCATCCGAAAAAAGTACTTTGGACCACTGAGTAGGGATGAGCGAACTCGAACTGTATAGTTCGGGTTCGTACCGAATTTTGGGGTGTCCGTGACACGGACCCGAACCCGGACATTTTCGTAAAAGTCCGGGTTCGGGTTCGGTGTTCGTCGCTTTCTTGGCGCTTTTGTGACGCTTTCTTGGCGCTTTTTGAAAGGCTGCAAAGCAGCCAATCAACAAGCGTCATACTACTTGCCCCAAGAGGCCGTCACACAAATGCCTACTATTGGCATGGCTGTGATTGGCCAGAGCACCATGTGACCCAGACTCTATTTAAGCTGGAGTCACATAGTGCCGCCCGTCACTCTGCTCTGATTAGCGTAGGGAGAGGTTGCAGCTGCGACAGTAGGGCGAGATTAGGCAGATTAACTCCTCCAAAGGACTTGATTAACTGATCGATCTGCAGCTGTGGATCATTGAGCTGCTGATCCTCAATTGCTCACTGTTTTTAGGCTGCCCAGACCGTTTGTCAGTCACATTTTTATGGGGTGATCGGCGGCCATTTTGTGTCTTGTGCGGTGCTGCGACCAAGTGCATCCAAGCTGCGACCAAGTGCATTTAACCCTCAATGGTGTGGTTGTTTTTTGGCTAAAGCCTACATCAGGGTGAAGCTGTCACACCAAGTGCATTTAACCAGCAATAGTCTGTTCATTTTTTGGCCATATACTAAATCAGGGGCAAGCTGCGCCTGTCACCAAGTGCATTTAACCCTCAATGGTGTGGTTGTTTTTTGGCTAAAGCCTACATCAGGGTGAAGCTGTCACACCAAGTGCATTTAACCAGCAATAGTCTGTTCATTTTTTGGCCATATACTAAATCAGGGGCAAGCTGCGCCTGTCACCAAGTGCATTTAACCCTCAATGGTGTGGTTGTTTTTTGGCTAAAGCCTACATCAGGGTGAAGCTGTCACACCAAGTGCATTTAACCAGCAATAGTCTGTTCATTTTTTGGCCATATACTACATCAGGGGCAAGCTGCGCCTGTCACCAAGTGCATTTAACCCTCAATGGTGTGGTTGTTTTTTGGCTAAAGCCTACATCAGGGTGAAGCTGTCACACCAAGTGCATTTAACCAGCAATAGTCTGTTCATTTTTTGGCCATATACTACATCAGGGGCAAGCTGCGCCTGTCACCAAGTGCATTTAACCCTCAATGGTGTGGTTGTTTTTTGGCTAAAGCCTACATCAGGGTGAAGCTGTCACACCAAGTGCATTTAACCAGCAATAGTCTGTTCATTTTTTGGCCATATACTACATCAGGGGCAAGCTGCGCCTGTCACCAAGTGCATTTAACCCTCAATGGTGTGGTTGTTTTTTGGCTAAAGCCTACATCAGGGTGAAGCTGTGACACCAAGTGCATTTAACCAGCAATAGTCTGTTTATTTTTTGGCCATATACTACATCAGGGGCAAGCTGCGCCCGTCACCAAGTGCATTTAACCCTCAGTAGTGTGGTTGGTCAAGCTGTGACACCAAGTGCATTTAACCAGCAATAGTCTGTTCATTTTTTGGCCATATACTACATCAGGGGCAAGCTGCGGCCGTCACCAAGTGCATTTAACCAGCAATAGTGTGGTTATTTTTTGGCCATATCCCAGTCTAATTCTGTCACTAAATCCATACCGGTCACCCAGCGCCTAAATACTAGGCCTCAAATTTATATCCCGCTAAATCTCTCGTTACCGCTGTCCTGTTGTGGCTGGGAAAGTTATTTAGTGTCCGTCAAAGCACATTTTTTGTTCTGGGTTGAAGTACAATTCCCAATTTAGCAATTTCATAATTTAGTGGTTCCTGCTATATCAGAGCTATTTGAAATCTATCCCTAAAAGGGTATATAATATTCAAGGTGCACATAGGGTCATTCAGAATAACTTCACACACACCCGCTACTGTGCATTTCCAAGTCTAATTCTGTCACTAAACCCATACCTGTCACCCAGCGCCTAAATACTAGGCCTCAAATTTATATCCCGCTAAATCTCTCGTTACCGCTGTCCTGTTGTGGCTGGGAAAGTTATTTAGTGTCCGTCAAAGCACATTTTTTGTTCTGGGTTGAAATACAATTCCCAATTTAGCAATTTCATAATTTAGTGGTTTCTGCTATATCAGAGCTATTTGAAATCTATCCCTAAAAGGGTATATAATATTCAAGGTGCACATTGGGTCATTCAGAATAACTTCACACACACCCGCTACTGTGTATTTCCAAGTCTAATTCTGTCACTAAACCCATACCTGTCACCCAGCGCCTAAATACTAGGCCTCAAATTTATATCCTGCTAAATCTCTCGTTACCGCTGTCCTGTTGTGGCTGGGAAAGTTATTTAGTGTCCGTCAAAGCACATTTTTTGTTCTGGGTTGAAATACAATTCCCAATTTAGCAATTTCATAATTTAGTGGTTTCTGCTATATCAGAGCTATTTGAAATCTATCCCTAAAAGGGTAGATCATATTGAAGGTGCACATAGGGTCATTCAGAATAACTTCACACACACCCGCTACTGTGTATTTCCAAGTCTAATTCTGTCACTAAACCCATACCTGTCACCCAGCGCCTAAATACTAGGCCTCAAATTTATATCCTGTAAATCTCTCGTTACCGCTGTCCTGTTGTGGCTGGGAAAGTTATTTAGTGTCCGTCAAAGCACATTTTTTGTTCTGGGTTGAAATACAATTCCCAATTTAGCAATTTCATAATTTAGTGGTTTCTGCTATATCAGAGCTATTTGAAATCTATCCCTAAAAGGGTAGATCATATTGAAGGTGCACATAGGGTCATTCAGAATAACTTCACACACACCCGCTACTGTGCATTTCCAAGTCTAATTCTGTCACTAAACCCATACCTGTCACCCAGCGCCTAAATACTAGGCCTCAAATTTATATCCCGCTAAATCTCTCGTTACCGCTGTCCTGTTGTGGCTGGGAAAGTTATTTAGTGTCCGTCAAAGCACATTTTTTGTTCTGGGTTGAAATACAATTCCCAATTTAGCAATTTCATAATTTAGTGGTTTCTGCTATATCAGAGCTATTTGAAATCTATCCCTAAAAGGGTATATAATATTCAAGGTGCACATAGGGTCATTCAGAATAACTTCACACACACACGCTACTGTGCATATCCCAGTCTAATTCTGTCACTAAATCCATACCTGTCACCCAGCGCCTAAATACTAGGCCTCAAATTTATATCCCGCTAAATCTCTCGTTACCGCTGTACTGTTGTTGCTGGGCAAGATATTTAGTGTCCGTCAAAGCACATTTTTTGTTCTGGGTTGAAATACAATTCCCAATTTAGCAATTTCATAATTTAGTGGTTTCTGCTATATCAGAGCTATTTGAAATCTATCCCTAAAAGGGTATATAATATTCAAGGTGCACATTGGGTCATTCAGAATAACTTCACACACACCCGCTACTGTGTATTTCCAAGTCTAATTCTGTCACTAAACCCATACCTGTCACCCAGCGCCTAAATACTAGGCCTCAAATTTATATCCTGCTAAATCTCTCGTTACCGCTGTCCTGTTGTGGCTGGGAAAGTTATTTAGTGTCCGTCAAAGCACATTTTTTGTTCTGGGTTGAAATACAATTCCCAATTTAGCAATTTCATAATTTAGTGGTTTCTGCTATATCAGAGCTATTTGAAATCTATCCCTAAAAGGGTAGATCATATTGAAGGTGCACATAGGGTCATTCAGAATAACTTCACACACACCCGCTACTGTGCATTTCCAAGTCTAATTCTGTCACTAAACCCATACCTGTCACCCAGCGCCTAAATACTAGGCCTCAAATTTATATCCCGCTAAATCTCTCGTTACCGCTGTCCTGTTGTGGCTGGGAAAGTTATTTAGTGTCCGTCAAAGCACATTTTTTGTTCTGGGTTGAAATACAATTCCCAATTTAGCAATTTCATAATTTAGTGGTTTCTGCTATATCAGAGCTATTTGAAATCTATCCCTAAAAGGGTATATAATATTCAAGGTGCACATTGGGTCATTCAGAATAACTTCACACACACCCGCTACTGTGTATTTCCAAGTCTAATTCTGTCACTAAACCCATACCTGTCACCCAGCGCCTAAATACTAGGCCTCAAATTTATATCCTGCTAAATCTCTCGTTACCGCTGTCCTGTTGTGGCTGGGAAAGTTATTTAGTGTCCGTCAAAGCACATTTTTTGTTCTGGGTTGAAATACAATTCCCAATTTAGCAATTTCATAATTTAGTGGTTTCTGCTATATCAGAGCTATTTGAATTCTATCCCTAAAAGGGTATATAATATTCAAGGTGCACATAGGGTCATTCAGAATAACTTCACACACACACGCTACTGTGCATATCCCAGTCTAATTCTGTCACTAAATCCATACCTGTCACCCAGCGCCTAAATACTAGGCCTCAAATTTATATCCCGCTAAATCTCTCGTTACCGCTGTACTGTTGTTGCTGGGCAAGATATTTAGTGTCCGTCAAAGCACATTTTTTGTTCTGGGTTGAAATACAATTCCCAATTTAGCAATTTCATAATTTAGTGGTTCCTGCTATATCAGAGCTATTTGAAATCTATCCCAAAAAGGGTATATAATATTCAAGGTGCACATAGGGTCATTCAGAATAACTTCACACACACGCTTCTGTGCATTTCCAAGTCTAATTCTGTCACTAAATCCATACCGGTCACCCAGCGCCTAAATACTAGGCCTCAAATTTATATCCCGCTAAATCTCTCGTTACCGCTGTCCTGTTGTAGCTGGGAAAGTTATTTAGTGTCCGTCAAAGCACATTTTTTGTTCTGGGTTGAAGTACAATTCCCAATTTAGCAATTTCATAATTTAGTGGTTCCTGCTATATCAGAGCTATTTGAAATCTATCCCAAAAAGGGTATATAATATTCAAGGTGCACATAGGGTCATTCAGAATAACTTCACACACACGCTTCTGTGCATTTCCAAGTCTAATTCTGTCACTAAATCCATACCGGTCACCCAGCGCCTAAATACTAGGCCTCAAATTTATATCCCGCTAAATCTCTCGTTACCGCTGTCCTGTTGTAGCTGGGAAAGTTATTTAGTGTCCGTCAAAGCACATTTTTTGTTCTGGGTTGAAGTACAATTCCCAATTTAGCAATTTCATAATTTAGTGGTTCCTGCTATATCAGAGCTATTTGAAATCTATCCCAAAAAGGGTATATAATATTCAAGGTGCACATAGGGTCATTCAGAATAACTTCACACACACGCTTCTGTGCATTTCCAAGTCTAATTCTGTCACTAAATCCATACCGGTCACCCAGCGCCTAAATACTAGGCCTCAAATTTATATCCCGCTAAATCTCTCGTTACCGCTGTCCTGTTGTAGCTGGGAAAGTTATTTAGTGTCCGTCAAAGCACATTTTTTGTTCTGGGTTGAAGTACAATTCCCAATTTAGCAATTTCATAATTTAGTGGTTCCTGCTATATCAGAGCTATTTGAAATCTATCCCAAAAAGGGTATATAATATTCAAGGTGCACATAGGGTCATTCAGAATAACTTCACACACACGCTTCTGTGCATTTCCAAGTCTAATTCTGTCACTAAATCCATACCTGTCACCCAGCGCCTAAATACTAGGCCTCAAATTTATATCCCGCTAAATCTCTCGTTACCGCTGTCCTGTTGTAGCTGGGAAAGTTATTTAGTGTCCGTCAAAGCACATTTTTTGTTCTGGGTTGAAGTACAATTCCCAATTTAGCAATTTCATAATTTAGTGGTTCCTGCTATATCAGAGCTATTTGAAATCTATCCCAAAAAGGGTATATAATATTCAAGGTGCACATAGGGTCATTCAGAATAACTTCACACACACGCTTCTGTGCATTTCCAAGTCTAATTCTGTCACTAAATCCATACCGGTCACCCAGCGCCTAAATACTAGGCCTCAAATTTATATCCCGCTAAATCTCTCGTTACCGCTGTCCTGTTGTAGCTGGGAAAGTTATTTAGTGTCCGTCAAAGCACATTTTTTGTTCTGGGTTGAAGTACAATTCCCAATTTAGCAATTTCATAATTTAGTGGTTCCTGCTATATCAGAGCTATTTGAAATCTATCCCAAAAAGGGTATATAATATTCAAGGTGCACATAGGGTCATTCAGAATAACTTCACACACACGCTACTGTGCATTTCCAAGTCTAATTCTGTTAGTAAATCCATACCGGTCACCCAGCGCCTAAATACTAGGCCTCAAATTTATATCCCGCTGAATTTGAATACAATACATTGGGCCAAATAATATATTTGTTGTTGTGGTGAACCATAACAATGAGAAAAACATCTAGTAAGGGACGCGGACGTGGACATGGTCGTGGTGGTGTTAGTGGACCCTCTGGTGCTGGGAGAGGACGTGGCCGTTCTGCCACATCCACACGTCCTAGTGTACCAACTACCTCAGGTCCCAGTAGCCGCCAGAATTTACAGCGATATATGGTGGGGCCCAATGCCGTTCTAAGGATGGTAAGGCCTGAGCAGGTACAGGCATTAGTCAATTGGGTGGCCGACAGTGGATCCAGCACGTTCACATTATCTCCCACCCAGTCTTCTGCAGAAAGCGCACAGATGGCGCCTAAAAACCAACCCCATCAGTCTGTCACATCACCCCCATGCATACCAGGGAAACTGTCTCAGCCTCAAGTTATGCAGCAGTCTCTTATGCTGTTTGAAGACTCCGCTGGCAGGGTTTCCCAAGGGCATCCACCTAGCCCTTCCCCAGCGGTGAAAGACATAGAATGCACTGACGCACAACCACTTATGTTTCCTGATGATGAGGACATGGGAATACCACCTCAGCATGTCTCTGATGATGACGAAACACAGGTGCCAACTGCTGCGTCTTTCTGCAGTGTGCAGACTGAACAGGAGGTCAGGGATCAAGACTGGGTGGAAGACGATGCAGGGGACGATGAGGTCCTAGACCCCACATGGAATGAAGGTCGTGCCACTGACTTTCACAGTTCGGAGGAAAAGGCAGTGGTGAGACCGAGCCAACAGCGTAGCAAAAGAGGGAGCAGTGGGCAAAAGCAGAACACCCGCCGCCAAGAGACTCCGCCTGCTACTGACCGCCGCCATCTGGGACCGAGCACCCCAAAGGCAGCTTCAAGGAGTTCCCTGGCATGGCACTTCTTCAAACAATGTGCTGACGACAAGACCCGAGTGGTTTGCACGCTGTGCCATCAGAGCCTGAAGCGAGGCATTAACGTTCTGAACCTGAGCACAACCTGCATGACCAGGCACCTGCATGCAAAGCATGAACTGCAGTGGAGTAAACACCTTAAAACCAAGGAAGTCACTCAGGCTCCCCCTGCTACCTCTTCTGCTGCTGCCGCCTCGGCCTATTCTGCTGCTGCCGCCTCGGCCTCTTCCTCCGCCTCTGGAGGAACGTTGGCACCTGCCGCCCAGCAAACAGGGGATGTACCACCAACACCACCACCACCACCTCCGTCACCAAGCGTCTCAACCATGTCACACGCCAGCGTTCAGCTCTCCATCTCACAAACATTTGATAGAAAGCGTAAATTCCCACCTAGCCACCCTCGATCCCTGGCCCTGAATGCCAGCATTTCTAAACTACTGGCCTATGAAATGCTGTCATTTAGGCTGGTGGACACAGACAGCTTCAAACAGCTCATGTCGCTTGCTGTCCCACAGTATGTTGTTCCCAGCCGGCACTACTTCTCCAAGAGAGCCGTGCCTTCCCTGCACAACCAAGTATCCGATAAAATCAAGTGTGCACTGCGCAACGCCATCTGTAGCAAGGTCCACCTAACCACAGATACGTGGACCAGTAAGCACGGCCAGGGACGCTATATCTCCCTAACTGCACACTGGGTAAATGTAGTGGCAGCTGGGCCCCAGGCGGAGAGCTGTTTGGCGCACGTCCTGCCGCCGCCAAGGATCGCAGGGCAACATTCTTTGCCTCCTGTTGCCACCTCCTCCTTCTCGGCTTCCTCCTCCTCTTCTTCCACCTGCTCATCCAGTCAGCCACACACCTTCACCACCAACTTCAGCACAGCCCGGGGTAAACGTCAGCAGGCCATTCTGAAACTCATATGTTTGGGGGACAGGCCCCACACCGCACAGGAGTTGTGGCGGGGTATTGAACAACAGACCGACGAGTGGTTGCTGCCGGTGAGCCTCAAGCCCGGCCTGGTGGTGTGTGATAATGGGCGAAATCTCGTTGCAGCTCTGGGACTAGCCAATTTGACACACATCCCTTGCTTGGCGCATGTGCTGAATTTGGTGGTGCAGAAGTTCATTCACAACTACCCCGACATGTCAGAGCTGCTGCATAAAGTGCGGGCCGTCTGTTCGCGCTTCCGGCGTTCACATCCTGCTGCTGCTCGCCTGTCTGCGCTACAGCGTAACTTCGGCCTTCCCGCTCACCGCCTCATATGCGACGTGCCCACCAGGTGGAACTCCACCTTGCACATGCTGGACAGACTGTGCGAGCAGCAGCAGGCCATAGTGGAGTTTCAGCTGCAGCACGCACGGGTCAGTCGCACTACAGAACAGCACCACTTCACCACCAATGACTGGGCCTCCATGCGAGACCTGTGTGCCCTGTTTTGAGTACTCCACCAACATGGCCAGTGGCGATGACACCGTTATCAGCGTTACAATACCACTTCTATGTCTCCTTGAGAAAACACTTAGGGCGATGATGGAAGAGGAGGTGGCCCAGGAGGAGGAGGAGGAGGAGGAAGAGGGGTCATTTTTAGCACTTTCAGGCCAGTCTCTTCGAAGTGACTCAGAGGGAGGTTTTTTGCAACAGCAGAGGCCAGGTACAAATGTGGCCAGCCAGGGCCCACTACTGGAGGACGAGGAGGACGAGGATGAGGAGGAGGTGGAGGAGGATGAGGATGAAGCATGGTCACAGCGGGGTGGCACCCAACGCAGCTCGGGTCCATCACTGGTGCGTGGCTGGGGGGAAAGGCAGGACAATGACGATACGCCTCCCACAGAGGACAGCTTGTCCTTACCCCTGGGCAGCCTGGCACACATGAGCGACTACATGCTGCAGTGCCTGCGCAACGACAGCAGAGTTGCCCACATTTTAACCTGTGCGGACTACTGGGTTGCCACCCTGCTGGATCCACGCTACAAAGACAATGTGCCCACCTTACTTCCTGCACTGGAGCGTGATAGGAAGATGCGCGAGTACAAGCGCACGTTGGTAGACGCGCTACTGAGAGCATTCCCAAATGTCACAGGGGAACAAGTGGAAGCCCAAGGCCAAGGCAGAGGAGGAGCAAGAGGTCGCCAAGGCAGCTGTGTCACGGCCAGCTCCTCTGAGGGCAGGGTTAGCATGGCAGAGATGTGGAAAACTTTTGTCAACACGCCACAGCTAACTGCACCACCACCTGATACGCAACGTGTTAGCAGGAGGCAACATTTCACTAACATGGTGGAACAGTACGTGTGCACACCCCTCCACGTACTGACTGATGGTTCGGCCCCATTCAACTTCTGGGTCTCTAAATTGTCCACGTGGCCAGAGCTAGCCTTTTATGCCTTGGAGGTGCTGGCCTGCCCGGCAGCCAGCGTTTTGTCTGAACGTGTATTCAGCACGGCAGGGGGCGTCATTAGAGACAAACGCAGCCGCCTGTCTACAGCCAATGTGGACAAGCTGACGTTCATAAAAATGAACCAGGCATGGATCCCACAGGACCTGTCCGTCCCTTGTCCAGATTAGACATTAACTACCTCCCCATAACCATATATTATTGGACTCCAGGGCACTTCCTCATTCAATCCTATTTTTATTTTCATTTTACCATTATATTGCAAGGCTACCCAAAGTTGAATGAACCTCTCCTCTGTCTGGGTGCCAGGGCCTAAATATATGCCAATGGACTGTTGCAGTGGTGGCTGACGTGAAGCCTGATTCTCTGCTATGACATGCAGACTAATTCTCTGCTGACATGAAGCCAGATTGTCTGTTACGGGACCTCTCTCCTCTGCCTGGGTGCTGGGCCTAAATTTAGGAAAATGGACTGTTGCAGTGGTGGGTGACGTGAAGCCTCATTCTCTGCTATGACATGCAGACTGATTCTCTGCTGACATGAAGCCAGATTGTCTGTTACGGGACCTCTCTCCTCTGCCTGTGTGCTAGGCCTAAATATATGCCAATGGATTGTTGCAGTGGTGGCTGACGTGAAGCCTCATTCTCTGCTATGACATGCAGACTGATTCTCTGCTGACATGAAGCCAGATTGTCTGTTACGGGACCTCTCTCCTCTGCCTGTGTGCTAGGCCTAAATATATGCCAATGGATTGTTGCAGTGGTGGCTGACGTGAAGCCTGATTCTCTGCTATGACATGCAGACTGATTCTCTGGTGACATGAAGCCAGATTGTCTGTTACGGGACCTCTCTCCTCTGCCTGGGTGCTGGGCCTAAATTTAGGAAAATGGACTGTTGCAGTGGTGGGTGACGTGAAGCCTCATTCTCTGCTATGACATGCAGACTGATTCTCTGCTGACATGAAGCCAGATTGTCTGTTACGGGACCTCTCTCCTCTGCCTGTGTGCTAGGCCTAAATATATGCCAATGGATTGTTGCAGTGGTGGCTGACGTGAAGCCTCATTCTCTGCTATGACATGCAGACTGATTCTCTGCTGACATGAAGCCAGATTGTCTGTTACGGGACCTCTCTCCTCTGCCTGTGTGCTAGGCCTAAATATATGCCAATGGATTGTTGCAGTGGTGGCTGACGTGAAGCCTGATTCTCTGCTATGACATGCAGACTGATTCTCTGGTGACATGAAGCCAGATTGTCTGTTACGGGACCTCTCTCCTCTGCCTGGGTGCTGGGCCTGAATTTATGACAATGGACTGTTGCAGTGGTGGCTGACGTGAAGCCTGATTCTCTGCTATGACATGCAGACTAATTCTCTGCTGACATGAAGCCAGATTGTCTGTTACGGGACCTCTCTCCTCTGCCTGGGTGCTGGGCCTAAATTTATGAAAATGGACTGTTGCAGTGGTGGGTGACGTGAAGCCTCATTCTCTGCTATGACATGCAGACTGATTCTCTGCTGACATGAAGCCAGATTTTCTGTTACGGGACCTCTCTCCTCTGCCTGGGTGCTGGGCCTAAATTTATGAAAATGGACTGTTGCAGTGGTGGGTGACGTGAAGCCTGATTCTCTGCTATGACATGCAGACTGATTCTCTGGTGACATGAAGCCAGATCCTCTGTTACGGGACCTCTCTCCTCTGCCTGGGTGCTGGGCCTAAATTTATGAAAATGGACTGTTGCAGTGGTGGGTTACGTGAAGCCTCATTCTCTGCTATGACATGCAGACTGATTCTCTGCTGACATGAAGCCAGATTGTCTGTTACGGGACCTCTCTCCTCTGCCTGGGTGCTGGGCCTAAATTTATGACAATGGACTGTTGCAGTGGTGGCTGACGTGAAGCCTGATTCTCTGCTATGACATGCAGACTGATTCTCTGCTGACATGAAGCCAGATCCTCTGTTACGGGACCTCTCTCCTCTGGCTGGGTGCTGGGCCTAAATTTATGAAAATGGACTCTTACAGTGGTGGGTGACGTGAAGCCTGATTCTCTGCTATGACATGAAGACTGATTCTCTGCTGACATGAAGCCAGATCCTCTGTTACGGGACCTCTCTCCTCTGCCTGGGTGCTGGGCCTAAATATCTGACAATGGACTGTTGCATTGGTGGCTGACGTGAAGCCTGATTCTCTGCTATGATATGAAGACTGATTCTCTGCTGACATGAAGCCAGATCCTCTGTTACGGGACCTCTCTCCTCTGCCTGGGTGCTGGGCCTAAATTTATGAAAATGGACTGTTGCAGTGGTGGGTGACGTGAAGCCTGATTCTCTGCTATGACATGCAGACTGATTCTCTGGTGACATGAAGCCAGATCCTCTGTTACGGGACCTCTCTCCTCTGCCTGGGTGCTGGGCCTAAATTTATGAAAATGGACTGTTGCAGTGGTGGGTGACGTGAAGCCTCATTCTCTGCTATGACATGCAGACTGATTCTATGCTGACATGAAGCCAGATCCTCTGTTACGGGACCTCTCTCCTCTGCCTGGGTGCTGGGCCTAAATTTATGAAAATGGACTCTTACAGTGGTGGGTGACGTGAAGCCTGATTCTCTGCTATGACATGAAGACTGATTCTCTGCTGACATGAAGCCAGATCCTCTGTTACGGGACCTCTCTCCTCTGCCTGGGTGCTGGGCCTAAATATCTGACAATGGACTGTTGAATTGGTGGCTGACGTGAAGCCTGATTCTCTGCTATGATATGAAGACTGATTCTCTGCTGACATGAAGCCAGATCCTCTGTTACGGGACCTCTCTCCTCTGCCTGGGTGCTGGGCCTAAATTTATGAAAATGGACTGTTGCAGTGGTGGGTGACGTGAAGCCTGATTCTCTGCTATGACATGCAGACTGATTCTCTGGTGACATGAAGCCAGATCCTCTGTTACGGGACCTCTCTCCTCTGCCTGGGTGCTGGGCCTAAATTTATGAAAATGGACTCTTACAGTGGTGGGTGACGTGAAGCCTGATTCTCTGCTATGACATGAAGACTGATTCTCTGCTGACATGAAGCCAGATCCTCTGTTACGGGACCTCTCTCTTCTGCCTGGGTGCTGGGCCTAAATATCTGACAATGGACTGTTGCATTGGTGGCTGACGTGAAGCCTGATTCTCTGCTATGATATGAAGACTGATTCTCTGCTGACATGAAGCCAGATTGTCTGTTACGGGACCGCTCTCCTCTGCCTGTGTGCTAGGCCTAAATATATGCCAATGGATTGTTGCAGTGGTGGCTGACGTGAAGCCTCATTCTCTGCTATGACATGCAGACTGATTCTCTGCTGACATGAAGCCAGATTGTCTGTTACGGGACCTCTCTCCTCTGCCTGTGTGCTAGGCCTAAATATATGCCAATGGATTGTTGCAGTGGTGGCTGACGTGAAGCCTGATTCTCTGCTATGACATGCAGACTGATTCTCTGGTGACATGAAGCCAGATCCTCTGTTACGGGACCTCTCTCCTCTGCCTGGGTGCTGGGCCTAAATTTATGAAAATGGACTGTTGCAGTGGTGGGTGACGTGAAGCCTGATTCTCTGCTATGACATGCAGACTGATTCTCTGGTGACATGAAGCCAGATCCTCTGTTACGGGACCTCTCTCCTCTGCCTGGGTGCTGGGCCTAAATTTATGAAAATGGACTGTTGCAGTGGTGGGTGACGTGAAGCCTCATTCTCTGCTATGACATGCAGACTGATTCTCTGCTGACATGAAGCCAGATTGTCTGTTACGGGACCTCTCTCCTCTGCCTGTGTGCTAGGCCTAAATATATGCCAATGGATTGTTGCAGTGGTGGCTGACGTGAAGCCTGATTCTCTGCTATGACATGCAGACTGATTCTCTGGTGACATGAAGCCAGATTGTCTGTTACGGGACCTCTCTCCTCTGCCTGGGTGCTGGGCCTGAATTTATGACAATGGACTGTTGCAGTGGTGGCTGACGTGAAGCCTGATTCTCTGCTATGACATGCAGACTAATTCTCTGCTGACATGAAGCCAGATTGTCTGTTACGGGACCTCTCTCCTCTGCCTGGGTGCTGGGCCTAAATATCTGACAATGGACTGTTGCAGTGGTGGCTGACGTGAAGCCTGATTCTCTGCTATGACATGCAGACTGATTCTCTGCTGACATGAAGCCAGATCCTCTGTTACGGGACCTCTCTCCTCTGCCTGGGTGCTGGGCCTAAATTTATGAAAATGGACTCTTACAGTGGTGGGTGACGTGAAGCATGATTCTCTGCTATGACATGAAGACTGATTCTCTGCTGACATGAAGCCAGATCCTCTGTTACGGGACCTCTCTCCTCTGCCTGGGTGCTGGGCCTAAATATCTGACAATGGACTGTTGCATTGGTGGCTGACGTGAAGCCTGATTCTCTGCTATGATATGAAGACTGATTCTCTGCTGACATGAAGCCAGATTGTCTGTTACGGGACCTCTCTCCTCTGCCTGTGTGCTAGGCCTAAATATATGCCAATGGATTGTTGCAGTGGTGGCTGACGTGAAGCCTGATTCTCTGCTATGACATGCAGACTGATTCTCTGCTGACATGAAGCCAGATCCTCTGTTACGGGACCTCTCTCCTCTGCCTGGGTGCTGGGCCTAAATTTATGAAAATGGACTCTTACAGTGGTGGGTGACGTGAAGCCTGATTCTCTGCTATGACATGAAGACTGATTCTCTGCTGACATGAAGCCAGATCCTCTGTTACGGGACCTCTCTCCTCTGCCTGGGTGCTGGGCCTAAATATCTGACAATGGACTGTTGCATTGGTGGCTGACGTGAAGCCTGATTCTCTGCTATGATATGAAGACTGATTCTCTGCTGACATGAAGCCAGATTGTCTGTTACGGGACCTCTCTCCTCTGCCTGTGTGCTAGGCCTAAATATATGCCAATGGATTGTTGCAGTGGTGGCTGACGTGAAGCCTCATTCTCTGCTATGACATGCAGACTGATTCTCTGCTGACATGAAGCCAGATTGTCTGTTACGGGACCTCTCTCCTCTGCCTGTGTGCTAGGCCTAAATATATGCCAATGGATTGTTGCAGTGGTGGCTGACGTGAAGCCTGATTCTCTGCTATGACATGCAGACTGATTCTCTGGTGACATGAAGCCAGATCCTCTGTTACGGGACCTCTCTCCTCTGCCTGGGTGCTGGGCCTAAATTTATGAAAATGGACTGTTGCAGTGGTGGGTGACGTGAAGCCTGATTCTCTGCTATGACATGCAGACTGATTCTCTGGTGACATGAAGCCAGATCCTCTGTTACGGGACCTCTCTCCTCTGCCTGGGTGCTGGGCCTAAATTTATGAAAATGGACTGTTGCAGTGGTGGGTGACGTGAAGCCTCATTCTCTGCTATGACATGCAGACTGATTCTCTGCTGACATGAAGCCAGATTGTCTGTTACGGGACCTCTCTCCTCTGCCTGGGTGCTGGGCCTAAATTTATGACAATGGACTGTTGCAGTGGTGGCTGACGTGAAGCCTGATTCTCTGCTATGACATGCAGACTGATTCTCTGCTGACATGAAGCCAGATCCTCTGTTACGGGACCTCTCTCCTCTGCCTGGGTGCTGGGCCTAAATTTATGAAAATGGACTCTTACAGTGGTGGGTGACGTGAAGCCTGATTCTCTGCTATGACATGAAGACTGATTCTCTGCTGACATGAAGCCAGATCCTCTGTTACGGGACCTCTCTCCTCTGCCTGGGTGCTGGGCCTAAATTTATGAAAATGGACTGTTGCAGTGGTGGGTGACGTGAAGCCTGATTCTCTGCTATGACATGCAGACTGATTCTCTGGTGACATGAAGCCAGATCCTCTGTTACGGGACCTCTCTCCTCTGCCTGGGTGCTGGGCCTAAATTTATGAAAATGGACTGTTGCAGTGGTGGGTGACGTGAAGCCTGATTCTCTGCTATGACATGAAGACTGATTCTCTGCTGACATGAAGCTAGATTGTCTGTTACGGGACCTCTCTCCTCTGCCTGGGTGCCGGGGCCTAAATATCTGAGAATGGACTGTTCCAGTGGTGGGTGACGGGAAGCCAGATTCTCTGCTATGGAACCTCTCTCCAATTGATTTTGGTTAATTTTTATTTATTTAATTTTTATTTTAATTCATTTCCCTATCCACATTTGTTTGCAGGGGATTTACCTACATGTTGCTGCCTTTTGCAGCCCTCTAGCCCTTTCCTGGGCTGTTTTACAGCCGTTTTAGTGCCGAAAAGTTCGGGTCCCCATTGACTTCAATGGGGTTCGGGTTCGGGACGAAGTTCGGATTGGGTTCGGATCCCGAACCCGAACATTTCCGGGATGTTCGGCCGAACTTCTCGAACCCGAACATCCAGGTGTTCGCTCAACTCTACCACTGAGCAACAGTCCAGTGCTGCTTCTCTGTAGCCCGGGTCAGGCGCTTCTGCCGCTGTTTCTGGTTCAAAAGTGGCTTGACCTGGGGAATGCGGCACCTGTAGCCCATTTCCTGCACACGCCTGTACACGGTGGCTCTGGATGTTTCTACTCCAGACTCAGTCCACTGCTTCCGCAGGTCCCCCAAGGTCTGGAATCGGTCCTTCTCCACAATCTTCCTCAGGGTCCGGTCACCTCTTCTCGTTGTGCAGCGTTTTCTGCCACACTTTTTCCTTCCCACAGACTTCCCACTGAGGTGCCTTGATACAGCACTCTGGGAACAGCCTATTCGTTCAGAAATTTCTTTCTGTGTCTTACCCTCTTGCTTGAGGGTGTCAATGATGGCCTTCTGGACAGCAGTCAGGTCGGCAGTCTTACCCATGATTGCGGTTTTGAGTAATGAACCAGGCTGGGAGTTTTTAAAAGCCTCAGGAATCTTTTGCAGGTGTTTAGCGTTAATTAGTTGATTCAGATGATTAGGTTAATAGCTCGTTTAGAGAACCTTTTCATGATATACAAATTTTTTTAGATAGGAATTTGGGGTTTTCATGAGCTGTATGCCAAAATCATCAATATTAAAACAATAAAAGGCTTGAACTACTTCAGTTGTGTGTAATGAATCTAAAATATACGAAAGTCTAATGTTTATCAGTACATTACAGAAAATAATGAACTTTATCACAATATGCAAATTTTTTGAGAAGGACCTGTATATACAGCTTTCATATCCTGTTACAAAAAAAAAAAAACTTTTTGGGCAATCTACAACATCTTAATTAGTCAATGTGCAATTTAAGCTAGAAATACACCCATCATTATCTGGGGTTTGAAAAACACACTTTTTTTCTCTCCAAGAAACAGTATTTTACAGATCTGCAAGTGTTAAATTCAACACTTTGTACAAAATCATTTGAGCCCGTCTGCCGAACCGCAAGTTATTAGCATAGCATTTGCAATGTAATATACTTTTGTACTGTACTTTTGGTTTGTAGAGTGCTGTTGCACCATGTGTTTGTTACAACATCTTGATTAGTCAGTGTGCAATTTAAGCTAGAAATACACCCATCATTTTCTGGGTTTGAAAAACACACTTTTTTTTTTTTTTAAACAGTATTTTCCAGATCTGCAAGTGTTAAATTCAAGTTTAATATATACAGCTTTTATATTCTGTTACAAAAAACAACAACACTTTTTGGGCAATCTACAACATCTTGATTAGTCAGTGTGCAATTTAAGCTAGAAATACACCCATCATTATCTGGGGTTTGAAAAACACACTTTTTTTGACAAAAAACACTATTTTCAGGTCTTGCAGCATCAGCACGTGTGAAATTACAGGCTTATATACTGCTGTCAAATTCAGTTGTTAAACAAACACTCATTTGGGCACAAAAAATTTAGTTGGCAGCCTTTGATGCAGATGTCATTGTGAGATACACCCTTAATATATTTGGGTTACATTCGGAGATTTTAAATACCGCCATTTGGTGCACCAATATTGAATTCAGGCCTACGCTGGTTCAGGCCGTGTGAGATACACCCTCTACATACAGGGGTTGGATTCAGGCATTTGAAATAAAGCCCTTTGAAATACATCCCTTTTGTGCAAATAAATATTTAATTTAGACCTACACTGGTTCAGGCCATGTGAGATACTCCCTCTACATACAGGGGTTTGATTCAGGCATTTGAAATACCGCCATTTGGTGCACCAATATTGGATTCAGGCCTACACTGGTTCAGGCCGTGTAAGATGCACCCTCTTTATACAGGGGTTGGATTCAGGCATTTGAAATACAGCCATTTGAAATACAGCCATTTTGTGCAAAGAAATATTTAATTTAGGCCTACACTGGTTCAGGCACTGTGAGATACCCCCTCTACATAAAGGGGTTTGATTCAGGAATTTGAAATACAGCCATTTAAAATACATCCATTTTGTGCAAATAAATATTTAATTTAGGCCTACACTGGTTCAGGGCCTGTGAGATACTCCCTCTACATACAGGGGTTTGATGCAGGCATTTGAAATATAGCCATTTTGTGCAAAGAAATTTTTAATTTAGGCCTACACTGGTTCAGGCCCTGTGAGATACTGTCACCGCCAGTTCTGTGAGAAGGTCTGACAGACGTTCTTCTCTACCTCTTGTATGACGTTCTTTGTTTTGGTTTCACTTTGTGATCTCCTTTCCCTCTGCCAGGTGTCACTTATCTAGACTAATCATCTTCTTTTATATTTTCTCTCATACTGCCTCACTTTTCGTTTTATACTACTTCTTGGATGAAGTGTTCACTGCTGGAGGCTGCTGCTTCTGTTTGCTCAGATAAGTCTTTTCCTTTATTGTGTTTCCTTGCTGGCTTGATTCTAGGTGACCCTGACTCCGTCCGTATTAAGTGCAGGGAGCTGGTGGTCGTGTCCCCTAACTATTATAGGGTTTTCAGGTGTCACACAGTCTTAGGTACGTGGGCATGCAATCGTCTACCATTGAGACCCTTGCATGCGCATAGCAGTCAGGGAGAGCTCTTAGGGTTTTTTAGGGGTCACCTATATTCTTCTTAGTTTAGGATCAAGCCAGTCGGTGGTTTATTTATAAGTTCCATCCAGCTATCAGCAAATTCATCCGTCACATAATAAACCGCCAAAAAAAGCATGGATACGGTTACAGCCTTGATTGACCGCATGCAAGGTCTTTTGCTGAAGGTAGCAGATCTCCGTAAAACTGTGTCTCAGTTTCAGGTGACAGGTTCTGCTGGCGTTCATGGAGTTTGTTCCGAGCCTAAGATCTCACTTCCGGATACGTTCTCCGGAGGTAGTGAGAATTTTGTTCTCTTTAGAGAGGCTTACAAACTCCATTTTCGCCTACTTTCCCATTCCTCAAGTGATGAGGAGCAGAGAGTGGGGATCATCTCGCTGCTGGGGATAACGCTCAGTCTTGGGCCCTTTTGCTGCCGGTGGGGCCCCGGCCCCTCCGATCGGTGGATGAATTTTTTGTAGCCCTGGGGCAGATAAATGATGACCCGGATCGTATTGCTTTGGCTGAATCTAAACTGCATCATTTATGCCAGGGTAAACAGTCCGCAGAGATATATTGTTCTGAATTTCGGAGATGGGCAGCTGATACTGGTTGGAATGATGCTGCACTCCGAAGTCAATTTTGCCATGGTCTTTTGGAAAGATTGAAAGATGCATTTGCTTTTCATGAGAAACCACCGGGGTTAGAGTCTGCCATGTCTCTAGCTGTTCGTATTGACAGGCGTCTTAGAGAGAGAGAGGAGACTACTCTTTCCTGTCATATTCAGTGGGGCTGTCTCATTCAGTGCGCAGGGGTCTTAGTCTGTCTCAATCCCCTCTGAGGAGGAGGCTATGCAGCTGGGTTTGCTTGCCTCTGATAGTAGAAGATTCAGCTCTCAAAGGAGGGTTTGTTTCTGTTGTGGGGGTATAAATCATTTGGCTAATGTTTGCCCCTCTAGGAGATTCATGGAGTTTTCTGAGGGTAATAAAAAAAAAAAAGAAACCCTCTAAAAACTTTCCATTTGCTACTATTCGAAAGGTTGATTTGTGAATTGAAGGTTTGTCATTTTTTTGTAGTTCCCATTTTCTCCTACCTGCCAGGGTGGCGCTAGACAGCAAGAACATTGTGAGATATTTGTAGATAGTGGAGCAGCTGTCAATCTCATTGATAATCAATTTGCAACAACGCATGGTTTCCAGGTGTGCACTTTGGAAAAGGATATACCTGTTTTTGCTATCGATTCAGCTCCACTTTCTCTAAGATCGTTAAAGGGCATAGTTCGCAATATCCGTTTGACTGTGGGTGATTGTTAAGGATATGTCATGTTTTGTCTTAAGCGGATTACCTACTCCTCTAGTATTGGGGCTACCCTGGCTCACTAAACATAACCCCACCATTGATTGGCAAGCAAGGCAAATAAATGGTTGGAGTGAGTTTTGCAGAGAGAATTGCCTCACGGCTTCTCTTTCAGAGGTTTCTACCAAGACTGTGCCATCTTTTCTCTCTGAATTTTCTGATGTGTTTTCCTAGAGTGGTGTCCAGGAGTTGCCCCTCGGCCCTCACCTGGAGTAGGACTGCCCAATTAATCTCATCCCAGGCACGAAGCTGCCAAAATCACGATTATACAATCTCTCCCAACCTGAGAGAGTCGCTATGCATACTTATATCTCTGAGAGCCTGAGAAAGGGACACATCCGACCCTCGACCGTTGTATTATTATTTTTTGTTAAGAAAAAAGATGCTTCTTTAAGACCTTGTCTGGATTTCAGGGAGCTGAACCGTATCACGATTCATGACCCATATCCGCTTCCTCTGATCCCAGACCTGTTTAACCAGATTGTTGGGGCTAAAGTTTTCTAAGTTGGATTTAAGAGGGGCATACAACCGAGTCAGGGTCAGGGAAGGGGACGAATGGAAGACGGCCTTCAATACCCCTGAGGGTCATTTCGAGAATTTGGCTATGCACTTTGGTTTAATGAATGTTCTGGCCATCTTCCAACATTTTGTGAACAGCATTTTTTATCATTTAATGAGGAAATTTGTACTGGTGTATCTAGATGACATTTTGATTTTTTCTCCTGATTTCAAGACTCATCGGGACCACCTATGTCAGGTCTTGCTGATTCTGCGGGAGAATAAATTGTACGCTAATCTGGAGAAATGTGTGTTTGCGGTTCCGGTGAGTAAATTTATTGCTTTTCTTCTCTCCGCTTCTGGTTTTCAGATGGACCCTGAGAAGGTCCGCGCTGTGCTTGATTGGGAGCTTCCTTAGAATCAGAAGGCACTGATGCAGTTTTTGGGTTTTGCCAATTACAGAAAGTTCATTTTGAATTGTCTGTGAAGGTTCTCATTTATCCAGGTCATGGTATATATCTGTAAAGAATAAATCAAGGCAACTGGACGTACTGTAGATTTCATTTTGAAATTATTCCTCTTTTGTTAAGCCACTCATTGATACGACTAAAAAGGGGGTGGATTTTTCCTCGTGGTCGGTAGATGCGCTTAAAGCCTTTTCTAGTATTAAAGAGTGTTTTGCTTCTGCTCCCATTTTGGTACAACCTGATGTCTCTCTACCTTTTATTGTTGAGGTGGATGCTTCTGAGGTAGGTGTGGGTGCGGTCTTATCTCAGGGTCCCTCTCCTGCCAAATGGCGACCGTGTGCCTTTTTTTCAAGTAAACTCTCCTCTGCAGAGAGAAATTACGATGTGGGAGATAGGGAGTTGTTGACCATCAAATTAGCTTTTGAGGAATGGCACTATTGGTTAGAGGGAGCCAGACACCCTATTACCATGTTTACCGACCATAAGAATCTGGCCTACTTGGAATCGGCCAAGCGTCTGAACCCGAGACAGGCAAGATGGTCTTTGTTCTTTTCTAGGTTTAATTTTGTTGTTACTTTCCGCCCTGGGTTTAAAAATGTGAAGGCGGATGCCCTGCCACGTTGTTTTACGGGAGGGGGGAACTCCATTTTGGCTGAAGGGGTGGTCGTCTCTGCTCTTTATCCCGTTTTAGAGGCAGAGGTTCAGGCAGCCCAGGCAGAGGCTACTGATCTTTGTCCTCCTGGGAGGTTGTTTGTGCCTCTCGCTTTACGACATAAGGTTTTTAAGGAGCACCACTATACTGTCCTTGCTGGGCACCCGGGGAGTAGAGCCACAGTGGATCTTATTGCTCGGAGATTCTGGTGGCTGGCTCTTCGTAAGACGGTTGAGGGTTTTGTAGCAGCCTGAGAGACCTGCACTTGTGCCAAGGTCCCTCATTCACGGCCATCGGGTTCTCTCCTCCCGTTACCCATTTCTTCCCGTCCTTGGATGCATCTGTCCATGGACTTCATTACGGACCTGCCTCGTTCCTCGGGGAAGACTGTGATTCTAGTGGTAGTGGACAGTTTTAGCAAAATGGCGCATTTCATTCCCTTTCCTGGGTTACCCAATGCTAAGACCCTGGCGCAAGCGTTTGTTGATCACATTGTTAATTTGCATGGCATTCCTTCAGACATCATTTCTGATAGGGGCATGCGATTTGTTTCCAGATTCTGGAAGGCCTTCTGTTCTCTCTTAGGAGTTCGGTTGTCGTTCTCTTCTGCTTTTCACCCGCAGTCGAATGGTCAGACCGAACGCGTCAATCAGAATCTGGAGACATATCTGCTCTGTTTGTGGTGGAGAATCAGGAGGATTGGTATTCTTTTTTGTCCCTTGCTGAGTTTGCTTTAAATAACCGTCGCCAGGAGTCCTATGATAAGTCACCATTTTTTGGTGCATATGGGTTTAATCCGCAGTTTGGTACATTCTCTGGAAAGGGGTCTTCTGGTTTACCTGATGAGAGATTTTCCTTGTCTTTGTCATTTATTTGGCAAAAGATTCAGGGTAATCTGAATAGGATGAGTGAGAGATATAAGCGTGTGGCGGATAAGAGACGTGTGCCTGGTCCGTACCTGAATGTGGGTGATTTGGTGTAGTTGTCTACAAAGAATATCAAACTGAAGGTTCCCTCCTGGAAGTTGGTTCCTAAGTTTATTGGGCCTTACAAGATCTTGTCCGTCATCAATCCCGTTGCCTTCCGTCTTGATCTTCCTCAGACTTGGAAGATCCATAATGTTTTTCACAGGTCCCTATTAAAACCTTATGTCCAACCCACTGTATCCTCCTCTTTGCCTCCTCCTACAATTTTTGTTGATGGTAATCTTGAATTTCAGGTTTCTAGGATTGTGGATTCTCGCATTATCCGCGGTTCTCTTCAGTACCTCGTTCATTGAGAGGGTTATGGTCCTGAAGAGAGGATGTGGGTCCAAGTGGCGGACATTAAGGCCACTCGTCTCATCAGGGCTTTCCATAGGTCTCATCCTGAGAAGGTGGGCTCTGAGTGTCCGGAGTCCACACGTAGAGGAAGAGGTACGTCACCGACAGTTCTGTGAGAAGGTCTGCCAGACGTTCTTCTCTACCTCTTGTATGACGTTCTTTGTTTTGGTTTCACTTTGTCATTTCCTTTCCTTCTGCCAGGTGTCACTTATTTAGACTAACCGTCTTTCTTTTTATTGCCTCCCATCCTGCCTTACTTTGCGGTTTATACTACTTTCTGGATGAAGTGTTCACTGCAGGAGGCTGCTGCTGTTTGCTCAGAAAAGTATTTTCCTTTATTGTGCTTCCTTGCTGGCTTGATTCTAGGTGACCCTGACTCAGTCCGTATTAAGTGCAGGGAGCCGATGGTCATGTCCCCTCACTATTTTAGGGTTTTCAGGTGTCACACAGTCTTAGATATGTGGGCATGCAATAGTTTACCATTGAGACCCTTGCATGTGCATAGCAGTCAGGGAGAGCTCTTAGGGTTTTTTAGGCCTCACCTATATGCTCCTTAGTTTGGGATCAAGCCAGTTGGTCGTTTATTTATAAATACCAGCTAACAGCAAATTCATCCGTGACAAATACCCCCTCTACATACAGGGGTTGGATTCGGGCATTTAAAAAACAGCCATTTGAAAAACATCCTTTTTGTGCAAAGAAATATTTAATTTTGGCCTACACTGGTTCAGGCACTGTGAGATACCCCCTCTACATACAGGGGTTTGATGCAGGCATTTGAAATACAGCAATTTTTTGCAAATAAATATTTAATTTAGGCCTACAGTGCTTCAGGCCCTGTGAGATACTCCCTCTACATACAGGGGTTTGATGCAGGCATTTGAAATACAGCCATTTTGTTGAGGCCTAGTCTGGTTCAGGCCGTGTGAGATACACTCTTTACATACTGTCGTTCTATTCTACTATTAATTAAGCACCCATTTAGGGCAAAATATGAGGAGACGTGGCCCAGGTCGTGCTGCTGCTGGAGGAGCTCCTGTTGCAGGGAGAGGACTGCTCGATCTGTGTCAGCTACACGCACAAGTGAAACCCCTTCCTCAGGTGCGAGTAGGCAACAAAAACTGCAGCGGTATTTGGTCGGGCCTAATGCTGCTCTACGAATGGTGAGGCCTGAACAAGTACAGGCGATAGTAGATTTGGTTGCTGACAGTGGATCCAGATCCTTCACATTGTCTCCCACCCAGTCTTCTGCTCAGAGACCACAGTTGGCACCTGCAGCAAATGTCCTTCAGTCTTTCACCTCACCCCCTTGCAAATCAGCCAAGCAGTCTGAGCCCCAAGCCATGCAGCAGTCTCTTCTGCTTTTTGATGACTCTGTTAGCAAGGTTTCCCAGGGCCATCCACTTAGCCCTGCCCCAGAAGTGGAAGAGATTGAGTGCACTGATGCCCAACCACTTACCTTTCAAGATGAGTACATGGGAGGAACATCACAGCACGTCTCAGATGATGATGAAACAGAGGCGCCAACTGCTGGGGCTTTCGAAAGTGTGCAGACCGACAAGGAAGGCAGGGGTGAAGACTGAGTGGGAGATGATGTGGAGGACGATGAGGTCCTCGAGCCCACATGAAATCAAGGTCATGCGATTTACCAGCACAGAAGAAGAGGGAGCAGTGTGCAAAAGCGGAGCGGCCGTCCTCTAGACAGTACGTCTACTACTGCCCACCGCAGCAATGGACCGAGCACACCAAAGGCCTTCCCGCTTACCGCCTCATATGCAACGTGCCCACAAGGTGGAACTCCACCTTGCACATGCTGGCCAGACTGTGCGAGCAGCAGCAGGCGACAGTGGAGTTTCAGCTGCAGCATGCACGGTTGAGTCGCTCAGCAGGAAAGCACTACTCCACTACGAATGACTGGGCCTCCATGCGAGACCTGTGTTCCTTGTTGCGCTGTTTAGAGTACTCCACCAACATGGCCAGTGCCGATAATGCCGTTCTCAGCGTTACTATCCCACTTCTATGCCTCCTTGAAAAAGCGCTCCTGGCTATGATGGAAGAGGATGTGGCACATGAGGAGGAGGAGGAAGAGAGATCATTTTGTAGGGTTTCTGGCCAGTCATTCCCAAGTGGCTCCGAGGCTGGGTTCCTGCACCTAAAAACCCAAGGTACACATTTTTCCAGCCAGGACACAGTTCTGGAGGATGATGAGGTGGAGGATGAGGAGGAGGAGATGGAGGAGGAGAAACCATGTTCACAACAAGGTGGCACCCAGACCAGCTCATGGCCATCACTGGTGCATGGATGGGGGGATACAGAGGACGCAAACTATACACTTCCAGTAGAGGACAGATTTTCGTTGCCTCTAGTCAGCCTGGCACACATGAGCGATTACATGCTGCAGTGTCGCCGAGTTGCCCACATTCTAACTTGTGCTGATTACTGGGTGGTCACACTGCTGGATCCCCGTTACAAGGACAACGTACCGTCCTTAATTCCGTCACTGGAGCCTGATCGTAAGATGCGCGAGTACAAGAGCATGCTGGTAGACGTGCTGCTGGTGGCATTCCCACCTGACAGCGGGGGCACAGTGGAAGCACAAAGCGAAGGCAGAGGAGGAGGAAGAGGTCGCAAACGCAGCTGGGGCACCGCCAGAACCTCAGAAGGCAGGGTTAGCATGGCCGAAATGTGGAAAAGCTTTGTCAGCACGCCACAACAACCAGCCCCACCAGCTGATATGGAACATCTTAGCAGGAGGCAGCATTTCACCAACATGCTGGAGCAGTATGTGTGCACATGCCTACACGTACTGAATGACGGGTCTGCCCCCTTCAACTTCTGGGTTTCCAAATTGGACACATGGCCTGAGCTTGCCCTTTACGCCTTGCCCTGTGTAGGTGCTGGCCTGCCCTGCAGCTAGTGTATTATCTGAACGTGTGTTTAGCACGGCAGGGGACGTCATCACAGACAAGCGCAGCCGCCTGTCCACAGCCAATGTGGACAAGCTCACGTTCATTAAAACAAACCAGGCATGGATCCCTCAGGACTTGTCCGTACCTTGTGCAGAATAGACATTTATACCGGCACTAAGCAGCAATTGTTATACTGCAGCGCAATTGCTCATGTTTGTATTTTGGATATTTCACACTCTTTTGGAGTGTACCTTAATTTTACGAAATCAAATAAAACCAAAATCCTGTGTTGGCTACCTCGTCCTCCTCCACCGCCGCTTCCACCTACTCCGCTACGTCCACCGCCTTGTCAAACTCCTACTCCATACGGAACTCCACCTCATAAATCATTTATTTTTATTTTTTTGCGTGTTTTATTTTATATCATTTCACTACTTTGTCATTAACATTTTCTTGTGAAATTCACAAATTTTGGAGTGTATAGTACCACTGCTATAACATATATGGTTAAAAAAAAATATTTGTCATTAACATTTTCTGGTGAAAGTAATTAATTTTTGGGTGTATAGTACCACTGCTGTACCTAGTAGGCCGGTTTACAAAACAAATAAAAAATTGTCATTAACATTTTCGGATGAAATTCACGAATTTTTGGGTGTATAATACCACTGCTATACCTAGTAGGCCATTTAAAAAATAAATAAAATTGTCAGTAACATTTTCAGTTGAAATTAACCAATTTTTGGGTGTGAAGTACCACTGCTATACCTAGTTAGACAGGTAAACAATAAAACAATTTATCTGTTACATTTTATGGTGAAATTCACAAATTTTTCGGTATGATGTACCACTGCTATACCTAGTAGGCCGGTAAAAAAAAAAAACATTTGTCAGTTACATTTTATGGTCAAATTCACCAATTTTGGGGTGTAATATACCCCTCCTCTACCAAGTTGACAGCTTAATAAATTTCAATAATTTTTATTTTACATTTTCGGGTGACAATAAACAATTGTTTTCTGTCATAGACCCCTGCTTTACCAAGTAGACAGGTTAATTAATTTCTGTAATTTTTCTGTTACATTCTTGGTTTGACATTATACAATTTTAGATGTGAATAAACCCCTGCTCTGCATAGCTTACAGGGAATAACATTTCTGAAATGCTTCTTTAATTGATGTGCGCCACCTGCTTTGATTCAATGCTTAAACTTAAACAAGTTGTAACAGATTTAAGCTTCAATACTTTGTCCCACATTTCCACTATTTTCTTTTGGCCAACATTTGCACCTCAATAGCTTTTCCCTCAATTCCGCTTGACTCTTTTAGCCCACATTTGGGCTTCTGTAATTTGTCCCACATTTGCGCCTCAATAGCTTTTCCCACATTTCTTCTCAATCCCATTTTTTTAAAATAAATTTATCTCCCTTAAATTTGGTCTCTTTTTCTCATGCTCCCTCTCCGGCCTGGAACCCTGATTCCCCGCCACCCGTAATCACCATGGTAGGTGCATAAAAGAACATTGAAAGTTGATAGAGCAGATATCAAATTGGATTGTGAACATCACGGGGACGTGCGACATGGTGGGGCAGTATGTATGCGCACGCCTACACAAACTAACTGACAGGGGTCAGCCCCTGCAACTTCTGGGTATCCAAATTGGGCACATGGCCTGAGCTTGCCCTTTACGCCTTGGAAGTGCTGGCCTGCCCTGCAGCCAGTGTATTGTCTGAACGTGTGTTTAGCACGACTGGAGGGTTATATTTCCCAATGTTTTGGGGTGTACCCTAATAAAAAAAAAAATTAAATACATTTTAAAACAAAAAGCATTGTAGGCTACCTCCTCCACCGCCACTTCCACCTACATCGCCACATTCACTGCCTCCTCAACCTCCTACTCCATATGGACCTGGTCCATAGCATATTTTTTATTTTTATGTATTTTATGTTATTTAAAGTCATTTCCCTAGCCACATTTGTTTGCAGGTCACTTGCCATGCTCTTAACCACATTTTGAAGACATTTGCAGCCCTCTAGCCCTTTCCATGACATTTTTACAGCCATTTTAGTGCTCAAAATTTCGGGTCCCCATTGACTTCAATGGGGTTTGGGTTCAGGGTCAAGTTCGGGTCCCGAACTTTTTCCGAAGTTCGGCCGAACCCGTCGAACCCGAACATCCAGGTGTCCGCTCAACTCTACTGCTATATCGTCTTCCATTGCATTATTTGTATATTTCAAGTTATTGTAGGCAACAATAAATTCCTCCATTTTGTCTTCTAAATGCGGAGTGCACTCCCCAATTGCCACTAGAACTACTGGAATGGCAGAGATAGCATCTTTGATATCATGATGCATGGAGTTTTTTAGCTCTTGGAACATGGATTTCACCTCTTGAATATGGATGTGCGGTTCTGGTAAGGTACATTGGTTAGGCCCTTGTGCTGCATAAATGGAGGCAGGGTAGTTACTCGCAGTTTGAAGGTGTGATCTTGTAGGTCTAGGAAGCGTTGTTAAGAAGAGCTTGTCTGGCTGACAGAGGGCGATGAAGCGCATTCTGAATGGCGGGAATCTTGAGCATTTGTCTGAGCTGGCAAGAAAAAGTTTAGCTGGGCTTGCATCCTTTTTTCTTCCTCTGGTAATGGCGCTAGAATTCCTGAGGGTTGATTTGGGTCTCATTGTGCAGTAAAAAGTATTGTCTGTGGTGCTTTATGTGAGCCCCTGTTCAGTTTGCTAGGGTGCTCTCTGCTCAAGCGTCCTCCTTGCTTGGCATCTGGCCACACCTACCCCACATTTTTTATCAGTAAGATAAGAAATGAGCTGTAGTGAGTGTTTATAAGAGAGAGCAGATATAAGGAGTCCATCTGCTCCTGATCTGACAGAAATACACAGAAAAGACAGATAAGGGTGCTACTAGAGCATGTCAGGTCTGTACAGAAAAAAAGGAAGCTATATTTTAATTAAAGACCAATTTAAAAAAAAATGCTCATAATGAGTACAATGCAATAATAATAAAAAAAATTGCCCTCAAAGGTGTACATAGCCTTAAACGTATTAACCACTTGCCAACCACAAGGTAGGAGATATGCTGTTGAATGTAACAGTTGGCTGAGCTGTAGATGGTTGTGATAGCTCTGTTACTATACAGATGCACAGATGGTGAAAACGATTTGAACGATTTGCCAAAGTTGTTCAAGAAACTCTATTTGTTCCAAATTAATTAGTCACGAATCATGATAACTCTGTTATACCCAGACCACTCTGCCTAACCATATGCATCCCACTTGGTGGCACAATCTCAATGTCAAGGCTTGGTACTTAAACTGCAGGGAGAGTACAGAGACAGTGCAAGGAGAGTATATCGCCATACATTCTAGTGCACCCACATTCAGTATTAATCTGTTCTGTAGGTACTGTGTCAGATGAGGAAACAGCACTCATTGTCTGGACATTGTATTTGTGTCAATGAAGTTAAATGATTTGGACTGTGCCACAAGAGGCCACTGTTTCCTAAGCATAGCTAAAAGGACTGCATTTCTAGATTCATCTGATGTTGAAAACTCTTAGGGATGGAGTTACAAAGCCTGGGGAGCTTGGGAGGGACATACAGGAGTTGTGTGAGGAGAATCCCTAAACATCCAAGCATGAGAGTATCCTCCAGGGACCAGAGCTGCAGCCAAGGGGAGCTGATCGTGTCCATTACACTGATCTTGTCCAGAGGAAGGGGAACTGCTGCCAGGATCTCAGATGACAGCTGAGGAGTAAAGCCTCAGACACTGCAGTACCGCACTCTTGTTGTAGAAACCCTGGTTCCCTCCACAGTCTCCAGCTTATACAGAGCAGACCCGGGTCAGTAACACTAATATGCATCTCATGCAGTTTTGGTGCCTAAGATCCTAGAGAATGAGACCAGGCCTTTGGTCAGTTAGTTAGGATTTCTGTTTCTGACAGGCCATAAGTATTGTTGACTACGCATAACAAGGACTTCACAGTTAAAGTTGCAGTTCACACCAGAGAGCTGATGATGACGAATTCAAGCCAGGTTGGTGTTCACTCAGAAGAAACACTATAAGCATGTGCTATTCAGTTATTGGGGGAATATTACAGCATGAAATAAGATTGTAAGCTGTTGTGTTATACCGCAGGCTATCCCACATTACGCACCCCAAATTTTTTTCTGACTCTAGGGTAATAACACGTAAGGCGTCTAGTAGGTAAATATATGGCTAATACCTCCAGCATCCACCAGAGGGCACTGTGCTGTACAGCACAAGGGCCTCAGCCCCCTGGATGGGTGTATGTAAATTATTTGTGTGCAACCAGAATCTGTGGTTGGGTTCATGATCACGTTCAAGTAAAAATACGGTTTTGGCAAAACTGATGTTTCAGTTGTTTTCCTAATTTGTGACTTTGCTGTATCATGGGGAGCCCACCCTGGTACATGGCTTACAACTGTGCCATCATTATTACAGGCAGTTATAATTTATCACTGTCTACATCACTGTACAGGGCACCAAGACTCATAGCTAATCCCTTCTGTTAGCTGCGTAATTACTGTGTGTCAGTATTACAGGTCAATAAAAGCGTCAGGTCTAATTTATCGCCGTGTATTTAAATGTGCAGTGCCCCAAGATTTAAGTAGTGGCCCTATGATAGAGTGGGGAGGGTGGCAGTAGGGACCCCATGAGAAAGTGGGGATGATGGTGGAAGCAGTAGCATTGGCAGTAAGACAAAAGTGGCCCCATGACAGAGTGAAAAGGGATACAGCAGCAATAGCAGTAAGGCTGTGTTAACATCACTGTTTATGTTTCCGTTCTTCTGATCTGTCAGAAGAACATAAAACAAAAACAAAAAAATCCTGTATTTTGAGCATCCATAAAGCCTCTTTCAGGCTGTCAGTGTTTGATTAGTATTTTGCATCAGTATTTGATCAGTAATTATAAGCCAAAAACAGGAGTGGATCTAAAACTGAGATAAAATATAATGGAATTATTTGAATCTCATCTGTGTTTTAGACCCACTACTGATTTTGGCTTACAAATTCTGATCAAATACTCATGCAAAACACCCAATCAAACACTAACTATAAAAACGTATTAGCTACAATGAATTTGGATTGATGTGGTGGAGTGATTTGGAGTGTTTCATTTCAATAACCAATGACACTCCTCCCATATGGCACAAATCCAGCTGCCATGTTTGATCCATCCAGCAAGCTTGGCCCATCTGGTTTTAGCCCAAATACATGTTGAAAGCAAAATACCATTAAGATCATAGTATGGAGGGATTCTGGACCCTATGGAGGGATCCACATGGGCTAAAATTTTGTAGAAGTAGCACCTGTTTAAAATTTGTTATGGCTGTTAGAGTAGCTTGGAATGATACATTTGGGTCCAATTGGTGTTGTGATTTATCGGATAATACCAGCATAAATGATTGTGGCAACATGTGTGTCTTTGTTGTGTTGTTCGCCGTGACACGGTTGCCGTGCATGCTGTTGCCAGTGGCAATGTGTTGTTGCAGCATGTAGGTGGCTCCTCCTTTCCCCTGGGTCCTTCCCTGTCTGGTGCCGGAGGGGTTAATAATCTGGCTGGTGTGGATTTCGGTGTGTCTTGGGTGTGGCCTCTTGGCTCTTTATATGTTGTATTGTGAGCAAGAGGTCAGTGGCCCTTCAGCTTTTGTGTGAGCAGGAGTGCTGCTCCTATCCTAGATATACCATCTATCCAGTGGGATGGCCTCCTAGCTAGACATCAATGTCACCTTGATGTCTCCCTTATGTTCCCTATGTCTTTACTTTCCCTTGTATCTATGTTTGGTGTGAGTTATGTGCGGGGTCTGTTGTGTGTCTAGTTGTTACATGTCTGGCATGTGTTGTCTGTCTTCCAGGATGTTTGCTAGACATTTTCCCCTGTGAGTCGCAACACCTCCGGAAGGGGGTGTCAGGGTTCCCCGGAGGGGGAATCACTAGTTGGTGGGCAGCTCTGCCTGGGGCCATCATGCTTTCTGTCTGCATGGGGGTCTGGTTGTTGTTGTGCCCGTGGCACATAAGTGCTTGTTGTTTCTGTGCGCATACCTGCCGATCCAGTGGCTGTTCACTGTCTGTCCTTTTCCGTGTAGCTAGGTCTGTGGAGACTCCTGTTCATCCGTGTCTGGGATGAACAGGTTGTCTCCTGCTCCTAACCTCATTGCAGGGATCTTCAGGGTGACTCAGGGTCTGAGGTTCCTGTGTATGAGCACACCTACCTTCTTGTTCTGCTTATATGGTTAGGAGTCAGGGCCAGGATTAGCGCGGCTTTAGGAGGCAAGCTGCTGCCTTTTGCTGGTGTCCAGGCCTCGCTGCTTCCCCATTCTCCTACGCTATAAGGTGAGGAGTTTTCCCCCACTCCCCACCATGAAATTTTTAGATACAATGAATTTGGATTTAGTTAGTGGAGTGATTTGCGTGGGTCATTCCGATAGCCAACGACACTCCTCCCTTATGGCAATAATCCAGGTGCCATGTTTGATCCATCCAGCAAGTTCAACCCATCTGGTTTTAACCTAATACAAGGAGTTATTTGACCTCAGGCGTTCCGCATCCAACTTCCTGGAGGGCCAAGTGACGTTTAGCACTAACTGTTCTATGATGCCCTTACATGTCCTGGGCTGCACACACGCTTCACTGAAGGGATCGCCGTGTGTCTACTCTTTGCCAACAGGTGTGGGTTACCTGCTCAATGTCGTTCATCAGGGGATTGTAATACTGGAGCAGACTAATTTATTTGGTAAAAGACTCATTTGTTTGCTAAAAGACACATTTTTCCGCTACAAGACTAATGTTTTCACTAAAAGAATATTTTTTCTGATAAAAGAACAATTTTTCCAACAGAAAACAATAATCAACTCGTGGGCAACTCTGCTGTTCAACCCAGTTTGTGAATCAGGGCCTAATACAATTTTAATCTATAAATAAATGTGTCTATAACAGAACAGATTGAGTATAAACGGTGCAGCAAGTGAACTAGATAAACACACCTATATATTAGATTGCCTGTTCAGACTGAGTCTGATGCATAGTAAGTCTATGTATAACAGAACAGATTAAGTATGAATGGCAAATTAAATGAACTAGAAAAACAAGCCTACAGATGTAGTTGGGTTAGCACTCCAGCTCTTAACTCAAATTTCTTAACTCATCGCGTTATCTTGAGACAAAAGCCATTGAAAAGCAATTGAAGGCGTTTGCTTAGATTAGATAACACAACTCAGAAATCTCAGAAAACTGGAGTGTTAACTCTACTTCATCCGTATATATTAGACCTCCTGTTGATGCCAAGTCTGACGCACAGTAAGTCTATGTATAACAGAACTGATTCATTCTAAATGGGGCAGCAGATGAACTAGATAAACGCTTCTATATATTAGACCGTCTGTTGACAATGGGTCTGATGCACAATAAGTCTATGTATAACAGAACATATTAAGAATGAATGGTGCGGCAGATGAACACAGGGTAAATGCACTGTTCCTGCACTGTCCCTGCAGTCTCCCTATGCTCTCCCTCCAATGTCTAACAATTCTCTCTACGATCCCTCTTCACTGTCCCTATCTAATATTCTAAAATTAAAAGCTTTCTAACACACTGTCCCTAGCAGTTGCCACATATCTCCAGCGTGGGATGATGCTTTTATAGGCCTGTGACATTACAGGGGATGGCTATCTGCTGATTGGCTGGTTGTACGGAATTATGGGTCATATCTCGTTTCCGGGCTTCTTACTTTCACTTTGCAAAACGTATAGCCACCATTTTAGGAAAAAAATGATTCATTACCATGAAGCGAGAGGAAGTTTGGATATGTGGCTAATCAAAATTTTCCTGAAATTCAGATTCAAGTCAATTTGTTTCACTTCGATTCACTCAACACTTGTGAAAACCCCTGGAACCAATCAAACTGGTTCCTGGGCTTTTGATCAACAATGTCCTCTCCCTGGAACAGGATCTCCACTACCACCAACACCAACAGCACCACGATCGCGGCTACGTCCGCTGTTTGATGCTCTTTTTTTACGTTCAACCAAAAAATAGGCTGACAGACGAACAATTGTATTTTTGTGTCACAGGTGCAAATTAGGTGTTTTGCACCCCAAAAAATGGTTATAGCTCACCAGCAGAATTAACAGACAGATTAACTATTGTATTTCTGTGTCACAGATGCAAATTAGGTATATCCTCCCCCCCTAAAATGGGTTTATGTCAGCGACACAATTAATAGACAGATCAACTATTGTATTTCCGTGTCACAGATGCAAATAAGGTGTATCTCCCACCCAAAAATGGCTTTATGTCACCATTCATATTTAACAGACTGATTAACTTAGTAAGATGGAGGCAACGGTAGACTTTTGAACCGTAAAAAAAAGCGCTTTATGTCACCGATACAATTATCAGACTGATTAATTCTCCAATTACAGTAAGACTAAAGTAACAGTGGACTTCGGAACCCCAAAAAATGGCTTTATGTCACCGCCACAATTAAGAGACTGATTAAGTCTCCCATTACAGTAAGACGGATGCAATGGCAGACTTTGGAACCCCCAAAAATGGCTTTATGTTAGCTACACAATTAACAGACTGATTAACTCTCCTATTACAGTAAGATGGATGCAATGGCAGACTTTGGAACCCCAAAAAATGGATATAGGTCACCCACAGTCTTAGGCCTCTTTCACACTTGCGTTGTCCGGATACGGTGTGTACTCCACTTGCTGGAATTACACGCCGGATCCAGAAAAACGCAAGTGAACTGAAAGCATTTGAAGACGGATCAGTCTTCAAAATGCGTTCAGTGTTACTATGGCAGCCAGGATGCTATTAAAGTCCTGGTTGCCATAGTAGTAGTGGGGAGCTGGGGAGCGGTATACTTACAGTCCGTGCGGCTCCCGGGGCGCTCCAGAATGACATCAGAGCGCCCCATGTGCATGGATGACGTGCCATGCGATCACGTCATCCATGCGCGTGGGGCGCCCTGACGTCACTCTGGAGCGCCCCGGGAGCCGCACGGACGGTAAGTATACTGCTCTTCCACTCCCCACTACACTTTACCATGGCTGCCAGGACTTTAGCGTCCCAGCAGCCATGGTAACCATTCAGAAAAAGCTAAACGTCGGATCCGGCAATGCGCCGAAACGACGTTTAGCTTAAGGCCGGATCCGGATCAATGTCTTTCAATGTGCATTAATTCCGGATCCGGCCTTGCGGCAGGTGTTCAGGATTTTTGGCCGGAGCAAAAAGCGCAGCATGCTGCGGTATTTTCTCCGGCCAAAAAACGTTCCGGTCCTGAACTGAAGACATCCTGATGCATCCTGAACGGATTTCTCTCCATTCAGAATGCATTAGGATAAAACTGATCAGGATTCTCCCGGCATAGAGCCCCGACGACGGAACTCTATGCCGGAAGAAAAGAACGCAGGTGTGAAAGAGCCCTAAACAGCAGGATTAAGTATTGTATTTCTTTGTCACTGGGGAAAATGAAGTGTATTGCACTGATAAAAATACTAGTGATGAGCGGCAGGGGCAATATTCAAATGTGTGATATTTTGCAAATATTTGGGCAAATATTTGTCATATATTTGCGAATTCGAGATTTTGCGATTATTTTCTTGATTGTGAAAATAATACAAAACAAGCGTGGGTCACTGTTGCTACATTTTTCAAGCTGCTAGAAGTTTGCTGAGACTGGAGAAAATGGTTGACACGGCAAAAACAATTTCAATAGCTTTATTTGCAGATAGAGTGCGCTAATATATTCGCAGTTGCGCAAATCGGCATATAATGATGCGCATATTTTGGCGCAATACGTGCAACTTCACATTTTAGCAGGTCTGACTACATATTACTGATTGGTGCACTAAGTATTGTTGTGAACTTATCTCCATCTAACCTACACTGACGATCTGTATTTTATATACATAAGCTAACTAACTATCTAATGTAATGACACAGGAATGACACTGCTGGCTGCTGGGGAGTTTCTTATATAGTAAAGGGGTAGGTGACTTTCCTATCGGTTGCTAGGGATGTTGCTAAGCTTAGACAAAAACATTGCAGCCTTCTCATTGGCCCACAAGCAGGAAGGGAGGTTACTGATTTAAAAAAAAATCTAGAATATTTGCGAAAACAAATATATAGCGCTATATTCTAAATCTTCGCAAATTCTTGAAGTGGCGATATTTGCAATAAAAATTTGTGATTCGAATATTCGCGCCCAACACAAAAAATACCTTTTCTTTAAAAGGACCGCGCTGCACCCGGACAGAGCTGAAAAATCCTCTTTTCCAGATCTCACAGGAATTTCTTGAATATGGGTAAGCAATCAGCTCACTTAAGTACACCTCTCCTCCTCTCCTCCTTATGAGAAATCAAGGTGCCACCAATAGTGAAGTACATTCACACGAGGTTCCAACTGCAAGGTTTTTATTATACTTACAAGATGGATAAAATCACATGCGGTGTATACAAATCAATTCACACTACCCGGGTTTCGCTTTGTGAAGCTTCGTCAGGGGTATCTACTACGCCTACCAAGAGGCGGTCTTTATATAATTGCCACTGATAGGCTATACCTTTTTAAAATCATCAAAGCTCAAAGGGCTCAATACAAACATTAAAACATCCCAAAAATACATAAAATACATTCATTATACAAATATCACATATAGACCTCCTTTGGGTCACCAAATTATTGGTTATAATGTGAATTATAAATTACCAACATATCTGAACTGCTTCAGACTGATCGCATGACATTAAACATAATACCAGTCAAAAATAAAAATAAAAAATATAAAATAGTATCAAAACACCATACATGATCGCATGTTGAACACAGAGACAAATAAATCTAAACCAGTTTAAAACCAGCATTCCTATGAATAGCAAAGAAATACATACTGGATAACTCCCAGGGTTAATAGACATGGCACTCCCAGGGTTGATGGACAAAGTAACCACATACACATCTCTGTGCATGCGGCACTCCCAGGGTTAATGGACAGAATACCACATACCTATGTCTGGATTAGATATATCCTATTTGTATAGCCTTCTCCTAATCGCTATTATCTACCTATTACGGAAGCATATTGCCTTATTCAATAAACCTTAGGGGCTAAGCCATCATTCAAGGGCAGCCGAAACGTCACCACCCCCTTAGTCAATCATAGCCCCTGATCAGTCATACCTGATACTGCCCTCCTCCATGCATCACTAACCCAGAGGTCTCACATAGTATAGTCCCACCAGTGAAGATGTCAGGAGACACGTGGTTCTTCCCAGCCTATAACAAAATGACACATCATAGGGACGCCCCCCAGGTGTCATGGGACCGCCTTTTAGTAGTTGTTTATACACCGTGGGAACGCTACCCCATTCATTCATGGATGGCCACTCCCCACACGATCCTTCTCCACCAATAGCAGAGTCCTTCTCCTGGGGACACCTCCCTCCATCCAGGAATGAATGACGGGCAAAGCGATCCACACAAATGTCTCCAGCCAGCAGCGGTCAGTCCCTCACTACTGCCACGAACCAAGACATGGACAGAGTGGGGATTGCCTCTTTCAGGTGACGCAAGGTTTAAGATCGAATTCTACATTCATCCCTTTTGGCTGCAGGGAATCCATCATGTAGATCCATTCCACCTCCCTCCTGTTGACCCGCTCGATTGTATTCCCTCCACGCCAATGCGGTTTCACTAACTCCACCCCTACAAAAGACAGGCCACTTGGATCTTTCTGATGCTTGATTTTAAAATGCATTTACACACTGTGGGTCTCAAGTCCCTTTCTGATATTCCGGATATGCTCCTGAACCCTAACTTTCAGCTTATGCATGGTGCGCTCCACATACTGGAGCCCACATGGGCACTCCAGCATGTAGACCCCTATGCTTTCACATGTAATACATCCTTTTATTTTATAATCCTGATTCGAATGTACATTTTGGCTGTCCCTCTTTCTTTTTTCTTTCTTCCTATTGCGGCACGGCAGACAGAAACCACACCAGGTAAACTTACTCCCTTTCCTAATACCCTCCGAAAATAGAGAGCTATGCACCAATTTAGTTTGTAGACTTGGTGCCTTTCTACAAATCACATTGGGATGTTCCGGGATATCCTTCCCCAGCACTGGATCATTTTTCAGGGTTGGCCAGTTCTTCCTTATTATATTCTTAATATTACCAGCTTGGCCATTGTATTGAGTGAGAAAAAAAAAAAAATGAAAATCTTTCCTTATTCTCCCTGAAGCTCCCTCTCCTGTTTTTTCTCTCTCTACTTCTTCACTACATTTCTCTAGATCTTCTCTGCAATAACCTTTCTCCAGAAACTGCTCACTGATGACCTCACTTTGCGCTCTAAAGTCTCCAACTTTGTGCAATTGCGATGGATCCTTTTAAGTTGTCCCTTAGGTATATTTTTCAGCCAGGGGGCGTGGTGACAACTGGAAGTGTCTATATACCCATTGACATCAGTCTCCTTGAAGAATGTTTTGGTCTTCAAGTGATTGTCCTCCAGAAAGATTGTCAAATCAAGGAAATCAATGCTGCTGCTGCTGACCGTACTTGTGAAGGAGAGGTTCCATTGATTGCTGTTTAGACTGTCAATAAATCCTGTCAAAAACCCTGTTTTCCTCCCCTCCAAACAATCAGACAGTCATCAATGAACCTCCTCCAAACAATAAGTTCACCAAAAACAGTCATTTTATTCAGGACGGGGTTGATGTTTTATTTCTCCCACGCCCCCATAAAAATATTAGCGAAACTGGGGGGCGAATTTCGCCCCCATCACCGTTCCTGTGCGCTGGAGGTAGTAGTTCTCCTTGTGCCAAAAGTAATTGTGACAGAGGCAGAAGTCTACACAATCGAGGATGAACCTCCCTTGTATCTCTGTCATCAAAGGGTCCTGCCTCAGCTCCTCTGCTATTGCTCCAAGGCCTAAATCCTTAGGGATTACTGTATATAGTGATGTTACATCGACTGTTGCCAGCCATATATCTTTAGGGCAGGCACCCAAATCCTTGATCAGATTAATAACACTCCCTGAATCCTTCAGATATGATGGCATCAGTGGGACGTATTTCTGGAGAAAGTAATCAACATATTCTCCTAGCCTGTTGGTGAGAGAGTTGATGCCCGATACAATGGGCCTACCTGGGGGGTTGGTCAGGCTCTTATGTATTTTAGGCAAAAAGTACCGAACTTATTATTGAGATACTCAAGCTCCTTTTTATTAATGACATTATCCCTAAAACCCCTAGTCAAAAGTGCATCAAGTTTTCCCTTATATTCAATAGTTGGGTTCTTTTTAAAACCTGATAAGTCTCCCCATCTGATAATGACCTCAACCATTTCTGCCTCATATTTTACTATATCCATCACAACTAACCCCCCCCCCTTCCCTGTCAGCTGGCTTTATAATAATCTCATGATTATCATTCAAGCTTTTAAGTGCATTTCTCTGCTCATGTGTCAGGTTCTGTCTCCTTGGTTTCACACTTATTTCCTTGATTCCCTTCAAAATCCCTCTCTTGATGGCTCCCAGACATTCATTATTTTTGTTTTTTGGGTTAAATGTGGACTTCTCCTTTAAATGTGTATGCACAATCCCCACCTCCATTTCAGAGCTTTTCACAGGGGCTTGATTGTATACATAATATTTGGCAATATAAATTTATGTACATCCAAAAAGGCCTCAAATTTGTTGATCTTTAAGATATGTTCCCCTTCTTTTTTGGGGGTTTGGGCTGATGTTTCCGTCCCCCTTTTTCCTCTACATGATTCCTTCTTAATGGGGTGGTCTGCCCTTCTATCTCCAACCTCTGCACTCCCTTCATTCCTTGGTGTGGAAAATTTTGGATCTCTGCACCCCCAAAATCTTCCACACCAAGGAATGAAGGGAGTGCAGAGGTTGGAGATAAAAAGGCAGACCACCCCATTAAAAATGAATCATGTAGAGGAAAAAGGGGGGGACGGAAACATCAGCCCAAACCCCCAAAAAAGCAGGGGAACGTAATGGGGATTTTCAATTTGAGTTCCTATGCGTTATCTGATTCAGAAAGGGAGGTGTTAGAAAAAGGGCTCAAATTTGCTCCTACCTTAAAGATCAACAAATTTGAGGCCTTTTTGGCTGTACATAAATTTATACGGAAGCTGAATATTGCCAAATATTATGTATCCAATCAAGCCCCTGTGAAAAGCTCTGAGATGGAGGGGGGGGGGGGGGGTTGTGCATACACATTTAAAGGAGAAGTCCACATTTAACCCAAAAAACAAAAATAATGAATGTTTGGAAGCCTTCAAGAGAGGGGTTTTGAAGGGAATTAAGGAAATAAGTGTGAAACCAAGGAGACAGAACCGGACACATGAGCAGATGAAAGCGAAATGTTGAGGTTATTATCAGATGGGGAGACTTATCAGGTTTTAAAAAAGAACCCAACTGTTGAATATAAGGGAAAACTTGATGCACTTTTGACTAGGGGTTTTAGGGATAATGTCATTAATAAAAAGGAGCTTGAGTATCTCAATAATAAGTTCGGTACTTTTTGCCTAAAATACATAAGAGCCTGACCAACCCCCCAGGTAGGCCCATTGTATCGGGCATCAACTCTCTCACCAACAGGCTAGGAGAATATGTTGATTACTTTCTCCAGAAATACGTCCCACTGATGCCATCATATCTGAAGGATTCAGGGAGTGTTATTAATCTGATCAAGGATTTGGGTGCCTGCCCTAAAGATATATGGCTGGCAACAGTCGATGTAACATCACTATATACAGTAATCCCTAAGGATTTAGGCCTTGGAGCAATAGCAGAGGAGCTGAGGCAGGACCCTTTGATGACAGAGATACAAGGGAGGTTCATCCTCGATTGTGTAGACTTCTGCCTCTGTCACAATTACTTTTGGCACAAGGAGAACTACTACCTCCAGCGCACAGGAACGGTGATGGGGGCGAAATTCGCCTCCCAGTTTCGCTAATATTTTTATGGGGGCGTGGGAGAAATAAAACATCAACCCCGTCCTGAATAAAATGACTGTTTTTGGTGAACTTATTGTTTGGAGGAGGTTCATTGATGACTGTCTGATTGTTTGGAGGGGAGGAAAACAGGGTTTTTGACAGGATTTATTGACAGTCTAAACAGCAATCAATGGAACCTCTCCTTCACAAGTACGGTCAGCAGCAGCAGCATTGATTTCCTTGATTTGACAATCTTTCTGGAGGACAATCACTTGAAGACCAAAACATTCTTCAAGGAGACTGATGTCAATGGGTATATAGACACTTCCAGTTGTCACCACGCCCCCTGGCTGAAAAATATACCTAAGGGACAACTTAAAAGGATCCATCGCAATTGCACAAAGTTGGAGACTTTAGAGCGCAAAGTGAGGTCATCAGTGAGCAGTTTCTGGAGAAAGGTTATTGCAGAGAAGATCTAGAGAAATGTAGTGAAGAAGTAGAGAGAGAAAAAACAGGAGAGGGAGCTTCAGGGAGAATAAGGAAAGATTTTCATTTTTTTTTTTTCTCACTCAATACAATGGCCAAGCTGGTAATATTAAGAATATAATAAGGAAGAACTGGCCAACCCTGAAAAATGATCCAGTGCTGGGGAAGGATATCCCGGAACATCCCAATGTGATTTGTAGAAAGGCACCAAGTCTACAAACTAAATTGGTGCATAGCTCTCTATTTTCGGAGGGTATTAGGAAAGGGAGTAAGTTTACCTGGTGTGGTTTCTGTCTGCCGTGCCGCAATAGGAAGAAAGAAAAAAGAAAGAGGGACAGCCAAAATGTACATTCGAATCAGGATTAGCCAAAATGTACATTCGAATCAGGATTATAAAATAAAAGGATGTATTACATGTGAAAGCATAGGGGTCTACATGCTGGAGTGCCCATGTGGGCTCCAGTATGTGGAGCGCACCATGCATAAGCTGAAAGTTAGGGTTCAGGAGCATATCCGGAATATCAGAAAGGGACTTGAGACCCACAGTGTGTAAATGCATTTTAAAATCAAGCATCAGAAAGATCCAAGTGGCCTGTCTTTTGTAGGGGTGGAGTTAGTGAAACCGCATTGGCGTGGAGGGAATACAATCGAGCGGGTCAACAGGAGGGAGGTGGAATGGATCTACATGATGGATTCCCTGCAGCCAAAAGGGATGAATGTAGAATTCGATCTTAAACCTTGCGTCACCTGAAAGAGGCAATCCCCACTCTGTCCATGTCTTGGTTCGTGGCAGTAGTGAGGGACTGACCGCTGCTGGCTGGAGACATTTGTGTGGATCGCTTTGCCCGTCATTCATTCCTGGATGGAGGGAGGTGTCCCCAGGAGAAGGACTCTGCTATTGGTGGAGAAGGATCGTGTGGGGAGTGGCCATCCATGAATGAATGGGGTAGCGTTCCCACGGTGTATAAACAACTACTAAAAGGCGGTCCCATGACACCTGGGGGGCGTCCCTATGATGTGTCATTTTGTTATAGGCTGGGAAGAACCACGTGTCTCCTGACATCTTCACTGGTGGGACTATACTATGTGAGACCTCTGGGTTAGTGATGCATGGAGGAGGGCAGTATCAGGTATGACTGATCAGGGGCTATGATTGACTAAGGGGGTGGTGACGTTTCGGCTGTCCGTAAATGAGGGCTTAGCCCCTAAGGTTTATTGAATAAGGCAATATGCTTCCGTAATAGGTGGATAGTAGCGATTAGGAGAAGGCTATACAAATAGGATATATCTAATCCAGACATGGGTATGTGGGATACTGTCCATTAACCCTGGGAGTGCCGCATGCACAGAGATGTGTATGTGGTTACTTTGTCCATCAACCCTGGGAGTGCCATGTCTATTAACCCTGGGAGGGCCACATGTACAGAGATGTGTATGTGGTTACTTTGTCCATTAACCCTGGGAGTGCCATGGCTGAGTTTGTTAGCATCAAGTTATACAGCTATTCTGTGTGAGCGTATGTATTTCTTTGCTATTCATAGGAATGCTGGTTTTAAACTGGTTTAGATTTATTTGTCTCTGTGTTAAACATGCGATCATGTATGGTGTTTTGATACTATTTTTTTTGACTGGTATTATGTTTAATGTCATGCGATCAGTCTGAAGCAGTTCAGATATGTTGGTAATTTATAATTCACATTATAACCAATAATTTGGTGACCCAAAGGAGGTCTATATGTGATATTTGTATAATGAATGTATTTGATGTATTTTTTGGGATGTTTTAATGTTTGTATTGAGCCCTTTGAGCTTTGATGATTTCAAAATAGTGTAGCCTATCAGTGGCAGATATATAAAGACCGCCTCTTGATAGGCGTAGTAGATACCCCTGACGAAGCTTCACAAAGCGAAACCCGGGTAGTGTGAATTGATTTGTATACACCGCATGTGTATACCAGTATACCATATACCATAAAAACCTTGCAGTTGGAACCTCGTGTGAATGTACTTCACTATTGGTGGCACCTTGATTTCTCATAAGGTTACCTGGAGGAGAGGTGTACTTAAGTGAGCTGATCGCTTACCCATATTACAAGAAATTCCTGTGAGATCTGGAAAAGAGGATTTTTCAGCTCTGTCCGGGTGCAGCGCGGTCCTTTTAAATAAAACGTGTCTATAGATGTGAACATTGCCCACTTCACTACTGGAATTCACGACGCACAGAAAGAAAGGCAACGTACCTAAGGCTATTTTATATATTTCATATATATTTTATTTACAAAAAAATACCTACAAGTCATCCACAGACTTAACAGATAGATGAAAACCCTAACATTTTCTCTCAGTGCAGCAGCATCCTGACCCTACACTAGTTAGAAACAATTCATTTCAGCAAGGCAGACTTTTTAAAGTAAGGCCCCTTATCTCATCTCATATCTTAATGCTACATTTTGAGAAATCTATACCCCCAAAAAATTTTGCAGTTGATGATTCCTTGATACTATTTACTGGCTGACCGTTGTTGAAACACATGCTAGATATGTTGTTAAGATGTACAGTATAAGCTATGAGAAAGTGGTACAAGTTACACTTATACATTTAGGGAGCACAAAAAAAAAGAAGGAAAAGTCGGAGCCCTGACTGCCCATCCTATATGGCAGGGGCACCCAGCTGTCAGACCCCTGCAGTGGTGTGCTAAGGTGGGGGGGGGGGGGGGGGGGGCGTCCGCCCCGGGTGCCGCTCTTAAGGGCTGCCAGAGTCCAGAAGCAATAAGAACTTCCATCAACATAAATGGAAGCGTTTAATACTACAGCCGCCCTAATCCTGACCCTGATCTCCTGACCGCATGAGCCAACCCTAAAGGTAAGAGGGCTCATGCACTGGAACCTGGATCCTGCTGACCCTGATGGTCCCTGGCATAGGGGTAAGGAATAGGAGACAACCGATTCCTCAGGGACTCAGGCGAACCGGAGTCTCCAGCTGCCTAGTAATAGGTGGAAGGGAAAAGACCATATGCAGCAACTGGATCGGCAGGTAAGAACACAGGAAAACTCACTTACCTAGACAGTTCCAACAGACTAGACATAAATGCACCCCGGACCAAACCCACACCAAACAAAGCGTAGGATGGGAAGGAGAAACTGGGAAGACCTTGATGACCACAAGGGTGGCCCTCACTGGACAGATGGTAAGGCCAGGAGCAGTGAATCACAGCACACACCAAGCCTGGAGGAACACTGAGCTACAGGAAGTATTACTTTACTGAGAGAGTAGTGGATGCATGGAATAGCCTTCCTGCAGAAGTGGTAGCTGTAAATACAGTGAAGGAGTTTAAGCATGCATGGGATAGGCATAAGGCCATTCTTCATATATAGATAGGGCGAGGGGCTATTCGTAGTATTCAGTATATTGGGCAGACTAGATGGGCAAAATTATTCTTTTCTGCCGACATATTCTATGTTTCTATGTTTCTATGTTACAGGCATCCAGCAGAAGCTACAGTAAATAGCCCAAAGCAACCACACCCACACCAAGAACACACATTAACCCCAAGTTAACCAAACACAAAAAGCAACTGAAGGGGAATTGCACACACAAGCAAAAGGCAGCAGGTTGCCGCAGGCAACAGCATGCGTGGCAAACAAGTCACGGCGCACACAGCAAAACCCGTGACACTGCCACAACATGCCAAAACGGTAACATGTTGCCACCGGCAGCAGGAGGCATGGCAACAGTGTCACAGCGTACACCATAGGCCGTGACATACTCTGAAGGGGGGACACAGTACACAGAGGACATTACTACTATAAAGGGGGCACAGAGGGCATTATTACAGTGAAGCGGCACAATGGGCATTACTATCATAGGGCATTACTACATTAAGAGGGCACAATGGGCATTACTACTATTAAGGGGCATTATTACTATGAAGGAGGCACAATGGGGATTATTACTATGATGGGGGCACAGTGGGTATTATTACTATGAAGGGGGCACAATGGAGATTATTACTATGACGGTGGCACAATGGGGATTATTACCATGAAGGGGTCACAATGGGGATTATTACTATGAAGGGGGCACAATGGGGGTTATTACTGTGAAGGGGGCACAATGGGGTTATTACTGCAAAGAAGGCACAGAGAGGGCATTACAGTTGTGAAGGGGCACAGATAGGGCATTACTACTGTGAGGGGGCACAGTAAGGGCATTACTACTCTCTGGGGAGGAACTAAGAGGGTATTGCAATATATCAGGGGCACCAAGGAGCATCATAATGGTTGGGGGCACCAAGGGATCACCCTGCTGTGAGAGTGCACTTAGGGGTATCATACTTTGTGGAGCACTAAAGGGATATCATACTGTCTGGGGGGCATTAAAGGAACATCATTATTGTTAGGGGGCACTGAAAGGACATTCTTACTGTTTGGTTGGCAGAAAGGTGATTAGGTGGGCTTCAAGGTGTGGGTTATTGGTAAAAAAAAATATATATAATGCAGCGCTACACACCAATGGTGCTGTCCCTCCTTATATATATATCTATATATATATATATATATATATATATATATATATATATATATTTTATTTTATTTATTTTATTTTTTTGCAGCTCCGACCTTCATCCTACAGCAGGCTCAGGTATGTGGACCTTTACAAAAATTACTTGAGTACCCATGCTATATGGGTTCAAAAAGGAAATTGGGGATAGGTTTGATTACGTCCAGGGATAGGTTCGATTATGTCCAACCTATGCCAATATATTGATAGACTACTGCAACCAACGGTAAAAAATATGACTATGTATATTAGATTTTTGGTCAATCTGACAGCCTGCCCTTGGATTAACCATCCTGTGGCTTAGTGTTATCCTATAGCTGGCACCCACTGGTGCATCTATATTGATTAACATATTCTTTAATGCGGTCATGCCCAGTGTGTTTTAGCCTGACTGGCTACACACGTTTTTAGGCCTCTGACCCACGTTAAAAAACCCTTTTTTTCGTACTACTCTGTCTCTCTGGTCGCACAGGCCCAATCCATAGCCCTGTGTGTACCATTGATCTCCCCTGATGATTTTCTGTGACGAACTGAAACGTGACACGTAGGAAGCATTTTTTTAGGGACTACTAGGGTTTCTGTCCCCACAGGGACAGGTATCCGGACGGGGACGCTCCTTGCGGGGTAAGTCCCCGTGTAGATAGGTAGGGCATACTAGCCCCTGCCCCCCTTCTTAGGGTTGCCTAGGGCTAACCACCCCGTCACCCATCCAATCTGAAGGGGCACACCTATCCTTTTTGTGTGAACGAGAAGCATCAAAGGACCGTTTCCACCTCCAGTCTTCCTCATGAGACATCCTGATCCACAACCAGGTGAGAACGTTCCTGCTTTTTCCAAACCTTCTGGTCACACTGTCTTTATATGTACCATTTTGCCCGCTGGGCTGTCTTGTTAAATTTTGTTTTGTATAGAGGCTCCTCCTCTGGTGTCTATAATTTTAGATTGACCAAAAATTAAATGTTAAGTTTTATCCCTCTGTCCTACGGGATCAGTATTCATGCTACATAACTTTGGGATTTAGTGGGCCTGTCTGACATACCTGGCCCCATAGATAATTCTTTCTATGTATATTAGAGACACAACTTAAATTATTAAAATTCTGGAGGAATTAAAATTTGATTTGGGATGGACAATAGGGACTCTGGACGTCCAATCTCTATATACTATAATTGATCACGGACAGGGTATTGAAGCAATGAGGGACCATCTGACAAAAGAAGGACGATTAAAAATGAGGTTCATATTATCGCACAACTATTTTTATTTCAAATCCAATTATTATGTGCAGCATCGCGGTACCACCATAGGCACCAGGTTTGCCCCCAGTTAGGCCAATTTATTTATGGCTCAATGGGAGTCTAATTGCATTATTCTCAAGCTGGGGACGGACCTGGTGCTGTGGTACAGGTACATAGATGATGTTATTTTTATTTGGAAGAAAAATGCTGAGTCGCTTAACCATTTTTTTGAAGATATAAATAGAAATGATAGGAATATATGATTCTCCTTAAATTTATATAATGGAGGCATTGAGTTTTTGGACTTAAATGTAATTATAGAGGGAGAAAGCTTAATATGTAATACTTTCCATAAAGATGTAGCAAAAAATTGGATTCATATTCTATAACAGCTGTCATTTGCCAAGATGGTTACTGAACATTCCATACGGTCAATTTAGACGAATTAAACGTAATTGTACGAGAAATAAGAAATTTGAGGAGGAGGCATTAAAAATGCAAGAACAATTTTTAGAAAAACAGTACCTCAGTGGACAAAAACAGAAAAATCAGTGGACAAACTATGGAAGAAGAAGTACTTAGAATAATTTTACCCTATAGTGTCCAACATCGTAAAGTACAGCAAATAATAAAAAGGCACTGGCACTACTTACAAAAAGATAAACAAATAGGCCCTACTATCCCAACAACTCCACAAATTAGTTACAAAAAAGCAGTGAATTTGGGATTGAAGATAGCTCCATCAATTAAAAAGAAACAATCAACTAAAATATCGGTACACAAAATGTTGGGCATGAGTGGATGTTATAGATGTGGAGCCTGTATGGGTTGTAGATTGACCACTTTTGAGAAAAAAAACTCTGCGGTCCCGCTAACCCCAAACCATCTCGATTGGGTTCAGGTCCGTTGACTGTGGAGGCCAGGTCATCTGGCGCAGCACCCCATCACTCTTCATGGTCAAATAGCTCTTACACAGCCTGGAGGTGTGTTTGGGGTCATTGTTCTGTTGAAAAATAAATGATGGTCCAACTAAACACAAACCGGATTGAATAGCATGCCACTGCAAGATACTGGTAGCCATGCTGGTTCAGTATGTCTTCAATTTTGAAAAAAAAACAACAACAGTGTCACCAGCAAAGCACCCCCACACCATCACACCTCCTCCTCCATGCTTCACGATGGGAACCAGGCATGTAGAGTCCATCTGTTCACCTTTTCTGCGTTGCACAAAGACACGGTGGTTGGAACCAAAGATTTCCACTGATCTAATGTCCATTCTTGTGTTCTTTAGCCCAAACAAGTCTCTTCTGCTTGTTGCCTGTCCTTAGCAGTGGTTTCCTAGCAGATATTCTACCATGAAGGCTTGATTCACACAGTCTCCTCTTAACAGTTGTTCTAGAGATGTGTCTGCTGCTGGAACTCTGTGTGGCATTGACCTGGCCTCTAATCTGAGTTGCTGTTAACCTGCGATTTCTGAGGCTGGTGACTCGGATGAACTTATCCTCCGCAGCAGAGGTAACTCTTGGTCTTCCTTTCCTGGGGCGGTCCGCATGTGAGCCAGTTTCTTTGTAGCGCTTGATGGTTTTCGTGACTCCACTTGGGGACACTTTCAAAGTTTTCCCAATTTTTCAGACTGACTGACCTTCATTTCTTAAAGTAATGATGGCCACTCGTTTTTCTTTACTTAGCTGTTAGTCTATTCAGTAGGACTATCAGCTGTGTATCCACCTGACTTATCCACAACGCAACTGATGGTCCCAACCCCATTTATAAGGCAAGAAATCACACTTATTAAACCTGACAGGGCACACATGTGAAGTGAAAACCATTTCAGGTGACTACTTCTTGAAGCTCATCAAGAGAATGCAAAGAGTGTGCAAAGCAGTAATCAAAGCAAAAGGTGGCTACTTTGAAGAACCTAGACTATGACATATTTTCAGTTGTTTCACACTTTTTTGTTATGTATATAATTCCACATGTGTTAATTCATAGTTTTGATGCCTTCAGTGTGAGTCTACAATTTTCATAGTCATGAAAATAAAGAAAACTCTTTGAATGAGAAGGTGTGGCCAAACTTTTGGTCTGTACTGTATAGTACTGTGAAGGAAGTGGTTGAACAGGTGTTCCAGCTTAATAAAATTAGTTGGCTGGCAGCTGGGTCAGAGAGGCCTAAAAACATGAAAGAATAGATGTTCACCTCCACCGATCTCCCACCACTGTGTTTCAACGGTCCTGGTTCCTGCCGCTCTCTTTTTCCACCCTCTCAGCCAATCATTGGTCACAGCAGTGACTGATCTCAGCCAATGATTAGCTGAGAGGTCATTTCTAGGTGTTTCTTGTGTTTGGAGATGTCAGTTGCAGATAGAAAGCAGTAAAGCCCTGTGTAGTTTCGGAATGGCAGTGGTGAGGAATCAGTTGAGATAAATACCACATATTTTTAGTTTTAAAGCCCTTCACCACATAGCCAATAATTTTTAATTAGCTGTTATCTATTTAGCTACTCTGAACAGTAATAGAACTAAATCTAGCACTTGCCTTAGCAGTATTCACAGCAGAGCCATATCCGGTGGAGAATGAACAGCCAAAGAGACAGACCTTATCCAGCGGTGCATCCTGGTGTATCTTAACAACAGCAATGTCATCAACTACAGTGTATTCGGAAAAAGTGCTGGTACCAATGAAGTGATGAACTGGTTTCCCCTTGCAGGTAAATCTGCTGGTGTTGTCCAGTAGCACTCCACTATATTTCTCAAGGCTGTGTAAGAAATAGAAGCAAATAGTTAGACATTATCTTCCGTATTGTGCTTGTCACTATTAATTATCCATTAAATTCCATTACAAGTATTAAAAGATTGTTTACAGAATTAGACATTTTGGTAAGTATAGGTAAATAACTGTAACCCAATAAAATAACAAGCTTCTAAATAGAAGTATAAATACATTTTATTTCCACTGTATGTACTGCAATGTGATAGCTCTAATGCCATTTTGCAGTCTCTGAAGAAGCGTTAGGGCATGGTTGGTATTTACCTCTATTTATTGTATTTGTAGGATATGTACAGTACTTGCTCAGTGTTTCCTTATTTAGTGCTGCTTTGGGTGGGTTGTAATTGGTTTACACTGCGCTCTTAGTTCCCTTTTCATAATTTATGTATTTCCCAACATGTCACCTTGTTTCATATGGGTATGTGTCTGTATTTTGCAGGGATAGGTTAACCCCTTAAAGACCAGGCCTATTTTCATTTTTCATTTGTCCTCTTCATGTTCCAAAAGCCATAACATTTTTATTTTTCCGTTCACATAGCTATATGAGGGCTTATTTTTTTGCGGGACAAGATGCATTTTTTTATTGCCACCATTTAATTTACCATGTTTTGTTTTAGAAAAAAGGAAAAAAATAAAAAATCCCACCAAGGTTTTGGGGGTTTTGACATCACAGCGTTCACTATGCACTAAAAATGACCTGACATTCTTATTCTGCGGCTCAATTCAAATGCGGCGATACCAAACTTGAACATTTTCTTTTTGTTTTACTACTTACTTTTCATTGATGCAATTTTTGTAGTACATACAACGTTTTGATCACCATTATTCAAGTTTTTGGGGACAATGACAAAAAATGGCAAATCGCGAGTTTTTCATATTTTTTTTCAGTTAGTGCGTTCACCGCAAGAGAATTTTTTCAAAATATTTTAATAGTTCAGACATTTTCGGACGCGGCGATACCCAATATGTTTTTTTTTTTTTATTGTTTATGTCGTTTTATATGTAAAATTGGAAAAGGGTGGTGATTCAAACTTTTAATAAAGTGGTGTTTTTTTAAACTTTATTTAACTTAATTTTTTTGGATCTTTTGATCCCCTCTCCTATTCACCATAATAGAGATCTATAATGGTGAATAGGATTTTTACACACTCCATTCTGCGCTATGTCTCGTGCATAGCTCAGTATGGAGAAAGCCATGGCAGGCCTGGATCACTTCAGCAGCGTCCAGGCTGCCATGGCAACCGATCGAATCCCTGCGATTTTGCTGTGTTAAAGACAAAAGCAGAGTTATTTACAGGGACTTCATGTTTGGATGTCATATAACTGTTATAAATTTGTGTTCACAGAAGCATAAAAGATAATATGCCTTTAAGATTCATTATATAATGTAAGGTAAGATCAATGACACAGCAGAAACAACAGAAAGCATAGAGTTAAACTGTTATTGCTGGGCAGGAGTCTTGACCAATCACAGCCAGCCTCACACACAGTCTGTGTGGGAAATTGCCCTAGCAGGAGCTGCTAGAATGATTACACTAGAGGAGAGGAGCTGAACTGACATTTACTCCACTAAGATCTGTGTTTTATGGAAGCAGAGAGGCCAAAATGGGTATTTTAAACACTTATATAATGTTCCTATTGTTAGTATTGTGATTAGAACTGTATACTGAACCAGTTATATGTGTGTTTACTTACAGTTCCACCAAATTGTGACCAATTGCAAATTCCATACAAATTCCATATTGCAATCCAAAATGCATACAACCATACCAGATCATACTCAACCAATCTGCAAATAGTTACTGCTAACTGCATACTACAAACTGCAAACCAAGTTAAGCAAGTAGAACTATTAGTAAGACCTCAGATATACCTCTCAGAGAGATCATAAAGTGCTTAAATAACTTATAGTGAGAGTACAGATACCGAAGAGAGAAAAATATCCACCATTTTTGTTAAATGATAAGATTGAACAGTAGAACCACCATCTTATGAATACAGCCATTTTATGAACGGCATTGTTATATATGAAGAAAAGTTGAAGTTAATAGAGAAGTTATTTCAAGCATTTGGTGTGCTCTTTAAACCTACTATTTTTATAGAATGGCGCTATAGGAATTACAGAGTAATAGACTAAAAGGACAGAGATATCAAAATTCTTCTAATGCCACAGCACAAAAGGCACTTCATATTTCTGCGCCTGCCACATGCTACCCTGTGTGAAACCAGCACAGAGGCTTACCAGAGGGGTTTTTTCATTCTTAGACACAACTCCAGACAACACGTGTTAGTGGCCTTAACCACCTCCGGACCGCCTAACGCAGATGTGCGGTCCGGAGGTGGCAGCCCTGCGCACGACGACGCATATACGCGTCATCTCGCGAGGGCCGGGATTTCCTGTGAACGCGCGCACACAGGCGCGCGCGCTCACAGGAACGGAAGGTAAGCGAGTGGATCTCCAGCCTGCCAGCGGCGATCGCTCGCTGGCAGGCTGGAGATCCGAATTTTTTAACCCCTACCAGGTATATTAGACGCTGTTTTCATAACAGCGTCTAATATACCTCCTACCTGGTCCTCTGGTGGTCCCTTTTGTTAGGATCGACCACCAGAGGACTCAGGTAGGTCAGTACAGTCGCACCAAACACCACACTACACTACACTACACCCCCCCACCCCCCCCCCCCGTCACTTATTAACCCCTTATAAACCCCTGATCACCCATGATCACCCCATATAAACTCCCTGATCACCCCCCTGTCATTGATCACCGCCCTGTCATTGATCACCCCCCTGTCAGGCTCCGTTCAGACGTCCGCATGATTTTTACGGATCCGATCCATGTATCCATGGATCCGTAAAAATCATGCGGACGTCTGAATGGAGCCTTACAGGGGGGTGATCAATGACAGGCGGGTGATCACCCATATACACTCCCTGATCACCCCCTGTCATTGATCACCCCCGTCATTGATCACCCCCGTGTAAGGCACCATTCAGACGTCCGCATGATTTTTACGGATCCATGGATACATGGATCGGATCCGCAAAACACATGCGGACGTCTGAATGGAGCCTTACAGGGGGTGATCAATGACAGGCGGGTGATCACCCATATACACTCCCTGATCACCCCCTGTCATTGATAACCCCCCTGTAAGGCTCCATTCAGACGTCCGCATGCATTTTGTGGATCCGATCCATGTATCCATGGATCCGTAAAAAATCATGCGGATGTCTGAATGGAGCCTTACAGGGGGGGTGATCAGTGACAGGGGGGTGATCACCCTGATTACCCTGATCACCCCCTGTCATTGATAACCCCCCTGTAAGGCTCCATTCAGACGTCCGCATGCATTTTGTGGATCCGATCCATGTATCCATGGATCCGTAAAAAATCATGCGGATGTCTGAATGGAGCCTTACAGGGGGGGTGATCAGTGACAGGGGGGTGATCACCCTGATTACCCTGATCACCCCCTGTCATTGATAACCCCCCTGTAAGGCTCCATTCAGACGTCCGCATGCGTTTTGTGGATACGATCCATGTATCCATGGATCCGTAAAAAATCATGCGGATGTCTGAATGGAGCCTTACAGGGGGGGTGATCAGTGACAGGGGGGTGATCACCCTGATTACCCTGATCACCCCCTGTCATTGATAACCCCCCTGTAAGGCTCCATTCAGACGTCCGCATGCATTTTGTGGATCCGATCCATGTATCCATGGATCCGTAAAAAATCATGCGGATGTCTGAATGGAGCCTTACAGGGGGGGTGGTCAGTGACAGGGGGGTGATCACCCTGATTACCCTGATCACCCCCTGTCATTGATAACCCCCCTGTAAGGCTCCATTCAGACGTCCGCATGCGTTTTGTGGATCCGATCCATGTATCCATGGATCCGTAAAAAATCATGCGGATGTCTGAATGGAGCCTTACAGGGGGGGTGATCAGTGACAGGGGGGTGATCACCCTGATTACCCTGATCACCCCCTGTCATTGATAACCCCCCTGTAAGGCTCCATTCAGACGTCCGCATGCATTTTGTGGATCCGATCCATGTATCCATGGATCCGTAAAAAATCATGCGGATGTCTGAATGGAGCCTTACAGGGGGGGTGGTCAGTGACAGGGGGGTGATCACCCTGATTACCCTGATCACCCCCTGTCATTGATAACCCCCCTGTAAGGCTCCATTCAGACGTCCGCATGCGTTTTGTGGATCCGATCCATGTATCCATGGATCCGTAAAAAATCATGCGGATGTCTGAATGGAGCCTTACAGGGGGGGTGATCAGTGACAGGGGGGTGATCACCCTGATTACCCTGATCACCCCCTGTCATTGATAACCCCCCTGTAAGGCTCCATTCAGACGTCCGCATGCATTTTGTGGATCCGATCCATGTATCCATGGATCCGTAAAAAATCATGCGGATGTCTGAATGGAGCCTTACAGGGGGGGTGATCAATGACAGGGGGGTGATCAGGGAGTCTATATGGGTGATCACCCCCCTGTCATTGATCACCCCCTGTCATTGATCACTCCCCCCCCTGGTAAGGCTCCAATTCAGCCTTTTTTTTTTGGCCCAAGTTAGCGGAAATTTTTTGTTTGTTTTTGTTTTTTCTTACTAAGTCTCATATTCCACTAACTTGTGTCAAAAAATAAAATCTCACATGGACGCACCATACCCCTCACGGAATCCAAATGCGTAAACATTTTTAGACATTTATATTCCAGACTTCTTCTCACGCTTTAGGGCCCCTAAAAAGCCAGGGCAGTATAAATACCCCACATGTGACCCCATTTCGGAAAGAAGACACCCCAAGATATTCCGTGAGGGGCATATTGAGTCCATGAAAGATTGAAATTTTTGTCCTAAGTTAGCGGAAAGTTAGACTTTGTGAGAAATAAACCAAAAAAATCAATATCCGCTAACTTATGCAAAAAAAAAAAAAATTCGAGGAACTCGCCATGCCCCTCATTGAATACCTTGGGGTGTCTTCTTTCCAAAGTGGGGTCACATGTGGGGTATTTATACTGCCCTGGCTTTTTAGGGGCCCTAAAGCATGAGAAGAAGTCTGGGATCCAAATGTCTAAAAATGCCCTCCTAAAAGGAATTTGGGCCCCTTTGCGCATCTAGGCTGCAAAAAAGGGTCACACATCTGGTATCGCCGGACTCAGGAGAAGTTGGGCAATGTGTTTTGGGGTGTCATTTTACATATACCCATGCTGGGTGAGAGAAATATCTTGGCAAAGGACAACTTTTCCCATTTTTTTATACAAAGTTGGCATTTGACCAAGATATTTTTCTCACCCAGCATGGGTATATGTAAAATGACACCCCAAAACACATTGCCCAACTTCTCCTGAGTACGGCGATACCACATGTGTGACACTTTTTTGCAGCCAAGGTGGGCAAAGGGGCACCTTTCGGATTTCGCAGGCCATTTTTTACACATTTTGATTGCAAGGTACTTCTTACACATTTGGGCCCCTAAATTGCCAGGGCAGTATAACTACGCCACAAGTGACCCCATTTTGGAAAGAAGACACCCCAAGGTATTCCGTGGGGGGCACGGCGAGTTCCTAGAATTTTTTATTTTTTGTCACAATTTAGCGGAAAATGATGATTTTTCTTTTTTTTTCTTTTTTTCCTTACAAAGTCTCATATTCCACTAACTTGCGACAAAAAATTAAAAATTCTAGGAACTCACCATGCCCCTCACGGAATACCTTGGGGTGTCTTCTTTCCAAAATGGGGTCACTTGTGGCGTAGTTATACTGCCCTGGCAATTTAGGGGCCCAAATGTGTGAGAAGAACTTTGCAATCAAAATGTGTAAAAAATGCCCTGCAAAATCCGAAAGGTGCACTTTGGAATATGTGCCCCTTTGCCCACCTTGGCAGCAAAAAAGTGTGACACATCTGGTATCGCCGTACTCAGGAGAAGTTGGGCAATGTGTTTTGGGGTGTCATTTTACATATACCCATGCTGGGTGAGAAAAATATCTTGGTCAAATGCCAACTTTGTATAAAAAAATGGGAAAAGTTGTCCTTTGCCAAGATATTTCTCTCACCCAGCATGGGTATATGTAAAATGACACCCCAAAACACATTCCCCAACTTCTCCTGAGTACGGCGATACCAGATGTGTGACACTTTTTTGATGCCAAGGTGGGCAAAGGGGCACATATTCCAAAGTGCACCTTTCGGATTTCACCGGTCATTTTTTTACAGATTTTGATTGCAAAGTACTTCTCACACATATGGGCCCCTAAATTGCCAGGGCAGTATAACTACGCCACAAGTGACCCCATTTTGGAAAGAAGACACCCCAAGGTATTCCGTGAGGGGCATGGCGAGTTCCTAGAATTTTTTATTTTTTGTCGCAAGTTAGTGAAATATGAGACTTTGTAAGGAAAAAAGAGAAAAAAAAAAAAATCATCATTTTCCGCTAACTTGTGACAAAAAATAAAAAATTCTAGGAACTCGCCATGCCCCTCACGGAATACCTTGGGGTGTCTTCTTTCCAAAATGGGGTCACTTGTGGCGTAGTTATACTGCCCTGGCAATTTAGGGGCCCATATGTGTGAGAAGTACTTTGCAATCAAAATCTGTAAAAAATGACCGGTGAAATCCGAAAGGTGCACTTTGGAATATGTGCCCCTTTGCCCACCTTGGCATCAAAAAAGTGTCACACATCTGGTATCGCCGTACTCAGGAGGAGTTGGGGAATGTGTTTTGGGGTGTCATTTTACATATACCCATGCTGGGTGAGAGAAATATCTTGGCAAAAGACAACTTTTCCCATTTTTTTATACAAAGTTGGCATTTGACCAAGATATTTTTCTCACCCAGCATGGGTATATGTAAAATGACACCCCAAAACACATTCCCCAACTTCTCCTGAGTACGGCGATACCAGATGTGTCACACTTTTTTGCTGCCAAGGTGGGCAAAGGGGCGCATATTCCAAAGTGCACCTTTTGGATTTCACCGGTCATTTTTTACACATTTTGATTGCAAAGTACTTCTCACACATTTGGGCCCCTAAATTGCCAGGGCAGTATAACTACCCCACAAGTGACCCCATTTTGGAAAGAAGACACCCCAAGGTATTCTGTGAGGGGCATGGTGAGTTCCTAGAATTTTTTATTTTTTGTCGCAAGTTAGTGGAATATGAGACTTTGTAAGAAAAAAATAAAAAATAAAAATCATCATCATTTTCCGCTAACTTGTGACAAAAAATAAAAAGTTCTATGAACTCACTATGCCCATCAGCGAATACCTTAGGGTGTCTACTTTCCGAAATGGGGTCATTTGTGGGGTAGTTATACTGTTTGGGCATTGTAGAACCTCAGGAAACATGACAGGTGCTCAGAAAGTCAGAGCCGTTTCAAAAAGCGGAAATTCACATTTTTGTACCATAGTTTGTAAATGCTATAACTTTTACCCAAACTATTTTTTTTTTGCCCAAACATTTTTTTTTTATCAAAGACATGTAGAACTATAAATTTAGCGAAAAATTTATATATGGATGTGGTTTTTTTTGCAAAATTTCACAGCTGAAAGTGAAAAATGTCATTTTTTTGCAAAAAAATCGTTACATTTTGATTAATAACAAAAAAAGTAAAAATGTCAGCAGCAATAAAATACCACCAAATGAAAGCTCCATTAGTGAGAAGAAAAGGAGGTAAAATTCATTTGGGTGGTAAGTTGCATGACCGAGCGATAAACGGTGAAAGGAGTGTAGTGCCGAAGTGTAAAAAGTGGCCTGGTCATGAAGGGGGTTTCACCTAGCGGGGCTGAAGTGGTTAAACTGGTAGCATTTCTGCAGCTCCCCTCCATGGAATTCAGTCGAATCCCACTAACAAATGCAGAAATGATGAGTTGTAATAAGTAAAGTTTACTATTGCTTCGTCATGAAGCTCATTTCTGTGTAAGTAGCGGGCGCAATGACGGCCGCCCCAGTAATTGAACCGCTCTGAGAGGTTAGTCAGTAAAAAAAAAAAAAACATATAATACTCACCTTATCCATTTGAGTCCGAAGAGGCCGCCATGGCCATCTTGACTGAAGATCCCGCACAAAATCTCTTCAATCAAGATGACCATGGCAACCTCTTCGTGGTCAAATATATGAGGTAAGTATAACTTTTTTAAACCACCATTTCAGGGAAAATTGATTTGTTACCACGAGAGAATCTAATTTTCCCTGAAATTCGGATCAAAGTCACTTTGGATACTTTGCTTCGCTCAACCCTAAATGACGAGGATAAAAAAATGGAGATAAAGTAGGGTGCAACAGCTATTAAACTGGTTTAATGGGGAAAAAAAAACATTAAAAAATAAAAGCTGTGTGTATGAGGCGATAAACAACAGTGTAACAGCGCAAAGCACATAAAACTAAAACTTAGAAAATATTTAATTTCTCTAGTCATTTGTTAGATCATTTTTAATTATCATTATTGGCTAAGGAATTATTATTTTGCCCTTCCACACCTAATATTTTTTATTTATTTGTTGATTTGAATGATTATGACTAGAGTTGAGCGAACCCGAACTGTAAAGTTCGGGTTCGTACCGAACTTTAGGGTTTTCAGCACCCAAACCCGAACCCGAACATTTACTTAAAAGTTTGGGTTCGGTGTTCGGCGATTTTTATGGCGCTTTTTGAAATGCTGCAAAGCAGCCAATCAACAAGCGTCATACTACCTGCCCCAAAAGGCCATCACAGCCATGCCTACTATTGGCATGGCTGTGATTGGCCAACTGCAGCATACGACCTAGCCTCTATTTAAGCTGGAGTCACGTAGTGCCGCCCGTCACTCTGCTCGGATTAGTGTAGGAAGAAGCTACAGCTGCTGTGAGGGAGAGATCAGGGAGAAATCTTATCAAGAACTGGTTTATGTACTCAGCGATCTACAGAAAAAGGGTTTTGTGGGTGCAGTGCACAATTTTTTTAAGCCTGCCCTCAGCCAACTACTGCTGAAAATGAACTTTTTTTTCTTCAGTTAGTCAATATCAATACATGATCGGCAGCCATTTTATGCAACGATAGTGCACCAGCATAGGCTATCTGCAAGTCCAGAAATACAGCTTTGGCATACTGTGGTGAAAAAACCCTCTAATATATTGCACATCTGGGATTACACATGCATAAGTGACTGTCACATTTAGGACAGAAATACGGCTTTGGCATACTGGAGTAAAAAACCCTCTAATATACTGCAAATCTGGGATTACACGTGCATAAGTGACTGTCACATTTAGGACAGAAATACAGCTTCTTGGTTAGGGTGAAAAAAACCTCTAATATACTGCACATCTGGGATTACACGTGCATAAGTGCCTGTCACGTTTAGGCCGTAAATACGGCTTTTTGGTTACTGGGGTAAAAAAGCCTCTGATATACTGCACATCTAGGATTATACATGCATAAGTGACTGTCACATTTAGGCCAAAAATACGGCTTTGGAATACTGGAGTAAAAAACCCTCTAATATACTGCACATCTGGGATTACACATGCATAAGTGACTGTCACATTTAGGACAGAAATCCAGCTTTTTAGTTAGGTGAAAAAAGCACTGATATACTGCACATTTGGGATTGCACATGCATAAGTGCCTGTCACATTTTGGCCATAAATACAGCTTTTTGGTTACTGGGGTGAAAAAAGCCTCTGATATACTGCACATCTGGGATTACATATGCATACGTGACTGTCACATTTAGGACAGAAATACAGCTTTTTGGTTAGGGTGAAAAAACCCTCTAATATACTGCACATCTGGGATTACACATGCATAAGTGACTTTCACATTTAGGCCATAAATACGGCTTTGGCATACTGGAGTAAAAAACCCTCTAATATACTGCATATCTGGGATTACACGTGCATAAGTGACTGTCACATTTAGGACAGAAATCCAGCTTTTTAGTTAGGTGAAAAAAACACTAATATACTGCACATCTGGGATTACACATGCATAAGTGCCTGTCACATTTTGGCCATAAATACGGCTTTTTGGTTACTGGGGTGAAAAAAGCCTTTGATATACTGCACATCTGGGATTACATATGCATAAGTGACTGTCACATTTAGGACAGAAATACAGCTTTTTGGTTAGGGTGAAAAAACCCTCTAATATACTGCACATCTGGTATTAGACAAGCATAAGTGACTGTCACATTTAGGCCAGAAATCCATCTTTTTGTTTACTGGGGTGCAAAAAGCCTCTAATATATTGCACATCTGGGATTACACTTGCATAAGTGACTGTCACATTTAGGCCATAAATATGGCTTTTTGGTTACTGGGGTGAAAAACCCCTCTAATATATTGCACATCTGGGATAAGACATGGCATACTGGGGTAAAAAAGCCTCTCATATACTGCACATCTGGGATTACACTCGCATAAGTGACTGTCACATTTAGGCCATAAATACAGCTTTTTGGTTAGGGTGAAAAAACCCTCTAATATACTGCACATCTGGGATAAGACATGGCATACTGGGGTAAAAAAGCCTCTCATATACTGCACATCTAGGATTACACTTGCATAAGTGGCTGTCACATTTAGGACAGAAATACAGCTTTTGGTTAGGGTAAAAAAAAAACTCTAATATACTGCACATCTGGGATTACACATGCATAAGTGACTTTCACATTTAGGCCATAAATACGGCTTTGGCATACTGGGGTGAAAAAAGCCTCTAATATATTGCACATCTGGGATTACACTTGCATAAGTGACTGTCACATTTAGGCCATAAATACGGCTTTTTGGTTACTGGGGTGAAAAACCCCTCTAATATATTGCACATCTGGGATAAGACATGGCATACTGGGGTAAAAAAGCCTCTCATATACTGCACATCTGGGATTACACTCGCATAAGTGACTGTCACATTTAGGCCATAAATACAGCTTTTTGGTTAGGGTGAAAAAACCCTCTAATATACTGCACATCTGGGATAAGACATGGCATACTGGGGTAAAAAAGCCTCTCATATACTGCACATCTAGGATTACACTTGCATAAGTGGCTGTCACATTTAGGACAGAAATACAGCTTTTAGGTTAGAGTGAAAAAACCCTCTAATATGCTGCACATCTGGTATTAGACAAGCATAAGTGACTGTCACATTTAGGACAGAAATACAGCTTTTTGGGGGGGCGGAGCCTTCACTTCATGCTGCCGTTCAGCTCTGCTACAATCGTATCCCTCACAGCCTTAATCTAGCGGCACTTAAATCCCAGAATGGTCAAGATAGGTGGCCCTAGACCCACTGAAGCCCAAGGAATCGCTAAAGCTCCAACAAGTGGCGAATCTATGGAGAAATTCATAAAAAAAGCCGCCCAGATGCATGTGGCTAAAGAAATCAAGATGGCGCCTGGAACGCCGAAAGCTGCAAGGAGCGCTCAGAAACATACAGCAGCAGCAGAGAAGGTAAGGGAGGTCTCCCCTGGGGCCGATTCCCTGCCCATCTCCAGAGCATTCCTAAAAGATGCCTTACTAGAAGCCATGGAGCCGCTCAGGTGAGACCTCTTCTCGATAAAAGAGGACATGCGCCACATTGGGAGGAGGTTTGAGACACTGGAGGACAATCAATCTGCTATTGTGACACACCAGAGTGCTGTCTCTTCCATACTAACCCTGCATCAGGCACACATGAACTCTCTTTACACGCTCCTTGAAGACCAAGAAAATAGGAGTAGACGCAATAATCTGCGCTTCAGGGGCATACCTGAATCTGTGAGCCCTGCTGAGATACCAGAAGCTGTTATGAATATTTGCCTGCAACTGCTCGGCCCGGACTCCCCTCATGAAATCATCATTGAGAGGGCTCATAGAGCCTTACGTCCTAAGCCTCAGCCCGCAGAACCTCCAAGAGACGTTATTTGCAAATTTCTGCATTATCCAGTTAAAGACGCGATCCTTAACAAAGCAAGGATGACAGCCCAATCACCATATTCCAAGATTTAGCCCAATCCACATTGAAAAAGAGGAGGGCATTGAAACCACTTACGGATTGGCTTTGCAGCAAAAAAGTTCTCTATAAGTGGCTATTCCCCTTTGGGCTGTTGTTTTTGTACAAAGGGCAGCGCATTTCCATCTCTTCCTTCACCGATTTGCCCAAAGCATACGATATTCTACAAATTGACCAACTACCCATTGAGAACTGGGACTACATCCAGAGTAATAACCCACTTCCAGATCTTCTATCAGCTGATCCTTGGGGGACCCCTCGTCCGGGCAAACCCCAAAGAACCAGAAGAGAAAGACACTCAACTCCAAGACGCCTTCCAACTTCATGATTCTTGAAGGATTCAAAGCTTGATCCTGGGATCCGTTACATGTTCAACAAGTTTACATTGAGTAGTCTTTTTCTCTTCTATAATGCTTAAGAAATGCACCTACCTATTTTGGGGCATAATACTTTATTATCATTACTAACCTTTGAGCTATATTATACAGTTTAGCGTTCTATGTTTCTCTACTAAGTGCCTAGTAGAAAATTATTTCGAGGGTACGGCTATTTGTCACATTATATATGTGCACAATTTCCCCCCTACCACACTATTGGAGTAGTATCACTCTAATATTAATGTTTTACATACTTGAACAATATCTCATACTGTTCTCACTGTTGTTTTTATTTTATTGTTGGTTATATGACAGGTATCATAGGAAGACTATCTTGTATCCTCAAAATGAAGAAGGACGCTTCCGTAACTCTGTAGCTCCACCCTGGATGGCTAAGTACAAAAAAACTGCACCCACACATCTTCTGTTAAAAACTTTCAGCGGTACACACTCAGCTATTCTTTTACCAGATGGCTGACATGTGCATTGCTTCATTTAACGTTAAGGGGTTTAACGCCCCATCGAAACGTAGTCAATTATTCTCCCTTGCTAAAAAAGAAGGATGCTCAGTCTTGATGCTCCAGGAGACTCACTTTAAATTTAATAAATATCCCGACCTATCCCGTTCTATGTTCCCACACTGGTACCATTGTGGTTCAAATTCAGCAGCTTCCAGAGGTGTGAGCATAGGGTTCCAGAAGGGTCTACCTTTTATATACATTTCACATGTCCAAGATGTAGATGGCAGGTATATAATACTGAAGGGTAAAGTGGCAAATCAAGTTTATACCTTTGCAAACGTTTACGCCCCAAATGTTAACCAAATTACGTGGCTGAGCGAAACGCTTGACCTTCTGGAATCATATAAGGAGGGGGTAGTGGTGCTCGGAGGAGATCTGAATATGGCAATAAACCCTTCTTTGGACTCATCTTCTAAAAAATCTGCTCTATCATTAAGAGCAATTAGACATTTGAGGAACAAATTACATCAAAACGCTCTCTATGATATATGGCGTCTTCGTAACCCCTCCGGGCAGGACTACACCTTTTTCTCCCACCCCCACAATTCATACCATAGGCTTGACTATATATTTATGTCAAAAGAACATTTACATTTATGTTCCCAAGCCTATATAGGTGATATACTTTTATCCGACCATGCACCAATATTCATTAAAATTCAAGCCCCCTCATTAGAACCTAAAGCCTTCAGGTGGCGACTTAAGGAACAGCTGATTTCCACAGAAGAGAATAGGAACCACACTCAAAAAATTCTGGAGGAATTCTTTTCCTTTAACTCCCTCCCTGAAACTTCCCCTCACATATTATGGGATACCCATAAGGCCTACATGAGAGGTCAGTTTATTAGTATGAGGTCAAGAATTAAAAAAGAAAGGAAGAAGAAAGTAGAGGATCTTTTAACCCAGATACACAGGTTAGAAGCTGTACATAAAAGATCCTTACTAGACTCTCACCTGACGGAACTCACGGAATTGAGAAACTCCTTAAAAAATTTGCTCAATGCAACTTCTGCTAAGTATTATCTCCATGCGCAATACAAATACTATGCGCATGGAGATAAGGCTTCTAAGTTCATGATGCAGAGGATTAAACAAAGGAAATCTAATAATTATATTCACAAAATCAGAGTTTCCGGGAGGGAAGAAGTATATTCCACATCAGAGATAGCCAAACAATTCCAAAAGTTTTACCACTCCCTATATAACATAAAATATGAGGAAAAGAAAGCTGATACCCCCTCTCTTCATCTACCCAAGGAATCAATAACCTCCTTCCTAAATTCCCTTGCCCTACCGGCTCTGTCGGATGCCCAAGCTCAAACTCTACAGACCCCCTTTAAGATGAAGGAACTTCTGTCGGCAATTAAACAACTTCCTAACGGAAAAAGTCCTGGACCTGATGGTTACCCGGCCTTATATTACCGCACTTTCCAGAATATAATAGGACCATATCCCCTCTCCATATTTAATAGCTCCCTGTCTGGTGTCCCATTATCCATAGATATGACTAGAGCACATATCACACTGATTCCGAAGGAGGGGAAAGACAGTTCCGATTGCTCTAATCATCGCCCAATTTCCCTATTGAATTTAGATTTGAAGTTATTAGCCAAAATACTCGCCAATCTCCTGTCCTCTTTCCTCCCAAATTTAATAAAAACCGACCAAGTGGGCTTCATCCGTGGTAGGGAGGGCAGAGATAACACTGCTAAGGTGCTAAATGCTATTTACTTTGCAAAAAGTTTAAAAGGCCTCTAATCCTCCTTACCACGGATGCAGAAAAAGCCTTCGACAGGGTAAGTTGGGAATATATGAGAGAAGTTCTTAAAACCATTAAATTCCCTGACCCGTATATTGATGCTATTTTTTCCTTGTATACCCATTCCTCAGTAGCCATCATCATTAATGATACCTTGTCTCCCTCTTTCGATATCAGGAATGGCACCAGACAGGGATGCCCACTATCACCTCTGTTATTCGTTCTAGTAATGGAAACACTGCTCCAAGCTATTAGACTGGAGAGGGGGATAATGGGCATAAAGATAAACCAAATTGAACATAAGGTGGCTGCCTTCGTAGACGACCTGTTAATAATGAACACCAATCCAACCGAAGCCCTTCCACTGATATATAAAATTTTGGAACAATTCAGCTCCTTTTCGAACTTCAGAATTAATATGAGCAAATCCCATATTATCAGTATAGATCTTCCAATTTCAATTAGAAATACACTGAAGGCAAATTCCCCTTTTAATTGGGATGCTCCATATATTACATACTTGGGAGATAAGATTGGCCTAGACCCGTCTACTCTCTTTCGACTAAATTACTCTCCTCTCCTTCAGTCTGTCACTGATCAACTAGCTGGGCTTAAGTATCCGATGCTTTCATGGTTTGGAAGAAAAAATATCGTAACCTCATTGGTCTTACCAAGATTGACTTACCTACAACAAGTTTTACCGATCCCAGTCCCAAAAACATATTACATCAAACTTAAACAACATATCAGCTCATTTATTTGGGCCGGGAAAAGGGCTCGACTGGCTCGCTCTGTCCTTTGCAGGCCAAAGGCTAATGGGGGAATAGGTTTACCTGACCCAGAACTGTATGGGAGAGCTGTGACTCTTTCCAGATTAGTGGAATGGATGACATATCCAAACCCGAAAGCCGTGGGTCTCCATGGAACAGGGCGACCTTGGTTCGTTCCCTTCAGGCCTTCTAGTGGGCGCAAAACATTTCCCACCCCTAGATAGACCCCTTAACCCAATGACCAAATCGACAGTTGAGGCATGGAACTGGCTCCAGCAATCACAACATGCCATACCATTTTCCTTTTTCCTTATTCTGGGTTCATGGCATGCATAATATAACACATATATGTTCACATGTTTATATATAAGGATATGTTTATATACAAGGGTATTGTGCATAACATGGTCTTCCATAAGTTATATTGCATTTATGCATATGGACGCGACTTTTTATACTGCAACATTCGTTTTTCATTGTGCTTACGTCTCCATGGTGATCTTTTGACTCTCCTCCCCTAGTGTGATGTGTGCGCGCGTCATCCAGGGCCGTCTCCGGCGCCTCACGCCCGTGCGTCCTGACGTCGGAACCGCCCGATCATGTGACTTTATCACATGGTGTGGGCGTGCCGACGGGACGCCGGCGGTGGGGTGGCTGGATTCGGTATTGGTCTGGTTTGCGCGCGCCTGTACTCATACACACCTGGGGACAAGTGAATACTGGCTCTCCGATTGGCTGTGGGAACATTTTTATGCTCAAGTCACAGTGACGGCGCTACCCCCTGACAAAGGTACGCCGAAACGCGCGTTGGGGTAGCGCCACCCTGGTCGTTCTGGCACACGGCTCTTTTCTTTGGTGAGTTCCTGTCTCTTGCTGTTTCCCTCTGGCTATTGTTATTATTGTTATCCACTTCTACATCCCATTGGTCTGCAGCCTAATTTTATAGCGCACGCGGTGGCTGCACAGCAATGTTTATACTATACATACAGAGGTGTTCATGCATTTGACAGGTGGCTCACCTGGTACTTTTACTTCAGCTGCATCTTGTACATGACTTTGAGCATTGACTCCATATTGATGCTCATGTACCTTACGCCTTTTCTTACCGTGTTTTTTAGATCCGTGTGCCTGTGCCCCCAGGGTGGTGTTTCTCCTTTTTCTGTCCTCCGCTTCCAATCTTGTCTATGGCATCATGTACTCATATGCTTTATTTATGTCATTTTATCATGTTTCAATAAATTATATATTTTTGGTACTATGAGCTCCGTTTCCTTTGTTTCTGCCTTTAGCTCGGGAGCTTTTTGCCGAGTTTTATTTTTGTGTGTCCCTATTGGGGGTACATTGGGTGAACATTGTGTTCTTGCCCTTCCCCCCCTTTTCTCAGGGACACCTTGGGTTTATCCTTTGTTTCTTCATACCATTACCCTCACCACTGATACAGGTAAAGGACATAATAGCCTTTGCTCCATCCACCCTGAGAGATTGCTTACCAATCTCAGTCCAAAACTCCACATTACCTCTTTACTCACTTTTTGACATAAATGGCACAGTAATGAACAATGAAAATATCTTAGGAGTCTTCCCAGAAAGCAAGCAATTTCCCTACTTATTGTCCTTCATAAGCCCTTTTATATCTAAAAATGTCACTATGAATGACCTACTACGCCCTTTGACCTGGCTTGAAAGTATACTTAACGATCAATCTAAACACACCAAATTAATCCCCCAAATCTATAAGGCCTCTTTCACACGGGCGTCATGTTTTTTGCCCGGATAAGAGGCGGGTGCGTTGCGGGAAAATGCGCAATTTTTCCGCGCGAGTGCAAAACATTGTCATGCGTTTTGCACTCGCGTGAGAAAAATCGTGCATGTTTGGTACCCAAACCCTAACTTCTTCACAGAAGTTCGGGCTTGGGATTGATGTTCTGAAGATTGTATTATTTTCCCTTATAACATGGTTATAAGGGAAAATAATAGCATTCTGACTACATAATGCATAGTATAATAGTGCTGGAAGGGTTAAAAAAATAAAAAAGTTAACTCACCTTATCCTCTTGTTCGCGTAGTTCGTTCCCGGTCTGTTCTTTGCTAGCTGTGTGCTTTGGCTAAAGGACCTTTGATGATGTCAGATCACATGCTCCAATCACATGGTCCATCACCATGGTGATGGAGCATGTGATCTGACATCATCAAAGGTCCTTTAGCCCAAGCCCACAGCTAGCAAAGAACAGACCGGAAAGAACTACGCGAACAAGAGGATAAGGTGAGTTAACTTTTTTATTTTTTTAACCCTTCCAGCACTATTATACTATGCATTCTGTAGTCAGAATGCTATTATTTTCCCTTATAACCATGTTATAAGGGAAAATAATACAGTGAATAGACTGTCACCTAGAACCCATGCGTGAAAATCGCACCGCATCCGCACTTGCTTGCGGATGCTTGCGATTTTCACGCAGCCCCATTCACTTCTATGGGGCCTGCGTTGCGTGAAAAACGCACAAAATAGAGCATGCTGCGATTTTCACGCAACGCATAAGTGATGCGTGAAAATCACCGCTCATGTGAACAGCCCCATAGAAATGAATGGGTCAGGATTCAGTGCGGGTGCAATGCGTTCAACTCACGCATCGCACCCGCGCGGAATATTCGCTCGTGTGAAAGGGGCCTAAGAAATTAAGTACACCTGTGTCAATGATTAAACCAGCATTTATAGGGCTATAGGAACGGGATTTGAATACTAACTTCTCTCAGGCAGAGATCTCGAAACTTCTACTAAACCCTCATAAATCCTCTAGGTGCATCCGTACCCAAGAAAATGGATATAAAATATTAACAAGATGGTATAAGACTCCAGATGTCACTTATCGCTATAACCCAAATAATACCGACACGTGCTGGAGATGTAAGAAAGAAAGAGGATCATTCTTCCACATATGGTGGACATGCCCACCGCTACAAAAATGGTGGAAAATAATTTTCTCCAAAGCTAACTGTGGAGTAAATATTCAGATTTCTCCTCAACTAGCGTTGTTAGGTTTACCTCCATCTTCTAAATCACAGAAAAAAAACACCAAACAGATATACCACTGACTATACTAGCTGGTCATACAAGCAGATATTAAAAGCTGAGACTTTTGCCAATATATTCCTGTCAGGAAGTTATCGGAGCCCATCATGCACCACGTCACGGTCACTCAGCATGGCAAGGGCTCCTACCACTGCACTAACTATGGTGTGAACACGGTCTGAAGGTGATGAAATCCAGCTCACAGCCAAGCTTCCACACAACCGCATAGCAGGTCAGCTAATGCAATGTGAACACGGCCAGACTGTAAGCCACACCCATATCAGACCATGTGATGGAGGTTTCCAGGTGCAACAGAATGTTCAATTGCCATTCTGTTGCACCTGGAAACCTCCATCACACAGTCTGGCTGTGTTCACAAAAGTCTCAGCTTTTAATATCTGCTTGTATGACCAGCTAGTATAGTCAGTGGTATATCTATTTGGTGTTTTTTTCAGTGATTTATATGATTGTATTTTCATCCGCACAATGCTCCTGTCTGTGTAGGATGTTTTTGTGGTGCATGTGGACCGCGCTGGCGTCCTCCTTTGTATGCATTACTTGCTCGGGATGGTCGTTTGCTGCGGTCCACATGCGGTGGGATTGCTCCCCCAATGATAAACATGCTACAGTGTTTGGGGTTTGAGCAGCTCCCCCATACCTGCCACGGTAATTTTGTGGTTCACATGCAGTGGGACTGCGTGCCCAATGAAAGACACGCTACAGTGTTTGTGGTTGAGACAGTTCCCCCATATTGGCCACTATATTTTTGTGATGTTGTTTTACCTCCATCTTCGCCAAGAATATCATCAACTAAATTATTTCATACTATGCTAAGTGCGGCACGCCTACTAATACCAAAACTGTGGCTATCTGATGAGGTACTGTCACGGCCATGGCTATGACCGTGACTCTCTAACCGCATGCGGTTGCCTGCGGTTTCGTGTGGGTTTAAACCACAGGTGAGGGCCGCTGGCGTGTGGCCTAACTTGTGGTTGCCGCGGGCAACCTATCGTCTCATGTGTATGTGTCAGCAGCAGCCTGAGCGTGGCTAGGCAGCTTGCTGCAGTTGCATGCGGTTGCACCTAGCAACCTCTGTTAGGTGTCTGTGTGTATGTGTGCACTTGTGTTTATGTATTGTGCGCACTTCCCCTTTTAGTATAGCCTGAGTGTCTAGCAAGGCTCAGTAGGTTGCTTCAGCCCTGCTAGCTGGAGCAGCCTCCTGTGTATTTGACCTGCCTGTGAGAGCCACCCCTGTGGTCATAAAAGTATAGTTGTTATGCCTATGTCTTTATGTGTGTGGTGTAGCATGTTGTTCTGTTGGGACCTTCTTATGTTTCTGTGCAGCATACGGTTCTGGATCCCTCTCTGTTTAGGGATCCAGTCAGCAAGGCTGTGGCAGGTTGGTGAACTTCTTGTCCGCCTGCCATTTCCGTATTACTGTTCATGTCCCCCTTTTTCCCAACAGCTTGGCCATTGAGACTCCTGCTCCTCCGTGCCAAGGAGGAGTAGGTCGTCTTACCCAGCTCCTAGCTCAGGGATCTGCGGAGGGTAAGACAGGGCTCCGAGGTTCCTGCGCATGGGTCCTCCTACCTTAAAGGTCGACCCATGCAGGTTAGGAGTTAGGGTCAGGGTAGGGATGCGTGAGGAGGTGACCTGCTGCCTATCCTGTTCTCATGGCCGAGTAGCCACTACACCACCTGGCATCGCACGGCTGAGGGTTTCCCCCATCCTCAGCCGTGACAGGTACCCTCCATATCTCAGTGGGTAGGGAAGATGGACCAGTTATGTAGATTTGAAGAGATCGCTGCTTGGGAATCCCGAAGAATTTATCTATATAGGGCCCAATGGAAAGAATGGTTTGCATTTAGAAACACAAGTACTTCCCACACCACTCCATTCTATGTCTTACTAGATTAAGACTACTTTCCCAATTGCTCCCTTACATGACCCTTAAATGTGCTTCAGAAGATGATGAGATTGTATGTCTCAGAGAACTAACCATTCTAAAGAAATGATGTAAAACAAACCTGTCAAACCACCAGTTATACTATGTTACTCATATGTCTTTAAATGGATAACTGTATGTACTTCTTCTTATCTAAACATATGTATTGATTTTATTTTCAATAAACTCTATTTGAAAACCAAAAAAAAAAAAAAAAAAGAAGGAATAGATCAATACGTGAAAAAATAAATAAATAAATACAGCTTTTTGGTTAGGGTGAAAAAAAAAACTCTAATATACTGCACATCCGGTATTAGACAAGTATAAGTGACTGTCACATTTAGGCCATAAATACGGCTTTTTGGTTACTGGGGTGAAACAAAAACTCTAATATATTGCACATCTGGGATTACACATGCATAAGTGACTGTCAAATTTAGGCCAGAAATACAGCTTTTTGGTTACTGGGGTGAAAAAACCCTCTGATATATTGCACATCTAGGATTAGACATGCATAAGTGACTGTCACATTTAGGCCATAAATGGAGTAAAAAACCCTCTAATATACTGCAAATCTGGGATTACACGTGCATAAGTGACTGTCACATTTAGGACAGAAATACAGCTTTTTGGTTAGGGTGAATAAACCCTCTAATATACTGCACATCTGGGATTACTCGTGCATAAGTGCCTGTCACATTTAGGCCATAAATACGGCTTTTTGGTTACTGGGGTGAAAAAGCCTCTGATATACTGCACATCTAGGATTAGACATGTATAAGTGACCGTCACATTTAGGACATAAATACGGCTTTGGCATACTGGAGTAAAAAACCCTCTAATATACTGCACATCTGGGATTACACATGCATAAGTGACTGTCACATTTAGGACAGAAATCCAGCTTTTTAGTTTGGTGAAAAAAACCTTTAATATACTGCACATCTGGAATTACACATGCATAAGTGCCTCTCACATTTTGGCCATAAATACGGCTTTTTGGTTACTGGGGTGAAAAAAGCCTCTGATATGCTGAACATCTGGGAGAAGACTTGCATAAGTGAGTGTCACATTTATGCCACAAATACCGCTGTCATATAGAGTTAAAAAAAAAATTGAGTGCAATACCCTACATCAGGGTTTATATTTGCGTTAAATTATTTTCAACATACTTAACCACTTTTTACTTTGCTTTGTGAGCGCTAACTATGAGGCAAACATCTAATAAGGGACGTGGTCATGGTCGTAGTGGTGGTGTTGGTGAAGCCTCTGGTGCAGGGGGAGGACGTGGCCGTTCTGCCACAGTTACACGTCCTACTGAGGCTACTACCTCATGTCCCAGTAGCCGCCAGAATCTACAGCGATATTTGGTCGGACCTAATGCCGTTCTAAGGATGGCTAGTCAATTGGGTGGCCGACAGTCGATCCACCACGTTCACATTAACTCCCACCCAGTCTTCTGCTGAAAGCGCACAGGTGGCGCCTCAAACCCACGCCCATCAGTCTGTCACATCACCCCCTTGCATATCGGGGAACCTGTCTGAGCCTCAAGTCATGCAGCAGTCTCTTATGCTAATTGAAGACTCTGCTGGCAGGGTTTCCCAAGGGCATCCACCTAGCCCTTCCCCAGGGGTGGAAGACATAGAATGCACTGACGCACAACCACTTATGTTTCCTGATGAGGACATGGGAATACCCTCTCAGCACGTCTCTGATGATGACGAAACACAGGTGCCAACTGCTGCTTCTTTCTGCAGTGTGCAGACCGAAAAGGAGGTCAGGGAGGAAGACTGGGTGGAAGACGATGCAGGGGACGATGAGGTCCTAGACCCCACATGGAATGAAGGTCGTTCCACTGACTTTCAGAGTTCGGAGGAAGAGGCAGTGGTGAGACCAAGCCAACAGCGTAGCAAAAGCGGAAGCAGGGTACAAAGGCAGAGCAGCCTCTTCCTCCGCCTCTTGAGGAACGTTGGCAACTGCCGCCCAGCAAACAGAGGATGTGCCACCAACAACACCACCAGGATGTGGCCCAGGACGAGGTGGAGGAAGTCTTTTAGAAGTGGCTCAGAAAGAGGATTTTTGCAACAGCAGAGGCCAGGTACAAATTTGGCCAGCCAGGGCCCACTACTGGAGGACGAGGAGGATGAGGAGGATGAGGAGGAGGATGGGGATGAAGCATGTTCACAGCGGGGTGGTATCCAACGCAGCTTGGGCCCATCACTAGTGCGTGGCTGGGGGGATACGGAGGACGCAGATGATACGGCTCCCACAGAGGACAGCTTGTCCTTACCTCTGGGCAGCCTGGCACACATGAGCGACTACATGCTGCAGTGCCTGTGCAACGACTGCAGAGTTGCCCACATTTTAACGTGTACTGACTACTGGGTGGCCACCCTGCTGGATCCCCATTACAAAGACAATGTGCCGTCCTTAATTTCCTCACTGGAGCGCGATCAAAAGATGCGCGACTACAGGCGCACGCTGGTACACGTGCTCCTGAGAGCATTCCCAACTGACGCCGGGGGACAAGTGGAAGCACAAGGCGAAGGCAGGGGAGGAGGGAGAAGACACCAATGCAGCTGTGTCAGTGCCAGTACCTCAGAAGGCAGGGTTAGCATGGCCGACATGTGGAAAAGCTTTGTAACCTTGCCGCAACAACCGTCCCCAACTGCTGATATGGAGCGTGTTAGCAGGAGGCAGCATTTGAACAATATGGTGGAACAGTACCTGTGCACACGCCTACATGTACTGACTGATGGTTCTTCCCCATTCAACTTCTGGTTCTCCAAATTGTCCACATGGCCAGTGCTTGCCCTGTATGCCTTGGAGGTGCTGGCCTTCCCTGCAGCCAGTGTACTCTGAACGTGTATTTAGCATGGCAGAAGGCGTCATTACAGACAGACGCAGCCGCCTGTCCACAGCCAACGTGGACAAGCTCACGTTTATTAAAATGAACCATGCTTGGATCCCACAAGACCTGTCTGTACCTTGTGCAGAATAGACATTTATACTACCATCAAACATACAAACCGGATTTCCAAAACGTTGGGACACTAAACAAATTGTGAATAAAAACTGAATGCAATGATGTGGAGATGGCAAATGTCAATATTTTATTTGTAATAGAACGTAGATGACAGATCAAACCTTTAATCCGAGTATATGTATAATTTTAAAGGAAAAATACGTTGATTCAAATTTTCACGGTGTCAACAAATCCCCAAAAAGTTGGGACAAGTAGCAATAAGAGGCTGGAAAAAGTAAATTTGAGCATAACGAAGAGCTGGAAGACCAATTAACACTAATTAGGTCAATTGACAACATGATTGGGTATAAAAAGAGCTTCTCAGAGTGGCAGTGTCTCTCAGAAGCCAAGATGGGTAGAGGATCACCAATTCCCACAATGTTGCGCAGAAAGATAGTGGAGCTATATCAGAAAGGTGTTACCCAGCGAAAAATTGCAAAGACTTTGCATCTATAATCATCAACTGTGCATAACATCATCCGAAGATTCAGAGAATCTGGAACAATCTCTATGCGTAAGGGTCAAGGCCATAAAACCATACTGGATGCCCGTGATCTCCGGGCCCTTAAACGACACTGCACCACAAACAGGAATGCTACTGTAAAGGAAATCACAGAATGAGCTCAGGAAGACTTCCAGAAACCATTGTCAGTGAGCACAATCCACCGTGCCATCCGCCGTTGCCAGCTGAAACTCTACAGTGCAAAGAAGAAGCCATTTCTAAGCATGATCCACAAGCTCAGGCGTTTTCACTCGGCCATTGATCATTTAAAATGGAGTGTAGCGAAATGGAAGACTGTTCTGTGATCAGACGAGTCACGATTCAAAGTTCTTTTTGGAAACCTGGGACGCCATGTCATCCGGACCAAAGAGGACAAGGACAACCCAAGTTGTTATCAACGCTCAGTTCAGAATCCTGCATCTCTGATGGTATGGGGTTGCATGAGTGCGTGTGGCATGGGCAGCTTGCATGTCTGGAAAGGCACCGTCAATGCAGAAAAATATATTCAGGTTCTAGAACAACATATGCTCCCATCCAGACGTCATCTCTTTCAGGGAAGACCCTGCATTTTTCAACAAGATAATGCCAGACCACATTCTGCATCAATCACAACATCATGGCTGCGTAGGAGAAGGATCCGGGTACTGAAATGGCCAGTCTGCAGTCCTGATCTTTCACCTATAGAGAACATTTGGCGCATCATAAAGAGGAAGGTGCAACAAAGAAGGCTCAAGACGATTGAACAGTTAGAGGCCTGTATCAGACAAGAATGGGAGAGCATTCCTATTTCTAAACTTGAGAAACTGGTCTCCTCAGTCCCCAGACGTCTGTTGAGTGTTGTAAGAAGAAGGGGAGATGCCACACAGTGGTGAAAATGGCCTTGTCCCAACTTTTTTCGGATTTGTTGACACCATAAAATTCTGATTCAACATATTTTTCCCTTATTTTCTCAGTTTAAACTTTTGTTCCGTGATTTATGTTCTATTCTAAATAAAATATTAGAAGTTGGAACCTCCACATCATTGCATTCAGTTTTTATTCACGATTTGTATAGTAACCCAACTTTTTTGGAATCCAGTTTGTACATTCTTGTACTCAAGTCAAGTGCAATGATTCTTTTTTATTTTATTTTTTTTAATTGTCCCAATAGTTTGGGGGCTTCCTACCCCAATAAAAAATACAAAATAAACATTGTTGGCTACCTGTTCCTCCTTCATTGCTGCCTCCACCTACAACACCACATTCACGCGCCTCCTCAACCTGCAGGTTAATAATTGGTAATTTCATTTTAACTTATTTCCCTATCCACATTTGTTTTCAGAGCAGTTGCCATGCTCTTAAGCACATTTTACTGCCTTTTACATCCCTCTAGCCTTTTCAAGGACTAATTTAGAGCAATTTTAATTTTAAAAAGTGCCAATTTTAGTGGCCTAAATTGAAAAAAATCTTATTTTTAATTTTCGGGTGACATTTTACCATTTTTTGGCGTATACAAACCCCTGCTGTGCCTGGGTGACAGGGGCCTAAATCTCTCAAAATCCTCTGTTCTGCTGCTGGGTGACAAGATCCCCCTTTTGCCGTGAATGAACCCCTGCTGTGCCTGGGTGACATGAACCCCCTTTTGCAGTGAATGAACCCCTGCTGTGCCTGCATGACAGGGGCCTAAATCTCTCAAAAAACTCTGTTCTCTTGCTGGGTGACATGAAACCCCTGTTGCCGTGAATTAACCCATGCTCTGCATTGCTGACAGGGGCCTAAATCTCTCAAAATCCTCTATTCTATTGCTGGGTGACATTAACCCCCTTTTGCCGTGAATGAACCCCTGCTCTGCATTGCTGACAGGGGCCTAAATCTCTCAAAATCCTCTGTTCTATTACTGGGTGACATGAATCCCCTTTTGCCGTGAATGAACCCCTGCTGTGCCTGGGTGACTGGGGCCTAAATCTCTCAAAATCCTCTGTTCTATTGTGGGGTGACATGAACCTCCTTTTGACGTGAATGATCCCCTGCTGTGACTGGGTGACATGTGCCTCGTTCTCTAAATCTCAAAAAATCCTCTGTTGTATTGATGGGTGACATGAACCCCCTGTTGCCGTGAATGAACCCCTGCTCTGCATTGCTGACAGGGGCCTAAATCTCTCAAAATCCTCTGTTCTATTGCTGGGTGACATGAACCCCCTTTTGCCGTGAATGAACCCCTGCTGTGCCTGGGTGACAGGGGCCTAAATCTCTCAAAATCATCTGTTCTATTGCTGGGTGACATGAACCCCCTTTTGCCGTGAATTAACCCCTGATGTGCCTCGGTGACTGGGGCCTAAATCTCTCAAAATCCTCTGTTCTATTGTGGGGTGACATGAACCCCCTTTTGCCGTGAATGAACCCCTGCTGTGCCTGGGTGACAGGGGCCAAAATCTCTCAAAATCCTCTGTTCTATTGCTGGGTGAAATGAACCCCCTTTTGCTGTGAATGAACCCCTGTCCTGCATTGCTGACAGGGGCCTAAATCTCTCAAAATCCTCTGTTGTATTGCTGGGTGACATGAACCCCCTTTTGCCGTGAATGAACCCCTGCTGTGCCTGGGTGACAAGGGCCTAAATCTCTAAAAATCCTCTGTTCTATTGCTGGGTGATAAGAACCCCCTTTTGCCATGAATGAACCCCTGCTCTGCATTGCTGACAGGGAACTAAATTTAGTGAAAACAAGGGCCTAAATCTCTCAAAATCCTCTATTGTATTGCTGGGTGACATGAACCCCCTTTTGCCGTGAATGAACCCCTGCTGTGCCTGGGTGACATGTGCCTCATTCTCTCAAAATCATCTGTTCTATTGCTGGGTGACATGAACCCCATTTTACCGTGAATGAACCCCTGCTGTGCCTGGTTGACAGGGGCCTAAATTTATTAAAATCCTATGTTCTATTGCTCGGTGACATGAACCCCCTTTTGCCGTGAATGAACCCCTGCTGTGCCTGGGTGACAGGGTCCTAAATCTCTCAAAATCCTCTGTTCTATTGCTGGGTGACATGAACCCCCTTTTGCTGTGAATGAACCCCTGTCCTGCAATACTGACAGGGGCCTAAATCTCTCAAAATACTCTGTTCTATTGCTGGGTGACATGAACCCCCTTTTGCCGTGAATGAACCCCTGCTGTGCCTGGGTGACAGGGGCCTAAATGTCTCAAAATCCTCTGTTCTATTGCTGGTTGATAAGAACCCCCTTTTGCCGTGAATGAACCCCTGCTGTGCATTGCTGGCAGGGAACTAAATTTTGTGAAAACATCTGTTACTGATCGGAAGATGCGCGACTACAAGCGCACGCTGATGATAGCATTACCACCTGACAGCGGGGGCACAATGGAAGCACAAGACAGAGGAGGAGGAAGAGGTTGCCAACGCAGCTGGGGCACCACCAGCACCTGAGAAGGCAGGGTTAGCATGGCCAAAATGTGGAAAAGCTTTGTCAGCCTTGGAGGTGCTGACCTGTCCTCCAGCCAGTGTATAGTGTGATCGTGTGTTTAGCACGGCAGAGAGCATTATCACAGGCCGCAGCCAATGTGGACAAGCTTACGTTTATTAAAATGAACCAGGCATGGATCCCACAGGACTTGTCCATACCTTGTGCAGAATAGACATTTATACCAGCCTCAACCATCCATTCTTGTACTCAAGTGCACTTATTCTTTGTTTTATTTTGTTATATGTCCCAATATTTTAAATAAAGAATAACACAAATCGGTGTTGGCTACCTATTCCTCCTTCACCGCCGCTTCCACCTACACTGCCACGTCAACCTACACCGCCACATCCACCCATCCACCGCCTCCTCAACCTCCTACTCCTAGATCCAGATTGTTATTTTAAATTTTTCTGTATTTTATGTTATTTTAAGTCATTTCCCTATCCACATTTGTTTGTAGAACAGTTGCCACGCTCTTAAACACATTTTGATGTCTTTGGCAGCCCTCTAGCCCTTTCCAGGACTATTTTAGAGACATTTTATTGCCCAAAAGTTTGGGTCCCCATTGACTTCAACTTTTTTTTCAAGTTTGGCCAAACCTGCCGAACCCGAAAAAATATTATTTTCAACTCCAATCAGGCAATCTGAATAACTACCTGGATCAACGACCCCTCTCTAGTAGCTATAACCTGTAATATTATTACGCTCCAGAAATACGTCCAGGCCCCTCTTGAATTCCTTTATTGTACTCACCATCACCACCTCCTCAGGCAGAGAGTTCCATAGTCTCACTACTCTTACCGTAAAGAATCCTCTTCTATGTTTGTGTACAAACCTTCTTTCCTCCACATGCAGGGGATGTCCCCTTATCACAGTCACAGTCCTGGGGATAGATAGATGATGGGATAGATCTCTGTACTGGCCCCCAATACATTTACTGTATATATAGTTATTAGATCTCCCCTCAGTTGTCTTCTTTCTAAAGTGAATAACCCTAATTTTGATAATCTTTCAGGGTACTGTAGTCCATCCATTCCAGTTATTACTTTAGTTGCCTTCCTTGGAACCCTGTAGAAAACACCCTGTCAGTAAAGAGTCCTTAAATATCAGAAATAAGGTTCTGGCTAGGACATTGCTTAATTCTCTTAGGATACGGGGGGTATATGCCATCCTGGTCCTGGCGATTTATCTATTTTAATCTTTTTAAGATGCCGCTGTACTTCTTCCTGGGTCAGACAGGGCACTTTTAATAGGGAATTTACTTTAACATTCTGCATTTTATCTGACAGTTTATTTTTCTTAGTGAATGCAGTGGAGAAAAAAAATATTTAATAGCTTTTCTTTCTCCTCATCGTGCTCTGCATCTCCCTCCTCATTACTCTGTAAAGGGCCGACACTTTCAGATTTATACTTTTTACCATTTATATAATTGAAGAACATTTGAGGGTTAGTTTTGCTCTCTTTAGCAGTTAATCTCTCGGTCTCTAGTTTGGATGCTTTTATTAGTTTTTTGTATATTTTATTTTTTTCTCATAGTTTTTTTAGTGCTTTCTCACTACCCTCCTGTTTTAGTGATTTAAATGCTTTATTTTTGTCATTTATTGCTTTCTTTACAGTTCTATTTATCCACATTGTTTTTGTCTTGTTCTTTAACATTTTATTCCCATAAGGTATGTACCTCTCACATTTAGATTTTAGGATGCTTTTAAAAATATATATATAATAAGTTTGGTATTTGTGTTCCTCCCTGAAGAAACACTTTTTTGAATGACAATTGTAATGACAATTGGAAGGTTGTTACTTTATGGTCACTATTTCCCAGGTGTCCCCAAACCTGCACATCTGTTGTTCTGTCAGGTCTATTGATTAATGCTAAGACCAGTATGGGAAAGGTAGTGGTCTTTGGTTATTGACAGTATCCCAGTCTATATCTGGGTAGTTGGAGTTTCCCATAATAACCACCTCATTATGATCTGCCGCCTTGTCTATCTCGTTTAGTAGTAGATTTTCTATGGACTCTGGTATATTAGGTGGTTTATAATAAACTCTTATTAGTATTTTATTTTATTTTTTGCCTCCATGTATTTCTACCTACAGTGACTTTACATGTTCATGCCTCTCACTTATATCTTCTCAGACTGTGGGCTTTGGACAGGACTTTACATAAAGGCAGACCCCTCCCTCCCTCTCTCCGGTTTTGGCAATCCTTTCTAAACAGACTGTAACTCTGTACATTAACTGCCCAGTCATATCTATCATCCAGCCATGTCTCAGTTATTCCCAATACTGTATATCATAGTCCTCCTCACACATCACTAATTCCAGTTCCCCAGTTTTATTAATCAGGCTTCTGGCAATATTATACATACATTTAAGAGGTTTATGTATATTTTTACCCTACACCTTTCCTTCTGAACTGTTCTAGTCCCTTCTTCCATTTCTTCCACAGTCCCATTACCTTGCCCCTGGTCTCTTTCTGCACTATCTTCCCATCCTATAACGTAATTATCCTCCCCCCAGTCCCTAGTTTGACCTCTGAAGGACACCATTCTAGAAACAGATACGCCCTGATGTCCTGGTACTTAAGGACACAGGTCGTACATGTACGCCCTGTGTAGTTCCGATCACTGCCGTGCGGCGGGCGATGATTGGAACTGGGTGCCTGATGAAATTAATGACCCCCCCCCCCCCCCGTATCGGCGATTGCTGCAGATTAACCCCTTTTCTTCCCTGTTGTGGTTTTAGGTATTGGGTAAAGTATTGCAGCATTTTTTAAGCATACTTGTGTAAATGCATCATTGCTATAGCTGCCCCCCCTACTTTTGTCCTGGCCCCCAGTGTGCTCCCCCAAAATTTGAAAGCTAGAGACTCCACTGCTTCTATGCCACTACTGCGGGATAGAAGGGGTTTGTGCTTGAGAGAGCCCATCGGGTCCCCGTGTTGCTGTTGGCGGAAACTCGATGTCTCAGAAGGCAGCCCGATGCCGTGCAGAGGGAACTGCCTTCTACGGGAGCCGAGTAGATCCAGCCTCAGACTGGGTCTCCTAAGCAATGCATACACTAACAGGCAATGCATTACAATACAGATGTATTGTAAAGCATTGCATAGGGCATCAGAGCCCCAAAAGTGAACTTCAGAAATAAAGTAAAGAAAAACATTTTTTTAAGAAAATTAATCAAGTAATAAAATTAATAAAGTAAAAAAAGAAAAAAAAAAGCCCCTTTCCCCTTTTATAATAAAAAACTGAAAAAAACATACCACACATATTAGGTATTGCTGCGTCCGTAATGACCGGCTTTATAAATATATCACATGATCCACCCTGTCCGATAAATACCATAAAAAAAATGGTGTAAAAAAAAAGAAGCTATTTTTGGCACAAAAAGTGCAACACCAAATGATCAAAAAGGCGTATGCCCCCCAAAATAGTAGCAATCTAACCATCACCTCATCCCGCAAAAAATGAGCCCCTACCTAAGACAATCACCCAAAAAAAAAAATATATGGCTCAGAATATTGAGACATTAAAACATTTTTTTTATTTAAAAAATGCTGGTATTGTGGAAAACTTAAGTAAATAAAAAAGTATACATATTAGGTATCACCGCATCCGTAATAACCTGCTCTATAAAAATATCATATGACCTAACCCCTCAGGTAAATACCGTAAAAAAAAATAAAGAAAGAAAAAAAGCAATTTTTTGTCACCTTACATCACAAAAAGTGTAATCGCTTAGCGATCAAAAAGTCATACGCACCCCAAAATAGTGCCAATCAAACCATCATATCATCCCGCAAAAATCACACTCTAACCAAGATAATTACCCAAAAACTGAAAAAAGCTATAGCTCTCTTTTTTTGTAAAAAAATGAAATCATTGTGTAAAACTTACATAAATAAAAAAAGTTGACATATTAGGTATTACCACGTCCGTAATAACCTGATCTATAAAAATATCACATGACCTAACCCCTCAGGTGAATACCGTAAAAAAAAAACTGTGTGAAAAAGCAATTTTTTGTCACCTTACATTACATAAAACTATGGCTTTCAGAATGTGGAGACACTAAAAAGAATCAAACAAAAAAATGCTTCTGTTATGTAAAACTGAAACAACCAAAAAAAGTAGTTATATTTGACAACCTGCTCTATAAAAAATACCACATGATCTAACCTGTCAGATAAATGTTGTAAATAACAAAAAATAAAAATGGTGCCAAAACAGCTATTTCTTGTTACCTTGCCAAACAAAAAGTGTAATATAGAGCAACTAAAAATCATATGTACCCTAAAATAGTACCAACAAAACTGCCACCCTATCCCATAGTTTCTAGAATGGGGTCACTTTTTTGGGTTTCTACTCTAGGGGTGCATCAGAAGGCTTCAAATGGGACATGGTGCAACAAAACCAGTCCATCAAAATTTGCCTTCCAAAAACCGTATGGCATTCCTTTCCTTCTGCTCCCTGCCGTGTGTCTGTACAGCAGTTTACGACCAAATACAGCAGTTTACGACCACATATGGGGTGTTTCTGTAAACTACAGATTCAGGGCCATAAATATTGAGTTTTTTTGGGCTGTTAACCCTTGCTTTAAAACTGGAAAAAATACATTCAAATGGAAAATCTGCCAAAAAAGTCAAATTTTGAAATTGTATCTCTATTTTCTATTAATTCTTGTGGAACACCTAAAGGGTTAACAAAGTTAGTAAAATCAGTTTTGAATATCTTGAGGGGTTTAGTTTGTAAAAAGGGGTACTTTTTGAGTCGTTTCTATTATGTAAGCCTCACAAATAGAGTTGAGCGGACACTAGGGATGAGCGAACTCGAACTGTATAGTTCGGGTTCGTGCCGAATTTTGGGGTGTCCGTGACACGGACCCGAACCCGGACATTTTCGTAAAAGTCCGGGTTCGGGTTCGGTGTTCGTCGCTTTCTTGGTGCTTTTTGACGCTTTCTTGGCGCTTTTTGAAAGGCTGCAAAGCAGCCAATCAACAAGCGTCATACTACTTGCCCCAAGAGGCCGTCACAGCCATGCCTACTATTGTCATGGCTGTGATTGGCCAGAGCACCATGTGACCCAGCCTCTATTTAAGCTGGAGTCACATAGCGCCGCCAGTCACTCTGCTCTGATTAGCGTAGGGAGAGGTTGCGGCTGCGACAGTAGGGCGAGATTAGGCAGATTAACCCCGCCAAAGGACTTGATTATTGATCGATCTGCAGCTGTGGGTCATTGAGCTGCTGATACTCAATTGCTCACTGTTTTTAGGCTGCCCAGACCGTTTGTCAGTCACTTTTTTCTGGGGTGATCAGCGGCCATTTTGTGTCTTGTGGTGCGCCAGCACAAGCTGCGACCAAGTGCATTTAACCCTCAATGGTGTGGTTGTTTTTTGGCTAAAGCCTACATCAGGGTGAAGCTGTCACACCAAGTGCATTTAACCAGCAATAGTCTGTTTATTTTTTGGCCATATACTACATCAGGGGCAAACTGCGCCTGTCACCAAGTGCATTTAACCCTCAATGGTGTGGTTGTTTTTTGGCTAAAGCCTACATCAGGGTGAAGCTGTCACACCAAGTGCATTTAAACAGCAATAGTCTGTTTAATTTTTGGCCATATACTACATCAGGGGCAAGCTGCGCCTGTCACCAAGTGCATTTACCCTCAATGGTGTGGTTGTTTTTTGGCTAAAGCCTACATCAGGGTGAAGCTGTCACACCAAGTGCATTTAACCAGCAATAGTCTGTCTATTTTTTGGCCATATACTACATCAGGGGCAAGCTGCGCCTGTCACCAAGTGCATTTAACCCTCAATGGTGTGGTTGTTTTTGGCTAAAGCCTACATCAGGGTGCAGCTGTCACACCAAGTGCATTTAACCAGCAATAGTCTGTTTATTTTTTGGCTATATACTACATCAGGGGCAAGCTGCGCCTGTCACCAAGTGCATTTAACCCTCAATGGTGTGGTTGTTTTTTGGCTAAAGCCTACATCAGGGTGAAGCTGTCACACCAAGTGCATTTAACCAGCAATAGTCTGTTTATTTTTTGGCCATATACTACATCAGGGGCAAGCTGCGCCTGTCACCAAGTGCATTTAACCCTCAATGGTGTGGTTGTTTTTGGCTAAAGCCTACATCAGGGTGAAGCTGTCACACCAAGTGCATTTAACCAGCAATAGTCTGTTTATGTTTTGGCCATTTACTACATCAGGGGCAAGCTGCGCCCGTCACCAAGTGCATTTAACCCTCAGTAGTGTGGTTGGTCAAGCTGTCACACCAAGTGCATTTAACCAGCAATAGTCTGTTCATTTTTTGGCCATATACTACATCAGGGGCAAGCTACGCCTGTCACCAAGTGCATTTAACCCTCAGTAGTGTGGTTGGTCAAGCTGTCACACCAAGTGCATTTAACCAGCAATAGTGTGGTTATTTTTTGGCCATATCCCAGTCTAATTCTGTCAGTAAATCTATACCTGTCACCCAGCGCCTAAATACTTGGCCTCAAATTTATATCCCGCTAAATCTGTCGTTACCGCTGTACTGTTCTGGCTGGGCAAGTTATTTAGTGTCCGTCAAAGCACATTTTTTGTTCTGGGTTGAAATACAATTCCCAATTTAGCAATTTCCTAATTTAGTGGTTTCTGTTGTATCAGAGCTATTTGAAATCTATCCCTAAAAGGGTATATAATATTCAAGGTGCACATAAGGTCATTCAGAATAACTTCACACACACGCTACTGTGCATTTACAAGTCTAATTCTGTCAGTAAATCTATACCTGTCACCCAGCGCCTAAATACTAGGCCTCAAATTTATATCCCGCTAAATCTGTCGTTACTGCTGTACTGTTCTGGCTGGGCAAGTTATTTAGTGTCCGTCAAAGCACATTTTCTGTTCTGGGTTGAAATACAATTCCCAATTTAGCAATTTCCTAATTTAGTGGTTTCTGCTGTATCAGAGCTATTTGAAATCTATCCCTAAAAGGGTATATAATATTCAAGGTGCACATAAGGTCATTCTGAATAACTTCACACACACGCTACTGTGCATTTCCAAGTCTAATTCTGTCAGTAAATCTATACCTGTCACCCAGCGCCTAAATACTAGACCTCAAATTTATATCCCGCTAAATCTGTCGTTACCGCTGTACTGTTGTGGCTGGGCAAGTCATTTAGTGTCCGTCAAAGCACATTTTTTGTTCTGGGTTGAAATACAATTCCCAATTTAGCAATTTCCTAATTTAGTGGTTTCTGTTGTATCAGAGCTATTTGAAATCTATCCCTAAAAGGGTATATAATATTCAAGGTGCACATAAGGTCATTCAGAATAACTTCACACACACGCTACTGTGCATTTACAAGTCTAATTCTGTCAGTAAATCTATACCTGTCACCCAGCGCCTAAATACTAGGCCTCAAATTTATATCCCGCTAAATCTGTCGTTACTGCTGTACTGTTCTGGCTGGGCAAGTTATTTAGTGTCCGTCAAAGCACATTTTTTGTTCTGGGTTGAAATACAATTCCCAATTTAGCAATTTCCTAATTTAGTGGTTTCTGCTGTATCAGAGCTATTTGAAATCTATCCCTAAAAGGGTATATAATATTTAAGGTGCACATAAGGTCATTCTGAATAACTTCACACACACGCTACTGTGCATTTCCAAGTCTAATTCTGTCAGTAAATCTATACCTTTCACCCAGCGCCTAAATACTAGGCCTCAAATTTATATCCCGCTAAATCTGTCGTTACTGCTGTACTGTTCTGGCTGGGCAAGTTATTTAGTGTCCGTCAAAGCACATTTTTTGTTCTGGGTTGAAATACAATTCCCAATTTAGCAATTTCCTAATTTAGTGTTTTCTGCTGTATCAGGCCTACTTTAAATACATCCCCAAAAGGGTATATAAGAATCAAGGTGCTGATAGGGTCATTCTGAATAACTTCACACACACGCTACTCTGCATTTCCAAGTCTAATTCCGTCAGTAAATCTATACCTGTCACCCAGCGCCTAAATACTAGGCCTCAAATTTATATCCCGCTAAATCTGTCGTTACTGCTGTACTGTTCTGGCTGGGCAAGTTATTTAGTGTCCGTCAAAGCACATTTTTTGTTCTGGGTTGAAATACAATTCCCAATTTAGCAATTTCTTAATTTAGTGGTTTCTGCTGTATCAGTCCTACTTTAAATACATCCCTAAAAGAGTATATCAGAATCAAGGTGCTGATAGGGTCATTCTGAATAACTTCACACACACGCTACTGTGCATTTCCAAGTCTAATTCTGTCAGTAAATCTATACCTGTCGCCAAGCGCCTAAATACTAGGCCTCAAATTTATATTCAGCTGAATTGGAATACAATACATTGGGCCAAATAATATTTTTGTTGTTGTGGTGAACGATAACAATGAGGAAAACATCTAGTAAGGGACGCGGACGTGGACATGGTCGTGGTGGTGTTAGTGGACCCTCTGGTGCTGGGAGAGGACGTGGCCGTTCTGCCACATCCACACGTCCTAGTGTACCAACTACCTCAGGTCCCAGTAGCCGCCAGAATTTACAGCAATATATGGTGGGGCCCAATGCCGTTCTAAGGATGGTAAGGCTTGAGCAAGTACAGGCATTAGTCAATTGGGTGGCCGACAGTGGATCCAGCACGTTCACATTATCTCCCACCCAGTCTTCTGCAGAAAGCGCACAGATGGCGCCTAAAAACCAACCCCATCAGTCTGTCACATCACCCCCATGCATACCAGGGAAACTGTCTCAGCCTCAAGTTATGCAGCAGTCTCTAATGCTGTTTGAAGACTCTGCTGGCAGGGTTTCCCAAGGGCATACACCTAGCCCTTCCCCAGCGGTGGAAGACATAGACTGCAATGACGCACAACCACTTATGTTTCCTGTTGATGAGGACATGGGAATACCACCTCAGCATGTCTCTGATGATGACGAAACACAGGTGCCAACTGCTGCGTCTTTCTGCAGTGTGCAGACTGAACAGGAGGTCAGGGATCAAGACTGGGTGGAAGACGATGCAGGGGACGATGAGGTCCTAGACCCCAGATGGAATGAAGGTCATGCCACTGACTTTCACAGTTCGGAGGAAGAGGCAGTGGTGAGACCGAGCCAACAGCGTAGCAAAAGAGGGAGCAGTGGGCAAAAGCAGAACACCCGCCGCCAAGAGACTCCGCCTGCTACTGACCGCCGCCATCTTGGACCGAGCACCCCAAAGGCAGCTTCAAGGAGTTCCCTGGCATGGCACTTCTTCAAACAATGTGCTGACGACAAGACCCGAGTGGTTTGCACGCTGTGCCATCAGAGCCTGAAGCAAGGCATTAACGTTCTGAACCTTAGCACAACCTGCATGACCAGGCACCTGCATGCAAAGCATGAACTGCAGTGGAGTAAACACCTTAAAACCAAGGAAGTCACTCAGGCTCCCCCTGCTACCTCTTCTGCTGCTGCCGCCTCGGCCTCTTCTGCTGCTGCCGCCTCGGCCTCTTCCTCCGCCTCTGGAGGAACGTTGGCACCTGCCGCCCAGCAAAGAGGGGATGTACCACCAACACCACCACCACCTCCGTCACCAAGCGTCTCAACCATGTCACACGGCAGCGTTCAGCTCTCCATCTCACAAACATTTGAGAGAAAGCGTAAATTTTCACCTAGCCACCCTCGATCCCTGGCCCTGAATGCCAGCATTTCTAAACTACTGGCCTATGAAATGCTGTCATTTAGGCTGGTGGACACAGACAGCTTCAAACAGCTCATGTTGCTTGCTGTCCCACAGTTTGTTGTTCCCAGCCACCACTACTTCTCCAAGAGAGCCGTGCCTTCCCTACACAACCAAGTATCCGATAAAATCAAGTGTGCACTGCGCAACGCCATCTGTAGCAAGGTCCACCTAGCCACAGATACAAGGACCAGTAAGCACGGCCAGGGACGCTATATCTCCCTAACTGCACACTGGGTAAATGTAGTGGCAGCTGGGCCCCAGGCGGAGAGCTGTTTGGCGCACGTCCTTCCGCCGCCAAGGATCGCAGGGCAACATTCTTTGCCTCCTGTTGCCACCTCCTCCTTCTCGGCTTCCTCCTCCTCTTCTTCCACCTGCTCATCCAGTCAGCCACACACCTTCACCACCAACTTCAGCACAGCCCAGGGTAAACGTCAGCAGGCCATTCTGAAACTCATATGTTTGGGGGACAGGCCCCACACCGCACAGGAGTTGTGGCGGGGTATAGAACAACAGACCGACGAGTGGTTGCTGCCGGTGAGCCTCAAGCCCGGCCTGGTGGTGTGCGATAATGGGCGAAATCTCGTTGCAGCTCTGGGACTAGCCGGTTTGACGCACATCCCTTGCCTGGCGCATGTGCTGAATTTGGTGGTGCAGAAGTTCATTCACAACTACCCCGACATGTCAGAGCTGCTGCATAAAGTGCGGGCCGTCTCTTCGTGCTTCCGGCGTTCACATCCTGCCGCTGCTCGCCTGTCTGCGCTACAGCGTAACTTCGGCCTTCCCGCTCACCGCCTCATATGCGACGTGCCCACCAGGTGGAACTCCACCTTGCACATGCTGGACAGACTGTGCGAGCAGCAGCAGGCCATAGTGGAGTTTCAGCTGCAGCACGCACGGGTCAGTCGCACGGCGGAACAGCACCACTTCACCACCAATGACTGGGCCTCCATGCGAGACCTGTGTGCCCTGTTGCGCTGTTTCGAGTACTCCACCAACATGGCCAGTGGCGATGACGCCGTTATCAGCGTTACAATACCACTTCTATGTCTCCTTGAGAAAACACTTAGGGCGATGATGGAAGAGGAGGTGGCCCAGGAGGAGGAGGAGGAAGAGGGGTCATTTTTAGCACTTTCAGGCCAGTCTCTTCGAAGTGACTCAGAGGGAGTTTTTTTGCAACAGCAGAGGCCAGGTACAAATGTGGCCAGCCAGGGCCCACTACTGGAGGACGAGGAGGACGAGGATGAGGAGGAGGTGGAGGAGGATGAGGATGAAGCATGGTCACAGCGGGGTGGCACCCAACGCAGCTCGGGCCCATCACTGGTGCGTGGCTGGGGGGAAAGGCAGGACGATGACGATACGCCTCCCACAGAGGACAGCTTGTCCTTACCCCTGGGCAGCCTGGCACACATGAGCGACTACATGCTGCAGTGCCTGCGTAACGACAGCAGAGTTGCCCACATTTTAACGTGTGCGGACTACTGGGTTGCCACCCTGCTGGATCCACGCTACAAAGACAATGTGCCCACCTTACTTCCTGCACTGGAGCGTGATAGGAAGATGCGCGAGTACAAGCGCACGTTGGTAGATGCGCTACTTAGAGCATTCCCAAATATCACAGGGGAACAAGTGGAAGCCCAAGGCCAAGGCAGAGGAGGAGCAAGAGGTCGCCAAGGCAGCTGTGTCACGGCCAGCTCCTCTGAGGGCAGGGTTAGCATGGCAGAGATGTGAAAAAGTTTTGTCAACACGCCACAGCTAACTGAAGCCACCACCTGATACGCAACGTGTTAGCAGGAGGCAACATTTCACTAACATGGTAGAACAGTACGTGTGCACACCCCTCCACGTACTGACTGATGGTTCGGCCCCATTCAACTTCTGGGTCTCTAAATTGTCCACGTGGCCAGAGCTAGCCTTTTATGCCTTGGAGGTGCTGGCCTGCCCGGCGGCCAGCGTTTTGTCTGAACGTGTATTCAGCACGGCAGGGGGCGTCATTACAGACAAACGCAGCCGCCTGTCTACAGCCAATGTGGACAAGCTAACGTTAATAAAAATGAACCAGGCATGGATCCCACAGGACCTGTCCGTCCCTTGTCCAGATTAGACATTAACTACCTCCCCTTAACCATATATTATTGGACTCCAGGGCACTTCCTCATTCAATCCTATTTTTATTTTCATTTTACCATTATATTGCGAGGCTACCCAAAGTTGAATGAACCTCTACTCTGTCTGGGTGCCGGGGCCTAAATATATGCCAATGGACTGTTCCAATGTTGGGTGACGTGAAGCCTGATTCTCTGCTATGACATGCAGACTAATTCTCTGCTGACATGAAGCCAGATCCTCTGTTACGGGACCTCTGCCTGGGTGCTGGGCCTAAATTGATAAAAATGGACTGTTGCATTGGTGGCTGACGTGAAGCCTGATTCTCTGCTATGATATGAAGACTGATTCTCTGCTGACATGAAGCCAGATTGTCTGTTACGGGACCTCTCTCCTCTGCCTGGGTGCTGGGCCTAAATATCTGACAATGGACTGTTGCATTGGTGGCTGACGTGAAGCCTGATTCTCTGCTATGATATGAAGACTGATTCTCTGCTGACATGAAGCCAGATTGTCTGTTACGGGACCTCTCTCCTCTGCCTAGGTGCTGGGCCTAAATATCTGACAATGGACTGTTGCATTGGTGGCTGACGTGAAGCCTGATTCTCTGCTATGATATGAAGACTGATTCTCTGCTGACATGAAGCCAGATTGTCTGTTACGGGACCTCTCTCCTCTGCCTGGGTGCTGGGCCTAAATTTATGAAAATGGACTGTTGCAGTGGTGGGTGACGTGAAGCCTGATTCTCTGCTCTGATATGAAGACTGATTCTCTGCTGACATGAAGCCAGATTGTCTGTTACGGGACCTCTCTCCTCTGCCTGGGTGCTGGGCCTAAATTTATGAAAATGGACTGTTGCAGTGGTGGGTGACGTGAAGCCTGATTCTCTGCTATGATATGAAGACTGATTCTCTGCTGAAATGAAGCCAGATTGTCTGTTACGGGACCTCTCTCCTCTGCCTGGGTGCTGGGCCTAAATTTATGAAAATGGACTGTTGCATTGGTGGCTGACGTGAAGCCTAATTCTCTGCTATGATATGAAGACTGATTCTCTGCTGACATGAAGCCAGATTGTCTGTTACGGGACCTCTCTCCTCTGCCTAGGTGCTGGGCCTAAATATCTGACAATGGACTGTTGCATTGGTGGGTGACGTGAAGCCTGATTCTCTGCTATGATACGAAGACTGATTCTCTGCTGACATGAAGCCAGATTGTCTGTTACGGGACCTCTCTCCTCTGCCTAGGTGCTGGGCCTAAATATCTGACAATGGACTGTTGCATTGGTGGCTGACGTGAAGCCTGATTCTCTGCTATGATATGAAGACTGATTCTCTGCTGACATGAAGCCAGATTGTCTGTTACGGGACCTCTCTCCTCTGCCTAGGTGCTGGGCCTAAATATCTGACAATGGACTGTTGCATTGGTGGCTGACGTGAAGCCTGATTCTCTGCTATGATATGAAGACTGATTCTCTGCTGACATGAAGCCAGATTGTCTGTTACGGGACCTTTCTCCTCTGCCTAGGTGCTGGGCCTAAATATCTGACAATGGACTGTTGCATTGGTGGCTGACGTGAAGCCTGATTCTCTGCTATGATATGAAGTCTGATTCTCTGCTGACATGAAGCCAGATTGTCTGTTACGGGACCTCTCTCCTCTGCCTGGGTGCTGGGCCTAAATTTATGAAAATGGACTGTTGCAGTGGTGGGTGACGTGAAGCCTGATTCTCTGCTATGATATGAAGACTGATTCTCTGCTGACATGAAGCTAGATTGTCTGTTACGGGACCTCTCTCCTCTGCCTGGGTGCTGGGCCTTAATTTATGAAAATGGACTGTTGCATTGGTGGCTGACGTGAAGCCTGATTCTCTGCTGACATGAAGCCAGATTGTCTGTTACGGGACCTCTCTCCTCTGCCTGGGTGCTGGGCCTAAATTTATGAAAATGGACTGTTAGAGTGGTGGGTGACGTGAAGCCTGATTCTCTGCTATGACATGAAGACTGATTCTCTGCTGACATGAAGCCAGATTGTCTGTTACGGGACCTCTCTCCTCTGCCTGGGTGCTGGGCCTAAATTTATGAAAATGGACTGTTGCATTGGTGGCTGACGTGAAGCCTGATTCTCTGCTATGATATGAAGACTGATTCTCTGCTGACATGAAGCCAGATTGTCTGTTACGGGACCTCTCTCCTCTGCCTCGGTGCTGGGCCTAAATTTATGAAAATGGACTGTTACAGTGGTGGGTGACGTGAAGCCTGATTCTCTGCTATGAAATGAAGACTGATTCTCTGCTGACATGAAGCCAGATTGTCTGTTACGGGACCTCTCTCCTCTACCTGGGTGCTGGGCCTAAATTTATGAAAATGGACTGTTGCATTGGTGGCTGACGTGAAGCCTGATTCTCTGCTATGATATGAAGACTGATTCTCTGCTGACATGAAGCCAGATTGTCTGTTATGGGACCTTTCTCCTCTACCTGGGTGCCGGGCCTAAATATCTGACAATGGACTGTTGCATTGGTGGCTGACGTGAAGCCTGATTCTCTGCTATGATATGAAGACTGATTCTCTGCTGACATGAAGCCAAATTGTCTGTTACGGGACCTCTCTCCTCTGCCTGGGTGCTGGGCCTAAATTTATGAAAATGGACTGTTGCAGTGGTGGGTGACATGAAGCCTGATTCTCTGCTATGACATGAAGACTTATTCTCTGCTGACATGAAGCCAGATTCTCTGTTATGGGACCTCTCTCCTCTGCCTGGGTGCTGGGCCTAAATATCTGACAATGGACTGTTGCATTGGTGGCTGACGTGAAGCCTGATTCTCTGCTATGACATGAAGACTGATTCTCTGCTGACATGAAGCCAGATTCTCTGTTACGGGACCTCTCTCCTCTGCCTGGGTGCCGGGGCCTAAATATCTGAGAATGGACTGTTCCAGTGGTGGGTGACTTGAAGCCAGATTCTCTGCTATGGGACCTCTCTCCAATTGATTTTGGTTAATTTTTATTTATTTAATTTTTATTTTAATCCATTTCCCTATCCACATTTGTTTGCAGGGGATTTACCTACATGTTGCTGCCTTTTGCAGCCCTCTAGCCCTGTCCTGGGCTGTTTTACAGCCTTTTTAGTGCCGAAAAGTTCGGGTCCCCATTGACTTCAATGGGGTTCGGGTTCGGGACGAAGATCGGATCGGGTTCGGATCCCGAACCCGAACATTTTCGGGAAGTTCGGCCGAACTTCTCGAACCCGAACATCCAGGTGTCCGCTCAACTCTAGCGGACAACTGGATGTTCGGGTTCGACAAGTTCGGCCGAACTTGAAAAAAAAGTTCGGGTTCAGGACCCGAACATGACTCCGAACCCAAACCCCATTGAAGTTAAAGGGGACCCAAACTTTTGGGCACTAAATTGGCTCTAAAATAGTCCTGGAAAGGGCTGGAGGGATGCAAAAGGCATTAACATGTGCTTAAGTGCATGGCAACTGTTCTGCAAACAAATGTGGATAGGGAAATGACTTAAAATAACATAAAATACAGAAAAATTAAAAAAAACAATCTGGATCTAGGGGTAGGAGGTTGAGGAGGTGGTGGATTGTTGGATGTGGCGGTGTAGGTTGACGTGGTGGTGTAGGTGGAAGCAGTGGTGAAGGAGGAATAGGTAGCCAACACTGATTTGTGTTATTTTTTTTATTTTTAAATTGTGGTATCACCCAAAATATTGGGACATATAACAAAATAAAACAAAGAATAAGGGCACTTGAGTACAAGAATGGATGGTTGAGGCTGGTATAAATGTCTGTTCTCCACAAGGTATGGACAAGTCCTGTGGGATCCATGCCTGGTTCATTTTAATAAACGTAAGCTTGTCCACATTGGCTGCGGCCTGTGATAATGCTCTCTGCTGTGCTAAACACACGTTCACACTATAAACTGGCTGGAGGGCAGGTCAGCACCTCCAAGTCTGACAAAGCTTTTCCACATTTTGGCCATGCTAACCCTGCCTTCTCAGGTGCTGGTGGTGCCCCAGCTGCGTTGGCGACCTCTTCCTCCTCCTTTGCCTTGTGCTTCCACTGTGCCCCCGCTGTCAGGTTAGAATGCCATCAGCAGGGTGCACTTGTAGTCACGCATCTTCCAATCAGTAACAGATGTTTTCACTACAGGGAGTGCAGAATTATTAGGCAAATGAGTATTTTGACCACATCATCCTCTTTATGCATGTTGTCTTACTCCAAGCTGTATAGGCTCAAAAGCCTACTACCAATTAAGCATATTAGGTGATGTGCATCTCTGTAATGAGAAGGGGTGTGGTCTAATGACATCAACACCCTATATCAGGTGTGCATAATTATTAGGCAACTTCCTTTCCTTTGGCAAAATGGGTCAAAAATAGTGAGATATCTTGCAGAGGGATGCAGCACTCTTAAAATTGCAAAGCTTCTGAAGCGTGATCATCGAACAATCAAGCGTTTCATTCAAAATAGTCAACAGGGTCGCAAGAAGCGTGTGGAAAAACCAAGGCGCAAAATAACTGCCCATGAACTGAGAAAAGTCAAGCGTGCAGCTGCCAAGATGCCACTTGCCACCAGTTTGGCCATATTTCAGAGCTGCAACATCACTGGAGTGCCCAAAAGCACAAGGTGTGCAATACTCAGAGACATGGCCAAGGTAAGAAAGGCTGAAAGACGACCACCACTGAACAAGACACACAAGCTGAAACGTCAAGACTGGGCCAAGAAATATTTCAAAGGTTTTATGGACTGATGAAATGAGAGTGAGTCTTGATGGGCCAGATGGATGGGCCCGTGGCTGGATTGGTAAAGGGCAGAGAGCTCCAGTCCGACTCAGACGCCAGCAAGGTGGAGCTGGAGTACTGGTTTGGGCTGGTATCATCAAAGATGAGCTTGTGGGGCCTTTTCAGGTTGAGGATGGAGTCAAGCTCAACTCCCAGTCCTACTGCCAGTTTCTGGAAGACACCTTCTTCAAGCAGTGGTACAGGAAGAAGTCTGCATCCTTCAAGAAAAACATGATTTTCATGCAGGACAATGCTCCATCACACGCGTCCAAGTACTCCACAGTGTGGCTGGCAAGAAAGGGTATAAAAGAAGAAAATCTAATGACATGGCCTCCTTGTTCACCTGATCTGAACCCCATTGAGAACCTGTGGTCCATCATCAAATGTGATATTTACAAGGAGGGAAAACAGTACACCTCTCTGAACAGTGTCTGGGAGGCTGTGGTTGCTGCTGCACGCAATGTTGATGGTGAACAGATCAAAACACTGACAGAATCCATGGATGGCAGGCTTTTGAGTGTCCTTGCAAAGAAAGGTGGCTATATTGGTCACTGATTTGTTTTTGTTTTGTTTTTGAATGTCAGAAATGTATGTTTGTGAATGTTGAGATGTTATATTGGTTTCACTGGTAAAAATAAATAATTGAAATGGGTATATATTTGTTTTTTGTTAAGTTGCCTACTAATTATGCACAGTAATTGTCACCTGCACACACAGATATCCCCCTAAAATAGCTAAAACTTAAAACAAACTTAAAACTACTTCCAAAAATATTCAGCTTTGATATTAATGAGTTTTTTGGGTTCATTGAGAACATGGTTGTTGTTCAATAATAAAATTAATCCTCAAAAATACAACTTGCCTAATAATTCTGCACTCCCTGTAAATTTAGTTCCCTGTCAGCAATGCAGAGCAGGGGTTCATTCACGGCAAAAGGGGGTTCTTATCAACCAGCAATAGAACAGAGGATTTAGGCCCCTGTCACACAGACACAGCAGGGGTTCATTCACGGTAAAATAGGGTTAATGTCACCCAGCAATAGAACTGCTGAAGATTTTGAGAGATTTAGGCCCCTGTCACCCAGGCACAGCAGAGGTTCATTCACAGCAAAAGTGGGTTCATGTCACCCAGCAATAGAACAGAGGATTTTGAGAGATTTAGGCCCCTGTCACCCAGGCACAGCAGGGGTTCATTAACTGCAAAAGGGGGTTCATGTCACCCAGCAATAGAACAGAGGATTTTGAGAGATTTAGGCCACCCAGGCACAGCAGGGGTTCATTAACTGCAAAAGGGGGTTCTTGTCACCCAGCAATAGAACAGAGGATTTTGAGAGATTTAGGCCCCTGTCACCCAGGCACAGCAGGGGTTCATTCACGGCAAAAGGGGGTTCATGTCACCCAGCAATAGAACAGAGGATTTTGAGAGATTTAGGCCCCTGTCACCCAGGCACAGCAGGGGTTTGTATACGCCAAAAATTGTATCATGTCACCCGACAATTAAAAATAAGAATTTTTTCAATCGAATGCACTAAAATTGGCACTTTTTTGCATTAAAATGGCTCTACTTATTCTTGTACTCATCTTCAAAAATAAGTGGTTGGGCATGGGTGCACTCAATCTCTTCCACTTCTGGGGCAGGGCTAGGTGGATGGCCCTGGGAAACCCTGCTAACAGAGTCATCAAAAAGCAGAAGAGACTGCTGCATGACTTGGGGCTCAGACTGCTTGGCTGATTTGCAAGGGGGTGAGGTGAAAGACTGATGGACAACGGCTGCAGGTGCCAACTGTGGTTTTTCAGCAGGAGACTGGGTGGGAGACAATGTGAAGGAACTGGATCCACTGTCAGCAACCCAATATACTATCGCCTGTACTTGTTCAGGCCTCACCATTCGTAGAGCCGCATTAGGCCTGACCAAATACCGCTGTAGGTTTTGTCACCTACTCCCACCAGAGGAAGGGGTTTCACTTGTGCTTGTAGCTGGCACAGATCGTGCACGTCTTCTCATTGCAACAGGATCTCCACCAGCAGCACCACGACCTGGGCCACGTCCCTTATTTGACTCTCTCCTCATATTTTTAGAATTTAGGATCTTTAATTAATAGTAGAAAAGAATGACAGTATGTAAAGGTTGTATCTCACACGGCCTGAACCAGACTAGGCCTCAATTAAAGATCTTTTTGCACAAAAAGGCTGTATTTCAAACGTCTGTATTTCAAATGCCTAATTCAAGCCCCTGTATGTATAGGGGGAATCACACACGGCCTGAACCAGTGTAGGCCTGAAGTAAATATATCTTTGCACAAAAAAGCTGTATTTCAAATGCCTAATTCAAACCCCTGTATGTAGAGGAGGTGTCTCACAGGGCCTGAACCAGTGTAGGCCTGCAGTAAATATATATTTGCACAAAAAAGCTGTATTTCAAATGCCTAATTCAAACCCCTGTATGTATAGGGGGTATCACACACGTCCTGAACCACTGTAGGCCTGCAGTAAATATATCTTTGCACAAAATGGCTGTATTTCAAATGCCTAATTTAAACCCCTGTATGTAGAGGGTGTATCTCACAGGGCCTGAACCAGTGTAGGCCTGAATTCAATATTGGTGCACAAAATGGCGGTATTTAAAATTTCAGATTTTAACCCAAATGTATTAAGGGTGTATCTCACAATCACTTCTGCATCAAAGGCTGACAACTACATTTTTTTGTGCCCAAATGAGTGTTTATTTAAAAACTGAATTTGACAGCACACGCGCTGATGATGCAAGGCCTGAAAATAGTGTTTTTTGTCAAAAGAGTGTGTTTTTCAAACCCCAGACAATAATGGGTGTATTTCTACCTTAAATTGCACACTGACTAATACAGATGTTGTAGATTGCCCAAAAAGTATTTTTTTGCTAACAGAATATGAAAGCTGTAGATATTAAACTTGAATTTAACACTTGCAGATCTGGAAAATAATTTTATTTTATTTTTTTAAGTGTGTTTTTCAAACCCCAGAAAATGGTGGGTGTATTTCTACCTTAAATTGCACACTGACTAATACAGATGTTGTAGTTTTCCCCCAAAAAATTGTGATTTGCAATGTCCCAGAAGCTCAGATGTAGTGCTGGTGCACTGAGCATGCATAAAATGGCTTCAGCTGCGGCCACCTACCTAACTAACAGAATTCTAAAAGTTTGTATTTTTTGGTCAATGAGCTCAGGGCAGGGTAAAACAATAGTGCCCTGCACCCACACAACTATTTGTCTGTAGATCGCTGAGTTAGATTCTCTCCTATGCTCTCCCTGAAATCACAAGTCCAGCAGCATCCTCTCCCTACACTTGTAACAGCAGAGTGACGTGCAGACTGCGACGTAAAATGTCAGCATTCGCCCCATAAGACGCAAGGGCATTTCCCCCCCAATTTTATTGGGGAAAAAGTGAGTCTTATGGGGCGAAAAATACGGTATATCAAATATAGTGCTATATATTCCTTTTTGACCCACGCCTATATTGATCGAGTAATATTTGCATATTATGTGATCATTACATTGACGATTTTTCGCTGAATAGTCTACAAAATAGTCGCAAAATATTGTGAATTCGAATATGACCCCTGCTGCTCATCACTAGTGAAAAGGCCCTCTCAGCTTGTCAGGGTTGTGAGTGAATGTGGAGTCACGCTGAAAGTAGCGTGGAACACCCTCTCTTCCTCCCTGTGCCTCCCTGTAACTGCGTTGATGGGAAGTGTCTATGTAAAATGTGCCAAGCTGACCTTACGAACTACCAGGGAGACCGTAACATCACGTCTTGGTAACCAGTGATGAAACCATACCACGTGAGCTCAACGCAATTGACGTCAGGCAGGGCTGTGAGTTGCGGTATTCATTACATCCAGGTTCAGCTCTGAACCTGGACAACTCCTTTAACACTTGTGTATGACTTATGGGCAGAAATTCTGACCCGTCAAGGCATCAAGGAATTCCTACCCCATTTTTGGACAAGTCACTATTTGTTTGATCCCATAACACCCTGTTTACACACCATCTGACCCCTGTCACCTTGACATTATTTGGTTCTGCTGTCATTGCGTTGAAGAGCTTAGGGAGGAGGTAGGGTAGAGAAAATATGCAAACATTTAAAAAAAAATGAACCAGAAGAGATAAACACTTTTCCTAAAAAATGTGCTAGAGAACTAGAGGGGGTTATCTACTAATTGTCAGGGCAATTAGAGAAATTTTGGTTCAGTTAGAATTGATACGGGTCTGAATCTCAAAAGGTTTGCTCATCTCTAGTTCTAAAGTTAACCAAACACTTACTCGTTTTTGTAGCAAAGATTGCTGTCTGGTTTTAGACAACATTTGCATTTTCCACACTGAGGAATACCCAATGGGATGACTTTGTCTCCTGTAAGAAAAAGGATATAAAAATTAGTCTATCGTTAATTGACTGCTTAGTGTGCAAAATAATTTTAATTGTACATTCAAGCACATAACCATTTTTGACATTTAAATGGGAACTGCTATGTTGAACGTGAACCAGATTGATATACAGTTGAAAGAAAAAATAAGTGAACCCTTTAGAATTATGTGAATTTCTTCTTAGATTACTACTAATAAAATGATGTGATTTAATAACATGTTAATCCTGCTTTAGTAACAGTCGTCTCCATCCAATGTTTCCTATAGCTGAGAATAAGATTTGCACAACATTATGGAGTATGTTTTGGCACAAAAATCCTTCTTCAGCCCTTGCCACGACATGTTGAACATTTTAAAGGTAAGGACTCTAACTTTGACATTCAAAAACACCAATCTTTGCCTTTTTTAGCCAATCTCTAATTTATCTACTTGTTTGCTTTGGGCGATTGTCTTGTTGCCTCACCCAATGTTTTTCAGCTTGTGGCCATGGATTGCTGCTACTACATTATCATGTAAAATGTTTTGATATACATTAGACTTAACTCTCCTGAGGTCAAGCACTGCTGCCCTGACATTCTCCTGCAAAATGTTTAATATGCATTAAAATCAGTACCCTCAATTAGTCCATGGTGACCAGGACCTGGTGCAGCAAAGCAGCCGTAAGCTATGATGCCCCCTCCACCATGATTCACCTTTGGAATAAGGTTTTGGTTTCGATGTGCAGAGTTCTTTTGCCTCCAAACATAGTGCTGTGCATTTGTTCTACAAAGTTCCACTTCAGTTTCTTCAGTGAACATCCTTTCATTTTTATTCAGCTTTTTTCTAATAGTGGACACATAAACAGAGGCTTTTGCAGATTTTTTTTTATTACTGTAGCCTTTCGGTTCTTTCTTATCAGTTTCAAGATGGCTTTTTGTGTTCTTGGAGTGATCTTAACAGAATGCCCGCTGCTAGGGATATTACATATTAACAGTTCCTGACATATAGCTAATATGTCTGACTGTGACTTGATGTACACCCAGGTCTTTTCCAGCATAATACATTTCTAAAATGTCTTCTGAATGTTTTTTCTTCAAGTTATGGTCCACATTAACCAATTTTCCTTTAAAAGAATGGATTTGTCAGGGACCAGTTTTTCTGAGCCTTTATTTCATAGGTAAAAGCACCTGCAAAACTCACACTTCCAGACTCATGTCATTTATTGAAACACCATTTGCCAATTACATGTTAGAGAAGTCATTAACACAGTCCACTCTCCCCCCCCCCCTGTATTGTAAATGTTTACTAATGTGCCCAATAAAAGGCTTGATTGGTACAAATATTTGTGCGTAGATAGTTTGTCTATAATTGTATTGGATAACAACTGTACACATACTACAATCACCATTCATGACAGGTAGAAAGTTGATTTACTTGCTTTTGGTCATTTGACTCCATACAGTACATGGTCTCTAGAGATGAGCGAATCGAAGTTGACAAAGTGGAATTCGATCCGAATTTCAAGAATAATTTGATTTGCACCGAATCTGAATTTCCTCATACTTTGTGGTAACGAATGGCAGTTTTTCCTAAAATGGCTGCTGCACATGTTAGGACATGAAGCAAAGAACTCTGGGAACGAGGGATCACCCACAATGCTATGCATGCAGCCAATCAGCAGCCAGCCAGCCCTGTGATGTCACAGCCCTATAAATAGCCTCAGCCATCTTAGATTCTGCCATTTTCCAGTGTACTTAGTGCAGGGAGAGACATCAGCAGGCACTAGGGACAGTGCTAGGAAAGACTTTAAAACTTTTATTTTGCTGAAAAGAAGTTCAGGGAAAGATCATTAGAAGTGTAGGGAAAGGATAGGGAGGAATTATTCCACACAATAAAAGAAGAACAGGGTCCAATAGGGGTGTTTACAGCCTGGGTAATAGGAACAATCCTATTACACCTTGCTGCACTGACTGGGGATCCAAATTGCCATTATACTGCTGCTTTCATATTTGCAATAGATTATACCATACCTCTGTAATTCCAGCAAACCGTTCTTTTTATTGGAGTGCAAGTGTTGTGTGCTACAGCCTTTAACAGGGTGTATTACTAGGAAATATTTCTATGTATTATTAGCCCTCGTGCGGTGCAGTTATTATTTGCTGTTAAGCGGTACAGTTATATGTTCTAAAGCCTTTTTTGGCTTGTATTAGTGGGAAAAAGGGCTTATTTGCCATTCAGCGGTGCAGTTATATGTTCTAAAGCCTTTTTTTGGCATGTATTAGTGGAGAAAAAATGGCCTATTAGCCGTTGTGTTGTGAATTGATAAAATTACAGCCCTTTTTGGCATGTGTTAGTGGCAAAAAAAGTATTATTTGCCGTTGTGTGGTGAAGTGACAAAATTACAGCTTTTTTTGGGGGTGTATTAATTTCCTTTTTATTTACTTATTTGATCTAGTAGTATGTAAGACAGAGAAATGAATTTCCCTGCACAGGGAGGGGCAGAGGCCTAAATGTTTCTGGCTCAAGCACAGGTTGCAGCAGAGTAAGGGGGCATTTGCAGCATGGGTCACTTCCAGAGGCCTGAGCTCCCAGTGTCAGCTAGCGTTCGTGTCTTGACCAGCAACCCAGCAGTTCTTGAATGGTTGACTCAGTCATCCACTTTGTCCAAAGTGACATCAGACACCCCCAGCCAAGAGTCGGTGGGTTCGTCAGACACAACCCTTAGTTGGCATGGCCCAGGAGCAGGCCCTGTCCTCAACCTGCCTCTGTCCTTTTCTGTTCCCTTAGAAGTATTATATGCTGTGGGCTCAGCTCCACTATACAGTGAGGACAGGCTACTAGAGGACAGTCAGCAGCTACTGGCCAGCCAAGATGTGAAGGAGACATCCGCCGCTTTCTCCGGTAGGAGGGCAAGTAGTGATGAGGAGAGTGGCGTGGGAGCTGGTGTTCCGAGTGGTCAGGCTCCTGGCTCAGTGACCTTTAAGGAGGACATAAGTGACATGTAGACAGTACTCGATAATAATGATGTAGCCGATCATGGGAGTCGCGTGAAGAAGGGGCTTCATCATCATCAGGAGAAGAATGTGGCAGCTTGTGCATGAGGCAGCGGCGGAGACATCGAGTTGGTAGCGTGGCTGGGAGTCAAAAGGGTGGCAGCAGTGGAAGGTCGGGAGACAAACGTTCCTGGGATAAACCACCCGCTTTGCAGGAGCCTACCTGCCCAGAAAGTAGTGGTGCAGGGGTACATGGAGGCAGCAGCAGTAGCAGTCAGTCAGTGCGGAGTGTTGGGGGTAAAATCACCTACTCGGCGGTGTGGCAGTTTTTTTTTTAAAGCCGCCGGAGTTGGTGAACATGGCCATTTGTAGATTCTGTGCGCAGAAGGTGAAGCATGGCCAGGGTGCCAATGTTGGCACCACGGCCCTGCGTCAACATATGCAGCCTCACCATAAAGTGGCCTGGGAGAACCGTGGCTTCAATGTGGTGGTCCAGCCTGCCGCAGCAACCGCTGCATCGCCCACAGGCACACACCTGTTTTCAGGCAGTCAAGCCTCCACCACCTCAGCCGAAGGGAGCTGTCTGTCCTTCCCATCATCTGCTGGTCCTGATGCTCCTGCTCCTCCTCCTACTCCTCGTCAGTAATTTCATCAGCAATCGATCGCCAAAGCAATTTCCAAGAGACAACAGTTTGCGTGCACTCATCCAACGACGCAAAAGCTGAACATGCTCCTGGCCAAGTTGCTGGTGCTGTAGTCCCTCCCTTTCCAAGTGGTGGACTCTGCACTTTTCAGAGAACTGATGGCTTGTGCTGAGCCGAGGTGGAGAGTCCAAAGGCATCATTTCTTTGCCAAAAAGGCAGTACCAGCCCTGCAAAAATATGTAGAACAGACGGTGGGCCAGTCCTTGAGCCTGTTGCTGTCTGCCAAAGTGCACGGCAGGTCTGACGTGTGGAGCTGTAACTACGGTCAAGGACAATATATGTCCTCTACGGCCCACTGGGTAAATGTGGTTCCTGCCCAGCCAAGCCAACAACTTGGCCAGGTGACTCTGCTTCCCCCTCCACATTCTCACGCTGTTGGTCTTGCGACAATGTTCGCCTCTGCCTCCTCATCCTCCACCATGTCCTCAGCCTTCACTGCAGGGACAATTCACAGTTCTCCTCCAGCATACCACATGTGCAGGGTAAGGCGGTGTCATGCTGTTCTATACCTCGTTTGCCTGGGCGAACGGAATCACACAGTGGAGGAACTGCTCCATGTCCTTCATCAAAAAATTGAGTGACAACTCAAAATCGGAACCATGGTGACCAACAACAGGAAAAACATGGTGTCGGCGATGCGTCAGGGAGGGCTCAGCCATGTGCCCTGCATGGCACACGTGTTAAATCTGGTTGTCAAGCGGTTCCTGAAGTCTTCCACCCATCTGCTAAAAATCCTAAAAATGGCCAGGAACATTGCATGAACTTCAGCCACTCGTACACGGCCAAGAACACCCTCCTTGAGCTGCAGTGGCAGAACAGGGTCCCCCAAGATAGGCTGATATGCAACGTTTTCACCTGTTGGAATTCAACCCTCCATATATTGGACCGACTATATGAACAGAGAAAGGCCATAAATGATTTCTTGATGATCCAAGCGGATAGGCGTACTCCCTTGTGTAACTTCAATGTCAGCCATTGGCATCTCATGTGTGACACCTGCCGTTTGCTCAGGCCCTTTGAAGAGGCCACGTTATTTGTCAGTCGCCAGGACTAGGGAATGAACAACCTCATTCCACTGCTTCATATCCTGGAACAGATGCTGGTACATCTGACTGGTCAGGGGGATGGAGACGTGGTGCCTAGATCTTATGGCCACATGAGCCCTGTGGGGGCTGAACTGGAGGAGGACATTGGAGCACAAGCAATGTGTAGCAAAATGGTGGTTTTTCTACACAGGTGATAGGAGAGGAGGAGCACAAGCAGCCGGAGGAGCAAAAGGGAGATGAGGAAGATGAGGCAGAGGACCCGGGAACACCGTGGCAGTATGCAATGGAGATGGAGGCAGGGAGTGTTATGGAATACTGAGACAAAATGGATACTTGCCTGTTAGAACAACGCCTATAACAAGAACCTTGCTTTCTGCCTTATTATGTGCCTCAAGGCAGTTTCCGTTCCGCTCAAGCACGCAGCTTCAAAGAGACAGAAAGTAACGGCTTCACTCAACCAGGTAGGGGGGTGTACTTCCTCTTGCACACTGATGTGTCAGAAAATACATACGTAGCTTATAGCATACAGTAAAAGACATACGCCATACAGCCTCCCCATATCTTGCTGTTACATTTCCTGTCAACATATAAACTGTCTGCTGCTCCGCAATAAACCAGAGATATGCTTTGATGTTATTTCTCTCTAGGCCTGTAAACCTACTTCCACAATTTGGACCAGCACATCAACTTTGCTGACCATTGATCAGATCCAAAACAGGAGTCCATTCGAGTCACTTGAGCAAATCCCCCGCTGCATGCTCACTTGCTTGGATAGTGACAGCCGAATTGTCACCATTTGGCAGAGGAATGACTTCTGGCTCTCCACCTTGTTGGATCCTCGCTTCCGGTTCAAAATGGGGGCCTTCTTTACACCCGCTGAGAGGGAGGACAAACTGAACTACTATAGAGACATCCTATGTAGTCAGTTGGCCGCTGCCTCGATGTTGACCAGCTTTGTTAACCTGCATAGTGAAGAAACTACTACCAGCAACAGCAGCAAGACCTGGAGCAGAACCTGAAACAGCAGGTGGTGGCATACTTGGACAACACCCTGCCACTCCACATTGAAGATCCGCTGGACTACTGGTCAGCCAAGCTGGATTTGTCGCCGCAACTGACCGAGTTTGCCCTAGAAAAGCTGTCCTACCCAACCAGTAGTGTGGCATCAGAGCGGGTGTTTAGTGCGGCCAGGGCCATAGTTACCCCAAGGAGAGCTTGTCTGTCTACCCAAAATGTGGAGAGATAAATCAGGCGTGGATCAGCCAGGATTTCTACCCACCAATGCCTGAAGCATCAGATTAGATCATCCATGCTGTCTCACCCAAACCTTGACAAAAGAGACTGGTTTCTTCTGGCTACTTGCCTCAGCTCCACTCCAGCTACTATTCTGATGCTGCCACCCGCCTGATCCCACACATCTGATGCCAAGTGTTCATTCTTACATCCACCATCGTCAGCGGGTACTGTTATTGCCACCCACCTCCTTACTTTGTCACTGGGTCACTCTGTGGTCTCCTTATGCTGCTGCCACCTCACCACTCAGGTCTCCTCATGCTGCTGCTGCTGCCACCTCCACACTCTGTGATTGTGCCACTCTGTGGCCTTCTCATGCTGCTGCTGCTGCCACCTCTACACTATGTCACCTTGCCACTCTGTGGTCTCCTCATGCTGCTGCTAAATCAACACTGTGTCACTAGGCCACTCTCTGACTTCCTCATGCTGATGCCACCTCCACACTATGTCACCTTATGACTCTGTGGTCTCCTTATGTTGATGCCAGCTACACACTATGTCACCTTGCCACTCTGTGTCCTCCTCATGCTGCTGCTAACTCAACACTATGTCACTGGGTCACTCTGTGGCCTCCTCATTCTGCTGCCAACTCACAACTCTGTCTCTGGGCCACTCTGTGGTCTCCTCATGCAGCTACCACTTCCACATCCTGTCATTGTGCCACTTTGTGGACTTCTCGGGCTGCTGCTGCCACCTCTATACTATGTCACCTTGCCAGTCTGTGACTTCTTTATGTTGCTGCTGCCACTTCCACACTATGTCACCTTGCCCCTCTTTGACCTCCTCATGCTGCTACTAAATCAACACTATGTCACTGAGCACTCTGTGGCCTTCTCATGCTTCTGCTGCCACCTCCACACCTTGTCAACTTGCCAGTCTGTGGCCTCCTCATGCTACTGCCAACTCACAACTTTGTATCTGGGCCACTCTGTGGTCTCCTCATGCAGCTGCCACCTCCACATCCTGTCATTGTGCCACTCTGTGGCCTCCTAATGCTGCTGCCACCTCCACAATGCCACCTTACCACTCTGTGGCCTCCTCAGGTTGCTGCTGCCACCTCTATACTATGTCACCTTGCCAGTCTGTGGCTTATTTATGTTGCTGCTGCTGCCGCTTCCACACTACTGTATGTCACCTTGCCACTCTGTGACCTCCTCATGCTGCTCCTAAATCAACACTATGTCACTAGGCACTCTGTGGCCTTCTCATGCTGCTGCTGCCACCTCCACACTATGTCACTGGGCTACTCTGTAGTTTCCTCATGTTGCTGCTATCTTAGCACTAGGTCATTGGGCCACTCTGTGGATTTCTTAAGCTGTTCTCACACCCTTCCCACTCCATGACTCCATGGAGTGGGCCACTATTTTGCCTTTTTTGGCCTGGTTAACATCATCATTTGTTTGACCTTTCTTCTAATCTGTCAGAAGGAAGGAAAAATGAGACGCACAACGTATCCTGTCTGTGTAACAGCTGTAAGGCCTGTATTGTGCCATTAGAATTGGCTTATGATTTGGTAGCCAAAAGCAGGAGTGGATACAAAATACAGAAGACATGCAAATATTCCATTCACGTGTCATCTCAGTTTTTTATCCACTCGTGTTTTTTTTTAGCTTTAGCAATACTGATGGATTACTGACCAAATGCTGACCGAGTGAAGGCATATGCTCCACAGACAGGATCCGTTTTTGGGGGGTTATTGTTCTGACAAATCAGAGGAAGGGCAAAATAATCACAAACTTACTGCTGACACCCTCTCCACTATGTCAGGCAAACTTACTGCTGACACCCTCTCCACTCTGTCAGGGGTGCTCTACTTGTATAAGCATTGCACTATGTGGAATCAGCTGATGACGGTGTAAATGGAGTGCGCTCTTTCACACTACAGTACGTTTCCTTATACCTAGCTCTAACATTGACCTTTTAGGCTGAGTTGACACTTGAGTTACAGGTATTTGGTCAGTTTTGGCCCTGTAACTGCCCAGATAAGTGAAGTGTGCAGTGATTCTAAGAGAAACGCCTGTCATGTGCATGTCATACTGACTCACAGTATTGTTTCACTACCACAGCAGACTCTCTATGCGTGTTACTGCAAGGCAAAGTGTTCTACACCACTATACAGGCTCTCTGCAGCAAGCAAATAGCTGTTTTTTTTATGCGATACACCGCAAATAAATTCAGAATGAATTGAATCGTTTCGGAAAATTCAGTGAACTGGACGAATTGATTTTTTGAGAAATTCGCTCATCTCTAATGGTCTCCATTAGAACAAAAGATCTAACATAAATGAGATGTGACATGTTCTTAGAATGTCTCTGTAATGCAGCGTTAAAATTTGGGCCCGTAACTTAAATCGATAATCAGACCACATTTTAGTAATCAATGCAATAACCTAGGTGAATTCAAAGGGTTCACTTTTTTTTGTTGCAATTGTACAGTGTTGAGGAAAGAAAATCAGTATTAGGCTACATGCACATGACCGTGATGTTTTTTCCGGTCCGCAAACCGCGGATCTGCAAAAAATGGAAGCCGCCCGTGTGCCTTCCGCAATTTGCATTAGAGAACGGGCGGCCCATTGTAGACATGCCTATTTTTGTCCGCAAAATGGACAAGAATAGGACATGCTATATTTTTTTTGGCGGGGCCACTGAACAGTGCAACGGATGCGGACAGCACACGGAGTGCTGTTAGCATCTTTTGCAGCCCCATTGAAGTGAATGGGTCCGCACCCGAGCCGCAAAAAATGCGGCTCGGATGCAGACTCGAAAAACGGTCGTGTGCATGAGGCCTAAGTTGCAATTTATAGATTTTAATTATTTTAAATGTATGGGTCTACTGGGGGGTCCTAATCAATGATTTACAGCCTTTTCTGTATGAGCATTCACACAGATACAGGTGTCAGTCATTGGGAAGATGATTTTAAATGAATACGTTACTAAGGAGTGCGTATTTGCAAGGAGTAAGTGACAGACTGACGGGATTATGTCTGCAGGATCAGACATACAGGCTGCAGTCTGTAGCCATGGAAGAACATAGATCTTCATGGGACCAGTAGATACAAAATGCTAGAATATCACTTATCAAAACTAGTCACAAATTTGTTTCAGTTTTTATTTTAGCTACTGTAGTAAGTTGAAGTAATAAAAACTCACACAAAGGTATACTTTTCGATAATCAATGGCCACTTTTTACCATTATGTTTACAGTCCTTCATATTACACCTGTAAGCCTTACCAGGTTTCAGATCTGTTACTCCTTCACCAACACTCTCTACAATTCCAGCAGCTTCATGGCCAAGTATTAGAGGGTATTTTATGCCACTTATTTCACCTTCTATAACATGATCATCTGAACGACAAATTCCAGTCGCCACAATCTGTAGGAACACATAAGATTTAAAATTTTTACCATGTGGATTGCCACAAATTCTTATGCTTCTCCTGTACTTAATCCGTTTCACATCAAGCATGGGTGCGGCAAAGATATTACAGATAATCCACCAGCTTTTGTGGTGTATATCTGGCGCAGATTCTGTCACATGCCATGGTGCGGCAGAATTTGCGACTCATTGGCAGCTCACGCCAGGTCTAAAGGAGTGGGTTTGGCGTGGGCCGGGAAAAGGACGGGCCAGCAGGCCCATCTCATTCATAATTTTGTATGCCTGGTTTAGGCATAGAAAATGGTCTAAAGGTAAGCCAGCAAGAAAGCTGTCTTACATTTAGAATCGGTGGTGGATACGCTGAAGTTATATAGAGGCCTGCACATCTACTTAAAGTCTACAACATTATGGAAGAAAGCAGCACAGGTATTCCCAGCTGATAAACTGTCGGTATACTGCAAGAACATGACATTACTTAATTTAATAGCGGTGGGATTCTGACGCCGGGACTCACACTAAACCGGAGGTTAAAAGTCCACAGAACATGCAGTCAGGTCCATAAATATTGGAACATTGACACAATTTTAACATTTTTGGCTCTATACACCACCACAACGGATTTGAAATGAAACAAACAAGATGTGCTGTAACTGCAGACTGTCAGCTTTAATTTGAGGGTATTTACATTCAAATCAGGTGAATGGTGTAGGAATTACAACAGTTTGCATATGTGCCTCCCACTTGATAAGGAACCAAAAGTAATGGGACATTTGGCTTCTCAGCTGTTCCATGGCCAGGTGTGTGTTATTCCCTCATTATCCCAATTACAATGAGCAGATAAAAGATCCAGAGTTCATTTCAAGTGTGCTATTTGCATTTGGAATCTGTTGCTTTCAACTGTCAAGATGAGATCCAAAGAGCTGTCATTATCAGTGAAGCAAGCCTTCATTAGGCTGAAAAAACAAAACAAACCCATCAGAGAGATAGCAAAAACATTAGGCATGGCCAAAACAACAGTTTGAACATTCTTAAAAGGAAGAAACGCATCGGTGAGCTCAGCAACACCAAAAGACCCGGAAGACCACAGAAAACAACTGTGGTGGATGACCGATGAATTATTTCCCTGGTGAAGAAAACACCCTTCACAGCAGTTGGCCAGGTCAAGAGCACTCTCCAGGAGGTAGGTGTATGTGAGTCAAAGTCAAAAATCAAGAGAAGACTTCACCAGAGTGAATACAGAGGGTTCAACACAAGATGTAAACCATTGGTAAACCTCAAAAACAGGAAGGCCAGATTACAGTTTGCCAAACGACATCTAAAAAAGCCTTCACAGTTCTGGAATAACATCCTATGGTGGACAGATGAGACCAAGATCAACTTGTACCAGAGTGATGGGAAGAGAAGAGTATGGAGACGGAAAGGAACTGCTCATGATCCTAAGCATACCACCTCATCAGTAAATCCGATCTGTGCTCGGGAGCTTTAGCCGAGTTATTTCTACTAGGGGTGTCATTTTGGGTATATCGGGGGAGCACTGGCCCCCCTGGACCTTCCTGTCCCCACTTTGACGCCCCCAGGGTCACCCCCTTTCTTCCCACCTCATCAGTAAAGTATCGTGGTGGTAATGTCATGCCGTGGGCATGTATGGCTGCCAATGGAACTGGTTCTCTTGTGTTTATTGATGATGTAACTGCTGACAAAAGCAGCAGGATGAATGCTGAAGTGTTTTGGGCAATATTATCTGCTCATATTTAGCCAAATGCTTCACAGTGCAGATGGACAATGACCCAAAGCATGCTGCAAAAGCAACCAAAGAGTTTTTTAAGGGAAAGAAGTGGTTATGCAATGGCCAAGTCAATCACCTGACCTGAATCCGATTGAGCAGGCATTTTACTTGCTAAAGACAAAACTGAAGGGAAAATGCCCCAAGAACAAGCAGAAACTGAAGACAGTTGCAGTAGAGGCCTGGAAGAGCATCACCAGGGATGAAACCCAGCATCTGGTGATGTCTATGCGTTCCAGGCTTCAGGCTGTAATTGACTGCAAAGGATTTGCAACCAAGTATTAGAAAGTGAAAGTTTGATTTATGATTATTATTCTGTCCCATTACTTTTGGTTCCTTAACAAGTGGGAGGCACATATGCAAACTGTTGTAATTCCTACACCGTTCACCTGATTTGGATGTAAATACCCTCAAATAAAGCAGACAGTATTCAGTTAAAGCACATCTTGTTTGTTTTATTTCAAATCTATTGTGGTGATGTATATGTATATGTATTGATGTCCCAATATTTATGGACCTGACTGTAAAACTATGGTGCCTGCTAGTAATATCATCACTGTATTTGTGATTATAATCATTTATATAAGGTCGCCATAACGCTATACTGGCTGTAAAGCATACTTTTGGGTAATACGTCAATTTTAGAACTACTGAGCATCCATAGTAGATTTGGAAAATGTTTTTTTCTAACAAAATACTTATTGTCAGCTAAGTAGGCAGCAAACACACACACAGTGAGCCCTGACTGTAACCTAACCCGCTTTCTCTACCTACTTGCAGTGCATGCCCTAAGCAACAAGTCCGCAACTACCTCACAAGACCTCCTTCTCTCCTCTCCTCTTATTGCCTCTTCCCACAATCGACTCCAGGATTTCTCCCGTGCATCCCCCATACTCTGGAACTCGCTACCCCAACATATCAGACTCTCACCTACAGTGGAATCCTTCAAAAGAAACCTGAAAACCCACCTCTTCAGACAAGCCTACAACCAGTGACCCTGCTGCCTCTATACCGCCACGACCTGCTTCACCCGCACCTACTGTGTCCTTCTCCCATACCATGTAGATTGTAAGCCCTCACGGGCAGGGCCCTCTCTCCTTCTGTACCAGTTTGTAACTCATTTTGTTTATGATTAGTGCAATTGTCTGTATTATGTATGTGCACCCCTTATCATATGTACAGCGCTATGGAATGAATGGCGCTTAAATAATAAATAATAATAATAATAACTAGTCAACGTTTTCTATTCTGCTAAGTGCAAAACAGACAGAGACACAACCACACAGAGAAGGGTCTTATGGAAATAGGTCAAAACCGGGAGGAAAATACGGTACAAAATTAGAGGATGGAGGTGTAGTTATAATAGCCAAGGCAAAGTAAGAATCAGACGGGTATCACGGTATAAAATCACAAGACAGAGAAAAGTAAGAGGCAAGCCCAGACAGGTATGTACTGTAAGTAGCAGTTATAATAAATGTTTTCAAGTAGAAATATCACCTTTATGCGAACTTCGTGAGCCTTTGGTGGTGCAACTTCAATCTCTTCTATGCTGAGCGGTTGTTTGGGTGCCCAGCACACCGCAGCTTTACATTTGATTACCTGAAAGTGAAATAATAATAAAACTGAATATATTCAAAAGTCAAGAGTAGCATTTACTTATCTTCCTTATCAACATTTTGTCGACAATTGTAGGATTATAAAACATAAGAGCCAGAGTTTTTTAATCCAGTTTATATTATCTGAAGCTATATGCTCCATTTTGATTCACTCCAAATTTCGGCTTCTAATGTGTATCTATGGTGTATACACCGACCGGGAAATGGTTTTATGACCGATATGGCATCTTCACAGATTTGTATTACTCTGATGGATTCCTATAAAGGTTATATGCCTAATTATATACTGCATAATCATGCATTGAATGTTAATGAGCAATTCTGAGCATAAATTGGAAGATTATCCTAGGGTAGACACTGGACACAATAAAACAGCCAGTCACAGCTCATCTCTTTAAACACTCCTTGTGTAATGCAGAGCTGCACGGAAATGCTGGGCCGACTCCCAAATACAGTGAATCCAATAGTTACACAAGCAGAGCATCCAGCAGCCATCAGTAGTAGTAATATCATATAAGAATCGTTTCTTCAATAATTAAAATCCAGATGTGTACATTGTTTAATACTAATGCATTTCAGACTATAATGCAGCCCTTAGTCATAGCATATATATTGGGGCAATGCCCCTGAATACATATACATAAAATAATTGCTAAACCACATCATATGTGTGACTCCTCCCCTGTAACAGCACCCAGGGAATACTGAATAAAGATGAATTCACTAGATTCTCTGGCACGGAAGCAGTTAAAAAAACATCAGGTTGTTAGATAAAACACAGAAGCAAATCCATATACATCATACAACAAGCTTTGAAATCATAAAAGTTCTCTCTTTTAACAGCACTCGGGAAATGCTAATTAATCATAGTAATACCAGATGCCGTGGCAGGGAAGGATTTAAAAAAAGCAAGATATTGGAAGAAACACAGAAGGAAATCTACAAATATCATACAGCAAACTGTGAAGTCAGACTCCTTCCTTGTAATAGAACTCAGAGGATACTAAATAATGATAGTTACACCAGATGCCGTGACAGGGTAGGAAAGAAATAATTGGAAAAAAAAACAAAAACAGGATTTTAGGTAACACATACAGTACAGACCAAAAGTTTGGACACACCTTCTCATTCAAAGAGTTTTCTTTATTTTCATGACTATGAAAATTGTAGATTCACACTGAAGGCATCAAAACTATGAATTAACACATGTGGAATTATATACATAACAAAAAAGTGTGAAACAACTGAAAATATGTCATATTCTATGTTATTCAAAGTAGCAACCTTTTGCTTTGATTACTGCTTTGCACACTCTTGGCATTCTCTTTATGAGCTTCAAGAGGTAGTCACCTGAAATGGTTTTCACTTCACAGGTGTACCCTTTCAGGTATAATAAGTGGGATTTCTTGCCTTATAAATGGCGTTGGGACCATCAGTTGCATTGTGGAGAAGTCAGGTGGATACACAGCTGATAGTCCTACTGAATAGACTGTTAGAATTTGTATTATGGCAAGATAAAAGCAGCTAAGTAAAGAAAAACGAGTGGCCATCATTACTTTAAGAATGAAGGTCAGTCAGTCCGAAAAATTGGGAAAACTTTGAAAGCGTCCCCAAGTGCAGTCACAAAAACCATCAAGCGCTACAAAGAAACTGGCTCACATGCGGACCGCCCCAGGAAAGGAAGACCAAGAGTCACCTCTGCTGGGGAGGATAAATTCATCCGAGTCACCAGCCTCAGAAATCGCAGGTTAACAGCAGCTCAGATTAGAGACCAGGTCAATGCCACACAGAGTTCTAGCAGCAGACACATCTCTAGAACAACTGTTAAGAGGAGACTGTGTGAATCAGGCCTTCATGGTAGAATATCTGCTAGGAAACCACTGCTAAGGACAGGCAACAAGCAGAAGAGACTTGTTTGGGCTAAAGAACACAAGGAATGGACATTAGACCAGTGGAAATCTGTGCTTTGGTCTGATGAGTCCAAATTTGAGATCTTTGGTTCCAACCACCGTGTCTTCGTGCCAGGCAGAAAAGGTGAACGGATGGACTCTACATGCCTGGTTCCCACCGTGAAGCATGGAGGAGGAGGTGTGATGGTGTGGGGGTGCTTTGCTGGTGACACTGTTGGGGATTTATTCAAAATTGAAGGCATACTGAACCAGCATGGCTACCACAGCATCTTGCAGCGGCATGCTATTCCATCCGGTTTGCGTTTAGTTGGACCATCATTTATTTTTCAACAGGACAATGACCCCAAACACACCTCCAGGCTGTGTAAGGGCTATTTGACCATGAAGGAGAGTGATGGGGTGCTGGCGCCAGATGACCTGGCCTCCACAGTCACCGGAGCTGAACCCAATCGAGATGGTTTGGGAAAAATAAAAAAAAATCTTTGAATGAGAAGGTGTGTCCAAACTTTGGGTCTGTACTGTATATCAGACAGCAAACTGTAAAATCATTAGTAACCGTACACCAAATCTGAATGTTGATTCATGCCATGGGGCTACTTTGTATCCAGTTTAAAAATCTAGTACGCTTCATGTGTCAACGAATGTTTTTTTTTTCCAGCCCCCTCCACACTGGTTTGTTAACCCTCTAAATGTCTATCTCCTGCAAATTACTAATATCTCCTTGATGCCTGACTTTAAAATGTAGTGATACACCTGACACATTGTGGTTGTAATTCTTTGAATATGGACATTCTCCAGTGATGTGCTTACTAATGCGTTTCTTTAGCGGTCGAGATGCACGACCTACGTATTGCTGTTTACAATTCAAACAAATAACAGTATATACAACATACGTGTTTCTGCAATAAACACAAGTTTTAATGGGATAGCTGTAACCTGTTTTCATAGATGTGAATATGGTATTTTTAGCATATGAGTCCATAAGGTGATTCTAACCCCTAACATAATGTAGCCAAATTGGGGTGGGTGGGGGGTGCTTGGGTTGATATTGCTGGTGTGCACTGGACACCTCAAATATGGTGAGCTTGAACTGTATCTAGTTTAAAAAAAAAAGACAAAATGCCTATAGACAACAGATTGCTATTCAGTAAATTGTCAACAGGTGGCACAACCGTGGTGCGTTACTATACAGATTTTTTAGGGACATAGGGGTTAGTAAGAACATCCAATCGATATGGCACAATGTCAAAATTTTGCCTGCAGTGTTTCATAACATTTCAAAAAGATTTATGAGGCCTGAACACTAAGAAACTCTTGGTAGAGTATTTGACTGCTGTAGGGTGGTGTACAAAACTGAATCTGCCCTGAAGGATGGAAATCCTGGCTACAATTCTGAGACAATTAAAAACAATTACAGTATGTAAAGAAGAACTTGGCAATGCCTACTGTGTACGAGCTGGATTGTAAAATATATCTATAAGGTACTATAAACACAAGTATGACCCTCAATCTTTCTCATGTAGAATCTTAAAAACCCTCTGTTATCTTTTTCTAACATATGAATAGTAGGGAGGCAGAAGGAAGGAAGTAATGTACGGCTGAAGGATGAAACCTCACACTGGGATTATAGTCTGCCACTAAGGAGACACATAGGTGTGCATAGGAGCTGTATATGTAAAATGGTGACATATCACATTATTATTTTTTATTTTAGGTGCATTGGTTGTTAAATGCACATTTTGAATTTTTCAATGCATATTCTCACTTGTGATATGTTCCTAGACTGTTTCCATAGGTTGAAACCACCACACTCTTCCACTCCAAAGAGAGCAGCTATAATGGTTAAACATCATGTGATATGTTTTGGGAATTCTAAATGAGAAAATCTATACTAGAGAGTTCAAATGCTCTTCAGAGCAGAATGACCACTTTACGTTAGGAATCCATGGTTATGATCCCACAAAGTTATCTACAAACATGTAATAGTAATGCATAGAATGTTCTAGTCTCCATTTTTTACCAGAACTCACAGAATTAGCAAAGTACTAGTCTTCCGTACTGAATGCTAGTGGAAAAGTGCCTTTTAGTTTTGCAAATTCATTCAATACATTAAACTGGAAGTAGGCTTAGAGAAGCAGTTGCATTAAACAAGAACATTTTAGATGTAAAATATGAAGCAATGTAACATTAAATATTCTCACATCATCTATTAATAAAAAAAAATATTCTTAGAAAATCTAAACACTTAAGAACTCTGACTTACTTTCCCAGCAGTAGCCATATTACACTTCCTTCCACAAACCTTTCCAGGAGTTAACATGAAACCTATTCACACTTTTCATTTGCTAAAAGTTCCAAATTCCTCCTCCCATTGCCCACCCCCTTCTACATGGCTATGTGCCTATGACACATCCCCTAAAAGCAGCATTTGTAGACTCAGTTAAACAATGTTATTTTTTGATTTGGTGATAGGACAAAGATAAGGCACACAAAAAATGTACTTTCTAATATTTACACAAATACTCCTTCCTCATACATGTGGCCTTTATTTACATTGCTTTTTATGTAGTAACCACATATTCATAACTCTGTCAAGTCACATTATTATGACCACCAGCTAATATCCAGAGTAACCTCTGTGTGTAGCATGGACAGCAGCTAGATGGGCTATGAGGTCCTGGTAGGTTGTCCAGGTATCTGGAGCCATGCTGACTGTAGTGCATCTCATAGCTTCTGGAGGTGTGTGGGGAGGATGCATGAAGCAAACATGATGATAGACGTGGTATCACAGATGCTCAATTGTCTGGGGAATTAGGGTGCCAGTGTAGCACTTATAAGTCTTGCTCATGCTCTTCAAAACAATGTCGGACATTCCTTGCAATGTGACATGTTACATTGTCTTGCAGGAAGATATTAACTGCTCCACGGAAAACAATCAGCATGTATTGGTGTAGGTGATCTGAATCAATGAATTCATACCCAAATCAGCAGAGAATGCAACACCAACATCCATCCTTAAAATGAAGCAGAAAACGTGACTCAGAGAAGGCAACCTTTTGCCAAGCAGAGGTCCGATTCCGATACTGCAGTGAAAAAAGAATTTTCTACAGATGCAACTTCGATACCAAAGGTCCAGTGACCAACTGTCTAATTCGCAGCTTTGTATGGTGTAAGGTTTGCTGAACTGTTGGTTTTTACACGTTTGTAGTAGCCCTATAGTTCATTTTGGACATGAGCTTCTCCACTGTAGCGTGTCCATTTACTCTCATGCACCTTAGTAGCCGACATTCACCTCTCATTTCAGTGGCATGTGGTGCTCTGTATTTTCCAAATCGCTTATTCCCAATGGTGCCATTTGTCCACTCAAAATACACT